>NW_027269302.1:2826195-4239293 GCF_023055355.1 Agelaius tricolor
ACTGGATGCATGCTGGGGGCAACTGGGATCGGCTGGAAGGTGCTGGAACCATGCTGAGAGGACTGAGACTACAACTGGGGCAACTGGGATCATCCTGGGAGCAACTGGGGCCACCCTTTGAGCAACAGATGGAAACTGGGATGATGCCAGAGGAAACTGGGAGGAACTGGGAAAGACTGGGATCATTCTGAGGTAACTGAAACATACTGGGAGTGTCTCTAACCATCCTGGGGGCACTGGAACCACACTGGGAACAGCTGGGATCATGCTGGGAGCAACTGGGACGATGCTGGGAGAAACTGAATCTACCCTGGAGGCAACTGTGCACGACTGGGACCCTGCTGGGAGGGACTGGGACTATTCTTGGGGCAACTGGGATCATCATGGGAGGAACTGGGAACATCTGGAATTATGCTGGGAGCAACTGGGATCACAATGGGATCACAGTGAGAGCAGCTGAGTCCATGCTGGGTTACACTGGGATCTCATTGAGAGCGACTGGAATCACACTGGGATTGACTGGGAGTGGCTGGTTTTGTGGATTTTGGGGGTTTGGATTTTGGGGGATTTTCTTGGCATTCTGAGGGGGAGTTTTTCTGGGGGTGTTTGGGGGTTTATTTAAATTTCTTGTGGCTCCTTTTGAATTTTGGGGTTTTTAATGGGATTTTGTTGGGATTTTTTGGGATTCTCAGAAATTCCTGGGGTTTTATTGAGATTTTTAGGAGATTTTGGGGCATTTTATTGGAATTGTGGTGGCATTCAGAGGGATTCATTGGGGATTTGGGGTTTTGGGGATTTTTGGTGGGATTTGGGGGGGTTTGGGTGTTGCCAGGATTTCTTTGGATCTTGGGGGTGATTTTGTGGGACTTTTTCTGGTTTTGGGGACATCTTTGGGGGATTTGCAGAGTTTAATCAGGATTTTTGGGGTTTTTGGGATTCCAAAGGATTTTATGGGCTTTTATTGGGATTCTAGAGTGTTCTAAAGGGAGTTTGAGATCAAAGGATTTTGTGGGTTTTATTGGGACTTTTGGGGCTTTTAAGGAGATTTGGGTACCTCTCAGCCCTTCCCCACACCCAGGGACTGCCCCAAAGCCCCCCTAAAATTCCACAAAAACCCCACAAAATCCTCAAAAATTACAAGAAAACCCTCAAAAACCCCAGGGAATCTCCAAACATCCCAGTGGAACTCACCAAAATTTAAAAAAACTCACTAAATTTTCAATAAATCTCCCCCCAAAAGCCTCCACAACCCCAACAAAACACCAAAAATCCAAAATCCCCCAAATAAACAAAACCCCCCAAAATCACATAACCATCCCAAAATCAAATAATTCTTCCCAAAAACCCCAATACTTCCCCCCAAACTCCAAACAAAATCCCAAAAAAGCCCAAAAAAGCCACCCCGAAATCCCCAAAACCCCTCTCAGAACCCCAAAATCCCCACAAATCCCCCCAGACTCAGTGGGGCCGTCCTGGATCAGGGGGCACCGGCCGGTGGAACAGGAGCCACTTCAGGGGGCCCTGGGAGCTTTTTGGGGAGGGGGCACCATGGGAGACCCCCCAAAAACCGGGGGGGGGGGGGGGGGAACCCCTGCTGTGCCCCCTCCCCCCGAAACCCCCAGACCCCGGTTCAGGGTGGGCCTGGGACCCCCCGGCACCCCCAAATCTCCCCCAGGACCCCTCCAGGAATGCCCAACCCCGCAGAGCTCCCCCAGTGTTGGCCCAGAACCTCTCTGGACCCCCAAACCCTCCCCAGGACCCCAAAAACCTCCCCAGGACCCTCAACCCCCCCAGTTCTCCCCAGAATTCACCCCAGACCCACCTGAGACGCCCCCAATTCTATCAGACTGCCCGAAATCCCCCTCAGACGCCTCAATCCCCACAAACCTCATGAAATCGCCTCAGACTCCTTGAAATTCCCCAGACCCACCTCAGAACGGCCCAGATCCTCTCGCAATCCCCCAAAATCCCCTCAGACTCTCCCTATTCCCCTCAGTTCTCCCTAAACCCACCTGAGAACGCTCCAGACGCTCTCAAGCTCCCCCCAAAGCTCCCTAAAGCCCCCTCAGACCCACCAAAGCCCCCTCAGACCCCCTCATTCCCCCCAAACCCACCGCACACCCTCGTGTTTCCCGTCGATGCCCCCAAAAATCCCCAATTTCCCCTCAGACCCGCCCCAAACCCCCCCAGTTTGCCCCTGGCCCCACCTCAGCTCCGCTCTCCCTCAGAATCTCGCGCCTCCACCGCGTGTGCGGGCTCCCAGCAAAAGCGGCGCGCCCTGCCCCGAACCAACCAATCATCGGGCTGCACATCCCTGAACTAACCAATCACGGCGCGGATCCCCTCAGCAAGGCCCGCCTCCCCCTCGCCCGTCCCAGCCAATCAGAGGCGAGCCGGAAGCGGCGCCCCCTTCCCCGCCGCCGCCGGGACCCCCCGGGCTCGGGACAGGAGCGGGAGGGGCCTGAGAGGGGATCGGGGGGGGCGGGGGAGGGTCCGGGGGGTCTGGGGGGGCTTTGGGGAGGGGTCCGGGGGTTTGGGGGGGTCTGGGGAGGGGTCCTGGGGCATTGTGGGGGGACCTGGGGGCTGCGGATGGGTCCTAAGAGCGGTCTCGAGGAGGGGTCGCGAGATATGAGACACTCATGCCACAGTGTAAGCTGTAAGCGAAAGGAATTTTAAGAGCTGTTTTGGTTATTTCAGAGAAAGTTTAAAAGGGAGAAGCTGCTGTGTGATGTTATGATCGATTTTTGGTGCCAGAGTCCAAGGAGTTTAGGGCTGGAAATCCCAGCCCCACTGGATCCAAATGAGGAAATCACCTGGCCCTGTCCAACCAAGGTGTCACGTTGGTGAAATTAAAAGGCAAAACACGGTCCATAAGATAGAAAGGAAAGTGGTACTGCCTCAAGAAAACCTCTTAGGCAAGTCTGGCTGCACTTTTTATTCAAGAGAAAAGCAAAGTTCAGGAGAAAATGAAAAGTGTTTTGCATGGCTGATCAAAGACATCTGGAAGATTTAGAAGAAAGCCCAGCAAGCTGCTGCAATTGATAAAAAAAGATTAGTGCAGAGCAATTTTCTTGGAGATTGCCAGGAAAGAGCAGAATAGCAGAGAGCAGAGAAAGGGATCCACCCTGAGGTGTCTTGTCCATATCCATGACTGACTCCAACCAATCCAAGAATATCCTGAGCTGGAAGGGACTCACAGGGATCATGAGTCTGACTCATGGCCCTGCGCAGGACATCCCACCACAGGTCTGAGAGCCTTGTCCAAACATTCCTTGAATTCACAGGGGCTGGGACCATTCCCTGGGGAGTCTGTTCCAGTGTCCAGCACCCTCTGGTCCAAATCTGATGAAAACTGCACCAGGACAGAGTCCAAACCCAAAGACTAAGGAAAGTCAGGAGACCCCTTGGTCTGAATGCACTGAATGTCCCAGCACCAGACCCATGATTCAGAATGGGCAGTCATCAATGCAAGATTAACTAATTGTGGGAGTCAGAAGTAAGTTGAAGTGATATAAATTGAGGTTTTTGGCCTCACTGAAAGGTGCAATGGCCACAAGCTTTCAACAGAGGACTCACAGGAAGAAATGTTAGATTTCCTAAAAGGCCAGTTGAGGTTTTGGAGGATGGAGCCCACCAAGACCTCCAGAAGTAGGAGAGGGGCTGAAAGGATGAAGTCAGCAGGGACAGAAATGGGAGAAAAGCCACACTTGCCAAGGAAATTCCAGAAGCAGTGATGGCAACAGCAGCACTGGCTCCAGCTTCCTCAGCTTCTTCTTTAAGGTGGGAACGGAGGAAAAGGGGGGGAAGATGTTCTTAGAAGGGAAGGCTTGGCACTGATGGGGCTGTGGACTCCTCACCTGAAACTCCCTGAAACTGTGACACTGGCTCAAACCACGGCATTTTTTAAAAGCTAATTTTCTTGAGAGCAAAATTTTGAGTCTTGAAAGTGATCTCAGGCTTCACACCTTATCTGAGAAAAGTTTTTAAACAAACACTGAAATTCCCAGTGACATAATAGAGATACAAGGGTGGGCATTGAGAACTCCTTGATTCCCCTGGATCATAATGCATCTTAGGATCAGCTTAATAAAGGAGGAATGGATTTAGGTGCTGGCTCCAGTCCAACATTCATTAATATTTGTGGGTGTGGATGTTGTGGCTGCCCCATCCCTGGAAATGTTCCATGCCAGGCTGGATGGGCTTGGAGCAATCTGGGATGCTGGAAGGTGTCCTGTGGCAGGGGGTGGGACTGGATGAGCTTTAAGATCCTTTCCAGCCTGAACCATTTGGGGATTCTGTGATTCCATGAACACGTCCACACCCAGCCTTACTCCAAACGTGTCAAGCAGGGACGGGGGGTTGGCAGTCCCCAGACAACAGTGGGCAGGAGGAGAAGAAGCTGGCACGGATTAACTGAGCTGCTCTCCACAGAAAGAGCAGCAAGGGGGATTCTCAGCCAGGACCAGCCCCAGAGGGACCCGGGCTCCTCCCTGGATGTGAGGGGGAATGCAAACAAGAGGCGTCACACATTCCTCTGTGCATCCCTCACCTGCAGCTGGCCTGAGGAGGTGGCCAGCTCACGGCCAAAGGGAAGGGTGTGTTTGTGCAGCATCCCGGCTTCCATGTGGGCCAAAGCAGAGGCAAACTCCCGTTTGATTAATGAGCCCTTGGATCCAGCTCCCTGCCTCCCTCCGCTTGCAAGGAGCACGATCCCAGCAGCACGCACTGCTGGCCTTCAAGGGCTGGCTGGGGCAGCTCCTGATAGCGCTGTTTATTCAGCTTCCCCAAGGAAACAGTGTGGATTTTATTAAATGATCCCATCAGTGTTTCTCCATGCTGTCAGTGCAGACTCCAAAGGATGATTCCTGTTGGCTCGTAGGTCTTTGTCCGCGCACCGAGAGCGGCAGCCAAGGACAAAGCGTTGCGGGACGGGGCGGTGGGAGCCCTGCTGCTCCGGCTGCGCAGCCCTGCCGGGCTCTGAGCCCCCCGTGCCACATGCCAGGCCACAAAGGGGACAGCTGGCCCGCCAAGGACAGTGACACGAGGCACAGGGACACCTGGGACTGCCCTTGGTGCTGTCACACTCCCACATGGATGGCTTCAAGGGAGAGAGGCACAGCCCATGGAGACCCAGCCACAGGCAAGTTTTTTATGCTATTTGAAGTGGCACGGATCCTTTTATCCCAGAAAAACGGCACCTGTTTGTCACTTGCTGGTTCTTAGCCCTAAGAATTACATTGATACCGCCAGGCCAGTTTTCTGCCTATTTTTGCCAGTTTTCCACCCCATCATTCCCTGATTTTATTCCCCAAACCAATTTTGCCTGTTTGGTATGCACGCTGGTTTTCACCTCAGGAGTGAAGCAAATAATCCACTCAGTGAAGAAAACACAGCTATGAAGTGGAGGACTGTCCCCTTTGGGACACAAAAGCCACAGCCACCCACACTTGGACAAAGCAAGCTGTGGCAATGCCAGGAGTGACTGTGCAGTCAGTATGGATGGAGCCAGGAGTACATTCCCCAGGGAATCCTTCACATGGGCTTGGAGAGGTGTCCAAAATGCAAAGCCCATGCTTTTCAGAGTACTCCCCTGTGTTGCTCTGAGTTTGTGCTGAGGTTGTGGGAATGAGCCAATCCTGAGATGTATCTTCCCATACTGAAAAAAATCCAAGGTTTTTGCTGGCAGGCACCACCTTTGTGTGTGTGTGTGTGTCCAAGGGCTTTGCTCTCAAAGCTCACCCTGAAGATCCACCAGATGCCTTGGTCACTTGCTCTCTCTGCCAAATGAGCAGAGGGCTCATGCTCTGGGTGAGGGGGGTCACAAAAACACATCCAGCAACTCCATGGCCCTGTGAGCTGCTGAAAAATCAGACCAGAAGCTCTGGAGCTGCTTTTCATGCACATGGGATGGCTGAGTGAGCCTGCTCCTCACCCTCCTGTTTAAACACAACCTCTGCCCTCAGCTGCAGCAAGAGTGTTTCACCCTGTGCGAGGCTCCCAGGGAAGATCTTCCTCTTTGGGAAACTGCACTTGGAGTGGATGTTTTGAAGAGGTTCAAACCTCCCGTCTCTCACCCATGGAAGGTCACTGTGATCACTGTAAAACAGAGCTTTCAAGTGTTTGGAGCCTAGCCTGTGACTTCCCCACTGTTTTTGTCAGCACCTGCACACACCAAATGTTTCTATGCCTAAAACAGCACTACTGAGAGCTCAGAGTGATGCTGTAGAGAGGATTTGGGGGGAGCCTGTGCAGGATAGCAAAAGTGCAGCTCAGTTTCTGGCATATTTTGGGTTAAAAATCATCACACGCTGAAAGCCAAAGTCAGAATTGAACCAAACAAAAATGCATTTATCATCCACAAGTCTAAGATCCTGCAGAATCAAGAAGCTTTCCTTGCCCAGCTTTGGAAAGATCACTTCTCTGGCCTAAACCCTTCTTATTCTTCTTGTTTCTTCTTTATTTCCTAATTTTTTTTTTTTTAATTCTTCTTAGGTCTTCAGTTTATTAAGCCATCGTCTAGCCATCCATTGCACTGCAACAAACCTTGGACCAAGCTCCAGGAGCTTGTGGCAATGGCCAGAGCAGCTCTCCAGGGACTGGCTCACAAGGGCTGGGGCAGGGTGACAGTGTGTCCCCTTGCAGAGGACAGGCACCAGCACACAGCTGCTCTCCTTCCCTCCGTGCTGGCCACTCAGTGGGTGAAGTGTTTCTTCTTCTGGCTGCAGAGAATGAGGCTCCAAAATCTGGCAGCAGTAACAAGGAAATGGAACAGCCTTGCCTTTCTTCAGGGTGAGGGCTGCTGTGTCTGGATTTCAGCAGCACTCAAAAGACCACCAAGCCAGCCCCTTTCCTGCCACTCCAGTGGGAAAGGGTGGCATGAAAGCCCAAGTCTCAGGTGTCCCCATGGACATGCCCAAGCAGAGACAAATCACAGAATCCCAGAATGGTTTGGGTGGGAAGGGACACTAAAGATCATTCATTCCACCGCCTTCCACTATCCTATTGCTCCAAGCTCCTTCCAGCCTGGCCTTGGGCACTCCCAGGGATCCGGGGCAGCCACAGCTTCTCTGGGCAGCCTCCTCCAAGAGCTGCATCCAAAAAAGTCACAGAGGCGTCTGCGTGCACTTTGCAGGTGAATCCCTCACTGGGGCAAGGAGATGAGCTCAAGCTTTGAGTCTTGCAGGGAAATGTTTCCCCTAAGCCAGCATAAAGACTGACTATGTTACTGCAGGCTGGAGAAACCCCTGAAATAGTGACAGACAGCTGAAGGGAAGAATATATTGGGAAGGGAATCATCCGGCCGGCTGGGAAACGCAGGGCTCTGAAAGGGGATGGGGCGGCACAGGAAGAACATTCCTTTCTCACTCCAAGCGCCTGCAGCCGCTCGGGAAGCATCGGCCGGGGCCGCCCGCTCGCAGCCCGGGGCCGGCAGCGCTGCTCCTGCCGCGGGCAGATGCTGCTCTGGGCGGCCGCAGGCTCATCCCGGACCAGCAGCATGGGTGGAGAGCGATGAGGTGCCCGGCAAGAGGCAGCCTGAGCCCCAGATGCTGCGGGGGGCTGGCGATCGCCGCCGGTGCCGGGTGCGGGCGGCCGCGGGCGGCGGGGTCACCCTGCCCTGTGGCCACCGCTGGGCTGCGCGCATGGAGAAAGAGGGAGAGGGCAGCGCGGGGCTGCAGGGCTGTGCTTTGCAATTCCGCGCCGTGCTCGCTTCTCTCTGCCCTCGGAAGATGGGGGGAACTGCAGTTGCTTCGTGCTTTCAGCTCAAACGGGGCTTTACAGCCCCTTCCCCACCTTGCCGAGGGGCACAGAGGAGTGGATCAGCCTCAAAGCAGGGCTCCTTTCCAGCACCCTGCTGCTCATCTCCTTGTCTCTGCATCTGCTTGGCCACACTGTTTCATTAATTTGTCTGTTCTTCCCCAAATTTCTGAATTATTGTCAAAACCAGGGCTTGTGGATACATGGAAGTGAAGAATGAAACCCCTCTCCTGCGTCTGAGGCTGACAAAGCCATACTTGGGATGTCAAGGCCAACCCAAATGACCAGATGAGAGTAGGAACTGCTGAGGCAGCCCCTGGCTCCCCCTTAAGCAGCACAACCCCCTACACTGTGTCATGGTTTGACACTGGCACAATGCCAGTGCCCCCATGAGAATACCCTCTCCCTGGTTTCTGCTGTGAGATGGGACCAGGAATAAGCACAGCAGGCTCCCCCTTGGGAAAAAAAAAAAAACTATTAACTAAACTACAAGGGAAAGGAAAAAAAGAAAAAAAAAAAAGAAATACACAAAGAAAATGAAAACCTCACAAATACATCTCCTCCTCCTCCCCACCAAATTCCCAATACAATACATCCCCCAAATCATCAACTCTCAGTCTGCCACCACCCTTCAGAATACTCCATCCTCAGTTCATCAAGAGGAGAAGGAGTCCTTCTTGTGCCAATGGGGACCTCTTCCTTTCATGTCCAGTGCTCTCACCACTGAACATCGACCAGAGCTGCTTCTAGGGTTGTCTTTTTAAGGATGCTCTGTCCCGATCCAAAAAGGGCCCAGTCTCTCCTTTGGGACACCTGTCCCCCCCATATTTCACCCCCTGGGGCTGAGGGGCACCAACACTGAACCCTCTTGGTCCTGAGGCATTGCCTCCCCCTGGATGCAGTCTCTGTGTCACAAGGAACATGGTTCTGTCCATGGCTGTACAAAAAGAGTCCAGCAAAAGCCACTCCATCATCTCTTCCCACTAAGATTCTTCTCTATTCTTCCAACATCTCTCACTTGCCCAGACCTCTCTCACACTTGCCCATTTCCTTCTTCATCTTTCACTCTATGTCTCTTCTAGGAAAGGTCAATGTTCTGTAAAGTTCTCATTCTCCAAAAAGGGGTTAAAAGCTCCTACAAGCGGCCGGCTGCACCCCCCCTTCTTCTCCGTCCCAGCCGTGCTGCCGGCACAGGCCCATGTTTATCAAGGTTCAAGGTCACAGTCCCAGGCACCGGCTCTCTCTCTCTCTGTCTCTGTCTCCCGGGGGGGCTGCCCGATGGCTCCCGGTGTCTCTCTCTCTCTCTTCCACCCTTCCAGCCCCGGGCTCAGGCCTACCTCTCCCAGCCACATGGCTTTTCCCCTCTGCCCGCCCAGCCAGCAGCTGGGCCGGGGCAGAGACCCGAACTCTTTCCCCACGGAAACCCAAGAGAACTTCCCCTGCGAGTGCTCTGTTTTTAACCCCTGTGTTCTCAGAGGCGGACCCAATGTCCCTATGGCCACATTCCATGCCAATATTCAAATCGGAACATCCATGGCCTAACCACAGCATCCCAGAAAACATATTTCCTGTCAAACCACCACACATGGGGAGGAAAGTTGAAGAGGAGGAAAGTTGAGTGGCCACTCTTTGGACAGCACAAAGGCTTCAGCAGAACCACCAAAGGCCAAGGGGCTTCTGGCCATTTCGCCTTGCCACTGCACGCCTGGGCAGCTGGCTGAGCACAAGCACCCTTTATCCCCTCTTCCCCTAGGCCCTGCGGACCCTGGGCAGCAAAAGAAAGATCCTGGCAGTCTGTGTATTAGAACACAGTCTATATTTACATGGTAAAGGAAAAAAAAAAAAAAAAGAAAAGAACATTCTTGAAGTAAAAGAAAATTCCTCCTGACTCAGGTGGCCCCAGCAAAAAGAGCTTCTGGGATCAGCTCTCCACAGAGCTGCGGCAGGGCAGGCAGCCGAGCCGTGACACACGAGGCCGTCTCTTCCATGCCCTGCTCAGGTGATTTCGGAGCCACTGGAACCTGGAGATGGGAGCCCGCTCTCCTGACTTGAGGATGCAGAGCGTTTGAATTGCCAGGCTTCCGACGGCGATGCTGATGTCATTTGTTTTGTCTTCAAGGGCTGCAAGAGAGAGCAACAGAGCCACGTCAGAGCCGGATGTGGGGGGAGCCGAGGAGAGCCCCCAGCAAGGGCCATGCCAGCCGGCTCTTGCCATGGCCAGGAGGGAGCAGGGAGCAAGGCGATCAGGCCGAAGCTGCGGGCCACCAATGGCCCCCGTGGCCCTGAAAGCTCAGTGTGCTCTGGCCACGGGAGCAGAGCCCTCCGCAGCCGGGGCAGGGCTTGCAGCTCCCCCCCGGCAGCCCCCGCTGCCAGCCCGCTGCCCTCACTCACCAGTGCAGATCAGCTGCAGCTCTCGCTGCTGCCCCCTCAGGCGCCGCCCGGCCATGCCTGTGAACACAGAGCCTGTCACGGCGGCAGCGGCACAGCTCCCTGCCAGCGGCGCTGGCGGCGCTGTGGCCACACGGGCTGCTGGCCCGGCAGGGCTCAGCCCGGCCCTTGGCGCACGCTGCCGCCCCAGGGCACGGCTGCCAGAGGGCGGCAGCAGCAATGCCCAGCCCAGGCGGGGCTCCACGGCGCCGGGCCCGGCTGGCGCTGCCGGGGCAGCAGGCGGGGCCGGGGCCGAGCTGCGGCGGGCCGGGCCGGGGAGGGAGCGCGGGCTCGCGGCTCACCCATGAAGCTGATGGCCGCCTCTCGCAGGGGCTCCTGCGGGCTCTGCAGGTAGCGCAGGGCCCGGCGCAGGTGCTCGGCCGCTCGGCTCCTGTCCTCTGCCAGCTGCAGAGAGCGACAGGAGGGAAGGCTTGGGCGGGCTCAGCCCCTGGGCCGGGCGCTGCCTGCGCCCAGCCCCGGCCTCGCCTGCCCGCACAGCCCTGAGGCGCGGCCAGCAGCCGCCGGCCAAGGGCTCCCGAGGGCAGGGGGCAGCGGGCCGGCTGCTGCCGGGGGAGCCGCGGTGCCGCCCCGCAGCCCCGCCGGGCCGGGGCTCCACGGGCACCCGGCTCGGGCCCTCGGGAGCCTGGAGAGGAGCCCGCGCGGCCTCTGGCTGCCGCAGCGGGCAGGGGCACAGCTGCCCGGCCTGCACACTGAGCGCCGCCCTCAGGGGCCTTCTCCAGCCTGAGGCTGGGCCTTGCAGGCCCTCCTTACCAGGCACTGGCTGAACTTGCACAGTTGCTGCTCCTTCACCAGCTTCTTGAGATCCCTCCTCTTCATCAACTTGACCGCACAAAGCAGCGCTTCCCGAGAAGCCTGGAGAGCAGCAGGGACGCGGAGATGGCCCCACAGCCCAGGGCACGGCACCCGCGTCCCCGTGCCATGGCCTGCAGGAGGCTGCGATCCAGCAGGCGCAGGGCAGGAGGCAGCCGAGCCCCCTGCCAGGGGGACAGCAGCAGCCCACGAGTCCTCACCTCTGCCACACGCTGATTCTCATCATGGCAGTGGAAGAAGAGTGCAAGCAAGCTCTGTTGCACAGGGCTTTCCAAAGGGTTTTCTCTCTCTTCCAAATACTCCATCATGTCTCGGAAGAGTTTGATGGAGAGCAGCTGGACCTGGCTATTATCCTGTAGGAAAAAAAAAAAAGAAAAACTACCTCAGAATTGGTTCCTGCAGGCCCCCCTGGGCACAGGGCTGGAAATGCTCAGGGCACACAGTTTCCAGGCAGCAGCCAGCGGCTGTGGCTGGGGACACAGAGCCTTACGTGGTCAAAGAGTGGCAGGAGCGCCTCAGCCAGCTGCAGGGCAATGGGGGTTGACATCAGAATATGTGATTTGTGCAGGAATAGAAAGCTGAGTGTGATGAGGGTCATGCCAGCTATCTCTGCATCATTGTCGCACAGTAGGTCCATGAGGCGTTGGGTCAGGCTCCACATTCTTTCGGCCTGTGCGGAACACAAGTCTGTGAAAGGCCATCCTGCTGCCGCAGGGCCCAGAGGCCAAAGGCCTGTCCCGAAGCACGCGGGCAGCTGAAGCGGGAGGCAGGAGAGCTGGGAGCAGCTGCCCCAGCGCCCCAAGCCCAGGCCAGGCCAAGTGACTGCGTTCCCAGCGCAGCTTCAGCCACCGCTCCCTTCTCACCATTGAGGGATCATCAATGAGCTCCAGCAGGGCCCTGAGCGCCAGGCGATGCCTCTCCCTGCACTCGCTCTGCAGGTACCTTGAAGAGACCTTCACAACACTGGCACCACATTCACTGGCATCCAGGCACTGGAGGAGCTGAAAGGCACAGACCAGTGATGGGGGAGCCGGCCGGCAGGAGCCTGGAGCCGCACAGGGCCGGGCCCAGGCAGCAGCAGCAGCAGCAGCAGCAGCAGCAGCAGCAGCACAGGGCGCGGGCAGCGTCCCAGGCAGCTGCGGCTCCCAGAGGGCAGAGAGCTGGGAGGCAGCTCAGCCAGGCAGCGCTGCACACCCGGCTCACCTCCACAAGGAACGCCAGGGCGGGCAGATCCCAGTGTGGCTCCTGTGTGCTGAGCAGCCAGAGGAGGTGGAGTGCAATACTGGAACCCAACCCAAGACAAGCATGGCGCATCTCCCTAGGAGGGCGAAAAAGGGTCCAGGAACCTGAGCAAATCTCTCCAAGGACAGGCTGGCAGAGCCTGCTGGTCTTTCACCACCATCCTGCAAGGGGACCTGGGCCCTTTAGGAGGTGTCTCTCTCCCCTCCCAGCCTTTTCCAGTCTTCTTGGCCGTCCCTCGGTGACAAGGCCCTGTGTCCCAGGGCCACGGGGACTGTGTGGGACAGCCTGGGCAAAGGGCACAAATGCCGGGAGCAATGGGGAGAAGGGGAGTCTCACCTGGCCAGCAGACCCACGGCATAGTGGCGGGTGTCAGCACAGAGCAGCGTGTCCCAGCCACGCTTGCGTTCCACTGACAGCACCACCTCCTTGTACTGCTTTTGGCAGAGCAGGGACTTCAGGCTCTGCACTGCCAACCTGTGTGCACAGCAAAGGCCAGGTCACCCTGGCAGCACTGGCTCCTTGGCAGGCCACGTGGCAGGGACAGGAGGACTGGCATGGAGCACCTGTTGGGGCTGGTGGCAAGGCCGTGCTCTTGCAGGCATTCCTTCCAGAAGGCATCGACCTCCTCTGGCATCTCTTCTGTGCTGAAGAACACTTGGAAGAGCAGATGCACAAATAGCTGGGGGAAATACGACCTCACTACACGTGGCACATGGGGCTCCTGGAGCATCTTCCACATCACCACGGTTGCCTGCACGGGACAAAGGCCCTCGAGACAGTGCTCAGTGCCCAGGTGTCTCTGTGGTAGGGCCTGAGCAGGGCAGGGAGAGGCCCGCGGAGACCTTGGCAGGGGGAGCACGGGGCCTGGTGGGCCTGAGGCTGCCCCTGGGCCAGGTTTCAGGCCAGCACCTGAGGCAGGGAGATGCAGTGGGGGAAGGAGGATGGAGAGCTGCTGGAGAGGCGGCCTTGGGACCAGCAAAGGCCACTTGCAGAAACTCACAGCCAGGCCAAAGACACCCGTTTTGTCCCCATCGGAGGTGCACGTGCTGCGCTCTGGCCAGCTGCCCAGCACATCCAGGAGGATCAGCAGCACTGGCTCCGCAGTCCTGGACGAGCACATGATGGTCTTCCACATGGAGATGGCAGCTCTGCGGGGTTAGAGCTCTATCTCAGGGGGGTCTCAGACACAGCACCGTGGCCTGGGCATCCCTAGGGGCCCGGGCTGACCACTGGCCCTGCCTCTGCCCACTGGGCCTGGCCAGCAGCAGCCAGGCAGCCCAGCCCTGTGGGGACAGGCCCCTGAGGGGCGGCAAGGGAGCATGGCAGCAGGCTCGGGGGCTGACGTGCCAGGGCTGGGAACGGCAGCAGCCAGAGGGCCCTGGAACTCTCTGTTGCTCAGACACCTGGGCCAGGCGGTACAGGGTGATGGGCTGGGGAGGCCTGAGCCCTCTGGGCAGGTGGGCCCCATACCTGTCACAGGATGGGGCTGCACGCAGGAGCGTCACCACTGCCTCACCCGGGTGTGCTCTGGTGAGATTCAGCAGGGCCTTGTCCAGCCTGTGCTGGGCAGAATCATTGGCCAGGAGCCATCGGTGAATGGACCTCACCATGGCGGGCACCTGGAGAAGGCACGGGGAGACTTGGAAAGCTGCCAGAGGGAGCGATGTCCCCAGGGTCCCCAGAGAAGTGCTTCCCTTGCCAGCGCACTGCCATGGCCTCAAAGGCTCCCAGGGACCAGCAGGCGTGGCTGGGGAAGCCACGGGACTCATGGGGGAATTGAAGCCTGGCCCCAGGCTGCTCACTTGTTCTGGCCTAGCAACAGCCTTCTCCAGGAGCAAATCCAGCAGGGTGGCACTGGTCTCATGACTGAGGAGCTCTGAGTGAGCTCTGAGCCCAGTGCCCATGGTGCTGGTCTCTTCCTGCCCAATGCTCCGGATAAAGTCGCAGATGAGCTGTAGGAGAAGGGCAAGAAGCCGGGGATGTTGCATGGAGTGCTGCACACACGGTGCTGGGCTGAGCAGGGACAGCAGGCCCAGCCCAGGTGGGGGTGGCTGCAGGTACCTGCGCTGTTCTGCGGAAGCGGCCACGGCTGGATTCCTGCTCTTGTGTGCGCTCCAGGGCTGCATCTGGCAAAGAGCGAGCGCAGCCAGAGCTGAGGGGCTGCGGGAGAGGCCGGAGAACAGAGCCCAGCCCTGCGCTGCCCAGGCAGGGAGAGCCCCGGGATGCCCCAGGGGATGGAGCACGGCCACTGCGGGGTGTCTGCCCAGCCCCTCTTCCTTCCTGTCCATGGGCATTTCCCCAGGGCATGGCATGGCATGGCATGGCATGGCATGGCATGGCGCCAATTGGCACAGGCTCCAGCCCTGCAGCCCAGCTCTGCCACTCCCCTCCTGCGGTGGATGGAATGGCACCACCTCTTCTGTCTCCTGTGCTGGGGCAGCTCCAGGGCCTTCTTCTTCCTCCTCCTCCTCCTCCTCCACCCAGGCCAGCTTGGGCACTCTCGGGGGTCTCTGCTCCATGGCTGTGCCTGAGCTACTTGCAGGAGAGATGCCTTGGGAAAGCTCCGGGGCACCAAGTCCCACGCTCTGCCCTTGAGGGCAGCTGCAGAATAGAAGCCTCAGGAAGGCCACGGGTCAGCGAGTCCTGTGCTCTGGCCTCGAGCTCAGCTGCAGGAACAGCGCCGCGGAGAAGCTCCGGGTCAGACAGGAGCGAGTGCGCTGTGCGGGGGCTCCTCACGGCACCGCTCTGTCCCCTTGTGCCCCGTTGCGTGTTGCCAGCAGCCGGGCAAGCTTCTATTTCCCACGTGTCACAAAGGGGCCTTGGACACCGGCTTCCGTTCCATGGCACGGTGACCGGGCTGCAGCGTGCCACCCAGGGCCCTTGCACACACTGCCTTCTGCCCCGGGGCCGCCCCCGGCCCAGCCAAAGTGGCCCAGCTTGGAAGGAATCCCTGGCCCCAGGTGTCTGAGACAGCCCGCACAGGATCTTTAGCAAGGGCTCAGAGCATCAGCAAACGCTGCCCGGCTCTGTGGGCTCAGTCCTATGCCCATATCTTTCCCTGAGAGCATTTGAATTTCTAAATGAGAATCATTTGAAGGGAGGGGATTGACATTTTCCATTTCAGAGAAGGCTTCTGCCTTCCTTAGCAGACACCTCTCTTTTCAAAGCAAGACAATTGTTTATCATCTTGCAGATCCGCACTTGCTGGGCAGCCCCGTTTTACACCCAGGGCCTGGAGAACCATTCCCAGCAACTGGGAAAATCCTGGCTGCTCCATCCTCCCAGAGATGAGGTCTCCAAATTTGCCCCCAAAGTGGCTCCAGCTTTTAGAGGCCAAAAAGAGCAAGTCCCAGTGACTTGATGATAGTTTTAGCCCAGAAAGCCCTGCAGCTGATGGCACACTTGACAATCAGCAGGGGACACAGCTAGGCCAAAGCCCAGAGCTCTGCCGGGAGCCTTTCTCCTCAAATACCCTTCAGACAAACCTCCATGCAAGTCAGTTGGGAAAGTTTCTTCAAATGATCCCTTTCTGGCACTACAGAACTACACAGGGTTCTGTGAAAGATTCTAAAGCAGCTGCTCTGGAGTCCAAGAGCCAGCACTAAGAGTCCTTGTCATCTATTTGTAGCTAAATCGCACTTTGGCCGATTTGAAGGAGTTTGGAAGGAGCTAGAGAGCGGACCTCTGAGTTTTTCAGATGATGCCATTGCTTTTTCTTCACTTCTCCATAGACAGGAAGGGTGAGTTGGGCTCCCATCTGCACCGCATGGCTCACAGGGCCGCAAGACTTGTAGTTACAAGAGCTTTGAAGGATTTCTTGGTCAAGAAGCCACAGCCAACAAGGATATTTATGTTTTGGAGCCAATCCTTCAGTATTTCGTCTTACGGACTCATGCTCTCGGGGTCTCTGGCTGGTCAGAGTGAGCCCGAGATAAGTTCCAAAGTCTCTTTTCCCAGCCCGGCGCTCAAAGAAGGAGTCAGAGCTCTTCATTTCTGGCTCTCAACGTTGTTTCTTGGATCTTATCTATAAAATTCTTTCTCCTGCCCCAGGCCAGTGTTATCTTTTAATCCTAAAAACTACCTGTTCAATATTTACAATGACTTTCCAATACCTATCACCTAGACAGTGAGCTTCTACTCTAAACCAATCTAGAAGTGCCACCATCACAGCAGAAGATGGAGGCCAAGAAGAAGAAGAAGAAAAAGAAGGAGAAAGGCTGGACAAGCCCAGATTCCTCCCTCTCACCCCCTGAGGCCCCATTCTAAAAACCCCAACAATCTATTTTTCACCCTGGGATAAATTCACTGTCATTCTACTGAAACTTTGGCAGCTTGTCATTCTTCATACAAGGTTGGTAATTGATTTTTCCAAGGGCTAAATCGAAGGCACAGGGGTCTTGGGCTCTGTGCCAGGGTCTCTGAGTGCCCTGGGCAGGGGCTCGAGTCCTCCAGGGCAGCCAGAGGAATTTCCTGCGTTCCCACATCATGCTACAGTGTAAGCTGTAAGCTTCCTTAGCCAATCGTGTTATGACACACAAACCTCCAGCACTGCATCCTAAACTTCTTGTTTACCATTGGAACTACTTTGATTTTTTCTAGATCTTGAACTCTAAACCACTAAACTTTCCTCCACTTCAACTTTCCTCCCCGTGTGTGGTGGTTTGACAGGAAATATGTTTTCTGGGATGCTGTGGTTAGGCAAATGGATGTTCTGATTTTAATATTGGCACCTACTGTGGCCTCCTGGGCATTGGACACATCTCTGAGAACACAGGGGTTAAAAGCAGAGCACTCGCAGGGGAAGTTCTCTTGGGTTTCCGTGGGGAAAGAGTTCGGGTCTCTGCCCCGGCCCAGCTGCTGGCTGGGCGGGCGGAGGGGAAAAGCCATGTGGCCGGGAGAGGTAGGCCTGAGCCCGGGGCTGGAAGGGTGGAAAAGAGAGAGAGAGACACCGGGAGCCACCCGGCAGCCCCCCGGGAGACAGAGAGAGAGAGAGAGAGAGAGCCGGTGCCTGGGACTGTGACCTTGAACCTTGATAAACATGGGCCTGTGCCGGCAGCACGGCTGGGACGGAGAAGAAGGGGGGGTGCAGCCGGCCGCTTGTAGGAGCTTTTAACCCCTTTTTGGAGAATGAGAACTTTACAGAACATTGACCTTTCCTAGAAGAGACATAGAGTGAAAGATGAAGAAGGAAATGGGCAAGTGTGAGAGAGGTCTGGGCAAGTGAGAGATGTTGGAAGAGTAGAGAAGAATCTTAGTGGGAAGAGATGATGGAGTGGCTTTTGCTGGACTCTTTTTGTACAGCCATGGACAGAACCATGTTCCTTGTGACACAGAGACTGCATCCAGGGGGAGGCAATGCCTCAGGACCAAGAGGGTTCAGTGTTGGTGCCCCTCAGCCCCAGGGGGTGAAATATGGGGGGGACAGGTGTCCCAAAGGAGAGACTGGGCCCTTTTTGGATCGGGACAGAGCATCCTTAAAAAGACAACCCTAGAAGCAGCTCTGGTCGATGTTCAGTGGTGAGAGCACTGGACATGAAAGGAAGAGGTCCCCATTGGCACAAGAAGGACTCCTTCTCCTCTTGATGAACTGAGGATGGAGTATTCTGAAGGGTGGTGGCAGACTGAGAGTTGATGATTTGGGGGATGTATTGTATTGGGAATTTGGTGGGGAGGAGGAGGAGATGTATTTGTGAGGTTTTCATTTTCTTTGTGTATTTCTTTTTTTTTTTTCTTTTTTTCCTTTCCCTTGTAGTTTAGTTAATAGTTTTTTTTTTTTTCCCAAGGGGGAGCCTGCTGTGCTTATTCCTGGTCCCATCTCACAGCAGAAACCAGGGAGAGGGTATTCTCATGGGGGCACTGGCATTGTGCCAGTGTCAAACCATGACACAGTGTAGGGGGTTGTGCTGCTTAAGGGGGAGCCAGGGGCTGCCTCAGCAGTTCCTACTCTCATCTGGTCATTTGGGTTGGCCTTGACATCCCAAGTATGGCTTTGTCAGCCTCAGACGCAGGAGAGGGGTTTCATTCTTCACTTCCATGTATCCACAAGCCCTGGTTTTGACAATAATTCAGAAATTTGGGGAAGAACAGACAAATTAATGAAACAGTGTGGCCAAGCAGATGCAGAGACAAGGAGATGAGCAGCAGGGTGCTGGAAAGGAGCCCTGCTCCGAGGCTGATCCACTCCTCTGTGCCCCTCGGCAAGGTGGGGAAGGGGCTGTAAAGCCCCGTTTGAGCTGAGAGCACGAAGCAACTGCAGTTCTCCCCATCTTCCGAGGGCAGAGAGAAGCGAGCACGGCGCGGAATTGCAAAGCACAGCCCTGCAGCCCCGCGCTGCCCTCTCCCTCTTTCTCCATGCGCGCAGCCCAGCGGTGGCCACAGGGCAGGGTGACCCCGCCGCCCGCGGCCGCCCGCACCCGGCACAGGCGGCGATCGCCAGCCCCCCGCAGCATCTGGGGCTCAGGCTGCCTCTTGCCGGGCACCTCATCGCTCTCCACCCATGCTGCTGGTCCGGGATGAGCCTGCGGCCGCCCAGAGCAGCATCTGCCCGCGGCAGGAGCAGCGCTGCCGGCCCCGGGCTGCGAGCGGGCGGCCCCGGCCGATGCTTCCCGAGCGGCTGCAGGCGCTTGGAGTGAGAAAGGAATGTTCTTCCTGTGCCGCCCCATCCCCTTTCAGAGCCCTGCGTTTCCCAGCCGGCCGGATGATTCCCTTCCCAATATATTCTTCCCTTCAGCTGTATGTCACTATTTCAGGGGTTTCTCCAGCCTGTAGTAACATAGTCAGTCTTTATGCTGGCTTAGGGGAAACATTTCCCTGCAAGACTCAGAGCTTGAGCTCATCTCCTTGCCCCAGTGAGGGATTCACCTGCAAAGTGCACACAGGCGCCTCTGTGACTTTTTTGGATGCAGCTCTTGGAAGAGGCTGCCCAGAGAAGCTGTGGCTGCCCCGGATCCCTGGGAGTGCCCAAGGCCAGGCTGGAAGGAGCTTGGAGCAATAGGATAGTGGAAGGCGGTGGAATGAATGATCTTTAGTGTCCCTTCCCACCCAAACCATTCTGGGATTCTGTGATTTGTCTCTGCTTAGGCATGTCCATGGGGACACCTGAGACTTGGGCTTTCATGCCACCCTTTCCCACTGGAGTGGCAGGAAATGGGCTGGCTTGGTGGTCTTTTGAGTGCTGCTGAAATCCAGACACAGCAGCCCTCACCCTGAAGAAAGGCAAGGCTGTTCCATTTCCTTGTTACTGCTGCCAGATTTTGGAGCCTCATTCTCTGCAGCCAGAAGAAGAAACACTTCACCCACTGAGTGGCCAGCACGGAGGGAAGGAGAGCAGCTGTGTGCTGGTGCCTGTCCTCTGCAAGGGGACACACTGTCACCCTGCCCCAGCCCTTGTGAGCCAGTCCCTGGAGAGCTGCTCTGGCCATTGCCACAAGCTCCTGGAGCTTGGTCCAAGGTTTGTTGCAGTGCAATGGATGGCTAGACGATGGCTTAATAAACTGAAGACCTAAGAAGAATTAAAAAAAAAAAAATTAGGAAATAAAGAAGAAACAAGAAGAATAAGAAGGGTTTAGGCCAGAGAAGTGATCTTTCCAAAGCTGGGCAAGGAAAGCTTCTTGATTCTGCAGGATCTTAGACTTGTGGATGATAAATGCATTTTTGTTTGGTTCAATTCTGACTTTGGCTTTCAGCGTGTGATGATTTTTAACCCAAAATATGCCAGAAACTGAGCTGCACTTTTGCTATCCTGCACAGGCTCCCCCCAAATCCTCTCTACAGCATCACTCTGAGCTCTCAGTAGTGCTGTTTTAGGCATAGAAACATTTGGTGTGTGCAGGTGCTGACAAAAACAGTGGGGAAGTCACAGGCTAGGCTCCAAACACTTGAAAGCTCTGTTTTACAGTGATCACAGTGACCTTCCATGGGTGAGAGACGGGAGGTTTGAACCTCTTCAAAACATCCACTCCAAGTGCAGTTTCCCAAAGAGGAAGATCTTCCCTGGGAGCCTCGCACAGGGTGAAACACTCTTGCTGCAGCTGAGGGCAGAGGTTGTGTTTAAACAGGAGGGTGAGGAGCAGGCTCACTCAGCCATCCCATGTGCATGAAAAGCAGCTCCAGAGCTTCTGGTCTGATTTTTCAGCAGCTCACAGGGCCATGGAGTTGCTGGATGTGTTTTTGTGACCCCCCTCACCCAGAGCATGAGCCCTCTGCTCATTTGGCAGAGAGAGCAAGTGACCAAGGCATCTGGTGGATCTTCAGGGTGAGCTTTGAGAGCAAAGCCCTTGGACACACACACACACACAAAGGTGGTGCCTGCCAGCAAAAACCTTGGATTTTTTTCAGTATGGGAAGATACATCTCAGGATTGGCTCATTCCCACAACCTCAGCACAAACTCAGAGCAACACAGGGGAGTACTCTGAAAAGCATGGGCTTTGCATTTTGGACACCTCTCCAAGCCCATGTGAAGGATTCCCTGGGGAATGTACTCCTGGCTCCATCCATACTGACTGCACAGTCACTCCTGGCATTGCCACAGCTTGCTTTGTCCAAGTGTGGGTGGCTGTGGCTTTTGTGTCCCAAAGGGGACAGTCCTCCACTTCATAGCTGTGTTTTCTTCACTGAGTGGATTATTTGCTTCACTCCTGAGGTGAAAACCAGCGTGCATACCAAACAGGCAAAATTGGTTTGGGGAATAAAATCAGGGAATGATGGGGTGGAAAACTGGCAAAAATAGGCAGAAAACTGGCCTGGCGGTATCAATGTAATTCTTAGGGCTAAGAACCAGCAAGTGACAAACAGGTGCCGTTTTTCTGGGATAAAAGGATCCGTGCCACTTCAAATAGCATAAAAAACTTGCCTGTGGCTGGGTCTCCATGGGCTGTGCCTCTCTCCCTTGAAGCCATCCATGTGGGAGTGTGACAGCACCAAGGGCAGTCCCAGGTGTCCCTGTGCCTCGTGTCACTGTCCTTGGCGGGCCAGCTGTCCCCTTTGTGGCCTGGCATGTGGCACGGGGGGCTCAGAGCCCGGCAGGGCTGCGCAGCCGGAGCAGCAGGGCTCCCACCGCCCCGTCCCGCAACGCTTTGTCCTTGGCTGCCGCTCTCGGTGCGCGGACAAAGACCTACGAGCCAACAGGAATCATCCTTTGGAGTCTGCACTGACAGCATGGAGAAACACTGATGGGATCATTTAATAAAATCCACACTGTTTCCTTGGGGAAGCTGAATAAACAGCGCTATCAGGAGCTGCCCCAGCCAGCCCTTGAAGGCCAGCAGTGCGTGCTGCTGGGATCGTGCTCCTTGCAAGCGGAGGGAGGCAGGGAGCTGGATCCAAGGGCTCATTAATCAAACGGGAGTTTGCCTCTGCTTTGGCCCACATGGAAGCCGGGATGCTGCACAAACACACCCTTCCCTTTGGCCGTGAGCTGGCCACCTCCTCAGGCCAGCTGCAGGTGAGGGATGCACAGAGGAATGTGTGACGCCTCTTGTTTGCATTCCCCCTCACATCCAGGGAGGAGCCCGGGTCCCTCTGGGGCTGGTCCTGGCTGAGAATCCCCCTTGCTGCTCTTTCTGTGGAGAGCAGCTCAGTTAATCCGTGCCAGCTTCTTCTCCTCCTGCCCACTGTTGTCTGGGGACTGCCAACCCCCCGTCCCTGCTTGACACGTTTGGAGTAAGGCTGGGTGTGGACGTGTTCATGGAATCACAGAATCCCCAAATGGTTCAGGCTGGAAAGGATCTTAAAGCTCATCCAGTCCCACCCCCTGCCACAGGACACCTTCCAGCATCCCAGATTGCTCCAAGCCCATCCAGCCTGGCATGGAACATTTCCAGGGATGGGGCAGCCACAACATCCACACCCACAAATATTAATGAATGTTGGACTGGAGCCAGCACCTAAATCCATTCCTCCTTTATTAAGCTGATCCTAAGATGCATTATGATCCAGGGGAATCAAGGAGTTCTCAATGCCTACCCTTGTATCTCTATTATGTCACTGGGAATTTCAGTGTTTGTTTAAAAACTTTTCTCAGATAAGGTGTGAAGCCTGAGATCACTTTCAAGACTCAAAATTTTGCTCTCAAGAAAATTAGCTTTTAAAAAATGCTGTGGTTTGAGCCAGTGTCACAGTTTCAGGGAGTTTCAGGTGAGGAGTCCACAGCCCCATCAGTGCCAAGCCTTCCCTTCTAAGAACATCTTCCCCCCCTTTTCCTCCCTTCCCACCTTAAAGAAGAAGCTGAGGAAGCTGGAGCCAGTGCTGCTGTTGCCATCACTGCTTCTGAAATTTCCTTGGCAAGTGTGGCTTTTCTCCCATTTCTGTCCCTGCTGACTTCATCCTTTCAGCCTCTCTCCTACTTCTGGAGGTCTTGGTGGGCTCCATCCTCCAAAACCTCAACTGGCCTTTTAGGAAATCTAACATTTCTTCCTGTGAGTCCTCTGTTGAAAGCTTGTGGCCATTGCACCTTTCAGTGAGGCCAAAAACCTCAATTTATATCACTTCAACTTACTTCTGACTCCCACAATTAGTTAATCTTGCATTGATGACTGCCCATTCTGAATCATGGGTCTGGTGCTGGGACATTCAGTGCATTCAGACCAAGGGGTCTCCTGACTTTCCTTAGTCTTTGGGTTTGGACTCTGTCCTGGTGCAGTTTTCATCAGATTTGGACCAGAGGGTGCTGGACACTGGAACAGACTCCCCAGGGAATGGTCCCAGCCCCTGTGAATTCAAGGAATGTTTGGACAAGGCTCTCAGACCTGTGGTGGGATGTCCTGCGCAGGGCCATGAGTCAGACTCATGATCCCTGTGAGTCCCTTCCAGCTCAGGATATTCTTGGATTGGTTGGAGTCAGTCATGGATATGGACAAGACACCTCAGGGTGGATCCCTTTCTCTGCTCTCTGCTATTCTGCTCTTTCCTGGCAATCTCCAAGAAAATTGCTCTGCACTAATCTTTTTTTATCAATTGCAGCAGCTTGCTGGGCTTTCTTCTAAATCTTCCAGATGTCTTTGATCAGCCATGCAAAACACTTTTCATTTTCTCCTGAACTTTGCTTTTCTCTTGAATAAAAAGTGCAGCCAGACTTGCCTAAGAGGTTTTCTTGAGGCAGTACCACTTTCCTTTCTATCTTATGGACCGTGTTTTGCCTTTTAATTTCACCAACGTGACACCTTGGTTGGACAGGGCCAGGTGATTTCCTCATTTGGATCCAGTGGGGCTGGGATTTCCAGCCCTAAACTCCTTGGACTCTGGCACCAAAAATCGATCATAACATCACACAGCAGCTTCTCCCTTTTAAACTTTCTCTGAAATAACCAAAACAGCTCTTAAAATTCCTTTCGCTTACAGCTTACACTGTGGCATGAGTGTCTCATGTCTCGCGACCCCTCCCGAGACCCCTCTTAGGACCCATCCGCAGCCCCCAGGTCCCCCCACAATGCCCCAGGACCCCTCCCCAGACCCCCCCAAACCCCCGGACCCCTCCCCAAAGCCCCCCCAGACCCCCCGGACCCTCCCCCGCCCCCCCCCCGATCCCCTCTCAGGCCCCTCCCGCTCCTGTCCCGAGCCCGGGGGGTCCCGGTGGCGGCGGGGAAGGGGGCGCCGCTTCCGGCTCGCCTCTGATTGGCTGGGACGGGCGAGGGGGAGGCGGGCCTTGCTGAGGGGATCCGCGTCGTGATTGGTTAGTTCAGGGATGTGCAGCCCGATGATTGGTTGGTTCGGGGCAGGGCGCGCCGCTTTTGCTGGGAGCCCGCACACGCGGTGGAGGCGCGAGATTCTGAGGGAGAGCGGAGCTGAGGTGGGGCCAGGGGCAAACTGGGGGGGTTTGGGGCGGGTCTGAGGGGAAATTGGGGATTTTTGGGGGCATCGACGGGAAACACGAGGGTGTGCGGTGGGTTTGGGGGGAATGAGGGGGTCTGAGGGGGCTTTGGTGGGTCTGAGGGGGCTTTAGGGAGCTTTGGGGGGAGCTTGAGAGCGTCTGGAGCGTTCTCAGGTGGGTTTAGGGGAACTGAGAGGAATTGGGAGAGTCTGAGGGGATTTTGGGGGATTGCGAGAGGATCTGGGCCGTTCTGAGGTGGGTCTGGGGAATTTCAAGGAGTCTGAGGCGATTTCATGAGGTTTGGGGGGATTGAGGCGTCTGAGGGGGATTTCGGGCAGTCTGATGGATTTGGGGGCGTCTCAGGTGGGTCTGGGGTGAATTCTGGGGAGAACTGGGGGGGTTGAGGGTCCTGGGGAGGTTTTTGGGGTCCTGGGGAGGGTTTGGGGGTCCAGAGAGGTTCTGGGCCAACACTGGGGGAGCTCTGCGGGGTTGGGCGTTCCTGGAGGGGTCCTGGGGGAGATTTGGGGGTCCCGGGGGGTCCCAGGCCCACCCTGAACCGGGGTCTGGGGGTTTCGGGGGGAGGGGGCACAGCAGGGGTTCCCCCCCCCCCCCCGGTTTTTGGGGGGTCTCCCATGGTGCCCCCTCCCCAAAAAGCTCCCAGGGCCCCCTGAAGTGGCTCCTGTTCCACCGGCCGGTGCCCTCTCATCCAGGACGGCCCCACTGAGTCTGGGGGGATTTGTGGGGATTTTGGGGTTCTGAGACGGGTTTTGGGGATTTGGGGGTGGCTTTTTTGGGCTTTGGGGGATTTTGTTTGGAGTTTGGGGGGAAATATTGGGGTTTTTGGGGCAAATTATTTGGTTTTGGGATGGTTATGTGATTTTGGGGGGTTTTGTTGATCTGGGGGATTTTGGATTTTTGGTGTTTTGTTGGAGTTGTGGGGGCTTTTGGGGGGAGATTTATTGAAAATTTAGTGAGTTTTTTTAAATTTTGGTGAGTTCCACTGGGATGTTTGGAGATTCCCTGGGGTTTTTGAGGGTTTTCTTGTAATTTTTGAGGATTTGTGGGGTTTTTGTGGAATTTTAGGGGGGCTTTGGGGCAGTCCCTGGGTGTGGGGAAGGGCTGAGAGGCACCAAAATCTCCTTAAAAGCCCCAAAAGTCCCAATAAAACCCACTAAATCCTTTTAAATCTCTCAAACTCCCTTTAGAACACTCTAGAATCCCAATAAAAGCCCATAAAATCCTTTGGAATGCCAAAAACCCCAAAACTCCTGATTAAACTCTGCAAATCCCCCAAAGATGTCCCCAAATCTACAAAAAGTACCACAAAATCTCCCCCAAGATCCAAAGAAATCCTGGCAACACCCAAACCCCCCCAAATCCCACCAAAAATCCCCAAAACCCCAAATCCCCAATGAATCCCTCTGAATGCCACCACAATTCCAATAAAATGCCCCAAAATCTCCTAAAAATCCCAATAAAACCCCAGGAATTTCTGAGAATCCCAAAAAATCCCAACAAAATCCCAGTAAAATCCCCAAAATTCAAAAAGAGCCACAAGAAAATTCAATAAACTCCCAACCACCCCCAGAGAAACTCCCCCTCAAAATGCCAAGAAAATCCCCCAAAATCCAAACCCCCCAAAATCCACAAAACCAGCCACTCCCAGTCAATCCCAGTGTGATTCCAGTCGCTCTCAATGAGATCCCAGTGTAACCCAGCATGGACTCAGCTGCTCTCACTGGGATCCCAGTGTGATCCCAGTTGCTCCCAGCATAATTCCAGATGTTCCCAGCTCCTCCCATGATGATCCCAGTTGCCCCAAGAATAGTCCCAGTCCCTCCCAGCAGGGTCCCAGTGGTGCCCAGTTGCCTCCAGGGTAGATTCAGTTTCCCCCAGCATCGTCCCAGTTGCTCCCAGCATGATCCCAGCTGTTCCCAGTGTGGTTCCAGTGCCCCCAGGATGGTTAGAGACACTCCCAGTATGTTTCAGTTACCTCAGAATGATCCCAGTCTTTCCCAGTTCCTCCCAGTTTCCTCTGGCATCATCCCAGTTTCCATCTGTTGCTCAAAGGGTGGCCCCAGTTGCTCCCAGGATGATCCCAGTTGCCCCAGTTGTAGTCTCAGTCCTCTCAGCATGGTTCCAGCACCTTCCAGCCGATCCCAGTTGCTCCCAGTGGGTCACATTTTCCTCCCAACATGGGCCCAGTAGCTCCCAGTAAGCCCCAGTCGGGTTCCATTCACATCCAGTATAATCCCAGTATGAGTGTAGCCACTCCCAGTATGATCCCAGTCCCTTGCAGTCTAATCCCAGTTGCTCCCAGTCACTCCCAGTCTGATGCCAGTGCCCCCAGAGTGATCCCAGTTGCTCCCAGCATGGGCCCAGCTGTTCCCAGTGTGCTTCCATCACTCCCCTATGGTTACAGACACTCCCAGTATAGTCCCAGTTGGACCCAGGTGCCCCTGCTCTAGTCCCAGTCACTCCCCATATGATCCCAGTCCCTCCCAGCATGGTCCCACTCCCTCCCAGTTGCCCCCAGTGTGGTCCCAGTTCTCCCCAGCATGGTCCCAGTTGTTCCCAGTGTGGTTCCAGTGCCCCAAGTATGGTTCCAGACACTCCCAGTATATCCCAGTTGCACCCAGCATATCTGTAGTCATTCCCAGGCACTGCCAGTGGCCCCAGTAAGGTGTCAGTTATCCCAGTATGATCCCCCAGTCATGCCCAGTATATCCCAGTTGCCCCCAGCATGCATCCCGTCCCTCCCAGTTCCTCCAGGTTGCTTGCAGCATCATCCCAGTTTCCCTCAGTTGCTCCCAGTAGCCCAAAGTGTGATCCCAGTCGCTCCCTTTCAACCCCAATATGATCCCAGTAAGCTCCAGTTTGATCCCAGTCACATGCCAGCCCTGCCAGTGTGGTCCCAGTATAATCCCAGTTGCTTCCAATCTCTCCCAGTATGGTCCCAGCTGCCTCCAGCGTGGCTCCAGTTGCTTCCTAGATCAGCCCAGTCAGTCCCAGTATGATGCCATTTGCTGCCAGCGTGCTCCCAGTTGCTCCCAGTCAGGCCCAGTCTGGGGGATGAGGTGCAGGGTGTGCTCCCAGTCCCTCTCAGATCCTCCCAGTATTAGTCCAGTCCCTCCCAGTATGATCCAAATAGGAGCCCAGTGTGCTCCCATTCCCTGCCAGTCTGAACCAGTTGTGCTCCACATGGTTCCAGTTTCTCTCTTTCACCCTCACTTTTGTTCCAGTCACTCCCAGCATCTCCCAGTGTAGCCCAGTTCCCTCCAGCATCTTTCCAGTTCCTTCCAGTATGATCCCATTTGCTCCCAAGCACTCCCAGTCAGCCTCAGTGTAGTGGCACTCACTGCCAGAATGATCCCAGTCAGCTCCAGCATGATCCCAGTTCACCCCAGCATAAGCGCCACAGTTTCCAATCACCCAGTTCCTCCCAGTTGCTCCTACCATGATCCCAGTTGCTCACAGCTACTCCCAGTCACCCTCAGCATAGTCCCAGTCACTCCCAGTATATCCCCTTTGCCCCTAACAGGCTCTCAATTGCCTCCTGCAGACTCCTGCTCACTCCCAGTATGATTCCACTCTCCATCAGTGTGATCACAATCTGCCCTGGTATGGCAGTATAATCCCAGTATGATCCCAGTCTGATGTCAGTACAAAGCCAGTACAGCCCCAGTCAGTCCCAGTACGATCCCAGTGCAGCCCAGTCCCTGGCAGTGCTGCCACTGCTGGGATCCCCCAGGTCTGTGTGCGTTCCCCCCTGGCGCATGTGCCGAGAGGAGCCCCAAGGGCTGGCAGGGGCCAGGCAGGGTCCCCAGCAAGGCCCAGTTTGGATGTGCAGCCCCCAGTTTGCCCAGTTTACCTCTCCTTTGGCCCGGGCCGGGTTCCCCCCGCCCGCAGCGGCTGGGAGCAGCCGAGAGCCCCGCGCTGCCCATGCCGACCTGGCCCGGCTCCATCGCCGCTCCTGCCGCGGGCTGCGAGGGCTGCGGGAACGGGGCAACCGAGGGATGGGTTTTTGGGGGGATGTTTGGAGCATGAAGAAGTCCAAGGCTGAGCGGAAAAGGCCCCTCGGGGGGACATCGGGGGGTGGCGGTGGCGGCTGCCGGCAGAGGCAGCCTGGAGGAGCAGAGCCCTGTGTGCCCCAGGAGGCCAAAGTGGGGAGGCCAGAGAGGGGGGAGCGCCGCCATTGGCGGGAGCCTCAAGAGCCTGGAGAGGGGCAGGGGGGACTCCTTGGAGCCGCTGCAGCGCAGAGCAGAGAATGAGGGGAGAAGGGAGCCCGGGAGCCCAAAGAGCCCTGGCATCCCGAAATGGGGAGAGCCAAGAGGGGGCAGTGCGTCCCCAGAGACGGCCTGGGGGGATCTCGTTGCCCTTGCCTGTGGCACGGAGGCAAATCCCATGCTGTCCTTGTCCTTCCTCGCCCAGAGCAGGAGCTGAGCATGGAGAGCAGGGAGGACAAATGCCCACAGCAGAACCTGGTGGCAGAGGCCGTTTTGAGCGGCTCCACGGCGCAGGAAGCCAATGGGGAGGAAAAGGCCCGGAGATGCCGCACGAGGAGGGGCTGCAAACGCAGATGGCGGGGATGTGAGGGGGAAAGAGGCAGCCTGGGCCGGGAAGGCGGCCGGAGATGGAGCCAGAGCTCGGAGCTGCCGGGAGAAGCCGCACACGTGCGTGGAGTGTGGGAAGAGCTTCAGGTGGAACTCTGACCTGACCGTGCACCAGAGGATCCACACTGGGGAACGGCCCTACGAGTGTGGGGAGTGTGGGAAGAGCTTCAGCTGCAGCTCCCACCTGATCAGGCACCAGAGGTCCCACACTGGGGAGAGGCCCTATGAGTGCTCCAAGTGTGGGAAGAGCTTTCAGACCAGCTCCAGTCTCCTCCTGCACTATCAGAGTCACACAGAGGAGAGGCCCTTCCAATGCCCCGACTGTGGGAAGGGATTCAAGCACAACTCCACCCTCGTCAGGCACCGGCGCATTCACACAGGGGAGAGGCCCTACGAGTGTGATAAATGCAGGAAGAGGTTTCAGACCAGCTCCAATCTCCTCCTGCACTATCGGATTCACACAGATGAGAGGCCATTCCGCTGCCCAGACTGCGGGAAGGGATTCAGGCAGAACTCCACCCTCGTCACCCACTGGCGCATCCACACAGGGGAGAGGCCCTATGAGTGTCCTCAGTGTGGGAAAAGCTTCTCCAGGAGCTCTCACTTGACCCAACACCAATGGAGGCACCGGTAAGGGAAGCCCTGCGAGTGCCCCGAGTGCGGGAAGAGCTTCGTGCGCTGCTGCAGCTCCATCCCCCACTGGAGGAGGCACTTTGGGCACAGCCCTGGTCACTCACATTCCCTGTGATCCATGTTGGGAACACTCCTGGCTGCTTGTCCTTTGGTTTGGCCTGAATTTTTTTCTCTTCTCCATCTCTCTCTACTCCAAAAGCCAAGAGGGATCGATCTGTCACCTCAAAACCACTTTAATTCCACTGAAAATAACTGAATTTTAACCCAAAAAGGCTCAATCCTACCTGAAATTCCTTGTTCCCTCCTCAAAAAAACTCAGTCCCATGCCAAACTCTCCATTCCACAGCCACCAGGGTGAGATGGGGTTGGAAGGAGATTGGGAGAAGTGGGATCCCAATTTGAAGCAATGGGATGGGGATTGTGTGGGATGTATTTGATAGCAAATAAAACTTTCAGAGTTACTGATTTCTGTCCCATTTATTTTCATTCAATTCTGTTTGTAGAGTGCCACCTTCTCAGCTGATTCAATTCCTATAAAAATCCCATTTTTTAAATCATCTAACCCAAACAATCCGAAAACCAATATTGAAATAAAACCACCCACACATAATTAATTTTTTAAAAATAATTTTAATTTTTCAAGAGTACTTAAGGATGTTATTAAAGTTTAATTGTTTGGTTGAAATGTCTGAGAAATTATAGTGGTGTTTGGTTTTGTGTTTAGTATATTTGTAATATGAATTGTTTAACTAGAAGGTGTTAGATTGATTGTTATTTTCTTTAGATTTTTTTAATCTAAAAAAATTAGTCATCGAGTTAAAATTTTCAAAAGGTATTTCTTGATATATAATTTGTTTATTTATATGCATTGGTAATATTATAGTAATACTTATTTTTGGTTTGAGTTAAATCATAGTTGGAGTATTGTAAAGAAGTGTTGATTTTTTTTTATTATAATTTATTTAATTTCAATTATTTTTTCTTTGTTTATAATTTTATTGCAATTTGTTGAGGGGTTAGGAAGGAAGTTCAAGGGCAGGAACATTTTTTCCTTGCTGGGAACTGGAATTCCAGACCCTGGGAGTGTGTGCAGGACCCCACAGACTGGGATCAAATACGGACTGGGATCAAATATGGGCTTGGATCCTTTGGATTGGGGCTGCACAGGCTGGGACCATATGGATCAGGACCACACAGACTGGGATCAATTGGACTGGGATCAAATATGGGCTGGGACTGTTTTTTAAAGTAACTTTGTTCTATAGTTTTTATTTCTGTTGTTAATTAAGCTCAGTGAAATAGCTGCTTGTGTTAAACTGCCTGCTTGGATGGGATAACATCCAATGCACCCAGGATGAGGACACCTGTACAGATCTGCCAACTATCAGCACTCCCCGTCTGAAGGCAGAGTGCACCAAGGCCCAAAAACTGGAGGTGATAAAGAGAAGGAGCCAAAACCACAGCCAAGAAACACACATGCTCTGAAAAGGCAGACCCAGGGAGGGGCCATGTAAAATCATTCCTGGAATATGTAAAGTAGTTTATGGATATGCATGAGGCTCTATGAATATGCACCAGGCTGATGTAAGGGGAAAGGTATTTCAGGGCGATGCTGATTCCTTGGTTGTGGTTTTAGTCCATTCTTATCACCTCCAGTTTTTGGGCTTTGGTCCACTCTGACTCTGAGAAATTGAGGTTTTGGGATTTTTAGTATGTTGTGGATGGAAGCAAAATGGAGGGCACAGTGTTTCGTCCTGGGTTTCTTCTTCATGCTTCTTCCTTCTTCTTCATGGGTTTGGTTGGCTTTTTGTATTTGGGCAGAAATTCCACATTGCAGGCTCTTTGGGATCAGTTATTGGGTTAAAAGGGAAAATAATCTAGGTGTCAGTTCCTAATTGGATAGTTTAGTCTTAAAAGACCTTGGAACAAGAGATTGTTGGCCATTTTGTGCCTTCTAATGAAAAGCTGCTGAACTCCCAGTAATGAGGCTGTTTTACTGATAAGAAATAATAAACACTTGAGTCTGAACATGAATTACTGTCTCAAGTGCCTTCAATCCAGAGCCAGTGAAACCAACAACTGGTACCCCACAGCTTGAGGTAGTGCCAAGGCAGAACTTGTTCATGCTCTTTTCCCCTGGTGATTTTCTACTCCCGTCCAGACTCTGATAGCAAAGCCATGCTGGTGACAAAAGATTGACCTTGGCATCCTGGCGCACTTTCTGGGTGGGTGTTTGAATCTGCTTTTCCAGGCCTTGGGCTGAGCAGGGTGAGGCCGAGGCCTGGGCCCCTCCAGGCGGCGCCGGGAGCGCCCGGGGCAGCGGCGAGGGGCGGCCCTGAGGGGCGGCACAGGGGGCATTTCCCCCGAGCGGGCGGGCGGGCGGGCGGCGGGGAAAGGCGCCCTGGGCACAAGGGCAGGCACAAGGGCCCCGGCTCTCTGCAGTGCGGGCGGCCCAGCGCCGATCGCTGCTCCCGGAGCCGCTGCCAGGGCCGGGTCTCCTCCCCGCCGCTGACCCTGCACCTGCAGCGCTGCCTCCGCCTCTGCCGGGCTCCCCGGCACGGACGGCAAGGACGTGGACACGCTGCAGCAGGGGCCCAGCAGGGACACCCAGATGGTGCCGGGGCTGCAGCTCCTCTCCTGCAAGGAAAGGCTGACACAGCTCGGCTTCTTCAGCCTGGGAAAGAGAGCCAGCCTTGATCCAGCTGTGGCCTTCCAGTACCTGAGGGCAACACACAAGAAAGCTGGACAGGGACTTTGTACGAGGGCAGGCAAGGACAGGACAAGGGAGCATGGATCCAAATGGAGAGAGATTAGGTTTAGGTAAGGGATTCAGAAAAAAGACTCTCCTGGAACAGGTTGCCCAGAGAAGGTGGGCATGTCCCGTCCCTGACAGTGTTCAAGGCCAGGCTGCATGGAGCTCTAGACAAGCCGGTCCAGTGCAAGGGGTCCCCAGCCACAGCAGGGGGGTTGCAGCCATGGGATTTTCCAGATCCCTTCCAAGCCAAACCATGCCACGACTCCATGATTCTGGGATACTTCCCCTCCTCATCCTCTGGCAGAAAAAGAAACTTGGCCCCAAGTTCCACACTGCAGACTATGTCTTTTGGCAGCCTGCAACTGTGTCAACAGAGGATGAAAAGAGATGACATTACTGACACGATTTCCCTTTTCTACTTGAAAAGTAAATGCTCTGCTCCTGTCCACTCTGGCAAAATTGTCACAAGAGGCAATTGTTCCCCATGAAATGCTTGGTCTCATGCAAAGAAGAAAGAAGCCAGAAGCCAACACTCTTCGTTATTGCTACGTTGTTTTCTTTGGTTACTTCTCTAATAGGAATGACTTTGGGGTGTGATTTGTTTGTTTCTCTCTTTCGTTCCTTGGGGCGCGCGGCGGCTCCTCCGTTGGGTTCCCCGGGCAATGGAGGAACGGCCGCGAGCTCCGGCGGCTCCGCAGCAGCAGCAGCGCTTCTCTTGATTGGTTTTCCACTCGACTTCCCACTCGCTCCCCATCCTCTTCTCCCTCTCACACTCACTCTACTCCCGTCCCGTGCTGGGCTGTGCCGTCCATGTTCCGCCTCTCCCAGCCCGGCTGATGCCGCGTCCTGCAAGGCGCCCCTCGGCGGGGCCGCCCCGTGCCCGCCCCTGCCCGCCCCGCCGTGGTTCCGCCTCGGCCGGGCTCTCTCCGTCCTGGCTGCGGCGCCGCTGGAAGAGCCGCTCGCTCTGGTGCTGGCGGAGCAGTGCGGGCTTTTGGCCGCGCCTGGCGCGGGCTCTGGCCCAGCCCCAGCTGAGGCCCCGGCCCCGAACGAAGCTCCTGCCGCGGTTCCGCCCGCAGCCGCCCCGCTGCCGCCCGGCTCCCGCCCCGTGGCCGACAGCGTGGCCGGCAGCTGCCCCGCTCCGAGCTCCGCCGCTCGCCAGCTCGGCCGCCGGCCCCGAGCCACCGCAGCCCGGGGCGGCTCGGCAAGCAGCAGCGCGCCGGGCGGGCGGGTGCCCCGGGCAGAAGAGCGGCAGCGCGGTGCCGCCCGCACGGGCGGAGAGGCCTCCCCTGGAGCAGCTCTAGCGGCAGGGCCCGCTGCTGGGCAGCGGCAGCTGCGGCAGCGTTTACTCCGGTCCCCGCCTCACCGACGGCGCCCCGGGAAGAGACGGGGCCGGCTCGGAGGGCGGCAGGCGATGAGCTCAGCCTTGGCTCGCAGGCGGCCATCAAGCGAGTGCCCTGGGAGCGCATCTCGGAGTGGGCGCGGCTGGGGAGTGAGCGGGGCCAGCGGGAGGAGCCGGCGGGGCGTGCCGGGCGGGGCTGAGGCGAGGCCCGGCAGGGCGGCAGCCGGAACGCTGCGAGGGCAGCGAGCGTGGAGTGAGCGGGGGCCGCGCAGCGCCCCGGGCCGGGCCATGGCGAGCCGCGGCGGGGCCGGGCAGGGGCTGCCCGAGGCGCGTCGCAGCATCGGCCCCGCTGACGGCATCGCGGTCCCCCCGCAGCGCAAGGGCTCCCTTGTGCCCCTGGAGCTGGCGCTGCTGTGGATGGTGTCGCGGCCTGGCTTCCGCGGCGTCGTGAGGCTCCTGGACTGGTTCGAGGTGCCCAAGGGCTTCGCACTGCTCATGGAGCGTCCGCAGCGCTGTCAGCACCTCTGGTACTTCCTGCACGAGCGGCGGTTCCTGACGGAGCCCGTGGCGCGGGGGCTGTTCCGCCAGGTGCTGGAAGCCATGGGGCACTGCAGCAGCCGCGGTGTCCTGCACCGCCACATCAAGGCCGAGAACGTCCTCGTCGACCTGGCCACGGGCGAGGCGAAGCTCATCGACTTCGGCTGCGGCACGATCCTCCAGGACACGTTCTACACCCGGATGTCAGGTGAGCCCAAAGCCGGGGCCCAGCTGGGCAGCAGAAGTTCCTCCCTTGGCTGGCAGAGGGGGAAGAGGGAGGGAAGGAAGGAGGCAAGGAAGAAGGGGGAATCCATCTTCAGCCAGCTGCAGGCAAGTTGCTTTTTGGCAGGGCAGGGGCTGGCTGTTGTGGAACGGGAGCTGGCTGGGAGGGAGGGAGCAGCATGGGCCTGATGAGCTGCGCCCGTGTCCCATAGGAACGCTGGAGTACAGCCCACCAGAGTGGATCCTCTTTGGCTGCTACCACGGCCAGCCAGCCACCATCTGGTCCCTGGGCATCCTGCTCTATGAGCTGCTCTGAGGGCACCTTCCTTTCCACAGCAACGAGGACATTGTCTGGGGCCAGCTCTTCTTCCCGCCCCGGGTGTCTCAAGGTGGGGATGCGCCTTCAAGGCACGAGGGGAAGAACGGGGTTGGGAGGGGCAGCTGGCACATAAGCGTCCTCCTCTTGCAGCTGGTGAGGAGGTGGATCTCCTGGGCTTAGCTGGAGGAGGTGGCACCTGTGCCTCTGTGCTGGTGTCCTCCGCAAGAGAGGATCGATAGGAAGCTTTTGGCTGCAGCTCTGAGCACTCCTGGTGTGGCCTGGGCACTGTGGAATGTGGGAGAGCATGGACAGGAGCCTTGTCCCGCTGAGTGGCGGTTTCTGGTTTCTCTCCGCAGAGTGCCAGCACCTCATCAGGTGGTGTTTATGCATGGAGCCCACAGACAGGCCAGCTCTGGAGGACCTTTTTGAGCATTCTTGGCTGCAGGAGCCCTGCCTGGCCCAGGAGACAGCAGAGATGCCTCCCTGTGCACAGGAGGATCCAGGAGCCCAGCAAGCAGCAGCGGCACACGTCTCGTGGCGCTGGAAGAAAACCCCGGAGCGTTTCCCTGCGGCCGCGGCGCAGAGGAGAGAGCGCAGCCGAGGAGATGCTGCTTCTGCTGGTCCCTGCGAGCTGTGGAGGGAGCGGCTCCGTGCTGCCCGTCCCATTGGAGAAGTGGTGGCAGTGTGGTGAAGGTGCCACGGACTGGGACAGGGGAAACATCCCCCTGCAGCTCAATGGCATCGTGATGTCCCCGCAAGCCGGGGCACAGCTGGCGCGTTCTTCTGGAGCACGACGTGGAGCTGGGAACACCATCCTGGAGCTGGCCGCTGGCGGGGCAGAGCCGATTGGCTTTGGCTGCGGCCCCTGCCTGGAGGACACGCTCTGCGCCCTGATGGAATCAAGATGAGTCCCCAGCTGGCGCAGGGGCGGGGGGATGCTGGTGCTCCCAGGCACGGCAGGGCTCGGCCTGGCCACGCGCCGGAGGTTCCCTGCTCGGCAGCGCTGGGGAATATTAATTTTTCTGCCAGCCGCCGAGCTGCTTTTTGGCAGGACAGGGGATGGATGTTGTGGAAGGGGAGCCGGCTCCTGGCCTTGCTGACAGCTTCTGCCAGCCAGCCTGGCACGGGCTGAGGCGGGGGCAGCCAGCCTGACAAAAGCATCCATCCATGTGGATGGGGGCGGCAGAGGGGGACGGGTTCCGAAGCCGTGCCCCAGCTGGTCTGCTCTGCAGGCCCTTGAGGAAGGGGTGTGTTTATGGGCAGGAAAGGTGCGGATTTTCCCCACCCGTGGACAGGTTTAATTCTCACATGGAGTGGTCAGACCCTCCTCAGGCCCATGAAACAGTGACAGGCTTTGTGCTTTTTCTTGTTTCCAGGTCTTGTTTTGAATTGACTTTCGTGCAATTGTTCTTTGTTTTTCCCAGGAGGATTACACCTGGTGCCCGGACCGGACGGGGAAGCGCCTGCAGCGTCCGTGGAGCGCGTCCAGTGCCAGCGCTGCCCCAGGGGCCACGGTCTGCAGGGACAGCCCCTTCCAGAAGGACGAGGACCTGGTTTGGGATCGGCTCCTCTCCTGGCAGCAGCTCTGCAGAGGTGGGCACCCGGCTCCACAGCTCGGCTGGCAGAAGGGCTCCGGGCAGGCGGCAGCAGGCACACGGGCATCCCGCTCTTGCAGCTGCTGAGGAGGTTGCTGTGCCGGGATTAAGCAGAGGAGGTGGAACGTGGCCTGCCCCGCTGCCCTTCTCTAAAAACAGAGAATGGGTTGGGAGGTTTGGGCTCTGAGCACAGCCAGCAGCCTGGCCCGGGCACAGGCCCTGGTGGGACAGGGGGACAGGAGCCTGCTGCCACTGACCGTGGCTCTCTGGTTTCTCTCCGCAGGCTGCCAGCACCTCATGCCATGGGAACGGCACCGCTCGGCCTGCCAGGCTGGGAGGGCTGGAGGGCGGCCGGTGTTCATTTGCTGTCAAAAATAAATTGGGGTTTTTTGTCATTGTCATCATTGGAGCGTTTCTTTCCTCTTTTTCCAAGCTCTTGGCCTCCCTTCCTCCAGGGTAATCTTTTTTGTCCTTCCTCAACCGCTTGACGGCATTTTGCAGGGGGGGTTAAGCAACGTGAAAAATTCAACAACAGTTCCTGTTGCCAACTGCAGCAGCCCCTTCAAGAGCCCTGAGCTTCCACCAAGGTCAGTGTGTGCCTTGCAAAAGGAAGTGCTTTGCAGTGATGGGGTTGTTGCCCTGCTGCAAAAGCTGGGAGGAAATCAGAAATGGAAAAATGTCAATTTGGCTCAACCACCGCCCAGGTTCTTCATCTTTTCCCTCTTCTCCATGATAGGCAGGCAGTGCTGGACTCCAGCAAGGTTCAAGTTCTTGGTGCTCTCTGGCATCAAAGGGATCAAGGAAACTCTTGTACGCAGGGACTACAACAGGGCTACTTGTCAGAACCCAGGAAATTCCCCTGGCTGCCCTGGAGGACTCGAGCCCCTGCCCAGGGGGCTCAGAGACCCTGGCACAGAGCCCAAGACCCCTGTGCCTTTGATTTAGCCCTTGGACAAAACAACCTTACATGAAGAATTGCGAGCCATGAAAGTTTAAGTAGAATGATAGTGAATTTATCACAGGGTGAAATATAGATTGTTGGGGTTTCTAGAATGGGGCTACGGGGGGCAAGATGGAGGAATCTGGGTGTACCCAGCCTTTCTCCTTCTTCTTCTTCTTCTTGGCCTCCATCTTCTGCTATGATGGTGGCACTTTTAGATTGGTTTAGAGTAGAAGCTCACTGTCTAGGTGATAGGTATTGGAAAGTCATTGTAAATATTGTACAGGTAGTTTTTAGGATAAAAAGATAACACCACCCTGGGGCAGGCAGAATGCCATAGAATGTCTTGCTGAGCAAACCTTGGCAGGACAGGAGAAAGAATTTTATAGATAAGATACAAGAAACAGCCTTGAGAGCCAGAAATGAAGAGCTCTGACTCCTTCTTTGAGCACCAGGCTGGGAAAAGAGACTTTGGAACTTATCTCGGGCTCACTCTGACCAGCGAGAGACCCCGAGAGCATGAGTCCGTAAGACGAAATACTGAAGGATTGGCTCCAAAACATAAATATCCTTGTTGGCCGTGTCTTCTTGACCAAGAAATCCTTCAAAGCTCTTGTAACTACAAGTCTTGCGGCCCTGTGAGCCATGCGGTGCAGATGGGAGCCCAACTCACCCTTCCTGTCTATGTAGAAGAGAAGAAAAAGCAATGGCATCATCTGAAAAACTCAGAGGTCCGCTCTCTAGCTCCTTCCAAACTCCTTCAAATCACCCAAAGTGCAATTTAGCTACAAATAGGTGTCAAGGACTCTTTGTGCTGGCTCTTGGACACCAGAGCAGCTGCTTTAGAATCTTTCAGAGAACCCTGTGCAGTTCTGTGGTGCCAGAAATGGATCATTTGAAGAAACTTTCCCAACTGACTTGCATGGAGGTTTGTCTGAAGGGTATTTGAGGAGAAAGGCTCCCGGCAGAGCTCTGGCCTTTGGCCTAGCTGTGTCCCCTGCTGATTGTCAAGTGTGCCATCAGCTGCAGGGCTTTCTGGGCTAAAACTATCATCAAGTCACTGGGACTTGCTCTTTTTGGCCTCTAAAAGCTGGAGCCACTTTTGGGGAAAATTTGGAGACCTCATCTCTGGGTGGATGGAGCAGCTAGGATTTTCCCAGTTGCTGGGAATGGTTCTCCAGGCCCTGGGTGTAAAACGGGGCTGCCCAGCAAGTGCGGATCTGCAAGATGATAAGCAATTGTCTTGGTTTGAAAAGAGAGGTGTCTGCTAAGGAAGCCAGAAGCCTTCTCTGAAATGGAAAATGTCAATCCCCTCCCTTCAAATGATTCTCATTTAGAAATTCAAATGCTCTCAGGGAAAGATATGGGCATAGGACTGAGCCCGCAGAGCCGGGCAGCGTTTGCTGATGTTCTGAGCCCTTCCTAAAGATCCTGTGCGGGCTGTCTCAGACACCTGGGGCCAGGGATTCCTTCCAAGCTGGGCCACTTTGGCTGGGCCGGGGGCGGCCCCGGGGCAGAAGGCAGTGTGTGCAAGGGCCCTGGGTGGCACGCTGCAGCACGGGCACCGTGCCATGGAACGGAAGCCGGTGTCCAAGGCCCCTTTGTGACACGTGGGAAATAGAAGCTTGCCCGGCTGCTGGCAACACGCAACGGGGCACAAGGGGACAGAGCGGTGCCGTGAGGAGCCCCCACACAGCGCACTCGCTCCCGTCTGACCCGGAGCTTCTCCGCGGCGCTGTTCCTGCAGCTGAGCTCGAGGCCAGAGCACAGGACTCGCTGACCCGTGGCCTTCCTGAGGCTTCTATTCTGCAGCTGCCCTCAAGGGCAGAGCGTGGGACTTGGTGCCCCGGAGCTTTCCCAAGGCATCTCTCCTGCAAGGAGCTCCAGGCACAGCCATGGAGCAGAGACCCCCGAGAGTGCCCAAGCTGGCCTGGGTGGAGGAGGAGGAGGAGGAAGAAGAAGGCCCTGGAGCTGCCCCAGCACAGGAGACAGAAGAGGTGGTGCCGTTCCATCCACCGCAGGAGGGTGAGTGGAAGAGCTGGGCTGCAGGGCTGGAGCCTGCAGCCAATTGGCGCCATGCCATGCCATGCCATGCCATGCCATGCCATGCCATGCCATGCCATGCCATCCCCTGGGGAAATGCCCATGGACTGGAGGGAAGAGGGGCTGGGCAGACACCCCGCAGTGGCCGTGCTCCATCCCCTGGGGCATCCCAGGGCTCTCCCTGCCTGGGCAGCGCAGGGCTGGGCTCTGTTCTCCGGCCTCTCCCGCAGCCCCTCAGCTCTGGCTGCGCTCGCTCTTTGCCAGATGCAGCCGTGGAGCACACACAAGAGCAGGGATCCAGCCGTGGCCGCTTCCACAGAACAGCGCAGGTACCTGCAGCCACCCCCACCAGGGCTGGGCCTGCTGTCCCTGCTCAGCCCAGCACTGTGTGTGCAGCACTCCATGCAACATCCCCGGCCTCTTGCCCTTCTCCTACAGCTCGTCTGTGACTTTATCCGGAGCATTGGGCAGGAAGAGACCAGCACCATGGGCACTGGGCTCAGAGCTCACTCAGAGCTCCTCAGTCATGAGACCAGTGCCGCCCTGCTGGATTTGCTCCTGGAGAAGGCTGTTGCCAGGCCAGAACAAGTGAGCAGCCTGGGGCCAGGCTTCAATTCCCCCATGAGTCCTGTGGCTTCCCCAGCCACGCCTGCTGGTCCCTGGGAACCTTTGAGGCCATGGCAGTGCGCTGGCAAGGGAAGCACTTCTCTGGGGACCCTGGGGACATCGCTCCCTCTGGCAGCTTTCCAAGTCTCCCCGTGCCTTCTCCAGGTGCCCGCCATGGTGAGGTCCATTCACCGATGGCTCCTGGCCAATGATTCTGCCCAGCACAGGCTGGACAAGGCCCTGCTGAATCTCACCAGAGCACACCCGGGTGACGCAGTGGTGACGCTCCTGCGTGCGGCCCCGTTCTGTGACAGGTATGAGGCCCACCTGCCCAGAGGGCTCAGGCCTCCCCAGCCCATCACCCTGTACCGCCTGGCCCAGGTGTCTGAGCAACAGAGAGTTCCAGGGCCCTCTGGCTGCTGCCTTTCCCAGCCCTGGCACGTCAGCCCCCGAGCCTGCTGCCATGCTCCCTTGCCGCCCCTCAGGGGCCTGTCCCCACAGGGCTGGGCTGCCTGGCTGCTGCTGGCCAGGCCCAGTGGGCAGAGGCAGAGCCAGCGGTCAGCCCGGGCCCCTAGGGATGCCCAGGCCACGGTGCTGTGTCTGAGACCCCCCTGAGATAGAGCTCTAACCCCGCAGAGCTGCCATCTCCATGTGGAAGACCATCATGTGCTCGTCCAGGACTGCGGAGCCAGTGCTGCTGATCCTCCTGGATGTGCTGGGCAGCTGGCCAGAGCGCAGCACGTGCACCTCCGATGGGGACAAAACGGGTGTCTTTGGCCTGGCTGTGAGTTTCTGCAAGTGGCCTTTGCTGGCCCCATGGCTGCCTCTCCAGCAGCTCTCCATCCTCCTTCCCCCACTGCATCTCCCTGCCTCAGGTGCTGGCCTGAAACCTGGCCCAGGGGCAGCCTCAGGCCCACCAGGCCCCGTGCTCCCCCTGCCAAGGTCTCCGCGGGCCTCTCCCTGCCCTGCTCGGGCCCTGCCACAGGGACACCTGGGCACTGAGCACTGTCTCGAGGGCCTTTGTCCCGTGCAGGCAACCGTGGTGATGTGGAAGATGCTCCAGGAGCCCCATGTGCCACGTGTAGTGAGGTCGTATTTCCCCCAGCTATTTGTGCATCTGCTCTTCCAAGTGTTCTTCAGCACAGAAGAGATGCCAGAGGAGGTCGATGCCTTCTGGAAGGAATGCCTGCAAGAGCACGGCCTTGCCACCAGCCCCAACAGGTGCTCCATGCCAGTCCTCCTGTCCCTGCCACGTGGCCTGCCAAGGAGCCAGTGCTGCCAGGGTGACCTGGCCTTTGCTGTGCACACAGGTTGGCAGTGCAGAGCCTGAAGTCCCTGCTCTGCCAAAAGCAGTACAAGGAGGTGGTGCTGTCAGTGGAACGCAAGCGTGGCTGGGACACGCTGCTCTGTGCTGACACCCGCCACTATGCCGTGGGTCTGCTGGCCAGGTGAGACTCCCCTTCTCCCCATTGCTCCCGGCATTTGTGCCCTTTGCCCAGGCTGTCCCACACAGTCCCCGTGGCCCTGGGACACAGGGCCTTGTCACCGAGGGACGGCCAAGAAGACTGGAAAAGGCTGGGAGGGGAGAGAGACACCTCCTAAAGGGCCCAGGTCCCCTTGCAGGATGGTGGTGAAAGACCAGCAGGCTCTGCCAGCCTGTCCTTGGAGAGATTTGCTCAGGTTCCTGGACCCTTTTTCGCCCTCCTAGGGAGATGCGCCATGCTTGTCTTGGGTTGGGTTCCAGTATTGCACTCCACCTCCTCTGGCTGCTCAGCACACAGGAGCCACACTGGGATCTGGCCGCCCTGGCGTTCCTTGTGGAGGTGAGCCGGGTGTGCAGCGCTGCCTGGCTGAGCTGCCTCCCAGCTCTCTGCCCTCTGGGAGCCGCAGCTGCCTGGGACGCTGCCCGCGCCCTGTGCTGCTGCTGCTGCTGCTGCTGCTGCCTGGGCCCAGCTCTGTGCGGCTCCGGGCTCCTGCCGGCCGGCTCCCCCATCACTGGCCTGTGCCTTTCAGCTCCTCCAGTGCCTGGATGCCAGTGAATGTGGTGCCAGTGTTGTGAAGGTCTCTTCAAGGTACCTGCAGAGCGAGTGCAGGGAGAGGCGTCGCCTGGCGCTCAGGGCCCTGCTGGAGCTCATTGATGATCCCTCAATGGTGAGAAGGGAGCGGTGGCTGAAGCTGCGCTGGGAACGCAGTCACTTGGCCTGGCCTGGGCTTGGGGCGCTGGGGCAGCTGCTCCCAGCTCTCCTGCCTCCCGCTTCAGCTGCCCGCGTGCTTCGGGACAGGCCTTTGGCCTCTGGGCCCTGCGGCAGCAGGATGGCCTTTCACAGACTTGTGTTCCGCACAGGCTGAAAGAATGTGGAGCCTGACCCAAAGCCTCATGGACCTACTGTGCGACAATGATGCAGAGATAGCTGGCATGACCCTCATCACACTCAGCTTTCTATTCCTGCACAAATCACACATTCTGATGTCAACGCCCACTGCCCTGCAGCTGGCTGAGGCGCTCCTGCCACTCTTTGACCACGTAAGGCTCTGTGTCCCCAGCCACAGCCACTGGCTGCTGCCTGGAAACTGTGTGCCCTGAGCATTTCCAGCCCTGTGCCCAGGGGGGCCTGCAGGAACCAATTCTGAGGTAGTTTTTCTTTTTTTTTTTCCTACAGGATAATAGCCAGGTCCAGCTGCTCTCCATCAAACTCTTCCGAGACATGATGGAGTATTTGGAAGAGAGAGAAAACCCTTTGGAAAGCCCTGTGCAACAGAGCTTGCTTGCACTCTTCTTCCACTGCCATGATGAGAATCAGCGTGTGGCAGAGGTGAGGACTCGTGGGCTGCTGCTGTCCCCCTGGCAGGGGGCTCGGCTGCCTCCTGCCCTGCGCCTGCTGGATCGCAGCCTCCTGCAGGCCATGGCACGGGGACGCGGGTGCCGTGCCCTGGGCTGTGGGGCCATCTCCGCGTCCCTGCTGCTCTCCAGGCTTCTCGGGAAGCGCTGCTTTGTGCGGTCAAGTTGATGAAGAGGAGGGATCTCAAGAAGCTGGTGAAGGAGCAGCAACTGTGCAAGTTCAGCCAGTGCCTGGTAAGGAGGGCCTGCAAGGCCCAGCCTCAGGCTGGAGAAGGCCCCTGAGGGCGGCGCTCAGTGTGCGGGCCGGGCAGCTGTGCCCCTGCCCGCTGCGGCAGCCAGAGGCCGCGCGGGCTCCTCTCCAGGCTCCCGAGGGCCCGAGCCGGGTGCCCGTGGAGCCCCGGCCCGGCGGGGCTGCGGGGCGGCACCGCGGCTCCCCCGGCAGCAGCCGGCCCGCTGCCCCCTGCCCTCGGGAGCCCTTGGCCGGCGGCTGCTGGCCGCGCCTCAGGGCTGTGCGGGCAGGCGAGGCCGGGGCTGGGCGCAGGCAGCGCCCGGCCCAGGGGCTGAGCCCGCGCCAAGCCTTCCCTCCTGCCGCTCTCTGCAGCTGGCAGAGGACAGGAGCCGAGCGGCCGAGCACCTGCGCCGGGCCCTGCGCAACCTGCAGAGCCCACAGGAGCCCCTGCGAGAGGCGGCCATCAGCTTCATGGGTGAGCCGCGAGCCCGCGCTCCCTCCCCGGCCCGGCCCGCCGCAGCTCGGCCCCGGCCCCGCCTGCTGCCCCGGCAGCGCCAGCCGGGCCCGGCGCCGTGGAGCCCCGCCTGGGCTGGGCATTGCTGCTGCCGCCCTCTGGCAGCCGTGCCCTGGGGCGGCAGCGTGCGCCAAGGGCCGGGCTGAGCCCTGCCGGGCCAGCAGCCCGTGTGGCCACAGCGCCGCCAGCGCCGCTGGCAGGGAGCTGTGCCGCTGCCGCCGTGACAGGCTCTGTGTTCACAGGCATGGCCGGGCGGCGCCTGAGGGGGCAGCAGCGAGAGCTGCAGCTGATCTGCACTGGTGAGTGAGGGCAGCGGGCTGGCAGCGGGGGCTGCCGGGGGGGAGCTGCAAGCCCTGCCCCGGCTGCGGAGGGCTCTGCTCCCGTGGCCAGAGCACACTGAGCTTTCAGGGCCACGGGGGCCATTGCTGGCCCGCAGCTTCGGCCTGATCGCCTTGCTCCCTGCTCCCTCCTGGCCATGGCAAGAGCCGGCTGGCATGGCCCTTGCTGGGGGCTCTCCTCGGCTCCCCGCACATCCGGCTCTGACCGTGGCTCTGTTGCTCTCTCTTGCAGCCCTTGAAGACAAAACAAATGACATCAGCATCGCCGTCGGAAGCCTGGCAATTCAAACGCTCTGCATCCTCAAGTCAGGAGAGCGGGCTCCCATCTCCAGGTTCCAGTGGCTCCGAAATCACCTGCGCAGGGCATGGAAGACATGGCCTCGTGTGTCACGGCTCGGCTGCCTGCCCTGCTGCAGCTCTGTGGAGAGCTGATCCCAGAAGCTCTTTTTGCTGGGGCCACCTGAGTCAGGAGGAATTTTCTTTTACTTCAAGAATGTTCTTTTCTTTTACTTCAAGAATGTTCTTTTCTTTTCTTTTTTTTTCCCTTTACCATGTAAATATAGACAGTGTTCTAATACACAGACTGCCAGGATCTTTCTTTTGCTGCCCAGGGTGCGCAGGGCCTAGGGGCAGAGGGGATAAAGGGGGCTTGCGCTCAGCCAGCTGCCCAGGCGTGCAGTGGGCAAGGGGAAATGGCCAGAAGGCCCTTGGCCTTTGGTGGTTGTGCTGAAGCCTTTGTGCTGCCCACAGAGCAGCTGGGCAGGGGCCGGAGCTGCGGGGATCCCTGCCAGAGCGCTGCCTGGAGATGGCCACAAGCCCTGTGCCAGGCAGGAAGCGCCATCCGTGCCCTCCTGCCCGTCTGCTGCTGGCTGCCTTGCTGAGGGCTCCCAGGTGCCTCTGCCTGGGGCTGCTCTGGAGCTGCTGTGGGGCTGCGGCGCTGCTGCCGGGCAGCTTGGCCACGCTGGGGCAGGGCCTGAGGGGCTGGGGCGCTGGCAAGCCCTGAGCAATGGGGCTGTCAGAGGCCACAAGCAGCCCCCTGGCAGCCGCCTTCTTCCTGCCAGAGCTGACTTGCCAGACGGATCCTGGGCACTCTGGAACTACCAGCATCAGTGTTATTAGAGAATGAAATTGATCAAAGATGTCTCAAGTCCCACCATTTCAGAGGTGTTTGAGGGGGAATTTAGGATTTGGGGACACATTCTGTGTGGAGTGCCCCTGTTGCTAAGAGGCAGGAATTTGATCTCACCCTTCTTGTGTTGCTAAGAACTCCTCCCCAGACCCAAACCCACACTCCAGCCCTGGGATACCCTATAAAAACCCCACGGCCCTGCCTCTTCCCTGTCTTTCAGGGGTCAGAAATGGACTCTGGAGCTTTCTGAAACCCAGACCCATCTCGTTTGTTCCCGGCACCACCAGCTGCAGCCTCCCTGGACACCGTGAACTCTGGAGAATGGGGGCAGCCAGTGGGGACAGGTCCTGGACTGCAAGATAAGTGTGTGTTCTGTTTGCCATCTGTCAGTGGTGGGGCAGTTATCTTCTGTTCATTGGGCAGATTCTCTCTTCCACAACCAATCCTCCCTGTGGGGAGGTGTGTTCCATTAATAGGCCATTAATTATTAATTATCTTCTGGTATTGGGCCACTGAGTGTCACTGCAGGGCTGATTAAATGACATCATCGCATTGGGAGATGCTCCGCCCAGGGGGAGGAGCCAAGCATTCCTACCTGGGTAGAATCTGAGATTTGGAACACTGTAGGCAGCCTTTTCCTCCTGGATTCCCAGAGGAGCAGCTGTCTTTCTTCTCCACGGAATTCCCAGAGGATCAGCCTTTTCCAACTGGATTCCCAGAGGAAGGAAGATTCCCAGGCCCATCTACAGCAGCCCTGGACCTTCAGAGGGAAACTCCACCCTTCTCCAGGATCCCTGCTCCAACAGAGCCACACCTGGCACTGCAGGAGGGCTGCAGCCACCACTGAATGGGACTGCTGCCAGCACCCTGACCCACAGGGGGTCAGGCCCTGTTCTGATTCTGTCAGTGGGGTTTTTTTCATTTGTACTACTGCATGTATATTTTTAATTTTTCCTAAAAAAGAACTGTTATTCCTATTCCCATATCTTTGCCTGAAAGCTCCTTAATTTCAAAATTATAACAATTCAGAGGGAGGGGTTTACATTTTCCATTCCAGGGGAGGCTCCTGCCTTCCTTAGCAGACACCTGGCTTTTCAAACCAAGACAATAACAAAGTTACTTGAACACCACCGATAGAAAATCCATTTTAATCTCTGCAAAAAGCCAATATTATGTGTCCATAACAATAAACCTCTTGCTGAGTGATGGTAGATGTCAAAGTAACTTTGCTATAAAGATATAGTTTTTATTTCTGTTGTTAATTAAGCTCAGTGAAAAGGCTGCTTGTGTTAAACTGCCTGCTTGGATGGGATAACACCCAATGCACCCAGGATGAGGACACCTGTACAGATCTGTCAGCACTCCCTGTCTGAAGTGAGCTACACTTTGGTAACATCTCATGTTTCATGCATGCAGTGGGTGACAAGATGATTTAAAATGCTAATGAAATAAACAAGAAAGATTTTAAAATGCTAATAAAATAAACAAGAAAGATTTTAAAATGCTAATAAAATAAACAAGAAAGGTCATTTATGTTCCTCAAAACAACAACAACAACAACAACAACAACAACAACAACAACAACAACAACAACAAGAAGTTCTGGTTTAATGAAAGGTGGAATCTGTTGCTCTTAAGAGCAAAGATTCATAGCTGGAATAAAGAGTGTTCAGCCCAGCTGTTTCCACTATGAGGCCGTATTTCATCCCCCCTGAAAGTCCTTCATGTTTGCACAGAAAACTGTCCCTGCACAGCCCAATAATTCCATCACTTCAGCTGGCCAAACAACCACTGTGGTCAAGTGGGGTCTGAGCAGCTTCCAGGATCCCAAGCAGCTTCAGAAGTTTCATTTTACACCTCCTCTTCTCCCAGTGAATACCCACCACCACCATCACTGTGGACCCATAGCTATGGATCACTGGCCTGGCCAGCACAGGGCTAATGTTTGCATCAGCCAGGAGGAGCTGCTCTGCCTGGCTGTCTGTCTCAGCCTCAGCCCTGAGACCCCAAATGCCTCCATTCTGGCCCAATCCTTCCTGGTGCTGAGCATAAGAACTCGTGCAGACAAGAGCAGGGAGGGAATCTCCCCAGCCGTTTATCACCTCAGCAACAAGACCTTGGTACCAGGCTGTTATCTGTAGCAGAAAGCAGCAGCAGGAAGGAGACACCAGATCACCAGCCCCAGGCCATGCCCCTGGTGCTGTCCTTACCAGTGATCAGTGTCTGCAGCTCTCCAGGAGCTCAGGGAGCAGGGATGCTCCTCACCATCTCATCTTACCCATGCACCCAAAGCCACGGCCAGCTGTGTGCTCCTGCCCAGCAGCACATGCCAAGGCACAGCGTGGGATTCTTGGGGAGGTGTCCTCTGCAGGGCCAGGAGTTGGACTTGGTGATCCTTGGGGGTCCTTTCCAGCCCAGGATATTTTGTGATTCTAAGGCTTTGGCCAGCCCAGGTTTCAGCCACCTCCCTGATCCAGGTGTGATTGACCCCAAACCAGATCTTGCCTCTGTCTACCCTCCAGTGCAAGGAACACGTTGCATCTACCCCAGCCCCCCTGCTTGTGTCTGATGGATCATGCTGACCTTTTCAACATATTTCTTGGAGTATTATAAAACATTACCTGACAAACAATAAAAAACAAAAAACGAAAAATAACAACAACAAAAAAACCCAACAACAACAAAAAAAAACCCCCGAACTAAAACAAAACAAAAACAAACAAACAAACAAAAAAAAAAAAATTGAAAAAAACAAACCAAAAAACCAACAAACCAGCCCAAAGGAAATCAATTTGGGTAATGATGGCCTTTTGTTCCAGCTTATCCTGCACCAAACTCCACAGATGGTAACTCTGAACATTTCCCAGACCTTCACAGTAGAGCTTGGAACTGTCTCTCTGATTTCTTGGTTGTTTCATGACACATGCGTTTCTCCTATATAATTCCAGTGTTTTGCTTAGAAGCCATATTATAACTGTGAATCAATCTTCTTCATTTGAACATCTAGGACAGATTCACACATCATTTCACCATTAATTAGGATAGACTCAGCCTTGCAGATCTTTCAGGTTTCAAGCCTGGCTGTGTTGTTTCAGTTCTTTGCTGCTGCCTGTGTTTTGTGGAAAAAAAAAAAAAAAACAAACAAAAAAACAAAAAACCCAGACTTTGGGACTTTCTGTTGCGGCTTGAAGAAGAACACAGGTTGTTTCATCACTGTTGTGAGACATGTGTTACCCGGCTTATTAATTCACAACAGTTCTTGTTTTCTCTGCCTTTTTCACGCTAATGTGATACATTTGTGGAGTCCAGGGTTGTACTGCAAGTGATTAATGCTGCAGTAAAGTCTGATAAACTGAGATTCCAACAAAAAAGTGTGAAAAATGTAACCTCTAAAGTTCTGAAAGCTCACATGTGACAAAACCCATAAATCAGCCCAGAAGCAGTCATTATGGTGAGTTACTAACTAGATTATGCAGCTGCATTTGTCATCATTTCCCATTACGTAGAGAATAAACCTGTCAGGCTGATTTATGGCAGAGGGCTCCACAAGATGGGAACTGGCACCTGTACTGTTCTGTGGAAAACGATGAGAAATGCTGTGTCTGCTCAAGTGCTGAATGGAAAAGGAAGGAGGGGAGATAACTGTTCTTTGAAGGCACTGATTCAGGGACAAAGACTTCAGAGAGGAGTCATGCTTACACCCATGGGATGGCAGGAAGAGTATCCACCAACCTGTCCAACAGCACCAGCAGCATCAGAATGCGTTCTCCACAGGTGGAGGGAAGAGAGGAGAGAGGAGGTCTTTTGAGGGGACCAAAGTCAGTCATGGAGAAGTCCTAGAAGCCTGGAATGGTTCGGATCACAAGGAATCTGAAAAACCATCTTGTTCTAACCCCTGCTGTGGGCCGTGACAAACTGAACAGCTGAATGCCTGGCTACTCAGGGGATACTCAAGGTTTTGGATTCCATGCCTGTGCATCTACTGTGGAGCAGCTGGGTCTGCTGGGAGCAGATGGCATCCACCTGAGCTCAGAGCAGGCCAAAAGATGGGCAGATGTGGGACTGAGCAGGGCGAGGGACATCCCTGCACAGCAGCACTCTGACAAGAGCAGCAGTGGCCTCCTCTCAGTGCCCTTCCCCGAGCAGCAGCCACTGAACACCATGGTGGCTACACAGATGCTTTTGGCTCTGCAATCCCTTTGTGCTCAAAGGCCACGCTGGGCATTTCAGCTGGGCTGGAAGGTCTGGCTGGGCAGGGAACGGGCAAGAGGCACTGCTGGTGTGAGCTCCATGTGGTCACTGGGGACACAAGGAAGATTCTGTTCATCCAAAGAAAAACACAAGCAGCCAGTCCCTGCTAACACAGCAGTGCGACTCTGTCCAGAGCAGCTCAAATTCTCTGCCAGAACCATCCCCCTGCACCTTCTTGATCTGAAGGGGACTAGAAGTGGTTTCACTGCAGTTCTTTATTTCTGCTGTCTGAGAATGGGAAGGTTTCACAGAAGTCTTGGATGGACTGGATCAGGGAATAGTCAAGCAAGAAAAACTGAGCAACCATCACCCAACCCCACTGACAGAAGAACGAGTCCCATTAGGAAAAGCACCTCAGGTGTTTTCATAGTTGATAATATGTATCCTACTCAACATTATTGATTATAATCTTTTCCCTTTGGAACCTTATCAGTGGGGACTTCTGCCTGTTTTGTGAAGGGAGCCCCTGGGGCCCATCCCCTCCCAGAGGGGCTGCACTTGCTGCCTGCCGGGGCTTTCATTGCTGGGCCCACTGGGAGCCCCTGAGCTGGGCTGGGCACCAAGGGCGGGGCTGGCCCGGCTGTGAAGCCTCTGGCCCCTGTGACACCAGGGGCAGCGTGTCACAATGGGGGCAGCTGGAAAAGGCCCCCGCAGGTAACGCTGGCCCAGCACAGCCTGGGCAAGCGGTGAGTGCGCCCGTGGCGGGGCTGGGCCGGGCCAGGGCCGGGCCACAAGCGCCGCACCCGGGCCTGCATTGTCCCCCTGCACCCAGGGCCAGCCCCTGGGGCCAGCGCCTTGGCCGGGGCACGGGGCTGCTGCTGCTGGCCCGCTGGCACAGGCCCTGCTGCCTGCCAGCTGCCCGGGGCCCTCTGCTTCTGCCCTCACATCCCTGCGCCTCCGGGCCTCACTTCAGCCCCCACAAGCTCCCTTGGGAGCCCCAGTGAAAGTCTTGTCTCTCTCCTCCTGCAGACCATGGCGCACAGAGCAGTCCTGGCTGGGCTTGTGCTGCTCCTCTTCCTGTTCCCACTTTCCGTGGTGGACAGATTTCACGGGGATGTGCAGCCGCGTGCAGAGGAGATGAAAGCGGCCCCCCCAGAGCCAGCTGAGCCTGGCTGGGGACCCTGGCTCCTGGCTGCCTTGCGCTACCTGCACCAGCTCTGGCAAATTGCTCAGCCGCTGCTCCTGCTTTTGGGCTGGTGGCTCAGGCGTAGAAGGGCAGCCACGAGGCAGAGAGCAGCGGCCCAGAGAGCTGAGGAAAAGGCCAGAAGGAGGAAGGTGGAAAGCGAGCGGAGAAGGCGGCTCCTTAGGAAGAGATTCAAAGACATGGAGCAAATGCACCGGGCCACGAAAGAAATAGAAAAGCAAATGGCCAGGCTGATTGGAATGAATAGGGATACAACCAGGATGCTGAAGGTAGGCGGGGCAGGCTTTTGGAGGAGCACAGGCAGTGGCTGTGTGAAGAAAAGCTTCCTGCTGGAGATGCTCTCGGGGCCGGCCAAGGCGAGCCGCACATCTTTGTGAGCAGCCGGCGCACAGAGCTGCGCTTGCTGCCCAGCACAGCCCTGCGCCGGGGCACAGGCTCCGGGCTCCTGACACACCCTGCCCCTCTGCCCTCTCTCTCCTCACGGGATCTGTAGTAACTGCATCTATTTTAACCCTTTCCCATACAGAGCCTTTGCATCTGCTCGGAGGAAAGCACCATTTGAAGGCATCGGGCCCAATGATTGGAGATCGATTCAAATTCTTAAGTAGTTTTGAGATATTTAAAATGTTTTCTTTAAAAATAATTGTCTTTAGCAACATTTTCCAAACTTTTTATTACTATAATGTAGATTACTACTCTTGTAAGAGATCATAAATATTTTAATAATAAGTAGGAATTAAATAATGGCGCTTTTTTTTATATTACATAGAACTTATATTTATCAAAATTACCAAGAATTATTGCAGTTAACCATAACTGATGTATACTTTATTTCTATCTAAACCAGCAAATGTTGCTTGATCTTCATGATCCAATAATTATTTTGTGTCTTGTTTAATATTCATATATACAGTACATAGACTGTTGCTACGAATGCCTATAATCACAATTGGTTAATTTAAATTACACTCTCTGCCCTCCTGTCTCGGGAGGGTGACTTCCCTCAGGCAGCTGCAGTCCCTGTCAAGATGCAATAAAGGCAATGCCTGAACAAACGCTGTGTCTGTGAGTGTCCATGCTGGACTCAGGTGTCAGCTGTGGGGAATTCCTGACACAGGGGCACCACAGCACCCTTGGCCATGCAGAGGCTCCTTTCCTCCCCTGCAGCAGCTGCTCCTTTGGTGCTGTGATCCAGCCTCTGCTCTGCGCGATGCCAAATGCAAGAAAACCAGGAGTGCCAGCACTCAGACTGTCACTCGGGTCCCTGCAGAGCTCAGGAGCCACCATGGCTGTGTAGGTGTGGAACCTGCAGTGGGCCATGACAGCAGGGACAGCAGGGACAGCAGGGACAGCAGGGACAGGGGGACACAGCACAGCAATCACAGCCCGGCTGCCCTGGGACAGGCCTGGCAGGCAGACAGGACACGGGGCAGGCAGGAGTCCCCAGCCTCTCTGTGCCCTCCTGAGCACAGGCACATAAGGGACAGGGGCAATGGGGACACAGCCGGCCCCTCTCCTCTGGGAATATCCCACCTGCCCAGGGGCCCTGACAGAACGCAGGGGCTGAGGCTCTGCAAGGGGAACCCAAGGGTGAGCAGGAGGACCTCCAAGTTACATCTGCCCACATTCTGCATGCAAACTGCTGCGTGGAGGAGAAAACCAGAGGGGCCTTGCCACAGCAGATCCCATCTGAGGGAAGTTGTTCTCTATTCCTGCACACGGGTGCCCCATGCAACATGGAGCACATGAATGCACTTTGACACCAGATTCTCAGCCCTGCTCGAGCGCTCTGGCACAGCAGGAGCGGCCATTCCCTAATAACACACGGGTTTGCAACTCTTGTGCAAAGCAACACAAATTGTCTCTCTCCTCCTGCAGACCATGGTGTCCAAATCAGTCCCTGCCCTGCTGGTGCTGCTCCTCTTCCACTTCCCACGGCCCGTGGTGATCAGTTGGGATGAGGATGCAGAGCTGGGCAAAGAGGGCCTGGAGCAGGCTACCCCAGAGCCACCTGAGCCTGCCTGGGGACCCCTGCTCTGGGCAGCCGTGCAGCAGGGGCCCTCCTGGGCTGCTGCTGAGCTGCTCTTCCTGCCTTTCTTCCTCTGCCTCAGGCGCAGAAGGGCAGCCATGAAGCAGAGAGCAGTGGCCCGGAGAGCTGAAGAAGAGGCCAGAAGGCGCAGGATGGAAATGGAGCAGAGAAGGCTTCGCTTCCAGAGGACCTGCACAGACTTGAAGGAGCTGTGGAGGACCATGAAGATGATCAAGAAGAAAATGGCCAGGCTGATTTGAATGAACAGCAAGGTGAGCGGGATGCTCTCTGGGCCGGCCAAGGCGAGCCGCACATCTTTGTGAGCAGCCAGCGCACAGAGCTGCGCATGCTGCCCAGCACAGCCCTGCACCAGGGCACAGGTGTCGTAGACATCTTTCATGAAAAATCCTTTCTTAGGATTTTTCCTTGTGAGAATCTGCAGTTTCAGGAACCAAAGTAAACAATGGTTATCTGCTGCTGTGGAATGCAACAGTTAGACCCTGTGATTGGTCTCCTGTCGGTGTTTGGATTTCTTGACCACTCATGGCAGAGCTGGCTCTTGCTCTGTCTGAGACACAGATCTCTGTTATTCATTCCTTTTCTATTCTTAGCTTAGCTAGTTTCTCAAGAAACCTTTTCCTTTCTATTGCTTTTTAGTATAGTCTAATGTAACATATATCATAAAATAATAAATCAAGCCTTCTGATCATGGAGTCAACATTCTCGTCTCTTCTTCATCCTGAAAACCCTTGTGACCACAGTCACACACAGGCTCCGGCTCCTGACACACCCTGCCCCTCTGCCCTCTCTCTTCCTTTATCTGTGTTAACTGTATCTATTTGAACCCTTTTCCATACAGAAGCTTTGCATTTGCTCGAGGATGGAGGCATTTGAAGCAGGATTGGGCCGGATGGATGGATGGGGCAGGCACAGGGCCTGCAAGGCCTCCCTGGCGTTCAGCAGCCTAAGGCAGGAAATGCCGAGTCATGATGGCTGGGCCTAAGATGCCCCTCTTCCGCCTTTGGACCCCTGCTTATCTCTCTCTACGACTATAGGTCACTTTCGCCTCAACCCTTACTATTGAACAAATTCTAAAACCCCTGAATGCTGTAAAAACCTTTACTTTCACCCAGATTGGCAGAAGAGGCTGTCCCTGAAAACCTTTGCAGAAGAGCCCAATAAAGACATCTCTGTGGAACCTCACACAGCCTTCTCCTCTCTCTCCCTGCATCTGCCCAAGGCACTTAGCAAGCCAAAGAGCTGAAATCCCAAATGATTTGCTGATAATCACTAAAGAGCTGATATCCCCCATGAGCTGAGCTTGCTAAGGTAGCCTGCAGCTGGAAGCTGCCTGGGAGTCCAGGCAGGCTGTGCTGAACAGGACGGTGCTATCCGGAGCAGCCACAGCCGGACGGGGATACCCCGAAACGTGGCCGAGGCACGCATTAGGTGGATATTGATTTAACTTCACACTTAATTTAGAAATAATTTAGATAGTTTATTTTTTTATCTATAAAGAATTTCATTGTATAGTATAAAAATTGTACATTTTAGTAGGAATTCTATAAGAGACAACTACTAATTCTCGTAGAATGATTCTACATTCTACTTACTACATAGTAATTATCATTAATTGTAACAATTACTGCGAATTATGGCAATGAACCAGAATTGATATGTGTTGAATCTTTGTCACACTAAGTAACTTTTCACACTCTACAATGTCCAAACACCATTGTCATTCTATTAGTTCATATATCTTTTAGAACGCTCTAGAAAAAAATTCCTAAGGTAAGGATGATTATTATTGTGATTTGTTCCTGAGGATGTTTAAAAGATATGATAGATTTTCAAAAGGACACTGCCCGCCCTCATTTCTTGTGGCATTCTGTTCCCTCTGGAGCTGCAGTCAGTGCAGAGTTCCAACAAAGGCAGGGCTTGAACAAACACTGTGTCTGTGAGTGTCCACAGTGGCCTCCAAGGCCATCCAGTTCTACCCCTGTGTCATGGGCTGGGACACCTCTGGCTGGGCCAGGCTGCTCCAAGGCCCATCCAGCCTGGACTGGAACACTTGCAGGGACGGGGCAGCCGCAGCTGCTCTGAGCGCCCTGTGCCAGGGCCTCACAGCCCTCACAGCCAAGGCTTCCTTCCCCAGAGCCCAGCTCGGCCTGCCCTGTGGCAGGGGGAAGAAGCCATTGGCCCTGGCGCTGGCCCTGCAGGCCCTGGCCCACAGCCCCTCTGCAGGGCTCTGCTGGGCCTGGTGCAGGCACGGAAAGGCCGCAGGAAGGCGCCCCTGGAGAAGGCCTTGGAGAGCGCTGGGGCCAGGAGTGCCCCCGTGAGGGCAGCGAGCAGGGCCCGGCCTGTCCGTCCGTGCGCGAGGGCACAGGGCGGGCGCTGAGGCCCTGCCAGCTGGAGCGCATGAATGCGCTCGGACCTGAGATTCCTGCCCCTTGCTCAGCTGTTCCGCTACAGCACAAGTGGCCAATTTGTGCCACACTCGTAAAAAACAGCTGAAATTCTCTGCCAGAACCAGCCGTGTGCTGCTTCTTGATCTAGAGGAGCCTGGAGGTGGTCTGGCTACTGTTCCATCTCAGTGATGTCCGATAATGGGATGGTTTCACAGAGCTCTTGGATGGGCTGCATCTGGGAAGACTCAGGCAGGAAAACTGAGCCACCCTCACCTACTCCACAGAGAAAGAGAGAAAAACCAGCGCCATCACAGAAGCACCTCTGGTGCTCTCATAGTTGATATTATGAATCCTATTCAAGATTATCAGTTATATTCTTTTCTCTTCCACAACATGTCTGGCAACTTCTGCCTGCTTTGTGGAGGGAGCCCCTGGGGCCCATCCCCTCCCAGAGGGGCTGCACTTGCTGCCTGCCGGGGCTTTCATTGCTGGGCCCACTGGGAGCCCCTGAGCTGGGCTGGGCACCAAGGGCGGGGCTGGCCCGGCTGTGATGCCTCTGGCCCCTGTGACACCAGGGGCAGCGTGTCACAATGGGGGCAGCTGGAAAAGGCCCCCGCAGGTAACGCTGGCCCAGCACAGCCTGGGCAAGCGGTGAGTGCGCCCGTGGCGGGGCTGGGCCGGGCCAGGGCCGGGCCACAAGCGCCGCACCCGGGCCTGCATTGTCCCCCTGCACCCAGGGCCAGCCCCTGGGGCCGGCGCCTTGGCCGGGGCACGGGGCTGCTGCTGCTGGCCCGCTGGCACAGGCCCTGCTGCCTGCCAGCTGCCCGGGGCCCTCTGCTTCTGCCCTCACATCCCTGCGCCTCCGGGCCTCACTTCAGCCCCCACAAGCTCCCTTGGGAGCCCCAGTGAGAGCCTTGTCTCTCTCCTCCTGCAGACCATGGCGCACAGAGCAGTCCTGGCTGGGCTTGTGCTGCTCCTCTTCCTGTTCCCACTTTCCGTGGTGGACAGATTTCACGGGGATGGGCAGCAGCGTGCAGAGGAGATGAAAGCGGCCCCCCCAGAGCCAGCTGAGCCTGGCTGGGGACCCTGGCTCCTGGCTGCCTTGCGCTACCTGCACCAGCTCTGGCAAATTGCTCAGCCGCTGCTCCTGCTTTTGGGCTGGTGGCTCAGGCGTAGAAGGGCAGCCACGAGGCAGAGAGCAGCGGCCCAGAGAGCTGAGGAAAAGGCCAGAAGGAGGAAGGTGGAAAGCGAGCGGAGAAGGCGGCTCCTTAGGAAGAGATTCAAAGACATGGAGCAAATGCGCCAGGCCACGAAAGAAATAGAAAAGCAAATGGCCAGGCTGATTGGAATGAATAGGGATACAACCAGGATGCTGAAGGTAGGCGGGGCAGGCTTTTGGAGGAGCACAGGCAGTGGCTGTGTGAAGAAAAGCTTCCTGCTGGAGATGCTCTCTGGGCCGGCCAAGGCGAGCCGCACATCTTTGTGAGCAGCCGGCGCACAGAGCTGCGCTTGCTGCCCAGCACAGCCCTGCGCTGGGGCACAGGCTCCGGGCTCCTGACACACCCTGCCCCTCTGCCCTCTCTCTCCTCACGGGATCTGTAGTAACTGCATCTATTTTAACCCTTTCCCATACAGAGCCTTTGCATCTGCTCGGAGGAAAGCACCATCTGAAGGCATCGGGCCCAATGATTGGAGAACGATTCAAATTCTTAAATAGTTTTGAGATATTTAAAATGTTTTCTTTAAAAATAGTTGTCTTTAGCAACATTTTCAAAACTTTTTATTAATATACTGTAGAATAATACTCTTGTAAGATAACATAAATATTTTAATATTAAGTAGTAATAAATAATGGCACTTTTCCTTATATTACATAGAACTTATAATTCATCAAAATTACCAAGAATTATTACAGTTAACCAAAACTGAAGTATACTTTATTTCTGTTTAAAACAGCAAATGTTGCTTAATCTTCATGATCCAATAATTATTTTGTGTCTTGTTTAATATTCATATATACAGTACATAGACTGTTGCTACGAATGCCTATAATCACAATTGGTTAATTTAAATTACACTCTCTGCCCTCCTGTCTCGGGAGGGTGACTTCCCTCAGGCAGCTGCAGTCCCTGTCAAGATGCAATAAAGGCAATGCCTGAACAAACGCTGTGTCTGTGAGTGTCCATGCTGGACTCAGGTGTCAGCTGTGGGGAATTCCTGACACAGGGGCACCACAGCACCCCTTGGCCATGCAGAGGCTCCTTTCCTCCCCTGCAGCAGCTGCTCCTTTGGTGCTGTGATCCAGCCTCTGCTCTGCGCGATGCCAAATGCAAGAAAACCAGGAGTGCCAGCACTCAGACTGTCACTTAGGTCCCGGCAGAGCTCAGGAGCCACCATGGCTGTGTAGGTGTGGAACCTGCAGTGGGCCATGACAGCAGGGACAGCAGGGACAGCAGGGACAGCAGGGACAGGGGGACACAGCACAGCAATCACAGCCCGGCTGCCCTGGGACAGGCCCGGCAGGCAGACAGGACACGGGGCAGGCAGGAGTCCCCAGCCTCTCTGTGCCCTCCTGAACACAGGCACATAAGGGACAGGGGCAATGGGGACACAGCCGGCCCCTCTCCTCTGGGAATATCCCACCTGCCCAGGGGCCCTGACAGAACGCAGGGGCTGAGGCTCTGCAAGGGGAACCCAAGGGTGAGCAGGAGGACCTCCAAGTTACATCTGCCCACATTCTGCATGCAAACTGCTGCGTGGAGGAGAAAACCAGAGGGGCCTTGCCACAGCAGATCCCATCTGAGGGAAGTTGTTCTCTATTCCATGCAACATGGAGCACATGAATGCACTTTGACACCAGATTCTCACCCCTGCTCGAGCGCTCTGGCACAGCAGGAGCAGCCATTCCCTAATAACACACGGGTTTGCAACTCTTGTGCAAAGCAACACAAATTGTCTCTCTCCTCCTGCAGACCATGGTGTCCAAATCAGTCCCTGCCCTGCTGGTGCTGCTCCTCTTCCACTTCCCACGGCCCGTGGTGATCAGTTGGGATGAGGATGCAGAGCTGGGCAAAGAGGGCCTGGAGCAGGCTACCCCAGAGGCACCCGAGCCTGCCTGGGGACCCCTGCTCTGGGCAGCCGTGCAGCAGGGGCCCTCCTGGGCTGCTGCTGAGCTGCTCTTCCTGCCTTTCTTCCTCTGCCTCAGGCGCAGAAGGGCAGCCATGAAGCAGAGAGCAGTGGCCTGGAGAGCTGAAGAAGAGGCCAGAAGGCGCAGGATGGAAATGGAGCAGAGAAGGCTTCGGGTGTCTGGGGAACATTCCCGGGTTTCTTGGGAACACTCCCGGGTGTCTGGGGAACACTCCCGGGTGTCTGGGGAACATTCCCGGGTGTCTGGGGAACACTCCCGGGTGTCTGGGGCTCTCCTGGCCCCGTTCCCAGCCCAGGTTCCCGGGGTTCAGGAGCTGCCCTGGTGCCCGGGCCCCGCGACATCGCCTGGGTGCAGTTGGAGCCTGAGGTGCAGGCGGGCGCCGCCCGCGAGGCCCTGCAGGGCTTCAGCATCACCCAGAGCAGCGCCAGGAAGATCTCCTGCGCCAAAAAGGGACCCAGTTTCCCACCCAAATCCCCTCTCTCCATCCCAAATCCTTCTTTGTGCATTCCAAATCCTTCTTCTTTCACCCCAAATCCCCTTTCCTAGCCCCCAGGGATTTTGGGGCTCCAGAGGGGTTATTGGGGTTTTTCCCAGCATTGTACCCAGGGTCTCTCTGCAGACATTGCACCTGGAGCTGCCCCAAATAAACCCCAAATGACCCCAAATTTTGGGACTGGGGGTTGGGGGGGGGTGATACTAAAATTCGGGGTTTTAAGGTGTTTGACCCCAATCTTTGGGAACTGGGGGGTTTGATCCTAAACTTTGGGCATTGGGTGGGGTTGATCCTAAAATTTGGGGTTTAGGGGATTTTGACACCTCAGGGTTTGGGGATTTTTGACCCCAAACTTTGGGAATTGGGGATGTTTGACACCCCTGGGTTTCGGATTTGGGGGTTTTTGTTCCCAGGATTTCGGGTTTGGGAGTTTTTTTCCCCAGGATTTGGGGATCAGGGGGTTTGAGCCCCAAACTTTGGGATCAGGGCGGTTGGACACCCCAGATGTTTCAAGCCCCAGGATTTGGGGTCAGGGGGTTTTGACCCCAAAGTTTGGGATTGGGGACTTTGACCCCAAACTTTGGGTAATGAGGAGGGTTGGACACCCCAGATATTTCAAACCCCAGAGTTGGGGATTGGGGGTTTAGACCCCAAACTTTGGGGGTTGGGGGTGTTTGACACCTCAGGATTTGGGATTTGGGGGTGTTTGACCCCAGACTTTGGGAACGGGGGGTGTTGGACAGCCCAAATGTTTCAAACCCCAGTATTTGGCGTCAGGGGGATTTAACCCCAACATTTGCAAATTGCAGAGTGTTTGACACCCCAGGATCTGGGATTTGGGGGGTTTAAGGCCTAAAATTTGGGGTTCGGGCTGGGGGGCGGGGGGGAGGTTGAGATCCCAGAGTTTGGGTCTCGGGGTGTTTGGCCCCCCCCCCCAGTGTTTGAACCCCAGGATTTGGGGTGTTTGACCCCAATGTTTGACCTCACCTCGGGTTTGGGGTCGGGGTTGAGATCAGGGACATTCCCTGGAGCCAGCGGCGGGATCGGGATCGGGAACGGGATCGGGAAGCGGAACAGGAACGGGGAGGGTCCCTGAGCCAATGCCGGACCCCAACCCCAGGGAGAGGCCCCGCCGCAGTCCCGGAATGGCCCCATCCCCACAATCCCGGAGCCCTCCCCAGGCCCAGCCCCTCCCCGGCCGCTGAACGGAGCCTCCCTCAATCCCAACCCGCCCCGATCCGGGCCGGAGCCATCCCCAGAGCCTCCCCCATTCCCGGCCCGGACCCTTCCATCCCTTTTTGGGGCGGCTCCTGCCGCTCCCCGCCCATTTCTGGGGGTTCCAAAGGGCCCCGCGGACCCTCCCCATTTTTGGGGTGTTGGGGTGGCCCCAGGGCCGCCCCGAGGGCCGAGGGGGGATCGAAAGCCCCAAACCCGAGGGGCTCCTGGGGGTGCCCAGTTCCTCCCGTCCCCAGCCCGAAACAGATCCTGGCCAATCAGAGCGCGGGGCGCTGATGACGATCCTGTTGCCGGGCAGAAACTCGGCGCACTGGCCCCGCCCGGCGATTTCCAGCGAATCAGCGCCCGGCTCGGCTGTGACTCATCGCGTGCCGGGCAGAACCCAGCGCCTCTCACAGCGCTGGCCAATCAGAGACTGCGCGGGGCCATTCCCAGCCAATCAGAGCGTTTGTCGCTGATGGCTCTCAGTGTCCAGGAGCGGAATTTGGGGCGGGGGGCGGTGACCCCGGCGATGGGGATGGGGCGTGCGGGGGCAGCTGGGGCCGCACTGGTGGCACTGGGGGCGCTGGGAGCCCCCCCGGCCGCGGGGGGAGCGGGGGGCGCGGGGAGAAGGGGGGCGGGGGGGCCCCAAATTCAACCAAAGGGGGGTCGGGACCCCCAAAGGGAGCAGGAGGGGCCTGGAACCCCCAAAACCAAGCACGGGGGAGGGGATTGGGGACTGGGGGAACGATGGGGAAGGGGCGGGAGAGCGGGGGGAAAGAGGGGGATGGGACCCTCAAATTGAGGTGGGAGGGAGCTGTGGACTGGGGGAAACCCCCATCAAATCCCATTAAAATCCCATAAAAATCACATTAAATTCCACTCAATTCCCATTAAACACCATTAAAATCCCATTAAAATCCTATTATATTCCATTAAAATCCCATGACATCTCATTAAAATCCCATAAAATTCTATTACAATCCCATCAAATTCCATTAAAAGTCCATAAAATCCCACTAAAATCCCATTAAATCCTATTAAAATTCCTTTTAAATCCCATTAAATTCTATTAAAATCCTACTAAATTCCTATTAAAATCCATTAAAATCCCTTCCAATCCCATAAAATGATCCCAAACCCACACAGAACTGGCCCTGAAATACCCCCCACACACACAGCCCTAAAAACCAAAAAATGTGAAAAATTACCTCAAATGATCCCAAATTTACCCCGAATAACCCCAAAAAACCCCAAATAACCCCAAAGGCACACAAAGAACCCAAATCCCCCAAATGACCCCAAATCCCATAAATGACCCCAAATTCTCCAGATGACCCCAATCCCATAAATTACCACAAATCCCATAAATGACCCCAAATCCCATAAATGGGATTGGGAGAGGGGAGGAGAGGGCAGGGAAAGGGGGAGTGGGACAAACTGGGCGAGGAAATCAAACTCTGCAGTCAGACAGAGCAGGGATTTGTGTATCCAGCGCTGGGAGCGAGGGGGATCTCTCTGGCAAAAACCCACTCAGTCTCCTTTAGCCTTCAGCTCCATTTTAAAAGTCACAATTACAACACTTCATTAGCATACTCACATTTGCATAAAGCTGTGTCCCGGTTTTACAGCCGTGTGTGGCTTCAGCGCCTGCGTCCATTCCTCCTGTGGCGGCCCTCAGTCTTCTGGTGCTCTTTTGATGAAGGCTTCTGTCGTCCTCCTCACGTTGGAACCTTTTACCTGGACCATCAGTCCATGCCTGGTGCTCCTTGTTCTTCAGTCTAAGCTGGTCTGAGCTGATTTTGCCCTTTGCAAGCTCTGTTCAAACTTGCTCTCTCGCTCTCGGTGCGTTTGTTGTGTCGCTGGCTCTGCTCTCTCTCTTGCTCTGCTGCCTGGCTGGCTTTGCCTGCATGTGAAAAATGCATGTATTTTATGATTGGCTTTTCGCAAATATTAAAATGAATATTATATGTCTGCTGTTAGAAAGTAATGCTGTATTAATTCTCTTAAGTACTGTGTTAAATATAGTTTTAGGTTATAAAAATTGTTACAATAGAAACGATGCTATGTAGGATTCTTGTTTTAAAGAAAGGACTCGCACTGAGATAGCAGCCACAGGACACCTAAATCTTTCCGAGAAAAAGAATTTATTGCCCTCTTATCAGAAGAAATGAATTTCTTCCCGCCTTGAAGGCGCTGTTAGGATTCAGAGGAAGAAGGTGGCACTGCCCAGACAGAATCCTGTGTTTGAATGGAATTTATGCATCATGGATGAAGTGTATGAATATGCAACAGGCTGTTGTTTTTAAGGGTTAATCCTTTGTTAACGGGTGTCCCTTTTCGGGCTCGTGGTGCCCAGAAAAAGGTACCCGGACCTCCATAACCCTTTTTCTCTATTGTCTCATATTGTCCTAATTCAAATTGTCCAAATTATTATTACTCTAATTGTATTGCTATTTTTATAACCATTTTATTACTATGGAACTTTTACAATTTTAAAAACAAGTGATTGGCGTGTTTCACACTGCACATCTCGCTCCAGGGCTGCTTGTGCTGAACCTTTCCTTGCACAGCCCTGAGGATTCCCCCAGCCCGGGCTCCCAGCAGCTCCAGGCCCAGCCAGGAGGAGCAGCAGGGCCAGGGCTGGCCGGGCGTCCCCCCAGATGTGGCCCCCGCTGGTGGCACAGCCGGACCCTTGGGAGGCTGCCTCAGGCTTTATTGTCCACCAGCATCCCAGGAGGGAGCAGAAAATCCTCCTGCAGACACTGATTCCGGAGGCTCCCAGCGCTTCCTTGTCTCCAGGAGCTTCTGCCAAGCCCCAGTGAAACCTCGGTGCCACATTGTTCCACAGCCTCACAACGCTCTCCTGGCTCCCGTGAGGTCCCTCTGGGTCCCGCTGCAGCCTTGGCTCCATCAGGCTCTCCTGGCTCCATCAGGGTCTCCTGGCTTCCATCAGGGTCTCCTGGCTTCCATGATGCTCCACTCTGTCCCAAGGGGCATCCGCGGCTCAGCTTTGGAGCCCTGCAAGATCCAAAGGTTCCCCCCGAAAAACACCAGCCCAGGGACCCCAGGATATTTGGGCTGAGCTCCCGCTGCCCAGGCACCTGCATGGAACCCAAGTGACCGCTGGGACTCCATGGAATGTCCTGGGACAAACTGTCCCTGGTCAGACAGGGGTGCCATGGAACACAGGTGCCACTGGGACACGGACACTGCCCATGGAACCGAGTGTCCATGGGGACAGAGCCGGGCCTGATGGAACACTGGAGAACATTGTCATCCCATGGAATCCATGGAACCAGGTGTCCATGGTGACACTGGAGAACATTGTCACCCCATGGAATCCCATGGAACCAGGTGTCCATGGTGACACTGGAGAACATTGTCACCCCATGGAATCCATGGAACCAGGTGTCCATGGTGACACTGGAGAACATTGTCACCCAATGGAATCCCATGGAACCAGGTGTCCATGGAGACACTGGAGAACATTGTCACCCCATGGAATCCATGGAACCAGGTGTCCATGGTGACACTGGAGAACATTGTCACCCCATGGAATCCATGGAACCAGGTGTCCATGGTGACACTGGAGAACATTGTCACCCCATGGAATCCCATGGAACCAGGTGTCCATGGTGACAGAGCCGGGCCCAATGGAACCTACTGGAACACAGGAGAACATTGTTACCTGTTGGAACCCGGGCTGCTGAGAATTTCGGACTTTCTGAGCTGGCAGACACTGACCCCCAAGAGAACACTGCATTTGACCTGAGGCTGTGGAGAAGGCTTCCAAAATGGAATGATGGAACTGGGATTATGGGTGTGGAGTTTGAATAGAAGGGTGTAATATCACATGGTGGACAACTTGGAGTTTAAGGTTTTAGAATATAGTAATATATATAAAGCAAGATGGAGGTTTTAGGGTGGAGGCTGATCCTTCTTCTTCTTCTTCTTCTTCTTCTTCTTCTTCTTCTTCTCCTTCTTCTTCTTCTCCTTCTCCTTCTCCTCCTCCTCCTCTTCCTCCTCCTCCTCCTCCTCATCCCTTATGTTGGGCATGGGTGATTGGTTATTGGGTTAAAAGTAAAAATAATTTAGCTGCCATTTCTTAATTGGACAGTTTATCCTCAAAAGACCTTGCAGAGAGAGAGAGATGGGGCTCCATTTTTACCTTGTTAGCAAAGTGCCGCAGAACTCACAGCTTGTGAGACTGTTCTAGAGACAAGAGCTAATGAACACCTGAGTCCAAATAAGAAATGCTGTCTTGGGATTTCATCCCGACCTTGGCAGAAAAGAAGCAAAAGAATTGACTGTTACCCCATGGAATCTCATGGAACCAGGTGTCCACTGTTTCACGGTGCAGCCTCAGAGAGTGGTGAGACCATTGTGTCACCATGGAATATCCTGAAACCACGGCTCCCTTGTGACAAACCTGGGCTTTATGAAACCAAGGACACCGCTGGGATGCAATGGAATCTCAAGGAGCCAAGGGTCAGCTGTCAACACATCAGCTTCTCAGGAAACCAAGGCAAACACTGTGACACAGAGAGGGGCCTCATGGGACCCAGGAGACCATGGTGACACCGTGGTGGGATCTCATGGAACCAAGTGTGAAATGTTGCAGGACCCAGGAGACCATGGTGACACCGTGGTGGGATCTCATGGAACCAAGTGTGAATTGTTACAGGACCCAGGAGACCATGGTGACACCGTGGTGGGATCTCATGGAACCAAGAGCCCAGAGTTTCATGGCTCAGCCTCATGGAGCACTGGAGACCATGGTGTCCCAAAGGGAACACATGGAACAAAGGCTCCTTAGTGACACAGCAGGGCCTCATGGAATGCAAGAGATCATCCTGATGGAATGGGAACTCATGGATTCAAGGGTCCACTCTTTTGCTGCGTGGCCTCATGGAATGCTGGAGACCATTGTGGCACCATGGAAATGAATGGCACAAAGGCTCCACTGTGACCCAGCAGGGCCTCATGGAACCAAGGACAGTGCTGTGATACAATGGAATCTCATGGAACCAAGGTCCAGTTGTGACAAAGCTGGGCCTCCTGGAACCAAGGACACAGCCATGATGCAATGGAATCTCTAGGATCCAAGGATCAATTGTCAACATATCAGGTTCTCATGAAACCAAGCAGAACATTGTGACACAGGGGAATCTCATGGGAGCAAGGCTCTGCTTTGATCAAGTGGGGCCTCATGGGACACAGGTGCCACTGGGACATTGTCAGGCCTGGTAGGAACAAGACACCACTGTGGCAGACCAAGGCCTCATGGGACCTAGGAGAGCCCTGGGACACAATGGAACCTGATGGAACCAAGGGCCCATTGTGACACGGCAGGGTCTCCTGGAACCCCTGTGCCACTGGGACATTGCCAGGGCTGGTGCAAGCAAGGTTCCACTGTGACAAAGGCAGGCCTTGTGGCACCCAGGAGACCATTGTGGGACAATGGAATCTCATGGAAGCAAGGCCCCATTGTGACAAAGAGCGGCCTCATGGAAGCCCAGTGCCACTGGGACATCTCCAGCCTTGGAGGAAGCAAGTGTCCATTGTGACACAGCACAGCCTCAAATCACAGGAGAGCAGAGGGATGGAGCCATGGAATCTTGGGGAACCAAGTGTCAATTCTAAACACAGCGAGGACTCATGGAACCCAGGAGACCATTGTGATGCTGCACTTTGTCACAATGGGGCCGTGCTTCTATGAGGATCCATGGGCCCACAATGTTCTCCTGGGTTCCAGGAGGCCCCGCTGGGTCACAATGGCCCCTTGCTCCCACGAGCCACAGCACGGTCCCCGTTGCCCCTGGGTTCTGTGAGGCCCTGCTGCGTTCACAACTGACACTTGCTTCCATGAGATTCCATTGCGTCACAGTGGCCCCCATGTTTCCATGAGGTTCTGCTGGGTCACAGTGGACACTGGGTTCCGCAAGAGCTGGCAATGTCCCAGTGGCACCTGTGTCCTGTGAGCCCCACTTTGCCAAAGCAGAGCCTTGGCTCCATGAGATTCCAGGCTGTCCCAATGCTCTGCTGAGTTCCACGAGGCTGTGCTGTGTCACAATGGACACTGAGTTCCACCTGCCCTGGCAATATCCAAGTGGCCCCTGGCTTCCATGAGGCCCCATTGTGTTTGCAGGTGACACTTGGTTCCCCAAGGTGTCATTGTCACGCCGCTCTCCTGGGCGCCCTGAGGCCTTGCTGTCTGTGAGAAATGATCATTACTTTTAAAATTTTAAGGTTGATTCAACCTTGAAAAAAATGACAACAAAGGACTGAAACAGGAGAAATCACAGCACTGGGAGCCCTTCCCCACCCCATGGCTATCAGCCACATGGCTCCTTCACAAATTGGCTGCTCCTCCTTTTAGACTTTGGTGTTGCATCAGGCAATCCTAGCCCCACCCAAAGTCTGTCAGGTAACTCTTTGTGGCCGTCCATTGGTGGAGAATGCTTTCTTGCAACCTGACTGGAGAGCAGGTGTTGCCATGCCTGCCTTCCCGTGACAAACCTGCCCTCCCCAAATGCCCCAACCACCAAGGCCATTACAAGGAGAGGGGAAAAGGACTATGCGGGACAGATGACAATAACATCACTACACATCTTAACACACACATAGTATCTATCTCCTCACTGTGAGACCCAACTATGACATTACTCATCTGTAACACTGTGCAATAATGGAGCCTTGTTCCTAGCAGACCTGGCAATGTCCCAGTGGCACCTGTGTCCCATGAGGCCCCACTTGGTCAAAGCAGAGCCTTGGCTTAACAACTGACCCTTGTTTCCTTGAGATTCCATTTGTGAAAAACACGTTCACTCTCCTGTGAAAATGTACAAAGTTTAATAAAGGACAATGGGAGACCAGGACCATGGAGCAAAGGTTATTACGGCCGGGTGCATCTTGGCACTCAGCCAGGAGCACCCTGTTACCTTCGGGGATCCCCTGAAATACCTTTCCCCTTACATCAGCCTGGTGCATATTCATAGAGCCTCATGCATATCCATCAACTACTTTACATATTCCAGGAATGATTTTACATGGCCCCTCCTTGAGTCTGCCTTTTCAGAGCATGTGTGTTTCTTGGCTGTGGTTTTGGCTCCTTCTCTTTATCACCTCCAGTTTTTGGGCCTTGGTGCACTCTGCCTTCAGATAGGGAGTGCTGATAATTGGCAGATCTGTACAGGTGTCCTCATCCTGTGTGCATTGGATGTTATCCCACCCAAGCAGGCAGTTTAACACAAGCACACTTCTATCAGCTATTTCACTACTATGTCTAAGCTCAATTAACAACAGAAATAAAAACTATATCTTTAGAACAAAGTTACTTTAACACCACACAGATAAAATCCATTTTAATATTTGCAAAAAGCCAATATTATGATATTTATCTATAACAGGGTGAAGGAGCCCTGGCCCAGGCTCTGGCCCTGGGGGACACGGGGACGCTGCCGGGGGGTCCCTGTCCCCCTGTGCCACCCCCAGGGCCCCGGCCCCCGTCCCCGTGTCAGGCTCTGGGGTCGATCTCGTGGAACATCCTCTGGGGAAGGCTGCGGGGCTGGGGGCGGGGGGACCCGGGGGGACAGGGGACCCTGCTGTGCACGAGCAGGGTTGGACTGCCCTGGGGGGAGCTGTGAGGGGGCCGGGGCAGAGTGACCACCCCAGTGACCTCACACAGCCCCCGGGATGTCACACAGCCCCAGTGATGTCACACAGTGCAGTAAACCCCATGGACTAACTTGCACTGCTTGATAATAAGGCCAGATAAGAGGCTTTATTAACACAGCACCTGTGATGTCACACAACCTCCATATGATGTCATTCAGCTGCTATATGATGTCACACAGCACATTTGTGGTGTCACAGTCACCCTGGGATGTCACAGCCTTCTCTGTGACATCACACAGCTGCTCTGTGACTCTGTGTCACAACCCACATTGTGATGTCACAGAGCCGCCTTCTCTGATGTCACAGCTAGCTCTGTGATGTCACAACCCCCTCAGTGCTGTCCCACAGCCCACTCTGTGCTGTCACACAGCCCCTTGCTGCCATCCCAGCTGCTCTGTGGCTCTGGGACACAGCCCCAGAGGTGCTGCTGTGACACAGCCCCCGCGGGGACATCCCACAGCCCCGGCCAGTGCTGAGCCCCTGGGAGCTCTGTCTGTGCCCTGCTCGTGTCCCTGAGGGGCCCTGGCAGTGCCCCAGCCCTGCTGGGCTGTGCACAGGAGCTGCTCCTGGCCAGAGCTGTCTCTCTGCAGCTCTGCTGCCCTTGCCAGGAGCTGCCTCTGGGCCAGGAGCCCGGCCCAGCTCAGCAGCACAGACACAGCACAAGGACTTTAATCACCCTCTGGGCCTTTGCTGCTCTTTGCATCACACCCAGTCCCTCAGGGTGGGCTCAAAGACTTCTCAAGAGCTCAGAGTGAGATTGAAATACTGAAGTTTCTTGTACTTTAAAGAGATCCCTGTGAGGGACAGCACTGAGAAAGTGTCCCCAGGTTCCAGGGAGAGCAGAACACTGGAGGCACAGATGGCAGCTGGGGACAAACAAGGCAAAGGTGTCTCTGGTGCTGAGCAAACCTGGATTTGTTTCAGGAATGCAAAGGGCCAAGGCCTGAGCCCCAGGGCCTGGCCAGGCAGATCCTGTCCCTCCCTCCTCGCTCAGGGCTCTTTCCAGGATGGGCCCTGGCATGTGGGGATGGGCAATGCCAAGGGCAGGAGCGTGGGGCAGCCCCTGCCAGGCTGCTGAGCAGGGACAAGGAGGCAATGAGGCCCCAGGCCTGCAAGGGTCACTTGTCCCCTCCTGGCTCAGGCCCAGGCCCAGCAGCCATGGCCAAAGTGCTGCCCAGGTTGGCTCTGTCAGGGCTGTCTTGCAGCTGCTGCCCATCCCTGTGCCCTGTGCAGCCCAGGCTGTCCCACGGTGTCCCTGCCCTGGCCTCTGTCCCTGCAGGCTCTGGGCATCCCCCGGCTGCACCACCTGGCTGGGCCCTTCCTTTGCTGACAGCTCTGCCTCCTGCCTGCCCCTGCCTGCCCACACAACGCCTGGGGCTGCTCCAGGCTCCTGCTGGGGACGTGCTGCACCACAGCCCTGCCCTGACAGGGAAATTCCTTTCTCCTGCTGCCACTCTGGGCCTCCCCAGCTGCCCTTGGCGTTAATTCTTTCTCTCTCTGGCTGTTTTCCACTATGTCAAAAGGATCCACCATCCCTGAAATCGCTCTTTAAATACTCTCATGGCTCTGCTCCACTGTCCTCAGGCTCCACCCCACTGAGCACAGAGCTCCTTTGTCCCTATACAGTGCTCATGGGCCGAAGGCCTCCAAACCCCCACTCCTTGGGACATCTCTGGGCCCTCTCCAAGGTGTTTCCAAATGAAAACATTCGGCTCAGAGTCTAAAGAAATCACCAGAGGACAGGGCCAGCCCGACCTGTCTGTCCTGGCTACTTTTGTCTGGGAGCAATCCTTGGATATACAGAATTTGGGAGGCCAAATTCTAATTTTGGCCATGGTCCCTGGACAAGAAGGCTGGTTCTTTTCCATAGGAATGAAGGAACAGAGCCCCAGTGTTTCAGGGGCAGATGAGAGGTGACCACCAGAGGCCAAGGCCAGCCAGAGCTGGCAGGTTTTGTTTGGTGAGATACCCTTGCATAGAGGAAATTATTTTAGGGAGAGTACCCCTTTTGGCAATGACCATCTGAAAAGTCAGACAGCCCTTTTACATAGCAAGGAAAGCACAGAGCCCCAGTGCTCCAGGAGCTGATGAGAGGCAGCCCTTGACATCCCAAGATCAGCCAGAGCTGTCAGGTGGCCCCTGGGAGGCCAAGCCAGCCAGAGCTGTTCCATGTTCCCTGGGTTCCATGGGGTCCCACAGTGTCCCAATGGTCCCTTGCTTCCATGGGGCCCTGAGGTGTCATAATGCCCCCTTGGTGACACCAGGCCCTGAAGGTTGGAATGGTCTCCATGGTTCCATCAGGCCCCACAGAGCCACAATGGTCTCTGGGTCCATGGAGCCCCTCTGTGTCACCATGGCCCCTTGGTTCCATGGGCTCCAGTGGTGCCACAATGATCCCCTTGGTTCCCTGGGCTCCAGTGGTGCCACAATGATCCCCTTGGTTCCATGGGCTCCAGTGGTGCCACAATGATCCCCTTGGCTCCATGGGCTCCAGTGGTGCCACAATGATCCCCTTGGTTCCATGGGCTCCAGTGGTGCCACAATGATCCCCTTGGTTCCATGGGCTCCAGTGATGCCACAATGATCCCCTTGGTTCCATGGGCTCCAGTGGGGCCACAATGATCCCCTTGGTTCCCTGGGCTCCAGTGGTGCCACAATGATCCCCTTGGTTCCATGGGCTCCAGTGGTGCCACAATGATCCCCTTGGTTCCATGGGCTCCAGTGGGGCCACAATGATCCCCTTGGTTCCCTGGGCTCCAGTGGTGCCTCAATGATCCCCTTGGTTCCATGAGGTCCCCACAGTGTCCCAGGGATCTCCATGGGAAGGAAAGAACCCAGCCCCACTGTTGCAGGCGCAGCCACCAGAGGCCCAGGCCAGCCAGCCTTGACGGTACAGGCAGGTTTTGCCTGGGAGCAACCCTTGGATATTCAGAATTTCAGAGGTGGAATCCCAATTTCAGACATGGACACTGGAGGAGAAGGATGGTTCTTTTCCATAGGAAGGAAAGCACAGAACACCGGTGGTGTCTCAGGGGCAGATGAAAGGCGGCCATCAGAGGCCAAGGCCAGCCAGACCTCTCTGTCCTGGCAGCTTTTGTCTGAAAGCAACCCTTGGATATCAGGAATTTGGGAGGTGGAACCCCAATTTCAGCCGTTTCTGCATGGATAAGAAGGGCGGTTCTTTTCCATAGGAAGGAAAGCACCCAGCCCCAGTGTTTGGACAGCAGGGGAGAGGCACCCCCAGGAGGCCAAGGGCAGCCAGACCTGTCTGTCCTGGCAGCTTTCACCTGGGAGCAATCCTTGGATGTACGGAGTTTTGGAGGGGGAATCCCAGTTTTGGCCATGGTCAGGATGGGTGTTTTTGCCCATAGGAAAGTAAAGCACAAAGTCCAAGTGTTTAGGAAGAAGATGAGAGGTGGCCACCCTCAGGCCAAGCCAGCCAGCCCTGTCTCTCATGGAACCTTTTGTCTAGGGGCTTTCCTTGGACATTGGGCATTTTGGAGGTGCAATCTCAGTTTTGGCTGTGGGTGCCTGGACAGGAAGAAGAGTTCTTTTTATAAGGAAGGAAAGCACCCAGCCCCAGTGTTTCAGAGGCAGATGAGGGCCAGCCCTCAGGAAGCCAAGGCCAGCCAGACTTGTCAGTGCTGGCAGCTTTTGTCTGGGAGCTATCCTTGGATATAAGGAATTCCAGAGGCAGTTGCCCAGTTTTGGCCATGAGTGCCTGGTTGAGATGGAGGGTTTTTTCCATAAGAAATAAAAGTGATAGTGGAGCCCTGGAAAATGTTAAAAATAGTCTTTGAAAATATTGGGCTTTGTGTTTTCTCAGGTCACTGCACCTGCGTAAGCAGTATGATAAAAGATATAATTGTTAGATGTGGTGATTGTTTAGTAATTAAATAGAATTATTATATAACCATAAGAAGAATCGTGAGAAACTATGTTGGAAATTTAAAGGGGGCTATGTTTAGCTGAAATCTGTGCATACAATACAACAATATAAGTTTAATAATTACATGAAAGTTATGTAATGATAGAGTATAAAACAGGTTCACCTCGAATGTATGGTCGGAATCAGATTTGGGTGGAAACTACCCCGATTCCCAGAGCTCTTGAATAAAAAGCACCGCATATAATCGCTTCTGTGATTATGTGTTTCTGAACGCTAACATTTTGGTGACCCCGGATGGGACCCTGCGGGTGCTGCTGAGCGAGTTTCGCGACTCGACCGCGCTCCAGCCGGCACCGAGGGATTCTCGGGGAGCTCGATCAGCCGCGACCGCTTCTGCCGCTCACCACGTCCCCGGGAGAAAGGTAAGGTGCTTTTTACTTTGGTTTGGGTGCCTGCCAATGAGACGCAGCGAAAGCCACGCTTGGTTGGGCTAAAGGAATTCCTGCTGGTACAAGCCCAGGCGCCGTTCCATAAGACAATCGCGAAAGCGTTGCGGGTTTGGCAATTTGTGGTATATTTGGAATGGAGAAACTGAAAGGGATTTTGGGCGGCAACACCTCTATCCCGCAAAGTTCTCCTTTGGGGTGCTTATTAGCACATTGGAAACAGGGGAATTTTGGGGAAGAATTACGTAAAGCTAAGTTGATTGATTATTGTAATACATGGTGGCCAGGATATGCCTTGGAGTATGGTGACAAATGGCCAAAATACGGTACTCTGCAATATAACACTATTTCACAATTAATGTCGTTTTGTAAACAAGAAGGAAAATGGGATGAGGTTCCGTATGTTGATTTGTTTTTCTATTTATGGGCAAAGCCAGAATGGCAGGATGAATGTGGATTAATGATGATTAAAACATTTGCAAGCAATAAGTGCGGGGTTTGTGAGGAACGTTGTTTAGAACACTTGGCGTTGAAAGAAAGCCTGAGTAGGGAAAATTATACAGATATTGATTTACAGGTAGCTCCAATAGGAACAAGAGAACCTAACCCTATCCCACCTGTTCCATCTGTCCCTATCCCACTGCCTGCTCCTACCCCACCTAGTCCTGAACCGGTCTCGTCTAGTACACCCTTCCCTCTTTATTCTCCTCTCCCATCGTCACCTGATCCCTCTTCCTCGGAAGATGAGCAAAACCCAACTGTGGCAGGAAGGAGAGAGAGAGAATCAACGATGGGGTAGCCCACAGAACCAGGAGTCGGTCTAACCTTGCCCCAGTTATGGATAGAAAAGACATAGGCAGACAAAAACGGACTGTAATTGCCCCCTTGCGACAAAGTGTAGGAGTGGAAGGGCTAGTATTTATAAAAGTGCCTTTCTCTCCTGCAGATTTAGTTATTTGGAAACAATCAGCCAGAATTCATAGAGAAAATCCTGATAAAATGGCATGAGTATTAAAAATGGTTATAAAAACCTCAAAATCCTGACTGGGATGACATACAATAATATGTATATTAATATTATATATATATATATATATATATATATATATATATATATATATATATAATTATATATAGTATAATAATATATTATATATATATCTATATATAATATATTAATATATCTAATTTATTAATATTAGATACTTTGATGGATTCTACTGAGAAAGAGATGGTACTTAAGGCAGCCAAAGAAAGGGTAAGAGAGAACATCAGAAATGGATTCGTAACAGGGAATTGAGATGAGAATTTCCCAATTGAGGATCCAAATTGGGACCCTAATTTATTTTGCAATATGGGGAGACTATGGAAATATCAAGAGTGGATCCAAATAGGAGTTCAGAATGCTGTGCCCAAAACTATAAATTGGTCTAAACTATATGAAGTTTGGCAGGAAAAGAAGGAATCTCCCACTGCATTTTTGGGGAGGCTTAAGGAGTAGCAAGAAAATATACAGATCTCCAAATGGACACAGAACAAGCAAAGGTTCAGCTCGCTCTCATATTCTTGGGCCAGTCACAGGACGATATTCGTAGAAAATTGCAAAATTAGAAGGGGAAGAACTAAGGAATTTGGATAAGCTACTTGAGGTAGCCTGGAAGGTATATAACAATCGCGAAAGAGAAGCTAGTAAAAGGCAGCAGCAGAATCTGTTGGCAGTAATACAAGGAAAAGGGAACCCAAATTTCAGGGGATGTAACAGGAATAGTCAAAATAGGAGACCAGTCAGGCAGGGGTTAAACCTAAATCAATGTGCGTATTGCAAGCGGGAGGGGCATTGGAAGAGACAATGTCCAGACTTGAACAACCAGTTTCACCAGGGCAATCAGTGCCAGCAGGTTACCAAGGGGATGGTTTTGGGGGAGTATACCAGCTGACTAGACACAGAGCCAGTAGAACAAGTTAAGGAACCTGTTATAAATATACAATTAGGACATAAAGAGGTCAAATTTCTAATAGATACAGGAGCTACTTACTCGGTATTGAATGATCTGCAAGGACAAATTGGGGACAAGGAAACAACAATAGTTGGCGCTACAGGGAAAGAGGAAAAACGGCCATTCTTGCAACCCCTAGATTTGTGTTTTGGGAACAAAGTTATAACACACGAATTCCTATACGTACCTGAGTGTCCAATTCCGCTTTTAGGGAGAGATTTGCTAGCGAAACTTGATGCGGTAATAACCTTTGAAAATGGGGAGCTTATAATGAAAATATCTGAATCAAAGACGGGACAGATTTTAATGATCAAAGAAAAACCTGTTCCCTCTACCCCTAGGGAGGTAGGAGATGCAGTGATTCCCTCTGTATGGGAGACAGATATACCAGGGAAATCTAAATTGGCACAACCAGTGCATGTAGAGTTAAAAGAAGGGGTGAGGGCTCTACAAGTCAAACACTATTCCATAAAACCAGAAGCACGGCAAGGAATAAGTAAAGATTTTTGAGAAATTCTTGAAATACCAAATTTTAGAAGAATGTGAATCAGAATTTCATACACCAATATTTCCAGTAAAGAAGCCAAATGGTGAATATAGATTAGTGCAGGATTTGAGAGCAATAAATAAAATAACAAAGGACATTTCTCCAGTGGTAACAAATCCTTACACATTGCTAACATCCGTAAAGGAGATATATAAGTGGTTTAGTGTAATTGATTTAAAAGATGCCTTTTTCTGCATCCCCCTTGACAAAGAAAGTAGGAAACTGTTTGCCTGTGAGTGGAAAACCCAGGGAACGGGAGAAAGACCCAACTCACCTGGACACGATATAAGAACTCGCCGACCCTATTCGGAAACCAACTGGCAAAGGAGCTGGAGATTTGGACCGAGAATGGGCAAGTACCAAGAGACCAATACCTGTTGTTGCAGTATGTTGATGATATACTAATAGCTACAGAAGAAAAGCAACCTGTATAAAGGTAACCATTGAGATTTTAAATTTACTGGGAATGGGAGGTTATAAAGTATCCAGAGGAAAGGCACAAATTGCCCAACAGACTGTGATCTACCTGGGATGTGAAATTTCACAAGGGCAACGAAAACTAGGCACTAACCGTATCCAAGCTATTTGTGCTATTCCAGAGCCCCAGAATCTACATGAGCTGCGAGTCTTCCTCGGGATGGCAGGATGGTGTCGCCTGTGGATCATGGACTATGGACTGATTGCGAAACCCCTGTGTGAAGCTCAGAAGATGCAGCCATTCACCTGGGGCAAGCCACAGAAAGAAGCCTTCCTAAAATTAAAGGAAGCACTGACAACTGCTCCAGCATTAGGGTTACCTGATCTGTCTAAAGATTTTCAGCTGTTTGTCCATGAAAGGCTGCGCCTAGCACTAGGAGTCCTGACCCAAGGTCTGGGAAGCTGGAAAAGGCCGCTGGGCTACTTTTCCAAACAACTTGACAGCATAAGTGCCGGGTGGCCTCCATGTCTGCGGGCAGTCGCAGCCACTGTGATGCTGATACAAGAAGCCAGGAAGCTCACGATGGGAAGGCACATAGATGTCAATGTACCACACATGGCAACCACTGTCTTAGAGCAGAAGGGGGCCATTGGCTATCCCTAAGCAGGATGATGAAATTCCAGGTAGTCCTGACTGAGCAGGATGATGTCACATTAAAAACAACTAACCTTTTGAATCCAGCTTTGTTCCTAGGTACCACAACTGAGGAAGGCCCATTAGAGCATGACTGTGTGGAGGTAATAGAGTACACCTACTCAGCAAGAGAAGACCTGAAAGACGTCCCACTAGAGCAGCCAGAGTGGGAGCTGTTTACAGATGGGAGCAGCTTCGTGGAAAACGGAACCAGATACGCTGGGTATGCGGTAACAACAGTCAGTACAACAGTGGAGGCAAAGGCATTACCACCAAATACATCTGCCCAGAAGGCAGAACTGGTTGCTTTAACCAGGGCACTAGAATTAAGTGAAGGGAAAAGGATAAATATCTGGACTGACTCAAAATGTGCTTTTGGAGTGGTGCATGTACACGGAGCACTGCGGAAAGAAAGGGGACTATTGTCCTTCTCAGGGTATGCACATTAAACATCAGGATGCAGTCCTGCAATTGATAAAATCAGTACAAAAACCTGAACAAGTGGCAATCATACACTGCAAAGCACAGCAATCAGGAACCTCCAAAATCTGTGAGGGAAATCGAAAGGCAGACTGGGCAGCCTGACAGGTTGCTCGAGAGGTGCAAACAACAATGGCATTGATACCTTTAAAGCTTAATGTATCCCAATTCAATTTGCCTCCAGAACCAAAATATTCAGTAGAAGATGAGAGACTGGCACGTTTGCTAAATGCACAAAAGAATTCAGAAGGATGGTATGTGACTGCACAAGGACAGATAGTGGTACCCCCTTGATAATGAGAGAAGTTCTACAAATTAAACATAACGAATGTCACTGGGGAACAGAGGCATTGGTAAAATTGCTAAAGCAGAGTTTAATTTTGGTACGGATGTTAACAATGGCAAAATCAGTGTTGTCAAAATGTGATATCTGCTTGAAAAACAACCCAGTGGCTGGCGACAGGCACAGCTAGGAAGAATTCGGATAGGAATAGAGCCAGGAGACTATTGGCAGGTAGATTTTGTAGACTTGCCAAGAACTCGAGGATACAAATACCTGTTAGTGGGGGTTGACACATTCTCTGGGTGGTCAGAAGCCCTTCCCTGTCGCACCAACCAAGCAAAGGAAACAGTAAAGTGGTTACTACAGGAGATTATTCCCAGGTTCGGGGTGCCCCTAGGGTATCATCAGATAGGGGGCCCCATTTCATAGCTACAGTAGTAAGAGAGGTAAGTAGATTGCTGGGGATAACTTGGGACCTCCACACACCATGGAGACCCCAGTTGAGTGGACAGGTAGAGAGGATGAATCAGACACTAGAGAGGCAAATCAGTAAAATATGCCAAGAAGCCAAATTGCAGTGGCCCCAGGCTTTGCCAATAGCACTGTTGAGGATTCGGATAAAGCCTAGGAGTGGGATGTCAGTCAGTCCTTATGAGATATTGCATGGGAAACCATGTGAATCTCCTGAGCCTAACCCTAATGTGCACGTCACAGGAAAGCAGGAAGTGTATAATTATGTTCTGTCTCTCGGGAAAACTTTAGCTCGGCTCCAGAGCATCCTCGTGTGGAATAGACCGCTGACTCTCGAGAACCCAGTTCATAACATACATCCAGGAGACGAGGTGTACATCAAGAACTGGAACGAAGAACCGCTGAAAGAAAAGTGGAGTGGGCCCCACCAGGTACTGCTGACCACCTTTACAGCAGCCAAAGTAGCCGGCGTGGACCCCTGGATTCACTACACCCGAGTGAAGAAAATCCATCCTGGATCACGGACTGTGTAAACTGTGGAACCAACAAGGCTGCAGATAAGATGTGTTTAATCACTTTGAGAATGCTATCAGTAATTGTGCCAATGTTATGGTCATTAATGTCTTTGGGATGTGAAATGCAAAAAGATCAACTAAACACTCTTCATTCTAGAATGAAGAGAGAGGTACAAGCAGAAACACAGATGATAAAGGTTTCTAATGCAGTTTGGGCTGAGAATGTAATGATTGGATTAGTCAAAGACTTTGCCAAAATGCAAAACACCTGTAGAATAACTGCCTGTCTGCCAATACCAAAGGCAGCAGGAGACTCAGTAAATTGGGGAATCATAACAGCAAAACTACCTGAAATACAAAAGAACAAAACAATTGCATGCAAACAGGTACCCGAATCGAGGCAAGTAATCAAGGAAACTTGGGAGAAAATAGGAACATGGATGAGACCCATGGGCCAGAAAGACTGTATTCTAAGTGCTGGCACACTAGGAACCCCTATGGGAGAATCAGGAGGCATCACACAATGGCAATGCTATTTGCCACACTATAAACAGATTATAGAAAATGTTACAGAAACCACTCTGGTATGGAAGTGTGAGGCCAAGGATCAGAAAGATCAGACAGAGCCTTGGGACAGTGCGTGGTCTGTGAGTATCCTTCAAAGATTCCAATGTATGGCAAACACCCCTTGGTGCATTAAGTGAGAAGGCTCCGAGAATGAAACAGATCCAGCAGTAACAAACACTGCCACCAGTAGCAGAACGAGGGCAGACCAAGTAAGTTGGTGGGCATGTAATAAAACTTATGACTGCACTTCTGATGATGCAGAGATAAAGCAGATGCCACCCCTGGCAATAGCCCTACAAACTGGCTGTGCTTGCAGAGGGATCAAACATAAACAAGGCAGAGTGAATTACAAAGTAGTTGCAGGATGTACCAGGAGTACAGTCTGAGGTCCAGGACAATTTGTATGGGCAGCAAGCGATGGCACCTGGACAACACATCTGCCTGTAGATGGGAAAGTAAAGGAAATTACTTTAGGCCTCCCAACCTCATGTCCAATTTGGAAAAAGTCCCCATTTAACGGAAAACATGAACTTGTGCAGATAAGAGCAAGACGAGAAGTTCTAGACAATGAAAATCCAGATGACACTTGGCAAGAACCCTCTGGTGGAGTGAAATTTGGGTGGGCCCGAGAGTCTTTGCTTGGTCCTACAGCAAACTATCAGAGTAGAAGATGCTGTACAAACTTACAGGTCAGGTAGATAGACTGGCAAGAGTCACCCGGGAAGGATTTAAAGAATTAAACGTACAATTACAAGCCACCACAAAAATGACTTTACAAAATCGATTAGCCTTAGATTTGTTACTCCTGAAAGAGCATGGAGTATGTGGATTTTTAAAGGGACGGGTTGGTCATTGCTGCGTTCACATCCCAAATGTAACTGCAGATGTAGAATATGACATCAATCAGTTGAAACAAATAGAGCATGAAGCACAAGAAGAGCAAAAGGATTTGACTACGACCTGGCTAGGCAAAATCTTTAAAGGGCTAGGGTGGAATGTGAGTTCATGGATTAAATCTATCATTGAGAGTGTGATAATCTTACTAATTGTATTCTTAGCAATTTGGTTAGTTCACAGCATCTTAAAAGGAGAGATACAGAAGAAAACGTCCTGGAACCAGAAGATAATAAAGGCACTGACACGAGATCCACGCCCACCATCTTCTGGTTCTCCAGTGCGTGACAGCATCCACGACAACGTTTACATCAACCATGGACTTGAAGAACATCAAGAATAAATTGAGAAATAAAGGACTGTATCAAGTGAAAACATTTACACCTATAGTGAAGTGAAAATGCTTTCAAAGTGGGGAGAATGATAGTGGGGCCCTGGAAAAATGTCAAAAATAGACTCTGAAAATGTTAGGCTTTGTGCTTGCCAGATCATGTGAAATTGCACCTGCGTAAGCAGAACATGATAAATGATATAATTGTTAGATGTGATGATTGTTTAGTAATTAAATATAATTACTGTATAATCATAAGAAGAATCATGAGAAACTATGTTAGAAGTTTGAGGGGGGCCACAAGGAGCCCATGCTTGGCTGAAATCTATGTATACAATAGAACAATATAAGTTTAATCATTAACATGAAAGTTATATAATGATAGAATATAAAAACATGTTCATCCCAAACCCATGTCGGAGTCAGATTTGGGTTGGTACCCCTGACACCCAGAGCTCTTCAATAAAAGCACCTGCATATAATCATTCTGGTGATTATGTGTTTCTGAACGCTAATATACCCAGTAAAGTGTTAAACCCTTCCCAGTTGCTGTGCATGAGGCTCTATGAATATGCACCAGGCTGATGTAAGGGGAAAGGTATTTCAGGGGATCCCTGAAGGTAACAGGGTGCTCCTGCCTGAGTGCCAAGATGCACCCAGTTTACATCTTCCAAGAACTGTTTAGCATGGCTCTGCCCTGGATCTGCCTCTTTAGAGCGTGCAGATTCCTTGGCTGTGGTTTTGGCTCCTTCTCTTTATCACCTCCAGTTTTTGGGCCTTGGTGCACTCTGCCTTCAGACAGGGAGTGCTGATAGTTGGCAGATCTGTACAGGTGTCCTCACCCTGTGTGCATTGGATGTTATCCCATCCAAGCAGGCAGTTTAACACAAGCAGCCTTTTCACTGAGCTTAATTAACAACAGAAATAAAAACTATAGAACAAAGTTACTTTAAAAAACAGTCCCAGCCCATATTTGATCCCAGTCTGTGTGGTCCTGATCCATATGGTCCCAGTCCCTGGGATCCCAGTCCATACAGTCCCAGTCCATATTTGATCCCGCTTCAGGCTATCCTGGTCTGGAGGGTTCTGATTCACAGGATCCCCATCCATGTGATCCCAGTCCAGGTGATTCCAGCCCATATTTGATCCCAGCCCATATTTGATCCCAGCCCATATGTGATCCCAGTCCGTATTTGATCCAAGCCCATATTTGATCCCAGTCTGGGGGGTCCTGCACACACTCCCAGGGTCTGGAATTCCAGTTCCCAGCCAGGAAAAAATGTTCCTGCCCTTGAACTTCCTTCCTATCCCCTCAACAAATTGCAATAAAACTATAAACAAAGAAATAATAATTGAAATTAAATAAATTATAATAAAAATAAAATATAAAAATCTCAACTCTTCTTTACAATGTTTCAACTCCAACAATGATTCAACTCAAACCAACAATAACTATTACTATAATATTACCAATGCATATAAATAAACAAATTATATATCAAGAAATACCTTTTGAAAATTTTAACTCGATGACTAATGTACTTTAGATTAAAAATATCTAAAGAAACTACCATGCAATCTAACACATCTTAGTTAAACAATGCATATTACAAATATACTAAACACGAAACCAAACACCACTATAATTTCTCAGACATTTCAACCAAACAATTAAACTTTAATAACATCCTTAAGTACTCTTGAAAAATTAAAATTATTTTCAAAAGATTAATTGTGTGCAGGTGGTTTTATTTTGATATTGGTTTTTGGATTGTTTGGCTTAGATGATTTAAAAAATGGGAATTTTATAGGAATTGAATCAGCTGAGAAGGTGGCACTCTGCAAACAGAACTGACTGAAAATGAACGGGACAGAAATCAGTAACTCTGAAAGTTTTATTTGCTATCAAATACATCCCACACACCCAGCCCCACACAATCCCCATCCCACTGCTCCAAATTGGGATCCCACTTCTCCCAATCTCCTTCCAACTCCATCTCAACTTGACAGCTGTGGAATGGAGTGAGTTTGGCCTGGGATTGAGTTTTTTGAGGAAGGAACAAGCAATCTGAGGTGAAATTGAGCCCTTTGGGGTTAAAATTCAGTTATTTCCAGTGGAATTTGAGTGGTTTTGAGGTGACTGTTCCATCCCAATGGACTTTTGGAGGACAGAGAGATGGAGAAGAGAAAAAAATTCAGGCCAAACCAAAGGAGAAGCAGCCAGGTGTGTTCCCAACATGGATCACAGGGAATGTGAGTGACCAGGGCTGTGCCCAAAGTGCCTCCTCCAGTGGGGGATGGACCTGGAGCAGCGCACGAAGCTCTTCCCGCACTCGGGGCACTCGCAGGGCTTCCCTTACCGGTGCCTCCATTGGTGTCGGGTCAAGTGAGAGCTGCAGGAGAAGCTCTTCCCACACTGGGGACACTCGTAGGGCCTCTCCCCTGTGTGGATGCGCCGGTGCCTGACGAGGCGGGAGTTGCGCTGGAATCCCTTCCCACAGTCGGGGCATTGGAAGGGCCTCTCCTCTGTGTGAATCCAATAGTGCCGGAGGAGCTTGGAGCTGGTCTGAAACCTCTTCCTGCATTTATCACACTTGTAGGGCCTCTCCCCTGTGTGGATGCGCCGATGGGTGACGAGGGTGGAGTTACGCTGGAATCCCTTCCCACAGTCGGGGCATTGGAAGGGCCTCTCCTCTGTGTGAATACGATAGTGCTGGAGGAGACTGGAGCTGGTCTGAAACCTCTTCCCACACTTGGAGCACTCATAGGGCCTCTCCCCAGTGTGGCTCCTCTGGTGGCTGATCAGGCTGGAGCTGCAGCTGAAGCTCTTCCCACACTCCCCACACTCGTAGGGCCGTTCCCCAGTGTGGGTCCTCTGGTGCCTGATCAGCTCGGAGTTCCACCTGAAGCTCTTCCCACACTCCATGCATGTGTGGGGCTTCTCCCCATCATGGAGCTGTTCATGGAGCACCAGCTCCGAGCTCTGGCTCCATCTCCGGCCGCCTTCCCGGCCCAGGCTGCCTCTTTCCCCCTCACATCCCCGCCATCTGCGTTTGCAGCCCCTCCTCGTGTGGCATCTCCGGGGCTTTTCCTCCCCGTTGGCTTCCTGCGCTGTGGAGCCGCTCAAAACGGCCTCTGCCACCAGGTTCTGCCGCGGGCATTTGTCCTCCCTGCTCTCCAAGCTCAGCTCCTGCTCTGGGCGAGGAAGGACAAGGACAGCATGGGATTTGCCTCCGTGCCACAGGCAAGGGCAACGAGATCCCCCCAGGGCTGTGCTGCAGCCGGGGGCCCTGCTGGGCTGGGAGATGGAGCAGCACAGAGGGGAAAGGGGCACTGACTTCCTCCTCACCTGCCTCAGTGTCCCAGAGCACCTTCCTCTTCCTCACAGCCTCACAGGGGTTGGCAATGTGAAATCCTGGTTTGGAGAAAACAAGGGATGAGCACCTGGAGTTTGAAGTTCCCCCCACCCAAGTCCATCTCTACAAGTCACCGGCCATCTGGGCTCCAGAAAACCCTCCCAAACACCAAGATTCAGCCATGAAAAAGCCTTCCAGGAGTTCCCCATCCCTGATCCCTCCCCTCTGGTGTTCAGGGGTTACCCCCTGTCCCAGCTGCTGGGGTCAAACTTGGATTGGGGGTCCCCCTTCTCCTGGGTGCCCCCCCTGCCCAGGCTGCTGGCAGTGCCAGCAATGCCAAAAGCTCCCCCCTCTTGGCTCTCCCCATTTCAGGATGCCGGGGCTGTTTGGGCTCCCGGGCTCCCTTCTCCCCTCATTCTCTGCTCTGCGCTGCAGCGGCTCCAAGGAGTCCCCCCTGCCCCTCTCCAGGCTCTTGAGGCTCCCGCCAATGGCGGCGCTCCCCCCTCTCTGGCCTCCCCACTTTGGCCTCCTGGGGGACACAGGGCTCTGCTCCTCCAGGCTGCCTCTGCCGGCAGCCGCCACCGCCACCCCCAGATGTCCCCCCGAGGGGCCTTTTCCGCTCAGCCTTGGACTTCTTCATTCTCCAAACATCCCCCCAAAAACCCAACCCAGGGACCCCCCGGGATATCCGGGCCGGGCTCCCCCTCCCCGCTCACCGGAGCCATGGGGGGGGGGCGATGATCCCACAGGTGGGGGCTGCGAATTCAGGCAGGGATCGAGACTGCGTGGCTCCCTGAGCTCAGCCTTGATCTGCCTTTGTCCCTCCTCTTCCTCTTCCTCCCATCGTCCTCTTCCATCCCCCCTCCAGCTCCTCTGTTATGCCCACCGGCTTCTCAACTTTCATCCCTGCCCTTCCATCCCTTCTCCTCCTCCCTAACCCCACCTCCTTCTCCTCCTTCCATCGCTGCTCTCTCTCCGCCTTCATCCCTCCCCTTCCATCCCTCCTCCCTTTCCTCCTCCTTCCCCCTTACCCCGCCTCCTCCTCCCCCTCCATCCCTGCCCTTCCCTCCCTCCTCCTCCTCCCCCAGCAGCAGCCACACCCTCGGTGCCCCGTTCCCGCAGCCCTCGCAGCCCGCGGCAGGAGCGGCGATGGAGCCGGGCCAGGTCGGCATGGGCAGCGCGGGGCTCTCGGCTGCTCCCAGCCGCTGCGGGCGGGGGGAACCCGGCCCGGGCCAAAGGAGAGGCAAACTGGGCAAACTGGGGGCTGCACATCCAAACTGGGCCTTGCTGGGGACCCTGCCTGGCCCCTGCCAGCCCTTGGGGCTCCTCTCGGCACATCCGCCAGGGGGGAACGCACACAGGCCTGGGGGATCCCAGCAGTGGCAGCACTGCCAGGGACGGGGCTGCACTGGGATCGTACTGGGAGTGACTGGGGCTGTACTGGCTTTGTACTGACATCATACTGGGATCATACTGGGATTATACTGCCATACCAGGGCAGATTGTGATCACACTGATGGAGAGTGGAATCATACTGGGAGTGAGCAGGAGTCTGCAGGAGGCAATTGAGAGCCTGTTAGGGGCAAAGGGGATATACTGGGAGTGACTGGGACTATGCTGAGGGTGACTGGGAGTAGCTGTGAGCAACTGGGATCATGGTAGGAGCAACTGGGAGGAACTGGGTGATTGGAAACTGTGGCGCTTATGCTGGGGTGAACTGGGATCATGCTGGAGCTGACTGGGATCATTCTGGCAGTGAGTGCCACTACACTGAGGCTGACTGGGAGTGCTTGGGAGCAAATGGGATCATACTGGAAGGAACTGGAAAGATGCTGGAGGGAACTGGGCTACACTGGGACATACTGGGAGTGACTGGAACAAAAGTGAGGGTGAAAGAGAGCAACTGGAACCATGTGGAGCACAACTGGTTCATACTGGCAGGGACTGGGAGCACACTGGGGCCATATTTGGATCATACTGGGAGGGACTGGACTAATACTGAGAGGATCTGAGAGGGACTGGGAACACACCCTGCACATCATCCCCCAGACTGGGCCTGACTGGGAGCAACTGGGAGCATGCTGGCAGCAAATGGCATCATACTGGGACTGACTGGGCTGATCTAGGAAGCAACTGGAACCATGCTGGAGGCAGCTGGGACCATACTGGGAGAGACTGGAAGCAACTGGGATTATACTGGGACCACCCTGGGAGGGCTGGCATGTGACTGGGATCAAACTGGAGCTTACTGGGATCATATTGGGGTTGAAAGGGAGCGACTGGGATCACACTTTGGGCTACTGGGAGCAGCTGAGGGAAACTGAGATGATGCTGCAAGCAACCTGGAGGAACTGGGAAGGACGGGATGCATGCTGGGGGCAACTGGGATATACTGGGCATGACTGGGGGATCATACTGGGATAACTGACACCTTACTGGGGCCACTGGCAGAGCCTGGGAATGACTGCAGACATGCTGGGGGCAACTGGGATATACTGGGAGTGTCTGGAACCATCCTGGGGGGACTGGAACCACACTGGGAACAACTGGGACCATGCTGGGGACAACTGGGGCCACACTGGGGGCAACTGGGAGTGAGTGGGACCATGCTGGGAGGGACTGGGATCATATGGGGAGTGACTGGGACTAGAGCAGGGGCAACTGGGTTCAACTGGGACCATCCTGGGAGTGTCTGTAACCATAGGGGAGTGATGGAAGCACACTGGGAACAGCTGGGCCCATGCTGGGAGCAACTGGGATCACTCTGGGGGCACTGGCATCAGACTGGGAGTGACTGGGAGCAACTGGGATTAGACTGCAAGGGACTGGGATCATACTGGGAGTGGCCACAACCATACTGGGATTATACTGGGTGTGAATGGAACCTGACTGGGGCTTACTGGGAGCTACTGGGCCCATGTTGGGAGGAAAATGTGACCCACTGGGAGCAACTGGGATCGGCTGGAAGGTGCTGGAACCATGCTGAGAGGACTGAGACTACAACTGGAGCAACTGGGATCATCCTGGGAGCAACTGGGGCCACCCTTTGAGCAACAGATGGAAACTGGGATGATGCTAGTGGAAACTGGGAGGAACTGGGAAAGACTGGGATCGTTCTGAGGTAACTGAAACATACTGGGAGTGTCTCTAACCATCCTGGGGGCACTGGAACCACACTGGGAACAGCTGGGATCATGCTGGGAGCAACTGGGACGAGGCTGGGAGAAACTGAATCTGCCCTGGAGGCAACTGGGCACCACTGGGACCCTGCTGGGAGGGACTGGGACTATTCTTGGGGCAACTGGGATCATCATGGGAGGAACTGGGAACATCTGGAATTATGCTGGGAGCAACTGGGATCACAATGGGATCCCAGTGAGAGCAGCTGAGTCCTTGCTGGGTTACACTGGGATCTCACTGAGAGCGACTGGAATCACACTGGGATTGACTGGGAGTGGCTGGTTTTGTGGATTTTAGGGGGTTTGGATTTTGGGGGATTTTCTTGGCATTTTGAGGGGGAGTTTCTCTGGGGGTGGTTGGGAGTTTATTGCAATTTCTTGTGTCTCTTTTTGAATTTGGGGGGTTTTACTGGGATTTTGTTGGGATTTTTTGGGATTCTCAGAAATTCCTGGGGTTTTATTGGGATTTTTAGGAGATTTTGGGGCATTTTATTTGAATTCTGGTGGCATTCAGACGGATTCATTGGGGATTTGGGGTTTTTGGGGATTCTTGGTGGGATTTGGGGGGTTTTGTGGGGTTTTTTGGGTGTTGCCAGGATTTCTTTGGGTTTTGGGCGAGATTTTGTGGGGCTTTTAATGGTTTTGGGGACATCTTTGGGGGATTTGCGGAGTTTAATCAGGATTTTTGGGGTTATTGGGATTTTAAAGGATTTTGTGGACTTTTATTGGGATTCTGGGGTGTTCTAATGGGATTTTGAGAGATTTAATTGGGATTTAGTGGGTTTTATTGGGGCTTTCACGGCTTTTAAGGAGATTTTGGTGCCTCTCAGCCCTTCCCCACACCCAGGGAATGCCCCAAAGCCCCCTAAAATTCCACTAAATCTCCAAAAAATCCCTCAAAATTACACCAAACATCCTCCAAAACCCCAGAGAATCTCCAAAAATCCCAGTGGAACACAAGAATATTTTAAAAAACTCCCAAAAATTTCAATAAATCTTCCTCCAATAAACCCTCACAACCCCAACAAAACACCAAAAATCCAAAACACCCCAGATCAACAAAACCCCCCAAAATCACATAACCATCTCAAAACCCAATAATTCTCCCCCAAGACCCCAATAATTCCCCAAAACTCCCAACAAAATCCCCCAAAGCCCAAAAAAAGCCACCCCCAAATCCCCAAAAACCCTCTCAAAACCCCAAAATCCCCACAAACCCCCCCAGACTCAGTGGGGCCGTCCTGGATCAGGGGGCACCGGCCGGTGGAACAGGAGCCACTTCAGGGGGCCCTGGGAGCTTTTTGGGGAGGGGGCACCATGGGAGACCCCCCAAAAACGGGGGGGGGGAACCCCTGCAGTGCCCCCTCCCCCCGAAACCCCCAGACCCCGGTTCAGGGTGGGCCTGGGACCCCCCGGGACCCCCAAATCTCCCCCAGGACCCCTCCAGGAACCCCAAACCCCCCAGAGCTCCCCCAGTGTTGGCCCAGAACCACCCTGGACCCCCAAAACCCCCAAAACCTCCCCAGGACCCTCAAAGCCCCCCAGTTCTCCCCAAAATTCACCCCAGACCCACCTGAGACCCTCTCAAACCCATCAGACTGCCCCAAATCCCCCTCAGACCCATAAATCCCCCCAAACCCTAGGATATCCCCTCACACTCCCGCATTTCTCAAGACACACCTCAAAACCCTCCAGATCCACTCACAACCGCCCAATTCCTCTCGCAATCCCCCAAAATCCCCTCAGACTCTCCCAATTTCCCTCAGTTCCCCCTAAACCCACCTGAGAACGCTCCACACCCTCTCAAGCTCCCCCCAAAGCTCCCTAAAGCCCCCTCAGACCCACCAAAGCCCCCTCAGACCCCCTCATTCCCCCCAAACCCACCGCACTCCCCCGTGTTTCCTGTCAATGTCCCCAAAAACACCCAATGTCCCCTCAGACCTGCCCCAAACCCCCCCCAGTTTCCCCCTGGCTCCACCTCAGCCGCTCTCCCCTCACAATCTCCCGAGTCCGCTGCGTGCTCGGGCTCCCAGCAATAGCGACGCGCCCCGCTGCGAACCAACCAATCACGCGCTGTCCATCCCCAAGCCAACCAATCACGGCGCGGCTCCCCTCAGTAAGGCCGCCCTCCCCGCACCTCCCCAGCCAATCAGAGGCGAGCCGGAAGCGGCGCCCCCTTCCCCGCCGCCGCCGGGACCCCCCGGGCTCGGGACAGGAGCGGGAGGGGCCTGAGAGGGGATCGGGGGGGGCGGGGGAGGGTCCGGGGGGGTCTGGGGGGGCTTTGGGGAGGGGTCCGGGGGTTTGGGGGGGTCTGGGGAGGGGTCCTGGGGCATTGTGGGGGGACCTGGGGGGTGCGGATGGGTCCTAAGAGGGGTCTCGGCGGGGGGGGAGGGGTCGGGTCGTGGGAGGGTCTGGGGGGGTTTTGGGGAGGGGTCGTAGGAAGGGCTTGGGAAGGTCTGGGGGTGTTGGGATGGTCCTGGGGGAATTTGGGGAGGGCTCTGGGGGGTCCTGAGGGTGTCCTGGGAGGGTTTTGGAGGTTTTGGGGAGGGGCTTTGGGGGGTCTGGAAGGGTTTTGGGAGAGGCTCTGGTGGGGGGGGGGTTTGGGGGGTTTTGGGGAGAGGTCCTGGCGGGATCTGGGGAGGGGCTGGGGGAGCCTGAGTTGGGTTTGGGGAGGGTCCTGGGTGGGGTCTTGGGAAGGGTCTGGGGGGTCTCAGGGGATATCCTGGGCTGGGCCCCATTGGGGTCTGGGGGCTCTCAGGGGCGTCCTGGGCCAACCTTGGGGGGCTCTGGGGGTCCCAGGGGAGATTTGGGGGTCCCGGGGGGTCCCAGGCCCACCCTGAACCGGGGTCTGGGGGTTTCGGGGGGAGGGGGCACAGCAGAGGTTCCCCCCCCCCCCCCCGTTTTTGGGGGGTCTCCCATGGTGCCCCCTCCCCAAAAAGCTCCCAGGGCCCCCTGCAGTGGCTCCTGTTCCACCAGCCGGTGCCCCCTGATCCAGGATGGCCCCACTGAGTCTGGGGGGATTTGTGGGGATTTTGGGGTTTTGAGAGGGTTTTTGGGGATTGGGGGGTGGCTTTTTTGGGAGATTTTCTTGGGAGTTTTGGGGAATTATTGGGGTTTTTGGGGAGAATTATTTGGTTTTGGGATGGTTACGTGATTTTGGGGGGTTTTGTTGATTTGGGGGGTTTTGGATTTTTGGCGTTTTGTTGGGGTTGTGGGGGTTTTGTGGGGGGAGATTTATTGAAAATTTTGTGAGTTTTTTTAAATTTTGGTGATTTCCAATGGGATGTTTGGGGATTCTCTGGGGTTTTTGAGGGTTTTCTTGTAATTTTTGGGGATTTGTGGGGTTTTAGTGGAATTTTAGGGGGGCTTTAGGGCATTCCCTGGGTGTGGGGAAGGACTGAGAGGCACCAAAATCTCCTTAAAAGCCACAAAACACCAATAAAACCCACAAAATCCCAATTAAATCTCTCAAAATCCCATTAGAACACTCTAGAATCCCAATAAAAGCCCACAAAATCCTTTGGAATCACAATAACCCCAAAAATCCTGATTAAACTCCGCAAATCCCCCAAAGATGTCCCCAAAACCAGAAAAAGCCCCACAAAATCTCCCCCAAGATCCAAGGAAATACTGGCAACACCCAAAAAAACCCCAAATCCCACCAAAAACCCCCCAAATCCCCAATGAATCCCTCTGAATACCACCACAATTCCAGTAAAATGCCCCAAAATCTCCTAAAAATCCCAAAAAAACCCCAGGAATTTCTGAGAATCCCAAAAAATCCCAACAAAATCCCAGTAAAATCCCCAAAATTCAAAAAGAGCCACAAGAAAATTCAATAAACCCCCAAATACCCCCAGAAAAACTCCCCCTCAAAATGCCAAGAAAATCCCCCAAAATCCAAACCCCCAAAATCCACATAACCAGCCACTCCCAGTCAATCCCAGTGTGATTCCAGTCGCTCTCAATGAGATCCCAGTGTAACCCAGCATGGACTCAGCTGCTCTCACTGGGATCCCAGTGTGATCCCAGTTGCTCCCAGCATAATTCCAGATGTTCCCAGTTCCTCCCATGATGATCCCAGTTGCCCCAAGAATAGTCCCAGTCCCTCCCAGCAGGGTCCCAGTGGTGCCCAGTTGCCTCCAAGGCAGATTCAGTTTCTCCCAGCATCGTCCCAGTTGCTCCCAGCATGATCCCAGCTGTTCCCAGTGTGGTTCCAGTGCCCCCAGGATGGTTACAGACACTCCCAGTATGTTTCAGTTACCTCAGAATGATCCCAGTCTTTCCCAGTTCCTCCCAGGTTCCTCTGGCATCATCCCAGTTTCCATCTGTTGCTCAAAGGGTGGCCCCAGTTGCTCCCAGGATGATCCCAGTTGCCCCAGTTGTAGTCTCAGTCCTCTCAGCATGGTTCCAGAACCTTCCAGCCGATCCCAGTTGCTCCCAGTGTGTCACATTTTCCTCCCAACATGGGCCCAGTAGCTCCCAGGAAGCCCCAGTCAGGTTCCATTCACACCCAGTATAATCCCAGTATGGTTGTGGCCACTCCCAGTATGATCCCAGTCCCTTGCAGTCTAATCCCAGTTGCTCCCAGTCACTCCCAGTCTGATGCCAGTGCCCCCAGAGTGATCCCAGTTGCTCCCAGCATGGGCCCAGCTGTTCCCAGTGTGCTTCCATCACTCCCCTATGGTTACAGACACTCCCAGGATGGTCCCAGTTGCCCCTGCTCTAGTCCCAGTCCCTCCCCATATGATCCCAGTCCCTCCCAGTATGGTCCCACTCACTCCCAGTTGCCCCCAGCATGGTCCCAGTTGTTCCCAGTGTGGTTCCAGTCCCCCCAGTATGGTTCCAGACACTCCCAGTATATCCCAGTTGCCCCCAGCATGTCTGCAGTCATTTCCAGGCACTGCCAGTGGCCCCAGTAAGGTGTCAGTTATCCCAGTATGATCCCCCAGTCATGCCCAGTATATCCCAGTTGCCCCCAGCATGCGCCCAGTCCTTCCCAGTTCCTCCAGTTTGCTTGCAGCATCATCCCAGTTTCCCTCAGCTGCTCCCAGTAGCCCAAAGTGTGATCCCAGTCGCTCCCTTTCAACCCCAATATGATCCCAGTAAGCTCCAGTTTGATCCCAGTCACATGCCAGCCCTCCCAGGGTGGTCCCAGTATAATCCCAGTTGCTTCCAGTCTCTCCCAGTATGGTCCCAGCTGCCTCCAGCGTGGTTCCAGTTGCTCCCTAGATCAGCCCAGTCAGTCCCAGTATGATGCCATTTGCTGCCAGCGTGCTCCCAGTTGCTCCCAGTCAGGCCCAGTCTGGGGGATGATGTGCAGGGTGTGCTCCCAGTCCCTCTCAGATCCTCCCAGTATTAGTCCAGTCCCTCCCAGTATGATCCAAATAGGAGCCCAGAGTGCTCCCATTCCCTGCCAGTCTGAACCAGTTGTGCTCCACATGGTTCCAGTTGCTCTCTTTCACCCTCACTTTTGTTCCAGTCACTCCCAGTATATGCCAGTGTAGCCCAGTTCCCTCCACCATCTTTGCAGTTCCTTCCAGTATGATCCCATTTGCTCCCAAGCACTCCCAGTCAGCCTCAGTGTAGTGGCACTCACTGCCAGAATGATCCCAGTCAGCTCCAGCATGATCCCAGTTCATCCCAGTATAAGCTCCGTTGTTATCAGTCACCCCCACCGTGCAGGCAGTCACTCCCAGTTGCCCCTGGCATGATCCCAGAAGTTCACAGCTGTTCCCAGTCACTCTCATCATAATCCCAGTCACTCCCAGTATGATGTCAGTACAAAGCCAGTACAGCCCCAGTCACTCCCAGTACAATCCCAGTGCAGCCCAGTCCCTGGCAGTGCTACCACTGCTGGGATCCCCCAGGCCTGTGTGCGTTCCCCCCTGGCGGATGTGCCGAGAGGAGCCCCAAGGGCTGGCAGGGGCCAGGCAGGGTCCCCAGCAAGGCCCAGTTTGGATGTGCAGCCCCCACTTTGCCCAGTTTGCCCAGTTTGCCTCTCCTTTGGCCCGGGCCGGGTTCCCCCCGCCCGCAGCGGCTGGGAGCAGCCGAGAGCCCCGCGCTGCCCATGCCGACCTGGCCCGGCTCCATCGCCGCTCCTGCCGCGGGCTGCGAGGGCTGCGGGAAGGGGGCACCGAGGGTGTGGCTGCTGCTGGGGGAGGAGGAGGAGGGAGGGAAGGGCAGGGATGGAGGGGGAGGAGGAAGCGGGGTAAGGGGGGAGGAGCAGGAGAAGGGATGGAAGGGGCGGGATGGAAGAGGAGAAGGAGGTGGGGATAAGACAGGGGAGGAGGAGTAGGGGGGATGGAAGAGGAGGAGCGGGAGGACAAAGAGCAGTGGAGGAGGAGGGGTTAGAGGGCAGGAGGAGAGGGAGAGGGAGGAGGAGAAGGAGGAGGAGGAGGAGAAGGAGGCGAAGGAGGCGGAGATAGGACAGAGGAGGAGCGGGAGGAAGAGGAAGAGGAGGAACAAAGGCGGATCAAGGCTGAGCTGGAGGCGCCACACGGCCGATCCCTGCCTGAATTCACAGCCCCCACCTGTGGGATCATCGGCCCCCCCCCATGGCGCAGGTAAGTGGGGAGGGGGAGCCCGGCCCGGATATCCCGGGGGGTCCCTGGGTTGGGTTTTTGGGGGGATGTTTGGAGAATGAAGACGTCCAAGGCTGAGCGGAAAAGGCCCCTCGGGGGGACGTCGGGGGGTGGCGGTGGCGGCTGCCGGCAGAGGCAGCCTGGAGGAGCAGAGCCCTGTGTCCCCCAGGAGGCCAAAGTGGGGAGGCCAGAGAGGGGGGAGCGCCGCCATTGGCGGGAGCCTCAAGAGCCTGGAGAGGGGCAGGGGGGACTCCTTGGAGCCGCTGCAGCGCAGAGCAGAGAATGAGGGGAGAAGGGAGCCCGGGAGCCCAAACAGCCCCGGCATCCTGAAATGGGGAGAGCCAAGAGCGGGCAGTGCATCCTCAGAGACGGCCTGGGGGGATCTCGTTGCCCTTGCCTGTGGCACGGAGGCAAATCCCATGCTGTCCTTGTCCTTCCTCGCCCAGAGCAGGAGCTGAGCATGGAGAGCAGGGAGGACAAATGCCCACAGCAGAACCTGGTGGCAGAGGCCGTTTTGAGCGGCTCCACGGCGCAGGAAGCCAATGGGGAGGAAAAGGCCCGGAGATGCCGCACGAGGAGGGGCTGCAAACGCAGATGGTGGGGATGTGAGGGGGAAAGAGGCAGCCTGGGCCGGGAAGGCGGCCGGAGATGGAGCCAGAGCTCGGAGCTGGTGCTCCATGAGCAGCTCCATGATGGGGAGAAGCCCCACACGTGCGTGGATTGTGGGAAGAGCTTCAGGTGGAACTCCGAGCTGATCAAGCACCAGAGGACCCACACTGGGGAACGGCCCTATGAGTGTGGGGAGTGTGGGAAGAGCTTCAGCCAGAGCTCCAGCCTGATCGTGCACCAGAGGACCCACACTGGGGAGAGACCCTATGAGTGCTCCAAGTGTGGGAAGAGGTTTCAGACCAGGTCCCATCTTCTCCAGCACTATCAGAGTCACACAGAGGAGAGGCCCTTCCAATGCCCTGACTGTGGGAAGGGATTCAAGCACAACTCCACCCTCATCACCCACCGGCGCATCCACACAGGGGAGAGGCCCTACAAGTGTGATAAATGCAGGAAGAGGTTTCAGACCAGCTCCGTTCTCCTCCTGCACTATCGGATTCACACAGAGGAGAGGCCATTCCGCTGCCCCGACTGCGGGAAGGGATTCAAGTACAACTCTGCCCTCGTCACCCACCGGCGCATCCACACAGGGGAGAGGCCCTACAAGTGTGATAAATGCAGGAAGAGGTTTCAGACCAGCTCTGTTCTCCTCCTGCACTATCGGATTCACACTGAGGAGAGGCCCTTCCAATGCCCTGACTGTGGGAAGGGATTCAAGCACAACTCCACCCTCATCACCCACCGGCGCATCCACACAGGGGAGAGGCCCTACAAGTGTGATAAATGCAGGAAGAGGTTTCAGACCAGCTCCGTTCTCTTCCTGCACTATCGGATTCACACTGAGGAAAGGCCATTCCAATGCCCAGACTGTGGGAAGGGATTCAAGCACAACTCCGCCCTCGTCACCCACCGGCGCATCCATACAGGGGAGAGGCCCTATGAGTGTCCCCAGTGTGGGAAGAGCTTCTCCAGCAGCTCTACCTTGACCCGACACCAACGGAGGCACCGGTAAGGGAAGCCCTGCGAGTGCCCCAAGTGCAGGAAGAGCTTCGTGCACTGCTGCAGCTCCATCCCCCACTGGAGGAGGCACTTTGGGCACAGCCCTGGTCACTCACATTCCCTGTGATCCATGTTGGGAACACGCCTGGCTGCTTCTCATTTTGGCTTGACCTTAATTTTCCTCTGCTTCATCTTCATCCCTTAAAAACACCCAAAACTGGGTTAAATGATGGAAATTATTCTAATATATCTGAAATTCCATAATTTCTCAGTTGTTTTAGAGGGAATTTAGTATTTGGGGACACATTCTTTGTGGAGTGCCCCTGTTGCTAAGAGGCAGGAATTTGATCTCACCCTTCTTGTGTTGCTAAGAACTCCTCCCCTGACCCAAACCCCAACTCCACCCTTGGGATACCCTATAAAAACCCCACGGTCCTGCCTTTGCCCTTTCTTTGTGGCGTAAGAAATGGATTCCCAAAGGATCAGCCCTTTCCCCCCTGGATTCCCAGAGGATCAGCCTTTTCCCACTGGATTCCCATTGGATCTGCCTTTTCCCACTGGACTTCCACAGGAGCAGTGTTTCCCACTGGATTCCCACAGGATCAGCCCTTTTCCCACTGGATTCCCAGAGGATTCTGACTCTGTCACTGTTTTTGTTTTTTTCTACTACTGCATTTGTATTTTTAATTTTTCCTAATAAAGAATTGTTATTTCTACTCCCATATCTTTGCTTGAGAGCCCCTTCATTTCAAAATTAATTATTATTTGTATAATAATAATAATAATAATAATAATAATAATAATAATAATAATAATAATAATTATTATTATTATTATTATTATTATTATTATTATTATTCAGAGGGAGTGGGATTTACATTTTCCATTCCAGGGGATGCTCCTGAAATGGGGAGACACCCCCAAGGAGGTGCTGTGTAAAATCATTCCTGGAATATGTAAATTATTTTATGGATTTGCATAAGGATCTATGAATATGCAACAGGCTGATGTAATTAAAACCAGAATAATTAAGGGGTGTCCCCGAAAATAACTGGGGGGTCTTGGTGGCCGTAGCAACCTTTGCTCGATGGTCCTTGTCTCCCATTACATGAGCGTGTTGCATATTCATAGATCTCTTTGCATATCCATAAATTACTTTATATATTCCAGGAACAAAATTGGCTTCATCCTGTTTGGGGGTCCCATCCCCCTCCCAGCTCAATTTGAGGGTCCCATCCCCCTCCCAGCTCAATTTTGGGGATCCTGTCTCGGGTTGGCTGTTGCTGTTCTCTGCCCCGAGATGCGCAGGATGTCTCTGCCTCAGCCCGTGCAACTGAAGAACAAGTCTGGACTCTTCACTTTTCGGTCTTGAGATTGTTTATTAATTCTTATCTATAAAATTTTCTTTCTGCCCAGCTGAGGTCTGCTCAGCAGGGCAGCCACAGGCACTCTGACTGCCCCCGAGGCGGTGTTGTCTTTTTATACTATAAACTACATACATCATATTTACTCTTAATTCCCAATACCTATCACCCATGTTAGACAGTGCACTTCTACTCAACCAATCCCAAAGTGCCAACATCACAGCACAAAATGCAGAACAAGAAGAAGAAGGAAGAAGAAGGTCCAGACACACCCTGATTCCTCCGTCTTGTCCCCATAACCCCCATACCAAAAATCCTAAAATCTACGTTTTCACCCTGTGAATATTTTATTATTACGCTATTTAAACCTGTGTGACTTTCATGTCCTCATACAAAGCTGGCAACTTGCTCCAAGGGTCGAAATCAAATCCCCAGGTGTTCTGGGCTGGGTGCCAGGGTGTCCAAGCCCCCCGACGGGGTTCTCGGCAACTCTGGGCATCCAAAGGGATGTGCTGAGTTGCGACATCTCCCCCTTCTCTTTGCACCAAAAACGCCTCTTTGGCGACTCCATTCATGACCCGCCACACACACAAAAAGATGCATGGCATGATGAGCATGAGAACTAAAAGTCCTACTAAAATATAAACCCCTATTTTAAAAAGTTCTTTCCACAATGGAGAAAGATCGAAAAATCCAACCACATCATCGATCCAAGATCCAGTGATCTCTCCAAGCTTTTTTATGCTTTCCTCTCTCTTTCTGATATTTTCGTGAATTGACCTTGAGTGATCTGTCAGATTCATGCAGCACATTCCCTCAAATTCCATGTCCATGTGCTAGCAGCAGATAATCAATTGCCGCTCTATTTTGAAGAGTTGCTCGTCTCACACTCCAATGTCTTTTAACGTCACTCAGTGCAAGAGAAACGGCTCGAGCGTGTTTGCTCAACCAACAACCCATGTGGTCCAATTGAGTCAAGGCCACCCCCGACGCTGTCTGAGGTGAGAAAATTGCAACGGCAATTCTCTGAGCCTTGTCCCAAGTGTTTACCTCATCATCACAATTTGGACTAGAGTGTTTCAATGATCTTTTCCCTTTACATTTTTGTTTCAATGATTTTGAATCAGGTGACAACAATGAAATTCTTCCAATGTTGCATGGATCACCTTTGACATTTGCAGGGATGCCATGCCAAATTCTGTCCCCACAGATGAAAAAGATCCCTTGAGGCAATTGTGCTGGAACTTGGAGCAATGCTTTGGTTGCCATCTTGGTGTATTTGCACCAAGCCGATGCATTTTTGTAAAAGGCATGATTCGGAGTGACATCAATGGTCTTATTTTTTGCTTTTGTCACATCTGAGATTTCAAATTTCATGCAAAGTTCCATTGATCATGGACCCAAAAATTTCCAATTCCTGAGGTTCAGAGGAAGCCGCAGGAAGGAGTTTTGTCCAAGAACACCACTCATTCACAGGATGCTTAATGAACTGTGAAACTTTTACAGGATTGTGTTTTGGAACTGGCCATTTGTCCACTGGCAATCCAACCATGCATGTCGAAAATGGTCTCCCTGGTCTTGAGTGTGTCAGGCAAATACTCTCTAGATTTGCTGCCTGAGCCAAAGCCTCCCAAACATTTTGTTTTGGTTGGACAATGGGCAAATTCGCCTCATTGCTTAAAGCAACAGGTGGAAAAATGAGGCACACGAACATTTCAAAGCTCATGGCTTCACCCTTGGCGAGAAGCTTTGCTATCTTTTCTGACACCCAAACCCCAAAAGACAACCCCCAAGTTCTTGTTCTTTTATGTCTTTTCTGAGTCAATGTCTGGAGTCTGGTTCTCTTCTTCCGTCTGTGTGCTCGCTTCTCTGTTTCCGAGATCAGTGGCTTCTTGCTCTCGAGTCCGATACAGCTTCACGTGTCGCGCTGACACCCACTTCAGACCTCGCCCTGTGGAAACACAAGCGAAACCCTTGCCCCACAAGATTAGTTTGAAGGGACCTTCTACTTGTCCTGTCTCTGGGTTTCTGATCAAAATGAAAGGATTCTCCCTTAGTTTTGCCTGAGTGCTGTTTGAAAAATGTCTTAAAATCGGTGGATTGGGCTCTGAAAAGGAGCTGTTGAGAAAATTCAACACATACAATGCCTTGTTCAACCTCGTGAGGTGTAGCCTCTGGCTCCCCCCTTTTTGTCTGTCCAAAAGGCATTTCAGGGTATGATGTGTTCTTTCACTGATTGCTTGACCTGTGGGGGAGTATGGAATACCAAATGTGTGTGTGAGACCCCACTTTTTCAGAAATTTGTCAAGCACCTTCCCTTTGTTTGTTGGGCCATTGTCTGTTTTTATCTCTTGAGGTACACCTAATGATGCAAATGCTTGCAAGAAAGTCGACAGGCATGTTCTGCTGTTTCTCCTGTATGTGCTGATGCAAAGACTGCTCCTGAAAATGTGTCCACTGAAACATGAACATTTTTGATCTTTCTGAATGACGGATATTTTGTGACATCAGCTTGCCACAGCTGGAGACTTTGCAATCCTCTCGGATTGACTGCTCCTGTGGATGCAGGTGGTTGCACAAGCTGACAGTCTGGGCAATGATTTCCCTCGCTTGGCTTTTTGAGATGCGAAAGGATTCCATCAGTGCCTGTGCATTTTGATGAACAAATGCATGGCTCAACCTTGCCTGCTCAAAAACATCCAGTAAAGTCTGTGAAATGGGCACAGTTAGCTTGTCTGCCTGGGCATTCCCTTCTGCTAAAAATCCTGGAAGGGACGAGTGTGCTCTAATGTGAGTAAGGAAATACTTACATTCCCTGCTTTCCAGCAGTGTTTTCATACATGATAAGTATGAATATAAGATGTCATTGCTTGTTTCTTTCAAAAGTGAACCTTCCAATTGTTTGACCACATTCGCAACATATGCTGAATCTGTGATCAGCTTGAGAGGTTGCTGGAGCAATTGAAAGACTCTGACCACTGCTGCCAATTCCACAATTTGTGGTGAACCTTGGACTGTTTCTACATCTGAGTCCCATTCCCCTGTGACCGAATTCTGCCACGTGATTACTGATTTGTGGGTCTTCCCTGAACCATCAGTAAATACTGTTATCCTATCCAATGGTTCCTCACTTATTCTTGGTTTTTCCCTGTAACATATTTTTGATTTCAGCAATCTGTGACCTGGAAAACAAATCATGCAAATGCCTGGCTACCCTAACAATGCAATTAACAAGTCCTTTCATCTCTGCAACACCCAGTCAAAAGAATCTTTTTTCAATGGTAAATGAATTGTATAAAAATTCCTGCCTGACATCGTCAGCAACCTTGTCCTTGCTTTTATGATAATTTGGGATGCCATCTCCAGGTCCGTGAGGATCGTCTTTGGAGACCTTTGCCCCCAGCACTGCCAACTGAAAGGGCAGTGATTCTACAAAACGATGTGCTTGTTTCTGCTGAATGACCTTTGTAATTTTCTCAAGTTCTTTCCACGCTTCAGGTGTAAGAGTTCTGGGAGATTTGATGTCACTGTCCCCTCTCAAAAGATCGAGCCTCTGGGATGTCTTCATTTGTGATCCCCAAGGTTGGTCTCATCCAGTTGATTTCTCTAAGAAGCTGTGGCAGGTCATGCAAATTGCTGACTTTGGAGCTGACTTCCATTTTCTGCCATCTTATTGTTCGCTCCGAGATCTTCCACCCTAGGTATTTCCATGGTGTGATCTCCTGAAGTTTTGAAACACTGATTTCCAGTCCTTCTTTTTGCACCTCTGCAATCACACAGTCACGAGCTTCTTGCAGCTGCTGTTGTGTTGGTACCTTTGCAGAGGCTTCTCCCTGTTGATGCTTGGGAGAATGCAAGTTGAGGAGCATCATCTGGATGAGGCGGGATGCTGAAGAAACAGTCCTTGAGATCAATGATCACAAATGGCCAATCTCTAGGAATCACTGAGAGCAAAGGAAGACCCTGTTGAAGCTGTCCCTTGTCCTCGATGACTTCGTTGATCTTCCTGAGGTCATGCAGCAGTCTCCATGAGCCTGAAGTTTTCTTCCGAATGACGACACTGGAGAATTCCATGGATGTGGTCTCCAGAGGGAAAGTCCTGCTGATCAAACACTGGCATGACTTGTTTCGCTGCATGTGGTGGCAAAGCGATAGCTTTGGCTACCAGGGTGTTCTCTGGAACAGTCAGTGGTGGTTGAAGAGCTTTGGCTAAAACTGTCAGCTCTTCATTCTGATTTGCCGAGATGATCCTGGGGCAAATGATAAAATGATAAGTCCAAGGATGCTGCTTCTGTCCTTACCGATTATTAAAAAGTCCTGTCTCGGTCTAAGTTCCAGTGACACCAGTGGGTATCACTGCGTGGCTCTCATCCATGAAGCAACCCAAAGTCCACAATCTTCTGTGGGTGAAGCACAAGGGTTGGAATCTCTGTGCAGTCCACATCTGTACGTCTCCTTTTCTGGTTGTGGAATGGTCAGCGTTTTCTTGCCCACGCTTCTTGTCAGCGTTCTCTTGCACTCGATGGAGTTTCACATTCTTCACTGAGATCTATCTGGACTTTTGCACCTGCTAAAACACAAACAAATCCACGTCCCCGCAGGGACTGGAGGATTTTCCCAAAATCCCAGAGGTGAAGAATGGGTCCTGATATGAAAATAAAACATTGATCGGCTCTGATTCAGTCGCTATGCAATATTGCATAGGGAAATGTAAGATAACAGCAATTAGAAATCAATTAGAGAATACGCATAACCAATAACAAATCTGAAATCATACAATTATCAAGGACTAGAACACTGAACTGTAATCCCAGAGTCTGCGACAGCTGATGAACCTTAAAACAAGAGAGAACTGGAGAACTCATGTCCAGATTCATGTTTCTCCAAGCTCCCTCTGAAAACAGGCTCAGCTGTCATATATGGTCAAATTGCCAAGCCAAAAGGATATGAATATTTTTTGATGCAGACAACATCTGGGCTGATTGTCAATCACTCCATTCAAGTAGAGCTAGGGCTTGGCCAGAGCCCAAACTCCAATTGATGGATATCACTTTACACATTCTTGAAACAACACTCGTAAAAACAGCAATTATGGATAGGAAACCTTAGGATTAAAGATCAATCAAACCATTAAATAATTGAATCCCTCCGGAATTTCTGTCAGGATGGAAATTCTTCAAACACAGCAAACTTCTTGAGTTCTCAGCTGGAGTACCTCTGTAATAACTGAAGAAATAATAACTGAAGAAAACCACGAAACTGGCAATCTGGATTTAAAAGAAACCCCAAAAAATGAGTAGTCAAGAAATGAAAAGACAGGATCCTGAGGAGACATGTGTCTTGTAGATGATCACACAAAGAGATAGTGAAACACATGAAAGCTGGCTGTAAATACTACAACAATACCTTGATAATAATTCTTATCATAAATTCTGAGAATTGTCATTATTATATAATCAACTTATCAACAGGAAATGTTTGAAGGGGTTAAGACAACCTTTTTAAAGTATTCATATAGCATTAACAACAATCCTTATTTATCAGTATCACCTATAAAATCCAAAAATAACAAAGGTTACGAACTCCATACCAACAATCCCTAAAACTTTGAACCATTGGAGAATCAGCTGATGACCCCACAGATAGGATCTGATTGATGTTTCCCAAATGCTCTGTCTTCAGAGACATTTTGGGTAATTTAATCATTACTAATACTTCTATCTTTATGTGGTGGTTTCCCTCCCTGAAAGGCATTTTTCACAATAGAGGATTTCCATCTACATCATATTTGGAATAACATTGATTTGCATTGATTTCCCTTTTTTCTGTATCTTGGGCAAAATCCTGGCGCTTTCTCACTTTACTCTGATGTTTTTGGACAGCTTTTTTACATGTCCATCTTTTGCATCTGAAGCCTGATCATCTGGTAAATGCTGTGTCTGTCACTTCTGTGGGACCAGACTGTTGAGGAGTTCAGTGAACTGCCTCACGCAACATGTGCTGCACCTGCGAAAAAACTCCAACTTGAGATTTTGATGGAGGCTGAAGCTGTGTGCTGGCTGCTGCGGCTGCCTGTGTGCTGGCTGATGCCATGGCACCGGAGAAGGGCTGGTACCTCGGGCACCCTCTGCACCCTGACCGTGCCCCATCTCTGCCGGTGCCATCACGGGAGCGCGGGCGCCTCCAACACCGCGCCTCCCGCTGCCCCACGCCCCCCTCCGCCCTCCTCCCCTGAGAGTTCTGGGGTTTCTGGGCGTTCTGGGGACCCATGGGACTCCAGGGACTCTGAAGATGATGCCAATTCCTCCCACACCTGTTTGGTAGGGATTACTTTTGCCCCTCCCTGGTCGGTAAGGGCAACAGCCACCTGCTGATGGCAGGATGACTTCCCCTCCTCCCACCCTTGGGAAAACACTTGCTGCCTGCTGAGAGCTGGCAGACCCCGCGGAATTCCACGAAATTGCCTCTAACGTTACCCTTGCTGGGGATAAAAGCTTCAAGGCCATTTTATCTTTTTTCAGAGATTTTTACAGGGTGTGTGGCTGCCACGCCCTGTAGGGCTGACAAGATGCTGAGTTGTTCCTGGGAGCATGTACCCTCCATGTTCTCAATTTTGACCTTCCTTACCAAAAGCTGAATCATCTGCAAGGTCGGTCCGGAGTTTGTCTTGGTCACTGTCCAGCAGCTCGCATGTGAGGATTTTCCAGGTGCGCTTCTGGTTCTCATCCTTCTGGGTCGAGCTTGAAACAAGTCTTCTCAGCAGAGGTCGAGATGTTCTTTCTGGATTTTTTCCTTGAGAGTGCCTGTTTTCTTTCCTTCTTGGGCTGGGTTTCAGCGGCTGATGGCTGTGGCGTGGCTGCTTGCCAACTGCCCCCTTGGGTGCCCTCTTGGAGCCCACCCAGGGACGCCAATTGTCAGGGTCTCTCGCTGGTCAGAGTGACCCCAAGAAGAGTTTGAAAGTCTCTTTTCCCAGCCTGGCGCTCGAAGCAGGAGTCAGAGCTCTTCATTTCTCGGTCTCAAGGTTGTTTATTGTATCTTATCTATAAAATTCTTTCTCCTGCCCAGCCAAGGTCGGCTCAGCAAGACAGCCAGAGGCATTCTGCCTGCCCCCAGGGCGGTGTTATCTCTTTATACTGCAAACTACATAAAACATGTTTACAATTACTTTCCAATACATATCACCTATGTTAGACAGTGAGCTTCTATTCTAAACCAATCCAAAAGTGCCAACATCACAGCAGAAGATGGAGGTAGAGAAGAAGGAGAAGAGAAGCTGGACACGCCCAAGTCCCTCCATCTTGTCCCCAAAACCCCTGTTCTAAAAACTCCAAAATCTACTTTTTCACTTAGTGATAATTTTATTGTTACACTACTTAAACTTCTGTGGCTTTCAGGTCTTCGTACAAAGCTGGTAATTTGCTCCACGGGTCATAATCAAACCCACAGTGTTCTGGGCTGTGTGCCAGGGTCTCTGAGCCCCCTGGCAGGGGTCCCAGCAACTCTGGACACCCAGAGGGAGGCACTGAGTTCCGACACCTAATCACCCCAATCCCTTCTCCCTTTTAAATTTTCTCTGAAATAACCAAAACAGCTCTTAAAATTCCTTTCTCTTGCTCAATCCCAGATCTTTTGGGAGCAGACTCAGGGAGAGAGCACAACATTAATCTGTTGTTATTCAGACGTGGCTTGTTGTCCGTCTTTCCCTACTAAATGACAGCAGTAGATATTGAGAATAACCAGGTATCCTGAGGATTTTTTCCTGCAGCAGGTTATTTTCCTATCACGGTCCATCTGTAATTTTAGTACTCATTAAAAGACCACTATAAATACAGAACAGCACCTTGCAATTGCTCCCCCTTCTATTTGTAAACCTCAAAGTCTTCCAGGTCTTAACAACAACAGGAAAAACCCTGTGTCACCCTTTTGGGATATGAACATCTTCCGGGTTTGGACACATGCCAGGATCGCCACTGTAAGAGCTGGATGGGCTGGAAAACCAACGGATGGAACAGCATTTTATGGGGAGAGGTCAATCCTGCTGCTGCTGCCCCAGGAATTTCCTTTCATTTGAGAAGCATCAAGAAAGGCCGAGAGTGTTGAAACACACAGAGCCTGGGGAGGCATCAGGGTATTTATTGTAGCAGCTGCTCCCTGTAAAGAAGCCCCTGCCAGGCTCAGCTTGAGAGAAATTCTGCAATCATATCCAACCCTCGGCTTCTTTTGGGTGGGATGAGGAGCAGCCCTCAGCCCACTCCAGCCCTGGGGATGTTTCCATGCACGGAGCAGCAGTGCCTGCAGGGCAGAGACGCTTTGGCTCTGGGCTCTCTGGGCACTTTCTGCTGCAAGGCCATTCCCCTCTGGAGCCCAGCCCAGCAGCCACATGTGAAACACAAAGCTGTGTTTCGGGGCAGCTACATACAGGCAATGTGTGCATTTGTGATTCTAATGTGTGTGGAAACCGACCATGGGACAGTCATAAAGACAAATTCTAATAATAACTGAGAATAATAAAGCATGGAAGAAGGCCTTTGAACCTATCCTTTGTTTGCAGTTACCCTTTATAAGCCTTAAGTTGATTTAGGAGCATTTGAATTAAAGCTTTAAGGATGTTGCTTTTTGACAGGAACTTTCTGCTTGTAAGCCTTAAAGAGTTTTGCAAGAATAACCTTTGGAAGTATAATTTTAGAATATTGCTTGTAGTAAGGATCTTTTGAAACTATAGCTTTAGAATATAAAAAAAGGAAACATGCAGCTTGAGAAAGGAAGATGGACATCAACTCAAGGACTAACAGGTTTGACCAAGGGAAGCTGGACATCACTGCTATGAGATTTAAAGTCCTTGCAATTAAAAGTTGGCCCCACATCTGGAGAACTGGACCTCACCATCTGGGACACTCCTTCCTTCTTTCGGAAACTGGACCACCACCACCTGGGATGCTCCTTTTTCTGGGACACATCCTGAGAAAAACTACATCACAATAGTGTATAGAATTGTGATGGAAAAACTGGCAATAGAAACTGCTGGTGAGGAACAATTGGCAATAGAAACTGCTGAGAAAGCTGATGAGTACCCCTATAAATACCTGTCAGCCTCAACTCTCAGTGTGCAGTTGGAGGGAAAATTTCCCCCACTGTACCCAGCGCTGTATTGCTCATACTTGACCATATTAATTAATAAATTGATTGCTGCTGGAATATTGGCCTAGTCAAGCTTCTTATTTATAACAAAATCCACCCTAAAACTCAACTGCTTGCACGTAAAATCAGCCACAGAGACCTAAAATCACCCAGACTGGCTTAAAATGCTCACAATGGAACATAAAATCACCCTTAGAGGGCTTGGCTCAAACTGAAATTATCCAAAGAGGCCTGAAATCAGCCAAAGGGATCCAAAATCCATTGTAAAACTGTCCAGTTTATTCTTAAATTATCAAAACTGGCCTAAACCCCGATAGATTCGGCCTCGAGTCAGCCAAAGGGGCCTAAAATCCCCCCGGCGAGGCTGGGAATGCCCGCACGGGCTCCGAGCCCAGCCTAACCCTGCCCAGGCCGGCCCAAAATGCCCCCGAGGGGCCGGGCCTGAGGCCGAGCCCAGGATGGGCTCCGGGCTCGCTCCGGGCCCTCCGCGCTCGCTCCGGGGAGTTTTGGCCGCGGCCCCGGATGGGCCTGGGTGGGACTGGGAGGGACCAGGGAGGGCCGGGCAGGGCTGGGGCATTTGGGGCTTTCTTGGGCTGCGGGAGTTTGTGGGGAGTTCAGGGGCGATTATTGGGGTTTTCCGAGAGAAGGATTGGGTTTGGGGGACTTGGGGAATTTTGGGGGGCTTTGTGGATTTTGGGGGGTTTTATTGCCGCTTTGAGAATGTTTTTCCGGGGGTTATTGAAATCTTAAGTTTTTTTTTTTAATTTCAGGGGGTTTTATGAGGATTTTGTGAGGGGTTTTTGGGATTGTCTTGAATTTTGAGGGGTTTTATTGGGATTTTTGGGGGATTTTGGGGGGTTTTATTGGAATTGTGGAACATTTAGTGGGATTCTTTGGAGGTTCAGGTGTTTCAAGGAATTTTTGGGGTTTTGTTTGGCAGGAGTTTGGAAGGTTTTTCTGGGTTTTTTTTTGGATGTTGCCAGGATTTCTTTGGGTCTCGGGGGGGGGGGGGGATTAGTTTGTGGGACATTTTATGGTTTTGGGGACAATTTTGGTTTAATTAGGATTTTGGTGGTTTGTTGGGACTTCAATATCCTTTGTGGGCTTTTATTGGGATTCTAGGTTGTTCTAATGGGATTTTGTGAGATTTAATTGGGATTTTGTGGGTTTTACTGGAGCTTTTTGGGATTTTATGGAGATTTTAATGCCTCTCAGCCCTTTTCACACACTTGGGGACAAGCCCAAAGCCCCCCCAGAATTCCACTAAAAATCCCCAAAACTCCCCAAAAATACCAAAAAACCCCTCAAAAATCCCAGAGAATCTCAAAAAATCCCAGTGGAACCCACCAAAATTTAAAAAAACTTCCAAAACTTTCAATAAATCCCAAGAAACCCCCCCAACACCAATAAAATTCCCTGAAAATCCAACCCCCCCCCCAAAACCCAAAAATTCTCCCCAAAAACCCCAATAATTCCCCTTAAACTCCCAATAAAATCTCCCAAAGCGCAGAAAAGCTCCCCTAAAATCCCCAAAACACCTCTCAAAACCCAAAATTCCCCAAAACCGCCGCCCAAAACCCCCCCAGACTCAGTGGGGCTGTCCTGGATGAGGGGGCACCGGCCGGTGGAACAGGAGCCACTTCAGGGGGCCCTCGGAGCTTTTTGGGGAGGGGGCACCATGGGAGACCCCCCAAAAACCGGGGGGGGGAACCCCTGCAGTGCCCCCTCCCCCCGAAACCCCCAGACCCCGGTTCAGGGTGGGCCTGGGACCCCCCGGGACCCCCAAATCTCCCCTGGGACCCCTCCAGGAACCTCAAACTCCCCAGAGCCCCCCAGTGTTGGCCCAGGACCCCCCTGAGAGTCCCCAGACGCCAATGGGGCCCAGCCCAGGATGGCCGCTGAGACCCCCCCAGACTCTTCCCCAGACCCCTCCCCAAGGCCCCCCTTGTTCCTTCTCAAGACCTCACCCAGGAGCCTTCCAGAACCCCCCAGAGCCCTCCCCAAAGCCCTGTGCGAACCCACCGCAGACCCCCTAAGACCCCTCCAAGGCCCCTCCCCAGAGCCCCTGGAACCCTCCCCAAAGCCGCCCCAGACCCTCCCCCGATCCCCTCTCAGGCCCCTCCCGCTCCTGTCCCGGCCGCCTCAGCAGCTCCCAGAGCGCTCCCGCCGCTCCCAGCGCCTCCCGCAGGACCCGCCCGAGACCGGCAGGGGAGGGGGCGCCGCTTCCGGCTCGCCTCTGATTGGCTGGGGCGGCAAGGGGGAGGCGGGCGTAGCTGAGGGGAGCCGCACGGTGATTCATTGGTTTGTGGAATGCAGTACGATGATTGGTCGGCTGGGCAGGGTGCGTCGCTATTGGCTGGGAGCCGGCGCACGCGGCGGAGGCGGGAGCAGCTGAGAAGGAGCTGAGGTGGGGCCAGGGGGAAACTGGGGGGGCTTGGGGTGGGTCTGAGGGGAAATTGGGGATTTCTGAGGGCATTGACGGAAAATAGGGGGGTGTGCTGTGGGTTTGGGGGGAATGAGGGGGTCTGGTCGGGGTTTGGTGGGTCTGAGGGAGCTTTAGGGGGAGCTTGAGAGGGTGTGGAGCGTTCTCAGGTGGGTTTAGGGGGATCTGAGGGGAATTGGGAGGGTCTGAGGGGATTTTGGGGGATTGCGAGAGGAACTGGGGTGTTGTGAGTGGATCTGGGGCGGTCTGAGGTGGGTCTGGGGAATTTCGGGGAGTCTGAAAGGATTTCATAGGGTTTGGGGGGGACTGAGGGGTCCGAGGGGGATTTGGGGCAGTCTGATGGATTAGGGGGGCCTCAGGTGGGTCTGGGGTGAATTTTGGGGAGAACTGGGGGGAGGGTGAGGGTCCTGGGGAGGTTTTGGGGGTCCTGGGGAGGGTTTGGGGGTCCAGCGTGGTCCTGGGTAACCTTGGGGGGCTCTGGGGGGTTTGGAGTTCCTGGAGGAGTCCCAGGGGAGATTTGGGGGTCCCGGGGGGTACCAGGCCCACCCTGAACCGGGGTCTGGGGGTTTCGGGGGGAGGGGGCACTGCAGGGGTTCCCCCCCCCCCGTTTTTGGGGGGTCTCCCATGGTGCCCCCTCCCCAAAAAGCTCCGAGGGCCCCCTGAAGTGGCTCCTGTTCCACCGGCCGGTGCCCCCTGATCCAGGACGGCCCCACTGAGTCTGGGGGGATTTGTGGGGATTTTGGGGTTTTGAGAGGGTTTTTGGGGATTGGGGGGTGGCTTTTTTGGGAGATTTTCTTGGGAGTTTTGGGGAATTATTGGGGTTTTTGGGGAGAATTATTTGGTTTTGGGATGGTTACGTGATTTTGGGGGGTTTTGTTGATTTGGGGGGTTTTGGATTTTTGGCGTTTTGTTGGGGTTGTGGGGGTTTTGTGGGGGGAGATTTATTGAAAATTTTGTGAGTTTTTTTAAATTTTGGTGATTTCCAATGGGATGTTTGGGGATTCTCTGGGGTTTTTGAGGGTTTTCTTGTAATTTTTGGGGATTTGTGGGGTTTTAGTGGAATTTTAGGGGGGCTTTAGGGCATTCCCTGGGTGTGGGGAAGGACTGAGAGGCACCAAAATCTCCTTAAAAGCCACAAAACACCAATAAAACCCACAAAATCCCAATTAAATCTCTCAAAATCCCATTAGAACACTCTAGAATCCCAATAAAAGCCCACAAAATCCTTTGGAATCCCAGAAACCCCAAAAATCCCGATTAAACTCGGCAAATCCCTCAAAGATGTCCCCAAAACCAGAAGAAATCACACAAAATCTTCCCCAAGATCCAAAGAAATCCTGGCAACACCCAAAACCCCCTCAATCCCACCAAAAATCCCAAAAACCCCAAATCGCCAATTAATCCCTCTGAATGCCACCAGAATTCCAATAAAATGCCCCAAAATCTCCTAAAAATCCCAATAAAACCCCAGGAATTTCTGAGAATCCCAAAAAATCCCAACAAAATCAAGTTAAAACCCCCAAAATTCAAAAAGAGCCACAAAAAATTTCAATAAACCCCCAACCACCCCCAGAAAAACTCCCCCTCAAAATGCCAAGAAAATCCCCCAAAATCCAAACCCCCAAAATCCACAAAACCAGCCACTCCCAGTCAATCCCAGTGTGATTCCAGTTGCTCTCAATGAGATCCCAGTGTAACCCAGCATGGACTCAGCTGCTCTCACTGGGATCCCAGTGTGATCCCAGTTGCTCCCAGCATAATTCCAGATGTTCCCAGCTCCTCCCATGATGATCCCAGTTGCCCCAAGAATAGTCCCAGTCCCTCCCAGCAGGGTCCCAGTCGTGCCCAGTTGCCTCCAGGGCAGATTCAGTTTCCCCCAGCATCGTCCCAGTTGCTCCCAGCATGATCCCAGCTGTTCCCAGTGTGGTTCCAGTGCCCCCAGGATGGTTACAGACACCCCCAGTATGTTTTAGTTACCTCAGAATGATCCCAGTCTTTCCCAGTTCCTCCCAGTTTCCTCTAGCATCATCCCAGTTTCTATCTGTTGCTCAAAGGGTGGCCCCAGTTGCTCCCAGTATGATCCCAGTTGCCCCAGTTGTAGTCTCAGTCCTCTCAGCATGGTTCGAGAACCTTCCAGCCGATCCCAGTTGCTCCCAGTGGGTCACATTTTCCTCCCAACATGGGCCCAGTAGCTCCCAGGAAGCCCCAGTCAGGTTCCATTCACACCCAGTATAATCCCAGTATGGTTGTGGCCACTCCCAGTATGATCCCGGTCCCTTGCAGTCCAATCCCAGTTGCTCCCAGTCACTCCCAGTCTGATGCCAGTGCCCCCAGTGTGGTCCCAGTTGTCCCCAGCATGGCCCCAGTTCTCCCCAGCATGGTCCCAGTTGTTCCCAGTGTGGTTCCAGTCCCCCCAGGATGGTTCCAGACACTCCCAGTATATTCCAGTTGCCCCCAGCATGTCTGCAGTCATTTCCAGGCACTTCCCGTGGCCCCAGTAAGGGGTCAGTTATCCCAGTGTGATCCCCCAGTCATGCCCAGTATATCCCAGTTGCCCCCAGCATGCACCCAGTCCTTCCCAGTTCCTCCAGTTTGCTTGCAGCATCATCCCAGTTTCGCTCAGCTGCTCCCAGTAGCCCAAAGTGTGATCCCAGTTGCTCCCTTTCAACCCCAATATGATCCCAGTAAGCTCCAGTTTGATCCCAGTCACATGCCAGCCCTCCCAGGGTGGTCCCAGTATAACCCCAGTTGCTTCCAATCTCTCCCAGTATGGTCCCAGCTGCCTCCAGTGTGGTTCCAGTTGCTTCCTAGATCAGCCCAGTCAGTCCCAGTATGATGCCATTTGCTGCCAGCGTGCTCCCAGTTGCTCCCAGTCAGGCCCAGTCTGGGGGATGATGTGCAGGGTGTGCTCCCAGTCCCTCTCAGATCCTCCCAGTATTAGTCCAGTCCCTCCCAGTATGATCCAAATAGGAGCCCAGTGTGCTCCCATTCCCTGCCAGTCTGAACCAGTTGTGCTCCACATGGTTCCAGTTTCTCTCTTTCACCCTCACTTTTGTTCCAGTCACTCCCAGCATCTCCCAGTGTAGCCCAGTTCCCTCCAGCATCTTTCCAGTTCCTTCCAGTATGATCCCATTTGCTCCCAAGCACTCCCAGTCAGCCTCAGTGTAGTGGCACTCACTGCCAGAATGATCCCAGTCAGCTCCAGCATGATCCCAGTTCACCCCAGTATAACCCCAGCAGTTTCCAATCACTCCCAGCATGCACCAATTCAGTTCCAGTTCCTCCCAGTTGCTCCTAGCATGTCCCCGGTTGTTCACAGCTACTCCCAGTAACACTCAGCACCATCCCAGTTCATCCCAGTAAATCCCATTTGTCCCTAACATGGTCTCAAGTGCTCCCCACAGGCTCCTACTCACTCCCAGTATGATCCCAGTGTCCCTAGGTGCAATCACAGTCTGCCCTGATACGGCAGTATGATCCCAGTATGATGTCAGTACAAAGCCAGCACAGCCCCAGTCACTCCCAGTACGATCCCAGTCTGATGTCAGTACAAAGCCAGTACAGCCCCAGTCACTCCCAGTACGATCCCAGTGCAGCCCAGTCCCTGGCAGTGCTGCCACTGCTGGGATCCCCCAGGCCTGTGTGCGTTCCCCCCTGGCGGATGTGCCGAGAGGAGCCCCAAGGGCTGGCAGGGGCCAGGCAGGGTCCCCAGCAAGGCCCAGTTTGGATGTGCAGCCCCCAGTTTGCCCAGTTTGCCTCTCCTTTGGCCCGGGCCGGGTTCCCCCCGCCCGCAGCGGCTGGGAGCAGCCGAGAGCCCCGCGCTGCCCATGCCGACCTGGCCCGGCTCCATCGCCGCTCCTGCCGCGGGCTGCGAGGGCTGCGGGAACGGGGCACCGAGGGTGTGGCTGCTGCTGGGGGAGGAGGAGGAGGGAGGGAAGGGCAGGGATGGAGGGGGAGGAGGAGGCGGGGTAAGGGGGGAGAAGGAGGGGGAGGAATGGAAGGGGCGGGATAGAAGAGGAGATGGTGGTGGGGATAAGACAGGGGAGGAGGAGGAGGAGGAGTAGGGGGGATGGAAGAGGAGGAGCGGGAGGAGAAAGAGGAGGGAAGGAGGCGGGGTTAGGGGGGAGGAGGAGAGGGAGGAAGGATGGAGGAGAAGAAGGAGGAGAAGAAGGAGGGGGAGATAAGGCAGAGGAGGGGCGGGAGGAAGAGGAGGGACAAAGGCGGATCAAGGCTGAGCTGCGGGAACCATGCGTTCCAGCCTTGCCTTAATTCACAGCCCCCACCTGTGGGATCATCGCCCCCCCCATGGCGCAGGTAAGTGGGGAGGGGGAGCCCGGCCCAGATATCCCGGGGGGTCCCTGGGTTGGGTTTTTTGGGGGGATGTTTGGAGAATGAAGACGTCCAAGGCTGAGCGGAAAAGGCCCCTCGGGGGGACATCGGGGGGTGGCGGTGGCGGCTGCCGGCAGAGGCAGCCTGGAGGAGCAGAGCCCTGTGTCCCCCAGGAGGCCAAAGTGGGGAGGCCAGAGAGGGGGGAGCACTGCCATTGGCGGGAGCCTCAAGAGCCTGGAGAGGGGCAGGGGGGACTCCTTGGAGCCGCTGCAGCGCAGAGCAGAGAATGAGGGGAGAAGGGAGCCCGGGAGCCCAAACAGCCCCGGCATCCCGAAAGGGGGAGAGCCAAGAGCGGGCAGTGTGTCCCCAGAGACGGCCTGGGGGGATCTCGTTGCCCTTGCCTGTGGCACGGAGGCAAATCCCATGCTGTCCTTGTCCTTCCTCGCCCAGAGCAGGAGCTGAGCATGGAGAGCAGGGAGGACAAATGCCCGCGGCAGAACCTGGTGGCAGAGGCCGTTTTGAGCGGCTCCATGGCGCAGGAAGCCAACAGGGAGGAAAAGGCCCGGAGATGTCGCACGAGGAGGGGCTGCAAACACAGATGGCGGGGATGTGAGGGGGAAAGAGCCAGCCTGGGCCGGGAAGGTGGCCGGAGATGGAGCCAGAGCTCGGAGCTGGTGCTCCATGAGCAGCTTCATGATGGAGAGAAGCCCCACACGTGCGTGGAGTGTGGGAAGAGCTTCAGGTGGAACTCCGAGCTGATCAGGCACCAGAGGATCCACACTGGGGAATGGCCCTACAAGTGTGGGGAGTGTGGGAAGAGCTTCAGGTGGAGCTCCAGCCTTATCGTGCATCAGAGCATCCACACTGGGGAACGGCCCTACGAATGTGGGGAGTGTGGCAAGACCTTCAGCCAGAGCTCCCGCCTTAACTCGCACCAGAGGACCCACACAGGGGAGAGGCCCTATGAGTGCTCCGAGTGTGGGAAGAGGTATCAGACCAGCTCCCATCTCCTCCGGCACTATCAGATTCACACAGAGAAGAGGCCCTTCCAATGCCTTGACTGCGGGAAGGCGTTCAAGTACAACGCCAAACTTGTCAAGCACTAGCGCATCCACACCGGGGAGAGGCCCTACGAGTGTGATAAATGCAGGAAGAGGTTTCAGACCAGCTCCCATCTCCTCCTGCACTATCAGAGTCACACAGAGGAGAGGCCCTTCCAATGCCCCGACTGCGGGAAGGGATTCCAGCGCAACTCCACCCTCGTCAGGCACCGGCGCATCCACACAGGGGAGAGGCCCTACGAGTATGCCCAGTGTGGGAAAAGCTTCTCCAGGAGCTCTACCTTGACCCGACACCAACGGAGGCACCGGTAAGGGAAGCCCTGCGAGTGCCCCGAGTGCGGGAAGAGCTTCGTGCGCTGCTGCAGCTCCATCCCCCACTGGAGGAGGCACTTTGGGCACAGCCCTGGTCACTCACATTCCCTGTGATCCATGTTGGGAATACACCTGGCTGCTTGTCCTTTGGTTTGGCCTGAATTTTTTTCTCTTCTCCATGTGTTTCCACTCCGAAAGCCAAGAGGGATGGATCTGTCACTTCAAAACCACTCAAATCCCACTGGAAATAACTGAATTTTAATCCAAAAAAGCTCAATCCTACCTCAAATTCCTTGTTCTCTCCTCAAAAAAAAATTCAATCCCATGCCAAACTCTCCATTCCACAGTCACCAGGGTGAGATGGGGTTAGAAGGGGATTGGGAGAAGTGGGATCTTGATTTGGAGCAATGGGATGGGGATTGTGTGGGGCTGGGTGTGTGGGATGTATTTGATAGCAAATAAAACTTTCAGAGTTACTGATTTCTGTCCCAATCATTTTCAGTCAATTCTGTTTGCAGAGTGCCACCTTCTCAGCTGATTCAATTCCTATAAAAGTCCCATTTTTTAAATCATCTAGCCTCTTAACAATTAAAAAACCAATATCCAAATAAAACCACACACCCCCAATAAATCTTTTAAAAATAATTTTAATTGGTTTAGAGTACTTAAGGATGTTATTAAAGTTTAATTGTTTGGTTAAAATCTCTGAGAAATTATAGTGGTGTTTGGTTTTGCCTTTAGTATATTTGTAATATGAATTGTTTTACTAAGGTGTGTTAGATTGTATGTTAGTTTTTTAGATATTTTTTATCTGAAGTATATTAATTATTGAGTTTAAACTTTCAAAAGGTATTTCTAGATATATAATTTGTTTATATGCATTGGTAATATTATAGTAATAGTTGTTTGTTTGGGTGGAATCATTGTTGGAGTATTGTAAAGAAGAGTTGAGGTTTTTATATTTCATTTTTATTATAACCTATTTAATTTCAATTATTATTTCTTTGTTTATAATTTTATTGCAATTTGTTGAGAGGGCAGGAAGGAAGTTCAAGGGCAGGAACATTTTTTTCCTGGCTGGGAAATGGAATTCCAGACCCTGGGAGTGTGTGCAGGACCCCACAGACTGGGATCAAATATGGGCTGGGATCAAATATGGGCTGGGATCAAATATGGGCTGGGATCACCTGGACTGGGATCATATGGATGGGGATCGTGTGGATCAGAACCCTCCAGACCAGGATAGCCTGGAGTGGGATCAAATATGGACTGGGACTGTATGGACTGGGATCCCAGGTTTCTGGGACCATATGGATCAGGACCACACAGACTGGGATCAAATATGGGCTGGGACTGTTTCTGAAAGTAACTTTGTTCTATAGTTTTTATTTCTGTTGTTAATTAAGCTCAGTGAAAAGGCTGCTTGTGGTAAACTGCCTGCTTGGATGGGATAACATCCAATGCGCACGGGATGAGGACACCTGTACAGATCTGCCAACTATCAGCACTCCCTGTCTGAAGGCAGAGTGCACCAAGGCCCAAAACCTGGAGGTGATAAAGAGAAGGAGCCAAAACCACAACCAAGAAACACACATGCTCTGAAAAGGCAGACCCAGGGAGGGGCCATGTAAAATCATTCCTGGAATATGTAAAGTAGTTGATGGATATGCATGAGGGTCTATGAATATGCACCAGGCTGATGTAAGGGGAAAGGTATTTCAGGGCGATGCAGATTCCTTGGTTGTGGTTTTAGTCCATTCTTATCACCTCCAGTTTTTGGGCTTTGGTTCACTCTGACTCTGAGAAATTGAGGTTCTAGGATTTTTAGTATGTTGTGGATGGAAGCAAAATGGAGGGCACAGTGTTTCGTCCTGGGTTTCTTCTTCATGCTTCTTCCTTCTTCATGGGTTTGGGTGGCTTTTTGTATTTGGGCAGAAATTCCACATTGCAGGCTCTTTGGGATCAGTTATTGGGTTAAAAGGGAAAATAATCTAGGTGTCAGTTCCTAATTGGATAGTTTAGTCTTAAAAGACCTTGGAACAAGAGATTGTTGGCCATTTTGTGCCTTCTAATGAAAAGCTGCTGAACTCCCAGTAATGAGGCTGTTTTACTGATAAGAAATAATAAACACTTGAGTCTGAATATGAATTACTGTCTCAAGTGCCTTCAATCCAGAGCCAGTGAAACCAACAACTGGTACCCCACAGCTTGAGGTAGTGCCAAGGCAGAACTTGTTCATGCTCTTTTCCCCTGGTGATTTTCTACTCCCGTCCAGACTCTGATAGCAAAGCCGTGCTGGTGACAAAAGATTGACCTTGGCATCCTGGGGCACTTTCTGGGTGGGTGTTTGAATCTGCTTTTCCAGGCCTCGGGCTGAGCAGGGTGAGGCCGAGGCCTGGGCCCCTCCAGGCGGCGCCGGGAGCCCCGGGGCAGCGGCGAGGGGCGGCCCTGAGGGGCGGCACAGGGGGCATTTCCCCCGAGCGGGCAGGCGGGCGGGCGGCGGGGAAAGGCGCCCTGGGCACAAGGGCAGGCACAAGGGCCCCGGCTCTCTGCAGTGCGGGCGGCCCAGCGCCGATCGCTGCTCCCGGAGCCGCTGCCAGGGCCGGGTCTCCTCCCCGCCGCTGACCCTGCACCTGCAGCGCTGCCTCCGCCTCTGCCGGGCTCCCCGGCACGGACGGCAAGGACGTGGACGCGCTGCAGCAGGGGCCCAGCAGGGACACCCAGATGGTGCCGGGGCTGCAGCTCCTCTCCTGCAAGGAAAGGCTGACACAGCTCGGCTTCTTCAGCCTGGGAAAGAGACCCAGCCTTGATCCAGCTGCGGCCTTCCAGTACCTGAGGGCAACACACAAGAAAGCTGGACAGGGACTTTGTACGAGGGCAGGCAAGGACAGGACAAGGGAGCATGGATCCAAATGGAGAGAGATTAGGTTTAGGTATGGGATTCAGAAAAAAGACTCTCCTGGAACAGGTTGCCCAGAGAAGGTGGGCATGTCCTGTCCCTGACAGTGTTCAAGGCCAGGCTGCATGGAGCTCTAGACAAGCCGGTCCAGTGCAAGGGGTCCCCAGCCACAGCAGGGGGGTTGCAGCCATGGGATTTTCCAGATCCCTTCCAAGCCAAACCATGCCACGACTCCATGATTCTGAGATACTTCCCCTCCTCATCCTCTGGCAGAAAAAGAAACTTGGCCCCAAGTTCCACACTGCAGACCATGTCTTTTGGCAGCCTGCAACTGTGTCAACAGAGGATGAAAAGAGATGACATTACTGACATGATTTTCCTTTTCTATTTGAAAAGTAAATGCTCTGCTCCTGTCCACTCTGGCAAAATTGTCACAAGAGGCAACTGTTCCCCATGAAATGCTTGGTCTCATGCAAAGAAGAAAGAAGCCAGAAGCCAACACTCTTCGTTATTGCTACATTGTTTTCTTTGGTTACTTCTCTAATAGGAACGACTTTGGGGTCTGATTTGTTTGTTTCTCTCTTTCGTTCCTGATGGCATCGCGGTCCCCCCGCAGCGCAAGGGCGCCCTTGTGCCCCTGGAGCTGGCGCTGCTGTGGAAGGTGTCGCGGCCTGGCTTCCCTGGTGTCGTGCGGCTCCTGGACTGGTTCGAGGTGCCCGAGGGCTTCACGCTGCTCATGGAGCGTCCGCAGCGCTGTCAGCACCTCTGGTACTTCCTGCACGAGCGGCGGTTCCTGACGGAGCCCATGGCGCGGGGGCTGTTCCGCCAGGTGCTGGAGGCCATGGGGCACTGCAGCAGCCGCGGCGTCCTGCACCCCCACATCAAGGCCGAGAACGTCCGCGTCAACCTGGCCATGGGCGAGGCGAAACTCATCGACTTCGGCTGTGGCACGATCCTCCAGGACACGTTCTACACCTGGATGTCAGGTGAGCCCAAAGCCAGGGCCCAGCCAGGCAGCGGAGTTCCCCCCTTGGCTGGCAGAGGGGGAAGAGGGGGGGAAGGAAGGAGGCAAGGAAGGAGGGGGAATCCATCTTCAGCCAGCTGCAGCCAAGTTGCTTTGTGGCAGGGCAGGGGCTGGCTGTTGTGGAACGGGAGCTGGCTGGGAGGGAGGGAGCAGCATGGGCCTGATGAGCTGCACCCGTGTCCCATAGGAACGCCGGAGTACAGCCCACCGGAGTGGATCCTCTCTGGCTGCTACCATGGCCAGCCAGCCACCATCTGGTCCCTGGGCATCCTGCTCTATGAGCTGCTCTGAGGGCACCTTCCTTTCCACAGCAACAAGGACATCATCCGGGGCCAGCTCTTCTTCCTGCCCCGGGTGTCTCAAGGTGGGGATGCGCCTTCAAGGCAGGCACGAGGGGAAGAACGGGGTTGGGAGGGGCGGCTGGCACATAAGCGTCCTGCTCTTGCAGCTGGTGAGGAGGTGGATCTCCTGGGCTTAGCTGGAGGAGGTGGCACCTGTGCCTCTGTGCTGGTGTCCTCTGCAAGAGAGGATCGATAGGAAGCTTTTGGCTGCAGCTCTGAGCACTCCTGGTGTGGCCTGGGCGCTGTGGAATGTGGGAGAGCATGGACAGGAGCCTTGTCCTGCTGAGCGGCGGTTTCTGGTTTCTCTCTGCAGAGTGCCAGCACCTCATCAGGTGGTGTTTATGCATGGAGCCCACAGACAGACCAGCACTGGAGAACCTTTTTGAGCATTCTTGGCTGCAGGAGCCCTGCCTGGCCCAGGAGACAGCAGAGATGCCTCCCTGTGCACAGGAGGATCCAGGAGCCCAGCCAGCAGCAGCGGCACACGTCTCGTGGCGCTGGAAGAAAACCCCGGAGCGTTTCCCTGCGGCCACGGCGCGGAGGAGAGAGCGCAGCCGAGGAGATGCTGCTTCCGCTGGTCCCCGCGAGCTGCAGAGGGAGCGGCTCCGTGCTGCCTGTCCCATTGGAGAAGTGGTGGCAGTGCGGTGAAGGTGCCACGGACTGGGACAGGGGAAACATCCCCCTGCAGCTCAATGGCATCGTGATGTCCCCGCAAGCCGGGGCACAGCTGGCGTGTTCTTCTGGAGCACGACGTGCAGCTGGGCACATCATCCTGGAGCTGGCCGCTGGCGGGGCAGAGCCGATTGGCTTTGGCTGCGGCCCCTGCCTGGAGGACACGCTCTGCGCCCCGATGGAATCAAGATGAGTCCCCAGCCGGCGCAGGGGCAGGGGGATGCTGGTGCTCCCAGGCACGGCAGGGCTCGGCCTGGCCACGCGCCGGAGGTTCCCCGCTCGGCGGCGCTGGGGAATATTAATTTTTCCGCCGGCCGCCGAGCTGCTTTTTGGCAGGACAGGGGACGGATGTTGTGGAAGGGGAGCCGGCTCCTGGCCTTGCTGACAGCTTCTGCCAGCCAGCCTGGCACGGGCTGAGGCGGGGGCAGCCAGCCTGACAAAAGCATCCATCCATGTGGATGGGGGTGGCAGAGGGGGACAGGTTCCGAAGCCGTGCCCCAGCTGGTCTGCTCTGCAGGCCCTTGAGGAAGGGGTGCGTTTACGGGCGGGAAAGGTGCGGATTTTCCCCACCCGTCGACAGGTTTAATTCTCACATGGAGTGGTCAGACCCTCCTCAGGCCCATGAAACGGTGACAGGCTTTGTGCTTTTTCTTGTTTCCAGGTCTTGTTTTGAATTGACTTTCATGCAATTGTTCTTTGTTTTTCCCAGGAGGATTACACCTGGTGCCCGGACCGGACGGGGAAGCGCCTGCAGCGTCCGTGGAGCGCGTCCAGTGCCAGCGCTGCCCCAGGGGCCACGGTCTGCAGGGACAGCCCCTTCCAGAAGGACGAGGACCTGGTTTGGGATCGGCTCCTCTCCTGGCAGCAGCTCTGCAGAGGTGGGCACCCGGCTCCACAGCTCGGCTGGCAGAAGGGCTCCAGGCAGGTGGCAGTGGGCACACGGGCATCCCGCTCTTGCAGCTGCTGAGGAGGTTGCTGTGCCGGGATTAAGCAGAGGAGGTGGAACGTGGCCTGCCCCGCTGCCCTTCTCTAAAAACAGAGAATGGGTTGGGAGGTTTGGGCTCTGAGCACAGCCAGCAGCCTGGCCCGGGCACAGGCCCTGGCGGGACAGGGGGACAGGAGCCTGCTGCCACTGACCGTGGCTCTCTGGTTTCTCTCCGCAGGCTGCCAGCACCTCATGCCATGGGAACGGCACCGCTCGGCCTGCCAGGCTGGGAGGGCTGGAGGGTGGCTGGTGTTCATTTGCTATCAAAAATAAATTGGGTTTTTTTGTCATTGTCATCATCGGAGCGTTTCTTTCCTCTTTTTCCAAGCTCTTGGCCTCCCTTCCTCCAGGGTAATCTTTTTTGTCCTTCCTCAACCGCTTGATGGCATTTGGCAGGGGGGGTTAAGCAACATGAAAAATTCAACAACAGTTCCTGTTGCCAACTGCAGCAGCCCCTTCAAGAGCCCTGAGCTTCCACCAAGGTCAGTGTGCGCCTTGCAAAAGGAAGTGGTTTGCAGTGATGGGGTTGTTGCCCTGCTGCAAAAGCTGGGAGGAAATCAGAAATGGGGAAAATGCCAATTTGGCTCAACCACCACCCAGGTTCTTCAACTTTTCCCTCTTCTCTGTGACAGGCAGGCAGGGCTGGACTCCAGCAAGGTTCAAGTTCTTGGTGCTCTCTGGCATCAAAGGGATCAAGGAAACTCTTGTACGCAGGGACTACAACAGGGCTACTTGTCAGAACCCAGGAAATTCCTCTGGCTGCCCTGGAGGACTCCAGCCCCTGCCCAGGGCATTCAGAGACCCTGGCACAGAGCCCAAGACCCCTGTGCCTTTGATTTAGCCCTTGGAAAAATCAATTACCAACCTTGTAGGAAGAATCACAAGCTGCCAAAGTTTCAGTAGAATGATAGTGAATTTATCCCAGGGTGAAAAATAGATTGTTGGGGTTTCTAGAATGGGGCTTCAGGGGGCAAGATGGAGGAATCTGGGTGTACCCAGCCTTTCTCCTTCTTCTTCTTCTTCTTGGCCTCCATCTTCTGCTATGATGGTGGCACTTTTAGATTGGTTTAGAGTAGAAGCTCACTGTCTAGGTGATAGGTATTGGAAAGTCATTGTAAATATTGTACAGGTAGGTTTTAGGATTAAAAGATAACATTGCCCTGGGGCAGGAGAAAGAATTTTATAGATAAGATACAAGAAACAACCTTGAGAGCCAGAAATGAAGAGCTCTGACTTCTTCTTCGAGCACCAGGCTGGGAAAAGAGACTTTGGAACTTATCTCGGGCTCACTCTGACCAGCGAGAGACCCCGAGAGCATGAGTCCGTAGGACGAAATACTGAAGGATTGGCTCCAAAACATAAATATCCTTGTTGGTCGTGTCTTCTTGACCAAGAAATCCTTCAAAGCTCTTGTAACTACAAGTCTTGCGGCCCTGTGAGCCATGCGGTGCAGATGGGAGCCCAACTCACCCTTCCTGTCTATGGAGAAGAGAAGAAAAAGCAATGGCATCATCTGAAAAACTCAGAGGTCCGCTCTCTAGCTCCTTCCAAACTCCTTCAATTCCCCCAAACTTTGATTTAGCTACAAATAGGTGTCAAGGACTCTTTGTGCTGGCTCTTGGACCCCAGAGCAGCTGCTTTAGAATCTTTCAGAGAACCCTGTGCAGTTCTGTGGTGCCAGAAATGGATCATTTGAAGAAACTTTCCCAACTGACTTGCATGGAGGTTTGTTTGAAGGGTATTTGAGGAGAAAGGCTCCCGGCAGAGCTCTGGGCTTTGGCCTAGCTGTGTCCCCTGCTGATTGTCAAGTGTGCCATCAGCTGCAGGGCTTTCTGGGCTAAAAATATCATCAAGTCACTGGGACTTTGTGGAGAGCTTTGTGGATAATTGGCTAGCTGAGAAAGGCCACTTTGATGTGATACCGTTGGATAAAGTTCGGGGAAACAAGCTGGGGATTAAGTAGTCAGTGTCCAATCACTGACAAGGGTCATGGTGACCTTGCTGCAACATGAAGATAGGGGAGAAAATCTTTTGCCAGAAAAATGAAGATAGCCTAGGTAGAATAGCCACAGGAACGTAAACATAGAAACAAAATAATCATTAGAGCATAGAAGTAGGTGTGGTTGATTCATGTGTGTTTTAACCAATAATGAGCTCAGCTTTGCAATATGTATAAGCTTCATTAACACCAATATAAATATGTGTGAGCTATCAATAAACTTGGAGATTTGTTGATCACGCATATTGTGTGCTGCAATTCTTCCGCTGACCCTACCAATGGTGATCCCGACGTGATTGCCGGTAGCCACGGTCGATCGGTGTAAGGAGTTCGGGTCCTACCGCAGCCAAGGACGGCGAAAGCACCGCTGAAAAAGGGAAAGTACCGTGCCTCGGGTGAACTCATCGGAGACCCCAGCTGATATGTGCTGCCGAGACCTTGAAGGGCTGCAAGAAGCGCGCTGTTATTTTTAACAGGGATAAAGAAAGGCAAGCAGCATATGATTTATTTACTGGCTTTTTACAAAAGCGTCAGGTTAAGGGCATAGATTTGCAGAAAGAGCTTCCTGGGTTGTTAGCTTATGGGTATGAACAGGGACTTTTTAAAAATCCTCACACAGTACATGAGTTAACAGAGTGGCGTTAATTTGGGGATAAGTTGTGGCAGGCAGTCATAGATGATGATAAAACTGCAAAAAAGTTGGGAAAGTTGTGGCGAGTCGTGCATGAGGAATTGTTGAAATATCAGGCATAGGAAAAGGCTGCTCAGCAAGCTAGTGTGGCGCATGAAAAGAACAGGAGTTATGGGGACTGGTTTAGTTCCCCGTTACCCCGTTACGTCCACAGTCAATCTGCCACCAGCATCGGCTTCTGCTTTAAGCAGCAGCTCCCCGCCAGCATCGGCTCCTGCTTCAGGCAGCAGCTTCCCCCCTGCGTGTGCTCTAACAGCACCGTCCGCACCGCCTGTGCCTGTGTCAAACCCTACACCTCCTCCTCCTAGTAATGCGCCCATCCCTGGGTCAGAAAATGACCTAGCGGGGGCCATTGCACAGCAGCGAAGGAAGGCATGGGCGGTGGTAGCAAAAGATATCATGGATATGGGGGATGAGGAGGCTATAAAAGCTGCTATGGATGTTGCCTGTCCAGTGATTTATTCTCCCCTGGTGGGGGGAGGGTTTCAGGCTACAATAACTGCTTTGGATTGGAAATTGTTGTCACAGTTACGGTCCACAGTTAGTCAATTTGGGGTAACTGGTGAGCCCACAAAACAAATGCTGGATTATATCTGGGGCACTCAGGTTCTGCTGCCGGCTGATTGCAGAGGATTAGTGAAGCTTATCTTCACTCAGCATCAGCAGCTTTTGTTCAATGCCCACTGGCAGACACTCTGTCAGGAATGCGTGGCAATAATACGGCAACCAGGCGACCCGTTACATGGGGTAACCCTGGAGAAATTAATGGGGCTCGGGCCTTTTCTTCGGATGGAAGCAAAAGCACTAATTGGTCCTCATAAGTGTCGGGAGGCTATGCGTCTGGTACGGTTGGCTATAGATAGGATAAAAGAGCCGGGGGGAATTCCTTCTTACATGGGAATAAAGCAAGGTAGAGATGAGTCATTTGGAGCTTTTATAGATAAGGTGGCCAACGCTATTGAACGGGCAGGAGTCCCTGAGTTAATGAAAGGGACCTTGCTAAAGGAATGTGCTCTCCAGAACAGCAATCAGGCTACTAAGAATGTGTTAAATACCCTGGGAGATAATTGGTCTATAGAGGAAGCTTTAGAACGATTGGCAAATGTTCCCGTGGGCTCTCAAGCAATGTTAGTAGATGCTATTAAGGAGTTAGGAGCAGGGTTAAAAAAAAAGGCAGAATCATCACAAAGCCAGATGTTAGCCGCCCTCGCCCCGCTGCAGGCAGCAGCAATAAATACTCCACGAGCTCCATCTACTGGCTGATTCAAATGCTACCGGTGTGGAGGTATAGGGCACACGCGACGGGGCTTGTCCCGCAATCAGTGTTTGGTGCCAAAACTGTCGCTTGGATATCCACAACACCGGAGCCTGCAGACGCCGCTCGGGAAACGGGAAAGCCAGCGTGTCCACCAGCAGCCATGCCCAGACACAAGTAGCTGCTGTCAACACCTCAGCTCAACTTCCCATCAACCAGCCACCACCGGGAGCCTCAGATTGGATGTGGCAGCTGCAGCAACAATAACCTTGATGACCACCCACCCAGAAAAGGTTCCAACTGGAATAAAAGGACCACTCATTATTGATGGATTACCTATGGGAGCTTTGCTTTTAGGTCGTTCCTCGGCTACCATGATGGGATTATTTGTTTTATCTGGAGTAATAGACGCTGATTATACAGGGGAGATTTGTGTTATAGTGCATACACTTTTTCCACCTATGCAAATCGAAAAAGGACAAAGAATAGCTCAATTGATTCCTTTGGAACAGTTGGCTAAAACTTTACCCCCTTGTCAAGCACAGTCGAGAGGAGAGCATGGGTTTGGTTCCACTGGAGGACTTACTCTTTTAACAATGAACCTGAATGAGCGACCAAAGTGCACTGTAATATATGATTATCGGGGTGAAAGGCAATCCTTGGAAGGATTATTAGATACTGGCACAGACTCCAGCATTGTGAGTCCGGATTTTTGGCCCCACAATTGGCCATTGCAGTCAACCACAGTGCCAGTAACCGGAGTTGGAGGCCTGACACTTGCAAGAAAAACACTCATGCTATCTGTGACTATTGATGGCAAAACTGTGTGGAGTGTTTTCTCAGTTGAACCTTTGCCTCCTACTGTGCAGTGCCTTATTGGTCGAGACATTTTGGCTCAGATGGGAGTAGTACTGACAAATGAGCACCCTTTGGGCTAAAGGCCATTGCATGGACTTTCCCAATCCCATTAACCTGGACCACGGACGTTCCAGTATGGGTTAAGCAGTGGCCATTAAAAAGGGAGAGTCTCGAACAAGTTCACATACTGGTACATGAACAATATAAACAAGGACATTTACAGTTGTCAACAAGCCCATGGAATACCCCTATCTTTGTTATTAAAAAGAAGTTGGGGAAGTATCGCTTAATACATGATTTGCGGGCTGTAAATGAACAAATGGAGCCTATAGGAGCCTTACAACCAGGATTACCTATTCCGGCTATATTGCCAAGGGACTGGCCACTTTTGATTATTGATCTGAAGGACTGCTTTTTTACTATTGCTTTACACCCTCGAGACACTCGGAGATTTGCATTCACTCTGCCGGCCCTAAACAGGAGAGAGCCGGACAAAAGATTTGAATGGGCTTCTCTTCCCCAGGGCGTGCGCAACAGCGCCACCTTGTGCCAACTGTATGTTGACAATGCTTTACAACCCTTACGGCAAGCCTGGCCTGAAACAATCATCTATCACTATATGGATGATATTTTATTTGCGCAGCCACAACCTTTTACAGGTCAACAAATTCAAGCAATATATGATGCTTTGAAGTTTTATGGACTGACTGTAGCTTCTGAGAAAATTCAATTATCTGCACCTTGGAGATATCTGGGGGGGACACTTACTGATCAAATTGTTACCCCTCAGAAATTGCAATTAAACATTAAATTACATACATTGCATGATGTTCAGAAATTACTGGGGGACCTGCAGTGGCTACGCCACATTGTTGGTATCCCTAATGAAGTGTTAGATGAACTTCGACCTTTGCTAAAGGGAACTGATCCGGCACAGCCTGTTCATATAACCTCTGAACAGGTTGAGACACTGCAGCAGATATTGGACTGTGTCACACAAGGCAGTGTTCAGAGACGCAATCTTGATCTTCCTATACAGCTGACAGTTTGGTGTGGACCAAAATTTTTACTGGGTCCACGTACTCAGCATAACAGAAAAACGGGGGAGATATAGGCCTTGGAATGGATATCTCCTCCACTTCAACAACATAAAACCCTTCTTCAAAAAATTATAATTTTAGCTGATTTGCTCAAAAAGGGTCGTGAACGGGCGGTACAGATTACGGGAAAGGAACCTGATCAGATACAGATACCAATGAAGAAGGATACATTGACCTGGTACCTGACGAACAGTATGGAGTTACAAGAGGCTCTATTGGGAGCCGGTAGTGTGACTGCCAATGATGATATTCCCAATATACCATTGAATTGGATAGGACAGTGCGGTTGGATTCAGTGTCCAAAAAGATCACTAAAGCCCTTATCGGATGCTATAACTGCTTACACAGATGCAGGAAGAAAATCCAAAACTGCTGCAGTGACCTGGCAAGAAGAAGAACAATGGCATCATCATATACTCCAAGCTACCGAGATGGACACTTTACAAATGATGGAGCTATTGGCTGTTGTATGGGCCATGATGCATTTCTCTGGACCTCTCAACATTGTAACAGATTCCTTGTATGTTGCAGGTGTGTGTGAGCGAATAGAGGATGCCTCTATAAAAGAGGTTCAGAACAGGAGGTTACATGAACTGTTTATGCAGTTGCAGAGAGCAATCAAGCTAAGAAAGCATTCTTTTTGTGTTATCCATATCAGAAGTCACAAATGGGATATTGGTCTGGGAGAGGGTAACATGCGAGCAGATAAATTAGTCTCAATCGCACAAGCAACTCTGATTCCCAAGCAAACCATAGCCAGAGAGGCACACTCCATGTTCCACCAGAATGCAAAAGGCCTCCATAGAGAATTTCAGATATCTATGGAGGAGGCACGGGCAATAGTCAAAGCCTGTCCTATATGTAGTCCTCATAATGGAAGCTGTGGCTTAGGTCTGGGAGTTAACCCAAGAGGGCTGAGCACAAATGAGACCTGGCAAATGAATGTCACACATGTTGCAGAGTTTGGGAAGTTGAAGTACGTGCATGTTACCATAGACACTTACAGTCATTTTATATGGGCCACAGCACAGACTGGTGAGACAGCAGGGCAGGTAGAGAGACATCTCAGCAGTTGTTTTGCAGTAATGGGAGTGCCACAGCGCATCAAAACAGATAATGGGCCTGCTTACTGTAGCAAAAGAATAAAGCAATTCATGCAAATGTGGGGGATAGAACACGTAACAGGCATCCCTAATTCTCATACAGGGCAAGCGATTGCAGAGAGAGCAAATGGTACCTTGAAAAGATATTTGAGTAAATACACGGATATCAGAGAGCCACAAGAAAGATTGTTAAAGTGTTTGTTTGTTTTGAACCACTTGTGTGTTTTTGGGGAAAATAAGGTTCCTGCTGTGATTCGTCACTACGTACAAGAAACAGATGGTGTAAAGAAAGATGTATGGATAAGATACAGAGATCCTAAAACAAGACAACGGCAAGGTCCTGCTAAAGTGTTATATTGGGGCCGCAGATATCTTTGTGTTTCTACCCCTACATAATCTCTGTGGGTACCTGCTAAATGGACCCGAGCAGCTGTGTTTGATGGAACACCTCAATCAACTGAGCGAAGAGGATCATCAGCGAGTGGAGATGAGGCTGTTGATTATCCTTCAACCGATACTTTTTAAACTGAAAGGACAGTGTGATGCTGCCATCGATCGAGCAGTTGATCGGTGCAAATCTCTTGATAACATATTAAGCTTGCATTCAATGTTTTCTGATTTTGAATCTGAAGGGCCTAGGGATTTAGCTTGTATTAAGTGTCAAGATAGACATTGTGCTGCATGGACACTGCTTTTTTGTGGAGGTTGTCAGGAGACTAAGTGGGTACATCAATCTCAATTAGCTGAAATGTGGTGTGAAAAGTGTAGTTTCTATTGGCGGTTTAACTCTTGGCAGAGAGAACTTAAATCGTTTACAGGACTATCTGGTTTCCAAGGGTTACAGTTGTATGAGTCCCCAGAACAGAAAATCCTTGCATGGTTTAGATGGGAAATACAACATTTAGTCAAACGTGTTTTGGGGCTATCTCAGTCGTGTATTTTGCAGACTAAGTGTGGTAGAAATATTCCTCTGTCACAGTCGAGTGTGATAGGTCCTATTTCGGGAGGTCAGGAACCCAACCAAGTGTGGGAGGATTGTTTGAAGAACCTAAAGAAGCTAAATCTGAGAAAGAAGAGATATTCTTAAAAGTTTGTGACAGACATGATGGCCAGGTGGCTCAAAAAAGTGCCTGGAAAGATCAGGGTGATATGGAGACCTTATGCTATTGCTTTATTAATTTTCACTTCTTTTGTGGACAGTGTAGACCATCAGGCATGGGCCCCACTTCAGCCCAAGACTAACATATGGGTCACCCTGGCAAACTTAACTAAACAGGAGGCTATTTGCCTGTCATTGTCTTCTCCTGGTAATCCATTCACAACCTGTTTGGTTGGATTGCCGGCAGATCCCTGGCTGTGCCCTTCACATATACCAACTTGTAAGGTCAGCAATGCTAGGACGAGTGTGGATAATTGGGACCAGTGGGTTTCCCACTTTCCTATAGCACCACAGGAACCCCAAGAGTTGGAGTTGTTAGGGTCAGTGATCGCAGATGCATGTATTTATTTTAACCATAGAAGCCTGCTGTCAGTCAAGAACCATTCTAATGTTGTAACTTCCAGCATGGCTGTCTACCGTAATGCATCGGCCTGGTGCAATTATACAACCAAGAGAGTGTCAGTCTCATCAAATGACCCTATTCAATTGCCAGCAGGATACTTCTGATATGCAGAGACCGTGCTTGGGCCGGTATCCCATCAATGCTGCACGGGGGACCATGTACACTTGGACGGCTGTCTCTACTCACAACCAACATGTCGATGATACTTAACGTGAGCCGCCATCGTAGAAGCAAACGAATGGCTCATGCATTTGCAGCAGACTGCCGGGATGATGTAAAGTTTTGGTCCCCAGCTGCCATAGTTGCAGCATTTTTCTTAACTCCAGGGGTATCAGCAGCAGGTGCTCATGCTATTTTAAACAAGTTAGGATGTTGGCTTGCTAAACAAACAAATGCAACTTCTTTAGCGATTTCTAGTCTTTTGCTTGATGTTGATTCTATTCGCCATGCGACACTTCAAAATAGAGCTGCAATTGATTTTCTCTTACTTGTACAAGGCCATGGTTGTGAAGAATTTGAAGGCATGTGTTGCATGAATCTTTCTGATCATGCACAGTCTGTACACTCACAGCTCTCTGAGTTGCGGAGGTTAACTGGGAACTTACAGGTAGAATCAGGCCTTGGTATTGATGGATGGCTCAAATCTTTAAGCTTAGGATCATGGTTACGCTCTATTGTTAAGGTTAGCATTGTAGTAGCTATTGTAGCTTTGTTGTTAGTATTAATTTTGCCATGTTTTTGTATATGCTTACAGAATATGGTGCAAAAGATGATATCTGCCACATTCAATCAGACCATGCTTGTTCAACAGAAAAACGGGGGAAATGTGGAGAGCTTTGTGGATAATCGGCTAGCTGAGAAAGGCCACTTTGATGTGATACCGTTGGATAAGGTTCGGGGAAACAAGCTGGGGATTATGCAACCAGTGTCCAATCACTGACAAAGGTCATGGTGACCTTCGCTGAAACAGGAAGATGGGGGAGAAAATCGCTTGCCAGAAAATGAAGATAGCCTAGGTAGAGTAGCTATAGGAATGTAAACATAGAAGCAAAATAATCATTAGAGCACAGAAGTAGGTGTGGTTGATCTAAGTGTGCTTTAACCAATAATGAGCTCAACTTTTGCAATATGTATAAGCTTCATTAACACCAATATAAATATGTGTGAGCTTTCAATAAACTTTGGGATTTGATGTTCATGCATATTGTGTGCTGCAATTCTTCCGCCATTCACGACACAGGTACCTGAGTCAAGGCAAGTAGTCAAGGAAACTTGGGAGAAAATAGGAACATGGATGAGACCCATGGGCCAGAAAGACTGTATTCTAAGTGATGGCACACTAGGAACCCCTATGGGAGAATCAGCAGGCATCACACAATGGCAATGCTATTTGCCACACTATAAAAAGATTATAGAAAATGTTACAGAAACCACCCTGGTATGGAAGTGTGAGGCCAAGGATCAGGAAGATCAGACAGAGCCTTGGGACAGTGCGTGGTCTGTGAGTATCCTTCAAAGATTCCAATGTATGGCAAACACCCCTTGGGGCATTAAGTGGGAAGGCCCTGAGAATGAAACAGATCCAGCAGTAACAAACACTGCCACCAGTAGCAGAACGAGGGCAGACCAAGTTGGTGGGCATGTAATAAAACTTATGACTGCACTTCTGATGATGCAGAGATAAAGTAGATGCCACCCCTGGCAATAGCCCTACAAACTGGCTGTGCTTGCAGAGGGATCAAACATAAACAAGGCAGAGGGAATTATAAAGTAGTTGTAGGATGTACCAGGAGTACAGTCCGAGGTCCAGGACAATTTGTATGGGCAGCAAGCGATGGCACCTGGACAACACATCTGCCTGTAGATGGGAAAGTAAAGGAAATTACTTTAGGCCTCCCAACCTCATGTCCAATTTGGAAAAAGTCCCCATTTAACGGAAAACATGAACTTGTGCAGATAAGAGCAAGACGAGAAGTTCTAGACAATGAAAATCCAGATGACACTTGGCAAGAACCCTCTAGTGGAGTGAAATTTGGGTGGGCCCTAGAGTCTTTGCTTGGTCCTACAGCAAACTATCAGAGTAGAAGATGCTGTACAAACTTACAGGTCAGGTAGATAGACTGGCAAGAGTCACCCGGGAAGGATTTAAAGAATTAAACGTACAATTGCAAGCCACCACAAAAATGACTTTACAAAATCGATTAGCCTTAGATTTGTTACTCCTGAAAGAGCATGGAGTATGTGGATTTTTAAAGGGATGGGTTGGTCATTGCTGCGTTCACATCCCAAATGTAACTGCAGATGTAGAATATGACATCAATCAGTTGAAACAAATAGAGCATGAAGCACAAGAAGAGCAAAAGGATTTGACTACGACCTGGCTAGGCAAAATCTTTAAAGTTTAGGGTGGAATGTGAGTTCATGGATTAAATCTATCATTGAGACTGTGATAATCTTACTAATTGTATTCTTAGCAATTTGGTTAGTTCACAGCATCTTAAAAGGAGAGATAAAGAAGAAAACATCCTGGAACCAGAAGATAATAAAGGCACTGACACGCCCACCATCTTCTGGTTCTCCAGTTTGTGACAGCATCCACGACAACGTTTACATCAACCATGGACTTGAAGAACGTCAAGAATAAATTGAGAAATAAAGGACTATATCAAGTGAAAACATTTACACCTATAGTGAAGTGAAAATGCTTTCAAAGGGGGGAGAATGATAGTGGGGCCCTGGAAAAATGTCAAAAATAGACTCTGAAAACGTTAGGCTTTGTGCTTGCCAGATCATGTGAAATCGCACCTGCATAAGCAGTACATGATAAATGATATAATTGTTAGATGTGATGATTGTTTAGTAATTAAATATACTTACTGTATAATCATAGGAAGAATCATGAGAAACTATGTTAGAAGTTTGAGGGGGGCCATGAGGAGCCCATGCTTGGCTGAAATCTATGTATACAATAGAACAATATAAATTTAATCATTAACATGAAAGTTATATAAGGATAGAATATAAAAACATGTTCATCCCGAACCCATGTCGGAGTCAGATTTGGGTTGGTACCCCTGACACCCAGAGCTCTTCAATAAAAGCACCTGCATATAATCATTCTGGTGATTATGTGTTTCTGAACGCTAATATACCCAGTAAACTGTTAAACCCTTCCCAGTTGCTGTGCATGAGGCTCTATGAATACGCACCAGGCTGATGTAAGGGGAAAGGTATTTCAGGGGATCCCTGAAGGTAACAGGGTGCTCCTGCCTCAGTGCCAAGATGCACCCAGCCGTAATAACCTTTGCTCCATGGTCCTGGTCTCCCATTGTCCCTTAATAAACTTTTTAGATTTTCACAGGAGAGTGAACGTGTTTTTCACACTTCTGAATGGTTGAAGTTTTTTCATTTTTCACGGGAGGCAGTTTTGAAGAGCCGCAAGTGGCCAATCTGCCTGCAACAAGCACCATTCCACGGGACGTCTGCTGCAGCTCATGGAGGGTAAAGCCCTGGAGGCTCCTTATGGACAGTTATGGACGATTGCAGGCAGCGCCTCCATGCCCTGGATCAGCGGTGCCCCCTCCTGGGAACCCCCACGTGTTCCAGTTTCTGTGAAGCTGCCTGTGAAAAACACATTCACTCTCCTGTGAAAATGTAAACAGGTTAATAAAGGACTTTAATAAAAGTTTAATGGGAGACCAGGACCATGGAGCAAAGGTTATTACGGCCGGGTGCATCTTGGCACTCAGCCAGGAGCACCCTGTTACCTTCGGGGATCCCCTGAAATACCTTTCCCCTTACATCAGCCTGGGGCATATTCATAGACCCTCATGCACAGCAAACTTTTCCCCCAAAACTAGTTTACATCTTCCAAGAAGTGTTTAGCATGGCTCTTCCTTGGATCTGCCTTTTCAGAGCATGTGTGTTTCTTGGCTGTGGTTTTGGCTCCTTCTCTTTATCGCCTCCAGGTTTTGGGCCTTGGTGCACTCTGCCTTCAGACAGGGAGTGCTGATAGTTGGCAGATCTGTACAGGTGTCCTCATCCTGGGTGCATTGGATGTTATCCCATCCAAGCAGGAACTTTAGCACAAGCAGTCTTTTCACAAGCTTAATTAACGACAGAAATAAAAACTATAGAACAAAGTTACTTTAAAAAACAGTCCCAGCCCATATTTGATTCCAGTCTGTGTGGTCCTGATCCATATGGTCCCAGAAACCTGGGATCCCAGTCCATACAGTCCCAGTCCATATTTGATCCCACTCCAGGCTACCCCAGTCTGGAGGGTTCTGATCCACACGATCCCCATCCATGTGATCCCAGTCCAGGTGATCCCAGCCCATATTTGATCCCAGTCCATCTTTGATCCAAGCCCATATTTGATCCCAGTCTGTGGGGTCCTGCACACACTCCCAGGGTCTGGAATTCCAGTTCCCAGCCAGGAAAAAATGTTCCTGCCCTTGAACTTCCTTCCTATCCCCTCAACAAATTGCAATAAAATTATAAACAAAGAAATAATAATTGAAATTAAATAAATTATAATAAAAAAAAAAATCTCAACTCTTCTTTACAATACTCCAACAATGATTCAACTCAAACCAACAATAATTATTACTATAATATTACCAATGCATATAAATAAACAAATTATATATCAAGAAATACCTTTGGAAAATTTTAACTCGATGACTAATGTACTTTAGATAAAAAAATATCTAAAGAATAGACATTTAAATATCTAAAGAATAGATATATAATTTCTCAGACATTTTAACCAAACAATTAAACTTTAATAACATCCTTAAGTACTCTTGAAAAATTAAAATTATTTTTAAAACATTAATTGTGTGTGGGTGGTTTTATTTTGATATTGGTTTTTGGATTGTTTGGGTTAGATGATTTAAAAATGGGACTTTTATAGGAATTGAATCAGCTGAGAAGGTGGCACTCTGCAAACAGAACTGACTGAAAATCAATGGGACAGAAATCAGTAACTCTGAAAGTTTTATTTGCTATCAAATACATCGCACACAGCCAGGCCCACACAATCCCCATCCCACTGCTCCAAATTGGGATCCCACTTCTCCCAATCTCCTTCCAACCCCATCTCAACTTGACAGCTGTGGAATGGAGTGAGTTTGGCCTGGGATTGAATTTTTTGAGGAGGGAACAAGCAATCTGAGGTGGAATTGAGCCTTTTGGGGTTAAAATTCAGTTATTTTCAGTGGGATTTGCGTGGTTTTGAGGTGACTGTTCCATCCCTCCGGACTTTTGGAGTAGAGAGAGATGGAGAAGAGAAAAAAATTCAGGCCAAACCAAATGACAAGCAGCCAGGTGTGTTCCCAACATGGATAACAGGGAATGTGAGTGACCAGGGCTGTGCCCAAAGTGCCTCCTCCAGTGGGGGATGGAGCTGCAGCAGCGCACGAAGCTCTTCCCGCACTCGGGGGACTCGCAGGGCTTCCCTTACCGGTGCCTCCATTGGTGTTGGGTCAAGTTAGAGCTGCAGGAGAAGCTCTTCCCACACTGGGGACACTCATAGGGTCTCTCCCCAGTGTGGATGCGCTTGTGAATGATGAGGTTGGAGTTGTACTTGAATCCCTCCCAGCAGTCTGGGCAGCGGGAGGGCCTCTCCTCTGTGTGACTTGGAAAGTGCAGGAGGAGATGGAAGCTGGTCAGAAACCTCTTCCTGCATTTATCACACTCGTAGGGCCTCTCCCCATTGTGGATGCGCTGGTGCCTGAGGAGGTTGCAGTTGAGCTTGAATCTCTTCCCACAGTCGGGGCATTGGAAGGGCCTCTCCTCTGTGTGACTCTGATAGTGCTGGAAGAGACTGGAGCTGGTCTGAAACCTCTTCCTGCAGTGATCACACTCGTAGGGCCGTTCCCCAGTGTGGGTCCTCTGGTGCCTGATCAGGTCGGAGTTCCACCTGAAGCTCTTCCCACACTCCATGCACATGTGGGGCTTCTCCCCATCATGGAGCTGCTCATGGAGCACCAGCTCCGAGCTCTGGCTCCATCTCCGGCCGCCTTCCCGGCCCAGGCTGCCTCTTTCCCCCTCACATCCCCGCCATCTGCGTTTGCAGCCCCTCCTCGTGAGGCATCTCCGGGCCTTTTCCTCCCCGTTGGCTTCCTGCGCCGTGGAGCCGCTCAAAACGGCCTCTGCCACCAGGTTCTGCCGCGGGCATTTGTCCTCCCTGCTCTCCATGCTCAGCTCCTGCTCTGGGCGAGGAAGGACAAGGACAGCATGGGATTTGCCTCCGTGCCACAGGCAAGGGCCACGAGATCCCCCCAGGGCTGTGCTGCAGCCGGGGGCCCTGCTGGGCTGGGAGATGGAGCAGCACAGAGGGGAAAGGGGCACTGACTTCCTCCTCACCTGCCTCAGTGTCCTGGGGCATCTTCCTCTTTCTCGCAGCCTCCCAGGGGTTGGAAATGGGAAATCCTGGTTTGGAGAAAACAAGGGATGAGCACGTTTGTAGGAGCATCAGGGGTAGCACAGTCGGGATGGACGGAGATGAGAGATCTCTGCAGCCAGGTTGTGGAACTTGCGGTTTATTGCAAAGGGCCTGGGTGCAGGGCCCTGCTTGGAGCTGCCAGCCACAGCTTGGAGCAGGCCTGAGAGAAGAGAGGGGGAGAGAGGATGAGAGGGTGAGAGAGTAAGAGGGTAAGAGTGTAAGAGAGTAAGGTTCCCGTTACAATAAAATGAATCTTCTTCTGTGTTGAATATTCTATTTCTCACTAACCATTCCAGTTCAGCACACAAATCCTTTAGCATTTACATACAGCCTATAAAAATCATTACATCACCATACTGTAATAAGAAGCAATACATTTGTTCATTAATTAAATCAATAGCTAAATAATTATACAATATAAAAGCAATAACTAAATAGCTAAAACCGCTTGATTCTTAAATGTGCAGCCACATATGGTTGCTTGGCTTGCAGGAATCATATAGTGCTTTGGGAATTCCTTGGTAAAGATATACCTTGTAAGGAAAAGTTCACCCAGAGGTCACAGAGGAAGGCCATAACAACAATTCCTAAACGCGCAAGAATTGCTTAGGCTTGCAGGAATCGTATAGTGTTCTGAAAATTCCACTGTATAGGTACGCCTTATAAGGAAAAGTTCAGTCAGCGGTTAAAGAGGAAGACTTGGAGCCTTCATCCCACAACCACCAGAAGGCAGAAAAAGACCCCCTAGCAACTGAACGAGCAAGCGCAAAAGACAGACCACGTCATCCCTGGACCCGGGAGAAGAAGGCAATAGAAGGTGAACTTTGGGGATAGGAACGGCGCGAGCCTAGAGGAGCGGAGACTCCCAGCCGCCCAGCGCTGAACTTTGCTTGCTCTCGCTTGCAAAATAATAAAAAAAAAGTATGATCCTTAAATCCAGTGAACTCGTTTATCACCATACTGTGTTACATTTTGAACCCTAAAAACTCCTCTTTGGACCCCTTCTGCTGAGCTAGTAGGGTCTGCTCTGACCCTTGGACCTGTCTGCAAGCAGTGGGAATTGTTTCTTCAGAAGGGGATTACCTTCAGTCAGGCCACACCATTGTTTTCCATTTGTTCAGTAACTAAGGTATCTAACAGCTTGCTTTCATTCCAATCTTGCTTATAGTTTCTATATTCTTAAAAGCTTTTGAGAATATAGTAACTATAAGCAAGATTGGAATGAAAGGCCAGACAATAATATTTATAAGGCTTTCCTGTTTCATCTACCCCAACACACGTTGAATTTGAAGGTCCCTCTGCCCCCCAGAAAACCCTCCCAAACACCAAGATTCAGCCCGGAAAAAGCCTCCCAGGAGTTCCCCGTCCCTGGCCCTTTCTCTCTGGTGTTCAGGGGTTCCCCCCTGTCCCAGCTGCTGGGGTCACCCTGGCATTGGGGATCCCCCTTCTCCTGGGTGCCCACCCTGCCCAGGCTGCTGACAGTGCCAGCAATGCCAAAAGCTCCCCCCTCTTGGCTCTCCCCATTTCGGGATGCCGGGGCTGTTTGGGCTCCCGGGCTCCCTTCTCCCCTCATTCTCTGCTCTGCGCTGCAGCGGCTCCAAGGAGTCCCCCCTGCCCCTCTCCAGGCTCTTGAGGCTCCCGCCAATGGCGGCGCTCCCCCTCTCTGGGCTCCCCACTTTGGCCTCCTGGGGCACACAGGGCTCTGCTCCTCCAGGCTGCCTCTGCCGGCAGCCGCCACCGCCACCCCCCGATGTCCCCCTGAGGGGCCTTTTCCGCTCAGCCTTGGACTTCTTCATTCTCCAAACATCCCCCCAAAAAACCCAACCCAGGGACCCCCCGGGATATCTGGGCCGGGCTCCCCCTCCCCACTTACCTGCGCCATGGGGGGGGCGATGATCCCACAGGTGGGGGCTGCGAATTCAGGCAGGGCTCGAGACCGCGTGGTTCCCGCAGCTCAGCCTTGATCCGCCCTTGTCCCTCCTCTTCCTCTTCCGTCCGCTCCTCCTCTGTCTCATCTCCCCCTCCTTCTTCTCCTCCTCCATCCCTCCTCCCTCTCCTACTTCTCCCCCCTAACCCCGCCTCCTTCCCTCCTCTTTCTCCTCCCGCTCCTCCTCTTCCATCCCACCCCCATCTCCTCTTCCATCCCGCACCTTCCATTCCTTCTCCTCCTCCTCCTCCTCCCTAACCCCACCTCCTTCTCCTCCTTCCATCGCTGCTCTCTCTCCACCTCCATCCCGCCCCTTCCATCCCTCCTGTCTTTTCTCCTCTCCCCTAACCCCGCCTCCTCCTCCCCCTCCATCCCTGCCTTTCCCTCCCTCCTCCTCCTCCTCCCCCAGCAGCAGCCACACCCTCGGTGCCCCGTTCCCGCAGCCCTCGCAGCCCGCGGCAGCAGCGGCCATGGAGCCGGGCCAGGTCGGCATGGGCAGCGCGGGGCTCTCGGCTGCTCCCAGCCGCTGCGGGCGGGGGGAACCCGGCCCGGGCCAAAGGAGAGGCAAACTGGGCAAACTGGGGGCTGCACATCCAAACTGGGCCTTGCTGGGGACCCTGCCTGGCCACTGCCAGCCCTTGGGGCTCCTCTCGGCACATCCGCCAGGGGGGAACGCACACAGGCCTGGGAGATCCCAGCAGTGACAGCATTGCCAGGGACTGGGCTGCACTGGGATCGTACTGGGAGTGACTGGGGCTGTACTGGCTTTGTACTGACATCATACTGAGATCGTACTGGGAGTGACTGGGGCTGTACTGGCTTTGTAGTGCCATTATACTGGGATCATACTGCCATACCAGGGCAGACTGTGATTGCACTGATGGATACTGGGATCGTACTGGGAGTGAGTAGGAGCCTGTGGGGGGCACTTGAGACCATGTTAGGGACAAATGGGATATACTGGGATGAACTGGGATGGTGCTGAGTGTGACTGGGAGTAGCTGTGAGGAACTGGGGACATGCTAGGAGCAACTGGGAGGAACTGGAACTGAATGGGTGCATGCTGGGAGTGATTGGAAACTGCTGGGCTTATACTGGGATGAACTGGGATCATGCTGGAGCTGACTGGGATCATTCTGGCAGTGAGTGCCACTACACTGAGGCTGACTGGGAGTGCTTGGGAGCAAATGGGATCATACTGGATGAACTGGAAAGATGCTGGAGGGAACTGGGTTACACTGGGAGATACTGGGAGTGACTTGAACAAAAGTGAGGGTGAAAGAGAGCAACTGGAACCATGTGGAGCACAACTGGTTCATACTGGCAGGGACTGGGAGCACACTGGGCTCATCTCTGGATCATACTGGGAGGGACTGGACTAATACTGGGAGGATCTGAGAGGGACTGGGAGCACACCCTGCACATCATCCCCCATACTGGGTCTGACTGGGAGCAACTGGGAGCACGCTGGCAGCAAATGGCATCATACTGGGACTGACTGGGTTGATCTAGGAAGCAACTGGAACCACGCTGGAGGCAGCTGGGACCATACTGGGAGAGACTGGAAGCAACTGGGATTATACTGGGACCACCCTGGGAGGGCTGGCATGTGACTGGGATCAAACTGGAGCTTACTGGGATCATCCTGGGGTTGAAAGGGAGCGACTGGGATCCCACTTTGGGCTACTGGGAGCAGCTGAGGGAAACTGGGATGATGCTGCAAGCAAACTGGAGGAACTGGGAAGGACTGGTTGTCTGCTGTAGGCAACTGGGATCTACTGGGCATGACTGGGGGATCATACTGGGATAACTGACCCCTTACTGGGGCCACGGGAAGTGCCTGGGAATGACTGCAGACATGCTGGGGGCAACTGGGATATACTGGGAGTGTCTGGAACCATCCTGGGGGGATTGGAACCACACTGGGAACAACTGGGACCATGCTTGGGAGAACTGGGACCACACTGGGGGCCACTGGGTGTGAGTGGGATCATACTGGGAGGGACTGGGATCATATGGTGAGTGACTGAGACTATAGCAGGGACACCTGGATTCAACTGGGACCATACTGGGAGTGTCTGTAACCATTGGGGAGTGATGGAAGCACACTGGGAACAGCTGGGCCCATGCTGGGAGCAACTGGAGTCACTCTGAGGGTGACTGGAATCATGCTGGGATTGACTGGGAGCAACTGGAATGGAGCTGAAAGCAACTGGGAAGTGGGAGTGACTGGGAACACGCTTGAAGCAACCGGGATAAACTGGGAGAGACACTGAGTTACTGGGATCATACTTGAGGGTACTGGGTCATGCTGGCATTGACAGAGAGCAACTGGGATCACACTGGAGGCACTGGAATTGTACTGGGAGTGTCTGGGAGCAACTGGGATTAGACTGCAAGTGACTGGGATCATACTGGGAGTGGCTACAACCATACTGGGATTAGAGTGGGTGTGATTGGACCCTGACTGGGGGTTACTGGGAGCTACCAGGCCCATCCTGAAAGCTGACTGGGGACTTAATTAGCAGAGCTGGGAGCAACTGGGGTAAAACTGGGGGCAAGTGAAACACGCTGAGGTAATGGGGAGTGCCTGGCAATGACTGCCAGAATGTTCAGGGCAACTGGGATAGACTGGGAGGGTCTCTGACCATCCAAGTGGTGATTGGGACCAAACTGGGAGTGACTGGGAAGGTGTTGGGGGAATTGGGAACATACTGGGGTCAAGTGGGAGTGACCGGGGCCCTGCTAGGAGAGACTGGGATCATAGTGGCAGTGCCTAGGACTATGCTAGGGACAACTGGGAGAACTGGGAACACACTGGATGAAAGTGCGAGGAACTGGGAGCAACTGGGACTGTGCTGGTAGTAAATTGCATGATCATACGGAAGGACTGGCAGGGACTGTCTTCATACTGGGAGCAACTGGAATCCTGCGGGGAGTGAGGGGATGTGACCAGGATTATACTGGGAGTGCCCAGGCCTATACTGGGAGCAAGTGGGCTCATACGGGGAGCAGCCACTGCCTGAACCTGGACCCCCCAAAAACACCTCCCAGGGCCCCCTGATGTCCCCCTGAGGGCCATCTGCGGCTCGGCTTTGGAGCCCTGCCAGCTGCAAACATCCTCCCCAAAAAACCCCAAACTCAGGCACCCCCCCGGGATATTTGGGCCGCGCTTCCCCTGCCCGGGCACCAGCAAAATGGGGGGCGATGCTTCTGGGACTGCGGCGCCTCCAGGGAGCGCCCAGGCCACGAGATTCTCCCTCTCCTCTTGTGCTGCGGCCGCTCGGCCTCTTCCTCCCTCCCTGCTCCTCCTCCCCTGTTCCTGAAGGCCGAACTGTGAGAGCAAATGGGGCAGGGAAAGGCCGAAACCGTGAGGGGAAAGGGGGCGAGGAAAGGGCGGGAACCGTGAGGGGAAAGGGGGTGGGGAAAGGGCGGGAACCGTGAGGGGAAAGGGGCGGGCTCAGGCCAAGGGCGGGAACCATGAGGGGACACTCTGGGAGGCGGCACCCTGCAAACAGAACTGCAACGGACTAAACATGAACGGGAAAGAAATCAGTAAGTCTGAGAGTTTTATTTGCCATCAAATACATCCCACACACCCAGCCCCACACAATCCCCATCCCACCTGTCCAAAAAGGGATCACACCTCTGCCTGTCTCCTCCCAAACCCATCTAAGCCTGGTGGCTCTGGAATAGAGTGGGTTTGGCATGGAATTGAGGTTTTCTGTGGTGGGAATGAGCTCTTTTGAGGTAATATTGAGCTCTTTTCAGTGGGATTAGGGTTGTTTTGAGGTGACAGATCCATCCCTCTTGGCTTTTGGAGTGCAAAGAGATGGAGAAGAGAGAAACATTAAGGTGAAAAAAAAAGGAAAACAAGCCACGTGTGTTCCTAACATGGACCACAGGGACTGTGGCTCACCAGGGTTATGCCCAAAGTGCCTCCTCCAGTGGGGGATGGAGCTGCAGCAGTGCACAAAGCTCTTCCCGCACTCGGGGCATTCGCAGGCCTTCCCTTACCGGTGCCTCCGTTGGTGTCGGGTCAAGTTAGAGCTGCAGGAGAAGCTCTTCCCACACTGGGGACACTCATAGGGTCTCTCCCCAGTGTGGATGCGCTGGTGAATGATGAGATGGGAGTTGTGCTTGAATCCCTTCCCACAGTTGGGGCAGCGGAATGGCCTCTCCTCTGTGTGAATCCGATAGTGCCGGAGGAGATGGGAGCTGGTCTGAAACCTCTTCCTGCATTTATCACACTCGTAGGGCCTCTCCCCTGTGTGGATGCGCCGGTGGGTGATGAGGGTGGAGTTGTGCTTGAATCCCTTCCCACAGTCGGGGCATTGGAAGGGCGTCTCCTCTGTGTGACTCGGAAAGTGCAGGAGGAGATGGAAGCTGGTCAGAAACCTCTTCCTGCATTTATCACACTCGTAGGGCCTCTCCCCTGTGTGGGTCATCTGGTGCCTGATTAGGTCAGATCTCTGGCTGAAGCGCATCCCACACTCCCCACACTCGTAGGGTCTCTCCCCAGTGTAGATCCTTTGGTGCTTTATAAGGGCAGAGCTCCTCCTGAAGGTCTTCCCACACTCCCCACACTCGTAGGGCCGTTCCCCAGTGTGGGTCCTCTGGTGCATGATCAGGTCGGAGTTCCACCTGAAGCTCTTCCCACACTCCCCACACTCGCAGGGCCGTTCCCCAGTGTGGAGCCTCTGATGCTGGAACAGGTTCCCTTTGTGTCCAAAGCTCTTCCCACATTCCACACATTGGTAGGGCCGTTCCCCAGTGTGGATGCGCCGGTGCCTGACGAGGGTGTAGTTGCGTTGGAATCCCTTCCCACAGTCGGGGCAGTGGAAGGGCCTCTCCTCTGTGTGACTCTGATAGTGGTGGAGGAGATGGGAGCTGGTCTGAAACCTCTTCCTGCATTGATCACACTCGTAGGGCCGTTCCCCAGTGTGGGTCCTCTGGTGCCTGATCAGGTCGGAGTTCCACCTGAAGCTCTTCCCACACTCCACGCACATGTGGGGCTTCTCCCCATCATGGAGCTGCTCATGGAGCACCAGCTCCGAGCTCTGGCTCCATCTCCAGCCACCCTCCCGGCCCAGGCTGGCTCTTTTCCCCTCACATCCCCGCCATCTGCGTTTGCAGCCCCTCCTCGTGAGGCATCTCTGGGGCTTTTCCTCCCCGTTGGCTTCCTGCGCCGTGGAGCCACTCAAAACGGCCTCTGCCACCAGGTTCTGCTGCGGGCATTTGTCCTCCCTGCTCTCCATGCTCAGCTCCTGCTCTGGGCGAGGAAGGACAAGGACAGCATGGGATTTGCCTCCGTGCCACAGGCAAGGGCAATGAGATCCCCCCAGGGCATCCCCGGCAGGACAGCACTGCCCCCGATGTCCCCCCGAGGGGCCTTTTCTGCTCAGCCTTGGACGTCTTCATTCTCCAAACATCCCCCCAAAAAACCCAACCCAGGGACCCCCCGGGATATCCGGGCCGGGCTCCCCCTCCCCGCTCAGCTGCGCCATGGGGGGGGCGATGATCCCACAGGTGGGGGCTGCGAATTCAGGAATTCGAGACCTCCTGGTTCCCGCAGCTCAACCTTGATCCATCCTTGTCCCTCCTCTTCCATCCCCGCTCATCATCCTCCTCCTCGCTAACCCCACCTCCTTCTCCTTCTCCCCCCTCCTCTTCCATAGCCCCATCTCCCCCTTCCTAACCCCGCCTCCTCCTTCCCCTCCATCTCTGCCCTCCTCCTCCTACTAAGCCTTGATCTGCCTTCATCCCTCCTCTTCCTCTCACTCCTCCTCTTATCTCCACCTCCTTCTTCTCCTCCATCCTTCCTCCCTCTCCTCCCCCCCCTCACCCCGCATCCTTCATTACTCTTTCTCCTCCTGCTCCTCCTCTTCCATCCCCCCTCCTCCTCATCCCCTGTCTTATTTCCCACCTCCTTCTTCTCTTCCATCTCGCCCCTTCCATCCCTTCTCCTCCTTCTCCGCCCTAACCCCACCTCCTTCTCCTCCTTCCATCGCTGCTCTCTCTCCGCCTTCATCCCTCCCCCTCCTCCCCCTTAACCCCGCCTCCTCCTCCCCCTCCATCCCTGCCTTTCCCTCCCTCCTCCTCCTCCCCCAGCAGCAGCCACACCCTCGGTGCCCCGTTCCCGCAGCCCTCGCAGCCCGCGGCAGGAGCGGCGATGGAGCCGGGCCAGGTCGGCATGGGCAGCGCGGGGCTCTCGGCTGCTCCCAGCCGCTGCGGGCGGGGGGAACCCGGCCCGGGCCAAAGGAGAGGCAAACTGGGCAAACTGGGGGCTGCACATCCAAACTGGGCCTTGCTGGGGACCCTGCCTGGCCCCTGCCAGCCCTTGGGGCTCCTCTCGGCACATCCGCCAGGGGGGAACGCACACAGGCCTGGGGGATCCCAGCAGTGGCAGCACTGCCAGGGACTGGGCTGCACTGGGATCGGACTGGGAGTGTATTGGGGCTGTACTGGGGGGACTGGAACCACACTGGGAACAACTGGGACCACACTGGGGACAACTGGGAGTGAGTGGGACCATGCTGGGAGGGACTGGGATCATATGGGGAGGGACTGGGACTAGAGCAGGAGCAACTGGGTCCAACTGGGACCATCCTGGGAGTGTCTGTAACCATAGGGGAGTGATGGAAGCACACTGGGAACAGCTGGGCCCATGCTGGGAGCAACTGGGATCACTCTGGGGGCACTGGCATCAGACTGGGAGTGACTGGGAGCAACTGGGATTAGACTGCAAGGGACTGGGATCATACTGGGAGTGGCTACACTCGTACTGGGATTATACTGGGCGTGAATGGAACCTGACTGGGGCTTCCTGGGAGCTACTGGGCCCATGTTGGGAGGAAAATGTGACACACTGGGAGCAACTGGGATCGGCTGGAAGGTTCTGGAACCATGCTGAGAGGACTGAGACTACAACTGGGGCAACTGGGATCATCCTGGGAGCAACTGGGGCCACCCTTTGAGCAACAGATAGAAACTGGGATGATGCTAGAGGAAACTGGGAGGAACTGGGAAAGACTGGGATCATTCTGAGGTAACTGAAACATACTGGGAGTGTCTGTAACCATACTGGGGGCACTGGAACCACACTGGGAACAGCTGGGATCATGCTGGGAGCAACTGGGACGATGCTGGGGGAAACTGAATCTGCCCTGGAGGCAACTGGGCACGACTGGGACCCTGCTGGGAGGGACTGGGACTATTCTTGGGGCAACTGGGATCATCATGGGAGGAACTGGGAACAGCTGGAATTATGCTGGGAGCAACTGGGATCCCAGTGAGAGCAGCTGAGGCCATGCTGGGTTACACTGGGATCTCATTGAGAGCGACTGGAATCACACTGGGATTGACTGGGAGTGGCTGGTTTTGTGGATTTGGGGGGTTTGGATTTTGGGGGATTTTCTTGGCATTTTGAGGGGGAGTTTTTCTGGGGGCGTTTGGGGATTTATTGAAATTTTTTGTGGCTTTTTTTGAATTTTGGGGCTTTTACTGGTATTTTCTTAGGATTCTTTAAGATTCTCAGAAATTCTGGGAGTTTTATTGGATTTTTAGGAGATTTTGCGGCATTTTATTGGAATTGTGGTGGCATTTAGTGGGATTCCTTGGGGATTTTGTGTTTTAGGGGATATTTGGTGGGATTTGGGGGGTTTTGGGGGGTTTTTTGGGTGTTGCCAGGATTTTTTTGTATCTTGGGGAGATTTTGTGGGACTTTTGATGGTTTTGGGGACATCTTTGGGGAATTTGCGGAGTTTAATCAGGATTTTTGGGGTTATTTGGATTTCAAAGGATTTTGTGAGCTTTTATTGCGATTCTGGGTTGTTCTAATGGGATTTTGAGAGATTTAATTGGGATTTAGTGGGTTTTATTGGGGCTTTTGTGGCTTTTAAGGAGGTTTTGGTGCCTCTCAGCCCTTCCCCAAGCCAGGGAATGCCCCCTAAAATTCCACTAAAACTCCACAAAATCCCCAAAAAATTACAAGATAACCCTCAAAAACCCCAGAGAATCTCCAAAAATCTCAGTGGAACTCACCAAAATTTAAAAAACTCACTAAATTTTTCAATAAATCCTTCCCCCCACAAAACCCCCACAACCCCAAGAAAACACCCAAATCCAAAACCCCCCAAATCAACAAAAACCCCCCAAAATCACACAACCATCTCAAACCTCAACAATTCTCCCCAAAAACCCCAATGATTCCCCCTAAACTCCCAACAAAATCCCCCAAAGCACAAAAAAGCCACCTCCAAATCCCCAAAAACCCTCTCAAAACCCCAAAATCCCCACAAATCCCCCCAGACTCAGTGGGGCCGTCCTGGATCAGGGGGCACCGGCCGGTGGAAAGGAGCCACTTCAGGGGGCCCTGGGAGCTTTTTGGGGAGGGGGCACCGTGGGAGACCCCCCAAAAACGGGGGAGGGGGGAACCCCTGCAGTGCCCCCTCCCCCCAAAACCCCCAGACCCCGGTTCAGGGTGGGCCTGGGACCCCCCGGGACCCCCAAATCTCCCCCAGGACCCCTCCAGGAACCCCAAACCCCCCAGAGCCCCCCAAGGTTTGCCCAGGACCACTCTGGATCCCCAAACCCTCCCCAGGACCCCCAAAACCTCCCCAGGACCCTCAATCCCCCCCCCAGTTCTCCCCAAAATTCACCCCAGACCCACCTGAGACGCCCCCAAATCCATCAAACTGCCCCAAATCCCCCTCAGACCCCTCAATCCCCCCAAACCTCATGAAATCGCCTCAGACTCCTCGAAATTCCCCAGACCCACCTCAGAACCGCCCAGATCCACTCATAACTGCCCAGTTCCTCTCGCAATCCCCCAAAATCCCCTCAGACTCTCCCAATTTCCCTCAGTTCCCCCTAAACCCACCTGAGAACGCTCCAGACGCTCTCAAGCTCCCCCCAAAGCTCCCTAAAGCCCCCTCAGACCCACCAAAGCCCCCTCAGACCCCCTCATTCCCCCCAAACCCACCGCACACCCTCGTGTTTCCCGTCGAGGGCCCCAAAAATCCCCAATTTCCCCTCAGACCCGCCCCAAACCCCCCCAGTTTGCCCCCGGCCTCACGTCAGCTCCGCTCTCCCTCAGAATCTCGCGCCTCCACCGCGTTTGCGGGCTCCCAGCAATGGCGGCGCGCCCCGCCCCGAACCAACCAATCAGCGCGCTGCACGTCCCTGAACTAACCAATCACGGCGCGGCTCCCTCAGCAATGCCCGCCTCCCCCGCGCCGTCCCAGCCAATCAGAGGCGAGCCGGAAGCGGCGCCCCCTTCCCCGCCGCCGCCGGGACCCCCCGGGCTCGGGACAGGAGCGGGAGGGGCCTGAGAGGGGATCGGGGAGGGGGCGGGGGAGGGTCCGGGGGGTCTGGGGGGGCTTTGGGGAGGGGTCCGGGGGTTTGGGGGGGTCTGGGGAGGGGTCCTGGGGCATTGTGGGGGGACCTGGGGGGTGCGGATGGGTCCTAAGAGGGGTCTCGGGAGGGCGGGGGGGGTCGTGGGAGGGTCTGGGGGGGTTTTGAGGAGGGGTCGTAGGAAGGTCTTGGGAAGGTCTGGGGGTGTTGGGATGGTCCTGGGGGAATTTGGGGAGGGCTCTGGGGGGTCCTGAGGGTATCCTGGGAGGGTTTTGGAGGTTCTGGAGAGGGGTTTTGGGGGGTCTGGAAGGGTTTTGGGAGAGGCTCTGGTGGGGGGGGTTTTGGGGAGAGGTCCTGGCGGGATCTGGGGAGGGGCTGGGGGAGCCTGAGTTGGGTTTGGGGAGGGGTCTGGAGGGTCCTGGGTGGGGTCTTGGGAAGGGTCTGGGGGGTCTCAGGGGACATCGTGAGCTGGGCCCCATTGGGGTCTGGGGTCTCTCAGGGGGGTCCTGGGCCAACCCTGGGGGGCTCTGGGGGTCCCGGGGGAGATTTGGGGGTCCCGGGGGTCCCAGGCCCACCCTGAACCGGGGTCTGGGGGTTTCGGGGGGGAGGGGGCACTGCAGGGGTTCCCCCCCCCCGTTTTTGGGGGGTCTCCCATGGTGCCCCCTCCCCAAAAAGCTCCGAGGGCCCCCTGAAGTGGCTCCTGTTCCACCGGCCGGTGCCCCCTGATCCAGGATGGCCCCACTGAGTCTGGGGGGATTTGTGGGGATTTTGGGGTTTTGAGAGGGTTTTTGGGGATTTGGAGGTGGCTTTTTTGTGCTTTGGGGGATTTTGTTGGGAGTGTGGGGGAATTATTGGGTTTTGTGGGAGAATTATTGGGTTTTGAGATGGTTATGTGATTGTGGGGGGTTTTGTTGATTTGGGGAGGTTTTGGATTTTTGGTGTTTTGTTGGGGTTGTGGGGATTTATTGGAGGAGGATTTATTGAAATTTTTTTGAGTTTTTTAAAATATTCTTGTCTTCTACTGGGATTTTAAGAGATTCTCTGGGGTTTTTGAGGGTTTTCTTGTAATTTTTGGGGATTTTGTGGGGTTTTTGTGGAATTTTAGGGGGGCTTTGGGGCATTCCCTTGGTGTGGGGAAGGGCTGAGAGGCCCCAAAACCTCCTTAAAAGCCACAAAAGTCCCAATAAAACCCACTAAATCCCAATTAAATCTCTCGAAATCCCATTAGAACAACCTAGAATCGCAATAAAAGCTCACAAAATCCTTTGAAATCCCAATAACCCCAAAAATCCAAATTAAACTCCGCAAATCCCCAGAAAATGTCCCCAAAACCATTAAAAGCCCCACAAAATCTCCCACAAGACCCAAAGTAATCCTGGCAACACCCAAAAATCCCCACAAAAACCTTCAAATCCCTCCCAAATCCCAAAAATCCCCAAAATCCCCAAGGAATCCCACTAAATGCCACCACAATTCCAATAAAATGCCGCAAAATCTCCTAAAAATCCAATAAAACCCCAGGAATTTCTGAGAATCCCAAAAAATCCTAAGAAAATACCAGTAAAAGCCACAAAAAAATTCAATAAATCCCCAAACGCCCCCAGAAAAACTCCCCCTCAAAATGCCAAGAAAATCCCCCAAAATCCAAACCCCCAAAATCCACAAAACCAGCCACTCCCAGTCAATCCCAGTGTGATTCCAGTCGCTCTCAATGAGATCCCAGTGTAACCCAGCATGGACTCAGCTGCTCTCACTGGGATCCCAGTGTGATCCCAGTTGCTCCCAGCATAATTCCAGCTGTTCCCAGTTCCTCCCATGATGATCCCAGTTGCCCCAAGAATAGTCCCAGTCCCTCCCAGCAGGGTCCCAGTCGTGCCCAGTTGCCTCCAGGGTAGATTCAGTTTCCCCCAGCATCGTCCCAGTTGCTCCCAGCATGATCCCAGCTGTTCCCAGGGTGGTTCCAGTGCCCCCAGGATGGTTACAGACACTCCCAGTATGTTTCAGTTACCTCAGAATGATCCCAGTCTTTCCCAGTTCCTCCCAGTTTCCTCTAGCATCATCCCAGTTTCCATCTGTTGCTCAAAGGGTGGCCCCAGTTGCTCCCAGGATGATCCCAGTTGCCCCAGTTGTAGTCTCAGTCCTCTCAGCATGGTTCCAGAACCTTCCAGCCGATCCCAGTTGCTCCCAGTGTGTCACATTTTCCTCCCAACATGGGCCCAGTAGCTCCCAGGAAGCCCCAGTCAGGTTCCATTCACGCCCAGTATAATCCCAGTACGAGTGTAGCCACTCCCAGTATGATCCCAGTCCCTTGCAGTCTAATCCCAGTTGCTCCCAGTCACTCCCAGTCTGATGCCAGTGCCCCCAGAGTGATCCCAGTTGCTCCCAGCATGGGCCCAGCTGTTCCCAGTGTGCTTCCATCACTCCCCTATGGTTACAGACACTCCCAGGATGGTCCCAGTTGGACCCAGTTGCTCCTGCTCTAGTCCCAGTCCCTCCCCATATGATCCCAGTCCCTCCCAGCATGGTCCCACTCACTCCCAGTTGTCCCCAGTGTGGTCCCAGTTCTCCCCAGCATGGTCCCAGTTGTTCCCAGTGTGGTTCCAGTCCCCCCAGGATGGTTCCAGACACTCCCAGTATATCCCAGTTGCCCCCAGCATGTCTGCAGTCATTTCCAGGCACTGCCAGTGGCCCCAGTAAGGTGTCAGTTATCCCAGTATGATCCCCCCGTCATGCCCAGTAGATCCCAGTTGCCTACAGCAGGCATCCAGTCCTTCCCAGTTCCTCCAGTTTGCTTGCAGCATCATCCCAGTTTCGCTCAGCTGCTCCCAGTAGCCCAAAGTGTGATCCCAGTCGCTCCCTTTCAACCCCAGTATGATCCCAGTAAGCTCCAGTTTGATCCCAGTCACATGCCAGCCCTCCCAGGGTGGTCCCAGTATAATCCCAGTTGCTTCCAGTCTCTCCCAGTATGGTCCCAGCTGCCTCCAGCGTGGTTCCAGTTGCTTCCTAGATCAGCCCAGTCAGTCCCAGTATGATGCCATTTGCTGCCAGCGTGCTCCCAGTTGCTCCCAGTCAGGCCCAGTCTGGGGGATGATGTGCAGGGTGTGCTCCCAGTCCCTCTCAGATCCTCCCAGTATTAGTCCAGTCCCTCCCAGTATGATCCAGAGATGAGCCCAGTGTGCTCCCAGTCCCTGCCAGTATGAACCAGTTGTGCTCCACATGGTTCCAGTTTCTCTCTTTCACCCTCACTTTTGTTCAAGTCACTCCCAGTATCTCCCAGTGTAACCCAGTTCCCTCCAGCATCTTTCCAGTTCATCCAGTATGATCCCATTTGCTCCCAAGCACTCCCAGTCAGCCTCAGTGTAGTGGCACTCACTGCCAGAATGATCCCAGTCAGCTCCAGCATGATCCCAGTACACCCCAGTATAAGCCCAGCAGTTTCCAATCACTCCCAGCATGCACCCATTCACTCCCAGTTCCTCCCAGTTGCTCCTAGCATGATCCCAGTTGCTCACAGCTGCTCCATCCCAGTCACACTCAGCACCATCCCAGTCACTCCCAGTATATCCCATTTGCCCCTAACGTGGTCTCAATTGCCTCCTGCAGGCTCCTACTCTCTCCCAGTATGATTCCAGTACGATCCCAGTATCCATCAGTGCGATCACAGTCTGCCCTGGCATGGCAGTATGATCCCAGTATGATGTCAGTACAAACCCAGTCCCATCCCAGCATGATACCAGTATAATATCAATAGAAACCTAGAATTGTCCCAGTCACTGCCAGTACAATGCCAGTATATTCCCAGCCACTCCCAGTACAATCCAAGTACACAGCCAATACGTCCCCAGTACATTCCCAATATGATCCCAGTATGATCCCAGTACAAAGCCAGTACAGTCCCAGTCACTCCCAGTATGATCCCAGTCTGATGTCAGTACAAAGCCAGTACAGCCCCAGTCAGTCCCAGTACGATCCCAGTGCAGCCCAGTCCCTGGCAGTGCTGCCACTGCTGGGATCCCCCAGGCCTGTGTGCGTTCCCCCCTGGCGGATGTGCCGAGAGGAGCCCCAAGGGCTGGCAGGGGCCAGGCAGGGTCCCCAGCAAGGCCCAGTTTGGATGTGCAGCCCCCAGTTTGCCCAGTTTGCCTCTCCTTTGGCCCGGGCTGGGTTCCCCCCGCCCGCAGCGGCTGGGAGCAGCCGAGAGCCCCGCGCTGCCCATGCCGACCTGGCCCGGCTCCATCGCCGCTGCTGCCGCGGGCTGCGAGGGCTGCAGGAACGGGGCACCGAGGGTGTGGCTGCTGCTGGGGGAGGAGGAGGAGGGAGGGAAGGGCAGGGATGGAGGGGGAGGAGGAGGCGGGGTAAGGGGAGAGGAACAGGAGAAGGGATGGAAGGGGCGGGATGAAAGAGGAGATGGGGGTGGGGATAAGACAGGGGAAGAGGAGGAGGGGGGATGGAAGAGGAGGAGCGGGAGGAGAAAGAGGAGGGAAGGAGGCGGGGTTAGGGGGGAGGAGGAGAGGGAGGAAGGATGGAGGAGAAGAAGGAGGAGAAGAAGGAGGGGGAGATAAGGCAGAGGAGGGGCGGGAGGAAGAGGAGGGACAAAGGCGGATCAAGGGTGAGCTGGGGGAACCATGCGTTCCAGCCTTGCCTGAATTCACAGCCCCCCCCTGTGGGATCATCGCCCCCCCCATGGCGCACGTGAGCGGGGAGGGGGAGCCCGGCCCGGATATCCCGGGGGGGCCCTGGGTTGGGTTTTTGGGGGGATGTTTGGAGAATGAAGACGTCCAAGGCTGAGCGGAAAAGGCCCCTCGGGGGGACATCGGGCGGTGGCGGTGGCGGCTGCCGGCAGAGGCAGCCTGGAGGAGCAGAGCCCTGTGTGCCCCAGGAGGCCAAAGTGGGGAGGCCAGAGAGGGGGGAGTGCCGCCATTGGCGGGAGCCTCAAGAGCCTGGAGAGGGGCAGGGGGGACTCCTTGGAGCCGCTGCAGCGCAGAGCAGAGAATGAGGGGAGAAGGGAGCCCGGGAGCCCAAACAGCCCTGGCATCCCGAAATGGGGAGGGCCAAGAGGGGGCAGTGCGTCCCCAGAGACGGCCTGGGGGTTCTCGTTGCCCTTGCCTGTGGCACGGAGGCAAATCCCATGCTGTCCTTGTCCTTCCTCGCCCAGAGCAGGAGCTGAGCATGGAGAGCAGGGAGAACAAATGCCCACAGCAGAACCTGGTGGCAGAGGCCGTTTTGAGCGGCTCCACGGCGCAGGAAGCCAACGGGGAGGAAAAGGCCCGGAGATGCCTCACGAGGAGGGGCTGCAAACGCAGATGGCGGGGATGTGAGGGGGAAAGAGGCAGCCTGGGCCAGGAAGGCGGCCGGAGATGGAGCCAGAGTCGGAGCTGGTGCTCCATGAGCAGCTCCATGATGGGGAGAAGCCCCACACGTGTGTGGAGTGTGGGAAGAGCTTCAGGTGGAACTCCGAGCTGATCAGGCACCAGAGGACCCACACTGGGGAATGGCCCTACGAGTGTGGGGAGTGTGGGAAGAGCTTCAGGTGGAGCTCCAGCCTTATCGTGCACCAGAGGATCCATACTGGGGAACGGCCCTACGAATGTGGGGAGTGTGGCAAGACCTTCAGCCAGAGCTCCCGCCTTAACTCGCGCCAGAGGATCCACACTGGGGAGAGGCCCTATGAGTGCTCCGAGTGTGGGAAGAGGTATCAGACCAGCTCCCATCTCCTCCGGCACTATCAGATTCACACAGAGGAGAGGCCCTTCCAATGCCTCGACTGCGGGAAGGCGTTCAAGTACAACGCCGAACTTGTCAAGCACCGGCGCATCCACACCGGGGAGAGGCCCTACGAGTGTGATAAATGCAGGAAGAGGTTTCAGTCCAGCTCCCATCTCCTCCAGCACTATCGCATTCACACAGAGGAGAGGCCCTTCCAATGCCCAGACTGCGGGAAGGGATTCAAGCACAACTCCACCCTCGTCACCCACCGGCGCATCCACACTGGGGAGAGGCCCTACGAGTGTCCCCAGTGTGGGAAAAGCTTCTCCAGCAGCTCTAACTTGACCCGACACCAACGGAGGCACCGGTAAGGGAAGCCCTGCGAGTGCCCCGAGTGCGGGAAGAGCTTTGTGCGCTGCTGCAGCTCCATCCCCCACTGGAGGAGGCACTTTGGGCACAGCCCTGGTGAGCCACAGTCCATGTGGTCCATGTTAGGAACACACCTGGCTGCTTGTCCTTTGGTTTGGCCTGAATTTTTTTCTCTTCTCCATGTGTTTCCACTCCAAAAGCCAAGAGGGATGAATCTGTCACTTCAAAATCACGCAAATCCCACTGAAAATAACTGAATTTTAACCCAAAAAGGCTCAATCCTACCTCAAATTCCTTGTTCCCTCCTCAAAAAACCTCAATCCCATGCCAAACTCTGCATTCCACAACCACCAGGGTGAGATGGGGTTAGAAGGGGACTGGGAGAAGTGGGATCCCAATTTGAAACTGTGGGATGGGGATTGTGTGGGGCTGGGTGTGTGGGATGTATTTGATAGCAAATAAAACTTTCAGAGTTACTGATTTCTGTCCCATTCACTTTCAGTCAGTTCTGTTTGCAGAGTGCCACCTTCTCAGCTGATTCAATTCCTATAAAAGTCCCATTTTTTAAATCATCTAGCCTCTAACAATTAAAAAACCAATATCCAAATAAAACCACGCACCCCCAATAAACCTTTTAAAAATAATTTTAATTTTTTAAGAGTACTTAAGGATGTTATTAAAGTTTAATTGTTTGGTTAAAATCTCTGAGAAATTATAGTGGTGTTTGGTTTTGCCTTTAGTATATTTGTAATATGAATTGTTTTACTAAGGTGTGTTAGATTGTATGTTAGTTTTGTAGGTTTTTTTTATCTGAAGTATATTAATTATTCAGTTAAAACTTTCAAAATATATTTCTTGATATATAATTTGTTTATTTATATGCATTGGTAATATTATAGTAATAGTTGTTGGTTTGAGTTGAATCATTGTTGGAGTACTGTAAAGAAGACTTGAGATTTTTATATTTCATTTTTATTATAATTAATTTAATTTCAATTATTATTTCTTTGTTTATAATTTTATTGCAATTTTTTGAGAGGGCAGGAAGGAAGTTCAAGGGCAGGAACATTTTTTCCTGGCTGGGAACTGGAATTCCAGACCCTGGGAGTGTGTGCAGGACCACACAGACTGGGATCAAAGATGGACTGGGATCAAAGATGGACTGGGATCACCTGGACTGGGATCACATGGATGGGGATCGTGTGGATCAGAACCCTCCAGACCAGGATAGCCTGGAGTGGGATCAAATATGGACTGGGACTGTATGGACTGGGATCCCAGGGACTGGGACCATATGGATCAGGACCACACAGACTGGGATCAAATATGGGCTGGGACTGTTTTTTAAAGTAAATTATATATATTTTTTAATATATATATTTTATATATATATATATACATATATATATATATTTTTTTTAAATATATATGTAAATTTTATATATATTTTGTTATATAGTTTTTATTTCTGTCATTAATTAGACTTGTGAAAAGAACTGCTTGTGTTAAACTGCCTGCTTGGATGGGAGAACATCCAATGCACCCAGGATGAGGACACCTGTACAGATCTGCCAACTATCAGCACTCCCCGTCTGAAGGCAGAGTGCACCAAGGCCCAAAACCTGGAGGTGATAAAGAGAAGGAGCCAAAACCACAGCCAAGGAATCTGCATGCTCTAAAAAGGCAGATCCAGGGCAGAGCCATGCTAAACAGTTCTTGGAAGATGTAAACTGGGTGCATCTTGGCACTGAGGCAGGAGCACCCTGTTACCTTCAGGGATCCCCTGAAATACCTTTCCCCTTACATCAGCCTGGTGCGTATTCATAGAGCCTCATGCACAGCAACTGGGAAGGGTTTAACAGTTTACTGGGTATATTAGCGTTCAGAAACACATAATCACCAGAATGATTATATGCAGGTGCTTTTATTGAAGAGCTCTGGGTGTCAGGGGTACCAACCCAAATCTGACTCCGACATGGGTTCGGGATGAACATGTTTTTTTATTCTATCCTTATATAACTTTCATGTTAATGATTAAACTTACATTGTTCTATTGTATACATAGATTTCAGCCAAGCATGGGCTCCTCATGGCCCCCCTCAAACTTCTAACATAGTTTCTCATGATTCTTCCTATGATTATACAGTAAGTATATTTAATTACTAAACAATCATCACATCTAACAATTATATCATTTATCATGTACTGCTTATGCAGGTGCGATTTCACATGATCTGGCAAGCACAAAGCCTAACGTTTTCAGAGTCTATTTTTGACATTTTTCCAGGGCCCCACTATCATTCTCCCCCCTTTGAAAGCATTTTCACTTCACTATAGGTGTAAATGTTTTCACTTGATACAGTCCTTTATTTCTCAATTTATTCTTGACGTTCTTCAAGTCCATGGTTGATGTAAACGTTGTCGTGGATGCTGTCACGAACTGGAGAACCAGAAGATGGTGGGCGTGGATCTCGTGTCAGTGCCTTTATTATCTTCTGGTTCCAGGATGTTTTCTTCTGTATCTCTCCCTTTAAGATGCTGTAAACTAACCAAATTGCTAAGAATACAATTAGTAAGATTATCACAGTCTCAATGACAGATTTAATCCATGAACTCACATTCCACCCTAACCCTTTAAAGACTTTGCCTAGCCAGGTCGTAGTCAAATCCTTTTGCTCTTCTTGTGCTTCATGCTCTATTTGTTTCAACTGATTGATGTCATATTCTACATCTGCAGTTACATTTGGGATGTGAACGCAGCAATGACCAACCCATCCCTTTAAAAATCCACATACTCCATGCTCTTTCAGGGGTAACAAATCTAAGGCTAATCGATTTTGTAAAGTCATTTTTGTGGTGGCTTGCAATTGTACGTTTAATTCTTTAAATCCTTCCCGGGTGACTCTTGCCAGTCTATCTACCTGACCTGTAAGTTTGTACAGCATCTTCTACTCTGATAGTTTGCTGTAGGACCAAGCATAGACTCTAGGGCCCACCCAAATTTTACTCCACCAGAGGGTTCTTGCCAACTGTCATCTGGATTTTCATTGTCTAGAACTTCTCATCTTGCTCTTATCTGCACAAGTTCATGTTTTCCGTTAAATGGGGACTTTTCCAAATTGGACATGAGGTTGGGAGGCCTAAAGTAATTTCCTTTACTTTCCCATCTACAGGCAGATGTGTTGTCCAGGTGCCATCACTTGCTGCCCATACAAATTGTCCTGGACCTCGGACTGTACTCCTGGTACATCCTACAACTGCTTTATAATTCCCTCTGCCTTGTTTATGTTTGATCCCTCTGCAAGCACAGCCAGTTTGTAGGGCTATTGCCAGGGGTGGCATCTGCTTTATCTCTGCATCATCAGAAGTGCAGTCATAAGTTTTATTACATGCCCACCAACTTACTTTGTCTGCCCTCGTTCTGCTACTGGTGGCAGTGTTTGTTACTGCTGGATCTGTTTCATTCTCGGGGCCTTCCCACTTAATGCCCCAAGGGGTGTTTGCCATACATTGGAATCTTTGAAGGATACTCACAGACCACGCACTGTCCCAAGGCTCTGTCTGACCTTTCTGATCCTTGGCCTCACACTTCCATACCAGGGTGGTTTCTGTAACATTTTCTATAATCTTTTTATAGTGTGGCAAATAGCATTGCCATTGTGTGATGCCTCCTGATTCTCCCATAGGGGTTCCTAGTCTGCCATCACTTAGAATACAGTCTTTCTGGCCCATGGGTCTCATCCATGTTCCTATTTTCTCCCAAGTTTCCTTGACTACTTGGCTCGATTCGGATACCTGTTTACATGCAATTGTTTTGTCCTTTTGTATTTCAGGTAGTTTTGATGTTATGATTCCCCAATTTACTGGGTCTCCTGCTGCCCTTTGGTATTGGCAGACAGGCAGTTATTCTACAGGTGTTTTCCATTTTGGCAAAGTCTTTGACTAATCTGATCATTACATTCTCAGCCCAAACTGCATTAGAAACCTTTATCGCCTGTGTTTCTGTTTGTACCTCTCTCTTCATTCTAGAATGAAGAGTGTTTAGTTGATCTTTTTGCATTTCACATCCCAAAGACATTAATGACCATAACATTGGCACAATTACTGATAGCATTCTCAAAGTGATTAAACACATCTTATCTGCAGCCTTGTTGGTTCCACAGTTTACACAGTCTGTGATCCAGGATGGATTTTCTTCACTCGGGTGTAGTGAATCCAGGGGTCCACACCGGCTACTTTGACTGCTGTAAAGGTGGTCAGCAGTACCTGGTGGGGCCCACTCCACTTTTCTTTCAGTGGTTCTTCGTTCCAGTTCTTGATGTACACCTCGTCTCCTGGATGTATGTTATGAACTGGGTTCTCGAGAGTCAGCGGTCTATTCCGCACGAGGATGCTCTGGAGCCGAGCTAAAGTTTTCCCAAGAGACAGAACATAATTATACACTTCCTGCTTTCCTGTGACGTGCACATTAGGGTTAGGCTCAGGAGATTCATATGGTTTCCCATGCAATATCTCATACGGACTGACTGACATCCCACTCCTAGGCTTTATCCGAATCCTCAACAGTGCTATTGGCAAAGCCTGGGGCCACTGCAATTTGGCTTCTTGGCATATTTTACTGATTTGCCTCTTTAGTGTCTGATTCATCCTCTCTACCTGTCCACTTGACTGGGGTCTCCACGGTGTGTGGAGGTCCCAAGTTATCCCCAGCAATCTACTTACCTCTCTTACTACTGTAGCTATGAAATGGGGCCCCCTATCTGATGATACCCTAGGGGTACCCCGAACCTGGGAATAATCTCCTGTAGTAACCACTTTACTGTTTCCTTTGCTTGGTTGGTGCGACAGGGAAGGGCTTCTGGCCACCCAGAGAATGTGTCAACCCCCACTAACAGGTATTTGTATCCTCGAGTTCTTGGCAGTTCTACAAAATCTACCTGCCAATAGTCTCCTTGCTCTATTCCTATCCGAATTCTTCCTAGCTGTGCTTGTCACCTAGCCACTGGGTTGTTTTTCAAGCAGATATCACATTTTGACAATACTGATTTTGCCATTGTTAACATCCGTACCGAAATTAAACTCTGCTTTAGCAATTTTACCAATGCCTCTGCTCCCCAGTGACATTCGTTATGTTTAATTTGTAGAACTTCTCTCATTATCAAGGGGGTACCACTATCTGTCCTTGTGCAGTCACATACCATCCCTCTGAATTCTTTTGTGCTTTTAGCAAATGTGCCGGTCTCTCATCTTCTACTGAATATTTTGATTCTGGAGGCAAATTGAATTGGGATACATTAAGCTTTAAAGGTATCAATGCCATTGTTGTTTGCACCTCTCGAGCAACCTGTCGGGCTGTCCAGTCTGCTTTTCGATTTCCCTCACAGATTTTGGAGTTTCCTGATTGCTGTGCTTTGCAGTGTATAATTGCCACTTGTTCAGGTTTTTGTACTGCTTTTATCAATTGCAGGACTGCATCCTGATGTTTAATGTGCGTACCTTGAGAAGGACAATAGTCCCCTTTCTTTCCACAGTGCTCTGTGTACATGCACCACTCCAAAAGCATATTTTGAGTCAGTCCAGATATTTACCCTTTTCCCTTCACGTAATTCTAGTGCCCTGGTTAAGGCAACCAGTTCTGCCTTCTGGGCAGATGTATTTGGTGGTAATGCCTTTGCCTCCACTGCTGTACTGACTGTTGTTACCGCATACCCAGCGTATCTGGTTCCGTTTTCCACGAAGCTGCTCCCATCTGTAAACAGCTCCCACTCTGGCTGCTCTAGTGGGACGTCTTTCAGGTCTTCTCTTGCTGAGTAGGTGTACTCTGTTACCTCCACACAGTCATGCTCTAGTGGGCCTTCTTCAGTTGTGGTACCTAGGAACAAAGCTGGATTCAAAAGGTTAGTTGTTATTAATGTGACATCACCCTGCTCAGTCAGGACTACCTGGAATTCCATCATCCTGCTTGGGGATAGCCAAAGGCCCCCTTCTGCTCTAAGACAGTGGTTACCATGTGTGGTACATTGACATCTATGTGCCTTCCCATCGTGAGCTTCCTGGCTTCTTGTATCAGCATCACAGTGGCTGCGACTGCCCGCAGACATGGAGGCCACCCGGCACTTATGCTGTCAAGTTGTTTGGAAAAGTAGCCCAGCGGCCTTTTCCAGCTTCCCAGACCTTGGGTCAGGACTCCGAGTGCTAGGCGCAGCCTTTCATGGACAAACAGCTGAAAATCTTTAGACAGATCAGGTAAGCCTAATGCTGGAGCAGTTGTCAGTGCTTCCTTTAATTTTAGGAAGGCTTCTTTCTGTGGCTTGCCCCAGGTGAATGGCTGCATCTTCTGAGCTTCACACAGGGGTTTCGCAATCCGTCCATAGTCCATGATCCACAGGCGACACCATCCTGCCATCCCGAGGAAGACTTGCAGCTCATGTAGATTCTGGGGCTCTGGAATAGCACAAATGGCTTGGATACGGTTAGTGCCTAGTTTTCATTGCCCTTGTGAAATTTCACATCCCAGGTAGATCACAGTCTGTTGGGCAATTTGTGCCTTTCCTCTGGGTACTTTATAACCTCCCATTCCCAGGGAATTTAAAATCTCAATGGTTACCTTTATACAGGCTGCTTTTCTTCTGTAGCTATTAGTATATCATCAACATACTGCAACAACAGGTATTGGTCTCTTGGTACTTGCCCACTCTCGGTGCAAATCTCCAGCTCCTTTGCCAGTTGGTTTCCGAATAGGGTTGGCGAGTTCTTATATTGTGTCCAGGTGAGCTGGGTCTTTCTCCCATTCCCTGGGTTTTCCCACTCACAGGCAAACAGTTTCCTACTTTCTTTGTCAAGGGGGATGCAGAAAAAGGCATCTTTTAAATCAATTACACTAAACCACTTATATATCTCCTTTACGGATGTCAGCAATGTGTAAGGATTTGTTACCACTGGATAAATGTCCTTTGTTATTTTATTTAATGCTCTCAAATCCTTCTCTAATCTATATTCACCATTTGGCTTCTTTACTGGAAATATTGGTGTATAAAATTCTGATTCACATTCTTCTAAAATTTGGTATTTCAAGAATTTCTCAAAAATCCTTACTATTCCTTGCCATGCTTCTGGTTTTACGGGATACTGTTTGACTTGTAGAGCCCTCGCCCCTTCTTTTAACTCTACATGCACTGGTTGTGCCAATTTAGATTTCCCTGGTATATCTGTCTCCCATACAGAGGGAATCACTGCATCTTCTACCTCCCTAGGGATAGAGGGAACAGGTTTTTCTTTGATCATTAAAATCTGTCCCGTCTTTGATTCAGATATTTTCATTATAAGCTCCCCATTTTCAAAGGTTATTACAGCATCAAGTTTCGCTAGCAAATCTCTCCCTAAAAGTGGAATTGGACACTCAGGTACGTATAGGAATTCATGTGTTATAACTTTGTTCCCAAAACACAAATCTAGGGGTTGCAAGAATGGCCGTTTTTCCTCTTTCCCTGTAGCGCCAACTATTGTTGTTTGCTTGTCCCCAATTTGTCCTTGCAAATCATTCAATACCAAGTAAGTAGCTCCTGTATCTATTAGAAATTGTACCTCTTTATGTCCTAATTGTTTATTTATAAGAGGTTCCTTAACTTGTTCTACTGGCTCTATGTCTAGTCAGCCAGTATACTCCCCAAAAACCATCCCCTTGGTAACCTGCTGGCACTGATTGCCCTGGTGAAACTGGTTGTTCAAGTCTGGACATTGTCTTTTCCTGCCGAACTTCATATAGTTTAGACTAATTTATAGTTTTGGGCACAGCATTCTGAACTCCTATTTGGATCCACTCTTGATATTTCTGTAGTCTCCCCACATCGCAAAATAAATTAGGGTCCCAATTTGGATCCTCAATTGGGAAATTCTCATCTAAATTCCCTGTTACGAGTCCTTTTCTGATGTGCTCTCTTGCCCTTTCTTTGGCTGCCTTAAGTACCATCTCTTTCTCAGTAGTATCCATCAAAGTATCTAATATTAATATATTAGATATTTTAATATACTATATATAAATATATATTAGATATATTAATATTATATATATATATATATATACATTTTATTGTATGTCTTCCCAGTCAGGATTTTGAGTTTTTATAACCATGTTTAATACTCATGCCATTTTATCAGGATTTTCTCTATGAATTCTGGCTGATTGTTTCCAAATAACTAAATCTGCAGGAGAGAAAGGCACTTTTATAAATACTGGCCCTTCCACTCCTACACTTTGTCGCAAGGGGGCAATTACAGCCCGTTTTTGTCTGCCTATGTCTTTTCTATCCATAACTGGGGCAAGGTTAGACCGACTCCTGGTTCTGTGGGTTACCCCATCGTTGATTCTCTCTCTCTCTCCTTCCTGCCACAGTTAGGTTTTGCTCATCTTCCGAGGAAGAGGGATCAGGTGACGATGGGAGAGGAGAATAAAGAGGGAAGGGTGTACTAGACGAGACAGGTTCAGGACTAGGTGGGGTAGGAGCAGGCAGTGGGATAGGGACAGATGGAACAGGTGGGATAGGGTTAGGTTCTCTTGTTCCTATTGGAGCTACCTGTAAATCAATATCTGAATAATTTTCCCTACTCAGGCTTTCTTTCAATGCCAAGTGTTCCAAACAACGTTCCTCACAAACCCCACACTTATTGCTTGCAGATGTTTTAACCATCATTAATCCACATTCATCCTGCCATTCTGGCTTTCCCCATAAATAGAAAAACAAATCAACATACAGAACCTCATCCCATTTTCCTTCTTGTTTACAAAATGACATTAACTGCGAAATGGTGTTATATTGCAGAGTCCCATATTTTGGCCATTTTTCACCATTCTCCAAGGCATATCCTGGCCACCATGTATTACAATAATCAATCAACTTAGCTTTACGTAATTCTTCCCCAAAATTACCCTGTTTCCAATGTGCTAATAAGCACCCCAAAGGAGAACTTTGCGGGATAGAGGTGTTGCCGCCCAAAATCCCTTTAAGTTTCTCCATTCCAAATATACCACAAATTGCCGAACCCGCAACGCTTTCGCGATTGTCTTATGGAACGGCGCCTGGGCTTGTACCAGCAGGAATTCCTTTAGCCCAACCAAGCGTAGCTTTTGCTGCGTCTCATTGGCAGGCACCCAAACCAAAGTAAAAAGCACCTTACCTTTCTCCCGGGGACGTGGCGAGTGGCAGAAGCGGTCGCGGCCGATCGAGCTCCCCGAGAATCCCTCGGTGCCGGCTGGAGCGCGGTTGAGTTGCGAAACTCGCTCAGCAGCACCCGCAGGGTCCCATCCGGGGTCGCCAAAATGTTAGCATTCAGAAACACATAATCACATCAGCGATTATATGCGGTGCTTTTTATTCAAGAGCTCTGGGAATCGGGGAAGTTTCCACCCAAATCTGATTCCAACCATACATTCGAGGTGAACGTGTTTTATCCTCTATCATTACATAACTTTCATGTTAATTATTAAACTTAAATTGTTCTGTTGTATGCACAGATTTCAGCTAAACATAGCCCCCTTTAAATTTCCAACATAGTTTCTCACGATTCTTCTTATGGTTATATAATAATTATATTTAATTACTAAACAATCACCACATCTAACAATTATATCTTTTATCGTACTGCTTACGCAGGTGCAGTGACCTGAGAAAACACAAAGCCCAATATTTGCAAAGACGATTTTTAACATTTTCCAGGGCTCCACTATCACTTTTATTTCTTGTGGGAAAAAACCCTCCATCTGAACCAGGCACTCATTGCCAAAATTGGGCATCTGCCTCTGGAATTCCTTATATCCAAGGATAGCTCCCAGACAAAAGCTGCCAGCACTGACAAGTCTGGCTGGCCTTGGCTTCCTGAGGGCTGGCCCTCATCTGCCTCTGAAACACTGGGGCTGGGTGCTTTCCTTCCTTATAAAAAGAACTCTTCTTCCTGTCCAGGCACCCACAGCCAAAACTGAGATTCCACCTCCAGAATGCCCAATGTCCAAGGAAAGCCCCTAGACAAAAGCTGCCAGGAGAGACAGGGCTGGCTGGCTTGGCCTGCGGGTGGCCACCTCTCATCTTCTTCCTAAACACTTGGACTTTGTGCTTTACTTTCCTATGGGCAAAAACACCCATCTTGACCATGGCCAAAACTGGGATTCCACCTCCAAAACTCCGTACATCCAAGGATTGCTCCCAGGTGAAAGCTGCCAGGACAGACAGGTCTGGCTGCCCTTGGCCTCCTGGGGGTGCCTCTCCCCTGCTGTCCAAACACTGGGGCTGGGTGCTTTCCTTCCTATGGAAAAGAACCGTCCTTCTTATCCATGCAGAAACGGCTGAAATTGGGGTTCCACCTCCCAAATTCCTGATATCCAAGGGTTGCTTTCAGACAAAAGCTGCCAGGACAGAGAGGTCTGGCTGGCCTTGGCCTCTGATGGCCGCCTTTCATCTGCCCCTGAGACACCACCGGTGTTCTGTGCTTTCCTTCCTATGGAAAAGAACCATCCTTCTCCTCCAGTGTCCATGTCTGAAACTGGGATTCCACCTCTGAAATTGTCAATATCCAAGGGTTGCTCCCCGGCAAAATCTGCCAGTACCGTCAAGGCTGGCTGGCCTGGGCCTCTGGTGGCTGCCCCTGCAACAGTGGGGCTGGGTTCTTTCCTTCCCATGGAGATCCCTGGGACACTGTGGGGACCTCATGGAACCAAGGGGATCATTGAGGCCCCACTGGAGCCCATGGAACCAAGGGGATCATTGTGGCACCACTGGAGCCCAGGGAACCAAGGGGATCATTGTGGCCCCACTGGAGCCCATGGAACCAAGGGGATCATTGTGGCACCACTGGAGCCAAGGGAACCAAAGGGATCATTGTGGCACCACTGCAGCCCAGGGAACCAAGGGGCCATGGTGACACAGAGGGGCTCCATGGACCCAGAGACCATTGTGGCTCTGTGGGGCCTGGTAGAACCATGGAGACCATTCTAACCTTCAGGGCCTCGTGTCACCAAGGGGGCATTATGACACCTCAGGGCCCCATGGAAGCAAGGGACCATTGGGACACTGTGGGGCCCCATGGAACCCAGGGAACATGGAACAGCTCTGGCTGGCTTGGCCTCCCAGGGGCCACCTGACAGCTCTGACTGATCATGGGGTGTCAAGGGCTGCCTCTCATCAGCTCCTGGAGCACTGGGGCTCTGCGCTTTCCTTGCTATGGAAAAGAGCTGTCTGACTTTTCAGATGCCCATTGCCAAAATGGGTACTCTCCCTAAAATAATTTCCTCTATGCAAGGGCATCTTGCAAAACAAAACCTGCCAGCTCTGGCTGGCCTTGGCCTCTGGTGGTCACCTCTCATCTACCCCTGAAACACTGGGGCTCTGTTCCTTCATTCCTATGGAAAAGAACCAGCCTTCCTGTCCAGGGACCATGGCCAAAATTAGAATTTGGCCTCCCAAATTCTGTATATCCAAGGATTGCTCCCAGACAAAAGTAGCCAGGATAGACAGGTCGGGCTGGTCCTGTCCTCTGGTGATTTCTTTAGACCCTGAGCTGAATGTTTTCATTTGGAAACACCTTGGAGAGGGCCCAGAGATGTCCCAAGGAGGGGTTTGGAGGCCTTGGGCCCATGAGCACTGTATAGGGACAAAGGAGCTCTGTGCTCGGTGGGGTGGAGCCTGAGGACAGTGGAGCAGAGCCATGAGAGTATTTAAAGAGCGATTTCAGGGATGGTGGATCCTTTTGACATAGTGGAAAACAGCCAGAGAGAGAAAGAATTAACACCAAGGGCAGCTGGGGAGGCCCAGAGTGGCAGCAGGAGAAAGGAATTTCCCTGTCAGGGCAGGGCTGTGGTGCAGCACGTCCCCAGCAGGAGCCTGGAGCAGCCCCAGGCTTTGTGTGGGCAGGCAGGGGCAGGCAGGAGGCAGAGCTGTCAGCAAAGGAAGGGCCCAGCCAGGTGGGGCAGCCGGGGGATGCCGAGAGCCTGCAGGGACAGAGGCCGGGGCAGGGACACCGTGGGACAGCCTGGGCTGCACAGGGCACAGGGATGGGCAGCAGCTGCAAGACAGCCCTGACAGAGCCAACCTGGGCAGCGCTTTGGCCATGGCTGCTGGGCCTGGGCCTGAGCCAGGAGGGGACAAGTGACCCTTGCAGGCCTGGGGCCTCATGACCTCCTTGTCCCTGCTCAGCAGCCTGGCAGGGGCTGCCCCACGCTCCTGCCCTTGGCATTGCCCATCCCCACATGCCAGGGCCCATCCCGGGAAGAGCCCTGAGCGAGGAGGGAGGGACAGGATCTGCCTGGCCAGGCCCTGGGGCTCAGGCCTTGGCCCTTTGCATTCCTGAAACAAATCCAGGTTTGCTCAGCACCAGAGACACCTTTGCCTTGTTTGTCCCCAGCTGCCATCAGAGCCTCCAGTGTTCTGCTCTCCCTGGAACCTGGGTACTCTTTCTCAGTCCTGTCCCTCACAGGGATCTCTTTAAAGTACAAGAAACTTCAGTATTTCAATCTCACTTGGAGCTCTTGAGAAGTCTTTGAGCCCACCCTGAGGGACTGGGTGTGATGCAAAGAGCAGCAAAGGCCCAGAGGGTGATTAAAGTCCTTGTGCTGTGTCTGTGCTGCTGAGCTGGGCCGGGCTCCTGGCCCAGAGGCAGCTCCTGGCAAGGGCAGCAGAGCTGCAGAGAGACAGCTCTGGCCAGGAGCAGCTCCTGTGCACAGCCCAGCAGGGCTGGGGCACTGCCAGGGCCCCTCAGGGACACGAGCAGGGCACAGACAGAGCTCACAGGGGCTCAGCACTGGCCGGGGCTGTGGGATGTCCCCGCGGGGGCTGTGTCACAGCAGCACCTCTGGGGCTGTGTCCCAGAGCCACAGAGCAGCTGGGATGGCAGCAAGGGGCTGTGTGACAGCACAGAGTGGGCTGTGTGACAGCACTGAGGGGGTTGTGACATCACAGAGCTAGCTGTGACATCACAGAAGGCGGCTGTGTGACATCACAATGTGGGTTGTGACATAGAGTCACAGAGCAGCTGTGTGATGTGAACAGAGAAGGCTGTGACATCACAGGGTGACAGTGACATCACAAATCTGCTGTGAGACATCACATAGCAGCTGAATGACATCATATGGAGGTTGTGTGACATAACAGAGTGATGGTGTGACATCACAGAGATGGCTGTGTGACATCACAGGAAGCATTGTGACATCACAGTGGCTGAGTGACATCACAGGGGCAGTGTGACAGCACAGGAGCATTGTGACATCACAGCGGTTGTGTGACATCACAGGGGCTGTGTGAGGTCACTGGGGAGGTCACTCTGCCCCGGCCCCCTCACAGCTCCCCCCAGGGCAGTCCAACCCTGCTCGTGCACAGCAGGGTCCCCTGTCCCCCTGGGTCCCCCCGCCCCTGGCCCCGCAGCCTCCCCCAGAGGATGTTCCACGAGATCGACCCCAGAGCCTGACACGGGGACGGGGGCCGGGGCCCTGGGGGTGGCACAGGGGGACAGGGACCCCCCGGCAGCGTCCCCGTGTCCCCCAGGGCCAGAGCCTGGGCCAGGGCTCCTTCACCCTGTTATAGATAAATATCATAATATTGGCTTTTTGCAAATATTAAAATGGATTTTATATGTGTGGTGTTAAAGTAACTTTGTTCTAAAGATATAGTTTTTATTTCTGTCGTTAATTAAGCTCAGTGAAATAGCTGCTTGTGTTAAACTGCCTGCTTGGATAGGATAACATCCAATGCACACAGGATGAGGACACCTGTACAGATCTGCCAGCTATCAGCACTCCCCGTCTGAAGGCAGAGTGCAGCAAGGCCCAAAACCTGGAGGTGATAAAGACAAGGAGCCAAAACCACAGCCAAGAAACACACATGCTCTGAAAAGGCAGACCCAGGGAGGGGCCATGTAAAATCATTCCTGGAATATGTAAAGTAGTTTATGGATATGCATGAGGGTCTATGAATATGCACCAGGCTGATGCAAGGGGAAAGGTATTTCAGGGGGATCCCAAAAGGTAACAGGGTGCCCACGTTTTCCAGTGGCCCCAGTGAGGTGTTAGTTATCCCCCAGTCATGCCCAGTATATCCCAGTTGCCTCCAGCAGACAACCAGTCCTTCCCCGTTCCTCCAGTTTGCTTGCAGCATCATCCCAGTTTCCCTCAGCTGCTCCCAGTAGCCCAAAGTGGGATCCCAGTCACTCCCTTTCAACCCCAATATGATCCCAGTAAGCTCCAGTTTGATCCCAGTCCCATGCCAGCCCTCCCAGGGTGGTCCCAGTATAAACCCAGTTGCTTCCAGTCTCTCCCAGTATGGTCCCAGCTGCCTCCAGCGTGGTTCCAGTTGCTTCCTAGATCAGCCCAGTCAGTCCCAGTATGATGCCATTTGCTGCCAGCGTGCTCCCAGTTGCTCCCAGTCAGGCCCAGTCTGGGGGATGATGTGCAGGGTGTGCTCCCAGTCACTCTCAGATCCTCCCAGTATTAGTCCAGTCCCTCCCAGTATGATCCAAATATGGCCCCAGTGTGCTCCCAGTTACTGCCAGAATAAACCAGTTTTGCTCCACATGGTTCCAGTTGCTCTCTTTCACGCTGACTTTCCTTCAAGTCTCCCCCAGTATCTCCCAGTGTAGCCCAGTTCCCTCCAGCATCTTTCCAGTTCATCCAGTATGATCCCATTTGCTCCCAAGCACTCCCAGTCAGCCTCAGTGTAGTGGCACTCACTGCCAGAATGATCCCAGTCACCTCCAGCATGGTCCCAGTTCATCCCAGTATAATCCCAGCAGTTTCCAATCACCCCCAGCATGCACCCATTCAGTTCCAGTTCCTCCCAGTTGCTCCTAGCATGTCCCCAGTTCCTCACAGCGACTCCCAGGAACACTCAGCACCATCCCAGTAAATCCCATTTGTCCCTAACATGGTCTCAAGTGCCCCCCACAGGCTCCTACTCACTCCCAGTATGATCCCAGTATGATCCCAGTGTCCCTAGGTGCAATCACAGTCTGCCCTGATACAGCAGTATGATGCCAATATAATGGCGGTACAAACCCAGTAGAGTCCCAGTACAATCCCAGCATGATGTCAGTACAAAGCCAGCACAGCCCCAGTCACTCCCAGTACGATCCCAGTGCAGCCCAGTCCCTGGCAGTGCTGCCACTGCTGGGATCCCCCAGGCCTGTGTGCGTTCCCCCCTGGCGGATGTGCCGAGAGGAGCCCCATGGGCTGGCAGGGGCCAGGCAGGGTCCCCAGCAAGGCCCAGTTTGGATGTGCAGCCCCCAGTTTGCCCAGTTTGCCTCTCCTTTGGCCCGGGCCGGGTTCCCCCCGCCCGCAGCGGCTGGGAGCAGCCGAGAGCCCCGCGCTGCCCATGCCGACCTGGCCCGGCTCCATCGCCGCTGCTGCCGCGGGCTGCGAGGGCTGCGGGAACGGGGCACCGAGGGTGTGGCTGCTGCTGGGGGAGGAGGAGGAGGGAGGGAAGGGTAGGGATGGAGTGGGAGGAGGAGGCAGGGTTAAGGGGGAGGAGGGGGAGAAGGGATGGAAGGGGCGGGATGGAAGAGGAGAAGGAGGTGGGGATAAGACAGGGGAGGAGGAGGAGGGGGGATGGAGAGGAGGAGCGGGAGGAGAAAGAGCAGTGAAGGAGGCGGGGTTAGGGGGGAGGAGAAGAAGGAGGCGGAGATAAGACAGAGGAGGAGGCGGAGGAAGAGGAGGGACAAAGGCGGATCAAGGCTGAGCTGTACGAACCACGCGGTCTCGATCCCTGCCTGAATTCACAGCCCCCACCTGTGGGATCATCGCCCCCCCCATGGCTCCGGTGAGCGGGGAGGGGGAGCCCGGCCCGGATATCCCGGGGGGTCCCTGGGTTGGGTTTTTGGGGGGATGTTTGGAGAATGAAGACGTCCAAGGCTGAGCGGAAAAGGCCCCTCGGGGGGACATCGGGGGGTGGCGGTGGCGGCTGCCGGCAGAGGCAGCCTGGAGGAGCAGAGCCCTGTGTGCCCCAGGAGGCCAAAGTGGGGAGGCCAGAGAGGGGGGAGCGCCGCCATTGGCGGGAGCCTCAAGAGCCTGGAGAGGGGCAGGGGGGACTCCTTGGAGCCGCTGCAGCCCAGAGCAGAGAATGAGGGGAGAAGGGAGCCCGGGAGCCCAAACAGCCCCGGCATCCCGAAATGGGGAGAGCCAAGAGGGGGGAGCTTTTGGCATTGCTGGCACTGCCAGCAGCCTGGGCAGGGGGGGCACCCAGGAGAAGGGGGATCCCCAATCCATGCGTGACCGCAGCAGCTGGGACAGGGTGGAACCCTGGACACCAGAGGGGAGGGACCAGGGACAGGAAACTCCTGGGAGGCTTTTTCAGGGCTGAATCTTGGTGTTTGGGAGGTTTTTATGGAGTCCAGGTGGCCGGTGACTTGTAGAGATGGACTCGGGCAGAGGGAACTTCAAACTCAATGTGCTCATCCCTTGTTTTCTGCAAACTGGGATTTCCCATTCCCAACCCCTGGGAGGCTGTGAGGAAGAGGAAAATGCCCTGGGACACTGAGGCAGGTGAGGAGGAAGTCAGTGCCCCTTTCCCCTCTGTGCTGCTCCGTCTCCCAGCCCAGCAGGGCCCCCGGCTGCAGCATAGCCCTGGGGGGATCTCGTTGCCCTTGCCTGTGGCACGGAGGCAAATCCCATGCTGTCCTTGTCCTTCCTCGCCCAGAGCAGGAGCTGAGCATGGAGAGCAGGGAGGACAAATGCCCGCGGCAGAACCTGGTGGCAGAGGCCGTTTTGAGCGGCTCCACGGCGCAGGAAGCCAACGAGGAGGAAAAGCCCCGGAGATGCCGCACGAGGAGGGGCTGCAAACGCAGATGGCGGGGATGTGAGGGGGAAAGAGGCAGCCTGGGCCGGGAAGGCGGCCGGAGATGGAGCCAGAGCTCGGAGCTGGTGCTCCATGAGCAGCTCCATGATGGAGAGAAGCCCCACACATGCGTGGAGTGTGGGAAGAGCTTCAGGAGGAACTGCCACCTGATCAGGCACCAGAGGACCCACACTGGGGAACGGCCCTGCGAGTGTGGGCAGTGTGGGAAGAGCTTCAGAGAGAGCTCCAGCCTGATCAAGCACCAAAGGATCCACACGGTCAGAAGCCCTATGAGTGTTCCGTGTGGGAAGAGCTTCAGGCGTAGCTGTGACCTGATGGGCACCAGAGGATCCATGATGGGGAACGGCCCCATGAGTGTGGGGAGTGTGGGAAGAGCTTCTGCCACCATTCCCAGCTGATCTGCCACCAAAAGATCCACACTGGGGAGAGGCCTTACAAGCGTCCCCAGTGTGGGAAGAGCTTCTCCAGCAGCTCTCACTTGACCCAACAACAATGGGTCAGGAGTGATCGATCTGTCACCTCAAAACCATTCAAATCCCACTGAAAATAACTGAATTTTAACCCCAAAAGGCTCAATTCCACCTCAGATTGCTTGTTCCCTCCTCAGAAAAACTCAGTCTCAGGCCAAACTCACTCAATTCCACAGCTGCCAGGGTGAAATAGAGTTAGGAGAAGACTGGGAGAAGTGGGATCTCAGTTTGGAGCAATGGGATGGGGATTGTGTGGGACTGGGTGTGTGGGATGTATTTGATAGCAAATAAAACTTTCAGAGTTACTGATTTCTGTCCCGTTCATTTTCAGTCAGTTCTGTTTGCAGAGTGCCACCTTCTCAGCTGATTCAATTCCTTTTTTAAATCATCTAACGCAAACAATCCAAAAACTAATATCCAAATAAAACCACCCCACACAATTAAATGTTTAAAAATAATTTTAATTTTTTAAGAGTACTTAACGATATAATTAAAGTTTAATTTTTTGGTTAAAATGTTTGAGAAATTATAGTGGTGTTTGGTTTTGTGTTTAGTATATTTGTAATATGAATTTTTAACTAAGGTGTGTTAGATTGTATGTTAGTTTTTTAGATATTTTTTATCTGAAGTATATTGGTTATTGAGTTAAAACTTTCAAAAGGTATTTCTTGATTTATAATTTGTTTATTTATATGCATTGGTAATATTATAGTAATAGTTGTTGGTTTGGGTTGAATCATTGTTGGAGTATTGTAAAGAAGAGTTGAGATTTTTATATTTCATTTATATTTTAATTTATTTAATTTCAATATTATATCTTTGTTTATAATTTTATTGTATTTTGTTGAGAGGATAGGAAGGAAGTTCAAGGGCAGGAACATTTTTTCCTGGCTGGGAACTGGAATTCCAAACCCTGGGAGTGTGTGCAGGACCCCACAGACTGGGATCAAATATGGGCTGGGATCAAATATGGGCTGGGATCAAATATGGGCTGGGATCCTTTGGATTTGGGCTGCACAGGCTGGGACCATATGGATCAGGACCACACAGACTGGGATCAACTGGACTGGGATCAAATATGGGCTGGGACTCTATGGAATGGGGCCATACAGATCAGGATGATCGAGACTGGGATGAACTGGGTTGAGATTATAGGGACTGGGATTGCACAGCCTGGGAAAAAGCTTTGGCTACCATTGGCTGCCTTTGGCTGCCATCCCCGTCTGAAGGTGGCCACATCAAGTTGGTTTGATCCTGTTTGGGGGTCCCATCCCCCTCTTTCCCGCTGCTCTCCCGCCCCTTCCCCATCGTTCCCCCAGTCCCCAATCCCCTCCCCCGTGCTTGGTTTTGGGGGTTCCAGGCCCCTCCTGCTCCCTTTGGGGGTCCCGACCCCCCTTTGGTTGAATTTGAGGCCCCCCCGCCCCCCTTCTCCCCGCGCCCCCCGCTCCCCCCGCGGCCGGGGGGGCTCCCAGCGCCCCCAGTGCCACCAGTGCGGCCCCAGCTGCCCCCGCACGCCCCATCCCCATCGCCGGGGTCACCGCCCCCCGCCCCAAATTCCGCTCCTGGGCACTGAGAGCCATCAGCGACAAACGCTCTGATTGGCTGGGAATGGCCCCTGGAGCAGCGGCACAGGGACCTCTGCAGCCTGAGCTGCCCTTGCTCCTCTCTGTCCGTGCCCAGAACGCAGCGCGCAGGGGAACGGCAGCAGGGCCCTGCGCCTCCCCGGCCTCTGGTTTTGCGTCGCTTCAGCTCCACGGAGACGCGGCTCAAGTGAAAAACTCAAACAGTTTATTAAGGCAAAGCGAAGGGGAGGGCTGAGCTGGGAGGCAGAAAAGGGGATGGGCAGGGCCTGAGGGCTGCAGGGAGGCAGCTGCCAACAGGGAGAGAGATGGCAGGAGCTCCTGGAGCTTGCCACGGGCTCAGCTCTGAGCAGCCAGAGCTGTGCCTGGAGCTCCAGCTGGTCCATCCTGCTTTGCAGATGCTCCCATCTTCAATGGGCACTGGAAATCGCCGATGGACGTCGGTACATCTGATCCAGCAGACCAACAAAGTCCTGCAGATCTTCTTTCAAAGGTCATCTGAAGCAGTTTGCTCATGCACGATGGGCTCTCATCTTCCTTCAGGGCTTGAAGAGCTGGAAGAGAGAGGAACAGAGGCACGGTCAGAGGCCAGGTTGAGGGAATCCAAGGAAAGCCTCCTGCCAGGGCCATCCCAGCCGGCTCTTGCCATGGCCAGGAGGGAGCGGGAGACAAGGGCTTGGGCCGGAAGGTGCTGGCCACGGATCGCCCACGTTTCCCTGACAGCTCTCTGGGCTCTGCCCCCGCCGCCCCTGGTCCGCACGGGGAGCAGAGCCCTCCGCAGCCCGGGCACGGATTGTAGCTGCGGGGCCGGGATGTGCACCTGCCCCCGGCGGTGCTCGCTGCCACGCGGCTGCCCTGACTCACCCTCAGTGAGGACCTGGAGCTCCTCCTTCTGCCCCATCATGAGCACTCCGGCGAGCCCTGGCAAGACAGAGACCGTGGCGGCGCCAGGCGGCGCAGCTGCCCGGCACGGGCGCTGCCAGCCCTGCGGCCGCACGCCCTCCGGCCCGGGCAGGGCTCCTGCCGGCCCCTGCCGCACGCTGCCGCCCGAGGGCTCGGCTGCGGGAGGGCGGCGGCAGCGCCGAGGGCGGCCGGGGCTGCAGCGGCCCGGGCGCGGCTCCCGCTGTAGCCGGGGCAGCAGCCGGGCCGGGGGCAGGGAGGGGCGCCGGGCTCGGGGCTCACCGATGAACCTGATGGCCGCCTCTCGCAGGGGCCTCTGTGGGCTCCGCAGGCGGGGCAGGGCCCAGCGCAGGTGCTCGGCCGCTCGGCTCTCGTCCTGCAGCAGCTGCGGGGAGCGCCGGCAGGGAAGGCTCGGCACGGGCTCTGCCCCTCGGCCGGGCGCTCCCTGCGCCCAGCAGCGGCCGAGCCGGCCCGCACGGCCCGGGGCAGGGAGCAGCGGGGGCGGCGCAGGCTGGCGGGCCCGGCTGCGGCGCCGGGCAGGGCCACAGCTGCCAGCGCCCCGCACCGAGCACCGGGGGCAGGGCTCGGGCTCCCGGGCTGGCCTTACCAGGCTCTCGGCGAACTTCGTCCGCCGCTCCTTCGTCAGCAGCTCCTCCAGGTCCCTCCTCCTCAGGAAGCGTGCCGCACAAAGCAGGGCTTGGCCGGAGGCCTGGAGAGCGGCAGAGAGCCGCAGGTGGCACCAGAGCCCAGGGCGCGGGACCCGGGTCACAGCCAGGGGAGGCTGGAGCCCGCCAGGCGCCGGGGCAGGAGGCGGCCGAGCCCCCTGCCAGGGATGCGGCAGCGTCACAGAAAACCTCACCTTGGCCACCTGCAGGTTCTCATCGTGCCAGCGCAAGAATAGAGGGAGCAGGCTCTGGTTCACGACTGTTGTGAGAAGCTCTTCCCCCTCTTCCACTACCAGCTCCATCACCTTGCAGAAGAGCTGAATGGAGAGCAGCTGCACGTGGCTGTTGTCCTGGAAGGAAAGGAAAAGTCCTAAGCACCAACTACTCCAGGCCCATTGGGGCAAAGGCCCAGAACTGCACAGGGCACAAAGTTTCCAGGTAGCATCCAGTGCCCTTGGCTGGGGCACAGAGCCTTATGTTCTCAAAGTGTGGCAGGAGGGGCTCAGCCAGCTTCAGGGCAGTGAAGGGTAGCAGGAGGTCTTTGTCCTGGAGCATATGTGTGAGCACACAGAGGCTCATCCAGACCACCTCTGCATCTGGATCATCCAGCTGCTGCACCAGGTGTTGATAGAGGCCACGTATTCCTTCTCCCTGTGTGCAAGACCAGGCTGTGCTGTGAAGCCGTGAACGGCCGCAGCACCAACAGCTGCTTGGGGCACTGGGGCAGCTGAGGCGGGAGGCAGGAGAGCTGGGAGCAGCTGCCTCTGCTGCCAAAGGCCAGCCAAGCCCAGAGGTCTGCATTGCCCAGTCCCATGCTGCCAGCGGGGCTTCAGCCACTGCCCCCTTCTCACCAGCGAGGGCTCCTTGCTGAGCACCACGAGGCCTCTGAGCACCAGGCGCAGCCTGTCCCTGCACTGGCTGGGCAGGTGCCTGGATACCACCAGCAGGGCACTGGGACCGTGTTTGCTCAAGTCCAGGCACTCGAGGAGCTGAAAGGCACAGGCCAGTGACGGGGGAGCCGGCCGGCAGGAGCCCGGAGCCGCACAGGGCTGGGCCCAGGCAGCAGCAGCAGCAGCACCAGCACCAGCACCAGCAGCAGCAGCAGCAGCAGCACAGGGCGTGGGCAGCGTCCCAGGCGGCTGCGGCTCCCAGAGGGCAGAGAGCTGGGAGGCAGCTCAGCCAGGCAGCGCTGCACACCCGGCTCACCTCCACAAGGAACGCCAGGGCAGGCAGATGCCAGCGGGGCTGCTTCCCCATGAGCAGGCTGAGCAGGTGCGAGGCCATGTAGGGACACAAGGGGCTCAAGCCACGGCGCATCTCCCTGCCAGGGGAAAAAGGCACCAAGGCCCTGAGCCAGGCGGGCAAACCTCTCTCTGACTCACAGAGGGCTGATCTTTCCCCAGCACTCTGCAAGGGCACATGGGCCCCTTGGGAGGCAGCTGCTCCTGGGCATCCTCCTCTCCCAGCCTTTTCCAGTCTTCTCGGCCCTCCCTTGCTGACAAGGCCCTCTCGCTGACAACCCCGGGGACTGTGTGGGGCACTCTGGGCAGGGGGCACAAACGCTGGCAGTGGTGGCAGGAGTAAGGGATCTCACCTGGCCAGCAGACCCACTGCATAGTGCTGGCTGTTGGCACAGAGCAGGGTGTCCCAGAGCTGCTTTTGCTCCAAAGCCAACAGATTCTTGCCAAAGCCCAGGCGGGAGAGCAGAGCCTTCATGGTCTGTGCTGCAAACCTGCGTGCCGAGCAAAGGCCAGGTCACTCTGTGAGCGCTGGCCCTGGTCACAAGGACATGGGAAGGACGGGGCGACTGGCACCTGTTGGGGTGGCAAGGAAGGCCGTGTTCCTCCTGGCACGCCCTCCAGAAGCTCCAGGTCTCAATGTCCCCTGGCATCTGCTCTGTGGCAGTGACAATTTGCAAGAACAGAGCCACGAACAGTTGGGGAGAATGAAGCAGAATGGCATAGTGCCACTCAGACATGGGGGCAATCCTCCACAGCACCAGAGTGGCCTGCAAGAGACAAAGCAGCCCAAGGCAGCGCTCAGTGCCAGGGTGTCCATGAAGCACCCGGCTTGCAGCCCCTAGGCCGGCTTTGAGCCCAGGCAGGGAGCTGCAGGCTGGGGAGAGCAGGGAGAGCTGCTGGGGAGGCGACCGGGAGGGCGAGCAAAGGCCAGCTCCAGAAACTCACAGCCAGGGCAAAGACAGCCTTGTTGTCCCCGCAGGAGAAGCTGCCGTAGGGCGGCTGCTCCTCCATGGCAGAGAGCAGCGCTGGAAGCACCTCCTGGGCGGCCACTCCCGACGTGCCCATGGCTCTCCACATCAGCGCGGCGGCTCTGTGGGAGCAGAGCTGTGCGTCAGCACCGTGCCCCGTGCGGCTGCGTGGGGCCGGGGGACAGAGCCCCGGTGCCCTGAGGGGCAGGAGGGAGCATGGCAGAGGCTCAGGAAACAGAGGGGCCCGAGGCTCCCGCAGCTCTCCACCTGTCTGGCAGAGCCCGCTGGACAGGCTGGACAGGGCCAGGGGCCCTACGGGCCAGGGAGCACCGAGCTCTCGAGGCAGTTGTGCCCCGTACCTGTCACACCTTGGGGCACAGCACAGGAGGCTCATCACCACTTGAGCAGGGTGTTCCTCCGTCAGGCTCAGAATCTCCATTTGCAGCCTGGCGTCCACGGTGACACAGGACGCCAGTCTCTGGAGAATGTCCCTGACCCTGGCTAACACCTGGAGGAGGCGCCATGGGGAAGACTTGGAGTGCTGTCCAAGGGAGCAACTTGCCCAGCTTGCCCCAAGAAGTGCTTGCCTTCCCAGCCCACTGTGATGGCCTCAAAGGCTGAGGGGGTCCAGCGGACGTAGCTTGAGGGGCCACGTGATCCTGGGAGGCCTTCAGCCCTGGCCCCAGGCTGCTTACCTGCTGTGGAGAAGCAGCTCCCTTCTGGAAAAGCTCCAGAGTGGCTGCAGGAGTCCCGGTCAGTGCGGGCATGGCCTGAGTCTCTGGCACGCCCTGAGCCTGGGTGTGGGTGGTGGCCGTGCCCTCAGTCAGGGCCGTGTCAGCCTCCGCCCTGCCCTGGGCCGTGTCCTGCTCAGAGGCTGCTGCGAGCTCCGAGGATGCTGAGCTGGCAGCAGCCTCTGCCCGCAGCTCGCCGGGCCTGGGGTCGGGCTGGGCCGTGCCCTTGGTGCCGGTGCCGCCGGTCTTTGTGCGGCCAAGACGCAGGAGCCACCGCAGTGCCTGCAGCAGAAGGAAGGGCGGGAAGAGAGGGACATTCCATGGCCTGCTCCAAGCGCGGGGCTCGGCCGGGCAGTGCCAGCAGGCCCGGCCCAGGTGGGGACGGCCGCAGGTACCTGCGCTGCTCTGCGGAACAGGCCAGGGGTGCGCTCCGGCTCTTGAGTCCGGTCCTTGGCTGCACCTTCCCTTTTTCAGTGGTGCTTTTGCCGTCCTTGGCTGCGGTAGGACCCGAACTCCTACACTGATCGACCATGGCAACCGGCAATCTGTCGGGGTCACCATTGGTCGTGAACGGCGGAAGAATTGCAGCACACAATATGCGTGATCAACAAATCTCCAAGTTTATTGATAGCTCACACATATTTATATTGGTGTTAATGAAGCTTATACATATTGCAAAGCTGAGCTCATTATTGGTTAAAACACACATGAATCAACCACACTTCTATGCTCTAATGATTATTTTGTTTCTATGTTTACGTTCCTGTGGCTATTCTACCTAGGCTATCTTCATTTTTCTGGCAAAAGATTCTCTCCCCCATCTTCATGTTGCAGCAAGGTCACCATGACCCTTGTCAGTGATTGGACACTGACTACTTAATCCCCAGCTTGTTTCCCCGAACTTTATCCAACGGTATCACATCAAAGTGGCCTTTCTCAGCTAGCCAATTATCCACAAAGCTCTCCACATCTCCCCAACCCCAAATTCACCCCGAACCCCCCAAATCTCCCCCTCCCCAATCCAGAACACCCCAAAACCCCAAATCCAGAACCCCAAACCCCAAAAATGAAGACCCCAGACCCAATTTTTGGGTTCAAATCTCCCTTTATTGACGCTGGGATTCCCACCCCGGTTTTTGGGGTTCCCTTGGGGTTTTTTGGGGGTTCCCCCACCCCAAATTCACTCCAAACCCCCCAAATCTCCCCCTCCCCAATCCAGAACACCCCAAAACCCAGAACCCCAAACCCAGAACCCCAAACCCAGAACCCCCAAAAACCCAAACCCAGGCGGATTTTGGGCTCCAATCCCCCTTTATTGGGAGTCGTCCCTAAGGGATTGCCCTGGGGTTTTTGGGGTTCCCCCACCCCAAATTTCACCTAGAACCCCCCAAATCTCCCCCTCCCCAATCCAGGACACCCCAAACACTGTGACCCCAAACCCAAACCCCAAAAATGAAGCCCCCAGCCCCAATTTTTGGGCTGCAATCCCCCTTTATTGACCCTGGGTTTACCCCCTGGTTTTTGGGGTTCCCCTGGGGTTTTTTGGGTTCTCCCCACCCCAAATTCTCTCCGAACCCCCCAAATCTCCCCAACCCCAAACCCAGAACCCCAAAAATGAAGACCCTAGACCCCCATCCCCAATTCTTCCCCCCCCACTCCCCCTTCACTGCCTCCCGCTCCCCTCTCCCTTTACATTTCGGGTCTCCCCGCATTTTGGGTTCTCCCCGCATTTTGGGGTCCCCCCCGTTTCCCGGGGTCGGTTTTCGGGGTGCCAGTAGGAGCTGTAGAGCTGCAGGAAGAGCTCCCTGCAGGGCACGCGCCCCCCGAGGTGGGCGCAGGCCATGAAGACCCCCCCCAGTTTGCGGTGCAGGGCGTAGCTGGGCTCGGGGGGCGGCCCCAGGCGGCCCCGCAGGATTTGGGGGAGCAGCCCCCGAACCCCCCGGGCCGTGGCCTGAACCCCGAAATCGAAGGGTTGGGAGCCCCAAAAGGGCTCCCCCAGCAGCAGGACGGCCTGGAGGTGCAGGGACTCCATGGCCTGATGGGGAAAAGAGAGAGATTTGGGGAAAAACGACCAAAAATTTGGGGAAAAAACCGAGTAAAACTTGGGAAATAAACGACCAAAATTTGGGGAAAAAAACCAGAAAAATTTGGGGGAAAAAACAACCAGAATTTGGGGAAAAACCAGAAAAATTTGGGGAAAAACCAGAGAAATTTGGGGGAAAAATGACCAAAATTTGGAGGAAAAAACAGAGAAATTTGGGGAGAAAACAGAGAAATTTGGGGAAAAAACCAACCAAAATTTGGGGAAAAAACGACCAGAATTAGAGGGAAAAAACAACCAAAATTTGAGGGAAAACCAATCAAAATTTGGGGAAAAAACAGAGACATTTGGGGAAAAACGACCAAAATTTGGGGGAAAAAAACCAGAGAAATTTGGGGACAAACAGCCAAAATTTGGGGGAAAACAGAGAAATTTGGGGGAAAAACAGAGAAATTTGGGGAAAAAATGACCAAAATTTGGGGAAGGCAAAAGGGTGAAAATTGGGGAGTTTTGCCCCAAAATTGGGAGGTTTGGCCTCAAAACGGGGGAAGAGAAAAGGCCTAAAATTGGGGGTTTTGGCCCCAAAATTGGGGTGAAAAGGGGACTCAAAACAGGGTTGAAAGAGGCCTAAAATTGGGTTTTTTCCCCCCCAAATTGGGGTGAAAAGGGGACTCAAAATGTGGCTGAAAGGGGCCCAAAATTGGGGGGTTTTGCCCCAAAATCTGGGGTTTTTTTTGGCCCAAAATTGGGGTAGAAAGGGACTCAAAACGGGGTTGAAAGGGGCCCAAAACTGGGATTTTTTGGCCCAAAATTTGGGGGGTTTTGGCCCAAAATTGGGGTGAAAAGGGGACTCAAAAAAGGACCCAAAATTGGGATTTTTTTGCCCCAAAATTTGGGGTTTTTTTTGCCCCAAAAATTGGGGTGAAAAGGGGACTCAAAACGGGGTTGAAAGGGACCCAAAAATTGGGATTTTTTTGCCGCAAAATTAGGCTGAAAAGGGGACTCAAATAGGGGTCCAAAATGGTTTTTTTTGCCCCAAGATTTGGGGTTTTTTTGGCCCCAAAATTGGGATGAAAAGGGGACTAAAAACAGGGTTGAAAGGGGCCCAAAATTGGGATTTTTTTTTTGCCCCAAAATTTGGGGTTTTTTGCCCCAAATTGGGGTGAAAAGGGGACTCAAAACAGGGTTGAAAAGGGCCCAAAATTGGGATTTTTTGCCCCAAAATTTGTTGTGTTTTTTTTTCCCCCCCAAATTGGGGTGTAAAGGGGACTCAAAAGGGGGATGAAAGGGGACCAGAATTGGGATTTTTTGCCCCAAAATTTGTTTTATTTGGCCCAAAATTGGGGTGAAAAGGGGACTCAAAACAGGGTTGAAAGGGCCCCAAAGTTGGGATTTTTTGCCCCAGAATTTGGTTTTTCTGCCCCTTCTCACCGGGGACTCGAAGCCCGTCAGGAATTTCAGCTCCCGGGATTTCCTCAGGATTTTCTCCTCGTCCCTGTCGGCCGCAGCCCGAATCACCTGCAACCCAAACATTCTCAATTTTTACCCAAATTTTGGGTTTTTTACACCATTTTCAGCTTTTTTTTTTTTTTTCTGGGCTATTTTCCCATCAAAATTCCACAAAATCCCCTCAAAATCCTCATAAAATCCCCCCAAAAGCTGCTAAAATTCCCCCAAAATCCCCTCAAAATCCCTGAAAATCCCCCCAAAAATTCCCCCAAATTCCCCATTTTTCCTCCTTTATTCCTATTTTCTCCTGTTCTTTCCAGTTTTTCCCATATTTTTCCCCATTTCCCCCCTTTTTACCATATTTTTCCCCCATTTTGCCCCATTTATTCCCATTTTTCCACATTTTCCTCTTTCCCCGTTTTTTCTCACTTTCCCTCTTTTTTTCCCCATTTCTCCCCTTTTTAAATTTTTTTTTCAAATTTTCACATTTTTCCTGTTTTATCCCATTTTCTTCCCAATTTTCCCATTTTTCCTATTTATTCCCCATTTTTTCCCGTTTTTTTTCTCATTTTTCTGAGATTTTTCTCCCATTTCTTTCCCTGATTTTTTTCCATTTTTCCCCATTTTTCTATTTTTTCCCATTTTCCCCCATTTTCCCCCCTTTTTTTCCTTTTTCCCCATTTCCCCATTCTTTCCCCCCTGTTTCTCATTTTTTCCCATTTTTTCCTGGGGTTTTTCCCCATTTTCCCCCATTTTTTCCTCTTTTTTTCCTTTTTCCCCCTTTTCCCCATTTTCCCCCATTTTTTCTCCCATTATTTCCCCCTTTATTCCTATTTTCTCCTGTTTTTTCCAGTTTTTCCCCATTTTTCCAGTCTTTCCCATATTTTTCACCCATTTCCCCCCTATTTTTCCCAATTTTCCCCCCTTTTTCCCATTTCCCCCATATTCTTTCCCTCACATTTCTCATTTTTTCCCATTTTTTCCTGGGGATTTTCCCCATTTCCCCCATTTTTCCCCCCACATTTCTCATTTTTCTCCATTTTCCCCAGGATTTTCCCCCATTTTCCCGAGGATTTTTCCCCATTTTTCCCTCACATTTCTCATTTTTTTCAATTTTTCCCGCGTTTTTGCCCATTTTCCCCCATTTTTCCCAGGTTTTTTTTCCCCATTTTCCCCCATTTCCCCCATTCTTTCCCTCACATTTCTCGTTTTTCCCCATTTTTCCCCATTTCCCCCCATTCTTTCCCTCACATTTCTCATTTTTCCTGTATTTTCCCGTTTTTTTGCCCATTTTCCCCCATTTTCCCCCATTCTTTCCCTCACAATTTCTCATTTTCCCCATTTTTCCCGGTTTTTGCCCATTTTCCCCCATTTTTGCCCCATTTTTCCCCACCTCTATGTAGAGATCCGTGAATTCCTTCTTGAAGCTCCGGCAGGCCCCGAAATCCAACAGCGTCACCTGGGGGGGCCAAAAATCCCCAAAAATCCAACGAAATCCCCAAAAATATCCCAGAGGTGGAGGGGAGGGCAAGGAGTTGGGATCTCCCAAAAAAATCCCCCAAAAATTTGCCCCAAATCCTAAAAAAAAATCATTAAAAAAAAATCCTAAAAAAATAAAAAAAAAACCAAAAAACAAAAAAAATCCTGAAAATATCACAAAAACCTCAAAAAATCCCCCCCAAATCCTCAGAAAATGCTGAAAAAATCCTCAAAAAATCTTGAAAAACTCCCCCAAAAAATCCAGAAAAACTTAAAAAAAATTCCCCAAAAAATCCTCAAAAAATCCTGAAAAAATCCTGAAAAAACTCCCCAAAAATCCTGAAAAAATCCTCAAAAAATCCTCAAAAAATCCCGAAAAAACCCTCAAAAATACTGAAAATAATCCCAAAAAATCCTGAAAAAACTGTCAAAAATATTTAAAAAATCTAAAAAAAATCATCCCCAAAAAGTTCCCAAAAAAACCCTGAAAAAAAATCACAAAAAATTCTCAAAAAGTCCTGAAAAAACCCCTCCAAAAATCCTGAAAGTAATCCCAAAGAATCCTGAAAAAATCGTCAAAAATACTCCAAAAAAAAATCTAAAAAAAAATCTCCAAAAAGTCCCCAAAAAAACCTGAAAAAAATCCCCAAAAAAACCTGAAAAAATCCCCAAAAATTCTCAAAAAATCCCCTAAAAAAACCTGAAAAAATCACAAAAAATTCTCAAAAAAAAAAAAAAAAATCCCCCAAAAAACCCTGAAAAAATCACAAAAAAAAAATCTCAAAAAACCTTGAAAAAAATCTCAAAAAATCCTCCAAAAATCCAAAACAAATCACAAAATATTCTCAAAAAATCCCCAAAAAATCCCCACAAAAATTCTTAAAAAATCTCCCCAGAAAATCTGAAAAAAACCCCCACAAAATTCTCAAAAAATCCCCCCCTCCCCACCAAAAAAATCCAACAAAATCCCCAAAAAATCCTCAAAAAAACTCCAGAAACCCTGAAAAAAAAATCACAAAAAAATCTCAAAAAATCCCAAAAAAACCTGAAAAAAAATCACCAAAAATTCTCAAAAAATCCCCCCAAAAAACTGAAAAAACTCCCCAAAAAATCTCAAAAAAATCCCAAAAAAATCCCCCTTCCCCACCAAAAAACCCCCCAACAAAATCCCCACTAAAACCCCAAAAATTTACCCTTAAATCCCCTCAAACCCCCCAAAATCCCTTCAAATTCCCCTAAACCCCCCCAAAATCCATTTGAATTCCCCCAAACTCCCCTCGAACCCCACCGGACTCCCCCAAAAGCCCCAAAATTGGGGATTTTCCCCCTCACTTGGTGGCTGTCGCTGTCGTAAAGGAAATTGGCCCAGTTGGGATCGGTTTGCATGAAACGGAACTGGAAAAGCTCCTGGAGGCACAGGCGGAGCAGCTCTGTGCAGATCTGGGCGGGAAAGGGTTAAAGTGGGCAGGGAAAGGGTTAAATTGGGAGGAGAAGGGTTCAATTGGGCACTGAAAGGGTTAAATTGGGGCATAAAGGGTTTTATTGGGGAGGGAAATGGTTAAATTGTGCAGGAAAGGGTTAAAAGGGGTGGAAAGGGTTAAAATGGGAGAGAAAGGGTTAAAATGGGGGAAAGGTTAAATTGGGATGGAAGAGGTTAAAATGGGCAGGAAAGGGTTAAATAAGGCACTGAAAGGGTTAAATTGGGAGGGGGAAGGGTTAAAATGGGCATGGAAAGAGTTAAATTAGGACAGAAAGGCTTAAAATGGGTGGGAAACGGTTAAATTGGGAGGGGAAGGGTTAAATTGGGCACTGAAAGGGTTAAATTCCTGGGGCAGGGGCAGTTCAAAGCCAAAAAATCCCAAATCCACCTCAAAGTCCCCAAATCTCCCTAAACCCCCCCCCGAAAAATCCCCAAATTTCCCCCACCCAAATCCCCAAAAATCCTCCCCAAAAATCCCCCCCCCAGAATCCCCAAACGCCCTCAAATACCCCAATTTTTGGGTCCCACCCCAAATCCCCCCAAAATCCTTCCAAAAAAATCCCAAATCCTCCCCAAAGCCCCCAAATCCTCCTAAAATCTTCCCCAACCCCCCCCAATCCCCCCTATAATCCCCCCCAAACCCCCCCTCAAAAATCCCCCAAAGTCCCAAAAATCGGCCCTAAACCCCCCTAAAAATCCCCAAAGTCCCCAAGTCCCCCAAATTCCCCCAAATGCCCCCTAAAATCTCCCCCACCCCCCCCTCAAAAATCCCAAAATCCCCAAAATTCCCCCCAATCCGGGTGCCCCCCCACCCGGTCCCACCGCTCCTGGGGGAGGCTCTGGCACCACCCAAAGACCCCAAAATACCCCCAAAATCCCCCCAAAAATCACCCCCAAACCTCCCCAAAAATTCCCCCAAATCCCCCCTAAAATCATCCTCAAACCCCCCCCCCAAAAAAACCCAAAATCCCAAAATCTGCCCCAAACTCCCCTAAAAATCCCCAAAAACCCCCCAACCTCCCCAAATCTCCCCCAAAAAAACCCCAAAAATCCGCCCCAAACACCCCAAAAATCCCTCAAAAATCCCAAAATCACGCCCCAATCCCCCCCCCCCCAATCCCCAAATTCCCCAAATCCCCCCAAATTCTGCTGCCCCCCCCACACCCGGTCCCGCCGCTCCTGGGGGAGGCTCCGGCAGCGCTCCAGGGGCTCGCCCCTCCCCCACTCGGTGCAGAGCACGCGGCGCGCGCTGAGCGCGGGAACCACGGCGGGAACGCGGAAAAAGCGATCGGAGCCCAGCAGGGACCTGGAACGGCCAAAAACATCCGAAAAAAACCCAAAATACACGTGGAAATCGCAAAAAAAAATTCCATAAAATTCGGCCAACCCCCCCCCAAAAAATCCGCCCAAAATCCGTGAAAATCCCCCCCAAATGGGCACAGAAAAAGGGGTCGGAACTCAGGAGGGAACTGGGAAATCCCAAAAATCCCAAATCCCGAAAAATCCCAAAAATTCCAAGTGAAAATCACAAACAAAACCCAAAAAATCCAGCCAGAAATGGCCCCAAAAGGGCAAAAACCACCCCAAAAATCCCAACCGAAACCCCCCAAAAATCCATCCAGAAATGGCCCCAAAAGAGCAAAATACCCAAAAAAAGGCAAGATACCCAAAAAGGGTAAAATACCAAAAAAATCGCCCCAAAAATCCCTCCCAGAAATGGCCCCAAAAGGGCAAAAATTGCCCCAAAAATCCCACCCAGAAATGGCCTCAAAAGGGCAAAATCGCCCCCCAAAAATCCACCCAGAAATGGCCCCAAAAGGGAAAAAATCGCCCCAAAAATCCCTCCCAGAAATGGCCCCAAAAGGGCAAAAGTTGCCCCAAAAATCCCAACCAAAACCCCCCAAAAATCCCTCCCAGAAATGGCCCCAAAAGGCAAAAATGGCCCCAAAAATCCCTCCCAGAAAAAGTGATCGGAGCCCAGCAGGGACCTGGAACGGCCAAAAACACCCCAAAAACCCCAAAATCACTGAAAACCACCCGGGAAAATCCACCCAGAAACGGCCCCAAAAGGGCGAAAAACGCCCCAAAAATCCCAACCAAAACCCCCCAAAAATCCCTCCCAGAAATGGCCCCAAAAGGGCAAAAATCGCCCCAAAAACCCAACCCAGAAGGGACCCAAAAGGGGAAAAACAGCCCCAAAATTCCCAACCAAAACCCCCCTAAAATCCACCCAGAAATGGCCCCAAAAGGGCAAAATCGCCCCAAAAATCCCTCCCAGAAATGGCCCCAAAAGGGCAAAAATCGCCCCAAAAATCCCAACCAAAACCCCCCAAAAATACCACTCAGAAATGGCCCCGAAAGGGCAAAAATCGCCCCAAAAATCCCAATCAAAACCCCCCAAAAATCCACCCAGAAATAGCCCCAAAAGGGCAAAAATGGCCCCAAAAATCCTTCCCAGAAATGGCCCCAAATGGCCAAAATCGCCCCAAAAATCCCACCCAGAAATGGCCCCAAAGGGGCAAAAATCGCCCCAAAAATCCCTTCCAGAAAAAGGGGTCCAAACCCAGCAGGGACCTGGAATGGCCAAAAACCCCAAAACTGCCCCAAAACTGCACCGAACCCCCGAAATACCCAAATTTGCCCAAATTTGCCCGAACCCACTGGAATTTGCGGGCGCTCTGCGCCTCCCTCTCGTAGTCGCACTCGAGCTCCAGCTCCCTGAAATCCCCTAAATCCCCTAAAACTGCCCCAAAACTGCCCCTAAATCCCCTGAACTGCCCCTAAATCCCCTAAACCTGCCCTAAAAGTGTCCTAAAATCGCCAAAAATCCCCTCAACCTGCCCCAAATCCCCTTTAAAACCGTTCCTAAAATCCCCAAAAACTGCCCCTAAACCCCCTAAACATGCACCTAAATCCCCTAAACCTGCTCTAAAAGTGTCCTAAAATCCCCCAAAACTGCCCCCAAATCCCCCAAAACCACCCCGAAACTGCCACTAAATCCTCTAAACTGCCTCTAAACTGCTCCAAAACTGCCCCAAAACTGCCCCTAAATCCCCTGAAATTCCCTAAATCCCCTAAACCTGCCCAAAAAACTGCCCTAAAACCGCCCCCAAACCTGCCCCAGAATCCACCCTAAAAACCCCAAAACTGCCCCGAAATTGCTCCAAAATCCCCTAAACATGCACCTAAATCCCCTAAACCTGCCCAAAAATCCCCCTAAAATCCACAAAAACTGCCCTAAAACCGCCCCTAAACCTGCCCTAGAATCCCCCCTAAAAACACCAAAACTGCCCTGAAACTGCCCCGAAACCACCCCTAACAACCCCAAAATCGCCCCAAAACTGCTCCTAAATCCCCTAAACTGCCCCTAAATCCCCTAAAACTGCCCTTAAACGGCCCCAAAAAGCCCCAAAACCGCCCCAAAAGTGCCCCAAAACCTGCTCTAAAAACCCCGAAACTGCCCCTAAAGAGCCCCTAAATCCCCTAAACACCCAAAAAGCCCCAAAAAGCCCCAAAAAGCCCCAAATTTGCCCAAACTCACCTGAATGTGCGGGCGCTCTGCGCCTCCCTCTCATAGTCGCACTCGAGCTCCAGCTCCCTGAAATCCCCTAAATCCCCTAAAACTGCCCCAAAATCCCCTAAACTGCCCCTAAATCCCCTAAACCTGCCCAAAAATCCCCCTAAAATACCCAAAAAGTGCCCTAAAACCGCCCTAAGAGTGCCCCTAAACCGCCCCTAAAATCCCCAAAAGTGCCCCAAAACCGCCTCTAAAAAGCCCAAACCTGCCCCAAAACTGTGCTGGAATCTCCACAAAACCGCCCCAAAACTGCCCCAAAATCCCCTAAACCCCCTAAACGTGCACCTAAATCCCCTAAAACTGCCCTAAAAGTGTCCTAAAATCCCCAAAAACTGCCCCAAAACCGCCCCTATAAACCCCGAAACTGCCCCAAAAGTGCCCCAAAACCGCCCCTAAATCCCCTAAACACCCAAAAATCCCCGAATTTGCCCAAATTTGCCCAAATTTGCCCGAACTGACCGGAATTTTTGGGCGCTCTCGGCCTCCCTCTCGTAGTCGCACTCGAGCTCCAGCTCCCGCTGCAGCGCCCGCAGCGCCGGGGCCGCAAAGAGCCCTGGGAAAAATGGGGAGAAAAACGGGGAATTTGGGAAAAATGGGGAGAAAAAGCGGGAATTTGGGGAAAATGGGGGAAAAAACCGGGAATTTGGGCAAAATAATGGGGATTTGGGGGGAAAAAATTGGGAATTTGGGAAAAATGGGAAATGGGGAGAAAAAAGGGGAATTTGGGAAGAATAATGGGAATTTGGGAAAAACTGGGATTTTGGGAAAAATAACGGGGATTTGGGAAAAATGATGGGGACTTTGGGGGGAAATAACGGGAATTTGGGAAAAAAGGGGAATTTGGGGGAAAATAATGGGGACTTGGGAAAAAGAATGGGGATTTTGGGGGGAAAAATGGGGATTTGGGGGAAATAATGGGAATTTGGGAAAAATGGGAAATGGGGAGAAAAAAGGGGAATTTGGGAAAAAAGGGGAATTTGGGAAAATGGGAATTTGGCGGGGAAAATGGGGAATTTGGGAAAAATAATGGGGATTTGGGGGAAAATAAGGGAATTTGGGAATAAAAAAAAAGGGATTTTTGGGGAAGTATAGTGGGATTTTGGGCAAAAATAAAGGGATTTTGGGCAAAATAATGGAATTTTGGGGAAATAAATAATGGGATTTTGGGAATTAAATATTGGGATTTTGAGGGAAAATTAAAGGGATTTGGGGAAAAAATAAAGGGATTTTGGGAATTAAATAATGGGATTTTGGGGATAAATAATGGGAATTTTTGGGAAGATGAAAAAAGGGATTTTGGGGGAAAATAATGGGAATTTTGGGAATAAAAAAGGGATTTTTGGGGAATTAAATAATGGGAATTTGGGGGATAAAATAATGGGAATTTTTGGTTTAAATAATGGAATTTTGGGGGATTAAATAATGGGAATTTGGGAATTAAATAAGGGGATTTTGGGGAAAATAAATAATGGGAATTTGGGGAATAAATAATGGGAATTGGGGAAAATAAATAATGGGAATTTGGGGATAAAAAAGGGGATTTTTGGAAAATAAATAATGGGAATTTGGGGATAAAAAAGCGGATTTCTGGGAATTAAAAACTGGGATTTTGGGGGGAAAAGAATGGGATTTGGGGGAATAAAAAAGGGGATTTTGGGGAAAGAGCAGGAATTTGGTGGGAAAAGGGGGATTTGGGTGAGTTTGGGTCATTTTGGGTTGATTTTGGGTGATTTTATGAGATTTTGGGGTGATTTGGGTCAATTTTAGGTGATTTGGGGTCGATTTCCGTTTGCTTTGGGGTGGTCTGAGCTGATTTTGGGGTGATTTGGGACGATTTTGGGTTGATTTTGGTTTGGGTGATTTTTGGGTGATTTTGAGGTGATTTTGGGGTGATTTCAGGTGACTTGGGGTGAATTTCTGTTGATTTTGGGGTGATTTCAGGCGATCTGAGGCAATCTTGGCTGGGTTTGGGGTGATTTTGGGGTGATTTTAGGTTGATTTGGGGCATTTTGGGGCTGATTTCAGGGGATTTTGGGCGAATTTGGGGGTAATATGAGGTAATTTTGGGTATTTTGGGGGTGATTTTAGGTAATCTGGAGTGATTTCAGGGTGATTTGAGCTGTTTTGGGGGTTTTAGGGGGTATTTGGGGTGATTTTGGGATCTTTTTGGGGTATTTTGGGTGAATTTTGGGCTGTTTCAGGGGGTATTTTGGGGTGTTTTAGGGGTGATTTTGGGCTGGTTTTGGGGCTGTTTAGGGGGGTATTTTGGGGTGATTTTGGGGTATTTTGGGTGAATTTGGGTGATTTTGAGGTGTTTTGGGTGATTTGGGGCTGTTTTGGGGGGTATTTTGGGTAAATTTGGGTGGTTTTGGGCTGTTTTTGGGGTATTTTGGGTGATTTTGGGGTGTTTTAAGGGGTACTTTGGGTGATTTTGAGGTGATTTTGGGGTGATTTGACGTAATTTTGAGTGTTTGGGGGGTGATTTTGGGGTGTTTTAGGGGGGATTTTAGGTGATTTAAGTTGATTTTAGGTGATTTGGGGCAATTTTAGGGTGAAATTGGATCGATTTGGGGGTGATTTGGGGCTGGTTTTGGGGAGTATTTTGGGTGATTTGGGGCTGGTTTTGGGGTATTTTTTGGTGATTTGGGGCTGGTTTTGGGAGTATTTTGGGTGATTTTGTGCTATTTTTGGGGTATTTTGGGTGATTTTTGGGTGTTTTTGAGACCTTTAGGCAGCCCCGGGCTGAGGCTCAGCAGGGTCAGGAGATTTTCGACGTCGCTGCCGATGCTGAGGGCGACGCCCGGGTACTGGGGGAACCCGAAAATCCCCAAAATTCCCACCCAAATTCCCAAAACTTCCACCCAAATCCCCACCCAAATCCCCAAAATTCCCAAAATTGCCCAATTTCCACCCAAATTCCCACCCAAATCCCAAAATTCCCACCCAAATTCCCCACAAATTCCCCAATTTCCACCCAAATCCCCAAAATTCCCACCCAAATTCCCAAAATTCCCGAATTCCCCAAATTTTACCAAATCCCCCAAATTCCACCCAAATATTTCAACCCAAATCCCCCAAATTCCCCACGAATTCCCAAAATTCCCACCCAAATTCCCCAAATTCCCACCCAAATCCCCCAAATCCTTGCCCAAATTCCCACCCAAATTCCCCAAATCCCCAAAATTCCACCCAAATTCCCCCCAAACCCCCAAATTCCCTCCCAAAAAACCCAAATCACCTATAAACCCCAAAATTCCCCCAAACCTTTTTAAAACCCCCAAAAATCCCCCAAAAACCCCCAAGAAAACCCCCCAAAAAATCCCCAAAAATCGAAATTTCCCCCCCCAAAAATAAAAATCCCCCAAAATTCCCCAACACTCCCCAAAAATCCACCAAAATTCCTTTAAAAATCCCCCAAACCCCCTCGATTTTTGCTGGAAATTGCCCAAATTCGGGGTTTTTTGCCCCAAATTCGGCACCTGGACCTTGATGGCGACATCGGCGCCGCTGCGGAGCCGCCCCCGGTGCACCTGGCCCAGGGAGGCAGCGGCCACAGGAACCTCCTGGAACTCCTGGAGCTGCTCCCGCCAGCCCCGGCCCAGTTCTGCATCCAGGACGGCCTGGGGGGAGAATTCCCAACAGTTGCAAAGAATTCCCCAAAAAATCCGGAGAAAAATGGCCAAAATATGGTGAAAATTCGATAAAAATCCCATAAAAACCCCAAATCCTGGAACTCCTGGAGCTGCTCCCGACCCAGCTCCGAGTCCAGGACGGCCTGGGGGGAGAATTCCCAACAATTCCCAAAAAAAATTCCCAAAAAAAAATCCCCAAAAAATCCGGGGAAAAATACCCAAAATATGGGGAAAATAGCCCAAAAATCTCATTAAAATCCTCTAAAAACCCCAAATCCTGGAGCTGCTCCCGCCAGCCCCGGCCCAGTTCTGCATCCAGGATGGCCTGGGGGGAGAATTCCCAACAATTCCAAAAACAAAAATCCCAAAAAAATCCGGGTGAAAATTCCCAAAATATGGGGAAAATAGGCCAAAAATCCCATAAAAATCCTATAAAAATCCTATAAAAACCCCAGCTCCTGGAACTCCTGGAGCTGCTCCCGCCAGCCCCGGCCCAGCTCTGAGTCCAGCACGGCCTGGGGGAGAATTCCCAACAATTCCAAAGAATTCCCAAAGAATTCCCCAAAAAATCCCAAAAAATCTGGAGAAAAAAGGCCAAAATATGGGCAAAATTCGATAAAAATCCTATAAAAAAATCCCATAAAAATCCCATTTAAATATCCTATAAAATCCTATTTAAAATACTATAACAATCCTATTAAAATCCTATTAAAAAAGCCTATAAAAATCCTATTAAAAAAACCTATCAAAATCCTATTAAAAAAATCTTATTAAAAAATCCTATTAAAATCCCATAAATATCCCATAAAAATCCTATTAAAAATCCTATAAAAATCCCATAGAAATCCCATCCAAACCCCAATCCTGGCACTCCTGGAGCTGCTCCCGCCAGCCCCGGCCCAGCTCCGAGTCCAGTATGGCCTGGGGGGAGAATTCCCGAGAATTCTCACAATTCCCAAAAAAATCCCCAAAAAATCCGGGGAAAAACGGCCAAAATATGGGGAAAATATGGTGAAAATCCCATAAAAATCCTATTAAAAAAACCTATAAAAATCCGATAAAAAATCCAATTAAAAAATCCTATTAAAATCCTATAAAAATCCTATTTTTAAAACCTATATAAATCCTATAAATCCCATAAAAATCCTACTAAAAACCCTATAAAAATCCTATTAAAAATGCTATTAAAAATCCTATAAAAATCCCATAAAAAATCCGATAAAAATCCCACAAAAAAATCTCATAAAAAATCCTATAAAAATCCCACAAAAATCCTATTAAAACAATCCCATAACAATCCCATAACAATCCTATTAAAAATCTTATAAATATCCCATAAAAATCCTATTAGAAAACCTATAAAAAAAACTATTAAAAATTCCACAAAAATCCTATTAAAAAAACCTATTAAAAAAACCTATAAAAATCCTATAAAATCCTATAACAATCCTACAACAATCATTTGAAAAAATCCTATAAAAATCCCATAACAATCCTATTAAAAATCCTATAACAATCTTATTTAAAATCCTATAAAAAACCCCACAAAATCCTCCCCAAATCCCCCAGGCCTGGGTTTGGGGTTTTGGGGGTTTTTGAATCTTTGGGATTTTTGGGGTTTGGGGTTTTTGGGATTTTGTGTTTGGGATTCGGCTTTCCGGGTGTTTGAGGTTTGGGTTTTTGGGGTTTGGGATCTTGGGGTTTTGGGGTTTGGGATTTGGGATTTTGGGGTTTTTGGGGTTTGGGGTTTTGGGGGTTTTTGGGATTTTGGGGTTTGGGATTGGGTTTTGGGGTGTTTGGGGTTTTGGATTTTTGGGTTTGGGGTTTTTGGGATTTTTGGGCTTGGGGTTTCTGGGGTTTGGGGTGTTTGGGTTTTAGGGGTGTGGGGGTTTTGGGAGATTTGGGATTTTGGGGTTTTGGTGGTTTGGGGTTTGGGGTTTCGGGGGTTTTTGGGTTTGGGGGTTTGGGATTTTTGGGTTTGGGATTTGGGGGGGTTGGGGTTTTCAGGGGTTTTTGGGTTTGGGATTTTGGAGGTTTGGGATTTGGGGTTTTGGGGTTTTTGGGGTTTGGGTTTCGCAGGTTTGGAGTGTTTTGGGTTTGGGATTTGGGTTTCGAGGTGTTTCGGATTTGGGATTTTGGGGTTTTTAGGATTTGGGGTTTTGGGATGTTTGGGATTTCGGTTTTGGGTTTTTGGGGTTTGGGATTTTGGCCTTTTGGGGGTTTGGGATTTGGGGTTTTTGGGGTTTGGAGTTTTTAGGATTTGGGATTTTTGGGGGTTTTGGGATTTGGAGGTGTTTGGGGTTTGGTGTTTGGGATTTGGTGTTTGGAGTTTGGGATTTTGGGATTTGGGGTTTGGGATTTTGGGGATTTTGAGGTTACGGGGTTTTAGGATTTTGGGCTGTTTTGGGATTTAGGGGTTTGGGGTTTTTAGGATTTAGGATTTTGGGATTTTGGGGTTTGGGATTTGGGGTTTTGGGATTTTGGGATTTGAGGATTTTGGGGTTTGGGATTTTGGTGTTTGGGATTTTGGGATTTTGGTGTTTGGGATTTGGGGTTTGGGATTTTGGCATTTGGGGATTTGGGGTTTGGTGTTTGGGATTTGGGATTTTGGGATTTGGTGTTTGGGATTTTGGGATTTGGTGTTTGGGATTTGGGATTTTGGGATTTGGGATTTGGGATTTTGGGATTTAGGATTTAGGATTTGGGATTTAGGATTCAGGATTTGGGATTGCAGTTCCCGTCCCTCACCCGGCTCTGCCAGCCTGGCATGGGCTCCGCACTCTGCCTCAGCCGGGCCAGGATCCGCTGCAGCTGCGGGGGCAGCAGCTCCGAGTCTGGGATTGAGGGGATTTAGGGGATTTTATAGGGTTTTATGGGGTTTGGGGGGAAAAAGGGATGAGAGACCCCCAAATCCACCCTAAATCCACCCCAAACCCCACCCAGCACCTGCAGGGGCAGCAACTCTGAGTCTGGGGAAAGGGGATTTAGGGGATTGAGGGGATTTAGGGGATTTTATAGGGTTTTATAGGGTTTTATGGGGTTTTATAGGGTTTTATAGGATTTGGGAGAAAAAGGAGATAAAAGACCCCAAATCCACCCCAAACCACCCCAAATCCCACCCCAAACCACCCCAAATCCACCCCAAATCCCACCCAGCACCTGCAGGGGCAGCAGCTCCGTGTCTGGGATTAGGGGATTGAGGGGATTGAGGGAATTTTATAGGGTTTTATGGGGTTTTATGGGATTTGGGGGACAAAGGGATGAGAGACCCCAAATCCACCCCAAACCCCACCCTGCAGCTGTGGGGGCAGCAGCTCTGAGTCTGGGATTAGGGGATTGAGGGGATTGAGGGGATTTTATGGGGTTTTATGGGAGTTTATAGGATTTGGGGGACAAAGGGATGAGAGGACCCCAAATCCCACCCCAAACCACCCCAAATCCCACCCAGCACCTTCAGGGGCAGCAGCTCCAAGCCTGGGGAAAGGGGATTTAGGGGATTTAGGGGATTTTATAGGGTTTTATGGGGTTTTATAGGATTTTAATAGGATTTTTATAGGATTTTAATAGGATTTTAGGGGATTTAGGGGATGAGAAACCCCAAATCCCACCCTGCAGCTGTGGGGGCAGCAGCTCCGAGCCTGGGGGGTTTAGGGGGATTTTTGGGGCATTTTGGGGGCTTTTATGAGTTTGGGGATGGTTTTTAGGGGATTTTTGGGATTTTCTTGGGGTATTTTTGGGATATTTTGGGGATCATTTTTGTTTCTATTTCTGGGGTGGATTTGGGGGATTTTGGGGTGGTTTTGGGGTATTTTTTGGGGTATTTTTGGGGTGGTTTTTGGGACGGTTTTGGGGTATTTTTGGGGTGGTTTTTGGGATGGTTTTGGGGTATTTTTGGGATGGTTTTGGGGGTTTTTGGGGTATTTCAGGGGTGGTTTTTAGGGTATTTTTAGGGTCTCACCGGCTCCGCTGAGCAGCTGCCCCACCTTGAGGGATTTGGGGCATTTTGGGGAGGTTTAGGGGTTTTTGGGATATTTTTGGGGTGGTTTTGGGTTTTTTTTGGGGTATTTTAGGGTATTTTTGGGATATTTTAGGGGTATTTTGGGGGTATTTTAGGGATATTTTTAGGGTATTTTTTGGGTATTTTTACGGATATTTTGGGGGTTTTGGGCTCTCACCTGCCATGCTGAGCAGCTGCCCCACCTTGAGGGGTTTAGGGATATTTTTGGGGTATTTTAGGGATATTTTGGGGGATATTTTGGGGATATTTTTTGGGGAATTTTAGGGATATGTTTGGGGTATTTTGGGGGTATTTTTGGGATATTTCAGGGATATTTTGGGTCTCATCTGCCATGCTGAGCAGCTGCCCCACCTTGAGGGGTTTGGGGTATTTTGGGGGTGGTTTTTGGGGTATTTTTGGGGTATTTTTGGGATATTTGGGCTCTCACCTGCCATGCTGAGCAGCTGCCCCACCTTGAGCGCCGCCCCCCGGGCCCGGCTGAGCACGGCCACCAAACGCTGAGCGCTGCCCTCAGAGAGAGCCCAGGCGGGAACTGCGGGACAGGGACCACAAAATGGGGATGGGACCCCCGAAAATGGGGATGGGGACATGAAAATGGGGATGGGGACCCTGAAAATGGGGATTGGGGACCCAAAAATGGGGATTGGGGACCCAAAAATGGGGATGGGACCCCGAAAATGGGGATGGGGGGGGATTTAGGATGGGTGAGACCCAAATTGGGTCTGGGGTCTCAGGGGGGATTTGGGGGTTCAGACCCCAATTGGGTCTGGGGGATTTGGGGAGGATTTGGGGGGCATTTGCCCCAATTGGGTCTGGGGTCCCGGGGGGGATTTGGGGGATCAGCCCCAATTGGGTCTGGGGGATTTGGGGGGATTTTGGGGGGGGATCGACTCCAATTGGGTCTGGGATCCTGGGGGGGATTGGCCCCAACTGGGTCTGGGGGATTTTGGGGGGGGATCGGCCCCAATTGGGTCTGGGGTCTCTGGGGTTTCAGCCCCAATTGGGTCTGGGGTCCCGGGGGTCTCTGGGGTCCCGGGGGGATTTTGGGGGGGGGATCGACTCCAATTGGGTCTGGGGGATTTGGGGAGGATTTGGGGGGATCAGCCCCAAATTGGGTCTGGGGTCCTGGGGGGATTTTGGGGGGGGATTGGCCCCAGTTGGGTCTGGGGGATTTGGGGGGGATTTGGGGGGGATTGGCCCCAATTGGGTCTGGGGGAATTGGGGGGATTTGAGGTTTCAGACCCCAATTGGGTCTGGGGGATTTGGGGAATTGGCCCCAATTGGGTCTGGGGTCCCGGGGGTCCCAGGGTCCCTCACTCACCCTGGCGCCGTTCCTGCCCCCGCAGCCGCGTCCGGGCGGCCTCAGCCAAAGCCCCCAGACCCAAATCCAGAGCCAGACCTGGGAGACGCCCCAAAAACTGAGAGAGCCCAAAGCCCCCAGACCCAATTCCAGAGCCGGACCCCTCCCAGTTCCCTCCCATTTCCCCATTTCCAGTCCCTCCCATTCCCTCCCAGTCTGTCCCAGTTCCCATTCCCAGTCTGTCCCAATGCTCCCAGTTCCCCAATTCCCCATTCCCAGTTGCTCCCAGTGCTCCCAGTCCATCCCAGTTCCTCCAGGTCTCTCCCAGTTCCCCCATTTCCCATTCCCAGTCCCCCCCAGTCCCTCCCAGTTTCCCCATTTCCTGTTCCCAGTCTGTCCCAGTTCCCATTCCTAGTGCTCCCAGTTCCCCATTCCCAGTTGCTCCCAGTCCGTCCCAGTGCTCCCAGTTTCCCCAGTTCCCATTCCCAGTCCCTCCCAGCCTCTCCCAGTCCCCATTCCCAGTTTGTCCCAGTTTGTCCCAGTCCCCCCCAGTCCCCCATTCCCAGTCGCTCCCAGTCTGTCCCAGTTCCCCCATTTCCCATTCCCAGTGCTCCCAATTCTCTATTCCCAGTCCCTCCCAGTCCATCCCAGTTCCCCAATTCCCCATTCCCAGTCCTTCCCAGTCCATTCCCAGTTTGTCCCAGTCCTTCCCATTTCCCATTCCCAGTCCCTCCAAGTCCATCCCAGTCCCCATTCCCAGCCCCTCTCAGCCCGCCCCAGTCCCTCCCAGTGTGTCCCATTTCCCATTCCCAGTCTGTCCCAGTGCTCCCAGTTCCCCCATTTCCCATTCCCAGTCCCCATTCCCAGTCTGTCCCAGTGCTCCCAGTTCCCCCATTTCCCATTCCCAGTCCCCATTCCCAGTTTGTCCCAGTCCCCACTCCCAGTCCGTCCCAGTGCTCCCAGTTCCCCCATTTCCCATTCCCAGTCCCCATTCCCAGTTTGTCCCAGTCCCCATTCCCAGTCCGTCCCAGTGCTCCCAGTTCCCCCATTTCCCATTCCCAGTCCCCATTCCCAGTTTGTCCCAGTCCCCATTCCCAGTCCGTCCCAGTGCTCCCAGTTCCCCCATTTCCCATTCCCAGTCCCCATTCCCAGTTTGTCCCAGTCCCCATTCCCAGTCCGTCCCAGTTCCCATTCCCAGTCCATCCCAGTCCCCATTCCCATTTCCCATTCCCAGTCCATCCCAGTCCCCATTCCCAGTCTGTCCCAGTCCATCCCAGGCCCCATTCCCAGTTTGTCCCAGCCCCTCCCAGTTTCCCCAGTACCGGCCATGTTCGCCGCCCGTCTCGCTCTCCCCACGGGCACCGGGCGCCCCCGGCCCCACCCAGACACCTTGGGGGGGGGCACAGAGTGAGAGACCCCCGGGACAGCCCAAAACTGGGACACCCCAAAATCTCGGGCACCCCAAAATCGGGGCCACCCCAAAATCCAGGACCCCCAAAATTTGGAACCTTAAAACGCCCCAAAACCTGGACACCCGAAAATCCGGGACCCCAAAACTGGGACACCCCAAAATCGGGGACCCCCAAAATCCGGGACACCCCAAAATCCGGGACACCCCAAAATCGGGGCCATCCCAAGACTAGGACACCCAAAATCGAGGATCCCCCAAATCCGAGACCCCCAAAATCCGGGACCCCCCCAATAAAAGGGCCGGGACCCCCCAAAAAGATCAGGACCCCCCCCCCCCGCAAATCTGGGACCCCTCCCCAAATTCCCAGACCCCCCCCCCAAAAAATATCGGGGACCCCCCCCCTATAAACACTGGGAACGCCCCCAAAACAAAGGACGGGGACCCCCCCCCCCCAAATCTCGAGACCCCCCCAAAAAAGGGACAGGGACCCCCCTCCCCCCCAAAATTTGGGGACCCCTCCCCAAAAAAGAGCCGGGACCCCCCTCAAGTCACTGACCGGATTTTGGGGGGGGGTCTCGGCTGCTTTTGGGGGGGTCCCCGTTTTTGGGGGGGTCCCCGTTTTTGGGGGGGTCCCGGCCGAGCCCCCCGAGGGCCCCCCCCGAGCCATGCAAGGCCCGGGGGGACCCCCGGGACAGGAGGAGCATTGCGGGGGGAGGAGGAAACGAGAAATTTGGGGGGATTTGGGGGTTCAGGGGGTCAAGAGGGGCTCAGGAGATTTGGGGGGGGTCCGAGGAGGATTTTTGGGGGGGTCCCGGGGCCGATTTTGGGGGATTTGGGGGGGATTTTGGGGGGGGGGTCCCGGGGCCGATTTTTGGGGGGATTTTGGGGGGGTCTCGGGGTTATTTTGGGGGGGTCTCAGGGGGATTTTTGGGGTTGTTTTTGGGGGGGTCTCGGGGCGATTTTCGGGGAGCTCAGGAGGGCTCCGGAGGGATTTTTGGGGGAATTCTGGGGGAATTTCGGGATGGTTTGAGGGGTCCCCGGGGAGATTTTTGGGGTTATTTTGGGGGGTCCCGGGAGGTGTTCGGGGGGGATTTTTGGTGTTATTTTGGGGGGGGGGGTCTCGGGTGAGTTTTGGGGTTATTTTTAGGGAGTTTAGGGGGATTTGGGGGAGATTATTTTGGGCGGGGTGTTCTTGGGGTGAGTTTGGGGGTTTTTTGGGGAGGTCCCGGGGTGGGTTAGGGGAGGGTCTCGGGGGGAGTTTCGGGGGATTTGGGGAGGTTTCGAAGGATTTTGGGGCTCCCGGGGTTGGTTAGGGGGGTCTCGGGGTGCGTTTTGGGGATATTTCGGGCGGGATTTCGGGGGATTTTGGGGGGCGTTTTGGAGGGGATTCCGGGGTGGGGTAGGGGAGGGCCCCGGGGTGGGGTAGGGAAGGGTCGGGGGGGGGGGTTTCAGGGATATTTTGGGGCGGTTTCGGGCGATTTTGGGGCTCCCGGGGGTCCCCGCTCGGCTCCGTTCCCGCGCTCCCCGCGTGCCCTTGCGCCGCTTCCGGGTCTGAAGGCCCCGCCCTCAGCCCCGCCCCTTCCCCGTCGCAGCCAATCAGAGCCGAGCGGCTGGCGCAGGCCATGCCCACTGGTGAGACAGCACCCCCTGGCGGATCCCGGGGAAAGCGACGGGGACCCCTCCCCAAAATCACCAAAACCGCCCGGAACGCCCCAAAAAACATCAAAAAACCCAAATTCCCCGAAATCCCAGAAAATTCCCCGAAAAATCCCCGGAAAAACAAAAAAAAATTCCCTAAAAATCGCCAAAAAAATCCCTAAAAATCGCCAAAAAATCACCAAAAAAAAATTCCCCAAAAATCACCAAAAAAACCCCCCCAAAAATCGCTAAAAATCGCAAAAAAATCCCTAAAAATCGCAAAAAAATCCCTAAAAATCACCCAAAAATCCCTAAAAATCGCAAAAAATCCCTAAAAATCACCAAAAAATCCCTAAAAATCACCAAAAAAATCCCCAAAAATCACAATAAAATCTCAAAAAATCACCAAAAAATCGCTAAAAAACACCCAAAAAATCGCTAAAAATCACCAAAAAAATCTCTAAAAATCACCCAAAAATCCCTAAAAATCACCAAAAAAATCCCTAAAACCCCCATTTTTTATTTTGTGGAAGGGTCTTCAGGGGTGTTTAATTTGGGGAGGGGTCGGCAGGGGGTGCAGCCCCCAAAACCCCCCCAAAAAACCCCAGAACCTTCCCAAAAATCCCAAAAAATCACCCAAAAAAACCCTTAAAAATCCCATTTTTTATTTTGGCGAGGGGTCCTCAGGAGTGTTTAATTTGGGGAGGGGTCTCCAGCCCCCAAAACCCCCAAAAGAAACCTCAAAAAAACCCAAAAAACCCCAAAAATTCACCCAAAAAACCCCCAAAAAAATCCATTTCTTTATTTTGGGGAGGGGTCTGCAAAGGGGTTAAATTTGGGGAGGGGTCTCCAAAGGGTTTAATTTGGGGTCTCAGAGGGGTTAATTTGGGGAGGGGTCTCAAGAGTTAAATTTGGGGAGGGGTCTCAGGGTTAATTTGGGGAGGGGTCTCAGGGGTTAATTTGGGGTCTCAGGGGTTAAATTTGGGGAGGGGTCTCAGAGGGGTTAAATTTGGGGAGGGGTCTCAGGGTTAATTTGGGGTCTCAGGGGTTAATTTGGGGAGAGGTCTCAGAGGGGTTAAATTTGGGGAGGGGTCTCTGGGGTTAATTTGGGGAGGGGTCTCAGGGCAGGGTTAATTTGGGGAGGGGTCTTTGGGACCCAAATGGAGCCCCCAGATCCAATTCGGGAGCCCCCCCTGGGCCTGAGACCCCTCCCCAAATTTAGGAGCCCCCAGACCCAATTCACGACCCCAGACCCAATTCGGGGTCCCTGACCCGATTCGGGACCCCAGACCCAAATTGGGGGGATTCCGACTGGAAATGGGAGACCCCAGACCTAATTCAGGAGCCTCAACCCCATTCGGGACCCAAGACCCAATGCAGGAGCCCCCAGACCCAAATCGCGACCTCAGACCCAAATCGGGACCCCCGACCCAAATCCCGCAGCTCCTGGTGCGCCTGAGACCCCTCCCTAAATTGGGAACCCCCAGACCCAAATCGAGACCCCAGACTCACATTGGAAGCCCCCAGACTCAAATCGAGACCCCAGACCCAAATGGAGCCCCCAGACTCAATTCGGGAGCCCTAAATCGCGACCCCAGACCCAATTCCGGACCCCAGACCAAATTCGGGACCCCAGACCCAATTCAGGAGCCCCCAGACCCAAATGGAGCCCCCAGATCCAATTCGGGACCCCCGACCCAAATCCCGCAGCTCCTGGTGGGACTGAGACCCCTCCCCAAATTGCGACCCAAATCGCGACCGACCCCAGACTCAATTCGGGGTCACTGAGTCCGTTTGGGACCCCAGACCCAAATCGCGACCCCAGACCCAAATGGAGCCCCCAGATCCAAATCGAGACCCCAGACCCAAATTGGGAGCCCCCAGACCCAAATCGCGACCCCAGACCCAATTCAGGAGCCCCGACCCCATTCGGGACCCCAGACCCAAATTTTGGAGCCCCCAGACCCAAATTGGGAACTCCCCTCAGTCTGAGACCCCTCCCCAAATTGGGAGCCCCCAGACCCAAATCGAGACCCCAGACTCAATTCAGGAGCCCCCAGACCCACATCGGGAGCCCCAATTGGGGACCCCAGACCCAAATCGGGAGCCCCAACTGGGGACCCCAGACCCAATCGGGGGTCGCTGAGTCCGTTTGGGACCCCAGACCCACATTGGGAGCCCCCAGACTCAATTGGGGACCCCAGACCCAAAGCGGGAGCCCCCAGACCCAAATCCCCGGGGAATTGGGGAGGGGGCTTCAGAGGGAGACCCCTGGAATTGGGGATTTGGGGGGTTTGGGGTTTTTTGGGTTTTTTGGGGGAGATTTTGGGGTTTTTGGGGGGGATAAATTTGGGGAAGATTTTGGGATGAATTTGGGGGGGAGTTTGGGGTGAATTGGGGGGGGGGAATTTGGGGTGAATTTGGGGGATTTGGGGGGAATTTTGGGGGGATTTTGAGGGGTTTGGGGTGAACTCAGGGATGTTTTTGGGGAGATTTTGGGGATATTTAGGGGGATTTTTGAGATTTTGGGGGATTTTGGGAATTTTAGGGGTGAATTTTGGGGGATTTCGGGGATTTTTTAGGGCCATTTCTGAGGATTTTGGGGTTTTTTGGGGGGCATCTTGGGGTGAATTTGGGGGGGGTTTAATTTGGGGGGGATTTTGGGGCGAATTTGGGGGGGATTTTGGGGGCGTTTGGGGTGAACTCAGGGATGTTTTTGGGGAGATTTTGGGAATTTTTTGGGGGGATTTTTTTGGATTTTGGGGGATTTTGGGAATTTAAGGGGTGAATTTTGGGGGATTTCGGGGATTTTTTCGGGGCATTTCTGAGGATTTTGGGGGGATTTGGGGGAGATTTTGGGGAGGATTTGGGGGTTTGGGCGTTTTTGGGGTGGATTTTGAGTATTTTAGGGGTGAATTTGGGGGATTTGGGTTTTTTTGGGGGGAATTTTGGGGATTTTTTTGGGAGATTTTGGGGGGGATTTGGGGGAGATTCCAGGGATTTTGGGGGGAAATTTTGGGGGAAATTTGGGGATTTTTGGGGGATTTTTTGAGGGGGATTTTTGACGATTTGGGGGCGATTTTTAGGGCTGGTTTTGGGGTGATTTTGGGGATTTTTTAGGGGGATTTTTTGGGATTTTGAGGGATTGGGGGAATTTTAGGGGTGACTTTTGGGGGATTTCAGGGATTCTTTAGGGCCATTTCTGAGGATTTTGGGGGGATTTGGGGGAGATTTTGGGGGATTTGGGGGGGGATTTTGGTTTTTTTTGGGGGGGATTTTGGGGTCTTTTGGGGTTTTTTAGGATAAATTTGGGGGGGATTGTTGGGTGAATTTGGGGGATTTTGGGGGGAGATTTGGGGGGATTTTGGGGGGTTTGAGGTGAACTCAGGGATGTTTTTGGGGAGATTTTGGGGATTTTTTAGGGGGATTTTTTGGGAATTTTAGGGGTGAATTTTGGGGGATTTCGGAGATTTTTTAGGGCCATTTCTGAGGATTTTGGGGTTTTTTGGGGGGTATTTTGGGGTGAATTTGGGGGGGTTTAATTTGGGGGGGATTTTGGGGCGAATTTGGGGGGGATTTTGGGGGCGTTTGGGGTGAACTCAGGGATGTTTTTGGGGAGATTTTGGGGATTTTTTGGGGGGATTTTTTTGGATTTTGGGAATTTAAGGGGTGAATTTTGGGGGATTTCAGGGATTTTTTCGGGGCATTTCTGAGGATTTTGGGGGGATTTGGGGGAGATTTTTAGGGGGAGCCCCTAAAAATCCCCAGTTTCCCCTCAGACCTCTCCAAATTCGCCTCAGACCCGCCCCAAACCCCCCCAGTTTGCCTCCGGCCCCACCTCAGCTCCGCTCTCCCCTCACAATCTCGCGCCTCCACCGAGAGGCGCGCCCCGCCCCAAACCAACCAATCAGCGCGCTGCACATCCCTGAACTAACCAATCACGGAGCGGCTGCCCTCACCAAGGCCCGCCTCCAGGCAGGGAGGGCTGAGAGGCACCACGCCCGTCCCAGCCAATCAGAGGCGAGCTGGAAGCGGCGCCCCCTTCCCCGCCGCCGCCGGGACCCCCCGGGCTCGGGACAGGAGCGGGAGGGGCCTGAGAGGGGATCGGGGGGGGGCGGGGGAGGGTCCGGGGGGTCTGGGGAGGCTTTGGGGAGGGGTCCGGGGGTTTGGGGGGGTCTGGGGAGGGGTCCTGGGGCATTGTGGGGGGACCTGGGGGGTGCGGATTGGTTCTAAGAGGGGTCTCGGGAGGGCGGGGGGGGGTCGTGGGAGGGTCTGGGGGGGTTTTGGGGAGGGGTCGTAGGAAGGTCTTGGGAGGGTCTGGGGGTGTTGGGATGGTCCTGGGGGAATTTGGGGAGGGCTCTGGGGGGTCCTGAGGGTGTCCTGGAGGGTTTTGGAGGTTCTGGAGAGGGGTTTTGGGGGGTCTGGAAGGGTTTTGGGAGAGGGTCTGGTGGGGGGGGGTTTGGGGGGTTTTGGGAGAGGTCCTGGCGGGATCTGGGGACGGGCTGGGGGAGCCTGAGTTGGGTTTGGGGAGGGGTCTGGAGGGTCCTGGGTGGGGTCTTGGGAGGGGTCTGGGGGGGGTCTCAGGGGACATCCTGGGCTGGGCCCCATTGGGGTCTGGGGGCTCTCAGGGGGGTCCTGGGCCAACCTTGGTGGGCTCTGGGGGGTTTGGGGTTCCTGGAGGGGTCCTGGGGGAGATTTGGGCGTCCCGGGGGGTCCCAGGCCCACCCTGAACCGGGGTCTGGGGGTTTCGGGGGGAGGGGGCACTGCAGGGGTTCCCCCCCCCCCCCCCCCGTTTTTGGGGGGTCTCCCATGGTGCCCCCTCCCCAAAAAGCTCCCAGGGCCCCCTGAAGTGGCTCCTGTTCCACCGCCCGGTGCCCCCTGATCCAGGACGGCCCCACTGAGTCTGAGGGGGTTTGTGGGGACTTTGGGGTTCTGAGAGGGTTTTTGGGGATTTGGGGGTGGCTTTTTTGGGCTTTGGGGGATTTTGTTGGGAGTTTAGGGGGAATCATTGGGGTTTTTAGGGAGAATTATTTGGTTTTGGGATGGTTACGTGATTTTGGGGGGTTTTGTTGATTTGGGGGGTTTTGGATTTTGGGTGTTTTGTTGGGGTTCGGAGGTTTTTTGGGGGGAGATTTATTGAAAATTTTGTGAGTTTTTTTAAATTTTGGTGAGTTCCACTGGGATGTTTGGAGATTCTCTGGGGTTTTTGAGGGTTTTGTTGTAATTTTTGGGGATTTGTGGGGTTTTAGTGGAATTTTAGGGGGGCTTTGGGGCATTCCCTGGGTGTGGGGAAGGGCTGAGAGGCACCAAAATCTCCTTAAAAGCCGTGAAAGCCCCAATAAAACCCACTAAATCCCAATTAAATATCTCAAAAATCCCATTAGAACACCCTAGAATCCCAATAAAAGCCCACAAAATCCTTTGAAATCTCAATAACCCCAAAAATCCTGATTAAACTCCGCAAATCCCCCAAAGATGTCCCCAAAACCAGAAAAAATGACACAAAATCTCCCCCAAGATCCAAAGAAATCCTGGCAACATCAAAACTGCCCAAATCCCACAATCCCACCAAAAATCCCCAAAACCCCAAATCCCCAATGAATCCCTTTGAATGCCACCACAATTCCAATAAAATGCCCCAAAATCTCCTAAAAATCCCAATAAAACCCCCGGAATTTCTGAGAATCCCAAAAAATCCCAACAAAATCCCGGTAAAACCCCCAAATTCAAAAAGAGCCACAAGAAATTTCAATAAACCCCCAAACACCCCCAGAAAAACTCCCCCTCAAAATGCCAAGAAAATCCCCCAAAATCCAAACCCCCAAAATCCACAAAACCAGCCACTCCCGTCAATCCCAGTGTGATTCCAGTCGCTCTCAATGAGATCCCAGTGTAACCCAGCATGGACTCAGCTGCTCTCACTGGGATCCCAGTGTGATCCCAGTTGCTCCCAGCATAATTCCAGCTGTTCCCAGTTCCTCCCATGATGATCCCAGTTGCCCCAAGAATAGTCCCAGTCCCTCCCAGCAGGGTCCCAGTGGTGCCCAGTTGCCTCCAGGGTAGATTCAGTTTCCCCCAGCATCGTCCCAGTTGCTCCCAGCATGATCCCAGCTGTTCCCAGTGTGGTTCCAGTGCCCCCAGGATGGTTACAGACACTCCCAGTATGTTTGAGTTACCTCAGAATGATCCCAGTCTTTCCCAGTTCCTCCCAGTTTCCTCTAGCATCATCCCAGTTTCTATCTGTTGCTCAAAGGGTGGCCCCAGTTGCTCCCAGGATGATCCCAGTTGCCCCAGTTGTAGTCTCAGTCCTCTCAGCATGGTTCGAGAACCTTCCAGCCGATCCCAGTTGCTCCCAGTGGGTCACATTTTCCTCCCAACATGGGCCCAGTAGCTCCCAGTAAGCCCCAGTCGGGTTCCATTCACAGCCAGTATAATGCCAGTATAATGCCAGTATGAGTGTAGCCACTCCCAGTATGATCCCAGTCCCTTGCAGTCTAATCCCAGTTGCTCCCAGTTACTCCCAGTCTGATGCCAGTGCCCCCAGTGTGATCCCAGTTGCTCCCAGCATGGGCCCAGCTGTTCCCAGTGTGCTTCCATCACTCCCCTATGGTTACAGACACTCCCAGGATGGTCCCAGTTGGACCCAGTTGCCCCTGCTCTAGTCCCAGTCCCTCCCCAGATGATCCCAGTCCCTCCCAGCTTGGTCCCACTCACTCCCAGTTGCCCCCAGTGTGGTCCCAGTTCTCCCCAGCATGGTCCCAGCTGTTCCCAGAGTGGTTCCAGTCCCCTCAGTATGGTTCCAGACACTCCCAGTATATCCCAGTTGCCCCCAGCATGTCTGCAGTCATTTCCAGGCACTGCCAGTGGCCCCAGTAAGGTGTCAGTTATCCCAGTATGATCCCCCAGTCATGCCCAGTAGATCCCAGTTGCCCCCAGCAGGCATCCAGTCCTTCCCAGTTCCTCCAGTTTGCTGGCAGCATCATCCCAGTTTCCCTCAGCTGCTCCCAGTAGCCCAAAGTGTGATCCCAGTCGCTCCCTTTCAACCCCAATATGATCCCAGTAAGCTCCAGTTTGATCCCAGTCACATGCCAGCCTTCCCAGGGTGCTCCCAGTATAATCCCAGTTGCTTCCAATCTCTCCCAGTATGGTCCCAGCTGCCTCCAGCATGGTTCCAGTTGCTTCCTAGATCAGTCCAGTCAGTCCCAGTATGATGCCATTTGCTGCCAGCGTGCTCCCAGTTGCTCCCAGTCAGGCCCAGTATGGGGGATGATGTGCAGGGTGTGCTCCCAGTCCCTCTCAGATCCTCCCAGTATTAGTCCACTCCCTCCCAGTATGATCCAGAGATGAGCCCAGTGTGCTCCCAGTCCCTGCCAGTATGAACCAGTTGTGCTCCACATGGTTCCAGTTGCTCTTTCACCCTCACTTTTGTTCCAGTCACTCCCAGCATCTCCCAGCATAGCCCAGTTCCCTCCTGCATGTTCCAGTCACTCCCAGTCGCTCCCAGTTGGGTTTTTGGGGGGATGTTTGGAGAATGAAGAAGTCCAAGGCTGAGAGGAAAAGGCCCCTCGGGGGGACATCGGGGGGTGGCGGTGGCGGCTGCCGGCAGAGGCAGCCTGGAGGAGCAGAGCCCTGTGTCCCCCAGGAGGCCAAAGTGGGGAGCCCAGAGAGGGGGGAGCGCCGCCATTGGCGGGAGCCTCAAGAGCCTCGGAAGAGGGGCAGGGGGGACTCCTTGGAGCCGCTGCAGCGCAGAGCAGAGAATGAGGGGAGAAGGGAGCCCGGGAGCCCAAACAGCCCCGGCATCCCGAAATGGGGAGGGCCAAGAGGGGGCAGTGCGTCCCCAGAGACGGCCTGGGGGGATCTCGTTGCCCTTGCCTGTGGCACGGAGGCAAATCCCATGCTGTCCTTGTCCTTCCTCGCCCAGAGCAGGAGCTGAGCATGGAGAGCAGGGAGGACAAATGCCCACAGCAGAACCTGGTGGCAGAGGCTGTTTTGAGCGGCTCCACGGCGCAGGAAGCCAACGGGGAGGAAAAGCCCCCGAGATGCCGCACGAGGAGGGGCTGCAAACGCAGATGGCGGGGATGTGAGGGGGAAAGAGGCAGCCTGGGCCGGGAAGGCGGCCGGAGATGGAGCCAGAGCTCAGAGCTGGTGCTCCATGATGGGGAGAAGCCCCATCGTGTGTGGAGTGTGGGAAGAGCTTCAGCCATTGCTCCAGCCTGATCAAGCACCAGAGGAGCCACACAGGGGAGAGGCCCTACGAGTGTTCCGAGTGTGGGAAGAGCTTTCAGACCAGCTCCTATCTTCTCCTGCACTATCAGAGTCACACAGAGGAGAGGCCCTTCCAATGCCCCGACTGTGGGAAGGGATTCAAGCACAACTCCCACCTCTTGACCCACCGGCACATCCACACAGGGGAGAGGCCCTACGAGTGTGATAAATGCAGGAAGAGGTTTCTGAACAGCTCCAATCTCCTCCTGCACTATCGGATTCACACAGAGGAGAGGCCCTTCCGCTGCCCAGACTGTGGGAAGAGATTCAAGCACAACTCCCACCTCATCATTCACCAGCGCATCCACACTGGGGAGAGACCCTATGAGTGTCCCCAGTGTGGGAAGAGCTTCTCCATCAGCTCTCACTTGACCCAACACCAACGGAGGCACCGGTAAGGGAAGCCCTGCGAGTGCCCCAAGTGCGGGAAGAGCTTTGTGCACTGCTGCAGCTCCATCCCCCACTGGAGGAGGCACTTTGGGCACAGCCCTGGTCACTCACATTCCCTTTGATCCATATTGGGAACACACCTGGCTGCTTCTACTTTTAATTTCATGTTAATTTTTTCTATTCTCCATCTCTTTGCACTCCAAAAGCCAAGAGGGATGGATCTGTCCCCTCAAAACCACTCAAATCCCAGTGAAAACAGCTCAATCTTACCCCTAAATGGCTCAAACCCACCTCAAAAGAACTCACTGCCATACCAAACTCGATTCCTCAGCCACCAGGCTGAGATGGGGCTGGGAGGAGATTGGGAGAAGTGGGATCTCAATTAGAGTGGTGGGATAGGGATTGTGTGGGGCTGGGTGTGTGGGATGTATTTGATAGCAAATAAATCTCTCAGACTTACTGCTTTCTTTCCCGTTCATGTTCAGTCCGTTGCAGTTCTGTTTGCAGGGTGCCGCCTCCCAGTGTCCCCTCACAGTTGCCGCCCTTGGCCTGAGCCCGCCCCTTTCCCCTCACGGTCCCGTCCTTTCCCTGCCCCTTTCCCCTCACGGTTCCCGCCCTTTCCCTGCCCCCTTTCCCCTCAGGGTTCCTGCCCTTTCCTCGCCCCCTTTCCCCTCACGGTTCACCCTTCGGGAACTGGGGGAGGAGGATGAGGAGGGAGGGAGGAAGAGGCCGAGCGGCCGCAGCACAAGAGGAGAGGGAGAATCTTGTGGCCCAGGCGCTCCCTGGAGGCGCCACAGCCCCGGGAGCATCGGCCCCCATTTTGCAGGTGCCCGGGCAGGGGGAGCGCGGCCCAAATATCCCGGGGGGTGCCTGGGTTTGGGGTTTTTTGGGGGGGATGTTTGCAGCTGGCAGGGCTCCAAAGCCGAGCCGCAGATGGCCCTCGGGGGGATATCGGGGGGTCCCGAAGCCGGCAGTGGCTGCTCCCAGTATGAGCCCAGTTGATCCCCCATGTGCTTCCAGTTTCCTGGGCACTCCCACTATGAGCCTGGTCACTCCCAGTATGGGCCTGTGCACTCCCAGTATAATCCTGGTCCCTTCCCCTGCCTCCCTGCATGATCCCAGTCACTCCCAGACGAGGTCAGTCCCTCCCAGTCCTTCCTTATGATGATGCAATTTTCTCCCAGCATGGTCCCAGTTGCTCCCAGTTCCTCCCACTTTCATCCAGTGTGTTCCCAGTTCTACCAGTTGTCCCTAGCATAGTCCTAGGCACTCCCAGTATGATCCCAGTCTCTCTCAGCAGGGCCGCAGTCATTCCCACTTGCCCCCAGTGTGTTCCCAGTTCCCCCAGCACATTCGCAGTCTGGTCTTAGTCTGCTCCCAGTCCCACAACCATATGGTCTCAGACCCTCCCAGTATATCCCAGTTGCCCTGGATATTCTGGCAGTCATTGCCAGGCACTCCCAGTCACCTCAGCACTGTTCATGTGCCCCAGTTGTCTCCCAGTTGTCTCCCAGTTGCTCTAATTACGTCCCCAGTTGTCTCCCAACATGGGCCCAGTAGCTCCCAGTAAGCCCCAGTCGGGTTCCATTCACAGCCAGTATAATGCCAGTATGAGTGTAGCCACTCCCAGTATGATCCCAGTCCCTTGCAGTCTAATCCCAGTTGCTCCCAGTCACTCCCAGTCTGATGCCAGTGCCCCCAGTGTGATCCCAGTTGCTCCCAGCATGGGCCCAGCTGTTCCCAGTGTGCTTCCATCACTCCCCTATGGTTACAGACACTCCCAGGATGGTCCCAGTTGGACCCAGTTGCTCCTGCTCTAGTCCCAGTCCCTCCCCATATGATCCCAGTCCCTCCCAGCATGGTCCCACTCACTCCCAGTTGCCCCCAGTGTGGTCCCAGTTCTCCCCAGTGTAGTAAACCCCATAAGTTTGGGAAAAGCACCATGGAGAATAGGAATGCTGAAACAGCAAAAGAAAATTCCTGTTTCCCTGTCCTCCACCCTTAACCTATCTCTGTAACCCTATAGGGAATGTCATGTTAACCCCTTACCATTGGTCAAGCTTGGATCCTTTCCAACCCTATAAAAGAAGCATACTGTACCCCATTAGTCGGGAAAGAAGAAGAGCAGAGACCCTTCACGGACCTCCCCAAATAAAGCCATCTCCGTGGAAGAGTCTGCGCCTTCTCCTTCTCCTCTCTCTCTGTCTGCTGCAGCCTCAAGCTTGGGGCACCACTACCTAGCAAGCAAAGCTGAAATCCTAAGAGCTTGCAATCACTATAGAGCTGATAATCACCATGCTTGCTGGATGGCAGCCCCGCGGCGTTGGCATGAGCGAGCTAGCTTCGGGCACCCGGTCCCTACCCAGGGACTGAGCTCCTGAGCCCTATTGCTCTGCTTTATGATAACGTCAATGAGAGGTTATTAGGAAAGGAGGAAAAGGGGGGGAAGATGTTCTTAGAAGGGAAGGCTTGGCACTGATGGGGCTGTGGACTCCTCACCTGAAACTCTCTGAAACTGTGACACTCACTCAAAGCACAGCATTTTTTAAAAGCTAATTTTCTTGATAGCAAAATTTTGAGTCTTGAAAGTGATCTCAGGCTTCACACCTTATCTGAGAAAAGTTTTTAAACAAACACTGAAATTCTCAGTGACATGACTCCAAGAACAGAGATACAAGGGTAGGCATTGAGAACTCCTTGATTCCCCTGGATCCTAATGCATCTTAGGATCAGCTTAATAAAGGAGGAATGGATTTAGGTGCTGGCTCAAGTCCAGCATTCATTAATATTTGTGGGTGTGGATGTTGTGGCTGCCCCATCCCTGGAAATGTTCCATGCCAGGCTGGATGGGCTTGGAGCAATCTGGGATGCTGGAAGGTGTCCTGTGGCAGGGGGTGGGACTGGATGAGCTTTAAGATCCTTTCCAGCCTGAACCATTTGGGGATTCTGTGATTCCATGAACACGTCCACACCCAGCCTTACTCCAAACGTGTCAAGCAGGGACGGGGGGTTGGCAGTCCCCAGACAACAGTGGGCAGGAGGAGAAGAAGCTGGCACGGATTAACTGAGCTGCTCTCCACAGAAAGAGCAGCAAGGGGGATTCTCAGCCAGGACCAGCCACAGAGGGACCCGGGCTCCTCCCTGGATGTGAGGGGGAATGCAAACAAGAGGCGTCACACATTCCTCTGTGCATCCCTCACCTGCAGCTGGCCTGAGGAGGTGGCCAGCTCACGGCCAAAGGGAAGGGTGTGTTTGTGCAGCATCCTGGCTTCCATGTGGGCCAAAGCAGAGCCAAACTCCCGTTTGATTAATGAGCCCTTCGATCCAGCTCCCTGCCTCCCTCCACGTGCAAGGAGCACGATCCCAGCAGCACGCACTGCTGGCCTTCAAGGGCTGGCTGGGGCAGCTCCTGATAGCGCTGTTTATTCAGCTTCCCCAAGGAAACAGTGTGGATTTTATTAAATGATCCCATCAGTGTTTCTCCATGCTGTCAGTGCAGACTCCAAAGGATGATTCCTGTTGGCTCGTAGGTCTTTGTCCGCGCACCGAGAGCGGCAGCCAAGGACAAAGCGTTGCGGGATGGGGCGGTGGGAGCCCTGCTGCTCCGGCTGCACGGCCCTGCCGGGCTCTGAGCCCCCCGTGCCACATGCCAGGCCACAAAGGGGACAGCTGGCCTGCCAAGGACAGTGACACGAGGCACAGGGACACCTGGGACTGCCCTTGGTGCTGTCACACTCCCGCATGGATGGCTTCAAGGCAGAGAGGCACAGCCCATGGAGACCCAGCCACAGGCAAGTTTTTTATGCTATTTGAAGTGGCACGGATCCTTTTATCCCAGAAAAGCTGCACCTGTTTGTCACCTGCTGGTTCTTAGCCCTAAGAATTACATTGATACTGCCAGGCCAGTTTTCTGCCTATTTTTGCCAGTTTTCCACCCCATCATTCCCTGATTTTATTCCCCAAACCAATTTTGCCTGTTTTCTATGCACGCTGGTTTTCACCTCGGGAGTGAAGCAAATAATCCACTCAGTGAAGAAAACACAGCTATGAAGTGGAGGACTGTCCCCTTTGGGACACAAAAGCCACAGCCACCCACACTTGGACAAAGCAAGCTGTGGCAATGCCAGGAGTGACTGTGCAGTCAGTATGGATGGAGCCAGGAGTACATTCCCCAGGGAATCCTTCACATGGGCTTGGAGAGGTGTCCAAAATGCAAAGCTCATTCTTTTCAGAGTACTCCCCTGTGTTGCTCTGAGTTTGTGCTGAGGTTGTGGGAATGAGCCAATCCTGAGATGTATCTTCCCATACTGAAAAAAATCCAAGGTTTTTGCTGGCAGGCACCACCTTTTTGTGTGTGTGTGTCCAAGGGCTTTGCTCTCAAAGCTCACCCTGAAGATCCACCAGATGCCTTGGTCACTTGCTCTCTCTGCCAAATGAGCAGTGGGCTCATGCTCTGGGTGAGGGGGGTCACAAAAACACATCCAGCAACTCCATGGCCCTGTGAGCTGCTGAAAAATCAGACAAGGAGCTCTGGAGCTGCTTTTCATGCACATGGGATGGCTGAGTGAGCCTGCTCCTCACCCTCCTGTTTAAACACAACCTCTGCCCTCAGCTGCAGTGAGAGTGTTTCACCCTGTGGGAGTCTCCCAGGGAAGATCTTCCTCTTTGGGAAACTGCAGGTGGAGTGGATGTTTTGAAGAGGTTCAAACCTCCTCTCTCTCACCCATGGAAGGTCACTGTGATCACTGTAAAACAGAGCTTTCAAGTTGTTGGAGCCTAGCCTGTGACTTCCCCACTGTTTTTGTCAGCACCTGCACACCCCAAATGTTTCTATGCCTAAAACAGCACTACTGAGAGCTCAGAGTGATGTTGTAGAGAGGATCTGGGGGGAGCCTGTGCAGGATAGCAAAAGTACAGCTCAGTTTCTGACATATTTTTGGTTAAAAATCATCACATGCTGAAAGCAAAAGTCAGAATTGAACCAAACAAAAATGCATTTATCATCCACAAGTCTAAGATCCTGCAGAATCAAGAAGCTTTCCTTGCCCAGCTTTGGAAAGATCACTTCTCTGGCCTAAACCCTTCTTATGCTTCTTGTTTCTTCTTTATTTCCTTTTTTTTTTTTTTTAAATTCTTCTTAGGTCTTCAGTTTATTAAGCCATCGTCTAGCCATCCATTGCACTGCAACAAACCTTGGACCAAGCTCCAGGAGCTTGTGGCAATGGCCAGAGCAGCTCTCCAGGGACTGGCTCACAAGGACTGGGGCAGGGTGACAGTGTGTCCCCTTGCAGAGGACAGGCACCAGCACACAGCTGCTCTCCTTCCCTCCGTGCTGGCCACTCGGTGGGTGAAGTGTTTCTTCTTCTGGCTGCAGAGAATGAGGCTCCAAAATCTGGCAGCAGTAACAAGAAAATGGAACAGCCTTGCCTTTCTTCAGGGTGAGGGCTGCTGTGTCTGGATTTCAGCAGCACTCAAAAGACCACCAAGCCAGCCCCTTTCCTGCCACTCCAGTGGGAAAGGGTGGCATGAAAGCCCAAGCCTCAGGTGTCCGCATGGACATGCCCAAGCAGAGACAAATCACAGAATCCCAGAATGGTTTGGGTGGGAAGGGACACTAAAGATCATTCATTCCACCGCCTTCCACTATCCTATTGCTCCAAGCTCCTCCCAGCCTGGCCTTGGACACTCCCAGGGATCCGGGGGCAGCCACAGCTTCTCTGGGCAGCCTCTTCCAAGAGCTGCATCCAAAAAAGCCACAGAGGCGTCTGCATGCACTTTGCAGGTGAATCCCTCACTGGGGCAAGGAGATGAGCTCAAGCTCTGAGTCTTGCAGGGAAATGTTTCCCCTAAGCCAGCATAAAGACTGACTATGTTACTACAGGCTGGAGAAACCCCTAAAATAGTGACAGACAGCTGAAGGGAAGAATATATTGGGAAGGGAATCATCCGGCCGGCTGGGAAACGCAGGGCTCTGAAAGGGGATGGGGCGGCACAGGAAGAACATTCCTTTCTCACTCCAAGCGCCTGCAGCCGCTCGGGAAGCATCGGCCGGGGCCGCCCGCTCGCAGCCCGGGGCCGGCAGCGCTGCTCCTGCCGCGGGCAGATGCTGCTCTGGGCGGCCGCAGGCTCATCCCGGACCAGCAGCATGGATGGAGAGCGATGAGGTGCCCGGCAAGAGGCAGCCTGAGCCCCAGATGCTGCGGGGGGCTGGCGATCGCCGCCTGTGCCGGGTGCGGGCGGCCGCAGGCGGCGGGGTCACCCTGCCCTGTGGCCACCGCTGGGCTGCGCGCATGGAGAAAGAGGGAGAGGGCAGCGCGGGGCTGCAGGGCTGTGCTTTGCAATTCCGCGCCGTGCTCGCTTCTCTCTGCCCTCGGAAGATGGGGAGAACTGCAGTTGCTTCGTGCTTTCAGCTCAAACGGGGCTTTACAGCCCCTTCCCCACCTTGCCGAGGGGCACAGAGGAGTGGATCAGCCTCGGAGCAGGGCTCCTTTCCAGCACCCTGCTGCTCATCTCCTTGTCTCTGCATCTGCTTTGCCACACTGTTTAATTCATTTGTCTGTTCTTCCCCAAATTTCTGAATTATTGTCAAAACCAGGGCTTGTGGATACATGGAAGTGAAGAATGAAACCCCTCTTCTGCGTCTCAGGCTGACAAAGCCATACTTGGGATGTCAAGGCCAACCCAAATGACCAGATGAGAGTAGGAACTGCTGAGGCAGCCCCTGGCTCCCCCTTAAGCAGCACACCCCCCTACACTGTGTCATGGTTTGACACTGGCACAATGCCAGTGCCCCCATGAGTATACTCTCTCCCTGGTTTCTGCTGTGAGATGGGACCAGGAATAAGCACAGCAGGCTCCCACTTGGGAAAAAAAAATTATTAACTAAACTACAAGGGAAAGGAAAAAAAGAAAAAAAAAAACCAAAAAAGAAACACACAAGGAAAATGAAAACTTCACAAATACATCTCCTCCTTCTCCCCACCAAATTCCCAACACAATACATCCCCCAAATCATCGACTCTCAGTCCGGCACCACCTTTCAGAAAACTCAATCCTCAGTTCGTCAAGAGGAGAAGGAGTCCTTCTTGTGCCAATGGTGACCTCTTCCTTTCACGTCCAGCGCTCTCACCACTGAACATGGACCAGAGCTGCTTCTAGGGTTGTCTTTTTAAGGATGCTTTGTCCCGCTCCAAAAAGGGCCCAGTCTCTCCTTTGGGACACCTGTCCCCCCCATATTTCACCCCCTGGGGCCGAGGGGCACCAACACTGAACCGTCCATGGCTGTACAAAAAGAGTCCAGCAAAAGCCACTCCATCATCTCTTCCCACTAGCATTCTTCTCTATTCTTCCAACATCTCTCACTTGCCCAGACCTCTCTCACACTTGCCCATTTCCTTCTTCATCTTCCACTCTATCTCTCCTCTAGGAAAGGTCAATGTTCTGTAAAGTTTTTATTGTCCAAAAAGGGGTTAAAAGCTCCCACAAGCGGCCGGCTGCACCCCCCCTTCTTCTCCGTCCCAGCCGTGCTGCCGGCACAGGCCCATGTTTATCAAGGTTCAAGGTCACAGTCCCAGGCACCGGCTCTCTCTCTCTCTCTCTCTCTCTCTGTCTCCCGGGGGGCTGCCCAATGGCTGCTGGTGTCTCTCTCTCTCTCTCTTCCACCCTTCCAGCCCCGGGGTCAGGCCTACCTCTCCCGGCCACATGGCTTTTCCCCTCCACCCGCCCAGCCAGCAGCTGGGCTGGGGCAGAGACCCGAACTCTTTCCTGCCGGAAACCCAAGAGAACCTCCCAGGGGGAAAGCCCTGCTTTTAACCCTGTGTTCTCAGAGGTGAATCCAATGTCCCAATGGCCACATTATGTGCCAATATTAAAATGTGAACATCCATTGGCCTAACCACAGCATCCCTGAAAACATATTTCCTGTCAAACCACCAGACACGGGGAGGAAACTTTAAGTGGAGGAAAGTTTAGTGTTTTAGAATTCAAGATCTAGAAAAAATCAAAGTAGTTCCAATGGTAAACAAGAAGTTTAGGATGCAGTGCTGGAGGTTTGTGTGTCATAACACGATTGGCTAAGGAAGCTTACAGCTTACACTGTGGCATGATGTGGGAACGCAGGAAATTCCTCTGGCTGCCCTGGAGGACTCGAGCCCCTGCCCAGGGCATTCAGAGACCCTGGCACAGAGCCCAAGACCCCTGTGCCTTTGATTTAGCCCTTGGAAAAATCAATTACCAACCCCGTATGAAGAATGACAAGCTGCCAAAGTTTCAGTAGAATGATAGTGAATTTATCGCAGGGTGAAAAATAGATTGTCGGGGTTTTTAGAATGGGGCTTCAGGGGGCAAGATGGAAGAATCTGGGCATGTCCAGCCTTTCTCCTTCTTCTTCTTCTTCTTCTTGGCCTCCATCTTTTGCTGTGATGGTGGCACTTTTAGATTGGTTATCATAATAAAAACTTCTGAGTTAGCGAGAGACTTCGAGATCTCCCCGATGTAACAGGCGGATCCTTGACTGGACTGGACCAAAGGACTTTGTCTCTACATTTGGTAGCTCTATCCGCCTCTTTATCTTTCTCTCTTTTCTCTTTCTTTCTCTACATTTTTCTCTCCCTTAATCCCTCTATCGCATTTTGCTGTGGTCATTCAATAAGGGTGCATTTGTTTTGATTATTACTGTAAACTCCCTTGTACCGTGTCGGTTTTTTGCATCCTGAGATCAAATCCACGAACCATCACGAACCCCGTTCGTAAGGACGGATCGTGACACAGGGTGTGGGAAATTGCCAAGATAATAACTCGAGAATGCATGGTATGTCAGAAGATAAATAGAAAAGTAATGAGAAAATTACCTCAAGGAGGAGGAGAATTAGCAAAAAGGCCATTTCAATGGGAACAGATAGACTTTACAGAACTACCACAAGTACAGAGATATAAGTATTTACTGGTGATAATAGATCATCCAACTCATTGGGTGGAGGCATACCCAACCACAAGGGCAACGGCTGAGACCGTAAGTAAAATCTTATTAGAACAAATCATACCCCGATATGGAATGATTAATACTCTTGACTCTGATAGAGGTCCTCATTTTACCGCCAAGATATTACTACAAATAACAGAGGCCTTAAATATCATCTGGAGATTTCCTACCCCTTGGGGACCTCAAAGTTCCGGAAGAGTAGAGAGAATGAACCAGACTCTTAAGATAACTCTCACAAAATTAACAGAAGAAACAAAAATGAATTGGTTAAGATGTCTCCCTCTGGCAATTTTGAGAATAAGGACTAAACCAAGGGCGGATATAGAGATTTCTCCATATGAGATGATGTTTGTCTTACCTTTCTTAACTACTCCAGGTAATACGGGAACGTATGAAGAAGGAGAACTAGGCCTGAGAAAATATATAAAGACCATAACCTGCACTTTAGAGGAGTTAAGGAACAGGGGATATGTCGCTATAGGACACAAAAGAACACACGCTCACACCGTTCTCAAGGTGAAAGAGAAAAAAAGGCCGTTTATTTTCTGACTCCAACATTTATAGTTTTCCAAAAGTGACAGTGGATTGGAGGGTGACAGTGGCACCTCTCCAAGACCACTGGTTAAACCAACAGTCCATCAACTCTCTCCTCCTCCATAAAGGAATGCAAATCAATGAGTTATTTACAGAAAGTGTGTGAGAAAATTCACTACAAGAATGTCAACATCAGAAGGCTTAGAGAATCTTAAAAACCCAGGGTGACATCTCACCCTTTTTCCATTTAAAAAGAAAAAGAAAAGAAAATGAACAATGTAAAAAGGAAAAACATGAACAATGCTCAGTGTCCACTTGCAGACGAATCATCAGAGCGATCACTCCCGTCATCTGCATCTGAGTCATCACTCAATGATCTGCCCACTTGATCCCTTTCAGGTTGGTCACGGTCTCCGTCTTGCTCATTGGCTGGATTCTGCCTCTGCGGTCGCAGGTCAGAGCGAACACATTTCGAAGGTACCCAGCGTACCCCAGTATCTGTGGATACACAAGCATACCCGCGCCCCGAAGCGATAAGGTCGTAGGGACCTTCCCACTGTTTGGTGACTAAATTCCGCACCCGAACCTTCGCTCGAGGCTGATGTGCCTCGTCCGCAGCCTGCAACGAGAGATGGTGATTCAAAATGACAGGGTTATTTGAGTTCTGTGGCACAGTGAGATGATTGATTGTGTACAAAGCTTTTGCCAACCGACTGTGCGGGGTTTCACCCTGCATTCCCTGTTTTTGTTTTTGAAGAACCCGCTTCAGAGTACCATGAGCACGTTCTACAATAGCTTGACCAGTTGGGGAATGAGGGATCCCAAACTTGTGCGAAACACCCCACAACTGCAGGAACTGCCGCACCTTTTGCGATGCATAAGCAGGACCATTGTCGGTTTTCACCGCAGAAGGTATGCCCAAAACGGCAAAGGCCTGCCTCCAGTGGGCAAGGACATCGCGGGCCTTCTCCCCAGTGTGAGCCGAAGCCCACATCGCAGAGGAGAACGTGTCCACAGTGACATGCACATACTTGAGCCGGCCAAACTCGGCAACCAGGGTGATATCGGTCTGCCAAAGCTCCAAGGCCCTAAGGCCTCTGGGGTTCACCCCTGCCGGCAAAGGCGGAGCAAGTGCATGGCAGTCATCACATGACTCAACAATGTCACGAGCCTCAGTTGGCATCAGCTGAAACTGCTTCTGCAGGGTATGTGCGTTTTGGTGGAAAAACCCATGCGATGCCTTGGCCTGCACGAGTGTATCAGGCTGAGGCGCTACCCATGCTGGGTTAGCCAGCTTGTCAGCCCTCGCGTTACCTTCCACTATAAAGCCCGGCAAAGTGGTGTGACTCCTCACATGCAGAACATAGAATGGATGAACCCGGGCCTGAATGGCACACATCAGACATATGATTCGGCCTACCACACCAACCACACAAGAACATGGGGAACTTCACCTTCTGCGCTTTCTTCCCCTGCTTCTTGCCAGTCTGTGCAATCCCCCGCTGCGGCTGCTTGCCCTGCGGCGCCGCCCAAACGGCTGCACAGCGGCAGCCACGGCAGCCAACTTCCGATCCAGGGGGACGATGTCCGCACAGGCCTCCGCCATCTCAGAGACAGTAGGATCACCAGGCAGAGCCACTATGACTTTCCTACAAGCAGCATTGCAATTGCACTTGACAAGGTTCGTAATCGTAATGCTCCTTGCCACAGGATCAGGCACCTGCCTCTCCATGGATGCAATCAGCCTTTCCGCAAACGTCATGAAAGGCTCGTCATCCCCCTGGACAATGGTTGGGAACGGCGGCCTCGGAGCAGCCATTTCCAGGGTCTGAACAATCGCAGCCATGCCCAGCGAGTGGCACTGTTCAAGCACAAGGGGATCAAATCCAACCTGCCCTTGAACATTCTCATAAAGCCCTGTTCCCATCAGCATGTCAGCGACAACCCCACGCCTGGGATCCTGCGGACCCAGCGTAGCATTCCGCAACACCGCGTGGGCCGCCGACCAAGCCCACTTGGTTTCAAAGACACCATACTGCACAGGGTCAAAAAGAGAACGTGCCACACGACGGAGATCGTAAGGCGTCAGCCTATCCGAATCAACCCTCCGGAGAGTCCGCATAACCTCAGAGGACCCCAAACCATGCTGAGCAACTGCCTCACGGAGCTCCTTCTCCAGCTTATATGAAAGGGGTTCATGGGTGTTATGAGCAACACCCCTGAGCACAGGGAAAACCTGAGGATCCCCTGGCAAAGCCACCGCACCTGATGCTCCCTGGTCCTCAGGCCCAACAGGGGCAAAAGACGAAAATCGCCTGGGAGCCAGGCCAACACCACTCGGCCCTGGGCCCCCCGCAGCACCGGCAGAGCCAAAGGAGCCCGCCCCGCGACCCTGCAGGTGCCGCGAGGAAACAGGCTCATTCATCTCGTCAGTCTTGGTTTTCGCCTCTCGCCAAAAACGCTCGGGATGCCTGGGACGCACGGTCACCTGACAGGCAGGAAGCGTCCACAAATTCGATGAGGAAGTGCCGTGGCCCCAGGCACCCACCGGCCTCCCGCTGGCCGTGTCAACAGGTGCGCTAAAGGTAAACACCCCAGCTCCCTGTCGTGTTACAGCACCAGCAGGGGGCGCCCCGGCGGACGCAGGTACCGTCCCGGCCCGCAAATCTGGCGCGGGCCAGGACGAGACCGGCATGGGGTCCCCGGCCCCCGACACAGGGGAGGGACGGGACGCCGAAAGAGACGCAGTCCGCGCAGCTGCGTCACTGCGGGATGGCACCAGGGAGCCCGGCAAGCCCCCTATGAGGGTCCGTCCCAAACCACAAGACTGCCCAGCAGGTACCGCCCCCACCGAGCAGAGAGGGATGGGCTGCCCGCCCACCGGAGCGGGACCAGACAGAACGCCGAACCGACGCCCCGCCCCCGGGTGCTTCCACCGACTGCGCACGCTCAGCGGGCTGCGCTGGCCCAGGGACGGGTGACATCCTGCCCCCAGGTGCTTCCACCGACTGCGCATGCCCAGCAGGCTGCGCAGGCCCAGGGACGGGCGAAGTCGCCCCTCCCGCCGAAGAGCCCGGCTTGGAGGTGGGCGACCCCGCCCCCGCCGTGGCCAGGGGGAACTTCGTGGAAACACCGCAATTCGGACACCAGGTCGTCACCGAACCAGACTCAAGCCGAGGCCGAGGCTGGCCCTCAAGAACCGGAAAGGCACAAAGAAAAGGCAACCCGTCCCCCACCCCACCGCCCACGCCGGGCGAAGCAGGACGAGGACGGCCCGCCGAATCCACAGAGCCCACAGAAACCCACGGGGCTCCGCCCCCCAGCACACCGTCCGGAGGCGGGGAGGGGGACTCCACATCGGACAAAAACTCAAACTCCCCCTCCTCCACGTCCGAGACAGAAGAGCTTCCCCGGGAACTCCGAGGGGTACAAGAGCCAGACCCCTCCCAAAGCTCCACACATCTCTTCCACTGCACCAGCAGCGGTCCCGCATCTAGAGTGCAATCGTCAAAAAGGGCCTCCATGAGGCGGGTCCCCACACGAGACCACTCCTCCCTGGAGAACACCCTCTCAGGACCCGAAAGAAACCCTCGCTCCCGGGCCCACAGAAACAACCTCTCAAAGTCATCCCAGGAAACAGAAATCTGTTTCCACTCCAGGACCCCCCTCCAAAGATCCAAAAGGAGGAGATCCTCCTCAAAACCCACAGCGCTTGCCATTACCCTAAGAACCACAGGCAGAGCACCAAAGAGAGGGGGGGAAAACCTCACCACAATCTGCTGCAATACACACGTCAGGGTCACCAAATGTCACTATAGGACACAAAAGAACACACGCTCACACCATTCTCAAGGTGAAAGAGAAAAAAGGGCCGTTTATTTTCTGACTCCAACATTTATAGTTTTCCAAAAGTGACAGTGGATTGGAGGGTGACAGTGGCACCTCTCCAAGGCCACTGGTTAAACCAACAGTCCATCAACTCTCTCCTCCTCCATAAAGGAATGCAAATCAATGAGTTATTTACAGAAAGTGTGTGAGAAAATTCACTACAAGAATGTCAACATCAGAAGGCTTAGAGAATCTTGAAAACCCAGGGTGACAGGGATACCTTCTTCAAACTACTCCTATTGATTTTAAAATCCACAAATTCCAGCCTGGTGACTGGGTGTTAATTAAGACCTGGAAAGAACAACCACTAACTCCAAAATGGGAAGGTCCATTTCAAGTTTTCCTCATCACAGAAACAGCCATTAGGATGCAAAAATGAGGATGGACACATGTCACCAGAGTAAAAGGGCCGGTTTCTGCCCCTGAGAGACAATCTCCCACTACAGATAAGTTAAAGAAGACATCAGGAACACCATAAGAACCACATAAGCTATAAGTTATAATAAGAACTCTGTTAGATTTATTAGAAGATACTTAATTGAAAAGTTTTTAACATTCTTTTAACTTAAGGAAATGGTGTTTATATATGGGAGTGAGATTATATGAATTATCAAAAACATGTTTTAATCTCTGGTATTCCCTGTTACAAATCCTGTGATCCGAGAAGCCATAGAGCATTCTCCCAAGCATTTAGCAATCTGGCCCTAAAAGAAAGAAGGAACAGCTTGATACAAAAGGGGAAGTAGGCTCCTGCAACAGTAACCTATAAGAACAGCACAGTAGTAAGGAAAGAGAAGAGATTGGGGGGGGGAGGGGGGGGGGCGGGGGGGTGGGGGAGAGGGCCAGACCGGATCAGGATATACTCTTGCCAAAAAGAGTCGCTGATGCTCTGCGGAGGGGAGACATGAATGGGATAATAGCCTGTACTGGACCCCCAGTTCTATTGATCCTCCTACTTATCAGCATAAATAAGGGGAGATACAACTGTGTGAAAAATGCTATCATCCTCTGAGTGCAGGACAGTCTCGGACTGCCGTCCTCAGAACACACTCGAATCCAGGCCCAATTGCATCAACTTTTTATCGTTAACCACCTGTATAGAGGACGGCAAAGTGCATTGGCTATTCGAAAATATAGGGAATTTTTAAACAGAAATTGCTGGGGGAATGCCCTGTGAAAGAAAAATGGATCTGTTCAGAAAGAAAACCGATTAAAGGAGAAGTAAGACACATGGCTTATGAACCAGATTTACCAGACATTGAGACAACTATACACGATTGAAGAGGAAACATGTTAAAGCACTGATTAAAAGACTGGTTAGGAAACGAATTAAATAACTGTCAAGAGACTCTTAAGAGGTTGATGCGGGCTAAACCCTCAAAGTTTTAGAGGGGGGAGTTGTTATAGGTAAAAGCTCAGTTAAGTTAAATTAGGATATAGTTCAATTACATTGTATTAATTATGTTATATTAATTGCACTATGTTAAGAGAGGCAGGGGGGGATTATTAGAATGTTCTAGGAGAAGGGCCCAGGGCCTGGTGGAAGGGCGGTCTGGCGGGGCAAGACGAGGTCAAAGAGGGATTGGATGGAAGATCTGACCAATCATTCGAAGCCCTGCAGAAACGATTGGTCCAGAATGAACGGCGTTAAAGACCAATGAGAAGCCTGGAAATGAACCAATCACCATGCGGATCAAAAATGGACCAATCCTGGACTCGAAGGGGGCTATAAAGGGGGGAAGTTGGGTTGGGTCAGGGTTCTTCCTTTTGGATCCTTGTTTACTGGGGAGAGCCCAGTGCACTTGGGGTAGCGCACTGTTCTGGTTTTGGCTGCTGTGTGGGTGCTTGGGCTTATCCTGGGTACTCCGTTCCTTGTAGCTATTTCAATAAATGAGAACTTCTTTCGCCAGAGAAAGTTTGGCCTTGTTCATATTCATAACTTGATGATAAACAATTGTCTTGGTTTGAAAAGAGAGGTGTCTGCTAAGGAAGGCAGAAGCCTTCTCTGAAATGGAAAATGTCAATCCCCTCCCTTCAAATGATTCTCATTTAGAAATTCAAATGCTCTCAGGGAAAGATATGGGTGTTGTAGTTCGTTTTGAGTTTGTTCTGTTCACCCCCATTGTTCATGTTAAAAGGTCCTGCCCTAACCCAGTTAACTGTCAATCCCCAAACCCCTCCCCAGTTTCTATGGTTATCACATGTATCTTTTTGTTCCTCACCCCCGGCTACCTGCCTGTCACTCGGCACCCCTGCCTCCTTTTCCAGAAGCTTCTGGCCAGGGTGTCAGGTGATTGGCTCAGGGACCGGGGCCCCTCCCTTAGTTGTACATGATTGGTTTTATCGTTATGTCAATCCCCAATGTATCCTTCCCTTCCCTCTCCTGATTTGTTATCCCCTTTCCCTCCCACCTTCTTTAAAACCCGAGGTTTTCCTCATCTTGGGGCTCTCAGTTCTCTGCTCTCATCCCCTGGAACCATTGGGAGTGTTTGGTCCCTCAGGACCTAAGAAACCCGATCATACTAAGAGACTGAGAGACACCTCTTCTTCCTGAGGCTTGGAGTTTCAGCGGCCAACGTCCCCAAGGCAGATTAGTGCCTTTGGCACGGTACCTAGCTTCGTGTTGGGGAAGCGCCCCTTCGGCTGGAGGCGGGCTGGTAATTCTAGCCTGGGCGTGTTTCTATCGGCCACACCGCTCCATATGGGGACAGGACTGAGCCCGCAGAGCTGGGCAGCGTTTGCTAATGCTCTGAGCCCTTCCTAAAGATCCTGTGCGGGCTGTCTTAGACACCTGGGGCCAGGGATTCCTTCCAACCTGGGCCACTTTGGCTGGGCCGGGGGCGGCCCCGGGGCAGAAGGCAGTGTTTGCAAGGGCCCTGGGTGGCACGCTGCAGCACGGTCACCGTGCCATGGAACGGAAGCCGGTGTCCAAGGCCCCTTTGTGACACGTGGGAAATAGAAGCTTGCCCGGCTGCTGGCAACACGCAACGGGGCACAACGGGACAGAGCGGTGCCGTGAGGAGCCCCCGCACAGCGCACTCGCTCCCGTCTGACCCAGAGCTTCTCCGCAGCGCTGTTCCTGCAGCTGAGCTCGAGGCCAGAGCACAGGACTCGCTGACCCGTGGCCTTCCTGAGGCTTCTATTCTGCAGCTGCCCTCAAGGGCAGAGCGTGGGACTCGGTGCCCCGGAGCTTTCCCAAGGCATCTCTCCTGCAAGGAGCTCCAGGCACAGCCATGGAGCAGAGAGCCCCGAGAGTGCCCAAGCTGGCCTGGGCGGAGGAAGAGGAGGAGGAAGAAGAAGGCCCTGGAGCTGCCCCAGCACAGGAGACAGAAGAGGTGGTGCCGTTCCATCCACCGCAGGAGGGTGAGTGGCAGAGCTGGGCTGCAGGGCTGGAGCCTGCAGCCAATTGGCCCCATGCCATGCCATGCCATGCCATCCCCTGGGGAAATGCCCATGGACAGGACGGAAGAGGGGCCGGGCAGACACCCCGCAGTGGCCGTGCTCCATCCTCTGGGGCATCCCGGAGCTCTCCCTCTCTGGGCAGCGTAGGGCTGGGCTCTGTTCTCCGGCCTCTCCCGCAGCCCCTCAGCTCTGGCTGCGCTCGCTCTTTGCCAGATGCAGCCCTGGAGCGCACACAAGAGCAGGAATCCAGCCGTGGCCGCTTCCGCAGAGCAGCGCAGGTACCTGCTGCCACCCCCACCTGGGCTGGGCCTGCTGTCCCTGCTCAGCCCAGCACCGTGTGTGCAGCACTCCATGCAACATCCCCGGCCTCTTGCCCTCCTCCTACAGCTCGTCTGCGACTTTATCCGGAGCATTGGGCAGGAAGAGACCAGCACCATGGGCACTGGGCTCACAGCTCTCTCAGAGCTCCTCAGTCATGAGACCAGTGCTGCCCTGCTGGATTGGCTCCTGGAGAAGGCTGTTGCCAGGCCAGAACAAGTGAGCAGCCTGGGGCCAGGCTTCAATTCCCCCATGAGTCCTGTGGCTTCCCCAGCCACGCCTGCTGGTCCCTGGGAGCCTTTGAGGCCATGGCAGTGTGTTGGCAAGGGAAGCACTTCTCTGGGGACCCTGGGGACATCTCTCCCTCTGGCAGCTTTCCAAGTGTCCCCGTGCCTTCTCCAGGTGCCCGCCATGGTGAGGTCCATTCGCCGATGGCTCCTGGCCAATGATTCTGCCCAGCACAGGCTGGACAAGGCCCTGCTGAATCTCACCAGAGCACACCCGGGTGACGCAGTGGTGACGCTCCTGCGTGTGGCCCTGTCTTGTGACAGGTATGGGCCCCACCTGCCCAGAGGGCTCAGGCCTCCCCAGCCCATCACCCTGTACCGCCTGGCCCAGGTGTCTGAGCAACAGAGAGTTCCAGGGCCCTCTGGCTGCTGCCTTTCCCAGCCCTGGCACGTCAGCCCCCGAGCCTGCTGCCATGCTCCCTTGCCGCCCCTCAGGGGCCTGTCCCCACAGGGCTGGGCTGCCTGGCTGCTGCTGGCCAGGTCTAGTGGGCAGAGGCAGAGCCGGCGGTCAGCCCGGGCCCCTAGGGATGCCCAGGCCACGGTGCTGTGTCTGAGACCCCCCTGAGACAGAGCTCTAACCCCTCAGAGCTGCCATCTCCATGTGGAAGACCATCATGTGCTCGTCCAGGACTGCGGAGCCAGTGCTGCTGATCCTCCTGGATGTGCTGGGGAGCTGGCCAGAGCGCAGCAAATGCACCTCCGATGGGGACAAAACGGGTGTCTTTGGCCTGGCTGTGAGTTTCTGCAAGTGGCCTTTGCTGGTCCCAGGGCCGCCTCTCCAGCAGCTCTCCATCCTCCTTCCCCCACTGCATCTCCCTGCCTCAGGCGCTGGCCTGAAACCTGGCCCAGGGGCAGCTTCAGGCCCACCAGGCCCCGTGCTCCCCCTGCCAAGGTCTCTGCGGGCCTCTCCCTGCCCTGCTCAGGCCCTACCACAGAGACACCTGGGCACTGAGCACTGTCTCGGGGGGCTTTGTCCCTTGCAGGCAACTGTGGTGATGTGGAAGATGCTCCAGGAGCCCCATGCGCCATATGTAGTGACGTCGTATTTCCCCCAACTATTTGTGCATCTGCTCTTCCAAGTGTTCTTCAGCACAGAAGAGATGCCAGAGGAGGTCGATGCCTTCTGGAAGGAATGCCTGCAAGAGCACGGCCTTGCCACCAGCCCCAACAGGTGCTCCATGCCAGTCCTCCTGTCCCTGCCACGTGGCCTGCCAAGGAGCCAGTGCTGCCAGGGTGACCTGGCCTTTGCTGTGCACACAGGTTTGCAGTGCAGAGCCTGAAGTCCCTGCTCTGCTGAAAGCAGTACAAGGAGGTGGTGGTGTCAGTGGAACGCAAGCGTGGCTGGGACACGCTGCTCTGTGCTGACACCCGCCACTATGCCGTGGGTCTGCTGGCCAGGTGAGACTCCCCTTCTCCCCATTGCTCCTGGCATTTGTGCCCTGTGCCCGGGCTGTCCCACACAGTCCCCGTGGCCCTGGGACACAGGGCCTTGTCACTGAGGGTCGGCCCAAGAAGACTGGAAAAGGCTGGGAGGGGAGAGAGCACAGGAGGAGACACCTCCTAAAGGGCCCAGGTCCACTTGCAGGATGGTGGTGAAAGACCAGCAGGCTCTGCGAGCCTGTCCTTGGAGAGATTTCCTCAGGCTCCTGGTCCCTTTTTCGCCCTCCTAGGGAGATGCGCCATGCTTGTCTTGGGTTGGGTTCCAGTATTGCACTCCACCTCCTCTGGCTGCTCAGCACACAGGAGCCACACTGGGATCTGCCCGCCCTGGCGTTCCTTGTGGAGGTGAGCCGGGTGTGCAGCGCTGCCTGGCTGAGCTGCCTCCCAGCTCTCTGCCCTCTGGGAGCCGCAGCCACCTGGGACGCTGCCCGCGCCCTGTGCTGCTGCTGCTGCTGCTGCTGCTGCTGCTGCTGCTGCTGCTGCTGCCTGGGCCCAGCCCTGTGCGGCTCCGGGCTCCTGCCGGCCGGCTCCCCCATCACTGGCCTGTGCCTTTCAGCTCCTCCAGTGCCTGGATGCCAGTGAATGTGGTGCCAGTGTTGTGAAGGTCTCTTCAAGGTACCTGCAGAGCGAGTGCAGGGAGAGGCGTCGCCTGGCGCTCAGGGCCCTGCTGGAGCTCATTGATGATCCCTCAATGGTGAGAAGGGAGCGGTGGCTGAAGCTGCGCTGGGAACGCAGTCACTTGGCCTGGCCTGGGCTTGGGGCACTGGGGCAGCTGCTCCCAGCTCTCCTGCCTCCCGCTTCAGCTGCCCGCGTGCTTTGGGACAGGCCTTTGGCCTCTGGGCCCTGCGGCAGCAGGCTGGCCTTTCACAGACTTGTGTTCCGCACAGGCCGAAAGAATGTGGAGCCTGACCCAAAGCCTCATGGACCTACTGTGTGACAATGATGCAGAGATAGCTGGCATGACCCTCATCACACTCAGCTTTCTATTCCTGCACAAATCACACATTCTGATGTCAATCCCCACTGCCCTGCAGCTGGCTGAGGCGCTCCTGCCACTCTTTGACCATGTAAGGCTCTGTGCCCCCAGCCACAGCCACTGGCTGCTGCCTGGAAACTGTGTGCCCTGTGCATTTCCAGCCCTGTGCCCAGGGGGGCCTGCAGGAGCCAATGCTGAGGTAGTTTTTCCTTTTTTTTTTTTCCTACAGGATAATAGCCAGGTACAGCTGCTCTCCATCAAACTCTTCTGAGACATGATGGAGTATTTGGAAGAGAGAGAAAACCCTTTGGAAAGCCCTGTGCAACAGAGCCTGCTTGCACTCTTCTTCCACTGCCATGATGAGAATCAGCGTGTGGCAGAGGTGAGGACTCGTGGGTTGCTGCTGTCCCCCTGGCAGGGGGCTCGGCTGCCTCCTGCCCTGCGCCTGCTGGATCGCAGCCTCCTGCAGGCCATGGCACGGGGATGCGGGTGCCGTGCCCTGGGCTGTGGGGCCATCTCCGCCTCCCTGCTGCTCCCCAGGCTTCTCGGGAAGCGCTGCTTTGTGCGGTCAAGTTGATGAAGAGGAGGGATCTCAAGAAGCTGGTGAAGGAGCAGAAACTGTGGAAGTTCAGCGAGTGCCTGGTACGGAGGGCCTGCAAGGCCCAGCCTCAGGCTGGAGAAGGCCCCTGAGGGCGGCGCTCAGTGTGCGGGCCGGGCAGCTGTGCCCCTGCCCGCTGCGGCAGCCAGAGGCCGCGCGGGCTCCTCTCCAGGCTCCCGAGGGCCCGAGCCGGGTGCCTGTGGAGCCCCGGCCCGGTGGGCCTGTGGGGCGGCACCGCGGCTCCCCGGGCAGAACCCTCCCGCTGCCCCCTCCCCTCGGGAGCCCTTGGCCGGCGGCTGCTGGCCGCACCTCAGGGCTGTGCGGGCAGGGGAGGCCGGGGCTGGGCGCAGGCAGTGCCCAGCCGAGGGGCTGAGCCCGTGCCAAGCCTTCCCTCCTGCCGCTCTCTGCAGCTGGCAGAGGACAGGAGCCGAGTGGCCGAGCACCTGCGCCGGGCCCTGCGCTACCTGCAGAGCCCACAGGAGCCCCTGCAAGAGGCGGCCATCAGCTTCATGGGTGAGCCACGAGCACGCGCTCCCTCCCCGGCCCGGCCCGCCGCAGCTCGGCCCCGGCCCCGCCTGCTGCCCCGGCAGCGCCAGCCGGGCCCGGCGCCGTGGAGCCCCGCCTGGCCTGGGCATTGCTGCTGCCGCCCTCTGGCAGCCATGCCCTGGGGCAGCAGCATGCGCCCAGGGCCAGGCTGAGCCCTGCCAGGCCAGCAGCCCGTGTGGCTGTGGAGAGCTTTGTGGATAATTGGCTAGCTGAGAAAGGCCACTTTGATGTGATACCGTTGGATAAGGTTCGGGGAAACAAGCTGGGGATTAAGTAGTCAGTGTCCAATCACTGACAAGGGTCATGGTGACCTTGCTGCAACATGAAGATGGGGGAGAAAATCTTTTGCCAGAAAAATGAAGATAGCCTAAGTAGAATAGCCACAGGAATGTAAACATAGAAACAAAATAATCATTAGAGCATAGAAGTAGGTGTGGTTGATTCATGTGTGTTTTAACCAATAATGAGCTCAGCTTTGCAATATGTATAAGCTTCATTAACACCAATATAAATATGTGTGAGCTATCAATAAACTTGGAGATTTGTTGATCACGCATATTGTGTGCTGCAATTCTTCCACCGTTCACGACCAATGGTGACCCCGACGTGATTGCCGGTAGCCACGGTCGATCGGTGTAAGGAGTTCGGGTCCTACCGCAGCCAAGGACGGCGAAAGCACCGCTGAAAAAGGGAAAGTACCGTGCCTCGGGTGAACTCATCGGAGACCCTGGCCGATACGTGCTGCCGAGACCTTGAAGGGCTGCAAGAAGCGCGCTGTTATTTTTAACAGGGATAAAGAATGGCAAGCAGCATATGATTTATTTACTGGCTTTTTACAAAAGCGTCAGGTTAAGGGCATAGATTTGCAGAAAGAGCTTCCTGGGTTGTTAGCTTATGGGTATGAACAGTGACTTTTTCAAAATCCTCACACAGTACGTGAGTTAACAGAGTGGCACAAATTTGGGGATAAGTTGTGGCAGGCAGTCATAGATGATGATAAAACTGCAAAAAAGTTGGGAAAGTTGTGGCGAGTCGTGCATGATGAATTGTTTTAATATTAGGCAGAGGAAAAGGCTGCTCAACAAGCCAGTGCAACCCATGAAAAGAACAGGAGTTATGGGGACTGGTTTAGTTCCCCATTACCCCCTGTCATGTCCACAGTCAATCTGCCACCAGCATCGGCTTCTGCTTTAAGCAGCAGCTCCCCGCCAGCATCGGCTCCTGCTTCAGGCAGCAGCTTCCCCCCTGCGTGTGCTCTAACAGCACCGTCCGCACTGCCTGTGCCTGTGTCAAACCCTACACCTCCTCCTCCTAGTAATGCGCCCATCCCTGGGTCAGAAAATGACCTAGCGGGGGCCATTGCACAGCAGCGAAGGAAGGCATGGGTGGCGGTAGCAAAAGATATCATGGAGACGGGGGATGACGAAGCTATAAAAGCTGCCATGGATGTTGCCTGTCCAGTGATTTATTCTCCCCTGGCGGGGGGAGGGTTTCAGGCTACAATAACTGCTTTGGATTGGAAATTGTTGTCACAGTTACGATCCACAGTTAGTCAATTTGGGGTAACTGGTGAGCCCACAAAACAAATGCTGGATTACATCTGGGGCACTCAGGTTCTGCGGCCGGCAGATTGCAGGGGATTAGTTAAGCTTATCTTCACTCAACATCAGCAGCTTTTGTTCAATGCACACTAGCAATCCCTCTGTCAGGAATGCGTGGCAATAATACGGCAACCAGGCGACCCGTTACATGGGGTAACCCTGGAGGAATTAATGGGGCTCGGGCCTTTTCTTCAGACGGAAGCACAAGCATTAATTGGTCCTGATAAGTGTCGGGAGGCTATACGTCTGGTACGGTTGGCTATAGATAGGATAAAAGAGCCGGGAGGAATTCCTTCTTTACATGGGAATAAAGCAAGGTAGAAATGAGTCATTTAGAGCTTTTACAGATAAAGTAGCCAACGCTATTGAATGGGCAGGAGTCCCTGAGTTCATGAAAAGGACCTTGCTAAAGCAATGCGCTCTTCAGAACAGCAATCAGCCTACTAAAAATGTGTTAAATACCCTGGGAGCTAATTGGTCTATAGAGGAAGCTTTAGAACGATTGGCAAATGTTCCCGTGGGATCACAAGCAATGTTAGTAAATGCTATTAAAGAGATAGGAGTTGGGTTACAAAAACAGGCAGAATCATCACAGAACCAAATCCTAGCCGCCCTCGCCCCGCTGCAGGCAGCAGCAATAAATACTCCACGGTGTGGAGGTATAGGGCACACGCGACGGGGCTTGTCCCGCAATCAGTGTTTGGTGCCAAAACTGTCGCTTGGATATCCACAACACCGGAGCCTGCAGACGCCGCTCGGGAAACGGGAAAGCCAGCGTGTCCACCAGCAGCCATGCCCAGACACAAGTAGCTGCTGTCAACACCTCAGCTCAACTTCCCATCAACCAGCCACCACCGGGAGCCTCAGATTGGATGTGGCAGCTGCAGCAACAATAACCTTGATGACCACCCACCCAGAAAAGGTTCCAACTGGAATAAAAGGACCACTCATTATTGAGGGATTACCTATGGGAGCTTTGCTTTTAGGTCGTTCCTTGGCTACCATGATGGGATTATTTGTTTTATCTGGAGTAATAGACACTGACTATACAGGGGAGATTTCTGTTATGGTGCATACTCTTTTTCCACCTATGCAAACCAAAAAAGGACAAAGAATAGCTCAATTGATTCCTTTGGAACAGTTGGCTAAAACTTTACCCCCTCGTCAAGCACAGTCGAGAGGAGTGCATGGGTTTGGTTCCACTGGAGGACTTACTCTTTTAACAATGAACCTGAATGAGCGACCAAAGCGAACTGTAATATTGGATTATCGGGGTGAAAGGCAAACCTTGGAAGGATTATTAGATACTGGCGCAGACTCCAGCATTGTGAGTCCGGATTTTTGGCCCCACAACTGGCCATTGCAGTCAACCACAGTGCCAGTAACCGGAGCTGGAGGCCTGACACTTGCAAGAAAAACACCCATGCTATCTGTGACTATTGATGGCAAAACTGTGTGGAGTGTTTTATCAGTTGTACCTTTGCCTCCTACTGTGCAGTGCCTTGTTGGTTGAGACATTTTGGCTCAGATGGGAGTAGTACTGACAAATGAGCACCCTTTGGGCTAAAGGCCATTGCATGGACTTTCCCAATCCCATTAACCTGGACCACGGACGTTCCAGTATGGGTTAAGCAGTGGCCATTAAAAAGGGAGAGTCTCGAACAAGTTCACATACTGGTACATGAACAATATAAACAAGGACATTTACAGCTGTCAACAAGCCCATGGAATACCCCTATCTTTGTTATTAAAAAGAAGTCAGGGAAGGATCGCTTAATACATGATTTGCAGGCTGTAAATGAACAAATGGAGCCTATGGGAGCCTTACAACCAGGATTACCTAATCCAGCTATATTGCCAAGGGACTGGCCACTTTTGATTATTGATCTGAAGGACTGCTTTTTTACTATTGCTTTACACCCTCGAGACACTTGGAGATTTGCATTCACTCTGCCGGCCCTAAACAGGAGAGAGCCGGACAAAAGATTTGAATGGGCTTCTCTTCCCCAGGGCGTGCGCAACAGCGCCACCTTGTGCCAACTGTATGTTGACAATGCTTTACAACCCTTACGGCAAGCCTGGCCTGAAACAATCATCTATCACTATATGGATGATATTTTATTTGCGCAGCCACAACCTTTTACAGGTCAACAAATTCAAGCAATATATGATGCTTTGAAGCTTTATGGACTGACTACAGCTCCTGAGAAAATTCAATTATCTGCACCTTGGAAATATCTGGGATGGATACTTACTGATCAAATTGTTACTCCTCAGAAATTGCAATTAAACATTAAATTACATACATTGCATGATGTTCAAAAATTGCTTGGTGACCTACAGTGGCTGCGCCCCATTGTCGGTATCCCTAATGAACTGTTAGATGAACTTCGACCTTTGCTGAAGGGAACTGATCCGTCACAGCCTGTTCATATAACCTCTGAACAGGTTGAGACACTGCAGCAGATACTGGACTGTGTCACACAAGGCAGTGTTCAGAGACGCAATCTTGACCTTCCCATTAGGCTGACAGTTCGGTGTGGAACAAAATTTTTACTGGGTGCACTTACTCAGCATAACAGAAAAACGGGGGAGATATGGGCCTTGGAATGGATATCTCCTCCACTTCAACAACATAAAACCCTTCTTCAAAAAATTGAAATCTTGGCTGATTTGCTCAAAAAGGGTTGTGAACGGGCGTTACAGATTATGGGAAAGGAACCTGATCAGATACAGATACCAATGAAGAAGGATACATTGACCTAGTACCTGACAAACAGTATGGAGTTACAAGAGGCTCTATTGGGAGCCGGTAGTGTGAATGCCAATGATGATATTCCCAATATACCATTGAATTGGATAGGACAGTGCGGTTGGATTCAGTGTCCAAAAAGATCACTAAAGCCCTTATCGGATGCTATAACTGCTTACACAGATGCAGGAAGAAAATCCAAAACTGCTGCAGTGACCTGGCAAGAAGAACAATGGCATCATCATATACTCCAAGCTACCGAGATGGACACTTTACAAACGATGGAGCTATTGGCTGTTGTATGGGCCATGATGCATTTCTCTGGACCTCTCAACATTGTAACAGATTCCTTGTATGTTGCAGGAGTGTGTGAGCGAATAGAGGATGCCTCTATAAAAGAGGTTCAGAACAGGAGGTTACATGAGCTGTTTATGCAACTGCAGAGAGCAATTAAGCTAAGAAAGCATTCCTTTTGTGTTATCCATATCAGAAGTCACAAATGGGATATTGGTCTGGGAGAGGGTAACATGCGAGCAGATAAATTAGTCTCAATCACACAAGCAACTCTGATTCCCAAGCAAACCATAGCCAGAGAGGCACACTCCATGTTCCACCAGAATGCAAAAGGCCTCCATAGAGAATTTCAGATATCTGTGGAGGAGGCACGGGCAATAGTCAAAGCCTGTCCCATATGTAGTCATCATAATGGAGGCTGTGACTTAGGTCTGGGAGTTAACCCGAGAGGGCTGAGCACAAATGAGACCTGGCAAATGAATGTCACACATGTTGCTGAGTTTGGGAGGTTGAAGTACATGCATGTTACCATAGACACTTACAGTCATTTTATATGGGCCACAGCACAGACTGGTGAGAAAGCAGGGCAGGTAGAGAGACATCTCAGCAGTTGTTTTGCAGTAATGGGAGTGCCACAGCGTATCAAAACAGATAATGGGCCTGCTTACTGTAGCAAAAGAATAAAGCAATTCATGCAAATGTGGGGGATAGAACACGTAACAGGCATCCCTAATTCTCCTACAGGGCAAGCGATTGTAGTGAGAGCAAATGGTACTTTGAAAAGATATGAGTAAATACACGGATATCAGAGAGCCACAAGAAAGATTGTTAAAGTGTTTGTTTGTTTTGAACCATTTGTGTGTTTTCGGAGAAAATAAAGTTCCTGCTGTGATTCGTCACTATGTACAAGAAACAGATGGTGTAAAGAAAGATGTATGGGTGAGATACAGAGATCCTAAAACAAGACAACGGCAAGGTCCTGCTAAGGTGTTATATTGGGGCCGCGGATATCTTTGTATTTCTACCCCTACAGGATCTCTTTGGGTACCTGCTGAATGGACCCGAGCAGCTGTGTTTGATGGAACACCTCGATCAACTGAGCGAAGAGGATCGTCAGCGAGTGGAGACGAGGCTGTTGATCATCCTTCGACCGATACTTTTTAAACTGAAAGGACAGTGTGATATTGTCATCGATCGAGCAGTTGATTGGTGCAAATCTCTTGATAATATATTAAGCTTGCATTTAGTGCTTTCTGATTTTGAATTTAAAGGGCCTAGAGATTTAGCTTGTATTAAGTGTCAAGATAGACATTGTGCTGCATGGATACTGCTTTTTTGTGGGGGTTGTCAGGAAACTAAGTGGGTACATCAATCCCGATTATCTGAATTGTGGTGTAGAAATTGTGATTTCCGTTGGCAGTTAAACTCTTGGCAGAGAGAACTTAAATCGTTTACAGGACTACCTGGCCGCCAAGGGTTACAGTTGCATGAATCCCCAGAACAGAAAATCCTTGCATGGTTTAGATGGGAAACACAACACTTAGTCAAACGTGCTTTGGGGCAATCTCAGTCGTGTATTTTACAGACTAAATGCGGTAAAAATATTCCTCTGTCACAGTCAAGTGTGATAAGTCCTATTTCAGAAGGTCAAGATCCCAACCAAGTGTGGAGAGATTGTTTGAAGGACCTAAAGAAGCTAAATCTAAGAAAAAAGAGATATTCTTAAAAGTTTGTGACAGACATGATGTCTGGGTGGTTCAAAATAGTGCCTGGAAAGATCAGAGTGAGATGGAGACCTTATGCTATTGCTTTATTAATTTTCACTTCTTTTGTGGACAGTGTAGACCATCAGGCATGGGCCCCACTTCAGCCCAAGACTAACATATGGGTCACCCTGGCAAACTTAACTAAACAGGAGGCTATTTGCCTGTCATTATCTTCTCCTGGCAATCCATTCACAACCTGTTTGGTTGGATTGCCAGCAGATCCCTGGCTGTGCCCTTCACATATACCAACTTGTAAGGTCAGCAATGCTAGGACGAGTGTGGATAATTGGGATCAATGGGTTTCTCACTTTCCTATAGCACCGCAGGAACCCCAAGAGTTGGAGCTGTTAGGGTCAGTGATGGCCAATGCATGTATTTATTTTAACTATAGAAGCCAGCTGTCAGTCAAGAACCATTCTAATGTTGTAACTTCCAGCATGGCTGTCTACCGTAATGCATCGGCCTGGTGCAATTATACCACAAAGAGAGTGTCAGTCTCATCAAATGACCCTATTCAATTGCCAGCCGGATATTTCCTGATATGCAGAGACCGTGCTTGGGCCGGTATCCCATCAATGCTGCACGGGAGACCATGTACACTTGGACGGCTGTCTCTACTCACACCCAACATGTCCATGATACTAAACATGAGCCACCGTCATCGTAGAAGCAAACGAATGGCTCATGCATTTGCAGCAGACTGCCGGGATGATGTAAAGTTTTGGTCCCCAGCTGCCATAGTTGCAGCATTTTTCTTAACTCCAGGGGTATCAGCAGCAGGTGCTCATGCTATTTTAAACAAGTTAGGATGTTGGCTTGCTAAACAAACAAATGCAACTTCTTTAGCGATTTCTAGTCTTTTGCTTGATGTTGATTCTATTCGCCATGCGACACTTCAAAATAGAGCTGCAATTGATTTTCTCTTACTTGCACAAGGCCATGGTTGTGAAGAATTTGAAGGCATGTGTTGCATGAATCTTTCTGATCATGCACAATCTGTTCACTCACAGCTCTCTGAGTTACGAAGGTTAACTGGGAACTTGCAGGTAGAATCAGGCCTTGGTATTGATGGATGGCTCAAATCTTTAAGCTTAGGATCATGGTTACACTCTATTGTTAAGGTTGGTATTGTAGTAGCCATTGTAGCTTTGTTGTATTAATTTTACTGTGTTTTTGTATATGCTTACAGAATATGGTACAAAAGATGATATCTCCCACATTCAATCAGACCATGCTTGTTCAACAGAAAAACGGGGGAAATGTGGAGAGCTTTGTGGATAATTGGCTAGCTGAGAAAGGCCACTTTGATGTGATACCGTTGGATAAGGTTCGGGGAAACAAGCTGGGGATTAAGTAGTCAGTGTCCAATCACTGACAAGGGTCATGGTGACCTTGCTGCAACATGAAGATGGGGGAGAAAATCTTTTGCCAGAAAAATGAAGATAGCCTAAGTAGAATAGCCACAGGAATGTAAACATAGAAACAAAATAATCATTAGAGCATAGAAGTAGGTGTGGTTGATTCATGTGTGTTTTAACCAATAATGAGCTCAGCTTTGCAATATGTATAAGCTTCATTAACACCAATATAAATATGTGTGAGCTATCAATAAACTTGGAGATTTGTTGATCACGCATATTGTGTGCTGCACTTCTTCCACCGACCCGACACTGCCCCAGCCTGGCCAAGCTGCCCGGCAGCAGCGCCGCAGCCCCACAGCAGCTCCAGAGCAGCCCCATGCAGAGGCACCTGGGAGCCCTCAGCAAGGCAGCCAGCAGCAGACGGGCAGGAGGGCACGGATGGCGCTTCCTGCCTGGCACAGGGCTTGTGGCCATCTCCAGGCAGCGCTCTGGCAGGGATCCCCGCAGCTCCGGCCCCTGCCCAGCCGCTCTGTGGGCAGCACAAAGGCTTCAGCAGAACCACCAAAGGCCAAGGGCCTTCTGGCCATTTCCCCTTGCCCACTGCATGCCTGGGCAGCTGGCTGGGCACAAGCACCCTTTATCCCCTCTTCCCCTAGGCCCTGCGCACCCTGGGCAGCAAAAGAAAGATCCTGGCAGTCTGTGTATTAGAACACAGTCTATATTTACATGGTAAAGGAAAAAAAAAAAAAAAGAAAAGAACATTCTTGAAGTAAAAGAAAATTCCTCCTGACTCAGGTGGCCCCAGCAAAAAGAGCTTCTGGGATCAGCTCTCCACAGAGCTCCGTCAGGGCAGGCAGCCGAGCCGTGACACACGAGGCCGTGCCTTCCATGCCCTGCGCAGGTGATTTCGGAGCCACTGGAAGCTGGATATGGGAGCCCGCTCTCCTGACTTGAGGATGCAGAGCGTTTGAATTGCCAGGCTTCCGACGGCGAGGCTGATGTCATTTGTTTTGTCTTCAAGGGCTGCAAGAGAGAGCAACAGAGCCACGGTCAGAGCCGGATATGCGGGGAGCCAAGGAGAGCCCGAGCAAGGGCCATCCCAGGCGGCTCTTGCCATGGCCAGGAGGGAGCAGGGAGCAAGGTGATCAGGCTGAAGCTGCGGGCCACCAATGGCCCCCGTGGCCCTGAAAGCTCAGTGTGCTCTGGCCACGGGAGCAGAGCCCTCCGCAGCCGGGGCAGGGCTTGCAGCTCCCTCCCGGCAGCCCCCGCTGCCAGCCCGCTGCCCTCACTCACCGGTGCAGATCAGCTGCAGCTCTCGCTGCTGCCCCCTCAGGCGCCGCCCGGCCATGCCTGTGAACACAGAGCCTGTCACGGCGGCAGCGGCACAGCTCCCTGCCAGCGGCGCTGCCGGCGCTGTGGCCACACGGGCTGCTGGCCCGGCAGGGCTCAGCCCGGCCCTTGGCGCACGCTGCCGCCCCAGGGCACGGCTGCCAGAGGGCGGCAGCAGCAATGCCCAGCTCAGGCGGGGCTCCACGGCGCCGGGCCCGGCTGGCGCTGCTGGGGCAGCAGGCGGGGCCGGGGCCGAGCTGTGGCCGGCCGGGCCGGGGAGGGAGCACGGGCTCCCTGATGGCCGCCTCTCGCAGGGGCTCCTGTGGGCTCTGCAGGTAGCGCAGGGCCCGGCGCAGGTGCTCGGCCACTCGGCTCCTGTCCTCTGCCAGCTGCAGAGAGCGGCAGGAGGGAAGGCTTGGCGCGGGCTCAGCCCCTGGGCCGGGCGCTGCCTGCGCCCAGCCCCGGCCTCCCCTGCCCGCACAGCCCTGAGGCGCGGCCAGCAGCCGCTGGCCAAGGGCTCCCGAGGGCAGGGGGCAGCGGGCCGGCTGCTGCCCGGGCAGCCGCGGTGCCGCCCCGCAGCCCCCCCGGGCCGGGGCTCCACAGGCACCCGGCTCGGGCCCTCGGGAGCCTGGAGAGGAGCCCGTGCGGCCTCTGGCTGCCGCAGCGGGCAGGGGCACAGCTGCCCGGCCCGCACACTGAGCGCCGCCCTCAGGGGCCTTCTCCAGCCTGAGGCTGGGCCTTGCAGGCCCTCCGTACCAGGCACTCGCTGAACTTCCACAGTTTCTGCTCCTTCACCAGCTTCTTGAGATCCCTCCTCTTCATCAACTTGACCGCACAAAGCAGCGCTTCCCGAGAAGCCTGGGGAGCAGCAGGGAGGCGGAGATGGCCCCACAGCCCAGGGCACGGCACCCGCGTCCCCGTGCCATGGCCTGCAGGAGGCTGCGATCCAGCAGGCGCAGGGCAGGAGGCAGCCGAGCCCCCTGCCAGGGGGACAGCAGCAACCCACGAGTCCTCACCTCTGCCACATGCTGATTCTCATCATGGCAGTGGAAGAAGAGTGCAAGCAAGCTCTGTTGCACAGGGCGTTCCAAAGGGTTTTCTCTCTCTTCCAAATACTCCATCATGTCTCAGAAGAGTTTGATGGAGAGCAGCTGTACCTGGCTATTATCCTGTAGGAAAAAAAAAAGGAAAAACTACCTCAGCATTGGCTCCTGCAGGCCCCCCTGGGCACAGGGCTGGAAATGCACAGGGCACACAGTTTCCAGGCAGCAGCCAGTGGCTGTGGCTGGGGGCACAGAGCCTTACATGGTCAAAGAGTGGCAGGAGCGCCTCAGCCAGCTGCAGGGCAGTGGGGATTGACATTAGAATGTGTGATTTGTGCAGGAATAGAAAGCTGAGTGTGATGAGGGTCATGCCAGCTATCTCTGCATCACTGTCGCACAGTAGGTCCATGAGGCATTGGGTCAGGCTCCACATTCTTTCGGCCTGTGCGGAACACAAGTCTGTGAAAGGCCAGCCTGCTGCCGCAGGGCCCAGAGGCCAAAGGCCTGTCCCAAAGCACGTGGGCAGCTGAAGCGGGAGGCAGGAGAGCTGGGAGCAGCTGCCCCAGTGCCCCAAGCCCAGGCCAGGCCAAGTGACTGCGTTCCCAGCGCAGCTTCAGCCACCGCTCCCTTCTCACCATTGAGGGATCATCAATGAGCTCCAGCAGGGCCCTGAGCGCCAGGCGACGCCTCTCCCTGCACTCGCTCTGCAGGTACCTGTTGTTCTTCTAGTATTTCCAGAGTCCCATATTGTTGTTATTAGATTTCTAAAGTCCATACCTCTTGGGTGCATTCTCATGGCTGCAGCTCTTCACTGACTCCTTCTTCTGCATGCTGTTCTCTCTCAGGTCAGGGCTCCTCCAAGGCTCTCCCTGACTGGCTTACCCGCCCTCTTTTATCCCGGTCATCTTCATCAGTTACAGCTGCAGCCCAATTAAGGACATCGCAGCTGCAGCCCATCAAGGGCAACCGGGACCTCTGGGGCAAAGCCTCTATACACATATACAAATACATTTCCTCTACTATATTTCCCCCTTTTTCTTTTACTGTTATACAGATGTTAAATTACAATACATGCATTTCTCCATGACTCACAGGTCATGCACAACACCCACATTCTCCCATGACTCACAGGCCATGTATAACCCACATAGCTCCTTGCTCAAAGGCCATACTCTTTCACAGCTCCCTGACCCAAAGGCTATGTTCCGTCGCAGCTCTTGGCCGTCGCAGCTCTTGGCCGCCACAGCTCTCGGCTGTCTTATCTTCTGCTAGCAATCACCGCAGCTCTTGGCTGTTCTGTCGCAGCTCTTGGCCGCCACAGCTCTCGGCTGTCTTATCTTCTGCTAACTATCACGTCGGGGTCACCACTTGTTGTTCTTCTATTATTTCTAGAGTCCACTATTGTTGTTATTATTAGATTTCTAAAGTCCATACCTCTCTGATGTACTCTCATGGCTGCAGCTCTTCACGGACTCCTTCTTCTGCATGCTGTTCTCTCTCAGGTCAGGGCTCCTCCAAGGCTCTCCCTGACTGGCTTACCCGCCCCCTTTTATCCCGGTCATCTTCATCAGTTACAGCTGCAGCCCAATTAAGGACATCGCAGCTGCAGCCCATCAAGGGCAACCGGGACCTCTGGGGCAAAGCCTATATACACATATTCCAATACATTTCCTCTACTATATTTCCCCCTTTGCTTTTACTTAAGTTAACAGTTGTACAGATCTTCAATTACAATACATACATTTCTCCATGACTCGCAGGTCATGCATAACACCCACACTTTGTCGCAGCTCTTGGCCACCACAGCTCTCGGCTGTCTTAGCTTCTACCAACTATCACCACAGCTCTTGGCTGTTCTGTCGCAGCTCTTGGCCGCCACAGCTCTCGGCTGTCTTATCTTCTGCTAACTATCACGTCGGGGTCACCACTTGTTGTTCTTCTATTATTTCTAGAGTCCCATATTGTTGTTATTAGATTTCTAAAGTCCATACCTCTCTGATGTACTCTCATGGCTGCAGCTCTTCACGGACTCCTTCTTCTGCATGCTGTCCTCTCTCAGGTCAGGGCTCCTCCAAGGCTCTCCCTGACTGGCTTACCCGCCCCCTTTTATCCCGGTCATCTTCATCAGTTACAGCTGCAGCCCAATTAAGGACATCGCAGCTGCAGCCCATCAAGGGCAACCGGGACCTCTGGGGCAAAGCCTCTATACACATATTCCAATACATTTCCTCTACTATATTTCCCCCTTTGCTTTTACTTAAGTTAACAGTTACACAGATGTTCAATTACAATACATACATTTCTCCATGACTCACAGGTCATGCACAACACCCACATTTTCCCATGACTCACAGGTCATGCACAACCCACATAGCTCCTTGCTCAAAGGCCATACTCTTTCACAGCTCCCTAACCCAAAGGCTATGTTCCGTCGCAGCTCTTGGCCGCCACAGCTCTCGGCTGTCTTATCTTCTGCTAGCAATCACCACAGCTCTTGGCTTTTCTGTCGCAGCTCTTGGCCGCCACAGCTCTCGGCTGTCTTATGTTGTCGCAGCTCTTGGCCGCCACAGCTCTCGGCTGTCTTATGCTCTGCTAACAATCACGTCGGGATCACCACTTGTTGTTCTTCTATTATTTCTAGAGTCCACTATTGTTGTTATTAGATTTCCAAAGTCCATACCTCTTGGGTGCATTCTCATGGCTGCAGCTCTTCACAGACTCCTTCTTCTGCACACTGCTCTCTCTCTCAGGTCAGGGCTCCTCCAAGGCTCTCCCTGACTGGCTTACCCGCCCTCTCTTATCCCGGTCATCTTCATCAGTTACAGCTGCAGCCCAATTAAGGACATCGCAGCTGCAGCCCATCAAGGGCAACCGGGACCTCTGGGGCAAAGCCTCTATACACATATACAAATACATTTCCTCTACTATATTTCCCCCTTTTTCTTTTACTGTTATACAGATGTTAAATTACAATACATGCATTTTTCCATGACTCACAGGTCATGCACAACACCCACATTTCTCCATGACTCACAGGTCATGCACAACACACACATTTCTCCATGACTCGCAGGCCATGTACAACCCACATAGCTCCTTGCTCAAAGGCCATACTCTTTCACAGCTCCCTGACCCAAAGGCTATGTTCCTCTGCACGCTGTTCTCTCTCAGGTCAGGGCTCCTCCAAGGCTCTCCCTGACTGGCTTACCCGCCCCCTTTTATCCCGGTCATCTTCATCAGTTACAGCTGCAGCCCAATTAAGGACATCGCAGCTGCAGCCCATCAAGGGCAACCGGGACCTCTGGGGCAAAGCCTATATACACATATTCCAATACATTTCCTCTACTATATTTCCCCCTTTGCTTTTACTTAAGTTAACAGTTGTACAGATCTTCAATTACAATACATACATTTCTCCATGACTCGCAGGTCATGCATAACACCCACACTTTGTCGCAGCTCTTGGCCACCACAGCTCTCGGCTGTCTTAGCTTCTGCTAGCAATCACCGCAGCTCTTGGCTGTTCTGTCGCAGCTCTTGGCCGCCACAGCTCTCGGCTGTCTTATCTTCTGCTAACTATCATGTCGGGGTCACCACTTGTTGTTCTTCTATTATTTCTAGAGTCCCATATTGTTGTTATTATTAGATTTCTAAAGTCCATACCTCTCTGATGTACTCTCATGGCTGCAGCTCTTCACGGACTCCTTCTTCTGCATGCTGTTCTCTCTCAGGTCAGGGCTCCTCCAAGGCTCTCCCTGACTGGCTTACCCGCCCCCTTTTATCCCGGTCATCTTCATCAGTTACAGCTGCAGCCCAATTAAGGACATCGCAGCTGCAGCCCATCAAGGGCAACCGGGACCTCTGGGGCAAAGCCTATATACACATATTCCAATACATTTCCTCTACTATATTTCCCCCTTTGCTTTTACTTAAGTTAACAGTTGTACAGATCTTCAATTACAATACATACATTTCTCCATGACTCGCAGGTCATGCATAACACCCACACTTTGTCGCAGCTCTTGGCCACCACAGCTCTCGGCTGTCTTAGCTTCTACCAACTATCACCACAGCTCTTGGCTGTTCTGTCGCAGCTCTTGGCCGCCACAGCTCTCGGCTGTCTTATCTTCTGCTAACTATCACGTCGGGGCACCACTTGTTGTTCTTCTATTATTTCCAGAGTCCCATATTGTTGTTATTAGATTTCTAAAGTCCATACCTCTTGGGTGCATTCTCATGGCTGCAGCTCTTCACTGACTCCTTCTTCTGCATGCTGTTCTCTCTCAGGTCAGGGCTCCTCCAAGGCTCTCCCTGACTGGCTTACCCGCCCTCTTTTATCCCGGTCATCTTCATCAGTTACAGCTGCAGCCCAATTAAGGACATCGCAGCTGCAGCCCATCAAGGGCAACCGGGACCTCTGGGGCAAAGCCTCTATACACATATACAAATACATTTCCTCTACTATAGGTACCTTGAAGAGACCTTCACAACACTGGCACCACATTCACTGGCATCCAGGCACTGGAGGAGCTGAAAGGCACAGGCCAGTGATGGGGGAGCCGGCCGGCAGGAGCCCGGGGCCGCACAGGGCTGGGCCCAGGCAGTAGCAGCAGCAGCAGCAGCAGCAGCACAGGGCGCGGGCAGCGTCCCAGGTGGCTGCGGCTCCCAGAGGGCAGAGAGCTGGGAGGCAGCTCAGCCAGGCAGCGCTGCACACCTGGCTCACCTCCACAAGGAACGCCAGGGCGGGCAGATCCCAGTGTGGCTCCTGTGTGCTGAGCAGCCAGAGGAGGTGGAGTGCAATACTGGAACCCAACCCAAGACAAGCATGGCGCATCTCCCTAGGAGGGCGAAAAAGGGACCAGGAGCCTGAGGAAATCTCTCCAAGGACAGGCTCGCAGAGCCTGCTGGTCTTTCACCACCATCCTGCAAGTGGACCTGGGCCCTTTAGGAGGTGTCTCCTCCTGTGCTCTCTCCCCTCCCAGCCTTTTCCAGTCTTCTTGGGCCGACCCTCGGTGACAAGGCCCTGTGTCCCAGGGCCACGGGGACTGTGTGGGACAGCCCGGGCACAGGGCACAAATGCCAGGAGCAATGGGGAGAAGGGGAGTCTCACCTGGCCAGCAGACCCACGGCATAGTGGCGGGTGTCAGCACAGAGCAGCGTGTCCCAGCCACGCTTGCGTTCCACTGACACCACCACCTCCTTGTACTGCTTTCGGCAGAGCAGGGACTTCAGGCTCTGCACTGCCAACCTGTGTGCACAGCAAAGGCCAGGTCACCCTGGCAGCACTGGCTCCTTGGCAGGCCACGTGGCAGGGACAGGAGGACTGGCATGGAGCACCTGTTGGGGCTGGTGGCAAGGCCGTGCTCTTGCAGGCATTCCTTCCAGAAGGCATCGACCTCCTCTGGCATCTCTTCTGTGCTGAAGAACACTTGGAAGAGCAGATGCACAAATAGTTGGGGGAAATACGACGTCACTACATATGGCGCATGGGGCTCCTGGAGCATCTTCCACATCACCACAGTTGCCTGCAAGGGACAAAGCCCCCCGAGACAGTGCTCAGTGCCCAGGTGTCTCTGTGGTAGGGCCTGAGCAGGGCAGGGAGAGGCCCGCAGAGACCTTGGGAGGGGGAGCACGGGGCCTGGTGGGCCTGAAGCTGCCCCTGGGCCAGGTTTCAGGCCAGCGCCTGAGGCAGGGAGATGCAGTGGGGGAAGGAGGATGGAGAGCTGCTGGAGAGGCGGCCCTGGGACCAGCAAAGGCCACTTGCAGAAACTCACAGCCAGGCCAAAGACACCCGTTTTGTCCCCATCGGAGGTGCATTTGCTGCGCTCTGGCCAGCTCCCCAGCACATCCAGGAGGATCAGCAGCACTGGCTCCGCAGTCCTGGACGAGCACATGATGGTCTTCCACATGGAGATGGCAGCTCTGAGGGGTTAGAGCTCTGTCTCAGGGGGGTCTCAGACACAGCACCGTGGCCTGGGCATCCCTAGGGGCCCGGGCTGACCGCCGGCTCTGCCGCTGCCCACTAGACCTGGCCAGCAGCAGCCAGGCAGCCCAGCCCTGTGGGGACAGGCCCCTGAGGGACGGCAAGGGAGCATGGCAGCAGGCTCGGGGGCTGACGTGCCAGGGCTGGGAAAGGCAGCAGCCAGACGGCCCTGGAACTCTCTGTTGCTCAGACACCTGGGCCAGGCGGTACAGGGTGATGGGCTGGGGAGGCCTGAGCCCTCTGGGCAGGTGGGCCCCATACCTGTCACAGGACGGGGCTGCAACAGGAGCGTCACCACTGCGTCACCCGGGTGTGCTCTGGTGAGATTCAGCAGGGCCTTGTCCAGCCTGTGCTGGGCAGAATCATTGGCCAGGAGCCATCGGTGAATGGACCTCACCATGGCGGGCACCTGGAGAAGGCACGGGGAGACTTGGAAAGCTGCCAGAGGGAGCGATGTCCCCAGGGTCCCCAGAGAAGTGCTTCCCTTGCCAACACACTGCCATGGCCTCAAAGGCTCCCAGGGACCAGCAGGCGTGGCTGGGGAAGCCACAGGACTCATGGGGGAATTGAAGCCTGGCCCCAAGCTGCTCACTTGTTCTGGCCTGGCAACAGCCTTCTCCAGGAGCCAATCCAGCAGGGCAGCACTGGTCTCATGACTGAGGAGCTCTGAGTGAGCTGTGAGCCCAGTGCCCATGGTGCTGGTCTCTTCCTGCCCAATGCTCCGGATAAAGTCGCAGACGAGCTGTAGGAGGAGGGCAAGAGGCCGGGGATGTTGCATGGAGTGCTGCACACACGGTGCTGGGCTGAGCAGGGACAGCAGGCCCAGCCCAGGTGGGGGTGGCTGCAGGTACCTGCGCTGCTCTGCGGAAGCGGCCACGGCTGGATTCCTGCTCTTGTGTGCGCTCCAGGGCTGCATCTGGCAAAGAGCGAGCGCAGCCAGAGCTGAGGGGCTGCGGGAGAGGCCGGAGAACAGAGCCCAGCCCTGCGCTGCCCAGAGAGGGAGAGCCCCGGGATGCCCCAGGGGATGGAGCACGGCCACTGCGGGGTGTCTGCCCGGCCCCTCTTCCCTCCAGTCCATGGGCATTTCCCCAGGGGATGGCATGGCATGGCATGGCATGGCATGGCATGGTACGGCATGGCATGGCATGGCATGGCATGGCATGGCATGGCATGGCATGGCATGGTGCCAATTGCCACAGGCTCCAGCCCTGCAGTCCAGCTCTGCCACTCACCCTCCTGCGGTGGAGGGAACGGCACCACCTCTTCTGTCTCCTGTGCTGGGGCAGCTCCAGGGCCTTCTTCTTCCTCCTCCTCCTCCTCCACCCAGGCCAGCTTGGGCACTCTCGGGGCTCTCTGCTCCATGGCTGTGCCTGGAGCTATTTGCAGGAGAGATGCCTTGGGAAAGCTCCGGGGCACCAAGTCCCACGCTCTGCCCTTGAGGGCAGCTGCAGAATAGAAGCCTCAGGAAGGCCACGGGTCAACGAGTCCTGTGCTCTGGCCTCGAGCTCAGCTGCAGGAACAGCGCCGCGGAGAAGCTCCGGGTCAGACGGGAGCGAGTGCGCTGTGCGGGGGCTCCTCACGGCACCGCTCTGTCCCATTGTGCCCTGTTGCGTGTTGCCAGCAGCCGGGCAAGCTTCTATTTCCCACGTGTCACAAAGGGGCCTTGGACACCGGCTTCCGTTCCATGGCACGGTGACCGTGCTGCAGCGTGCCACCCAGGGCCCTTGCACACACTGCCTTGCTGTGATCTTGTTGATGACGTCTGTAGGAATCTGACGCCGTCCATCTTGCCACTTCACTCCCAGGGACTGAATCTCACCAGCTGGTCCCTTTGCTTTGCTCTTTTTAATGGCGAAACCAGCTCCCAGGAGGATTTGGATGATTTCCTTCCCTTTCTCAAACACTTCCGCAGCTGTGTTCCCCCACACAATGATGTCATCAATATACTGCAGATGTTCTGGAGCCTCACCCCTTTCTAGTGCAGTCTGGATCAGTCCATGGCAGATGGGTGGGACTGTGCTTCCATCCCTGGGGCAGCCGGTTCCAGGTGTACTGCACTCCCCTCCACGTGAAAGCAAACTGAGGCCTGCATTCTGCTGCCAGAGGAATGGAGAAAAATGCATTGGCAATGTCTATAGTGGCGTACCACCTCGCTGCCTTGGACTCAAGCTCCTACTGGAGCTCTAATATGTCTGGCACAGCAGCACTCAGTGGTGGAGTCACCTCATTCAATGCACGGTAGTCCACAGTCATTCTCCATTCTCCTTCAGATTTTCACACAGGCCAAATGGGGCTATTGAAGGGTGAGTGGGTCTTGCTGACCACCCCTTGGCTCTCCAGCTCTCGGATCATCTTATGGATGGGGATCACAGCATCTCGAGTGGTTCGATACTGTCGTCAATGCACTGTGGAAGTGGCAATTGGCACCTGTTTCTCTTCTCCCGTCAGACATCCTACTGCAGATGTCTGACAGCCCAGGCAAGGTGTTCAATTGCTGGATGCCCTCTGTCTCTACAGCAGCTATCCCAAATGCCCACTTGAGTCCTTTTGGGTCTTTGAAATACCCACTTCGAAGGTAGTCTATGCCCAAAAAACATGGGGCCTCTGGGCCACTCACAATAGGATGTTTCTTCCACTCATTCCCAGTCAGGCTCACATCAGCTTCCACCAAAGTGAAATCCTGGGATCCCCCTGTCACACCAGCAATAGAAACAGACTCTGTCCCCACATGTCTCGACGGAATTAATGTACATTGAGCGCCAGTATCAACCAAAGCTTTATACTCTTGTGGTTCCGATGTGCCAGGCCAACGAATCCACACAGACCAGAAAACACGATTTTCCCTAGCCTCTACCTGGCTAGAGGCAGGGCCCCTCTAAGCCTGGTTATCCTTCTTTCCCTGGGCATATGTCTTGGAGGTTCCTTCAAGGGGATCAGACATGGCATCATCATCATCATACCTGGCAGTTCAGCTACGGGCAACTGGAGCTGCTTTCCTTTTGGCGGAACTCCCTCTTTCAGCCCTGCCTTCCTTCAATTCATGGACCCGTTGGGCCAGAGCAGCAGTAGATTTTCCATCCCATCTCCTCATGTTTTCTCCACAGTCACGCAGGTAGAACCACAGCTCAGTTCATGGGGTGTACCTTCTCTCGCCATCTGGGAAACGCCTGCCTTGGATACCAGAACCTCTGTTCTGTACTGCCGAGATTTGGAGAAGGTCTTCTTTAATCTCCTCTCTGAGCTTCTTATGATTCTCCTCTATCTTATCCTCTAAGTTCTGCAGACGTGTTTCCACCGCTGCAATTCTGGCATGTGTTGGGCCATGCACAGCATCTGCATATGCTCGGAGCTTCCTTGCTATATCCAGCACAGTCTCATCCCTCTCATCCTGCTTCATTATGGCTAGGTCAGAAGCATATTCGTGTGGCCCAAGTCGCACAAGTTTTCGCCACATCACAGACGTGCATGGCACCAGGTCTGGGTTCCTAGTTGTTACATCATCTGAGAAGATAATCTCTGCCACTGCCATCTCTCTCAGGTGTTGGATCCCTTGCTCTATGGTCTTCCACTGTGTTTGTTGCATAGAAAGGTCATCTGCACACAGGTATCTTTGTGCAACACTTTCCAAGACCCGTGCCCAGAGGCTCTGAGGGTTTGCCCCCCTCATCATTCCTTGGTCGATGACAGGATCGTGTGATAGGGATCCCAAATGCCTCGTTTCTGTGCCATCCAGAATTGTAGCCTCGCCTGCAGCATCCCAGAGATGGACTAACCAATGAATTATGGATTCATCAGGTCGTCGGGTGTAATCCTTCCGTAAGCCACGAAGGTCCTTCAGGGAAAAAGACTCAATATTTGCATCTGATCTTGCACCTGCTGCTTTGACTCCTGATTTTATGTCAGGAGGCATTGAGGTTCCTTCTCCTGCATCATCATCATCATTGTCATCCACTGGTCGATTGGTCTTGTCCGTGCATTTCCCACTTCTAGTGCTGGTAGCAACAGCCATTGGTTTAGCTGCTGGCTTAGGCTCACTGTCTGGTTTGGCTGCTGGCTTTGAGCCTGTGTTGTTGGCTGCAGCCTGAGTGACTGGGACAGCTGCTGATTTATCTCCCTGCCCCCCTGCCTCTGTCTGCTGTCCTACAGTCTCCAACAGAGTGCAATAAGCATATGCCAGGGCCCAGCTCACTGCAATGACCTTTCTCTCCTTAGGCTCATCCTGGTACTTCTCTTTCAAATATTTCCCCACCTCAACTGGGTTCTGAATTTGTTTATGGGGAAAATCCCAGACTATAGGGTCAGAGAATTCCTTCAGGATTTGGCCCATATCCTCCCATTTCCCACACCCCTCAGGATCTTCCACGCCTGGCTCTACTCCTGAGTCAGGGGTCTCATCAACCCGTCTAGAAATCTCAGCCCTCATTCTGGAGAAGCAGCAGACTGTATAGAGGAAGGTTACCAGACTGAATACAAGAAAGATGGTTTCTTTAACATTCAGGGGAAACTGAACATCCTGCACTACTGATGCAACCGATTCATAGGAGAAGAAGGAAAGCAAAGGCTGAAAAGCCTCATTCCCTGCTGTTCCTCCTCTAACAAACTGGACAAATAACCATAGCCAGGAACCATTCATACCTGGAGCAGACCCCAACATGTTTATAAACTCCTTACAAATCATTGCCATCAAGACCAGCAAGAGAGCTATTCTGGTCACTGCCCCTCTACTGTAAAAACTACGTATGAGGGACAATACTAGAACTATTTCAGGATAGGAAAAGAAACCTAGGGACCACAGAGGTATTAAAATCTCGAAAAACCCTAGGGACCAGAAGCACATGCAAGCCTTCAGCCCAACACTCATTATGAATTCAAAAAGCATGACTATTAACTGCTTCAAACAAACAGAGAGTAATGGCAACCAAAATACACTCAAAACAGGGTTTTTCCACTCTCTCTCTCTCGAGCCCCACATTGGGCGCCAAGATTTTGTCGTGGTTTAGGGCAAATTTGGAGGAGAATTTCCAAATTAGGGCCTCTCCAGTAAGCAAACCCACACGGTCCCTCCCCCCAACTGGTTCAGGAAGGATTTCTCGGAGAGGAGTGGAAAAAACCTGTTTATTTAACAAGCACAGCACCCCCCAGCACACAAAATGAACAATACCGGATGGCAACACTCTGAAAAAAGATGACAAATTCAGAAAGTCTCTCTTGGGGGTGGTCACTCTGTTCTCAGTCCCTCCGGTGCTGGGGCAGCTGCTGCAGGCCCCAGGTGCAGAATCTTGGTGTTTCCCAGGTCCCAGTCCAGAACAGGTTTGAAATGGTCAGAAAAAGGAAAGGAGAAACAGTCCAGGAAGAAATTGGACAGTTTAGCTAAACTAGCTAATGAGCAAAAGCAAGCAGGAAGCGAAGCAAGCAAGAGCGAGAGAGAGCAAAGCGAAAAGCAAAAGCAGAAAAAGCAAAAGCTGCAGTCTCTGTGTCCCGCCAGGCTGATAAGAAAACCAAAACAAAACTTTCCCTCTTCAGAGCCAGTCTTAAAGGTACAGAACATAATATCCAACATTAACAGAACACATGAATGGGGATACAAGCATCATAACGTCACCCTAGGACAAAAGGTTATTACGGCCGGGTGCATCTTGGCACTCAGCCAGGAGCACCCTGTTACCTTCAGGGATCCCCTGAAATACCTTTCCCCTTACATCAGCCTGGTGCATATTCATAGACCCTCATGCATATCCATCAACTACTTTACATATTCCAGGAATGATTTTACATGGCCCCTCCTTGGGTCTGCCTTTTCAGAGCATGTGTGTTTCTTGGCTGTGGTTTTGCCTCCTTGTCTTTATCACCTCCAGTTTTTGGGCCTTGGTGCACTCTGCCTTCAGACAGGGAGTGCTGATAGTTGGCAGATCTGTACAGGTGTCCTCATCCCGTGTGCATTGGATGTTATCCCATCCAAGCAGGCAGTTTAACACAAGCACACTTCTATCAGTTATTTCACTACAATGTCTAAGCTCAATTAACAAAAGAAATAAAAACTACATCTTTAAAACAAAGCTATTTTAACACCATACATATAAAATCCATTTTAATATTTGCAAAAAGCCAATATTATGATATTTATCTATAACAGGGTGAAGGAGCCCTGGCCCAGGCTCTGGCCCTGGAGACACGGGGACGCTGCCGGGGGGTCCCTGCCCACCTGTGCCACCCCCAGGTCCCTGGCCCCCGTCCCCGTGTCAGGCTCTGGGGTCAATCTCTCTCTCTGGGGGAGGCTGCGGGGCCGGGGGCGGGGGGACCCGGGGGGACAGGGGACCCCGCTGTGCACGAGCAGGGTTGGACTGCTCTGGGGGAAGCTGTGAGGGGGCCGGGGCAGAGTGACCTCCCCAGTGACCTCACACAGCCCCCGTGATGTCACACAGGCTTCCTGATGTCACACAGCCCCTGTGATGTCACGGTTCCAGCTGTGATGTCACACAACCTTCATATGATGTCATTCAGCTGCTATGTGATGTCACTGTCACCCTGTGATGTCACAGCCTTCTCTGTGACATCACACAGCTGCTCCGTGACTCTCTGTCACAACCCTAATTGTGATGTCCCAGAGCCGCCTTCTGTGATGTCACAGCTCGCTCTGTGATGTCACGACCCCCTCAGTGCTGTCACACAGCCCACTCTGTGCTGTCCCACAGCCCCTTGCTGCCATCCCAGCTGCTCTGTGGCTCTGGGACACAGCCCCAGAGGTGCTGCTGTGACACAGCCCCCGCGGGGACATCCCACAGCCCCGGCCAGTGCTGAGCCCCTGGGAGCTCTGTCTGTGCCCTGCTCGTGTCCCTGAGGGGCCCTGGCAGTGCCCCAGCCCTGCTGGGCTGTGCACAGGAGCTGCTCCTGGCCAGAGCTGTCTCTCTGCAGCTCTGCTGCCCTTGCCAGGAGCTGCCTCTGGGCCAGGAGCCCGGCCCAGCTCAGCAGCACAGACACAGCACAAGGACTTTAATCACCCTCTGGGCCTCTGCTGCTCTTTGCATCCCACCCAGTCCCTCAGAGTGGGCTTAAAGACTTTTCAAGAGCTCCAAGTGAGATTGAAATACTGAAGTTTCCTGTACTTTAAAGAGATCCCTCTGATGAACAGGGCTGAGAAAGTGTCCCCGGGTTCCAGAGAGAGCAGAACACTGGAGGCTCTGATGGCAGCTGGGGACAAACAAGGCAAAGGTGTCTCTGGTGCTGAGCAAACCTGGATTTGTTTCAGGATTGCAAAGGGCCAAGGCCTGAGCCCCAGGGCCTGGCCAGGCAGATCCTGTCCCTCCCTCCTTGCTCAGGGCTCTTCCCGGGATGGGCACTGGCATGTGGGGATGGGCAATGCCAAGGGCAGGAGCGTGGGGCAGCCCCTGCCAGGCTGCTGAGCAGGGACAAGGAGGCCATGAGTCCCCAGGCCTGCAAGGGTCACTTGTCCCCTCCTGGCTCAGGCCCAGGGCCAGCAGCCATGGCCAAAGTGCTGCCCACGTTGGCTCTGTCAGGGCTGTCTTGCAGCTGCTGCCCATCCCTGTGCCCTGTGCAGCCCAGGCTGTCCCACGGTGTCCCTGCCCTGGCCTCTGTCCCTGCAGGCTCTCGGCATCCCCTGGCTGCCCCACCTGGCTGGGCCCTTCCTTTGCTGACAGCTCTGCCTCCTGCCTGCCCCTGCCTGCCCACACAAAGCCTGGGGCTGCTCCAGGCTCTTGCTGGGGACGTGCTGCACCACAGCCCTGCCCTGACAGGGAAATTCCTTTCTCCTGGAGCCACTCTGGGCCTCCCCAGCTGCCCTTGGCATTAATTCTTTCTCTCTCTGACTGTTTTCCACTATGTCAAAAGGATCCACCATCCCTGAAATCGCTCTTTAAACATTCTCATGGCTCTGCTCCACTGTCCTTAGTCTCCAAGCCACTGAGCACAGAGCTCCTTTGTCCCTATACAGTGCTCATGTGCCCAAGGCCTCTAAACCCCTCTTTGGGACATCTCTGGGCCCTCTCCAAGGTGTTTCCAAATGAAAACATTCAGCTCAGAGTCTAAAGAAATCACCAGAGGACAGGACCAGCCCGACCTGTCTATCCTGGCTACTTTTGTCTGGGAGCAATCCTTGGATATAAAGAATTTGGGAGGCCAAATTCTAATTTTGGCCATGGTCCCTGGACAAGAAGGCTGGTTCTTTTCCATAGGAATGAAGGAACAGAGCCCCAGTGTTTCAGGGACAGATGAGAGGTGACCACCAGAGGCCAAGGCCAGCCAGAGCTGGCAGGTTTTGTTTTGCAAGATGCCCTTGCATAGAGGAAATTATTTTAGGGAGAGTACCTGTTTTGGCAATGGGCATCTGAAAAGTCAGACAGCTCTTTTCCATAGGAAGGAAAGCACAGAACCCCAGTGCTCCAGGAGCTGATGAGAGGCAGCCCTTGACATCCCAAGATCAGCCAGAGCTGTCAGGTGGCCCCTGGGAGGCCAAGCCAGCCAGACCTGTTCCATGTTCCCTGGGTTCCATGGGGCCCTACAGTGTCCCAATGGTCCCTTGCTTCCATGGGGCCCTGAGGTGTCATAATGCCCCCTTGGTGACACGAGGCCCTGAAGGTTGGAATGGTCTCCATGGTTCCATCAGGCCCCACAGAGCCATAATAGCCTCTGTGTCACCATGGCCCCTTGGTTCCATGGGCTCCAGTGGTGCCACAATGATCCCCTTGGTTCCCTTGGCTCCAGTGGGGCCACAATGATCCCCTTGGTTCCATGGGCTCCAGTGGGGCCACAATGATCCCCTTGGTTCCATGAGGTCCCCACAGTGTCCCAGGGATCTCCATGGGAAGGAAAGAACCCAGCCCCACTGTTGCAGGCGCGGCCATCAGAGGCCTAGGCCTCTCTGTCCTGGCAGCTTTTGTCTGAAAGCAACCCTTGGATATTGGGAATTTGGGAGGTGGAACCCCAATTTCGGCCGTTTCTGCATGGATAAGAAGGACAGTTCTTTTCCATAGGAAGGAAAGCACCCAGCCCCAGTGTTTGGACAGCAGGGGAGAGGCACCCCCAGGAGGCCAAGGGCAGCCAGACCTGTCTGTCCTGGCAGCTTTCACCTGGGAGCAATCCTTGGATGTACGGAGTTTTGGAGGTGGAATCCCAGTTTTGGCCATGGTCAAGATGGGTGTTTTTGCCCATAGGAAAGTAAAGCACAAAGTCCAAGTGTTTAGGAAGAAGATGAGAGGTGGCCATCCTCAGGTCAAGCCAGCCAGCCCTGTCTCTCCTGGCAGCTTTTGTCTAGGGGCTTTCCTTGGACATTGGGCATTTTGGAGGTGGAATCTCAGTTTTGGCTGTGGGTGCCTGGACAGGAAGAAGAGTTCTTTTTATGAGGAAGGAAAGCACCCAGCCCCAGTGTTTCAGAGGCAGATGAGGGCCAGCCCTCAGGAAGCCAAGGCCAGCCAGACTTGTCAGTGCTGGCAGCTTTTGTCTGGGAGCTATCCTTGGATATAAGGAATTCCAGAGGCAGTTGCCCAGTTTTGGCCATGAGTGCCTGGTTCAGATGGAGGGTTTTTTACCACAAGAAATAAAAGTGATTGTGGAGCCCTGGAAAATGTTAAAAATAGTCTTTGCAAATATTGGGCTTTGTGTTTTCTCAGGTCACTGCACCTGCGTAAGCAGTATGATAAAAGATATAATTGTTAGATGTGGTGATTGTTTAGTAATTAAATATAATTAATATATGACCATAAGAAGAATCATGAGAAACTGTGTTGGAAATTTAAAGGGGGCTATGTTTAGCTGAAATCTGTGTATACAATAGAACAATATAAGTTTAATAATTACATGAAAGTTATGTAATGATAGAGTATAAAACACGTTCACCTCGAATGTGTGGTCGGAATCAGATTTGGGTGGAAACTACCCCGATTCCCAGAGCTCTTGAATAAAAAGCACTGCATATAATCACTTCTGTGATTATGTTTTTCTGAACGCTAACATTTTGGCGACCCCGGATGGGACCCTGCGGGTGCTGCTGAGCGAGTTTCGCGACTTGACCGCGCTCCAGCCGGCACCAAGGGATTCTCGGGGAGCTCGATCGGCCGCGACTGCTTCTGCCGCTCGCAACGTCCCCGGGAGAAAGGTAAGGTGCTTTTTACTTTGGTTTGGGTGCCTGCCAATGAGACGCAGCGAAAGCTACGCTTGGTTGGGCTAAAGGAATTCCTGCTGGTACAAGCCCAGGCGCCGTTCCATAAGACAATCGCGAAAGCGTTGCGGGTTCGGCAATTTGTGGTATATTTGGAATGGAGAAACTTAAAGGGATTTTGGACGGCAACACCTCTATCCCGCAAAGTTCTCCTTTGGGATGCTTATTAGCACATTGGAAACAGGGTAATTTTGGGGAAGAATTACGTAAAGCTAAGTTGATTGATTATTGTAATACATGGTGGCCAGGATATGCCTTGGAGAATGGTGAAAAATGGCCAAAATACAGTACTCTGCAATATAACACTATTTCGCAGTTAATGTCGTTTTGTAAACAAGAAGGAAAATGGGATGTTGATTTGTTTTTCTATTTACGGGCAAAGCCAGAATGGCAGGATGAATGTGGATTGATGATGGTTAAAACATCTGCAAGCAGTAAGTGTGGGGTTTGTGAGGAACGTTGTTTAGAACACTTGGCGTTGAAAGAAAGCCTGAGTAGGGAAAATTATTCAGATATTGATTTACAGGTAGCTCCAACAGGAACAAGAGAACCTAACCCTCCATCTGTCCCTATCCCACTGCCTGCTCCTACCCCACCTAGTCCTGAACCTGTCTCGTCTAGTGCACCCTTCCCTCTTTATTCTCCTCTCCCATCGTCACCTGATCCCTCTTCCTCGGAAGATGAGCAAAACCTAACTGTGGCAGGAAGGAGAGAGAGAGAATCAACAATGGGGTAGCCCACAGAACCAGGAGTTGGTCTAACCTTGCCCCAGTTATGGTTAGAAAAGACATAGGAGACAAAAACGGACTGTAATTGTCCCCTTGCGACAAAGTGTAGGAGTGGAAGGGCCAGTATTTATAAAATTGCCTTTCTTTTCTGCAGATTTAGTTATTTGGAAACAATCAGCCAGAATTCATAGAGAAAATCCTGATAAAATGGCATGAGTAGTAAAAATGGTTATAAAAACCTCAAAATCCTGACTGGGATGACATACAATAATATGTATATTAATATATATATATATATATATATATATATATATATATATATATATATATATATAATATATATATAATATATATATAGTATAATAATATATCTAATATATATCTATATATAATATATTAATATATCTAATATATTAATATTAGATACTTTGATGGATTCTACTGAGAAAGAGATGGTACTTAAGGCAGCCAAAGAAAGGGCAAGAGAGCACATCAGAAAAGGACTCATAACAGGGAATTTAGATGAGAATTTCCCAACTGAGGATCCAAATTGGGACCCTAATTTATTTTGCGATATGGGGAGACTATGGAAATATCAAGAGTGGATCCAAATAGGAGTTCAGAATGCTGTGCCCAAAACTATAAATTGGTCTAAACTATATGAAGTTCGGCAGGAAAAGAAGGAATCTCCCACTGCGTTTTTGGAGAGGCTTAAGGAGGTAGCAAGAAAATATACAGATCTCCAAATGGACACAGAACAAGCAAAGGTTCAGCTCGCTCTCATATTCTTGGGCCAGTCACAGGACAATATTCGTAGAAAATTGCAAAATTAGAAGGGGAAGAACTAAGGAATTTGGATAAGCTACTTGAGGTAGCCTGGAAGGTATATAACAATCGCAAAAGAGAAGCTAGTAAAAGGCAGCAGCAGAATCTGTTGGCAGTAATACAAGGAAAAGGGAACCCAAATTTGAGGGGATGTAGCAGGAATAGTCAAAATAAGAGACCAGTCACGCAGGGGTTAAACCTAAATCAATGTGCGTATTGCAAGCGGGAGGGGCACTGGAAGAGACAATGTCCAGACTTGAACAACCAGTTTCACCAGGGCAATCAGTGCCAGCAGGTTACCAAGGGGATGGTTTTGGGGGAGTATACCAGCTGACTAGACATAGAGCCAGTAGAACAAGTTAAGGAACCTGTTATAAATAAACAATTAGGACATAAAGAGGTCAAATTTCTAATAGATACAGGAGCTACTTACTTGGTATTGAATGATTTGCAAGGACAAATTGGGGACAAGGAAACAACAATAGGCGGCGCTACAGGGAAAGAGGAAAAACGGCCATTCTTGCAACCCCTAGATTTGTGTTTTGGGAACAAAGTTATAACACACGAATTCCCATATGTACCATATGTCCAATTCCACTTTTAGGGAGAGATTTGCTAGCGAAACTTGATGCGGTAATAACCTTTGAAAATGGGGAGCTTATAATGAAAATACCTGAATCAAAGACGGGACAGATTTTAATGATCAAAGAAAAACCTGTTCCCTCTATCCCTAGGGAGGTAGAAGATGCAGTGATTCCCTCTGTATGGGAGACAGATATACCAGGGAAATCTAAATTGGCACAACCAGTGCATGTAGAGTTAAAAGAAGGGGCGAGGGCTCTACAAGTCAAAGAGTATCCCATAAAACCAGAAGCACGGCAAGGAATTGTAAAGATTATTGAGAAATCATTGAAATACCAAATTTTAGAAGAATGTGAATCAGAATTTTATACACCAATATTTCCAGTAAAGAAGCCAAATGGTGAATATAGATTAGTGCAGGATTTGAGAGCAATAAATACAATAACAAAGGACATTTATCCAGTGGTAACAAATCCTTACACATTGCTAACATCCATAAAGGAGATATAGAAGTGGTTTACTGAAATTGATTTAAAAGATGCCTTTTTCTGCATCCCCCTTGACAAAGAAAGTAGGAAACTGTTTGCCTGTGAGTGGGAAAACCCAGGGAATGGGAGAAAGACCCAGCTCACCAGGACACAATATAAGAACTCGCCAACCCTGTTTGGAAACCAACTGGCAAAGGAGCTGGAGATTTGGACCGAGAGTGGGCAAGTACCAAGAGACCAATACCTGTTGTTGCAGTATGTTGATGATATACTAATAGCTACAGAAGAAAAGCAACCTGTATAAAGGTAACCATTGAGATTTTAAATTCACTGGGAATGGGAGGCTATAAAGTACCCAGAGGAAAGGCACAAATTGCCCAACAGACTGTGATCTACCTGGGATGTGAAATTTCACAAGGGCAATGAAAACTAGGCACTAACCGTATCCAAGCTATTTGTGCTATTCCAGAGCCCCAGAATCTACATGAGCTGCGAGTCTTCCTCGGGATGGCAGGATGGTGTCGCCTGTGGATCATGGACTATGGACTGATTGCGAAACCCCTGTGTGAAGCTCAGAAGATGCAGCCATTCACCTGGGGCAAGCCACAGAAAGAAGCCTTCCTAAAATTAAAGGAAGCACTGACAACTGCTCCAGCATTAGGCTTACCTGATCTGTCTAAAGATTTTCAGCTGTTTGTCCATGAAAGGCTGCGCCTAGCACTAGGAGTCCTGACCCAAGGTCTGGGAAGCTGGAAAAGGCCGGTGGGCTACTTTTCCAAACAACTTGACAGCATAAGTGCCGAGTGGCCTCCATGTCTGCGGGCAGTCGCAGCCACTGTGATGCTGATACAAGAAGCCAGGAAGCTCACGATGGGAAGGCACATGGATGTCAATGTACCACACATGGTAACCACTGTCTTAGAGCAGAAGGGGGCCATTGGCTATCCCCAAGCAGGATGATGAAATTCCAGGTAGTCCTGACTGAGCAGGGTGATGTCACATTAAAAACAACTAACCTTTTGAATCCAGCTTTGTTCCTAGGTACCACAACTGAAGAAGGCCCACTAGAGCATGACTGTGTGGAGGTAATAGAGTACACCTACTCAGCAAGGGAAGACCTGAAAGACGTCCCACTAGAGCAGCCAGAGTGGGAGCTGTTTACAGATGGGAGCAGCTTTGTGGAAAACGGAACCAGATACGCTGGGTATGCAGTAACAACAGTCAGTATAGCAGTGGAGGCAAAGGCATTACCACCAAATACATCTGCCCAGAAGGCAGAACTGGTTGCCTTAACCAGGGCACTAGAATTAAGTGAAGGGAAAAAGGTAAATATCTGGACTGACTCAAAATATGCTTTTGGAGTGGTGCATGTACACAGAGCACTGCGGAAAGAAAGAGGACTATGGTCCTTCTCAAGGTACGCACATTAAACATCAGAATGCGGTCCTGCAATTGATAAAAGCAGTACAAAAACCTGAACAAGTGGCAATCATACACTGCAAAGCACAGCAATCAGGAAACTCCAAAATCTGTGAGGGAAATTGAAAAGCAGACTGGGCAGCCTGACAGGTTGCTCGAGAGGTGCAAACAACAATGGCATTGATACCTTTAAAGCTTAATGTATCCCAATTCAATTTGCCTCCAGAACCAAAATATTCAGTAGAAGATGAGAGACCGGCACGTTTGCTAAATGCACAAAAGAATTCAGAGGGATGGTATGTGACTGCACAAGGACAGATAGTGGTACCCCCCTTGATAATGAGAGAAGTTCTACAAATTAAACATAACGAATGTCACTGGGGAGCAGAGGCATTGGTAAAATTGCTAAAGCAGAGTTTAATTTCAGTACAGATGTTAACAATGGCAAAATCAGTAATGTCAAAACGTGATATCTGCTTGAAAAACAACCCAGTGGCTAGGTGACAAGCACAGCTAGGAAGAATTGGGATAGGAATAGAGCCAGGAGACTATTGGCAGGTAGATTTTGTAGAACTGCCAAGAACTCGAGGATACAAATACCTGTTAGTGGGGGTTGACACATTCTCTGGGTGGCCAGAAGCCCTTCCCTGTCGCACCAACCAAGCAAAGGAAACAGTAAAGTGGTTACTACAGGAGATTATTCCCAGTTTCGGGGTACCCCTAGGGGTATCATCAGATAGGGGGCCCCATTTCATAGCTACAGTAGTAAGAGAGGTAAGTAGATTGCTGGGGATAACTTGGGACCTCCACACACCATGGAGACCCCAGTCAAGTGGACAGGTAGAGAGGATGAATCAGACACTAAAGTGGCAAATCAGTAAAATATGCCAAGAAGCCAAATTGCAGTGGCCCCAGGCTTTGCCAATAGCACTGCTGAGGATTCGGATAAAGCCTAGGAGTGGGATGTCAGTCAGTCCTTATGAGATATTGCATGGGAAACCATGTGAATCTCCTGAGCCTAACCCTAATGTGCACGTCACAGGAAAGCAGGAAGTGTATAATTATGTTCTGTCTCTCGGGAAAACTTTAGCTCGGCTCCGGAGCATCCTCGTGTGGAATAGACCGCTGACTCTCGAGAACCCAGTTCATAACATACATCCAGGAGACGAGGTGTACATCAAGAACTGGAACGAAGAACCGCTGAAAGAAAAGTGGAGTGGAGCCCATCAGGTACTGCTGACCACCTTTACAGCAGCCAAAGTAGCCGGCGTGGACCCCTGGATTCACTATACCCGAGTGAAGAAAATCCATCCTGGATCACAGACTGTGTAAACTGTGGAACCAACAAGGCTGCAGATAAGATGTGTTTAATCACTTTGAGAATGCTATCAGTAATTGTGCCAATGTTATGGTCATTAATGTCTTTGGGATGTGAAATGCAAAAAGATCAACTAAACACTCTTCATTCTAGAATGAAGAGAGAGGTACAAGCAGAAACACAGGTGATAAAGGTTTCTAATGCAGTTTGGGCTGAGAATGTAATGATTGGATTAGTCAAAGACTTTGCCAAATGCAAAACACCTGTAGAATAACTGCCTGTCTGCCAATACCAAAGGCAGCAGGAGACCCAGTAAATTGGGGAATCATAACATCAAAACTACCTGAAATACAAAAGAACAAAACAATTGCATGTAAATGAGTACCTGAGTTGAGGCAAGTAGTCAAGGAAACTTGGGAGAAAATAGGAACATGGATGAGACCCATGGGCCAGAAAGACTGTATTCTAAGTGATGGCAGACTAGGAACCCCTATGGGAGAATCAGGAGGCATCACACAATGGCAATGCTATTTGCCACACTATAAAAAGATTATAGAAAATGTTACAGAAACCACTCTGGTATGGAAGTGTGAGGCCAAGGATCAGAAAGATCAGATAGAGCCTTGGGACAGTGCGTGGTCTGTGAGTATCCTTCAAAGATTCCAATGTATGGCAAACACCCCTTGGGGCATTAAGTGGGAAGGCCCCGAGAATGAAACAGATCCAGCAGTAACAAACACTGCCACCAGTAGCAGAACGAGGGCAGACAAAGTAAGTTGGTGGGCATGTAATAAAACTTATGACTGCACTTCTGATGATGCAGAGATAAAGCAGATGCCACCCCTGGCAATAGCCCTACAAACTGGCTGTGCTTGCAGAGGGATCAAACAGAAACAAGGCAGAGTGAATTATAAAGTAGTTGTAGGATGTACCAGGAGAACAGTCCGAGGTCCAGGACAATTTGTATGGGCAGCAAGCAATGGCACCTGGACAACACATCTGCCTGTAGATGGGAAAGTAAAGGAAATTACTTTAGGCCTCCCAACCTCATGTCCAATTTGGAAAAAGCCCCCATTTAACGGAAAACATGAACTTGTGCAGATAAGAGCAAGACGAGAAGTTCTAGACAATGAAAATCCAGATGACACTTGGCAAGAACCCTCTAGTGGAGTGAAATTTGGGTGGGCCCTAGAGTCATTACTTGGTCCTATAGCAAACTATCAGAGTAGAAGATGCTGTACAAACTTACAGGTCAGGTAGATAGAATGGCAAGAGTCACCCGGGAAGGATTTAAAGAATTAAACGTACAATTACAAGCCACCACAAAAATGACTTTACAAAATCGATTAGCCTTAGATTTGTTACCCCTGAAAGAGCATGGAGTATGTGGATTTTTTAAAGGGACGGGTTGGTCATTGCTGCGTTCACATCCCAAATGTAACTGCAGATGTAGAATATGACATCAATCAGTTGAAACAAATAGAGCATGAAGCACAAGAAGAGCAAAAGGATTTGACTACGACCTGGCTAGGCAAAGTCTTTAAAGGGTTAGGGTGGAATGTGAGTTGATGGATTAAATCTGTCATTGAGACTGTGATAATCTTACTAATTGTATTCTTAGCAATTTGGTTAGTTCACAGCATCTTAAAGGAGAGATACAGAAGAAAACATCCTGGAACCAGAAGATAATAAAGGCTCTGACACGAGATCCACGCCCACCATCTTCTGGTTCTCCAGTTCGTGACAGCATCCACGACAACGTTTACATCAACCATGGACTTGAAGAACGTCAAGAATAAATTGAGAAATAAAGGACTGTATCAAGTGAAAACATTTACACCTATAGTGAAGTGAAAATGCTTTCAAAGGGGGGAGAATGATAGTGGGGCCCTGGAAAAATGTCAAAAATAGACTCTGAAAACGTTAGGCTTTGTGCTTGCCAGATCATGTGAAATTGCACCTGCGTAAGCAGAACATGATAAATGATATAATTGTTAGATGTGATGATTGTTTAGTAATTAAATATAATTATTGTTTAATCATAAGAAGAATCATGAGAAACTATGTTAGAAGTTTGAGGGGGGCCACAAGGAGCCCATGCTTGGTTGAAATCTATGTATACAATAGAACAATATAAGTTTAATCATTAACATGAAAGTTATATAAGGATAGAATATAAAAACATGTTCATCCCGAACCCATGTCGGAGTCAGATTTGGGTTGGTACCCCTGACACCCAGAGCTCTTCAATAAAAGCACCTGCATATAATCATTCTGGTGATTATGTGTTTCTGAACGCTAATATACCCAGTAAACTGTTAAACCCTTCCCAGTTGCTGTGCATGAGGGTCTAGGAATATGCACCAGGCTGATGTAAGGGGAAAGGTATTTCAGGGGATCCCTGAAGGAAACAGGGTGCTCCTGGCTGAGTGCCAAGATGCACCCGGCCATAATAACCTTTGCTCCATGGTCCTGGTCTCCCATTGTCCCTTAATAAACTTTTTAGATTTTCACAGGAGAGTGAACATGTTTTTCACACTTTTGAATGGTTGAAGTTTTTTCATTTTTCACGGGAGGCAGTTTTGAAGAGCTGCAAGTGGCCAATCTGCCTGCAACAAGCACCATTCCACGGGCTCTTGTCACCTTTCCCGACACGTCTGCTGCAGCTCATGGAGGGTAAAGCCCTGGAGGCTCCTTATGGGTGGTTATGGACGATTGCAGGCAGCACCTCCATGCCCTGGATCAGCGGTGCCCCCTCCTGGGAACCCCCACGTGTTCCAGTTTCTGTGAAGCTGCCTGTGAAAAACACGTTCACTCTCCTGTGAAAATGTAAACAGTTTAATAAAGGACTTTAATAAAAGTTTAATGGGAGACCAGGACCATGGAGCAAAGGTTATTACGGCCGGGTGCATCTTGGCACTCAGCCAGGAGCACCCTGTTACCTTCAGGGATCCCCTGAAATACCTTTCCCCTTACATCAGCCTGGGGCATATTCACAGACCCTCATGCACAGCAAACTTTCCCCCAAACTAGTTTACATCTTCCAAGAACTGTTTAGCATGGCTCTTCCTTGGATCTGCCTTTTTAGAGCATGCAGATTCCTTGGTTGTGCTTTTAGTCCATTCTCTTTATCACCTCCAGGTTTTGGGCCTTGTTGCACTCTGCCTTCAGACGGGGAGTGCTGATAGTTGGCAGATCTGTACAGGTGTCCTCATCCTGGGTGCATTGGATGTTATCCCATCCAAGCAGGCAGTTTAACACAAGCAGCCTTTTCACAAGCTTAATTAACGACAGAAATAAAAACTATATAACAAAATATATATATAATTTATATATATATTTAAATAGATATATATATAAAATATATATATTAAAAATATATATATAATTTACTTTAAAAAACAGTCCCAGCCCATATTTGATCCCAGTCTGTGTGGTCCTGATCCATATGGTCCCAGTCCCTGGGATCCCAGTCCATACAGTCCCAGTCCATATTTGATCCCACTTCAGGCTATCCTGGTCTGGAGGGTTCTGATCCACGTGATCCCCATCCATGTGATCCCAGTCCAGGTGATCCCAGCCCATATTTGATCTCAGCCCATATTTGATCCCAGTCTGTGGGGTCCTGCACACACTCCCAGGATCTGGAATTCCAGTTCCCAGCCAGGAAAAAATGTTCCTGCCCTTGAGCTTCCTTCCTATCCCCTCAACAAATTGCAATAAAATTATAAACAAAGAAGTAATAATTGAAATTAAATAAATTATAGTAAAAATAAAATAGAAAAAATCTCAACTCTTCTTTTACAATACACCAACAATGATTCAACTCAAACCAACAATAACTATTACTATAATATTACTAATGCATATAAATAAACAAATTATATATCAAGAAATACCTTTTGAAAATTTTAACTCAATGACTAATGTACTTTAGATAAAAAATATCTAAAGAAACTACCATGCAATCTAACACATCTTAGTTAAACAATTCATATTACAAATATACTAAACACAACACCAAACACCACTACAATTTCTCAGACATTTCAACCAAACAATTAAACTTTAATAACATCCTTAAGTACTCTTGAAAAATTAAAATTATTTTTAAAACATTAATTGTGTGCAGGTGGTTTTATTTTGATATTGGTTTTTGGATTGTTTGGGTTAGATGATTTAAAAAATGGGATTTTTATAGGAATTGAATCAGCTGAGAAGGTGGCACTCTGCAAACAGAACTGACTGAAAATGAACGGGACAGAAATCAGTAACTCTGAAAGTTTTATTTGCTATCAAATACATCCCACACACCCAGGCACACACAATCCCCATCCCACTGCTCCATATTGAGATCCCACTTCTCCCAATCTCCTTCCAACTCCATCTCAACTTGACAGCTGTGGAATGGAGTGAGTTTGGCCTGGGATTGAGTTTTTTGAGGAAGGAACAAGCAATCTGAGGTGGAATTGAGCCTTTTTGGGTTAAAATTCAGTTATTTTCAGTGGAATTTGAGTGGTTTTGAGGTGACTGTTCCATCCCTCCGGACTTTTGGAGTAGAGAGAGATGGAGAAGAGAAAAAATTCAGGCCAAACCAAAAGTAGAAGCAGCCAGGTGTGTCTCCAACATGGATCACAGGGAATGTGAGTGACCAGGGCTGTGCCCAAAGTGCCTCCTCCAGTGGGGGATGGAGCTGGAGCAGCGCACGAAGCTCTTCCCGCACTCGGGGCACTCACAGGGCTTCCCTTACCGGTGCCTCCGTTGATGTTTGGTCAAGTTAGAGCTCTGTGAGAAGCTCTTCCCACACTGGGGACACTCGTAGGGCCTCTCCCCAGTGTGGATGCGCTGGTGGGTGATGAGGTGGGAGTTGTACTTGAATCCCTTCCCGCAGTCAGGGCAGCGGAAGGGCCTCTCCTCTGTGTGAATCCGATAGTGCAGGAGGAGATTGGAGCTGGACTGAAACCTCTTCCTGCATTTATCACACTCATAGGGCCTCTCCCCAGTGTGGATGCGCTGGTGCCTGACGAGGTTGCAGTTGTGCTTGAATCTCTTCCCGCAGTCGGGGCATTGGAAGGGCCTCTCCTCTGTGTGACTCTGATAGTGCTGGAGGAGACTGGAGCTGGTCTGAAACCTCTTCCCGCACTCCCCACACTCATAGGGTCTCTCCCCAGTGTGGGTCCTCTGGTGCACGATCAGGCTGGAGCTCCACCTGAAGCTCTTCCCACACTCCACGCACGTGTGGGGCTTCTCCCCATCATGAAGCTGCTCATGGAGCACCAGCTCCGAGCTCTGGCTCCATCTCCGGCCGCCTTCCCAGCCCAGGCTGCCTCTTTCCCCCTCACATCCCCGCCATCTGCGTTTGCAGCCCCTCCTCGTGCAGCATCTCCGGGGCTTTTCCTCCCCGTTGGCTTCCTGCGCCGTGGAGCCGCTCAAAACGGCCTCTGCCACCAGGTTCTGCCACGGGCATTTGTCCTCCCTGCTCTCCATGCTCAGCTCCTGCTCTGGGCGAGGAAGGACAAGGACAGCATGGGATTTGCCTCCGTGCTACAGGCAAGGGCATCGAGATCCCCCCAGGGCTGTGCTGAAGCCAGGGGCTGTGCTGGGCTGGGAGATGGAGCAGCACAGAGGGGAAAGGGGCACTGACTTCCTCCTCACCTGCCTCAGTGTCCCGGGGCGTCTCCCTCTTCCTCGCAGCCTCCCAGGGGTTGGCAATGGGAAATCCTGGTTTGGGGAAAACAAGGGATGAGCACGTTTGTAGGAGCGTCGGGGGTAGCACGGTCGGGATGGACGGAGACAAGAGATCTCTGGAGCCAGGTCATGGAACTTGCGGTTTATTGCAAAGGGCCTGGGTGCAGGGCCCTGCTTGGAGCTGCCAGCCACAGCTTGGAGCAGGCCTGAGAGAAGAGAGGGGGAGAGAGGATGAGAGGGTGAGAGAGTAAGAGGGGAAGAGCGTAAGAGAGTAAGGTTCCTGTTACAATACAATAATTCTTCTTCTGTGTAAATATTCTATTTTTCATTAACCAATCCAGTACAAGATACAAATCCTATAACAATTACATACAGACTATAAAAATCATTACATCACCATACTGTAATAAGTAGCAATATATTTGTTCATTAATTAAATCAATAGCTAAATAATTATACAATGTAAAAGCATTAACTAAATAGCTAAAACCGCTTGATTCTTAAATGTGCAGCCACATATGGTTGCTTGGCTTGCAGGAATCGTATAGTGCTTTGGGAATTCCTTGGTAAAGATATACCTTGTAAGGAAAAGTTCACCCAGAGGTCACAGAGGAAGGCTGTAACAACAATTCCTAAACTCACAAGAATTGCTTAAGCTTGCAGGAATCGTATAGTGTTCTGAAAATTCCACTGTAAAGGTACGCCTTATAAGGAAAAGTTCAGTCAGCGGTTAAAGAGGAAGACTTGGAGCCTTCATCCCACAACCACCAGAAGGCAGAAAAAGACCCCCTAGCAACTGAACAAGCAAGCGCAAAAGACAGACCACGTCATCCCTGGACCCGGGAGAAGAAGGCAATAAAAGGTGAACTTTGGGGATAGGAACGGCGCGAGCCTAGAGGAGCGGAGACTCCCGGCCGCCCAGCGCTTAACTTTGCTTGTCCTTGCTTGCAAAATAATAATAATAAAAAAAAAGTATGATCCTTAAATCCAGTGAACTCATTTATCACAATACTGTGTTACATTTTGAACCCTAAAATCTACTCTTTGGAGCGCTTCTGCTGAGCTAGTAGGGTCTGCTCTGACCCTTGGACCTGTCTGCAAACAGAGGGAATTGTTTCATAAGAAGGGGATTACCTTCAGTCGGGCCACACCATTGTTTTCCATTTGTTCAGTATCTAAGGTATCTAAAAGCTTGCTTTCATTCCAATCTTGCTTAGAGTTCCTATATTCTCAAAAGCTTTTGAGAATATAGTAACTATAAGCAAGATTGGAATGAAAGGCCAGACAATATTTATAAGGCTTTCCTGTTTCATCTACCCCAACACACGTTGAATTTGAAGGTCTCTCTGCCCAGGTACATCTCTAGTCCGGCCATCCGGGCTCCAGAAAAACCTCCCAAACACCAAGATTCAGCCCGGAAAAAGCCTCCCAGGAGTTCCCCGTCCCTGGTCCCTCCCCTCTGGTGTTCAGGGGTTCCCCCCTGTCCCAGCTGCTGCGGTCACGCTTGGATTGGGGGTCCCCCCTTCTCCTGGGTGCCCCCCCTGCCCAGGCTGCTGGCAGTCCCAGCAATCCCAAAAGCTCCCCCCTCTTGGCCCTCCCCATTTCGGGATGCCGGGGCTGTTTGGGCTCCCGGGCTCCCTTCTCCCCTCATTCTCTGCTCTGGGCTGCAGCGGCTCCAAGGAGTCCCCCCTGCCCCTCTCCAGGCTCTTGAGGCTCCCGCCAATGGCGGCGCTCCCCCCTCTCTGGGCTCCCCACTTTGGCCTCCTCGGGGACACAGGGCTCTGCTCCTCCAGGCTGCCTCTGCCGGCAGCCGCCACCGCCACCCCCCGATGTCCCCCCGAGGGGCCTTTTCCTCTCAGCCTTGGACTTCTTCATTCTCCAAACATCCCCCAAAAAACCCAACCCAGGGACCCCCGGGGATATCCGGGCCGGGCTCCCCCTCCCCGCTCACCTGCGCCATGGGGGGGCGATGATCCCACAGGTGGGGGCTGCGAATTCAGGCAGGGCTTGAGACCGCGTGGCTCCCGCAGCTCAGCCTTGATCTGCCCTTGTCCCTCCTCTTCCTCCCGCTCCTCCTCTGTCTTATCTCCACCTCCTTCTCCTCCTGCCCTCTAACCCCGCCTCCTTCACTGCTCTTTCTCCTCCCGCTCCTCCTCTTCCATCCCCCCTCCTCCTCCTTCCCCTGTCTTATCCCCACCTCCTTCTCCTCCTCCATCCCGCCCCTTCCATTCCTTCTCCTCCTTTTCCCCCCTTACCCCGCCTCCTCCTCCCCCTCCATCCCTGCCCTTCCCTCCCTCCTCCTCCTCCCCCAGCAGCAGCCACACCCTCGGTGCCCCGTTCCCGCAGCCCTCGAAGCCCGCGGCAGCAGCGGCGATGGAGCCGGGCCAGGTCGGCATGGGCAGCGCGGGGCTCTCGGCTGCTCCCAGCCGCTGCGGGCGGGGGGAACCCGGCCCGGGCCAAAGGAGAGGCAAACTGGGCAAACTGGGGGCTGCACATCCAAACTGGGCCTTGCTGGGGACCCTGCCTGGCCCCTGCCAGCCCTTGGGGCTCCTCTCGGCACATCCGCCAGGGGGGAGCGCACACAGGCCTGGGGGATCCCAGCAGTGACAGCACTGCCAGGGACTGGGCTGCACTGGGATCGTACTGGGAGTGACTGGGGCTGTACTGGCTTTGTACTGACATCATACTGGGATCATACTGGGAGTGACTGGGACTGTACTGGGTTTGTACTGACATCATACTGGGATCATACTAGGAGTGTGCAGGAGCCTGAGGGGGGCAATTGAGACCATTTTAGCGGCAAATGGGATATACTGGCCGTGACTGGGATGGTGCTAAGCATGCCCGGGAGTAGCTGTGCGCAACTGGGATCATGCTAGGAGCAACTGGGAGGAACTGGGTGCACACTGCGGGTGATTGGAAACTGCTGGACTTATCCTGGGATGAACTGGGACCATTCTGGAGGTCACCGGGATCATACTGGCAGTGAGTGCCACTACACTGAGGCTGACTGGCAGTGGCTGGGAGGAAATTGGATCATACTGGAGAATACTGGGAGTGCCTGGCAACATGCTGAAGGGAGCTGGGGTACACTGGGAGATACAGGGAGTGACTGGAACAAAAGTGTGGGTGAAAGAGAGTGACTGGAACCATGTGGAGCAAAACTGGTTTATTCTGGCAGTAACTGGGAGCACACTGGGGCCATATTTGGATCATACTGGGAGGGAGTGGACTAATACTGGGAGGATCTGAGAGGGACTGGGAGCACACCCTGCACATCATCCCCCAGACTGGGCCTGACTGGGAGCAACTGGGAGCACGCTGGCAGCAAATGGCATCATACTGGGACTGACTGGGCTGATCTAGGAAGCAACTGGAACCACGCTGGAGGCAGCTGGGACCATACTGGGAGAGACTGGAAGAAACTGGGATTATACTGGGACCACACTGGGAAGGCTGGTGTGTGACTGGGATCAAAGCTGGAGCTTACTGGGATCATATTGGGGTTGAAAGGGAGCGACTGGGATCACACTTTGGGCTACTGGGAGCAGCTGAGGGAAACTGGGATGATGCTGCAAGCAAACTGGAGGAACTGGGAAGGACTGGATGCCTGCTGGGGGCAATTGGGATATACTGGGCATGACTGGGGGATCATACAGGGATGACTGACACCTTACTGGGGCCACTGGAAAACGTGGGCACCCTGTTACCTTCGGTGATTCCCCTGAAATTCCTTTCACCTTATATCAGCCTGTTGCATATTCATAGACCCTCATGCATACCCATAAACTACTTTACATATTCCAGGAATGATTTTACATGTCACACAGCCCCCGTGATGTCACAAAGCCTGGTGATGTCACACAGCCCGCATAATGTCACACAGCCACCTGTGTTGTCACACTGCCCCCATAATGTCACACAGCCCCTGTGATGTCATACAGCCATCTCTGTGATGTCACACTGCCTCGGTGATGTCACATGGCCCCTCTGATGTCACACAAACCCTGTGATGTCACAGTGACACCTGTGATGTCACACACCCCCCCCCCGTGATGTCACACAGCCCCTGTGATGTCACATAGCCCCTGTGATGTCACACAGCCCCTCTGATGTCACACAGCCATCTCTGTGATGTCACACTGCCCCCATGAAATCACACTACCCCTGTGATGTCACACGGCCCCTCTGATGTCACACAGTGTAGTGAATCCCATGGAATACCTTGCACTGCTTGATAATAAAGCCAGATAAGAGGCTTTATTAACACAGCCACCTGTGATGTCACACAGCCCCCGTGATGTCACACAGCGCCTGTGATGTCACACAGCGCCTGTGATGTCACACAACCACTCTGTTATGTCACACAACCTCCATATGATGTCATTCAGCTACTATGTGATGTCCCACAGCAGATTTGTAATGTCACAGTCACCCTGTGATGTCACAGCCTTCTCTGTGACATCACACAGCTGCTCCGTGACTCTCTGTCACAACCCTAATTGTGATGTCCCAGAGCCGCCTTCTGTGATGTCACAGCTCGCTCTGTGATGTCACAACCCCCTCAGTGCCGTCACACAGCCCACTCTGTGCTGTCCCACAGCGCCTTGCTGCCATCCCAGCTGCTCTGTGGCTCTGGGACACAGCCCCAGAGGTGCTGCTGTGACACAGCCCCCGCGGGGACATGCCACAGCCCCGGCCAGTGCTGAGCCCCTGGGAGCTCTGTCTGTGCCCTGCTCGTGTCCCTGAGGGGCCCTGGCAGTGCCCCAGCCCTGCTGGGCTGTGCACAGGAGCTGCTCCTGGCCAGAGCTGTCTCTCCTTGCCAGGAGCTGCCTCTGGGCCAGGAGCCTGGCCCAGCTCAGCAGCACAGACACAGCACAAGGACTTTAATCACCCTCTGGGCCTCTGCTGCTCTTTGCATCCCACCCAGTCCCTCAGAGTGGGCTTAAAGACTTTTCAAGAGCTCCAAGTGAGATTGAAATACTGAAGTTTCTTGTACTTTAAGGAAATCCCTGTGAGGGACAGCACTGAGAAAGTGTCCCCGGGTTCCAGAGAGAGCAGAACACTGGAGGCTCTGATGGCAGCTGGGGACAAACAAGGCAAAGGTGTCTCTGGTGCTGAGCAAACCTGGATTTGTTTCAGGATTGCAAAGGGCCAAGGCCTGAGCCCCAGGGCCTGGCCAGGCAGATCCTGTCCCTCCCTCCTTGCTCAGGGCTCTTCCCGGGATGGGCACTGGCATGTGGGGATGGGCAATGCCAAGGGCAGGAGCGTGGGGCAGCCCCTGCCAGGCTGCTGAGCAGGGACAAGGAGGCAATGAGGCCCCAGGCCTGCAAGGGTCACTTGTCCCCTCCTGGCTCAGGTCCAGGGCCAGCAGCCATGGCCAAAGTGCTGCCCACGTTGGCTCTGTCAGGGCTGTCTTGCAGCTGCTGCCCATCCCTGTGCCCTGTGCAGCCCAGGCTGTCCCACGGTGTCCCTGCCCTGGCCTCTGTCCCTGCAGGCTCTCGGCATCCCCTGGCTGCCCCACCTGGCTGGGCCCTTCCTTTGCTGACAGCTCTGCCTCCTGCCTGCCCCTGCCCGCCCACACAAAGCCTGGGGCTGCTCCAGGCTCCTGCTGGGGACGTGCTGCACCACAGCCCTGCCCTGACAGGGAAATTCCTTTCTCCTGGAGCCACTCTGGGCCTCCCCAGCTGCCCTTGGCGTTAATTCTTTCTCTCTCTGGCTGTTTTCCACTATGTCAAAAGGATCCACCATCCCTGAAATCGCTCTTTAAACATTCTCATGGCTCTGCTCCACTGTCCTCAGTCTCCAAGCCACTGAGCACAGAGCTCCTTTGTCCCTATACAGTGCTCATGTGCCCAAGGCCTCTAAACCCCTCTTTGGGACGTCTCTGGGCCCTCTCCAAGGTGTTTCCAAATGAAAACATTCAGCTCAGAGTCTACGAAAATCATCAGAGGACAGGCCCAGCCTGACCTGTCTGTCCTGGCTACTTTTGTCTGGGAGCAATCCTTGGATATAAAGAATTTGGGAGGCCAAATTCTAATTTTGGCCATGGTCCCTGGACAAGAAGGCTGGTTCTTTTCCATAGGAATGAAGGAACAGAGCCCCGGTGTTTCAGAGACAGATGAGAGGTGACCACCAGAGGCCAAGGCCAGATAGAGCTGGCAGGTTTTGTTTTGCAAGATGCCCTTGCATAGAGGAAATTATTTTAGGGAGAGTACCCGTTTTGGCAATGGGCATCTGAAAATTCAGACAGCTCTTTTCCATAGGAAGGAAAGCACAGAGCCCCAGTGTGGGAAATCCGTGGAAGAAATGCGGCACTCAATATGAGTGATCAGCAAGTCTCAAACTTTATTGATAGTTCAAACATATTTATATTGGTGTTAATAAGGGTTATACATGTGGCAAATCTGAGCTCATTATTGGTTAGTTACTTATCGGCCACCTACGCCTACTTCTACATTCTTCTGGTTATTCTGCTGAGACTATGCTCATATTTTTGGCAAAAGTTCCTCTCCTCTATCCTGTTGTTGCACCAACGGCACAATGTCCTTGTCAGTGGTTGGACACTGACTGCTGAATCCTAGACCTGTCTCCTTCTAACTTAACCAATGGTATTATGTTGACGTGACCTTTCTCAGCTATCCAACTGTCCACAAAGCTCTCCACACCCCAGTGCTCCAGGAGCTGATGAGAGGCAGCCCTTGACATCCCAAGATCAGCCAGAGCTGTCAGGTGGCCCCTGGGAGGCCAAGCCAGCCAGACCTGTTCCATGTTCCCTGGGTTCCATGGGGCCCTACAGTGTCCCAATGGTCCCCAGCTTCCATGAGGCCCTGAGGTGTCATAATGCCCCCTTGGTGACACGAGGCCCTGAAGATTGGACTGGTCTCCATGGTTCCATGGAGCCCCACAGAGCCACAATGGTCTCTGGGTCCATGGAGCCCCTCTGTGTCACCATGGCCCCTTGGCTCCCTGGGCTCCAGTGGTGCCACAATGATCCCCTTGGTTCCCTTGGCTCCAGTGGGGCCACAATGATCCCCTTGGTTCCATGGGCTCCAGTGGGGCCACAATGATCCCCTTGGTTGCATGGGCTCCAGTGGGGCCACAATGATCCCCTTGGTTCCATGGGCTCCAGTGGTGCCACAATGATCCCCTTGGCTCCACGGGCTCCAGTGGGGCCACAATGATCCCCTTGGTTCCATGAGGTCCCCACAGTGTCCCAGGGATCTCCATGGGAAGGAAAGAACCCAGCCCCACTGTTGCAGGCGCAGCCACCAGAGGCCCAGGCTGGCCAGCCTTGACGGTACTGGCAGATTTTGCCTGGGAACAACCCTTGGATATTCAGAATTTCAGAGGTGGAATCCCAATTTCAGACATGGACACTGGAGGAGAAGGATGGTTCTTTTCCATAGGAAGGAAAGCACAGAACACCGGTGGTGTCTCAGGGGCAGATGAAAGGCAGCCATCAAAGGCCTAGGCCAGCCAGACCTCTCTGTCCTGGCAGCTTTTGTCTGAAAGCAACCCTTGGATATCAGGAATTTGGGAGGTGGAACCCCAATTTCAGCCGTTTCTGCATGGATAAGAAGGACGGTTCTTTTCCATAGGAAGGAAAGCACCCAGCCCCAGTGTTTCAGAGGCAGATGAGGGCCAGCCCTCAGGAAGCCAAGGCCAGCCAGACTTGTCAGTGCTGGCAGCTTTTGTCTGGGAGCTATCCTTGGATATAAGGAATTCCAGAGGCAGTTGCCCAGTTTTGGCCATGAGTGCCTGGTTCAGATGGAGGGTTTTTTCCCACAAGAAATAAAAGCACATGGTCCCAGGGTTTCAAAGGCAGATGAGAGGTGCCCCCAGGTAGGCAAGGGAGCCAGATCTCTCCCGCCTGGCAGATTTCATCTGGGAACAATCTTTGCATGTAAGGGAATTTGGAGAAGGAATCTCAGTTTTGGCCATAGGGCCCTGGAGGAGGATCAGGACAGTTCTCTCCCATAGGAAAGAGAGCCCAGAGCCCCAGTGCTTCAGGGGCAGATGAGGAGCAGCCTTCCACATGCCAAGGTCAGCCAGACCTGTCCAGCAGCCCCCGGGAGGCCAAACCAGCCACACCTGCTCCCTGTGCCATTGGTTCCATGAGGCCCCACAGTGTCCCAATGGTCTCCTTGATTCCAGGAGTCCCTGCAGTGTCACAGTGTTCTCCTTTCTTCTGCAGTGTCACAACGGCTCCTTGGCTTCCCTGAGCCCTTGCAATGTCCCCATGGCCCCTCGGCTCCCTGTGGCCCCGCTGTGTCACAACGGCTCCTTGGTTCCACGGGCCCCACAGCTTCATCCTTGGCCCTTGGTTCCAGAGGGGGCCTGAGTTTCACAATGGTCCCCCTGATTCCGTGAGGCACCAGAGTGTCACAATGGTCTCTTTGCTCCCATGAGGTTCCATAGTGCCACCATGGTGTCCTTGGATCTGCGTTGTCACAAGGGCCCCTTGGTTCCATGAGTTTCTGGACTGTCAGCAATGGTTTCTTTGCTCCAGAGGGGCCTTGATGTGTCACAAGGGCTCCGTGGCTGGGGTTTGTGTCTCACCCACGCTGGAACCCCAGCAGTTGGTAGCCATGTGCGTTTCTTTTTATAGAGCTTCTGTCTTCCTGTCTCTCTGTCTTCTCCTTCTAATGCTCTTGATATGGAACATTTTTTGATACCTCAACAACTGAAGTGATTAAACATTTCCAGGTGCAACAGGCTGAGTTAATGAAGTTACTGCTATGGTGTTTTATGTTGAATTGGATGTTTTTTATTAAATCTTTTTCCAAAGTTTCTTGATTTTCTGTACTTTGCCAGGAAAATTTTGTGTCATTTTGACTTCTTGAGAATATATTGTTGGTGTTTCTCCTGTGCACCAAACTCCAGGAAAGGAACCCTTGGTTACTGCGAGAAACGACTGCTGACTTTCAAAATTTTAAAAGGTTTATTCAACCTTAACAAAAATGACAAGAAAAGGACTAAATAAGGAAGAACAGGCCTGGGAGCTCCCCTCATGGCTGCCTGCCACGTGCCTGGCTCGTCCTCAAGATGGACGCTTCGCCTTTGATACCCCGGGATTGCATCAGCCAACCCTGGCCCTGCCCACAGTCTGTCAGTCAACTCTTCTTTGCTGTTTATTGGTGGAGTCTGCTTTCCTGCAGCTTGATTGGAGGGTCAGGTGCTGTCATGCCACGCCCCCTCCCCTAGGAACCAGTTTTTGTTCTCGCCTTCTTTCCACCTGTCCTGGATGGCTCAGGCTGTCTGATGGTAACAATGGGGGGAAAGGGATTGTGGGGAGAACAGAGGACATCTAAACAACAGACTGCAATAACATAATCACACATCAATAAAGCTTCTCTTAATATTCACACAGTATCCATCCCATAATTGTGAGAGCCAATTATCTCATTAGCCATCTATAACACAAAGGGAACTAAAATCACCGTTACAAGGTAAAATTACCCAAAGAGGACTAAAATCCACCCATATGGGCCTAAAATCAGCCAAAGGCATCTAAAATCCACTCTAAAACTGCCCAGTTTATCCTAAAATCACTCAAACAGGCCCAAACCCCACCCAAATGGGCATAAATCATTCAAAGGGATCTAAAATCCACCCTCAAACCCAACAGATTTGGCCTAAAATCCGCAAAGGGGCCTAAGATCCACCCTAAAAGGCTTGAAATCACTGCAAGGGATCTGAAATCCACCCTAAACCTGCCCAGTTTGGCCTAAAATCACCCAAATGGACCTAAATTCTCTGGGACCAAGACCAAACCCAGCAGCAGAACCAGCACCAGCAGCAAGACTGACACTGGAACTGGGATTGGCAGCGCTACAGGACCGGCACCGGGACTAGGACTGAGACCCAGACCAGAACCTGCACCAGAACTGGCACTGGGACCAAGACTGGGACCAAGCCTGACACTGGGACCAGCACCAGGAGCGCTTTGGAACTGGGACTGGCACCGGCAGCGCTCCAGGACTGGGATCAGGACCGAGACTGGAACCCGGCACCCGCACCGGGACTGCTCTGGGACCGGGACCAGGACCGAGACCGGGAGCCCTCCAGGACTGAGACTGAGACCGTCACCGGAACCAGCACCGAGAGTGGCAGCACTCTGGGACTGGGACTGAGACTGAGATTGGCACTGGGAGCACTCCAGGACCAAGACCAGCACCAGTAGCAGCACTGGGTCCAGAACCGCTCTGGGACCAAGACTGAGACCAGCACTGAAACCAGCACCAGCACCGGCACCGAGAATGGCACCGCTCTGGGACCAAGACTGGGACTGAGACTGGGACTGGCACTGCTACGGTACCAAGACTGGGACTGGGACCGGCACCGCTCTGGGATTGAGATCAACGCTAGGACTGGAATCAGCACCAGGAGTGCTCTGGGACTGAGACAGAGACCGAGGGTGGCACTGGGACCGCCATCAGTGCCAGGATTACTCTGGGACCAGCACCAGGATCAGAAATGGGACTGGAAATGGGATTGGCACTGGGATCCCTCCTGGACCTCTGCGTTCATTCCGGGGAGCTTTGGCTGTGCCCCCGGGCAGGATGGGGAGGGACCCCTGGGCAGGGCGGGACCCCCTCGGTTCACATTGATCCGGTGCAGCCATCCCGGTCCATATGGTCCAATTTGTATGATCCCAGTCTCGGCTTCTAATCCCCATGGTCCCAGCCTATGAAATGCCAGTCCACGTGATCCCTGTCTGTACAGTCCCAGCCCATACAATCCCAGTCCACATGACCCCAGTCTGTATGGTCCCACATGTCACACACTCCAAGGACCTGGAATTCCAGTTCCCAGCCAGGAAAAGATGTTCCTGCCCTTGAAGGCAAAGCTCTTAAATGGGGCCAAAAGCCAAGTGGATCAAGATCTTACAGTGACATTTCACTGCCAGCCTTCAGAACTTCATCCAAGGTTGTTGTAGCTCCTGCACTGGGAATTAAATCAGGGCAGGGTCTTTGGTGGCAGCTGCCCTGGCTCAAGGGAGACACTGAGAGAGAAACAGAGCAGGCAAAGAGAGGCAGGAGAGAAAGGAGGACACAAACACAATCAGCTGAGAAGGTGGCACTCTGCAAACGGAACTGCAATGGACTGAAAATGAATGGGACAGAAATCACTAACTCTGAAAGTTTTATTTGATATCAAATACATCCCACCCACCCAGCCTCACACAATCCCCACGCCACCGTACCAAATTTGGATCCCAATTCTCCCAGTCTCCTTCCAACCCCATCTCACCATGGCGGCTGTGGAATCAAGTGAGTCTGGCATGGGACTGAGTTTTTTTGAGGTGGCAACAAGCCATTATGAAGTGGGATTGAGCCTGTATGAATTAAAATTCAGTTGTTTTCAGTGGGATTCAGTTGTTTTGAGGTGACCCTCTTGGCTTTTGGAGTGCAAAGAGATGGAGAACACTGCGCATAATCCCCCCCCAGACCACACGAATCCTCCAGAATATTTTCCCCAAACCATCAATTTCCCTTTAAAAAACTCTGAAATTGTGGGACTTTAGACATCTTTGATCAATTTCTTTCTTTTAACACTGTTTTGGCTGTTTTTAAGGGATGAAGATGAATCAGAAAAAAACTTAATGCCAAACCAAAAAGGACAAGCAGCCAGGTGTGTTCCCAACATGGATCACAGGGAATGTGAGTGACCAGGGCAGTGCCCAAAGTGCCTCCTCCAGTGGGGGATGGAGCTGCAGCAGCGCACGAAGCTCTTCCCGCACTCGGGGCACTCACAGGGCTTCCCTTACCGGTGCCTCCGTTTGTGTTGGGTCAAGAGAGAGCTGCTGGAGAAGCTCTTCCCACACTGGGGACACTTGTAGGGCCTCTCCCCAGTGTGGATGCGCCGGTGGGTGATGAGGTGGGAGTTGTGCTTGAATCTCTTCCCGCAGTCGGGGCATTGGAAGGGCCTCTCCTCTCTGTGAATCTGATAGTGCAGGAGGAGACTGGAGCTGGTCTGAAACCTCTTCCTGCATTTATCACACTGGTAGGGCCTCTCCCCAGTGTGGACCTTTTGATGATGGGTCAGGTGGGAACTCTGCCTGAAGCTCTTCCCACACCCCCCACAATCGTAGGGCTTTGCCCCAGTGTGGATCCTCTGGTGCCTGATCAGCTTGGAGTTCCACCTGAGGCTCTTCCCACACTCCAAGCACGTGTGGGGCTTCTCCCCATCATGAAGCTGCTCATGGAGCACCAGCTCCGAGCTCTGGCTCCATCTCCGGCCGCCTTCCTGGCCCAGGCTGCCTCTTTCCCCCTCACATCCCCGCCATCTGCGTTTGCAGCCCCTCCTTGTGTGGCATCTCCGGGGCTTTTCCTCCCCGTTGACTTCCTGCGCCGTGGAGCCGCTCAAAACGGCCTCTGCAACCAGGTTCTGCTGTGGGCATTTGTCCTCCCTGCTCTCCATGCTCAGCTCCTGCTCTGGGCAAGGAAGGACAAGGACAGCATGGGATTTGCCTCCGTGCCACAGTCAAGGGCAACGAGATCTCCCCAGGGCTGTGCTGCAGCTGGGGGCCGTGCTGGGCTGGGAGATGGAGCAGCACAGAGGGGAAAGGGGCACTGACTTCCTCCTCACCTGCCTCAGTGTCCCTGGGGCATCTTCCTCTTCCTCAGAGCCTCCCAGAGGTTGGCAATGGGAAATCCTGGTTTGGGGAAAACAAGGGATGAGCACGTTGAGTTTGAACATCCCTCTGCCCAAGTCCATCTCTACAAGTCACCAGCCATCTGGGCTCCAGAAACCCTCCCAAACACCAAGATTCAGCCCTGAAAAAGCCTCCCAGGAGTTCCCCGTCCCTGGTCCCTCCCCTCTGGTGTTCAGGGGTTCCCCCCTGTCCCAGCTGCTGCGGTCACGCTTGGATTGGGGGTCCCCCTTCTCCTGGGTGCCCACCCTGCCCAGGCTGCTGGCAGTCCCAGCAATCCCAAAAGCTCCCCTCTCTTGGCCCTCCCCATTTCAGGATGCTGGGGCTGTTTGGGCTCCCGGGCTCCCTTCTCCCCTCATTCTCTGCTCTGGGCTGCAGCGGCTCCAAGGAGTCCCCCCTGCCCCTCTCCAGGCTCTTGAGGCTCCCGCCAATGGCGGCGCTCCCCCCTCTCTGGGCTCCCCACTTTGGCCTCCTGGGGGACACAGGGCTCTGCTCCTCCAGGCTGCCTCTGCCGGCAGCCGCCACCGCCACCCCCCGATGTCCCCCCGAGGGGCCTTTTCCTCTCAGCCTTGGACTTCTTCATTCTCCAAACATCCCCCCAAAAACCCAACCCAGGGACCCCCCGGGATATCCGGGCAGCGCTCCCCCTCCCCGCTCACCGGAGCCATGGGGGGGGCGATGATCCCAGAGGTGGGGGCTGCGAATTCAGGCAGGCTCGGCTGTGCGGCGCCTTCAGCTCAGCCTTGATCCGCCTTTCTCCCTCCTCTTCCTCTTCCTCCCGCTCCTCCGCTTCCATCCCCCCTCCTCCTCTGTCTTATCCCCATGTCCTTCTCCTCTTCATCCCTCCCTTACCATCCCTTCTGCTCCTCCTCCTCCCTAACCCCACCTCCTTCTCCTCCTTCCATCGCTGCTCTCTCTCTGCCTTCATCCATCCTCTTCCATCCCTCCTCCTTTTCCTTCTCCTCCCCCCTTAACTCCGCCCCCTCCTCCCCCTCCATCCCTGCCCTTCCCTCTCTCCTCCTCCTCCCCCAGCAGCACCCACACCCTCGGTGCCTCGGAGCAGCAGCTCTCCTCAGTGTGGAGAGCTTTGTGGACAGTTGGCTAGCTGAGAAAGGTCACGTAGACATGATACCGCTGATTAAGATAGAAGAAAGCAAGTCTAGGAGTCAGCAGTCAGTGTCCACTGATGCGACCTTGCTGCAAGAACAGAAAAGAGGAGAGGATCTTTTGCCAAAAATATGAGGATAGTTTCAGCAGAATAACCACACAAATGTAGAAGTAGTAACAAAATAACCATAAGAATATAGAAGTAGGCGTGGTTGACCGATAAGTAATTAATCAATAATGAGCTCAGCTTTGCAATATGTATAAGCTTCATTAACACCAATATAAATATGTGTGAACTATCAATAAAGTTTGAGACTTGCTGATCAGGCATATTGTGTGCCGCATTTCTTCCGCCGATCCGACACCTTTCCATCCCTTCTCCTCCTCCTCCTCCCTAACCCCACCTCCTTCTCCTCCTTCCCTCGCTGCTCTCTCTCCGCCTCCATCCCGCCCCTTCCATCCCTCCTCCCTTTCCTCCTCCTCCCCCCTTAACCCCGCCTCCTCTTCCCCCTCCATCCCTGCCCTTCCCTCCCTCCTCCTCCTCCCCCAGCAGCAGCCACACCCTCGGTGCCCCGTTCCCGCAGCCCTCGCAGCCCGCGGCAGCAGCGGCGATGGAGCCGGGCCAGGTCGGCATGGGTAGCGCGGGGCTCTCGGCTGCTCCCAGCCGCTGCGGGCGGGGGGAACCCGGCCCGGGCCAAAGGAGAGGCAAACTGGGCAAACTGGGGGCTGCACATCCAAACTGGGCCTTGCTGGGGACCCTGCCTGGCCCCTGCCAGCCCTTGGGGCTCCTCTCGGCATATCCGCCAGGGGGGAACGCACACAGGCCTGGGGGATCCCAGCAGTGGCAGCACTGCCAGGGACTGGGCTGCACTGGGATCGTACTGGGACTGACTGGGGCTGTACTGGCTTTGTACTCACATCATACGGGATCGTACTGGGAGTGACTGGGGATCTACTGGGTTTGTACTGACATCAGACTGGGATCATACTGGGAGTGAGTAGGAGCCTGCGGGGGGCAATTGAGACCATGTTATAGAAAAATGGGATATATTGGGATTGACTGGGATGGTGCTGAGGATGACTGGGAGTAGCTGTGAGCAACTGGGAACATGCTAGGAGCAACTGGGAGGAACTGGGAGTGACTGGCTGCATGCTGGGTGTGATTGGAGACTGCTGGGAGGGTCTCAGACCCAATGGGTGTGGGACAGGGAGCAGACTGGGAGCGACGGGGAATGTGTTGGGGGAACTGGAACACTCTGGGGGCAAGTGGGAATGACGGGGGCCCTTCTGAGTGCGACTGGAATCGTACTGGGAGAGCCTAGGACTATGCTAGGGACAACTGGGAACACACTGGATGAAAGTGAGTGCAACTGGGACCATGCTGGGAGAAAATTGCACCATCATAGGGAAGGAGTGGGAGGTCACTGACCTCGTCTGGAAGTGACTGGGATCATGCAGGGAGGCAGGGGAAGGGACCAGGATTATACTGGGAGTGCACAGGCCCATACTGGAAGCACACAGAGGGAGCAACTTGGCTCATACTGGGAGTAGCCATTGCCGGCTTTGAGACCCTCGATATCCCCCCAAGGGCCATCTGCGGCTCGGCTTTGGAGCCCTGCCAGCTGCAAACATCCCCCCCAAGCAACCCCAGACCCAGGCACCCCCCAGGATATTTGGGCCGCGCTCCCCCTGCCCGGGCACCTGCAAAATGGGGGGGCGATGCTTCCGGGGCTGCGGCGCCTCCAGAGAGCACCCAAGCCACGAGAGTCTCCCTCTTCTCTTGTGCTACGGCCGCTCGGCCTCTTCCTCCCTCCCTCCTGCTCCTCCTCCCCCGTTCCCAAATGCCGAACCGTGAAGGGAAAGGGGGCAGGGAAAGGGCAGGGAAAGGGCAGGAACCGTGAGGGGAAAGGGGCAAGGAAAGGGCAGGGAAAGGGCGGGAACCGTGAGGGGAAAGGGGGCGAGGAAAGGGCAGGGAAAGGGCAGGAACCGTGAGGGGAAAGGGGCAAGGAAAGGGCGGGAACCGTGAGGGGAAAGGGGGCGAGGAAAGGACAGAACCGTGAGGGGAAAGGGGCAGGGAAAGGGCAGGGAAAGGGCAGGAACCGTGAGGGGAAAGGGGCAAGGAAAGGGCAGGGAAAGGGCGGGAACCGTGAGGGGAAAGGGGGCGAGGAAAGGGCAGGGAAAGGGCAGGAACCGTGAGGGGAAAGGGGCAAGGAAAGGGCGGGAACCGTGAGGGGAAAGGGGCAGGGAAAGGGCGGGAACCGTGAGGGGAAATGGGCGGGCTCAGGCCAAGGGCGGCAACCCTGAGGGGACACTCTGGGAGGCGGCACTCTGCAAACAGAACTGCAACAGACTGAACATGAATGGAAAAGAAATCAGTAAGTCTGAGAGTTTTATTTGCTATCAAATACATCCCACACATGCAGCCCCACACAATCCCCATCTGTGAGCTGCAGCAGCGCACGAAGCTCTTCCCACACTCGGGGCACTCGCAGGGCTTCCCTTACCGGTGCCTTCGTTGGTGTTGGGTCAAGTGAGAGCTGCTGGAGAAGCTCTTCCCACACTGGGGACACTCGTAGGGCCTCTCCCTGGTGTGGATGCGACGGTGCTTGACGAGGTTGCAGTTGCGCTGGAACGCCTTCCCGCAGTCGGGGCAGCGGAAGGGCCTCTCCTCTGTGTGAATCCGCTGGTGCAGGAGGAGACTGGAGCTGTTCAGAAACCTCTTCCTGCATTTATCACACTCGTAGGGCCTCTCCCCTGTGTGGATGCGCTGGTGGGTGATGAGGGTGGAGTTGTGCCTGAATCCCTTCCCACACTCAGGGCAGTGAAAGGGCCTCTCCTCCATATGAATCGGATAGTGCCGGAGGAGATGGGAGCTGGTTTGAAACCCCTTCCCACACTTGGAACACTTGTAGGGCTTCTCCCCAGTGTGGGTCCTCTGGTGCGTGATGAGGTGGGAGCTCTGGCTGAAGCCCTTCCCACACACCGAACAATTGAAAGCCCTTTCCCCAGTATGGATCCTCTGGTGCCTGATCAGGCTGGAGCTCAAGCGGAAGCTCTTCCCACACTCCCCACATTCATGGGGCCTCTCCCCAGTGTGGATCCTCTGGTGCTTAATGAGGCTGGAGCTCTCTCTGAAGTTCTGTCCGCACTCCCCACACTCGTAGGGCCGTTCCCCAGTGTGAATCCTCTTGTGGCTGATCAGGTCAGACCTCCACCTGAAGCTCTGTCCACACTCCCCACAGACGTAGGGCCGTTTCCCAGTGTGGATCCTCTGGTGCTTGGTCAGGTCAGACTTGCAGCTGAACCTCTTCCCACACTCCCCACACTCGTAGGGCCGTTCCCCAGTGTGGATCCTCTGGTGGCTGATCAGGTGGGACCTCTGAATGAAACCCTTGCCACAGTCCCCACATTTGTAGGGCCATTCCCTAGTGTGGATCATCTGGTGCCTGATCAGGTAAGAGCTGCAGCTGAATCTCTTCCCACACTCCCCACACTCGTAGGGCCGTTCGCCAGTGTGGATCCTCTGGTGCTTGATCAGGCTGGAGCTGTCACTGAAACTCTTCCCACACTCCCCACACTCATAGGGCTTCTCCCCCGTGTGGGTCCTCTGGTGCAGGGTCAGGCTGGAGCTCCACCTGAAGCTCTTCCCACACACCCCACACTCATAGGGCTTTTCCCTGTTGTGAGTTCTCTGGTGCCTGATCAGGCTGGAACTCCGGCTGAAGCTCTTCCCACACTCCTCACACTCATAGGGCTTCTCCCCAGTGTGGGTCCTCTGGTGCAGGATTAGGTTGGAATTCCACCTGAAGCTCTTCCCACACTCCACGCACGTGTGGGGCTTCTCCCCATCATGAAGCTGCTCATGGAGCACCAGCTCCGAGCTCTGGCTCCATCTCCGGCCGCCTTCCCGGCCCAGGCTGGCTCTTTCCCCCTCGCATCCCCGCCATCTGCGTTTGCAGCCCCTCCTCGCGCGGCATATCCGGGGCTTTTCCTCCCCGTTGGCTTCCTGCGCTGTGGAGCCGCTCAAAACAGCCTCTTCCACCAGGTTCTGCCGCGGGCATTTGTCCTTCCTGCTCTCCATGCTCAGCTCCTGCTCTGGGGGAGGAAGGACAAGGACAGGATGGGATTTGCCTCCGTGCCACAGGCAAGGGCAACGAGATCTCCCCAGGGCATGCCCGGGGACGAACTGCCCGCTCTTCGTTCTCCCCATTTCGGGATGCCGGGGCTGTTTGGGCTCCCGGGCTCCCTTCTCCCCTCATTCTCTGCTCTGCGCTGCAGCGGCTCCAAGGAGTCCCCCCTGCCCCTCTCCAGGCTCTTGAGGCTCCCGCCAATGGCGGCGCTCCCCCCTCTCTGGGCTCCCCACTTTGGCCTCCTGGGGGACACAGGGCTCTGCTCCTCCAGGCTGCCTCTGCCGGCAGCCGCCACCGCCACCCCCCGATGTCCCCCCGAGGGGCCTTTTCCTCTCAGCCTTGGACTTTTTCATTCTCCAAACATCCCCCCAAAAACCCAACCCAGGGACCCCCCGGGATATCCGGGCCGCGCTCCCCCTCCCCGCTGACCTGCGCTATGGGGAGGGCGATGATCCCACAGGTGGGGGCTGTGAATTCAGGCAGGGCTCGGCCGTGCGGCGTCTCCAGCTCAGCCTTGATCCGCCTTTGTTCCTCCTCTTCCATCCCCCCTCCCGCTCCTCTCTGTTATCCCCACCGCCTTCTCATCTTCCATCCCTCCTCTTCCATCCCTCCCCTTCCATCCCTTCTCCTCCTCCTCCTCCTCCTCCTCCCCCCTAACCCCACCTCCTTCTCCTCCTTCCATCACTGCTCTCTCTCCACCTCCATCCCGCCCCTTCCATCCCTCCTCCCTTTTCTCCTGCCCCTAACCCCGCCTCCTCTTCCCCCTCCGTCCCTACCCTTCCCTCCCTCCTCCTCCTCCTCCCCCAGCAGCAGCCACACCCTCGGTGCCCCCTTCCCGCAGCCATCGCAGCCCGCGGCAGCAGCGGCGATGGAGCCGGGCCAGGTCGGCATGGGCAGCGCGGGGCTCTCGGCTGCTCCCAGCCGCTGCGGGCGGGGGGAACCCGGCCCGGGCCAAAGGAGAGGCAAACTGGGCAAACTGGGGGCTGCACATCCAAACTGGGCCTTGCTGGGGACCCTGCCTGGCCCCTGCCAGCCCTTGGGGCTCCTCTCGGCACATCCGCCAGGGGGGAACGCACACAGGCCTGGGGGATCCCAGCAGTGGCAGCACTGCCAGGGACTGGGCTGCACTGGGATCGTACTGGGACTGACTGGGGCTGTACTGGCTTTGTACTCACATCATACGGGATTGTACTGGGAGTGACTGGGGCTGTACTGGCTTTGTACCGCCATCATACTGGGATCGTACTGGGAGTGACTGGGGATCTACTGGGTTTGTACTGACATCAGACTGGGAGCATACTGGGATCATACTGGGAGTGAGTAGGAGCCTGCTGGGGGCAATTGGCACCATGTTATGGGCAATTTGCATATACTGGGAGTGATTGGGATGGTGCTGAGGATAACTGGGTGCAGCTGTGAGCAACTGGGATCATGCTAGGAGGAACTGGGAGTGACTGGGTGCATGAGGGGGGTGGTTGGAAGCTGCTGGACTTCTATTTGGATGAACTGGGATCATTCTGGAGGTGACTGGGATCCTACTGGCACTGAGTGCCACTACACTGAGGCTGACTGGGAGTGGTTGGGAGCAAGTGGGATCATACTGGAAGGAACTGCAAAGATGCTGGAGGGAACTGGGGTGCACTGGGAGATACTGGGAGTGACTGGAAGAAAGTGAGCGTGAAAGAGAGCAACTGGGACCATGTGGAGCAAAACTGGTTTATTCTGGCAGTAACGGGGAGTACACTGAGGCCATATTTGGATCATACTGGGATTGACTGGACTAATACTGGGAGTAACTGAGAGTGACTGGGAACATACCCTGCACATCCTCCCCCATACTGGGTCTGACTGGGAACACGCTGGGAGCAAATGGCATCATACTGGGACTGACTGGGCTGATCTAGGAAGCAACTGGAACCATGCTGGAGGCAGCTGGGACCATACTGGGAGAGATTGGAAGTAAATAGGATTATACTGGAAACATACTGCATGTGACAATGATTATGCCAGGGGTAACTGGAGAACTGGGAACACACTGGATGAAAGTGGGAGTGACGCTATAGGACACAAAAAAATATGAGCGCACACACTGCTACTCTCAAGGTGAAGAAAAGGGTAGTTTATTTTCTGACTCTAACATTTATAGTTTTTTAAAAGTGACAGTGGATTGGAGGGTGAAAGTGCCACCACTCCAACGACACTGGACAAAGTAACAATCTCTCAAATTTTTCTTCTTCTATAAAAGAATGTGAAATATTAAGTTATTTTCACAAAGTTTGTGACAAAGTTTGCTGCATGAATGCAAACATCAGAAGCCTTAGAAAATCTCAGAAATGAAGGCGACATGGGAGGAACTGGGATGAATTGGGATCTTCCTCGTAGCAACTTGCATCAGTGGGAATGACTTAGAGTGAATGGGCTGATATTGGGAGGGACTGGGCTCATACTGGGAATGACCAGGGTCATACTGGGAGTGACTGGGCTCATACTGCGAGTGACCAGGCTCGTATTAGGAGTGACTGGGCTCATACTGAGAGTGCCGAGGAAACTGGGAGCACACGGGGGAATGAACTAGGCTCACACTGGGAGCAGCCTCTGCAGACCCCAGGACACCCAAAAACACCTCCCGGGGAGCCCCGATGTCCCCCCGAGGGCCATCTGCGGCTCGGCTTTGGAGCCCTGCAAGCTGCAAACATTCCCCCAAACAACCCCAGACCCAGGCACCCCCCGGGATATTTGGGCCGCGCTCCCCCTGCCCGGGCACTTGCAAAATGGGGGCCGATGCTCCCGGGGCTGTGGCACTTTCAGGGAGCGCCTGGGCCACGAGATTCTCCCTCTCCTTTTGTGCTGCGACCGCTTGGCCTCTTCTTCCCTCCCTCCTCCTCCTCCTCCCCCGTTCCCGAAGGCCGAACCGTGAGAAGAAAGGGGGCAGGGAAAGGGCAGGAACCGTGAGGGGAAAGGGGGCAGGGAAAGAGCGGGAACCGTGAGGGGAAAAGGGGCGGGGAAAGGGCGGGAACCGTGAGGGGAAATGGGCGGGCTCAGGCCAAGGGCGGCAACCCTGAGGGGACACTCTGGGAGGCGGCACTCTGCAAACCGAACTGCAACAGACTGAACATGAACGGGAAAGAAATCAGTAAGTCTGAGAGTTTTATTTGCCATCAAATACATCCCACACATCCAGCCCCACACAATCCCCAACCCACCGCTCCAAAATGGGATCCCACTTCTGCCTGTCTCCTCCCAAACCCATCTCAGCCTGGTGGCTGTGGAATCGAGTAGGTTTGGCGTCGAATTGAGGTTTTCTGAGGTGGGAATGAGCCCTTTTGGGGTAATATTGAGGTGTTTTCAGTGGGATTACGGTTGTTTTGTGGTGACAGATATAACCATCTTGTCTTTTGGCGTGCAAAGACATGGAGAAAAAAAAAAATTAAGGCCAAAGCAAAAAGAGTTCAGCCAGGTGTGTTCCCAACATGGATCACAGGGAATGTGAGTGACCAGGGCTGTGCCCAAAATGCCTCCTCCAGTGGGGGATGGAGCTGCAGCAGCGCACGAAGCTCTTCCCGTCCTCGGGGCACTCGCAGGGCTTCCCTTACCGGTGCCTCCGTTGGTGTTTGGTCAAGTGAGAGCTGCTGGAGAAGCTCTTCCCACACTGGGGACACTCGTAGGGCCTCTCCCCAGTGTGGATGCGCCGGTGGGTGATGAGGGTGCAGTTGCGCTTGAATCCCTTCCCGCAGTCAGGACATTGGAAGGGCCTCTCCTCTCTGTGAATCCAATAGTGCTGGAGGAGATGGGAGCTGGTCTGAAAACTCTTCCTGCATTTATCACACTCGTAGGGCCTCTCCCCTGTGTGGATGCGCCGGTGCTTGATGAGTGTGGAGTTGTGCCTGAATCCCTTCCCGCAGTCGGGGCATTGGAAGGGCCTCTCCTCTGTGTGACTCTGATAGTGCTGGAGGAGACGGGAGCTGGTCTGAAACCCCTTTCCACACTTGGAACACTCGTAGGGCCTCTCCCCAGTGTGGATCCGCTGGTGGCTGATCAGGCTGGAGCTCTTGCTGAAGCTCTTCCCACACTCCCCACACTCGTAGGGCCGTTCCCCAGTGTGGGTCCTCTGGTGCAGGATTAGGTGGGAGTTCCATCTGAAGCTCTTCCCACACTCCCCGCACTTGTGGGGCTTCTCCCCATCATGGAGCTGCTCATGGAGCACCAGCTCTGAGCTCTGGCTCCATCTCCGGCCGCCTTCCTGGCCCAGGCTGCCTCTTTCCCCCTCACATCCCCGCCATCTGCGTTTGCAGCCCCTCCTTGTGTGGCATCTCCGGGGCTTTTCCTCCCCGTTGGCTTCCTGCGCCATGGAGCCGCTCAAAACAGCCTCTTCCACCAGGTTCTGCTGTGGGCATTTGTCCTCCCTGCTCTCCATGCTCAGCTCCTGCTCTGGGCGAGGAAGGACAAGGACAGGATGGGATTTGCCTCCGTGCCACAGGCAAGGTCAAGGAGATCCCCCCAGGGCTGTGCTGCAGCTGGGGGCCGTGCTGGGCTGGGAGATGGAGGAGCACAGAGGAGGGGCACTCATCGCCAGCTCGCGGCTGTGCACACATCACAATCAGGACTGGACTGCTAGGAACGCGTCTTGAGCTGTTTTATTTTTCAGCATCAGTCTCATTTCTTGGTTATGACAATGGGAAGATGCCAGCAGCTCACATCCCAGGTAGCAGAAAAAAAACTTAATGTTAAAACTTACTTTAAAAGGTTTTTCACCAATCACACAAAGCAAAAGCATATTGACAGTGGTTCCATCCAAGCACTATTGGTTGGATGCTCCATGCTCCATTATTTCAAACACAATACCTATTTGTAAGCCTTAAAACACGATGAACAGAGCTCCATTATTAAGCTTGGAACTTCCTAATATCTTGCTATATATACTTTTCTGCAGGTTAGGGAGTTAGTCTAGATAAGCATTAAGGCACAGACCGTTGTTCTATTACTCCTTACTTTCTACTTCTTATATAATTTTTCTGCTGACCAATCTTATGGCTGCTGCAAATCTATAATCACAGTTCTACTGTCTCTGAGGCTTGTCTTTTGAAGCTTTCCCAAAACCCTCTAAATTTAAGCATTCCAGAGACACTGACTTCCTCCTCACCTGCTTCAGTGCCCTGGAGCATTTCCTCTTCCTCGAAGCCTCCCAGGGGTTGGCAATGGGAAATCCTGGTTTGGAGAAAACAAGGGATGAGTGAGATGAAGGACTACATTTTGTTCATCACGAAAAAGAGACCAGTGTGTTACAAGAGTTCTCTGCTGACTATTTCTGTACTACTTCATGAGATATGAGCTACAAGGATACCAGGGAAGGGGTTGCAGGAGCCCACACATAGTCCCACCCAGAAAATGGTACAAACAGATAACTAACAGAAATAACGACCAGGGAAAGGCTGGGGAAAGGGCAGGGGCAGATTAACACCCAGCAGGGAAACCTTTCCCGCTGACAAATGGTACAAGCAGATAACTCACAGAGATAACGACCAGGGAAAAGCTGGGGAAGGGGCAGGGGGAGATAAACAGTCTGCAAGGCAGGATATTTGCTTGCTGAAACTTGATAGGGCACATATTGCGTTAATCATAAGATTTTGGTAATTTTCCACGGAGAAGTCACCAAATAAAGACATAGGGTGAAGAAGACGCGGCTGAGGAAGACTCCGCAGCCTTTTATCACCGACCACCAGGAGACAGAAGGATGAACCCCTAGCAACAACCAGCACAGGCGCAGAGAACTCCGAGATAACATGGACTCCTGAAGGATGGAGAGGATAAAAGGACTGAATCAGAAACTAGTTGGTGCGGCAGTAGGTGGAGCTGAGACTCCCCTGTCGCCCAGCGCTGAGCCTTTGCTTGCGTAGTATAACTGCTTCAATAATTAATAAATTCTTTGATTGGAAATTGCTCGTTTTGAGTCAATTTTATAACAATTTGGTGCCGTGACTCGGATGAGAGTTTGGATCGGGTAGGATCTACCCAGAGTGGGGGGCGCCTCATCCAGTGCTTTCTGGGTGGCCCCTCTGGGAGAACCTCCGCCACTCTCACCGACGACCCTAAAATATATACTAGTAAGCAAACGGGACAAATTATACCGGTGAACCCCTTAATTATCTGTGCACGGAGTCCGGACGAAGACGCAGGACGCGTAAGTATAAAAGGGAATCCGTTCGGGCGGGGTTGGGATCCCGGAGTGTGGCGGTGGACAAGTGTGAATGAGAGGAGGGCCGGCAGCCGGACTCTCCAAGTGAGTGCGGACCCTTGAGTAGTGCGGTTCCCGCAGACCCGCGAGGGCTCGGGCCACGAAAAAGGGGAAGTGAAAGGAATTTGAGAGTGAAAGAAGGCACTCCGGATGAATGGGGCAGGGGAAAAGCAAGACCCCAACCCAAGGGAAACTCCCCCCCATTCCAAGGGACAATCCCCTAGGATTTATGCTTAGTAATTGGAAGCATTACCCAGGGACCGAGACTAAGGATAGGGCCAGAATGATACATCATTGTATGGAAGTATGGGGTGGGAAAGAGATTTCCAAAAAAAAAAAAAAAAAAAAAAAAAAAAAAAAAAAAAAAAAAAAAAAAAAAAGTTTTTTTGGCCCATGTTTGGATCATCTGAAGACTGGGTTCGACAGGACTTGAACCTATGGGTAAATTCTAAAGAGCCCTTCTCGCAAGAGGAGAGTGATTATGCCAAAATATCAAAATATGGGTAGCAAGACCCGAAGTGTATGTTTTCCAATTAAGAGAAGGGAAAGGGGATCCGGACAAAAAGGGGAAGAGGGACAATCATTTGGGCGACTTAATTATAGCACCGCCCCCATATGTCCCACCGCTAGCACCCAATGCCCCACCACCTCCACAACCACCTGCACCAAACAATGATGAAGAGGGTAACCAAGGGGAGGTTAACCAAACCGGTTACCAAGGCCCGATTACAAGGAGCCGCAGTAGGGTTGAGACGGGGCTATTCCCTCTACGGGAGATGCCTATGGGTGGACCACAGGCGGGTATAGGATTTATTACTGTCCCCTTGAGTTCGGCAGATGTACGAGACTTTAAGAAGGACATGGGACATTTATTAGAGGACCCTTTTGGGGTAGCCGAGAGGGTCGACCAGTTCTTAGGACCAAACATCTATACCTGGGAAGAAATGCAGTCCATTTTGGGCATTCTGTTCTCTACTGAAGAACGGAATATGATAAGAAGGGAAGGAATGCGTATTTGGGACACGCAGCATGTCCAAGGCCCGGCTGCGGACACTAAATGGCCCCTACAGAACCCCCATTGGGACCACCAAAATGCGGCACATAGATTACTGACTAAGATACATCAAAAAAAAAAAAAAAAAAACAAACAAACAACAACAACAAAAAAAAAACAACAACAACAAAAAAACACATTGGGGATCACAGGGACTGGTAGATTATTTTGCTGCAAAGTATGTGAGTGTGGGAATCTGGGACATTGCCAAACAAGTAACCAGAGGATGCCTAATTTGCTTACAAGTAAATAGGAAAAAAAAAAAAAAAAAAAAAAAAAAAAAAATTTTTTTTGAGAAAATTACCGGAGGGAGGCTGACCGCTAGCAAAAAGGCCTTTCTCCCACATTCAGATAGATTTCACCGAGCTCCCCAAAGTAGGGAGAACCAAATATTTATTGGTCTTGGTGGACCACCTAACACATTTTGTGGAAGCCTTCCCAACCGTAAGAGAAACAGCCAAAGTAGTTACGAAAATATTGATGGAAGAGATAATCCCGAGATATGGGGTCCCAGAAGTCATTGACTCAGATAGAGGGCCGCATTTTATTTCCCAAATTACCCAAAACTTAGCAACAGCTCTGGGCATACGGTGGGAACAACATGCCCCCTGGCATCCCCGGAGCTCTGGACAAGTTGAACGAATGAATGGAGAAATAAAAAAGCAATTGACCAAACTGGTAGCAGAAACCAATTTGACCTGGGTTAAATGTATTCCTCTAGCGTTGCTAAATATAAGAACAAGACCTAGAGCTGATTTAGGGGTATCACCCTTTGAAATGATGTATGGGATGCCGTATAACCTAGAAAATCCTAACGAACATCCTGTCATTAATGACACATGTACACAAAAATATTTGGTGGAATTGACAAAGTACAGAAAGGCATTATGGGAAAAAGGTATGTTAGCACAACGGCCTCCTTTAGATTTTATCTTACACCAGGTACAGCCAGGAGATTGGGTGCTTGTGAAAAAAAAAAAAAAAAAACCAAAAAAACAAAAAAAAAAAAAAAAAAAAAAAAACCAAAAAAAAAACAAACACAAAACTGTAAAGAAAACCCCTTGACTCCAAGGTGGGAAGGACCGTTCCAAGTACTCCTCAGCACAGAAGCAGCCATACGAACCGCTGAAAAAGGATGGACTCATGCTAGTCGCATAAAAGGACCGGTAAAACCCCCTCACAGCTGGGAGGTTTGCAGTCTCCCGGGAGAAACCAAATTAAAGCTGAAACGAACTGATAAATGATTTGGATAGTAATCTGGGTTGGAGATAACCATTATCTCCAAACCCAGCTAATAGGGAATCAGGAGGCTCTTGGATATTGCAAACTCTTAGAGGACGAGTTAAGAAAGCCCTACTTTAAGTCCCCGAGATTAGAACATAAAGGGCACCCATGGAAGGGGGAAAAAGCACAAAACAAAGATATAAGGTTAAAGTGTAACTGGTTAGATTGTGACTGTCACCCCCTTGTATGCTTTTCCTATAAATTGTGTCACGAACCTTGGTGGTCTCATTGTCGGAGTGGTAGAACACCTAGGGGAATTTGCATGCCGTGCTATGAGAAAGAGAGGAGACTAACTTCTGTCATTCTTAGTAGCAGAGTTGCTACGGGAGGAGGTAAAGCTTAGATCTGACGAGTGGTGGGAAACCTTTTCCAAAGGGGTAAATCCTGATCGGTTCTGCTACCACCCTAACGAACCGATCCCCTTTCTCCTGGACATCCTGGAAGTGGTGTGTCAGAAGAAGGACCCCAATTTGCGGCGTGACCTCTCATTAATAAAAGCTGATAACTGGGCCGCCAGTGCTAAAAAGTGGAAACGGGAGGTTTATCCGGCTCCTGAAGAATACCTCTGCTGCCGAGAAGATGATAAACCCCGAGGCTCGCAGCAACCGAGTCGTCGGGCGAGGCAGAGAGGTAATAACCAGTGGAGTCCGTCGGAAGCCTCGACCCCCATATGGGATGTCCAGGAAATGTTGGCTGTCCTGCCCCAGGATTGGTAACCCACCACTGGGGAAACCAAAGGTAAAATTTAACCTGAGCTCCGACAATGACAGCCCCAAATTACAAGCCTTAATTCTTTTCTGGTGCATTGTAACAAGTTCAGGGGCAGAAGGGTATTCACATCAACCCTTCAAATGGTCACTGATTAGATGGGAAGACCAGTATGTTATCCAGACCAAAATCACATCTGGCGCACCCAGCTTTTTATGTACTTTGTGTGATTTAATACCTGTAAATCCATGTTTAAATCAGTTTGGATATTATTTTTGTCCAAGCTCAAACCCAGGAAAAGGGTATTGTAACTATCCAGGACACTTTTACTGTGCTTATTGGGACTGTGTATCAGTAAGCTCCTTTGGGGGGGAACGAGGACGGGTTTATCAGAACTGGATGGGGTCCATACGGGTGTACACAGCCCACTTCCACATATACCCAGAAAGAAGGAGGGTTAGATGGAACATGCAATATGATTTACATTAATGTGACAAAACCACATGACCAAGTCTGGTTATTAGGGAAAATGTGGGGAGCCCGATTATGGGAACCAGGGACAGACAGAGGGGGGCACTTTATAATCCAAAAGACAACCGTGCCACACGACCCTGAACCAATTGGACCAAACCAGGCGATAGCTGGAGAACAAACGCTAGGAGAAAATAATGGAAATTAATCAGAAACAGCCCCAACCACTAGTCTTCCAGAAATGTATAAGCAAAACTTTACTAATTTGACCTGAGGACCTGAAAACCCGGGAGAAGGGGACTTGTGGAAAATATTACAGGCCACTTTCCTAGTCCTGAATGAGACCCATCCAAATCTAACTAAGGAATGTTGGCTGTGTTACACCGTAAACCCCCCGTTCTATGAAGCCATAGGGGTAACAGCAAAAAGCAGACGAGTAAATGGGACCAACCCAGCTAGGTGCCTATGGAAAAAGGAGGAGAAGAATCAAGAGGGATAACCTTGGCAAGGGTAACGGGGAGAGGAAGATGTATAGGACGAGTACCAGTGGAAAAACGACATCTATGTCAGGTTATGGGGAATCTGAGTGACCCTAAGAAACCTGCCAGCTGGATACTGCCAGCAGCAAATACTAAATGGGTCTGTAACACTCTCGGAGTCACCCCATGTATAAATATAGACCGATTTAATGAATCCAGTGACTTTTGTATTCAAGTATTGATAGTACCCAGAGTCCTTTACCACCCCGTAGAGTACGTTTATGAACAATATCAAAATATAGGACCCCACATAGTGAAACGGGAAATATTCACAACCTTCACTGTAGCAATGTTACTAGGAATAGGTGCAGCCGGGACAGGAACAGGAATAGCCTCACTCATACAGCAACACCGAGGATTCCAAGAACTAAGAGCCTCTGTAGATGAAGACCTCAGGAGGATCGAAACCTCCATCAAAGACCTCACAGAATCATTAGATTCCCTAGCAGAGGTAGCCTTACAAAATCGAAGGGGGTTAAATCTATTATTCCTGCAACAAGGAGGACTATGTGCTGCTTTAAGAGAAGAATGCTGCACATATGTAAACAAGAGCGGAATTATACGGGACTCAATGGCAAAACTACGGGAGGGGCTAGAAAGAAGACAAAGAGAAAGGGAAGAACACCAAAGCTGGTATGAATCTTGGTTTAACTATTCTCCTTGGCTTACAACTTTATTATCAACAATAGCGGGTCCACTACTTCTCTTACTATTGGGACTCACGTTTGGCCCTTGTATTTTTAATAAATTGATTAGCATTGTAAAAGGCAGATTAGAAGCTGCTCACCTTATGCTCATACGAGCAAAATACGAAACCTTGAAGATGGATGATCCAGAAGAATCTCTGGAGCTTAGCAAAAGGGAATTAGAGCGTTTTGATGAACAAAATTGAGTATCAAAACAAAGGGGGGATTGAGATGAAGGACTACATTTTGTTCATCACGAAAAAGAGACCAGTGTGTTACAAGAGTTCTCTGCTGACTATTTCTGTACTACTTCATGAGATATGAGCTACAAGGATACCAGGGAAGGGGTTGCAGGAGCCCACACATAGTCCCACCCAGAAAATGGTACAAACAGATAACTAACAGAAATAACGACCAGGGAAAGGTTGGGGAAAGGGCAGGGGCAGATTAACACCCAGCAGGGAAACCTTTCCCGCTGACAAATGGTACAAGCAGATAACTCACAGAGATAACGACCAGGGAAAAGCTGGGGAAGGGGCAGGGGGAGATAAACAGTCTGCAAGGCAGGATATTTGCTTGCTGAAACTTGATAGGGCACATATTGCGTTAATCATAAGATTTTGGTAATTTTCCACGGAGAAGTCACCAAATAAAGACATAGGGTGAAGAAGACGCGGCTGAGGAAGACTCCGCAGCCTTTTATCACCGACCACCAGGAGACAGAAGGATGAACCCCTAGCAACAACCAGCACAGGCGCAGAGAACTCCGAGATAACATGGACTCCTGAAGGATGGAGAGGATAAAAGGACTGAATCAGAAACTAGTTGGTGCGGCAGTAGGTGGAGCTGAGACTCCCCTGTCGCCCAGCGCTGAGCCTTTGCTTGCGTAGTATAACTGCTTCAATAATTAATAAATTCTTTGATTGGAAATTGCTCGTTTTGAGTCAATTTTATAACAATGAGCACATTGAGTTTCAATGTCCCTCTGCCCAAGTCCATCTCTACAAGTCACCAGCCATCTGGGCTCCAGAAAAACCTCCCAAACACCAAGATTCAGCCCTGAAAAAGCCTCCCAGGGGTTCCCCGTCCCTGGTCCCTCCCCTCTGGTGTTCAGGGGTTCCCCCCTGTCCCAGCTGCTGCGGTCACGCTTGGATTGGGGGTCCCCCCTTCTCCTGGGTGCCTGCCCTGCCCAGGCTGCTGGCAGTCCCAGCAATGCCAAAAGCTCCCCTCTCTTGGCCCTCCCCATTTCGGGATGCCGGGGCTGTTTGGGCTCCCGGGCTCCCTTCTCCCCTCATTCTCTGCTCTGCGCTGCAGCGGCTCCAAGGAGTCCCCCCTGCCCCTCTCCAGGCTCTCGAGGCTCCCGCCAATGGCGGCGCTCCCCCCTCTCTGGGCTCCCCACTTTGGCCTCCTGGGGGACACAGGGCTCTGCTCCTCCAGGCTGCCTCTGCCGGCAGCCGCCACCGCCACCCCCCCGATGTCCCCCGAGGGGCCTTTTCCGCTCAGCCTTGGACTTCTTCATTCTCCAAACATCCCCCCAAAAACCCAACCCAGGGACCCCCCGGGATATCCGGGAGGGGCTCCCCCTCCCCGCTGACCTGCGCCATGGGGGGTGGGGGGGCGATGATCCCACAGGTGGGGGCTGCGAATTCAGGCAGGGCTGGAACGCATGGTTCCCTCAGCTCAGCCTTGATCCGCCCTTGTCCTTCCTCTTCCTCCCGCTCCTCCTTCTTCCATCCCCCCTCCCGCTCCTCTCTGTTATCCCCACCGCCTTCTCATCTTCCATCCCTCCCCTTCCATCCCTTCTCCTCCTCCTCCTCCTCCCCCCTAACCCCACCTCCTTCTCCTCCTTCCATCACTGCTCTCTCTCCACCTCCATCCCCCCCCTTCCATCCCTCCTCCCTTTTCTCCTCCCCCCTAACCCCGCCTCCTCTTCCCCCTCCGTCCCTACCCTTCCCTCCCTCCTCCTCCTCCCCCAGCAGCAGCCACACCCTCGGTGCCCCGTTCCCGCAGCCATCGCAGCCCGCGGCAGGAGCGGCGATGGAGCCGGGCCAGGTCGGCATGGGCAGCGCGGGGCTCTCGGCTGCTCCCAGCCGCTGCGGGCGGGGGGAACCCGGCCCGGGCCAAAGGAGAGGCAAACTGGGCAAACTGGGGGCTGCACATCCAAACTGGGCCTTGCTGGGGACCCTGCCTGGCCACAGCCAGCCCATGGGGCTCCTCTCGGCACATCCGCCAGGGGGGAACGCACACAGGCCTGGGGGATCCCAGCAGTGGCAGCACTGCCAGGGACTGGGCTGCACTGGGATCGTACTGGGAGTGACTGGGGCTGTGCTGGCTTTGTACTGACATCATGCTGGGATTGTACTGGGACTCTACTGGGTTTGTACCGCCATTATATTGGGATCATACTGCTGTATCAGGGCAGACTGTGATTGCACCTAGGGACACTGGGATCATACTGGGATCATACTGGGAGTCAGTAGGAGCCTGTGGGGGGCACTTGAGACCATGTTAGGGACAAATGGGATTTACTGGGATGGTGCTGAGTGTTCCTGGGAGTCGCTGTGAGGAACTGGGGACATGCTAGGAGCAACTGGGAGGAACTGGAACTGAATGGGTGCATGCTGGGGGTGATTGGAAACTGCTGGGATTATACTGGGATGAACTGGGACCATGCTGGAGGTGACTGGGATCATTCTGGCAGTGAGTGCCACTACACTGAGGCTGACTGGGAGTGCTTGGGAGCAAATGGGATCATACTGGATGAACTGGAAAGATGCTGGAGGGAACTGGGCTACACTGGGAGATACTGGGGGAGACTTGAAGGAAAGTCAGCGTGAAAGAGAGCAACTGGAACCATGTGGAGCAAAACTGGTTTATTCTGGCAGTAACTGGGAGCACACTGGGGCCATATTTGGATCATACTGGGAGGGACTGGACTAATACTGGGAGGATCTGAGAGTGACTGGGAGCACACCCTGCACATCATCCCCCATACTGGGCCTGACTGGGAGCAACTGGGAGCACACTGGCAGCAAATGGCATCATACTGGGACTGACTGGGCTGATCTAGGAAGCAACTGGAACCACGCTGGAGGCAGCTGGGACCATACTGGGAGAGACTGGAAGCAACTGGGATTATACTGGGACCACACTGGGAAGGCTGGTGTGTGACTGGGATCAAACTGGAGCTTACTGGGATCATATTGGGGTTGAAAGGGAGCGACTGGGATCACACTTTGGGCTACTGGGAGCAGCTGAGGGAAACTGGGATGATGCTGCAAGCAAACTGGAGTAGCTGGGAAGGACTGGATGTCTGCTGGGGGCAACTGGGATCTACTGGGCATGACTGGGGGATCATACAGGGATGACTGACACCTTACTGGGGCCACTGGCAGTGCCTGGAAATGACTACAGACATGCTGGGGGCAACTGGGATATACTGGGAGTGTCTGGAACCATCCTGGGGGGACTGGAACCACACTGGGAACAACTGGGACCGTGCTGGGGGCAACTGGGAGTGAGTGGGACCAAGCTGGGAGGGACTGGGATCATATGGGGAGGGACTGGGACTAGAGCAGGGGCAACTGGGTCCAACTGGGACCATCCTGGGAGTGTCTGTAACCATAGGGGAGTGATGGAAGCACACTGGGAACAGCTGGGCCCATGCTGGGAGCAACTGGGATCACACTGGGGGCACTGGCATCAGACTGGGAGTGACTGGGAGCAACTGGGATTAGACTGCAAGGGACTGGGATCATACTGGGAGTGGCTACACTCATACTGGCATTATACTGGCTGTGAATGGAACCTGACTGGGGCTTCCTGGGAGCTACTGGGCCCATGTTGGGAGGAAAATGTGACACACTGGGAGCAACTGGGATCGGCTGGAAGGTTCTGGAACCATGCTGAGAGGACTGAGACTACAACTGGGGCAACTGGGGTCATACTGGGAGCAACTGGGGCCACCCTTTGAGCAACAGATGGAAACTGGGATGATGCTAGAGGAAACTGGGAGGAACTGGGAAAGACTGGGATCATTCTGAGGTAACTGAAACATACTGGGAGTGTCTGTAACCATCCTGGGGGCACTGGAACCACACTGGGAACAGCTGGGATCATGCTGGGAGCAACTGGGACGATGCTGGGGGAAACTGAATCTACCCTGGAGGCAACTGGGCATGACTGGGACCCTGCTGGGAGGGACTGGGACTATTCTTGGGGCAACTGGGATCATCATGGGAGGAACTGGGAACATCTGGAATTATGCTGGGAGCAACTGGGATCACACTGGGATCCCAGTGAGAGCAGCTGAGTCCATGCTGGGTTACACTGGGATCTCATTGAGAGCAACTGGAATCACACTGGGATTGACTGGGAGTGGCTGGTTTTGTGGATTTTGGGGGGTTTGGATTTTGGGGGATTTTCTTGGCATTTTGAAGGGGAGTTTTTCTGGGGAGGTTTGGGGGTTTATTGAAATTTTTTTGTGGCTTTTTTTGGAATTTTGGGGGTTTTACTGGAATTTGGTTGGGATTTTTTGGGATTCTCAGAAATTCCTGGGGTTTTTTTGGGATTTTTAGGAGATTTTGGGGCATTTTATTGGAATTGTGGTGGCATTCAGAGGTATTCATTGCGGTTTTTGGGTTTTTTTGGTGATATTTGGTGGGATTTGGGGGGTTTTGTGGGGTTTTTTGGGTGTTGCCAGGATTTCTTTGGATCTTGGGGGAGATTTTGTGGGACTTTTGATGGTTTTGGGGACATTTTTGGGGATTTGAGAAGTTTAATCAGGATTTTTGGGGTTATTGGGATTTCAAAGGATTTTGTGGGTTTTATTGGGATTCTAGGGTGTTCTAATGCGATTTTCTGGTTTTTATTGGGACTTTCGGGGCTTTTAAGGAGATTTTGGTGCCTCTCAGCCCTTCCCCACACCCAGGGAATGCCCACCTAAAATTCCACTAAAACCCCACAAAATCCCCAAAAATTACAAGAAAACCCTCAAAAACCTCAGAGGATCTCCAAAAATCCCAGTGGAACTCACCAAAATTTAAAAAAACTCCCAAAATTTTCAATAAATCCCCCCCAAAAATCCCCCACCTAAACCCCAACAAAACACCCAAAGTCCAAAAACCCCCCAAATCAACAAAACCCCCCAAAATCACATAACCATCCCAAAACCCAATAATTCTCCCCAAAAACCCCAATGATTCCCCCCAAACTCCCAACAAAATCCCCCAAAGCCCGGAAGAGCCACCCTGAAAATCCCCAAAAACCCTCTCAAAACCCCAAACTCCCCACAAATCCCCCCAGACTCAGTGGGGCCGTCCTGGATCAGGGGGCACCGGCCGGTGGAACAGGAGCCACTTCAGGGGGCCCTGGGAGCTTTTTGGGGAGGGGGCACCATGGGAGACCCCCCAAAAACGGGGTGGGGGGGGAACCTCTGCTGTGCCCCCTCCCCCCGAAACCCCCAGAATCCGGTTCAGGGTGGGCCTGGGAGCCCCGGCACCCCCAAATCTCCCCCGGGACCCCTCCAGGAACGCCAAACCCCCCAGAGCCCCCCAGTGTTGGCCCAGAACCACCCTGGACCCCAAAAACCTCCCCAGGACTCTCAGACCCCTCCACTTCCCCTCAAAATTCACCCCAGACCCACTTGAGACCCCCCAAATCCATCAGGCTGCCACAAATCCCCCTCAGACCCCTCAATTCCCCCCAAACCCTATGAAATCCTCTCAGACTCCCCGAAATTCCCCAGCTCAGAACCGCCCAGATCCACTCACAACCCCCCAGTTTCTCTCGCAATCCCCCAAAATCCCCTCAGACCCTCCCAATTCCCCTCAGATCCCCCTAAACCCACCTGAGAACACTCCAGACACTCTCAAGCTCCCCCCAAAGCTCCCTCCGACCCCCTAACCCCTAATTCCCCTCAAACCCACAGCACAGCCCCCTATTTTCAGTCAATGCCCCCAGAAATCCCCAATTTCCCCTCAGACCCACCCCAAACCCCCCCAGTTTCCCCCTGGCCCCACCGCAGCTCCTTCTCAGCCGCTCTCCCCTCACAACCTCCCGCCTCCGCCGCGTGCTCCGGCTCCCAGCCAATAGCGGCGCGCCCTGCCCAGCCGACCAATCATCGCGCTGCATTCCACAAACCAACGAATCACCGTGCGTCTCTCCTCAATAACGCCCGCCTCCCCCGCGCCGCCCCAGCCAATCAGAGGCGAGCCGGAAGTGGCGCCCCCTCCCCTGCCGGTCCCGGGCCCCCCCGGTCTCGGGCGGGTCCTGCGGGAGGCGCTGGGAGGGGCGGGAGCGCTCCGGCAGCTGCTGAGGCGGAGGGGAGCGGGAGGGGCCCGAGAGGGGATCGGGGGAGGGTCTGGGGGGGCTTTGGGGAGGGTTCCGGGGGCTCTGGGGGGCGTCTGGGGAGGGGCCTTGGAGGGGTGTTAGGGGGTCTGCGGTGGGTTCGCACAGGGCTTTGGGGAGGGCTCTGGGGGGTCCTGGAAGGCTCCTGGGTGGGGTCTTGAGAAGGAACAAGGGGGGCCTTGGGGAGGGGTCTGGGGAAGAGTCTGGGGGTGTCTCAGCGGCCATCCTGGGCTGGGCCCCATTGGCGTCTGGGGACTCTCAGGGGGGTCCTGGGCCAACCCTGGGGGGCTCTGGGGAGTTTGAGGTTCCTGGAGGGGTCCCAGGGGAGATTTGGGGGTTCCGGGGGCTCCCAGGCCCACCCTGAACTGGGGTCTGGGGGTTTCGTGGGGAGGAGGCACAGCAGGGGTTCCCCCCCCCCCCCCCCTGTTTTTGGGGGGTCTCCCATGGTGCCCCCTCCCCAAAAAGCTCCCAGGGCCCCCAGAAGTAGCTCCTGTTCCACCGGCCGGCGCCCCCTGATCCAGGCTGGCACCACTGAGTCTGGGGGGATTTTGGGGCGCGATTTTGGGGCATTATGGGTTTTGAGAGGTGTTTTGGGGATTTTAGGGCAGCTTTTCTGCGCTTTGGGAGATTTTATTGGGAGTTTAGGGGGAATTATTGGGGGTTTTGGGGAGAATTATTGGTTTTTGGGGGGGGGGGTTGTGGATTTTGGGGGATTTTATTGGTGTTGTGGGGGTTTCTTGGAGGGGATTTATTGAAAAATTTTGAAAGTTTTTTAAAATTTTGGTGGGTTCCACTGGGATTTTTTGGGATTCTCTGGGCTTTTGGAGGGTTTTTTTGGTATTTTTGGGGAGTTTTGGGGGTTTTTAGTAGAATGCTGGGGAGGCTTTGGGCTTGTCCCCGAGTGTGTGAAAAGGGCTGAGAGGCACCAAAATCTCCTTAAAATCTCCAAAAGCTCCAATAAAACCCACAAAATCCCAATTAAATCTCATAAAATCCCATTAGAACAGCCTAGAATCCCAGTCAAAGCCCACAAAGTCTACTGAAGTCCCAACAAACCCCCAAAATCCTAATTAAACCAAAAATGTCCCCAAAACCATAGAAAGTCCCACTAGTCTCCCCCCGTCCCCCCGAGACCCAAAGAAATCCTGGCAACATCCAAAAAAAGCCCCACATAAACCTTCCAAACTCCTACCAAACAAAACCCCAAAAATTCCTTTAAAAACTTGAACCTCCAAAGAATCCCACTAAATGTTCCACAATTCCAATAAACCCCCCCCAAATCCCCCAAAAATCCCAATAATACCCCTCAAAATTCCAGAGAATCCCAAAAAACCCTCACAAAATCCTTATAAAACCCCCTGAAATTAAAAAAAAAACCACCTTAAGATTTCAATAAATCTCCATAAAACCCCAGAAAAACAACCCCCAACGCACCAATAAAACCCCCCAAAACCCACAAAGCCCCCCAAAATTCCCCAAGTCCCCCAAACCCAATCCTTCTCTCGGAAAACCCCAATAATCGCCCCTGAACTCCCCACAAACTCCCGCAGCCCAAGAAAGCCCCAAATGCCCCAGCCCTGCCCGGCCCTCCCTGGTCCCTCCCAGTCCCGCCCAGGCCCATCCGGGGCCGCGGCCAAAACTCCCCGGAGCGAGCGCGGAGGGCCCGGAGCGAGCCTGGAGCCCATCCCGGGCTCGGCCTCAGGCTCGGCCCCTCGGGGGCATTTTGGGCCAACCTGGGCAGGGTTAGGGTGGGCTCGGAGCCCGTGCGGGCATTCCCAGCCTTGCCGGGTGGATTTTAGGCCCCTTTGGCTGACTCGAGGCCGAATCTATCGGGGTTTAGGCCAGTTTTGATAATTTAAGAATAAACTGGACAGTTTTACAATGGATTTTGGATCTCCTTGGCTGATTTCAGGCCTCTTTGGATAATTTCAGTTTGAGCCAAGCCCTCTAAGGGTGATTCTATGTTCCATTGTGAGCATTTTAAGCCAGTCTGGGTGATTTTAGGTCTCTGTGGCTGATTTTACGTGCAAGCAGTTGAGTTTTAGGGTGGATTTTGTTATAAATAAGAAGCTTGACTAGGCCAATATTCCAGCAGCAATCAATTTATTAATTAATATGGTCAAGTATGAGCAATACAGCGCTGGGTACAGTGGGGGAAATTTTCCCTCCAACTGCACACCGAGAGTTGAGGCTGACAGGTATTTATAGGGGTACTCATCAGCTTTCTCAGCAGTTTCTATTGCCAATTGTTCCTCACCAGCAGTGTCTATTGCCAATTTTCCCATCACAATTCTATACACTATTGTGATGTAGTTTTTCTCAGGATGTGTCCCAGAAAAAGGAGCATCCCAGGTGGTGGTGGTGGTGGTGGTGGTCCAGTTTCCGAAAGAAGGAAGGAGCATCCCAGATGGTGAGGTCCAGTTGTCCAGATGTGGGGCCAACTTTTAATTGCAAGGACTTTAAATCTCATAGCAGTGATGTCCAGCTTCCCTTGGTCAAACCTGTTAGTCCTTGAGTTGATGTCCATCTTCCTTTCTCAAGCTGCATGTTTCCTTTTTGTATATTCTAAAGCTATAGTTTCAAAAGATCCTTACTACAAGCAATATTCTAAAATTATACTTCCAAAGGTTATTCTTGCAAAACTCTTTAAGGCTTACAAGCAGAAAGTTCCTGTCAAAAAGCAACATCCTTAAAGCTTTAATTCAAATGCTCCTAAATCAACTTAAGACTTATAAAGGTTAATTGCAAACAAAGGATAGGTTCAAAGGCCTTCTTCCATGCTTTATTATTCTCAGTTATTATTAGAATTTGTCTTTATGACTGTCCCATGGTCGGTTTCCACACACATTAGAATCACAAATGCACACATTGCCTGTAGGTACCTGCCCCGAAACACAGCTTTGTGTTTCACATGTGGCTGCTGGGCTGGGCTCCAGAGGGGAATGGCCTTGCAGCAGAAAGTGCCCAGAGAGCCCAGAGCCAAAGCGTCTCTGCCCTGCAGGCGCTGCTGCTCCGTGCATGGAAACATCTCCAGGGCTGGAGTGGGCTGAGGGCTGCTCCTCATCCCACCCAAAAGAAGCCGAGGGTTGGATATGATTGCAGAATTTCTCTCAAGCTGAGCCTGGCAGGGGCTTCTTTACAGGGAGCAGCTGCTACAATAAATACCCTGATGCCTCCCCAGGCTCTGTGTGTTTCAACACTCTTGGCCTTTCTTGATGCTTCTCAAATGAAAGGAAATTCCTGGGGCAGCAGCAGCAGGATTGACCTCTCCCCATAAAATGCTGTTACATCCCTTGGTTTTCCAGCCCATCCAGCTCTTACAGTGGCGATCCTGGCATGTGTCCAAACCCGGAAGATGTTCATATCCCAAAAGGGTGACACAGGGTTTTTCCTGTTGTTGTTAAGACCTGGAAGACTTTGAGGTTTACAAATAGAAGGGGGAGCAATTGCAAGGTGCTGTTCTGTATTTATAGTGGTCTTTTAATGAGTACTAAAATTACAGATGGACCATGATAGGAAAATAACCTGCTGCAGGAAAAACTCAGGATACCTGGTTATTCTCAATATCTGCTGCTGTCATTTAGTAGGGAAAGACGGACAACAAACCACGTCTGAATAACAACAGATTAATGTGCTCTCTCCCTGAGTCTGCTCCCAAAAGATCTGGGATTGAGCAAGAGAAAGGAATTTTAAGAGCTGTTTTGGTTATTTCAGAGAAAGTTTAAAAGGGAGAAGCTGCTGTGTGGTGTTATGATCGATTTTTGGTGCCATAGTCCAAGGAGTTTAGGGCTGGAAATCCCAGCCCCACTGGATCTAAATGAGGAAATCACCTGGCCCTGTCCAACCAAGGTGTCACGTTGGTGAAATTAAAAGGCAAAACACGGTCCATAAGATAGAAAGGAAAGTGGTACTGTCTCAAGAAAACCTCCTAAGCAAGCCTGGCTGCACTTTTTATTCCAGAGAAAAGCATAGTTCAGGAGAAAATAAAAAGTGTTTTGCATGGCTGATCAAAGACATCTGGAAGATTTAGAAGAAAACCCAGCAAGCTGCTGCAATTGATAAAAAAAGATTAGTACAGAGCAATTTTCTTGGAGATAGCCAGGAAAGAGCAGAATAGTAGAGAGCAAAGGGATCCACCCTGAGGTGTCTTGTCCATATCCATGACTGACTCCAACAAATCCAAGAATATCCTGAGCTGGAAGGGACTCACAGGGATCATGAGTCTGACTCATGGCCCTGCACAGGACATCCCACCACAGGTCTGAGAGCCTTGTCCAAACATTCCTTGAATTCACAGGGGCTGGGACCATTCCCTGGGGAGTCTGTTCCAGTGTCCAGCACCCTCTGGTCCAAATCTGATGAAAACTGCACCAGGACAGAGTCCAAACCCAAAGACTAAGGAGAGTCAGGAGACCACTTGGTCTGAATGCACTGAATGTCCCAGCAACAGACCCATGATTCAGAATGGGCAGTCATCAATGCAAGATTAACTAATTGTGGGAGTCAGAAGTAAGTTGTAGTGATATAAATTGAGGTTTTTTGCCTCACTGAAAGGTGCAATGGCCACAAGCTTTCAACAGAGGACTCACAGGAAGAAATGTTAGATTTCCTAAAAGGCCAGTTGGGGTTTTGGAGGATGGAGCCCACCAAGACCTCCAGAAGTAGGAGAGGGGCTGAAAGGATGAAGTCAGCAGGGACAGAAATGGCAGAAAAGCCACACTTGCCAAGGAAATTCCAGAAGCAGTGATGGCAACAGCAGCACTGGCTCCAGCTTCCTCAGCTTCTTCTTTAAGGTGGGAAAGGAGGAAAAGGGGGGGAAGATGTTCTTAGAAGGGAAGGCTTGGCACTGATGGGGCTGTGGACTCCTCACCTGAAACTCCCTGAAACTGTGACACTGGCTCAAACCACGGCATTTTTTAAAAGCTAATTTTCTTGAGAGCAAAATTTTGAGTATGAAAGTGATCTCAGGCTTTGCACCTTTTCTGAGAAAAGTTTTTAAACAAACACTGAAATTCTCAGTGACATGACTCCAAGAACGGAGATACAAGGGTAGACATTGAGAACTCCTTGATTCCCCTGGATCATAATGCATCTTAGGATCAGCTTAATAAAGGAGGAATGGATTTAGGTGCTGGCTCCAGTCCAACATTCATTAATATTTGTGGGTGTTGATGTTGTGGCTGCCCCATCCCTGGAAATGTTCCATGCCAGGCTGGATGGGCTTGGAGCAATCTGGGATGCTGGAAGGTGTCCTGTGGCAGGGGGTGGGACTGGATGAGCTTTAAGATCCTTTCCAGCCTGAACCATTTGGGGATTCTGTGATTCCATGAACACGTCCACACCCAGCCTTACTCCAAACGTGTCAAGCAGGGACGGGGGGTTGGCAGTCCCCAGACAACAGTGGGCAGGAGGAGAAGAAGCTGGCACGGATTAACTGAGCTGCTCTCCACAGAAAGAGCAGCAAGGGGGATTCTCAGCCAGGACCAGCCCCAGAGGGACCCGGGCTCCTCCCTGGATGTGAGGGGGAATGCAAACAAGAGGCGTCACACATTCCTCTGTGCATCCCTCACCTGCAGCTGGCCTGAGGAGGTGGCCAGCTCACGGCCAAAGGGAAGGGTGTGTTTGTGCAGCATCCTGGCTTCCATGTGGGCCAAAGCAGAGGCAAACTCCCGTTTGATTAATGAGCCCTTCGATCCAGCTCCCTGCCTCCCTCCGCGTGCAAGGAGCACGATCCCAGCAGCACGCACTGCTGGCCTTCAAGGGCTGGCTGGGGCAGCTCCTGATAGCGCTGTTTATTCAGCTTCCCCAAGGAAACAGTGTGGATTTTATTAAATGATCCCATCAGTGTTTCTCCATGCTGTCATTGCAGACTCCAAAGGATGATTCCTGTTGGCTCGTAGGTCTTTGTCCGCGCACCGAGAGCGGCAGCCAAGGACAAAGCGTTGCGGGACGGGGCGGTGGGAGCCCTGCTGCTCCGGCTGCACGGCCCTGCCGGGCTCTGAGCCCCCCGTGCCACATGCCAGGCCACAAAGGGGACAGCTGGCCCGCCAAGGACAGTGACACGAGGCACAGGGACACCTGGGACTGCCCTTGGTTCTGTCAGACTCCCGCATGGATGGCTTCAAGGCAGAGAGGCACAGCCCATGGAGACCCAGCCACAGGCAAGTTTTTTATGCTATTTGAAGTGGCATGGATCCTTTTATCCCAGAAAAACTGCACCTGTTTGTCACCTGCTGGTTCTTAGCCCTAAGAATTACATTGATATTGCCAGGCCAGTTTTCTGCCTATTTTTGGCATTTTTCCACCCCATCATTCCCTGATTTTATTCCCCAAACCAATTTTGCCTGTTTTGTATGCACGCTGGTTTTCACCTCAGGAGTGAAGCAAATAATCCACTCAGTGAAGAAAACACAGCTATGAAGTGGAGGACTGTCCCCTTTGGGACACAAAAGCCACAGCCACCCACACTTGGACAAAGCAAGCTGTGGCAATGCCAGGAGTGACTGTGCAGTCAGTATGGATGGAGCCAGGAGTACATTCCCCAGGGAATCCTTCACATGGGCTTGGAGAGGTGCCCAAAATGCAAAGCCCATTCTTTTCAGAGTATTCCCCTGTGTTGCTCTGAGTTTGTGCTGAGGTTGTGGGAATGAGCCAATCCTGAGATGTATCTTCCCATACTGAAAAAAATCCAAGGTTTTTGCTGGCAGGCACCACCTTTTTGTGTGTGTGTGTCCAAGGGCTTTGCTCTCAAAGCTCACCCTGAAGATCCACCAGATGCCTTGGTCACTTGCTCTCTCTGCCAAATGAGCAGTGGGCTCATGCTCTGGGTGAGGGGGGTCACAAAAACACATCCAGCAACTCCATGGCCCTGTGAGCTGCTGAAAAATCAGACAAGGAGCTCTGGAGCTGCTTTTCATGCACATGGGATGGCTGAGTGAGCCTGCTCCTCACCCTCCTGTTTAAACACAACCTCTGCCCTCAGCTGCAGTGAGAGTGTTTCACCCTGTGGGAGTCTCCCAGGGAAGATCTTCCTCTTTGGGAAACTGCAGGTGGAGTGGATGTTTTGAAGAGGTTCAAACCTCCTCTCTCTCACCCATGGAAGGTCACTGTGATCACTGTAAAACAGAGCTTTCAAGTTGTTGGAGCCTAGCCTTTGACTTCCCCACTGTTTTTGTCAGCACCTGCACACACCAAATGTTTCTATGCCTAAAACAGCACTACTGAGAGCTCAGAGTGATGATGTAGAGAGGATTTGGCGGGGAGCCTGTGCAGGATAGCAAAAGTGCAGCTCAGTTTCTGACATATTTTTGGTTAAAAATCATCACATGCTGAAAGCAAAAGTCAGAATTGAACCAAACAAAAATGCATTTATCATCCACAAGTCTAAGATCCTGCAGAATCAAGAAGCTTTCCTTGCCCAGCTTTGGAAAGATCACTTCTCTGGCCTAAACCCTTCTTATGCTTCTTGTTTCTTCTTTATTTCCTTTTTTTTTTTTTTTTTTTTAATTCTTCTTAGGTCTTCAGTTTATTAAGCCATCGTCTAGCCATCCATTGCACTGCAACAAACCTTGGACCAAGCTCCAGGAGCTTGTGGCAATGGCCAGAGCAGCTCTCCAGGGACTGGCTCACAAGGGCTGGGGCAGGGTGACAGTGTGTCCCCTTGCAGAGGACAGGCACCAGCACACAGCTGCTCTCCTTCCCTCCGTGCTGGCCACTTGGTGGGTGAAGTGTTTCTTCTTCTGGCTGCAGAGAATGAGGCTCCAAAATCTGGCAGCAGTAACAAGAAAATGGAACAGCCTTGCCTTTCTTCAGGGTGAGGGCTGCTGTGTCTGGATTTCAGCAGCACTCAAAAGACCACCAAGCCAGCCCATTTCCTGCCACTCCAGTGGGAAAGGGTGGCATGAAAGCCCAAGTCTCAGGTGTCTGCATGGACATGCCTAAGCAGAGACAAATCACAGAATCCCAGAATGGTTTGGGTGGGAAGGGACACTAAAGATCATTCATTCCACCGCCTTCCACTATCCTATTGCTCCAAGCTCCTTCCAGCCTGGCCTTGGGCACTCCCAGGGATCCGGGGCAGCCACAGCTTCTCTGGGCAGCCTCTTCCAAGAGCTGCAACCAAAAAAGTTACAGAGGTGTCTGCATGCACTTTGCAGGTGAATCCCTCACTGGGGCAAGGAGATGAGCTCAAGCTTTGAGTCTTGCAGGGAAATGTTTCCCCTAAGCCAGCATAAAGACTGACTATGTTACTACAGGCTGGAGAAACCCCTGAAATAGTGACAGACAGCTGAAGGGAAGAATATATTGGGAAGGGAATCATCCGGCCGGCTGGGAAACGCAGGGCTCTGAAAGGGGATGGGGCGGCACAGGAAGAACATTCCTTTCTCACTCCAAGCGCCTGCAGCCGCTCGGGAAGCATCGGCCGGGGCCGCCCGCTCGCAGCCCGGGGCCGGCAGCGCTGCTCCTGCCGCGGGCAGATGCTGCTCTGGGCGGCCGCAGGCTCATCCCGGACCAGCAGCATGGATGGAGAGCGATGAGGTGCCCGGCAAGAGGCAGCCTGAGCCCCAGATGCTGCGGGGGGCTGGCGATCGCCGCCGGTGCCGGGTGCGGGCGGCCGCGGGCGGCGGGGTCACCCTGCCCTGTGGCCACCGCTGGGCTGCGCGCATGGAGAAAGAGGGAGAGGGCAGCGCGGGGCTGCAGGGCTGTGCTTTGCAATTCCGCGCCGTGCTCGCTTCTCTCTGCCCTCGGAAGATGGGGGGAACTGCAGTTGCTTCGTGCTTTCAGCTCAAACGGGGCTTTACAGCCCCTTCCCCACCTTGCCGAGGGGCACAGAGGAGTGGATCAGCCTCGGAGCAGGGCTCCTTTCCAGCACCCTGCTGCTCATCTCCTTGTCTCTGCATCTGCTTTGCCACACTGTTTAATTCATTTGTCTGTTCTTCCCCAAATTTCTGAATTATTGTCAAAACCAGGGCTTGTGGATACATGGAAGTGAAGAATGAAACCCCTCTCCTGCGTCTCAGGCTGACAAAGCCATACTTGGGATGTCAAGGCCAACCCAAATGACCAGATGAGAGTAGGAACTGCTGAGGCAGCCCCTGGCTCCCCCTTAAGCAGCACAACCCCCTACACTGTGTCATGGTTTGACACTGGCACAATGCCAGTGCCCCCATGAGAATACCCTCTCCCTGGTTTCTGCTGTGAGATGGGACCAGGAATAAGCAAAGCAGGCTCCCACTTAGGAAAAAAAAAATTATTAACTAAACTACAAGGGAAAGGAAAAAAAGAAAAAAGAAAAAAAGAAACACACAAGGAAAATGAAAACTTCACAAATACATCTCCTCCTCCTCCCCACCAAATTCCCAATACAATACATCCCCCAAATCATCGACTCTCAGTCCGGCACCACCCTTCAGAATACTCCATCCTCAGTTCATCAAGAGGAGAAGGAGTCCTTCTTGTGCCAATGGGGACCTCTTCCTTTCATGTCCAGCACTCTCACCACTGAACACGGACCAGAGCTGCTTCTAGGGTCGACTTTTAAGGATGCTTCGTCCCACTGCAAAAAGGCACAGTCTCAACTTTGGGACATCTGTCCCCCCCATATTTTTCACCCTCTGGGGCCGAGGGGTACCAACACTGAACCCTCTTGGTTCTGAGGCATTGCCTCCCCCTAGAATGCAGTCTCTGTATCACAAGGAACATGGTTCTGTCCATGGCTGTACAAAAAGAGTCCAGCAAAAGCCACTCCATCATCTCTTCCCACTAGCATTCTTCTCTATTCTTCCAACATCTCTCACTTGCCCAGACCTCTCTCACACTTGCCCATTTCCTTCTTCATCTTCCACTCTATCTCTCCTCTAGGAAAGGTCAATGTTCTGTAAAGTTTTTATTGTCCAAAAAGGGGTTAAAAGCTCCTACAAGCGGCCGGCTGCACCCCCCCCCTTCTTCTCCGTCCCAGCCGTGCTGCCGGCACAGGCCCATGTTTATCAAGGTTCAAGGTCACAGTCCCAGGCACCGTCTCTCTCTCTCTCTCTCTCTCTGTCTCCCGGGGGGCTGCCCAATGGCTGCCGGTGTCTCTCTCTCTCTCTCTTCCACCCTTCCAGCCCCGGGGTCAGGCCTACCTCTCCCGGCCACATGGCTTTTCCCCTCCACCCGCCCAGCCAGCAGCTGGGCCGGGGCAGAGACCCGAACTCTTTCCCGCCGGAAACCCAAGAGAACCTCCCAGGGGGAAAGCCCTGCTTTTAACCCCGTGTTCTCAGAGGTGAATCCAATGTCCCAATGGCCACATTATGTGCCAATATTAAAATGTGAACATCCATTGGCCTAACCACAGCATCCCTGAAAACATATTTCCTGTCAAACCACCAGACACGGGGAGGAAACTTTAAGTGGAGGAAAGTTTAGTGTTTTAGAATTCAAGATCTAGAAAAAATCAAAGTAGTTCCAATGGTAAACAAGAAGTTTAGGATGCAGTGCTGGAGGTTTGTGTGTCATAACACGATTGGCTAAGGAAGCTTACAGCTTACACTGTGGCATGATGTGGGAACGCAGGAAATTCCTCTGGCTGCCCTGGAGGACTCAAGCCCCTGCCCAGGGCATTCAGAGACCCTGGCACAGAGCCCAAGACCCCTGTGCCTTTGATTTAGCCCTTGGAAAAATCAATTACCAACCTCGTATGAAGAATGACAAGCCGCCAAAGTTTCAGTAGAATGATAGTGAATTTATCGCAGGGTGAAAAATAGATTGTCGGGGTTTTTAGAATGGGGCTTCAGGGGGCAAGATGGAAGAATCTGGGCATGTCCAGCCTTTCTCCTTCTTCTTCTTCTTCTTCTTGGCCTCCATCTTTTGCTGTGATGGTGGCACTTTTAGATTGGTTTAGAGTAGAAGCTCACTGTCTAGGTGATAGGTATTGGAAAGTCATTGTAAATATTGTACAGGTAGTTTTTAGGATTAAAAGATAACACCGCCCTGGGGCAGGAGAAAGAATTTTATAGGTAAAATACAATAAACAACCTTGAGAGCCAGAAATGAAGAGCTCTGACTCCTTCTTCAACCGCCGGGCTGGGAAAAGAGACTTTGGAACTTATCTTGGGCTCACTCTGACCAGCGACAGACCCCAAGAGCATGAGTCTGTAAGGCGAAATCTTGAAGGATTGGCTCCAAAACATAAATATCCTTGTTGGTCGTGTCTTCTTGACCAAGAAATCCTTCAAAGCTCTTGTAACTACAAGTCTTGCCACCCTGTGAGCCATGCGGTGCAGATGTGAGCCAAACTCACCCTTCCTGTCTATGTAGAAGAGAAGAAAAAGCAATGGCATCATCTGAAAAACTCAGAGGTCCGCTCTCTAGCTCCTTCCAAACTCCTTCAAATCGCCCAAAGTGCGATTTAGCTACAAATAGATGACAAGGACTCTTAGTGCTGGCTCTTGGACTCCAAAGCAGCTGCTTTAGAATCTTTCACAGAACCCTGTGTAGTTCTGTGGTGCCAGAAATGGATCATTTGAAGAAACTTTCCCAACTGACTTGCATGGAGGTTTGTTTGAAGGGTATTTGAGGAGAAAGGCTCCTGGCAGAGCTCTGGGCTTTGGCCTAGCTGTGTCCCCTGCTGATTGTGAAGTGTGCCATCAGCTGCAGGGCTTTCTGGGCTAAAACTATCATCAAGTCACTGGGACTTGCTCTTTTTGGCCTCTAAAAGCTGGACCCACTTTCGGGGCAAATTTGGAGACCTCATCTCTGGGTGGATGGAGCAGCCAGGATTTTCCCAGTTGCCGGGAATGGTTCTCCAGGCCCTGGGTGTAAAACGGGGCTGCCCAGCAAGTGCGGATTTGCAAGATGATAAACAATTGTCTTGGTTTGAAAAGAGGGGTGTCTGCTAAGGAAGGCAGAAGCCTTCTCTGAAATGGAAAATGTCAATCCCCTCCCTTCAAATGATTCTCATTTAGAAATTCAAATGCTCTCGGGGAAAGATATGGGGATAGGACTGAGCCCACAGAGCCGGGCAGCGTTTGCTGATGTTCTGAGCCCTTCCTAAAGATCCTGTGCGGGCTGTCTCAGACACCTGGGGCCAGGGATTCCTTCCAAGCTGGGCCACTTTGGCTGGGCCGGGGGCGGCCCCGGGGGAGAAGGCAGTGTGTGCAAGGGCCCTGGGTGGCACGCTGCAGCACGGGCACCGTGCCATGGAACGGAAGCCGGTGTCCAAGGCCCCTTTGTGACACGTGGGAAATAGAAGCTTGCCCGGCTGCTGGCAACATGCAATGGGGCTCAACGGGACAGAGCGGTGCCGTGAGGAGCCCCCGCACAGCGCACTCGCTCCCGTCTGACCCGGAGCTTCTCCGCGGCGCTGTTCCTGCAGCTGAGCTCGAGGCCAGAGCACGGGACTTGCTGACCTGTGGCCTTCCTGAGGCTTCTATTCTGCAGCTGCCCTCAAGGGCAGAGCGTGGGACTCGGTGCCCCGGAGCTTTCCCAAGGCATCTCTCCCACAAGTAGCTCCAGGCACAGCCATGGAGCAGAGAGGCCCGAGAGTGCCCAAGCTGGCCTGGGTGGAGGAGGAGGAGGAGGAGGAAGGAGGCCCTGGAGCTGCCCCAGCACAGGAGACAGAAGAGGTAGTGCCGTTCCCTCCACCGCAGGAGGGTGAGTGGCAGAGCTGGACTGCAGGGCTGGAGCCTGTGGCAATTGGCACCATGCCATGCCATGCCATGCCATGCCATGCCATGCCATGCCATACCATGCCATGCCATGCCATGCCATGCCATGCCATGCCATGCCATGCCATCCCCTGGGGAAATGCCCATGGACAGGACGGAAGAGGGGCCGGGCAGACACCCCGCAGTGGCCGTGCTCCATCCCCTGGGGCATCCCGGGGCTCTCCCTCTCTGGGCAGCGCAGGGCTGGGCTCTGTTCTCCGGCCTCTCCCGCAGCCCCTCAGCTCTGGCTGCACTCGCTCTTTGCCAGATGCAGCCCTGGAGCGCACACAAGAGCAGGAATCCAGCCGTGGCCGCTTCCGCAGAACAGCGCAGGTACCTGCAGCCACCCCCACCTGGGCTGGGCCTGCTGTCCCTGCTCAGCCCAGCACCGTGTCTGCAGCACTCCATGCAACATCCCCGGCCTCTTGCCCTCCTCCTACAGCTCGTCTGCGACTTTATCCGGAGCATTGGGCAGGAAGAGACCAGCGCCATGGGCACTGGGCTCAGAGCTCACTCAGAGCTCCTCAGTCATGAGACCAGTGCTGCCCTGCTGGATTGGCTCCTGGAGAAGGCTGTTGCCAGGCCAGAACAAGTGAGCAGCCTGGGGCCAGGCTTCAATTCCCCCATGAGTCCTGTGGCTTCCCCAGCCACGCCTGCTGGTCCCTGGGAGCCTTTGAGGCCATGGCAGTGTGTTGGCAAGGGAAGCACTTCTCTGGGGACCCTGGGGACATCTCTCCCTCTGGCAGCTTTCCAAGTGTCCCCGTGCCTTCTCCAGGTGCCCGCCATGGTGAGGTCCATTCGCCGATGGCTCCTGGCCAATGATTCTGCCCAGCACAGGCTGGACAAGGCCCTGCTGAATCTCACCAGAGCACACCCGGGTGACGCAGTGGTGACGCTCCTGCGTGTGGCCCTGTCTTGTGACAGGTATGGGGCCCACCTGCCCAGAGGGCTCAGGCCTCCCCAGCCCATCACCCTGTACCGCCTGGCCCAGGTGTCTGAGCAACAGAGAGTTCCAGGGCCGTCTGGCTGCTGCCTTTCCCAGCCCTGGCACGTCAGCCCCCGAGCCTGCTGCCATGCTCCCTTGCCGTCCCTCAGGGGCCTGTCCCCACAGGGCTGGGCTGCCTGGCTGCTGCTGGCCAGGTCTAGTGGGCAGCGGCAGAGCCGGCGGTCAGCCCGGGCCCCTAGGGATGCCCAGGCCACGGTGCTGTGTCTGAGACCCCCCTGAGACAGAGCTCTAACCCCTCAGAGCTGCCATCTCCATGTGGAAGACCATCATGTGCTCGTCCAGGACTGCGGAGCCAGTGCTGCTGATCCTCCTGGATGTGCTGGGGAGCTGGCCAGAGCGCAGCAAATGCACCTCCGATGGGGACAAAACGGGTGTCTTTGGCCTGGCTGTGAGTTTCTGCAAGTGGCCTTTGCTGGTCCCAGGGCCGCCTCTCCAGCAGCTCTCCATCCTCCTTCCCCCACTGCATCTCCCTGCCTCAGGCGCTGGCCTGAAACCTGGCCCAGGGGCAGCTTCAGGCCCACCAGGCCCCGTGCTCCCCCTCCCAAGGTCTCTGCGGGCCTCTCCCTGCCCTGCTCGGGCCCTGCCCCAGGGACACCTGGGCACTGAGCACTGTCTCGGGGGGCTTTGTCCCTTGCAGGCAACCGTGGTGATGTGGAAGATGCTCCAGGAGCCCCATGTGCCACGTGTAGTGACGTCGTATTTCCCCCAACTATTTGTGCATCTGCTCTTCCAAGTGTTCTTCAGCACAGAAGAGATGCCAGAGGAGGTCGATGCCTTCTGGAAGGAATGCCTGCAAGAGCACAGCCTTGCCACCAGCCCCAACAGGTGCTCCATGCCAGTCCTCCTGTCCCTGCCACGTGGCCTGCCAAGGAGCCAGTGCTGCCAGGGTGACCTGGCCTTTGCTGTGCACACAGGTTTGCAGTGCAGAGCCTGAAGTCCCTGCTCTGCCGAAAGCAGTACAAGGAGGTGGTGGTGTCAGTGGAACGCAAGCGTGGCTGGGACACGCTGCTCTGTGCTGACACCCGCCACTATGCCGTGGGTCTGCTGGCCAGGTGAGACTCCCCTTCTCCCCATTGCTCCTGGCATTTGTGCCCTGTGCCCGGGCTGTCCCACACAGTCCCCGTGGCCCTGGGATACAGGGCCTTGTCACCAAGGGTCGGCCCAAGCAGACTGGAAAAGACTGGGAAGGGAGAGAGCACAGGAGGAGACACCTCCTAAAGGGCCCAGGTCCCCTTGCAGGACGGTGGTGAAAGACCAGCAGGCTCTGCAAGCCTGTCCTTGGAGAGATTTCCTCAGGTTCCTGGTCCCTTTTTCGCCCTCCTAGGGAGATGCGCCATGCTTGTCTTCGGTTCAGCTCCAGTATTGCACTCCACCTCCTCTGGCTGCTCAGCACACAGGAGCCACACTGGGATCTGCCCGCCCTGGCGTTCCTTGTGGAGGTGAGCCGGGTGTCCAGCGCTGCCTGGCTGAGCTGCCTCCCAGCTCTCTGCCCTCTGGGAGCTGCAGCCGCCTGGGACACTGCCCGCGCCCTGTGCTGCTGCTGCTGCTGCTGCTGCTGCTGCTGCTGCTGCTGCTGCCTGGGTCCAGCCCTGTGCGGCTCCGGGCTCCTGCCGGCTGGCTCCCCCATCACTGGCCTGTGCCTTTCAGCTCCTCGAGTGCCTGGATGCCAGTGAATGTGGTGACAGTGTTGTGAAGGTCTCTTCAAGGTACCTGCAGAGCGAGTGCAGGGAGAGGCGTCGCCTGGCACTCAGGGCCCTGCTGGAGCTCATTGATGATCCCTCAATGGTGAGAAGGGAGCAGTGGCTGAAGCTGCGCTCCCAGTGCTTTGGGACAGGCCTTTGGCATCTGGGCCCTGTGGCAGCAGGATGGCCTTTCACAGACTTGTGTTCCGCACAGGCCGAAAGAATGTGGAGCCTGACCCAATGCCTCATGGACCTACTGTGGGACAATGATGCAGAGATAGCTGGCATGACCCTCATCACACTCAGCTTTCTATTCCTGCACGAATCACACATTCTGATGTCAACCCCCACTGCCCTGCAGCTGGCTGAGGCACTCCTGCCACTCTTTGACCACGTAAGGCTCTGTGCCCCCAGCCACAGCCACTGGCTGCTGCCTGGAAACTGTGTGCCCTGTGCATTTCCAGCCCTGTGCCCAGGGGGCCTGCAGGAGCCAATGCTGACGTAGTTTTTCCTTTTTTTTCCTACAGGATAATAGCCAGGTACAGCTGCTCTCCATCAAACTCTTCTGAGACATGATGGAGTATTTGGAAGAGAGAGAAAACCCTTTGAAAGCCCTGTGCAACAGAGCTTGCTTGCACTCTTCTTCCACTGCCATGATGAGAATCAGCGTGTGGCAGAGGTGAGGACTCATGGGCTGCTGCTGTTCCCCTGGCAGGGGGCTCGGCTGTCTCCTGCCCTGCGCCTGCTGGATCGCTGGGAACCCCTGCTGTGCCCCCTCCCCCTGAAACCCCCAGACCCCGGTTCAGGGTGGGCCTGGGACCCCCTGGGACCCCCAAATCTCCCCCAGGACCCCTCCAGGAACGCCAACTCCACCAGAGCTCCCCAAGCTTGGCCCAGGACCACTCTGGACCCCCAAAACCTCCCCCAGGACCTCCAAAACCTCCCCATGGCCCTCAAACCGCCTCAGTTCACCCCAAAATTTAAGCCATACCCACCTGAGATCCATCCAGACCCCCCAAATCCATCAGACTGCCCCAAATCCCCCTCAGATCCCTCAGTCCCCCCAAAACACTAAGATATCCCCTCAGACTCCCAAATTTCTCAAGACCCACCTCAAAACCCCCCAGATCCACTCACAATCCTTCAGTTCCTCTCAAAATCCCCAGAATCTCCCAATTTCCTTCAGTTCCCCCTAAACCCACCTGAGAACGCTCCACACCCTCTCAGCCCAGAAAAACTCCCCCTCATAATGCCAAGAAAATCCCCCAAAATCCACATAACCAGCCACTCCCAGTCAATCCCAGTGTGATTCCAGTCGCTCTCAATGAGATCCCAGTGTAACCCAGTATGGACTCAGCTGCTCTCACTATGATCCCAGTGTGATCCCAGTTGCTCCAAGCATAATTCCAGATGTTCCCAGTTCCTCCCATGATGATCCCAGTTGCCCCAGGAATAGTCCCAGTCCCTCCCAGCAGGGTCCCAGTTGTGCCCAGTTGCCTCCAGGGTAGATTCAGTTTCCCCCAGCATCGTCCCAGTTGCTCCCAGCATGATCCCAGCTGTTCCCAGTGTGGTTCCAGTGCCCCCAGGATGGTTAGAGACACTCCCAGTATGTTTTAGTTACCTCAGAATGATCCCAGTCTTTCCCAGTTCCTCCCAGTTTCCTCTAGCATCATCCCAGTTTCCATCTGTTGCTCAAAGGGTGGCCCCAGTTGCTCCCAGTATGATCCCAGTTGCCCCAGTTGTAGTCTCAGTCCTCTCAGCATGGTTCCAGAACCTTCCAGCCGATCCCAGTTGCTCCCAGTGTGTCACATTTTCCTCCCAACATGGGCCCAGTAGCTCCCAGTAAGCCCCAGTCAGGTTCCATTCACAGCCAGTATAATGCCAGTATGAGTGTAGCCACTCCCAGTATGATCCCAGTCCCTTGCAGTCTAATCCCAGTTGCTCCCAGTCACTCCCAGTCTGATGCCAGTGCCTCCAGTGTGATCCCAGTTTCTCTCTGACCATGCCAGCATGACCCCAGTCGCCTCCAGTAAAATCCCAGTGATTCCCTGTCTCTCCAAGTTTATACCAGTTGCTTCCAGCTTGTTTCCAGTCACTCCCTCCTCTTCCCAGTTGTTTTCAGCACCATTCCAGTTACTCGTAGTCAATCCCAGCATGATTCCAGTCACTCTCAGAGTGATCCCAGTTGCTCCCAGCATGGGCCCAGCTGTTCCCAGTGTGCTTCCATCACTCCCCTATGGTTACAGACACTCCCGGGATGGTCCCAGTTGAACACAGTTGTCCCTGCTCTCATCTCAGTCACTCCCCATATGATCCCAGTGCCTCCCAGCATGGTCCCACTCACTCCCAGTTGCCCCCAGCATGGTCCCAGTTGTTCCCAGCGTGGCCCCAGATGTTCCCAGTGTGGTTCCAGTCCCCCCAGCATGGTTCCAGACACTCCCAGTATATCCCAGTTGCCGCCAGCATGTCTGCAGTCATTCCCAGGCTCTGCCAGTGGCCCCAGTAAGGTGTCAGTTATCCCAGTATGATCCCCCAGTCATGCCCAGAATATCCCAGTTGCCCCCAGCATGCATCCAGTCCTCCCCAGTTCCTCCAGTTTGCTTGCAGCATCATCCCAGTTTCCTTCAGTTTCTCCCAGTAGCCCAAAGTGTGATCCCAGTCGTTCCCTTTCAACCCCAATATGATCCCAGTAAGCTCCAGTTTGATCCCAGTCACATGCCAGCCCTCCCAGGGTGGTCCCAGTATAATCCCAGTTGCTTCCAGTCTCTCCCAGTATGGTCCCAGCTGCCTCCAGCATGGTTCCAGTTGCTTCCTAGATCAGCCCAGTCAGTCCCAGTATGATGCCATTTGCTGCCAGCATGCTCCCAGCGTGCTCCCAGTCATGTCCAGTATGGGGGATGATGTGCAGGGTATGTTCCCAGTTGCTCTCAGATACTCCCAGTATTAGTCCAGTCCCTCCCAGTATGATCCAAAAATGGAGCTCAGTGTGCTCCCAGTCCCTGCCAGTATGAACCAGTTGTGCTCCACATGGTTCCAGTTGCTCTCTTTCACCCTCACTTTTGTTCCAGTCACTCCCAGATTCTTCCAGCATAGCCCAGTTCTCTCCAGCATGTTCCCAGTCACTCCGACTTCCTTCCAGTATGATTCCATTTGCTCCCAAGCACTCCCAGTCAGCCTCAGTGTAGTGGCACTCAGTGCCAGTATGATCCCAGTCACCTCCAGCATGATCCCAGTTCATACTGGTATAAGTCCAGTGTTGGGGAAGATGAAAGAGGGAAGCCTTATAAATATGATTGTCTGGCAAAAGATTTTGAGAATATAGAAACTATAAGCAAGATTGAAATGAAAGCAAGCTTTTAGATACCTTAGTTACTGAACAAATAGAAAACAATGGTCTGGCCCGACCGAAGGTAATCTCGTTTTGATGAAACAACTCCCTCTGCTTGCTGACAGGTCCAAGGGTCAGAGCAGACCCTGCTAGCTCAGCAGAAGGGGTCAAAGAGGAGTTCTTAGGGTTGAAAATGTAACACAGTATGGTGATGTAATGATTCTTGCAGGCTGTATGTAAATGCTATAGGATTTGTATCTTGTACTGGATTGGTTAGTGAGAAATAGAATATTCAACACAGAAGAAGATTTATTGTATTGTAATGGGAACCTTACTCTCTTACACTCTTACCCTCTTAGTCTCTTCCCCTCTCATTCTCTCTACCCCTCTCATTCTCTCTACCCCTCTCTTCTCTCAGGCCTGCTCCAAGCTGTAGCTGGCAGCTCTAAGCAGGGCCCTGCACCCAGGCCCTTTGCAATAAACCACAAGTTCCATGACCTGGCTGCAGAGATCTCTCGTCTCTGTCTGTCCAAACCATCCCACCCCCCAGCACTCCTACAAACGTGCTCACCCCTTGTTTTCCCCAAACCAGGATTTCCCATTCCCAACCCTTGGGAGGCTGCAAGGAAGAGTAAGGTGCCCCGGGACACTGAGGCAGGTGAGGAGGAAGTCAGTGCCCCTTTCCCCTCTGTGCTGCTCCATCTCCCAGCCCAGCACGGCCCCTGGCTGCAGCACAGCCCTGGGGGGATCTCGTTGCCCTTGCCTGTGGCACGGAGGCAAATCCCATCCTGTCCTTGTCCTTCCTCGCCTAGAGCAGGAGCTGAGCATGGAGAGCAGGGAGGACAAATGCCCGTGGCAGAACCTGGTGGCAGAGGCCGTTTTGAGCGGCTCCATGGCGCAGGAAGCCAAGGGGGAGGAAAAGCCCTGGAGATGCCGCACAAGGAGGGGCTGCAAACGCAGATGGCGGGGATGTGAGGGGGAAAGAACCAGCCTGGGCCGGGAAGGGGACCGGAGATGGAGCCAGAGCTTGGAGCTGGTGCTCTATGAGCAGCTCCATGATGGGGAGAAGCCCCACACGTGCGTGGAGTGTGGGAAGAGCTTCAGGTGGAACTCCCACCTGATTGTGCACCAGAGGACCCACACTGGGGAATGGCCCTACAAGTGTGGGGAGTGTGGGAAGAGCTTCAGGCAGCATCGCTGCCTGATCATGCACCAAAAGATCCACACTGGGGAGAGGCCCTACGAGTGTTCCAAGTGTGCAAAGAGGTTTCAGACCAGCTCCAATCTCCTCCGGCACTACCAGATTCACAGAGAGGAGAGGCCCTTCCAGTGCCCCGACTGCGGGAAGGGATTCAGGCACAACTCCCACCTCGTCACCCACCAGCGCATCCACACTGGGGAGAGGCCCTACGAGTGTCCCCAGTGTGGGAAGAGCTTCTCCAGCTGCTCTCACTTGGCCAAACACCAATGGAGGCACCGGTAAGGGAAGCCCTGCGAGTGCCCTGAGCACGGGAAGAGCTTCGTGCGCTGCTGCAGCTCCATCCCCCACTGGAGGAGGCACTTTGGGCATAGCCCTGGTGCCCCACATTCCATGTGATCTATGTTGGGAACACACCTGGCTGCTTCTCCTTTTGGTTTGGCCTGAATTTTCCTCTGCTTCATTTTCATCCCTTAAAAACAGCCAAAACAGTGTTAAAATAAATAAATTGATCAAAAATGTCTACATTCTCACCATTTCAGGTGTTTGAGGGGGATTTTAGGATTTGGGGACACATTCTGTGTGGAGTGCTGCTGTTGCTAAGAGGCAGGAATTTGATCTCACCCTTCTTGTGTTGCTAAGAACTCCTCCCTTGACCCAAACCCAAACTCCAGCCCTGGGATACCCCATAAAAACCCCATGGCCCTGCCTTTGCCCTGTCTTTTGGGGGTCAGAAATGGATTCTGGAGCTTTCTGAAACCTAGACCCATCTCGTTTGTTCCTGGCACTGGCAGTTGCAGCCTCCCTGGACACCATGAACTCTGGAGAATGGGGGCAGCCAGTGAGAACAGGTCCTGGACTGCAAGATAAGTGTGTGTTCTGTTTGCCATCTGTCAGTGGTGGGGCAGTTATCTTCTGTTCATTGGGCAGTTTCTCTCTTCCACAACCAATCCTCCCTGTGGGGAGGTGTGTTCCATTAATAGGCCATTAATTATTAATTATCTTCTGGTAATGGTCCACTGAGTGTCACTGCATGGCTGATAAAATGACATCATCCCACTGGGAGATGCTCCACTCAGGGGGAGGAGCCAAGGATTCCTACCTGGATAGAATCTGAGATTTGGAACACTGTAGGCAGCCTTTTCCTACTGGATTCCCAGAGGAGCAGCTTTCTTCTCCACTGGATTCCCAGGATGTTGCAGTGTGATGCCATTTCCTGTTTCAGCTATCCCAGTAGTTTCCCAAGTGTGGCAATACCTTCTCCCTTCCCCTCCCCCTTGCCTCCTTGCCAAGTGCTGTCAGTCAATCTCATCATTCCAGCAGGGGCGTCGTGTGATTTGCAAAAGTTCAAAAGATGCCCCTCAGCCCTGGGGTCATTGGGTTAGCCAAGTCTCACTTGTCCCCGGAGACCCCGCCCCTCCCACCTGGTTGGTGGCTCACCTGTCCCTTTCCTCCCCCTCCCCCCGAGCTTAAAAGACACAGAGACCATGCGATTGGGATTCTGTGGAGCTGTTACGAAGATTCAGACATATGTGACCTTGGAATAAAACTCTGGATCAGACCCTCTGCAGAATCCATCTCCTTTTCCTCTTCACCTAGCCTGGAGCCTTTCCATCAGAGGTAAACTGAGTTTCTGCCATGCCTGGACTTGTTCCGAGTGCCTAACTGCAACTTCCAGCCAGCCAAAGGTGTCTCTGAGGTGAAATACCACAGCTGCTGCCTTTGGCCCAGCAGCAAGGGTCAGATGAGCCCAGGCACGTTCCACCTAGTAATATTAGGATTATATTCCAATACCAGAGAATCAGCCTTTTTCCACGGGTTTCCCAGAGGATAAGCCTTTTCCAGCTGGATTCCAAGAGGAAGGAAGATTCCCAGGCCCATCTACAGCAGCCCTGGACCTTCAGAGGAAAACTCCACCCTTCTCCAGTATCCCTGCTCCAACAGAGCCACACCTGGCACTGCAGGAGGGCTGCAGCCACCACTGAATGGGACTGCTGCCAGCACCCTGACCCACAGGGGGTCAGGCCTGTTCTGATTCTGTCAGTGGGGATTTTTTGTTTTTACTACTGCATTTATATTTTTAATTTTTCCTAAAAAAGAACTGTTATTCCTATTCCCATATTTTGCCTGAAAGCTCCTTAATTTCAAAATTATAACAATTCAGAGGGAGGGGGTTTACATTTTCCATTACAGGAGAGGCTCCTGCCTTCCTTAGCAGACACCTGGCTTTTCAAACCAAGACAATAACAAAGTTACTTTAACACCACAGATAGAAAATCCATTTTAATCTCTGCAAAAAGCCAATATTATGTGTCCATAACAATAAACCTCTCGCTGAGTGATGGTAGATGTCAAAGCAACTTTGCTATAAAGATATAGTTTTTATTTCTGTTGTTAATTAAGCTTAGTGAAATAGCTGCTTGTGTTAAACTGCCTGCTTGGATGGGATAACATCCAATGCACACAGGATGAGGACACCTGTACAGATCTGCCAACTGTCAGCACTCACTGTCTGAAGTGAGCTACACTTTGGTAACATCTCATGTTTCATGCATGCAGTGGGTGACAAGATGATTTAAAATGCTAATAAAATAAACAAGAAAGGTCATTTATGTTCCTCAAAATAACAACAACAACGACAACAACAACAAGTTCTGGTTTAATAAAAGGTGGAATCTGTTGCTCTTAAGAGCAAAGATTCATAGCTGGAATAAAGAGTGTTCAGCCCAGCTGTTTCTACTATGAGGCTGTATTTCATCCCCCCTGAAAGTCCTTCATGTTTGCACAGAAAACTGTCCTTGCACCGCCCAATAAATTCCATCACTTCAGCTGGCCAAACAACCACTGTGGTCAAGTGGGGTCTGAGCAGCTTCCAGGATCCCAAGCAGCTTCAGAAGCTTCATTTTACACCTCCTCTTCTCCCAGTGAATACCCAGCACCACCATAACTGTGGACCCATAGCTATGGATCACTGGCCTGGCCAGCACAGGGCTAATGTTTGCATCAGCCAGGAGGAGCTGCTCTGCCTGGCTGTCTGTCTCAGCCTCAGCCCTGAGACCCCAAATGCCTCCATTCTGGCCCAATCCTTCCTGGTGCTGAGCATAAGAACTCGTGCAGACAAGAGCAGGGAGGGAATCTCCCCAGCCGTTTATCACCTCAGCAACAAGACCTTGGCACCAAGCTGTTATCTGTAGCAGAAAGCAGCAGCAGGAAGGAGACACCAGATCACCAACCCCAGGCCATGCCCCTGGTGGTGTCCTTACCAGTGATCAGTGTCTGCAGCTCTCCAGGAGCTCAGGGAGCAAGGATGCTCCTCACCATCTCATCTTACCCATGCACCCAAAGCCACAGCCAGCTCTGTGCTCCTGCCCACCAGCACATGCCAAGGCACAGCGTGGGATTCTTGGGGAGGTGTCCTCTGCAGGGCCAGGAGCTGGACTTGGTGATTCTTGGGGGTCCTTTCCAACCCAGGATATTTTGTGATTCTAAGGCTTTGGCCAGCCCAGGTTTCAGCCACCTCCCTGATCCATGTGTGATTGACCCCAAACCAGATCCTGCCTCTGTCTACCCTCCAGTGCAAGGAACATGTTGCATCTACCCCAGCCCCCCTGCTTGTGTCTGATGGATCATGCTGACCTTTTCAACATATTTCTTGGAGTATTATAAAACACTATCTGACAAAAAAAAAAAAAAGAAACAAAAAACCCCAAAAAACAAACAAAAAAAACCAAAACCAAAACAAAAACAAACAAAAAAAAAGAGCCCAAAGGAAATCAATTTGGGTAATGATGGCCTTTTGTTCCAGTTTATCCTGCACCAAACTCCATAGATGGTAACTGAACATTTCCCAGACCTTCACAGTAGAGCTTGGAACTGTCTCTCTGATTTCTTGGTTGTTTCATGGCACATGCATTTCTCCTATATAATCCCAGTGTTTTGCTTAGAAGCCATATTATAACTGTGAATCAATCTTCTTCATTTGAACATCTAGGACAGATTCACACATCATTTCACCATTAACTAGGATAGACTCAGCCTTGCAGATCTTTCAGGTTTCAAGCCTGGCTGTGTTGTTTCAGTTCTTTGCTGCTGCCTGTGTTTTGTGAAAAAAAAATTAAATAACCAGACTTTGGGACTTTCTGTTGCGGCTTGAAGAAGAACACAGGTTGTTTCATCGCTGTTGTGAGACATGTGTTACCCGGCTCATTAATTCACAACAGTTCTTGTTTTCTCTGCCTTTTTCATGGTGTTGTGATACATTTGTGAAGTCCAGGGTTGTACTGCATGTGATTAATGCTGCAGTAAAATCTGATAAACTGAGATTCCAACAAAAAAGTGTGAAAAATGTAACCTCTAAAGTTCTGAAAGCTCACATATGACAAAACCCATAAATCCCCCCAGAGGCAGTCATTATGGAAAATTGCTAACTAGATTATGCAGCTGCACTTGTCATCATTTCCCATTACGTAGAGAATAAACCTGTCAGGCTGATTTATGGCAGAGGGCTCTACAAGATGGGAACTGGCACCTGTACTGTTCTGTGGAAAATGATGAGAAATGCTGTGTGTGCTCAAGTGCTGAATGGAAAAGGAAGGAGGGGAGATAACTGTTATTTGAAGGCACTGATTCAGGGACAAAGACTTCAGAGAGGAGTCATGCTTACTCCCATAGGATGGCAGGAAGAGTATCCACCAACCTGTCCCAACAGCAGCAGCAGCATCAGAATGCGTTCTCCACAGGTGGAGGGAAGAGAGGAGAGAGGAGGTCTTTTGAGGGGACCAAAGTCAGTCATGGAGAAATCCTAGAATCCTGGAATGGTTCAGGTCACAAGGAATCTGAAAAACCATCTTGTTCTAACCCCTGATGTGGGTCGTGACAAACTGAACAGCTGAATGCCTGGCTACTCAGGGGATACTCAAGGTTTTGGATTCCATGTCTGTGCATCTACCGTGGAGCAGCTGGGTCTGCTGGGAGCAGATGGCATCCACCTGAGCTCAGAGCAGGCCAAAAGATGGGCAGATGTGGGACTGAGCAGGGCGAGAGACATCCCTGCACAGCAGCGCTCTGACAAGAGCAGCAGTGGCCTCCTCTCAGTGCCCTTCCCCGAGCAGCAGCCGCTGAACACCATGGTGGCTACACAGATGCTTTTGGCTCTGCAATCCCTTTGTGTTCAAAGGCCATGCTGGGCATTTCAGCTGGGCTGGAAGGTCTGGCTGGGCAGGGAACAGGCAAGAGGCACTGCTGGTGTGAGCTCCATGTGTTCACCGGGGACACAAGGAAGATTCTGTTCATCCAAAGAAAAACACAAGCAGCCAGTCCCTGCTAACACAGCAGTGCGACTCTGTCCAGAGCAGCTCAAATTCTCTGCCAGAACCACCCCCCTGCACCTTCTTGATCTGAAGGGGACTAGAAGTGGTTTCACTAGAGTTCTTTATTTCTGCTGTCTGATAATGGGAAGGTTTCACAGAAGTCTTGGATGGACTGGATCAGGGAATAGTCAAGCAAGAAAAACTGAGCAACCATCACCCAACGCCATTCACAGAAGAACAAGTCCCATTAGGAAAAGCACCTCAGGTGTTTTTATAGTTGATAACATGTATCCTACTCAACATTATTGATTATAATCTTTTCCCTTTGGAAACTTATCAGTGGGGACTTCTGCCTGCTTTGTGAAGGGAGCCCCTGGGGCCCATCCCCTCCCAGAGGGGCTGCACTTGCTGCCTGCCGGGGCTTTCATTGCTGGGCCCACTGGGAGCCCCTGAGCTGGGCTGGGCACCAAGGGCGGGGCTGGCCCGGCTGTGAAGCCTCTGGCCCCTGTGACACCAGGGGCAGCGTGTCACAATGGGGGCAGCTGGAAAAGGCCCCCGCAGGTAACGCTGGCCCAGCACAGCCTGGGCAAGCGGTGAGTGTGCACGTGGCAGAGCTGGGCTGGGCCAGGGCCGGGCCACAAGCACCACACCCGGGCCTGCATTGTCCCCCTGCACCCAGGGCCAGCCCCTGGGGCCGGCGCCTTGGCCGGGGCACGGGGCTCCTGCTGCTGGCCCACTGGCACAGGCCCTGCTGCCTGCCAGCTGCCCGGGGCCCTCTGCTTCTGCCCTCACATCCCTGCGCCTCCGGGCCTCACTTCAGCCTCCACAAGCTCCCTTGGCAGCCCCAGTGAAAGCCTTGTCTCTCTCCTCCTGCAGACCATGGCGCACAGAGCAGTCCTGGCTGGGCTTGTGCTGCTCATCTTCCTGTTCCCACTTTCCGTGGTGGACAGATTTCACGGGGATGGGCAGCCCCGTGCAGAGGAGATGAAAGCGGCCCCCCCAGAGCCAGCTGAGCCTGGCTGGGGACCCTGGCTCCTGGCTGCCTTGCGCTACCTGCACCAGCTCTGGCAAATTGCTCAGCCGCTGCTCCTGCTTTTGGGCTGGTGGCTCAGGCGTAGAAGGGCAGCCACGAGGCAGAGAGCAGCGGCCCAGAGAGCTGAGGAAAAGGCCAGAAGGAGGAAGGTGGAAATTGAGCGGAGAAGGCGGCTCCTTAGGAAGAGATTCAAAGACATGGAGCAAATGCGCCGGGCCACGAAAGAAATAGAAAAGCAAATGGCCAGGCTGATTGGGATGAATAGGGATACAAACAGGATGCTGAAGGTAGGCAGGGCAGGCTTTTGGAGGAGCACAGGCAGTGGCTGTGTGAAGAAAAGCTTCCTGCTGGAGATGCTCTCTGGGCCAGCCAAGGCGAGCCGCACATCTTTGTGAGCAGCCGGCGCACAGAGCTGCGCTTGCTGCCCAGCACAGCCCTGCGCCGGGGCACAGGCTCCGGGCTCCTGACACACCCTGCCCCTCTGCCCTCTCTCTTATTTTATCTGTGTTAACTGTATCTATTTTAACCCTTTTCCATACAGAGGCTTTGCATCTGTTTGGAGGAAAGCACCATTTGAAGGAATCGGGTGCAATGATTGGAGATTGATTCAAATTCTTGACTAGTTTTGAAATATTTAAAATATTTTATTTAAAAATAACTTTCTTTAGCAACATTTTCCAAACTTTTTATTACTATAATGTAGATTAATACTCTTGTAAGATAACACAAATATTTTAATATTAAGTAGTAATTAAATAATGGCACTTTTCTTTATATTATATAGAACTTATGATTCATCAGAATTACTAAGAATTATTGCAGCTAACCAAAACTGAAGTATACTTTATTTTTATCTAAACCAGCAAATATTGCTTAATCTTCATGATCCAATAATTATTTTGTGTCTTGTTTAATATTCATATATACAGTACATAGACTGTTGCTACAAATGCCTACAATCACAATTGGTTAATTTAAATTACACTCTCTGCCCTCCTGTCTCGGGAGGGTGACTTCCCTCAGGCAGCTGCAGTCCCTGTCAAGATGCAATAAAGGCAATGCCTGAACAAACGCTGTGTCTGTGAGTGTCCATGTTGGACTCAGGTGTCAGCTGTGGGGAATTCCTGACACAGGGGCACCACAGCAGCCCTTGGCCATGCAGAGGCTCCTTTCCTCCCCTGCAGCAGCTGCTCCTTTGGTGCTGTGATCCAGCCTCTGCTCTGCGCGATGCCAAATGCAAGAAAACCAGGAGTGCCACCACTCAGACTGTCACTCGGGTCCCGGCAGAGCTCAGGAGCCACCATGGCTGTGTAGGTGTGGAGCCTGCAGTGGGCCATGACAGCAGGGACAGCAGGGACAGCAGGGACAGGGGGACACAGCACAGCAATCACAGCCCGGCTGCCCTGGGACAGGCCCGGCAGGCAGACAGGACACGGGGCAGGCAGGAGTTCCCATCCTCTCTGTGCCCTCCTGAACACAGGCACATAAGGGACAGGGGCAATGGGGACACAGCCGGCCCCTCTCCTCTGGGAATATCCCACCTGCCCAGGGGCCCTGACAGAACGCAGGGGCTGAGGCTCTGCAAGGGGAATCCAAGGGTGAGCAGGAGGACCTCAGAGTTACATCTGCCCACATTCTGCATGCAAACTGCTGCGTGGAGGAGAAAACCAGAGGGGCCTTGCCACAGCAGATCCCATCTGAGGGAAGGTGTTCTCTATTCCTGCACACGGGTGCACCATGCAACATGGAGCACATGAATGCACTTTGACACCAGATTCTCACCCGTGCTCGAGTGCTCTGGCACAGCAGGAGTGGCCATTCCCTAATAACACACGGGTGTAACTCTTGTGCAAAGCAACACAAATTGTCTCTCTCCTCCTGCGGACCATGGTGTGCAAATCAGTCCCTGCCCTGCTGGTGCTGCTCCTCTTCCACTTCCCACGGCCCGTGGTGATCAGTTGGGATGAGGATGCAGAGCTGGGCAAAGAGGGCCTGGAGCAGGCTACCCCAGAGGCACCCGAGCCTGCCTGGGGACCCCTGCTCTGGGCAGCCGTGCAGCAGGGGCCCTACTGGGCTGCTGCTGAGCTGCTCTTCCTGCCTTTCTTCCTTTGCCTCAGGCGCAGAAGGGCGGCCATGAAGCAGAGAGCAGTGGCCCGGAGAGCTGAAGAAGAGGCCAGAAGGCGCAGGACGGAAATCGAGCAGAGAAGGCTTCGCTTCAAGAGGACGTGCAAAGACTTGAAGGAGATGTGGAGGACCATGAAGATGATCAAGAAGAAAATGGCCAGGCTGATTTGAATGAACAGCAAGATGAGCTGGTTCCTGCTGTGAAGCTGAACTCATTGTGTTCAAGGCAGATTTTCTCTGCATGGATGCCATTGTAGTCAGATGAGAAATTGGCCCCTTAATTTGAATGCAGTGGTGCATAGAGCTGTAGTCTAATGTTTCAGTGTAGCTGACCTGTGCCCTGGTAGCAAGGGGTGTTTAACAAATCTGGTATTGCCAGAAGGCTTTTGTTACTCTGAGACTGTGCTCTGCACATGGAGCAGCAGAAGAATTAAGGCCAAATCCTCCCTCAGGAACTGGAGGATATCACACGTGGGTAAGAAGCTTTTGTAAGGAAGAATTGACTGTTCTTCTCTTCCACCAGGTGACCCTGTGCTCCAACACGGTGATGGAGTTCTACCAGAGAATGCTGGTGGACCTGGAGGGTGTTGGCAAGGGAGGGGCAACCCTGATCATCACAGCCAGGTCCCAGCCCTTGCCTGGCTCCCCCAGGCACTGCCTTGCCCAGGCTTTGCTGGCTGCAGCTGCCAAGGAGAAGTGCTGCTGGATGCCCTCATGTTGTGCCAGCTGGACATGAGAACAGCAGTGCTTTGGCAGCAGCCTGTGGTGAAAAGCACCCCTGCTCACAGCCAGCACGGGCCTGGGCCCTCTTCTAAAGGGACCAGCAATGATATCATTGATTGGCCTGGGGTTTGGTGCATGAGGGGGAACAAATTTCCTGAGGGCCTCCTCTTCTTCTTCCTGCAAGAGGCGGAATTGTGCTGGTGGTGAGCACCGTGCACTGGTTTGGGCCACACCAAGCAGCTGCTGAGAGTCAGGGTCTGGCTCTGTCCATGAGGGCCCATGGCAGGGGGAAGTGGCTCCCAGCAAGAGTGGGGAGGGCAAGGTCTGACGAGGGGAAAGCAGCCCTTGATGTGGCAGGTCAGCTCCAGATTTTCTCCTTCCCTCTGCTTCCCATTTTGAGCTTTAATGTTGTCAGAGCTGAGCCCAAAAGTCGTTGTTGCTACAGCAGAATCCCATGCTGCTGTGCTGCTGTGGGTGTCAGTGTGATGCCCAGAGGGATGCAGCTCCCTGGGGCTGTTCCCTGTCCCAGGCAGAGCCATGCAGGCAGTGCCTGGGCTGCCATTCTGTAAAGCAGGTGGGGCCAGGCAGGGCCTGGAGCTGTGCAGTGAAGGAGCCAGGGAGCTGCAGGGCCTGGCAGGGGCTGATCAGCCCCTCTGTGGTGCAGCTGCTGTCTCGTGCCCTCCAGGGCTGGGGCAAAGGGCTGAGTTCTCAGGCAGGGCAGCAGCACCATGGCAGAGAAGGGAGTCATTTGTACTGAGACACTGGGGCTGTGTGTTCCTTGGGCCCTGGGGAGCCCTGATCCTTGTTGGGAAGGCTCCCCCAGAGCTCGTGGCTCACTGGGACTGTTCCAGGAGTCCTTGCAAGCCTTCTGGGGTAAAGGAGGGGCTGAGGCAGCTGTGGGGCAAAAGGCTCTGCCTGGGGCACTGGGCAGCCTCTGGGTGCTGCCTCTCAGGGTTTGGGCCTCCTTGACAAGACGTGTTGGAGTGGGCAGAGGTAGAAGGCAATTTATCCCTGTAGGGCTGTTCAATGTGCATTGGACAGTGACCAATGTGTTCTGCTCCATTGCACAATCTCTGGGGGGAAACGTTCTCCATTCTCTCAGGATCTCTGATTGCCCTGGGGTCATCTCTCTGCCCAGATGTCTCGTTCCTGAGCTCCAAGTGTCCCCCCAAGTGCTGCTGTACGATGAGTGCCACCTGAAGGTGCCCTAGGAGAGGAAGATCCTCATTAGGAATCCCAGCCACCTTCCTGGCTGCTACGGGCTCATTCCCCAGGTTTGGCATCACATCCACCTCCTCCTGTCAAATATTACTGAGGAGATTATTAGGGGAAAAAAGGGTTTGGATAAGACCTTGCTGGTTTCTATTCAGCCTTAAAGATTCTGCTGAGAACAGGATCCTACCCGAATGTAAACTTTAGGAGGCAGTTGAAGCTCCTGAGGAAACAGTTGATGTTCTGGTCTTCAGGGGCTTTTCTTGTGGGAGATCTGAGAGGGTTGTGAAAAGCTGCTGCATCCACAGACACCAGTGCCGGTGCTGGCAGCCTCCTTGCAGGATCCCCTGGGAGTGCTGAGCCTACAATTCTTGCATCTTGTTTATGCCTTTTACCTTTGTCCTGGGCAGTTGTAAACGTGTGTGTAAGTTGCTGTTGCGGTGCATGTTGAGGAGTCTAAAGTTTCTCCAGAGGTGCCTCTGAAGCTGCATTTCATTCTGTCCCTGCCAGAAGCGCAAGGAGGACTCTGCTGTGCTCGACCCCAGCCCCAAGCCCTGTGGGATTGTGCAGCCCCAGAGCTCAGCAGAGATCCCAGCTGTGGTGGCAGTGCAGGCCCTGGGCACTCACGGCCCCAGCGCTGTCACCGGCGTGTTCGGGGATGAGCTGGGTCCCGAGCGGGTGGCTCGGGGATCCAATACGGGGACGCGTCGCTCCGGCAGCCCCGGCAGCCCCGGAGGGCTCCGGCCCCTGCCCGGCAGAGCTGCGGCTGCTGAGACCCCAAAATATCCCCAAAAAACAGGTGAGACACCCCAAAAATATCCCCAAAAATCCAGGGGAGACCCCTCAAAATCCCAAAAAATCCCAGTCAGACCCCCCTGAAAAATCTCAAAAAATCTGGGTGAGATTCCCCCAAAAATGCCAAAAAATCCAGGTGACATCCTCCCCAAAAAATCCCAAAAAAACCCCAAAGTCCAGGTGAGACAGCTCCCCAAAAAAGTTTTAAACATTCAGGTGAGACCCCCCCCGAAAATCCCCGTGAGACCCCCCCCCCAAAAATCCCAGAAAAGAAGTGAGACCCCCCAAAAAATCCAGGTGAGACCCTCCCCCCAAAAAAACCCAAATAAATCCCAAACCCACCCCAAAAAATCCAGGAGAAACCCCAAAAAATAAAACAAAATACAGGTAGATCCCCCCCAAAAATCAAAAAAAATCCCACTCAGACTCCCCTGGAGTTTTTGTGTGCTCCTGGTAGGGTGCACAGGGACAGGGATTCTGCTGGGGAAAACAGGCACAGGCTGCTGGGGAGAGGACAGGAGGGATGGGTGGCACAAACAGCTCCTGGACAGGAGGTGGCAATCTCAGGGTGTGACACAGAATGGAGTTCGGCTAAGCTGGAATCCAGGGGCATTTGAGTTCATTACGCTTTCAAATTTTGAAAACATCTGGTTGAAAATGTCATCTCTCTGAGCACAAAAGAGGGTGTCAGAAGACTTCTGGGAACCTTGAGCTTTCTGTAAAAGAAAGGAAAGCTGGCATTTGAAGAGTGGTTGCAAGGATTGAAACTTATATTAAAATATATGGAAATGGCAATGCCAAATTCCCTGGATGGCACCAAACATCTGAACCTGGGCCATTGTGGCACTGCCTGTAAATCAGTGAACAGGAAGGACGGGCAATGCAGGCTGTGCCAGGGAGCCTGAAGTTTGACCAAACAGTTGCTTTCAAGTATCAGGCTGCTTCCCTTAAAGAGGAGGGTTTCTCCCCACCAGAAGGACCAGTTGTTTAACTGCCAGCCTGGTCTTAACTAGAGATTTCTTGCAAAGGTAAAAGCTTTGGGCCAATAATTTGTAGTTTGAAAGGTTCTCTTCCCTTAATCCTTTTCAATTTGGAGGTGAACATGTAATTTTCTTTTTCCCCAAAAGCCTAGCATTTCAGCTGGAGCGTGGTAGCTGTCCTTAAAGAAATAACTTGAGCAGGGTTGAGCTGTTGAAGGTTTTTTTAGGTTTCCCTGTTGTGGTTTGGTTTGGGTTTTTTGTAAATCTTTCTTGCTTGTTTCCTGGAGCAGAGAGCACAATTACAGTGCTCAGGATGGCTGGAAGAAATCTCCCCAAGCCCAAGGCTGGCAGAGCTGGGCAGAATCCCAGCACCACAGCCGATGGATGGATGGATGGATGGATGGATGGATGGATGGATGGATGGATGGATGGATGGATGGATGGATGGGGAATGCGACCTGAGTCACCTGGGAGTGGTGGACAATGTCAACCAACCCCCAGCAGTGTCAGGGGAACATTCCTGATAAATCCCTGGTGGAGCTGCAGAGTTTCTGGCCTTGGGCACTGGGGGGGCTGTGCTGGCTCAGCACTGGCTGGGTCTGCCCCTCAGTGTCTCAAATCTCACCTTTGTGCCTCAAATCTCACCTTTTTGCTGCCTTCTCTGTCTTTCCCTGTCCCACTGTGCTTTCTGCATCCCCACCAGGTGTTCATGCCTGTCCTCTGTAGTTGCTCAATGCAAGCAGCTGCAGCTGCTGCAGCACCTCAGTGTCATCCCTGGGCTGCCTTTGGAACAGACTTGCTCCAGCCTGGATTGGGAAGGGCTGGGTCCAACCATTTCTCAGTTCAACGTGCCAGCACCCACCCAGGGGCTGCATCCTGGCCAGGAGCTTCTCGTGCAGGTGTCCCTCCCTCCCACTGCAGGTCCCTGTTCATGGTTATCTTATTTTCCAGAGATGAGCTCTACCCACCTAAAGTCAAACCCCAACCACCAAAGGAGAAGGCAACAAGTTTGGATTGCCCGGTAACTCAATGAAAGCACTTCAAGATTTGACAGGAGGATGCAGCCAGAGCCCTGAAAGAAGTGCAGGATTTTCCCCGCTCTTCAGGAGCAGAGGTAGATTTTCTTGTCCATCCCATGCTTGTGTTGCCTCCCCAGCCTGCCAGCACCAAGTCCTGCTCATGCTGAGCTCCCTTTTTGCTGCCGTGCTGTGCTGTGCCCTGACAGTGGGCTGGGCAGCAGGGCCAGTGGCTGGACATGGGCTGAGGGGGAGGGAGAAACAGGAGAGTTTTCCTTGGAGAAGCTGACTCAGATCCTACAGGCCTGTGCTGAGTGTGGGATTTTGTGCCTTGTTTCCTTCCCAGTGTAAGAAGAGGCTTTTCCCTGCATCATCCTGGTCAGATCTCCAGCTTCCCTCCCAGAGCCAGCTGGGATGATCCTGATCTCCATGGAGCCTCTTCCCAAGGCAGCCAGACTCCCTGTTTGCAGGGCTCTGCTTTCCCCCAGAGCTGCTGCTGCCCTGCTGGCCCTGGAGCTGTCTGACAAAGGGAGACTTTGCAAAGTGGCTGTCTCTGCCTCCCAGCACAGAAAATGGCTTGTTTTCCAGGTGCCAGCACCAACTCCTGAGCACCCTCACCTGCCACGAGGCTCGGAGGGATTCAGGTGCTCCCTGGACGTGGCGCACGCTCCCCTGGGAGCGGAGAAGGCAGGAGGGAATCTGTCTCACTGCCCATTGTCAGCGTGGCCAGCAGGGCTGGAGCTGCCAGTGCCGCTGGGGGCCCTCAGCACTGGCCACAGAGGGGCCTCCCATCCCTGCAGGCCCATCACAAAGGGCTGCTGGAGCAGCTGCTTGTTGGAGAGGCCGTGCAGGACACGTTGCAGGGCTGCCCAAGGACGCTGTGCAGCACCTGTGCAGGGCACTGCTCCCCCTGGAACTCCTCAGGTACTCCACAGGAAATTTTGGCAGGAGCTTTTGCTGCAGCACCTTGAGAAAGCAGCATTTAAATCAGAGAGAGAGGGGAAGAGCTTCAGGAGTCAGATGAGCTGGGCTGGACTCCTTCCCTCAGCTCCAGGAGCTCTCACTCTGAGTCTCCTCCTTTTCTAAAAGCAGGAAGTTTTGAAACTTTTTAAAGGCAAGTTGTGCATCAGAGAGAATTTCTGCTGCCAGGAGACATCCCAGTTCCCTTTCATGTCATGTACTAATTAATGCATTGGCCCGTGAGTGTGGGAGAAGATTTTGCCCATGGTCCCTGCCCTGGTCAGTGGCATGGATGCAGGATGCAGTGAGGGTGATTCTGGCAGTGTTTGGGGAATAGGCCCCTCTGGCTACAGCTGCCCTTTGCTCCAAGATGCTCTTCTGCATCCATTCCCATGCTCAGCACCTCAATCTCTCCTGTCTTCCACCCAGGCTTTCAGTATCCTGCTCCTGCCAGGTGTGCTGCAGCCAGGAGAGAGCCAGCAGGTCTCTTCCACCTTCTCTGGCCACCTCAGCAGCACCTGCAGTGTCCCGGAGCTGTGCCACGTGGAGGGAGGCCCCAGCTACGAGGGGCTGGTGCCCGGGGAGGCCTCACATGTCAGCTCCTCCCTGAGCCCCCTGAGATCAACTGTGGCTCTCAGGCCCCTCTCAGGGACAGGTGAGTCAGCCTTCCACAGGCTCCTGCTCTGCCATGGGTTATTGTCCCTGCAGGGCTTCCCTGCTCCAAGGACTCTGAGCTCAGAGGTGCCACACAGCAAAGGCAGCAGCAACACAGGCATGGCCACTCTGAGCTCCCTGGTTGCCAAGAGAGGAAGGACCTTCTCCTGTTGAGACACAACATCTTCTTCTCTATTTGAGTGCTGAGCCCTCCTGGCTCAGCTGCTGCCTGCAGGGAGCTGGGCTCTGGGCTTGCCTTGGCACTGCCTCTAGAGGGGTCTGGAAGTCCATGGTGTTGAGTGGCATCTTCTCCATCATCTGCCTTCTTCACCAAAGCACTGGGATCGTGCTATGGGCAGGTGTGGGGCACAGAGCAAACCTTGCTTTGGGCCCTGCTCCTGCCCCAGATGAAGCCCTTGCACTGCTGATCTGCCAGGGCTCTCCTTATGCTGGGACAGCAGCCAGAAAAGCTCCTGTCCTTTAGGCTCCCCTGCAGCTGCAGCCGTGGGCAAGCACAGGAGAAGCTCAGCTCCAGCAAGGCAGCCCAGCTCAGGACACACAGGCCCAGGGTGGAGCTGGGAGTGGAGGTGCTTCAAGCCAGCCTGTGCATCAGGACTTCTTCAGGCCAGGCTGGAGTTGGTTTCATGGGGAGGAGAGGGACAAGGCTGCTTCCAATGGTTTCCATGGCAGCCAGCACTGGTTTGCTTGGTCCCAGCTGGGCTCCAGCAGGAAATCTGCCTGACAAGAGCCTGCCTTGCAGCCTCTGCTTTCTGACTGATAGCATTGTTCTGATGAAGGAGCAGGCTATGGGTCGTTAAAGCCCAAGACCACGGGCAGAGACTCTCTAACTAATTAGAGTTAGACAGTGCTGTGTTTATTAACACCGGCGGGCGGCACCAGAGCCGTCCCTAAAAGGCGAGACCGCGCTGCCCAAGGTTCTTTGCCCTCTCTTTATTTCCCAAGATCTTACATACAATACATCTGCACAAGCCCAGCACCTCCCATCCCTGCTCTGTATTCAAATGAACTCATTGGTCCTTCACATCTGTGCAATTCTTCCCTTGAATTGGGTCCATGGTCTCGAATTGGGTCTGTGGTCTTAAGGGATGAAGTCAGGAATGTCTTCATCAGGTCTCTGTGACCCTCTGGCACCATCCAAGGTCCCCTGCTTAGTGACTGATTGGCATCAAGCCCAGGTGCTAAACCATTGTTCTCCTGGTTTCAAGATGTTCTTATAACAGTTCACTGACTCCACTTCCTTCTAGAAAGGAGCTCCTAATGGTAAACAATAGAACAATCAGCTCCGGCTTAAGCATCTCACAATCATTAACCTATGGTCTGCCTGTCTAACTTACATCCTGATCAATGGGAATTGCTTCTAAGCCTCAGCTGAAATCTGAACTCTTTAAAATCATGCTTCAGCCATGCCCAGGGGGAAGGGGGCTGAATGAGCTGAGTAAGAATTGTAGGGGAGATGAGCAGCTGTCAGCAATCTGTGCTCTGCTCTAAACTGGGAAGCCAAGAGACAAAGGGCGTTTTCAGGCAGCAGCACAGAGAGCTGCTGGATCAGCCTTGGGCAGGGCCTGGAGGGGTCTGGCTGTGCCTTCAGAGGGAGCTGGCACAGTCAAGAGCCTCTGATGGCAAAGCTGAGGTTTGGCTGGGCCTGGAGGTCCCCTTCCACCAATGCCCTCCCTTGGGATGTTCCCAACCCCTGTGGCTTGAGGAGAATTCACGGGAATGGCCTCAGGGTCAAGGAATGAAGTGCAGGGCCAGCCAGGACTGGGGAGCCCAAGTTTCTGGTGGGGACTCTCAGCCATGGTTTCTGTTTTGGCTGCAGAAGGGAGCTGAAGCAGCCGGCTCAAAAGCTTGAGGAGGAGGCAAAAGCCTTAGAGGAGGGAGAGAGGGGGAAGGAGGAAGAGAGGCAGAAGAAGGAAAAGAAGGGTGTCTCTGTGGGGAAGCAACCCCCAAAACCAGAGAAGGGGAAAAGCAAACAACCACAGAAGAAGAAAACCAAAATCCCAAAAAAGGAAACCAAATCCCCAGAGAAGAAGGAAACGAAAGCCCCAGAGAAGAAAGAAACCAAAGCATCACAGAGGAAGGAAACCAAAATCGCAGAAAAGAAGGAAACCAAGATCCCAGAGAAGAAGGAAACCAAAGCCCCAGAAAAGAAAAACAAACCTCCAGAAAAGAAGGAAACCAAATTCCCAGAGAGAAAGGAAACCAAAACGCTAGAAAAGAAAGAAGCCAAAGCACCAAAGAAGGGGGGAACCCAAATCCCAGAGGACACAGCTGAGATGGAGAAGAACTCTTTATTCTTTATTCGCACAATTCATTTTACACAGTTTTACTGACCTCGCGTGCAAGTTCAGTTAGTTCATAGATTTCCTAGCAGTTATTCTATTACTGGTTAATAAAATAGATTTTACTTGTGCATCAAATCTCTCTGTTGTATTGTTTACCTGTTGTCTTCACTGATTCTCATGGACAAATCCCTTGTTGTTGCAGGTGCATTCGTTTTTCACCCTCAGAACAGATCGTTCACAAAGTCTCATTCTCACAATAGCTTCCCATGGGAACTTGTAGCTGCTTAGCTGCACTCAGAAGAGATGACAGGCCAGCTGTTAGTATGGCAGAATAAGGCCTGATTTCATAAGGCCTTTCTTTTATCATTATCCTACCTGTCTATGACATCTCCCCCTTCTCGTTCATTCAAAAAAAGCTCCTATGTTCTGATGCTGAAACAGCTCACTCTTGTCAGGGCATTATCTCATCAAGGTTATCACTGGTTATCTATTAGATATGGGATTGTTGCCGCCGCTTGGGGCGTGGCGTCCCGGGTCAAGGACAGCTCGGTGGCTGCACCTTTGCCACACGGACAAAGCACATGCATACACCAATGTGGTGGATGGTAACTGGCATTTATTAACGGTTAGACGGGGTCATTTATAACAGGGGTTAACAGTCAACGACACGCGGGGCTAAGTAATGGTAAAGGTGAGGGGTTCTGTCTGCCAGTAACAATGCGAGAACTTGCGGCTGGTCCCTAATCTCCCACATTTTTCCCCCCCTTTATGATTAATTAAAAACATAGAAAATGTAAAGGTTAAAACTGACAACTGGTAAACGTGTAACTGGTAAAAATGTACTGAAATTGAACAATGCAACACAACTGTAACAAACTCGTCTTAAACAAAAAAACAAAATGTTAACTTTTTCTAACCGGTTTTTAAAGAACAACACTAAAACACCTTGTATACACTTGTTTAAACTGTAAGGCCCAAAAATCAAAGTCTAGGAACACTATTGCAGGAGGGCCAAAAAGGTGGACACGAGGGCCTTTTTGTAGAGGCTTCTCTTTGTTGATGCTTGGGACGTAAAATGCACCTGGAGGAGCACCATCTGGCGGGAGCAGGATGCTGAAGAATGGGTCCCGGTGTGAAAATAAAACATTGATCTGCTCTGTTTCAGTCATAGGGAAATGTAAGATGGCAGCAATCAGAAATCAATCAGATAATACACATAATAATAACACATCTGAACTATCATCCCAGAGTCTGTGACAGCTGATGAACCTTAAAACAAGAGAGGCCTGGAGAACTCATGTCCGGATTCATGTTTCTCCAAATTCCCTTTGAAAACAGGCTCAGCTGTCATATATGGTACTTTTTGATGCTGAAAACATCTGGGCTGATTGTCAATTATTCCATTCAAGTAGAGCTAGAACTTGGCCAGAGTTCGAACTCTAATTGATGGACATCACTTACATACTTTTATAAATAGGAAACTTTAGGATGAAAGACCAATCAAACCATTATACAATTGATCCCTTCGAAACTTCGAGCCATGACTGAAACCTTTCCTGCTGAGCCTCTCCCCCAGTCCTTCTCTGTGCCAGCCTCTTTCTTAGTTCGGTCACAGAGTTCCTCACGACCCCGGGATGGTCTGCTGTCAGGCTGCTTGATGATTTGTCGCGGCCTTCAGGAAGCAGGGTATATGGGCCGCAGGGGCATCTGAGGATTCAGTCCTGCAAAACAAGCTTTACAAATTTTCTAGATGAAGCGATGGTGTTTTCAAAGCCAGAGAAGCACTTGATAACAGCAGCACCCTGGACGCTGGGCCACTGCTGCTGCTGCTGCCCGTTCTGCGTCAGCACCCCCAGCACGGCCCAGCTGCCGCTGCTGCTGAGGGCGGCGGGGGAGGACTCCCACCGCCCCGCACAGCTCTTCTCTCCGGTGCAATGCATCGCCCGGACATCAGTACCTCACTGCCCGGCTCCGCTCGCCACCAGCCCATGGAAGGGTCCGGCCGCCCCGCGCCGCCCAGGCCGCCCGCCGGCCCTGCATAGGTGCAGCCGTTGGAGGCGGTGGCTATTGACCGTGGCCGGTTGGGAGCCTGGCGGCTCAACTCCCGGCACGCCGCCTCGACAGCCCCGCCGGCCGCAGGCCGCCATGGTGACCCCCCGCTCTGGGCCTCGTCACCCTGCAGTACATGAGGTGGAGGCCCCGCCCAGGCTCCCTCGGACTCCGAGTCAATGGCGGCGCCCCGCGCCTCCAAGCTAACGGCTGCACCTCACGCTTCCTCTAGCAGCCCGTCCCAAAATGGCCGCTTTTTCCCCGTAGTCAGGGTGCCTGGGCCGGGAGCTGCAAAGAGTGCTCCCGCGGCTGTGAAACCCCACACTCAGCAAACTCATGATCGCCTGCAGTCTGTGTGGCCGCCCCCACACCCTGCCGGGCCCCGCCTGCAAACAGTCCTGTGTGGCTTTCCACTTTCCCCACTCCTGCTGAACTTGCTGAACCTTTTTCAGAGCCTGCATGACCCTGCCCCATGATTTTAGATTTCGCCCTGAGTCTGAGGACATAGCCTCCTCTGCTAGGGCCCCAGTACAATCATCCCACACTTCCGGGTGGAAAATATCCTCCGGCTGCCCAATTACCCCAATGCGCAGGAGCCTTGACACCGTGAGGATAAAGTCTCCCAGCTCACAATCTATGTCCCGCTGTCTGTGAATTTTAAAACTGACCTTGGCAAGGGGCTACATCCTCTCCTTCGCTGGTTTTCGACACGAGACCTCCTCTTTCACCAGCTGCGGTGTGAGACTTCCTCCTTCGCTGATTCCCGGCGCGAGACTTCCTCTTTCGCTGCCCTTGGCACAAGCCTTCCTCTTTTCATCGGTCCTAGGCGCAAGCCTTCCTCTTTTGCCAGCTCCTGGCGTGAGCCTTCCTCCTTCGCCGATTCTTGGCACAAGACTTTCCCCCTTCGTCGGTCCTCTGGGAGTGTCCTCCCTGCCAGAGACAGTCCCGCTGCTCCAGCTGCCGTTCACTCACCCAGGCGATTCCCGCTTCCCAGATCACTCCCGGGTTCTTGGCATCACTTGTTGCCGCCGCTTGGGGCGTGGCGTCCCGGGTCAAGGATGGCTCGGTGGAAGCACCTTTGCCACACGGACCAAGGACATGCATACACCAATATGGTAGATGGTAAATGGCATATATTAATGGTTAGAGAGGGTCTTTTATAGCAGGGGTTAACAGTCAACAACATGCGGGGCTAAGTAACGGTAAAGGGGAGGGGTTCTGTCTGCCCATAACAACGTGAGATCTTGCGGCCGGTCCCTAATCTCCCACATGGGATAAGATACATAAAAGACCACTTATAATCAACAAAACTTACCAAATTCTATCAAGTCATTGACACAGGGTTTTGCAGCATGAGAATACAAAAGAATAATGTCCAATGTCTCTTGGGGAAATGGAAAGAAATGACCATTGTTTCCAATCAGTTCAGAAGTATGAGAAAGTCTTTGAGCTGGAAATGTTGATCTTTGACATCACTGAATGTCCCCTGGCAGCTGGAACAGGGAATAACTGGAGAAGGTTCGTAGGAGCTCTGTACCATGAGGATTCCAGGAGGCTTTTGCTGGCAAATTGCCTCTGTCAGTGCCCAGACACAGCCGTGTCTGGCCAGGCCTCCTCCTGCTCCTGCTCTGGCCACAAAGGCTGCAAGGTGATGAGGCTATTTCTCTCTGCACTGGGCCTCATTTTTTCAGAGCTGATCAGTATCTGATGGAATGAACAGGTGACTGCTTTGAGCTGCTGGTGATAAAACACAGGCACATCTTCTTCTGAAGGGAATGAATCAATCAGGCTGCACTGTGGTCCACTCCATTGGGATTTAGATGGGATGATCTTGTTTCCAAATTCCTAATGTAAATATTGCATTGTTCAAAATGATTCCTTGTCCAAATGTCTCATGTTCATATTGCATTATTTGAACGTTCTTAAGGTGTTCATTCCTCTTCTTTTTTGTTTTTTAAGAATGAGATGCATGTCTTTTGTTATGAGTATGAAGCAACATCACAGTAAAATAATACATGCAGTGGACAAGAAACTGAAAGCAATTAGGAATAATTTGGATACAACTATCAGGAATATTTCAAATAGCAGACAAAGCTAACAACGTAGGTGGAATTAGGTAAATAGCAATCTCTGCAATAATGTACCATCATCCCAGAGTCTGCAAACAGCTGACAAACCTCGATTCAGGGGGGACTTGGATCATTATTTCCAGATAATAATTCCCAAGCTCCCTTTAAAAAGAGTTCAACCGTCATGTCTAGAGAGTCAGATTGCCAAGTCAAAGCAACTCAAATCTAGTTTTGATGCAGAAAACATCTGGGTCTGTTGGCAAATTCCCATCCAGGAAGAGCCAAGGCCTGGCCCCCACCCAAGCTCCAAGTGGGAGAGAATTCCCTGAACATCATTTAAAACAAGGCTCTTGAGAACAGCGCTGAGGAGTAAAGGTCTGGGGGCGACAGACTAATGAACCATGCAAGAGCTGTCTCCTCCAAAATTCCCTCAGCACAGAGATGCTTTAAACCCAGCAAACTGTTAGAGTGGTTCTGTAATAATCATTGGGGCTGCATCTGATTACTGAGAGTAGATGTCACAATGCCATCAGTTTAGAGGAGGCTTCCCACCAAGCTGAGATATCATTTCTTGGAACTGTGAAAAAGACTTAAAAATGATGAGACAGCCCTGGGTCAAAGCATGGAGGATTTTGGTGGGATTTTGGGCAGATGGTTTGGTGTGTATCCAGAGTGACTTTGGGCAGATTTGGGGCCTGCTTGGGGCAGGTTTGGGGCAGATTTGTTGCTGATGTTGGGGTTTTTCTCCCATTTCCCCAGCTGTGGGCAGAGCCCCAAAGCACATCCTGTTCCTGCCCCACTCCCTGAGGAGCCCAAGGAGCTGCTGCTCCCCATGCTCTGCACCCAGGGAGATCTGGGGCAATCCCGGCATCCCGGGCATTCCAGGCATCCTGGGCCCTTTGGGGCATTGGGGGATTCTGGGGCCTGGGGGGCGAGAGGGGTGAGGAGGGCTTGGGGCTGGATTGTCTGGGGAAAGGATCGGGATTTTGGGGGAATGTCTGGAGTTTTGGGAAAGACCAGGGTTTGGGGGGGAGGAAATTCTGGATATTTTAGGGAGGAAATTTCTTGAATTTTGGTGGAAATTTTTGAGGAATTTCTGAATTTTTTGCAGAGGTCTTCTGAATTTTTTGGGGAGGGATTTCTGGATTTTTGGGAATGTTTCTGGAGTTTTTGGGAATGTTTCTGCATGGGGAATGGGGTTGGTTTTGTATAGTTTGGGGAGGAATGTTTCTGGATTTTCTGGGGAAAGTTCCTCATTTTTTGGGAATGTTCCAGGATTTTTGGAGGAACATTTCTGGATTTCTTTGGGAATGTTTCTGGATTTTTGGGGGAGTGTTTCAGGCATTCTTTTGAGAACATTTCTGGATTTTTTGGGGAACATTTCTCCATTTGGGGGGGAACATTTCTGGATTTTTGGGGGGGAATATTCCCAGGTTTCTGGGGAACACTCCTGCGTTTCTGGGGAACACTCCCGGGTGTCTGGGGAACATTCCCGGGTGCCTGGGGAACACTCCCGGGTTTCTGGGGAACACTCCCGGGTGTCTGGGGCTCTCCTGGCCCCGTTCCCAGCCCAGGTTCCCGGGGTTCAGGAGCTGCCCTGGTGCCCGGGCCCCGCGACATCGCCTGGGTGCAGTTGGAGCCCGAGGTGCAGGCGGGCGCCGCCCGCGAGGCCCTGCAGGGCTTCAGCATCACCCAGAGCAGCGCCAGGAAGATCTCCTGCGCCAAAAAGGGACCCAGTTTCCCACCCAAATCCCCTTTCTCCATCCCAAATCCTTCTTTGTGCATTCCAAATCCTTCTTCTTTCACCCCAAATCCCCTTTCTCAGCCCCCAGGGATTTTGGGGTTCCAGAGGGGTTATTGGGGTTTTTCCCAGCATTGTACCCAGGGTCTTTCTGCAGACATTGCACCTGGAGCTGCCCCAAATAAACCCCAAATAACCCCAAATTTTGGGACTGGGGGGGGGGGGGGGGTGATACTAAAATTCGGGGTTTGGGGGTGTTTGACCCCAAACTTTGGGAACAGGGGGGTTGATCCTAATTTGGGGTTGGGTGGGGTTGATCCTAAAATTTGGCGTTTAAGGGATTTTGAAACCTCAGGGTTTGGGGATTTTTGACCCCAAACTTTGGGAATTGGGGATGTTTGACACACCTGGGTTTGGGATTTGGGGGTTTTTGTTTCCAGGATTTGGGGTTTGGGAGTTTTTTTCCCCAGGATTTGGGGATCAGGGGGTTTGACCCCCACACTTGGGATCAGGGCAGTTGGACACCCCAACTGTTTCAAACCCCAGGATTTGGGGTCAGGGGGGTTTTGACCCCAAAGTTTGGGAATTGGGGGGATTGACCCCAGGATTTGGGGGGATTTAACCCCAAAGGTAGGGGGATCAGGGGATTTGACACCCCAGAGTTTGGGTTCGGGGGGCCTTTGACCCCAAAGTTTGGGGATTGGGGCATTTGACCCCAAACTTTGGGGGTTGGGGGTGTTTGACACCTCAGGATTCGGGATTTGGGGGTGTTTGACCCCAGACTTTGGGAATGGGGGTATTGGACACCCCAAATGTTTCAAACTCCAGGATTTGGGGTCAAGGGGATTTAACCCCAACATTTGCAAACTGGAGAGTGTTTGATACCCCAGGATCTGGGATTTGGGGGATTTAAGGCCTAAAATTTGGGGTTCGGGCTGGGGGGGCCGGGGGGGGGGGGGGGAGGTTGAGATCCTAGAGTTGGGGTCTGGGGGTGTTTGGCCCCCCCAGTGTTTGAACCCCCAGGATTTGGGGTCCGGGGGAGTTGACCCCAGGATTTGGGGTGTTTGATCCCAATGTTTGACCTCACCTCGGGTTTGGGGTCGGGGTTGAGATCAGGGACATTCCCTGGAGCCAGCGGCGGGATCGGGATCGGGAACGGGATCGGGAAGCGGAACAGGAACGGGGAGGGTCCCTGAGCCAATGCCGGACCCCAACCCCAGGGAGAGGCCCCGCCGCAGTCCCGGAATGGCCCCATCCCCACAGTCCCGGAGCCCTCCCCAGGCCCAGCCCCTCCCCAGCCGCTGAACGGAGCCTCCCTCAATCCCAGCCCGCCCCGATCCGGGCCGGAGCCATCCCCAGAGCCTCCCCCATTCCCGGCCCGGACCCTTCCATCCCTTTTTGGGGCGGCTCCTGCCGCTCCCCGCCCATTTCTGGGGGTTCCAAAGGGCCCCGCGGACCCTCCCCATTTTGGGGGTGTTGGGGTGGCCCCAGGGCCGCCCCGAGGGCCGAAGGGGGATCGAAAGCCCCAAACCCGAGGGGCTCCTGGGGATGCCCAGTTCCTCCCGTCCCCACCCGGAAACATATTCTGGCCAATCAGAGCGCGCGGCGCTGATGACGATCCTGTTGCCGGGTAGAAATTTGGCGCACTGGCCCCGCCCGGCGATTTCCAGCGAATCAGCGCCCGGCTCGGCTGTGACTCATCGCGTGCCGGGCAGAATCCAGCGCCTCTCACAGCGCTGGCCAATCAGAGACTGCGCGGGGCCATTCCCAGCCAATCAGAGCGTTTGTCGCTGATGGCTCTCAGTGTCCAGGAGCGCAATTTGGGGCGGGGGGCGGTGACCCCGGCGATGGGGATGGGGCGTGCGGGGGCAGCTGGGGCCGCACTGGTGGCACTGGGGGCGCTGGGAGCCCCCCAGGCCGCGGGGGGAGCGGGGGGTGCGGGGAGAAGGGGGGGGGGGGGGGCCCAAATTCAACCAAAGGGGGGTCGGGACCCCCAAAGGGAGCAGGAGGGGCCTGGAACCCCCAAAACCAAGCACGGGGGAGGGGATTGGGGGAACGATGGGGAAGGAGCGGGAGAGCGGAGGAAAGAGAGAGATGGGACCCCCAGATTGAGGTGGGAGGGAGCTGTGGACTGGGGGAATGCTGGGAGAGGGGAGGAGAGAGGAGGGAAAGGTGGAATGGGACAAACTGGGCGAGAAAATCAAACTTTGCAGGCAGACAGAGCAGGGATTTGTGTATCCAGCACTGGGAGCGAGGGGGATCTCTCTGGCAAAAACCCACTCGGTCTCCTTTAGCCTTCAGTTCCATTTTAAAAGTCACAATTACAACACTTCATTAGCATACTCACATTTGCATAAAGTTGTGTCACGATTTTACAACCCTGTGTGGCTTCAGCGCCTGCGTCAGTTCCTCCTGTGGTGGCCTTCAGTCTTTTGGTGCTTTTTTGATGAAGGCTTCTGTCGTGCTCCTCACGTTGGAACTTTTTACCTGGATCATCAGCCCATGCCTGGTGCTCTTTGTTCTTCAGTCTAACCTGGTTTGAGCTGATTTTGCCCTTTGCAAGTTCTGTTCAAACTTGCTCTCTTGCTCTTGGTGCGTTTGTTGTGTTGCTTGCTCTGCTCTCTCGCTTTCTCTGCTGTCTCAATGGCTTTGCCTGCACATCTCGCTCCAGGGCTGCTTGTGCTGAACCTTTCCTTGCACAGCCCTGAGGATTCCCCCAGCCCGGGCTCCCAGCAGCTCCAGGCCCAGCCAGGAAGAGCAGCAGGGCCAGGGCTGGCAGGGCGTCCCCCCAGATGTGGCCCCCGCTGGTGGCACAGCCGGACCCTTGGGAGGCTGCCTCAGGCTTTATTGTCCACCAGCATCCCAGGAGGGAGCAGAAAATCCTCCTGCAGACGCTGATTCCGGAGGCTCCCAGCGCTTCCTTGTCTCCAGCTTCTGCCAAGCCCCAGTGAAACCTCGGTGCCACATTGTTCCACAGCCTCACAACGCCCTCCTGGCTCCCGTGAGGTCCCTCTGTGTCCCGCTGCAGCCTTGGCTCCATCAAGCTCTCCTGGCTTCCATGAGGTCCCTCTGGGTCCCGCTGCAGCCTTGGCTCCATCAGGGTCTCCTGGCTTCCATGAGGGTCTCCTGGCTTCCATCAGGGTCTCCTGGCTCCATCAGGGTCTCCTGGTCTCCATCAGGGTCCCCTGGTTTCCATCAGCGTCTCCTGGCTCCATCAGGGTCTCCTGGCTCCATCAGGCTCTCCTGGCTTCCATCAGGGTCTCCTGGCTCCATGAGGCTCTCCTGGCTTCCAAGATGCTCCACTCTGTCCCAAGGGGCATCCGCGGCTCAGCTTTGGAGCCCTGCAAGATCCAAAGGTTCCCCCCAAAAAACACCAGCCCAGGGACCCCCAGGATATTTGGGCTGAGCTCCCGCTGCCCAGGCACCTGCATGGAACCCAAGTGACCGCTGGGACTCCATGGAATGTCCTGGAACAAACTGTCCCTGGTCAGACAGGGGTGCCATGGAACACAGGTGCCACTGGGACACGGACACTGCCCATGGAACCGAGTGTCCATGGGGACAGAGCCGGGCCTGATGGAACACAGGAGAACATTGTCACCCAATGGAATCCATGGAACCAGGTGTCCATGGTGACACTGGAGAACATTGTCACCCCATGGAATCCATGGAACCAGGTGTCCATGGTGACACTGGAGAACATTGTCACCCAATGGAATCCATGGAACCAGGTGTCCATAGTGACACTGGAGAACATTGTTACCCAATGGAATCTCATGGAACCAGGTGTCCATGGTGACACTGGAGAACATTGTCACCCCATGGAATCCCATGGAACCAGGTGTCCATGGTGACAGAGCCGGGCCCAATGGAACCTACTGGAACACAGGAGAACATTGTTACCTGTTGGAACCTGAGCTGCTGAGAATTTCAGACTTTCTGAGCTGACAGACACTGACCCCCAAGAGAACACTGCATTTGGCCTGAGGCTGTGGAGAAGGCTTCCAAAATGGAATGATGGAACTGGGATTATGGGTGTGGAGTTTGAATAGAAGGGTGTAATATCACATGGTGGACAACTTGGAGTTTAAGGTTTTAGAATATAGTAATATAGATAAAATAAGATGGAGGTTTTAGGGTGGAGGCTGATCCTTTTTCTTTGCTGCCTCCTTCTCCTTCTCCTTCTCCTTCTCCTTCTCCTTCTCCTTCTCCTTCTCCTTCTCCTTCTCCTTCTCCTTCTCCTCCTCCTCCTCCTGGTCCTCATCCTTGTCCTCCTCCTCCTCCTCCTCCTGGTCCTCATCCTTGTCCTCCTCCTCCTCCTCCTCCTCCTGGTCCTCATCCTTGTCCTCCTCCTCCTTCTCCTCCTTGTCCTCCTCCTCCTCCTCCTCCTCCTCCTGGTCCTCATCCTTGTCCTCCTCCTCCTCCTCCTGGTCCTCATCCTTGTCCTCCTCCTCCTCCTCCTCCTCCTTGTCCTCCTCCTCCTCCTTCTCGGGTTTGGGTGGTATTGTGTAATTGGATAAAAAAGTCCCTTATGTTGGGCACGGGTGATTGGTTATTGGGTTAAAAGTAAAAATAATTTAGGTGTCATTTCTTAATTGGACAGTTTATCCTCAAAAGACCTTGAGAGAGAGACCAGAGAGAGAGATGGGGCTCCATTTTTACCTTGTTAGCGAAGTGCTGCAGAACTCACAGCTTGTGAGACTGTTCTAGAGACAAGAGCTAATGAACACCTGAGTCCAAACAAGAAATGCTGTCTTGGGATTTCATCCCGACCTTGGCAGAAAAGAAGCAAAAGAATTGACTGTTACCCCACGGAATCTCATGGAACAAGGTGTCCACTGTTTGATGGTGCAGCCTCAGAGAGTGGTGAGACCATTGTGTCACCATGGAATATCCTGAAACCATGGCTCCCATGTGACAAACCTGGGCTTTATGAAACCAAGGACACCACTGGGATGCAATGGAATCTCAAGGAACCAAGGGTCAACTGTCAACACATCGGCTTCTCAGGAAACCAAGGCAAACACTGTGACACAGAGAGGGGCCCTCATGGGACCCAGGAGACCATGGTGACACCGTGGTGGGATCTCATGGAACCAAGTGTGAATTGTTACAGCACCCAGGAGACCATGGTGACACCATAGAATCTCATGGAACCAAGGACCAGTTGTGACAAAGCTGGGCCTCATGGAACCAAGGACACAGCCGTGATGCAATGGAATCTCTAGGATCCAAGGATCAATTGTCAACACATCAGGTTCTCATGAAACCAAGCAGAACATTGTGACACAGTGGAATCTCATGGGAGCAAGGCTCTGCTTTGATCAAGTGGGGCCTCATGGGACACAGGTGTCACTGGGACATTGTCAGGCCTAGTAGGAACAAGACACCACTGTGGCAGACCAAGGCCTCATGGGACCTAGGAGAGCCCTGTGACACAATGGAACCTGATGAACCAAGGGCCCATTGTGACACGGCAGGGTGTCATGGAACCCCTGTGCCACTGGGACATTGCCAGGGCTGGTGCAAGCAAGGTTCCACTGTGACAAAGGCAGGCCTTGTGGCACCCAGGAGACCATTGTGGGACAATGGAATCTCATGGAACCAAGGCCCCATTGTGACAAAGCGCGGCCTCATGGAAGCCCAGTGCCACTGGGACATCTCCAGCCTTGGAGGAAGCAAGTGTCCATTGTGACACAGCACAGCCTCAAATCACAGGAGAGCAGAGGGATGCCATGGAATCTTGGGGAACCAAGTGTCAATTCTAAACACAGCGAGGACTCATGGAACCCAGGAGACCATTGTGATGCTGCACTTTGTCACAATGGGGCCGTGCTTCTATGAAAATCCATGTTCTCCTAGGTTCCAAGAGGCCCCTGTGTGTCACAATGACCCCTTGCTCCCACGAGCCACATGCTGCGTTCACAACTGACACTTGCTTCCATGAGATTCCATTGCGTCACAGTGGCCCCCATGTTTCCATGAGGTTCTGCTGTGTCACAGTGGACACTGGGTTCCACAAGAGCTGGCAATGTCCCAGTGGCACCTGTGTCCTGTGGGCCCCACTTTGCCAAGGCAGAGCCTTGGCTCCATGAGATTCCAGGCTGTCCCAATGCTCTGCTGAGTTCCACGAGGCTGTGCTGTGTCACAATGGACACTGAGTTCCACCTGCCCTGGCAATATCCAAGTGGCCCCTGGCTTCCATGAGGCCCCGTTGTGTTTGCAGGTGACACTTGGTTCCCCAAGATGTCATTGTCACGCCGCTCTCCTGGGCGCCCTGAGGCCTTGCTGTGTGTGAGAAATGACCGTTACTTTTAAAATTTTAAGTTTGATTCAACCTTGAAAAAAATGACAACAAAGGACTGAAACAGGAGAAATCACAGCACTGGGAGCCCTTCCCCACCCCATGGCTATCAGCCACATGGCTCCTTCACAAATTGGCTGCTCCTCCTTTTAGACTTTTGGTGTTGCATCAGGTAATCCTAGCCCCACCCAAAGTCTGTCAGGTAACTCTTTGTGGCCGTCCATTGGTGGAGAATGCTTTCTTGCAACCTGACTGGAGAGCAGGTGTTGCCATGCCTGCCTTCCAGTGACAAACCTGCCCTCCCCAAATGCCCCAACCACCAAGGCCATTACAAGGGGAGGGGAAGAGGACTATGGGGGACAGATGACAATAACATCACTACACATCTTAACACACACATAGTATCTATCTCCTCACTGTGAGACCCAACTATGACATTACTCATCTGTAACACTGTGCAATAATGGAGCCTTGTTCCTAGCAGACCTGGCAATGTCCCAGTGGCACCTGTGTCCCATGAGGCCCCACTTGGTCAAAACAGAGCCTTGGCTTAACAACTGACCCTTGTTTCCTTGAGATTCCATTTGTAGAAAACATGTTCACTCTCCTGTGAAAATGTACAAAGTTTAATAAAGGACAATGGGAGAGCAGGACCATGGAGCAAAGGTTATTACGGCCGGGTGCATCTTGGCACTCAGCCAGGAGCACCCTGTTACCTTCAGGGATCCCCCTGAAATACCTTTCCCCTTACATCAGCCTGGTGCATATTCATAGAGCCTCATGCATATCCATAAACTACTTTACATATTCCAGAAATGATTTTACATGGCCCCTCCTTGGGTCTGCCTTTTCAGAGCATGTGTGTTTCTTGGCTGTGGTTTTGGCTCCTTCTCTTTATCACCTCCAGTTTTTGGGCCTTGGTGCACTCTGCCTTCAGACGGGGAGTGCTGATAGTTGGCAGATCTGTACAGGTGTCCTCATCCTGGGTGCATTGGATGTTATCCCATCCAAGCAGGCAGTTTAACACAAGCAGCTATTTCACTGAGCTTAATTAACAACAGAAATAAAAACTTATAACAAAGTTACTTTCAGAAACAGTCCCAGCCCATATTTGATCCCAGTCCATGTGGTCCCAGTCCATAGGATCACAGTCCATACAGTCCCAGTCCATATTTGATCCCACTCCAGGCTATCCAGTCCAGAGGATTCTGATCTACAGCATCCCCATCCATGTGAACCCCATCCAAGTGATCCCAGTCCAGGTGATCCCAGCCCATCTTTGATCCCAGCCCATATTTGATCCCAGCCCATATTTGATCCCAGTCTGTGGGGTCCTGCACACACTCCTAGGGTCTGGAATTCCAGTTCTCAGCCAGGAAAAAATGTTCCTGCCCTTGAACTTCCTTCCTATCCCCTCAACAAATTGCAACAAAATTATAAACAAAGAAATAATAATTGAAATGAAATAAATTATAATAAAAAAGAAATATAAAAATCTCAACTCTTCTTTGCAATACTCCAAGAATGATTCAACCCAAAACAACAACTATTACTATAATATTACTAATGCATATAAATAATCAAATTATATATCAAGAAATAACTTTTGAAAGTTTTAACTCAATAACTAATATACTTTAGATAAAGAAAATCTAAAAAAACTAACATGCAATCTAACACACCTTAGTAAAACAATTCATATTACAAATATACAAAACACAAAAGCAAACACCACTATAATTTCTCAGACATTTTAACCAAACAATTAAACTTTAATACCAACCTTAAGTACTCTAAAACAATGAAAATTATTTTTAAAAGTTTGGGGGTGCGTGGTTTTATTTGGATATTGGTTTTAGAATTTTTAGAGGCTAGATGATTTAAAAAATGGGACTTTTATATGAATTTAATCAGCTGAGAAGGCGGAAATCCACAAGCAGAACTGACTGAAAGTGAATGGGACAGAAATCAGTAACTCTGAATGTTTCATTTGCTATCAAATACATCCCATCCTGCCAGCCCCACACAATCCCCATCCCACCGCTCCAAATTGGCATCCCACTTCTACCAATAGCCTCCCAAACCCATCTCACCCTGCTGGCTGTGGAATTGAGTGAGTTTGGTGTGGGATTGAGGTTTTTTGAGGAGGGAACAAGCAATCTGAGAGGTGTTTGAGCCTTATGGGTTAAAATTCATTTGTTTTCAGTGGGATTTGAGGTGACAGATTGATTCCCTCGTGGCTTTTGGAGGGCAAAGAGATGGAGAAGAGAAAAAAAATGACGCCAAACCGTGAGGAGAAGAAGCGGGTGTGTTCCCAACATGGATCACAGGGAATGTGAGTGACCAGGGCTGTGCTTAAAGTGCCTCCTCCAGTGGGGGATGGAGCTGGAGCAGTGCACGAAGCTCTTCCCGCCCTCGGGGCACTTGCAGGGCTTCCCTTACCGGTGCCTCCGTTGGTGTTGGGTGAAGTGAGAGCAGCTGGAGAAGCTCTTCCCACACTGGGGACACTCGTAGGGCCTCTCCCCAGTGTGGATGCGCTGGTGGGTGATGAGGTGGGAGTTCTTCCTGAATCTCTTCCCGCAGTCAGGGCATTGGAAGGGCCTCTCCTCTGTGTGAAACTGATAGTCCTGGAGGAGATGGGAGCTAGTCTGAAACCTCTTCGCACACTTGGAACACTCGTAGGGCCTCTCCCCAGTGTGGGTCCTCTGGTGGCAGATCAGGCTGGAGCTCCAGCTGAAGCTCTTTCCACACTCCCCACACTCATAGGGTCTCTCTCCAGTGTAGATCCTCTGGTGGCTGATCAGGTCAGAGCTCCGGCTGAAGCTCTTCCCACACTCCCCACACTTGTAGGGCTTCTTGCCAGTGTGGGTCCTCTAGTGCTTGATCAGGTCGGAGCTCCACCTGAAGCTCTTCCCACACTCCAAGTACGTGTGGGGCCTCTCCATATCATGGAGCTGCTCATGGAGCACCAGCTCTGAGCTCTGGCTCCATCTCCGGCCACCTTCCCGGCCCAGGCTGGCTCTTTCCCCCTCGCATCCCCGCCATCTGCGTTTGCAGCCCCTCCTCGCGCGGCATATCCGGGGCTTTTCCTCCCCGTTGGCTTCCTGCGCCGTGGAGCCGCTCAAAACAGCCTCTTCCACCACGTTCTGCCACGGGCATTTGTCCTCCCTGCTCTCCATGCTCAGCTCCTGCTCTGGGCGAGGAAGGACAAGGACAGCATGGGATTTGCCTCCGTGCCACAGGCAAGGGCAAGGAGATCCCCCCAGGGCTGTGCTGCAGCCAGGGCCATGCCGGGCTGGGAGATGGAAGAGCACAGAGGGGAAAGGGGCACTGACTTCCTCCTCACCTGCCTCAGTGTCCCTGGGGCATCTTCCTCTTCCTCACAGCCTCGAAGGGGTTGGGAATGGGAAATCGTGGTTTGGGGAAAACAAGGGATGAGCACGTTGAGTTTGAACATCCCTCTGCCCAAGTCCATCTCTACAAGTCACCGGCCATCTGGGCTCCAGAAAACCTCCCAAACACCAAGATTCAGCCCTGAAAAACCCTCCCAGGAGTTCCCCATCCCTGGTCCCTCCCCTCTGGTGTTCAGGGGTTCCCCCCTGTCCCAGCTGCTCGGGTCACGCTTGCATTGGGGGTCCCCCTTGTCCTCAGTGCCCGCCCTGCCCAGGCTGCTGGCAGTCCCAGCAATGCCAAAAGCTCCCCCCTCTTCGCTCTCCCCATTTAGGGGTGTCGGGGTGTCACGATCCACTGGTACAAGTGGGGGTTGTGATGGTTCCTTTTACCCATCTCGGAGTGCAAAAGACACACAGCAGGGGGACTTTCAGTATTAATCAAAACAAATGCACCTTTTATTGAGTGCTCACAGCAAATGTATTAAAAGGTTCAAAAAGGAGATAAAGGAGAGAGAGAGATAGAGAAGGGCGGGAGGGAATAACTACCAGTGGAGAGACGAAATCGTCCTTTTGCACCCAATAGATCTGTCTGGTCACATTGGGGAGAATCTCAAAATCTTTGGTTAACTCAGGCGTCTTTTTTAGTTGAGGGAACAGGTACAGGACAGTGGAGAATAAGTTGGGAACAAGTCCAGACAGTCCAGTTGCAAACAGGACAAACCAGTCCCAGCAGTGAGCGGGGCCCATTGTTTCAGGACTGGTTGCCATGGGAAACCAGTCTTGGTCCATCGAACACACCTGCAGGCAGCACTCGGCAGACATCCCGCTCCAGTCAGCCCAGCGCCCCCGGGAGAGAATTTTAAGGGTCTCAGTCCTTGGGAGGGGGCTTCAATCTCTGTCCTTGATGGCGGTCGTGAGGCACATGAGGGATCTTCCATGGAGATCACCAAAGTTAAAGCCAGTGGCATCTGGCCCAGAGGAGGGAAATTCATGGGCTGTTGTGGTGAGCGGGGATCGTGAAGCAGCTGTAAGTGCACAGAGCAAGCAAGAACAAACTGCACACTTCTTCTCTCCCCCCTTCACTCTCTGGAACAAGTCTTAAAGGTGCAAAACTTATTATTCAGCATAAACAGAACAAGACGATTGGGGATAAAAGCATCATGTAGTCAACCCACGACATATGGTTTCACGTTTTTTGCTGGAATCCACTTGAGTCCTGTATCTGTAGAAATACACGCAAAACCCTTGCCTCATGTAATAAGCTCAAATGGTCCCTCTATTTTTCCTGATTCTAGATTTTTAATTAAAACTGGGGGGTGTTCCTTCAGTTTTGCTTTTTTATTGTTCTTGAAATGTCTGTAATTAGCTTCTGCAGAGCTATTCAAAAAGTTATGAACATACAAAGCCTTATTCAACCTCCTCTGAGGTGTATCCTGGGCTCCCCCCCTTTTTGTTGATCTAAAATATGTTATAGAGTTTGATGTGTTCTTTCCACCATTCCCTGACCTGTGGGAAAGTAGGGAATACCAAATGTATGGTGAACACCCCATTCATTTAAGAATGTGGCCAATTCTTGTGAAGCATATGAAGGACTATTATCAGTTTTAATTTCTTGAGGGACACCCAGTGAGGAAAATGCTTGTGAAAAATGCTGGCAAACATGCTTAGCTGTTTCTCCTGTATGTACAGACACAAAAACTGCTTTTGAAAATGTATCAGTAGAGACATGGATATTTTTAAATTTCCCAAAAGAAGGGTACTTTGTGACATCTGTTTGCCACTTCTGCAAACTTTCCAACCCCCTTGGGCTGGTTGCTCCTGTAAAAGGGATAGGTTGAACTAGCTGGCAGTCAGGGCAAGCCCGTACAATGGCTTGTGCTTGCTCTAGGGAGATGTGAAAATCTCGTCTGAGCACCTGTGCATTTTGGTGAAAAAAGGCATGACTCAATTTAGCTTGTTTAACAATGTTAGGCAGGGTAGCTGCAGGAAGCAGAGAGGTGCAATCTTTACTGTCTCCTGCAGCTCCTTCATCACATGCTGCTGATGCCAGTGCATCAGCTCGTGCATTCCCTTCTGCCATAAATCCTGGGAGACCAGAGTGAGCTCTAATGTGAGCAACAAAGTAAGGATTAGTCCTGTGTACAAAATTTGATAAAGACAGGTAAGCCAAAGACACAAGTTGTCATTGTTAACATCTTTTAAAACAGACCCTTCAATTCTCTTAACAATGTTAGCAGCATATGCAGAATCAGTGACTAAGTTAAAAGGTTCTGGGAAGAGTTGAAATGCTCTTACAACTGCTGCCAATTCAACAATCTGAGGAGAACCTTTGACCTTTTGAATGTCTTGTCCTCGGGATTTAGTGTTTTTATTTTGCCAGGTAACTTACTGCCTTGTGTGTTTGTCCTGACCCATCAGTGAAGAGAGTAACCGCATCCAAAGGTTCTTCACTGATAAGGGGTTTCTCTTTGTAGCATAATTTAGCTTTGATCAGTTTGTGTGCTGGATAATGAAGAGAGCAAACACCTGGAAAATCTAACAAGGCATACAGTAAATCTTCTGAATTTTGCATGGCCCAGTCAAAATAGGATTTAATCATAGGTAAATAGATGATTTTGAATTCACAACCTGCTATGGCAAGAAGCCTTGCCCTGCCCTTAATGACAATTTGAGAAATCATCTCAATCATCTCTGAAGATTGTCTTTGGTGCCCTGTAAGAAAGAAAAACCCATTCAATTATTAACAAAGGATCATTTTGAGAGGAGTCCCACTGGAAGATGAGGCCATGCAGTCTCAGCGTTTCTCCTAGAACTGCAAGGAAAAAAGGTTTATCTGGAACATAACAATGTGCTTGTCTATTTTGCAGAGCATCAGTAATTTTCTCCAAAGCCTTGCTAGCTTCAGGAGTAGGAGATCTGGGGGATGATTTTTTGGCTCTTTCAGTGTTTTTTGTTGCCGCTGGAGACCTGCCCAGCAATGAGATGCAGGTCCTGCTGGTTTAACGGAGTCAACTTCTGATTTCCGTGCACCTTGGCCACGGAGCCCACGCCGGCCCCGCCATGCAGGTTGGAGCCGCGCGGGGCTGGAGCCAGGGCCGGGCCCGGGGCTGCGGGAGCCGGCGGTGCCAGCGGGCCGGGCACGGGGCAGGCTGGGACGGCGGCGCCTGTCCCCAGCGCAGGTACAAGTGCAGCAGGATGCAGGATTCCGGATCCGGCTCTGGGCTGGAGCAGCAGCAGTTTCTGTTCTCTTCCCCCCCTTTCTTCTTCCCCCCTCTCTGGCGGCTGGAGAGGCTGAGGCTGTGGCTGCCGGGTTCAGGTGCAATGGGAGCGGGCGAGGGGTGCGGGGGATTCGCGACAAAGATTTCCACAAGGACTTGGCAAGCGGGAAGAAATTCCGCTGCTGTTTTGTCACGCCGAGAGATGGCATTATACAATTTAACCCCCAGAGAGTCCCAAAGGTCTCTGGTATAGATGGCTTCAGAGTCAGCATTTGGGATATGAGTTATAGTCCATTTTAAAAGCTTTTTGAGCTCTTGCTTCGGCAAGGTTTTTGGACTTGATGCCATTAAAGATTTTAAATGCTGATACACATCTCTCCATGGAACAGACTTATTCTGCCCCATTATTCCCGGTGCTCACTTGCTGTCCAGCTATGCAGCAGGTGCTGTATATAGAGGCTCCGATCCAGGGACTATCCAGCAGCAACTCCTGTCTGGGCCCCGGTCACCCTCATTCCAGGTGCCCGATCCTTGTGGCCGCTTCCTGCTGAGTTCACCGGGAGGTCTCTTACTGCCAATAAGTCTGAGTTTGCCAACTAAAACGTGGGTGCCACTGTAAGAGCCTAAATGAGAGATGGGGGACTCCAGGCAGCTCTTCAAAATGCAGTTTATTGTATCCAAGATGTTACAGCAGCCCAGGGTCATGGGTGACAGAGCCTGTGCCTACAGCTGTCAGCTCCAGCTGCAGACAAGCCTGGAGGCCCTTTAGCTTTGGTTACAGTGCTCTTCAGAGTATTATATACTCTTCTTTGCTGAGCATCTCAACATAGAAGAACCAATCTATACCTTTACTTTTACCTATAGCCTATCATAACTCCTGTAATTACCATATTCATGTTACTATTCTCCAATCACTAGAAGTTAGTACATTACAGTTTAAGCGAGAAGTTGTTTTTCAGTTTTCTTGCAGTGGAAAACTGAGATCTTTTTTCTACTTGCAACTTTGCTGACTTGTTTGCCTGTGGAATCTTTCTGCTTGGTAAAACCATCTTCTTGTTTGAGGTGGGTTTATCCTTTGCTCTAAGCCATAAAAACCCCTTCTAACTAACATACCCTTTGCCTCCCTGGTTAGCCAGTAAGACTGGCTCAGCCATTCTTTTCTTCTAGATCAAAACTTACTTCCATCTCTATTCCTTCAGAAGACTCTACATTTAAAAATCTTTCTGCAAAGCATACATATCTGTGAGACTTTCTTGTCAAACTTTCATCCTTCCCAAAACCATCCCAGCATCATACCAGTATAATATCAATAGAAACCTAGAACTGTCCCAGTCACTCCCAGTATGATCCCAGCGTGACGTCAGTACAAACTCTGTACAATCCCAGTATGATCCCAGTCTGATATCATTATAAACTCTGTACAGTCCCAGTATGATACCAGTACGATCCCAGTATGATGTCAGTACAAAGCCAGTACGGTCCCAGTCACTCCCAGTATGATCCCAGTATGATGTCAGTACAAAGCCAGTACAGCCCCAGTCAGTCCCAGTACGATCCCAGTGCAGCCCAGTCCCTGGCAGTGCTGCCACTGCTGGGATCCCCCAGCCCTGTGTGCGTTCCCCCCTGGCGGATGTGCCAAGAGGAGCCCCAAGGACTGGCAGTGGCCAGGCAGGGTCCCCAGCAAGGCCCAGTTTGGATGTGCAGCCCCCAGTTTGCCCAGTTTGCCTCTCCTTTGGCCCGGGCCGGGTTCCCCCCGCCCGCAGCGGCTGGGAGCAGCCGAGAGCCCCGCGCTGCCCATGCCGACCTGTCCCGGCTCCATCGCCGCTCCTGCCGCGGGCTGCGAGGGCTGCGGGAACGGGGCACCGAGGGTGTGGCTGCTGCTGGGGGAGGAGGAGGAGGGAGGGAAGGGCAGGGATGAAGGGGGAGGAGGAGGTGGGGTAAGGGGGAAGGAGCAGGGGGAGGAATGGAAGGGAAGGGATGGAAGAGAAGAAGAAGGTGAGGATAAGACAGGAGGAGAAGGAGGGGGGATGGAAGAGAAGAAGAGGGAGGAGAAAGAGGAGTGAAGAAGGCGGGGTTAGGAGGGAGGAGGAGAGGGAGGAGGGATGGAGGAATAGAAGGAGGTGGAGATAACACAGAGGAGGGGGAGGGGGGATGGAAGAGGAGGAGCGGGAGGAAGAGGAAGAGGAGGCACAAAGGCGGATCAAGGCTGAGCTGAGGGAACCATGCGGTCGAGCCCTGCCGTAATTCGCAGCCCCCACCTGTGGGAATCATCGCCCCCCCCCCCCCCCCCCCCCCATCGTGCAGGCAAGCGGGGAGGGGGAGCCCGGCCCGGATATCCCGGGGGGTCCCTGGGTTGGGTTTTTGGGGGGATGTTTGGAGAATGAAGAAGTCCAAGGCTGAGCGGAAAAGGCCCCTCGGGGGGACATCGGGGGGTGGCGGTGGCGGCTGCCGGCAGAGGCAGCCTGGAGGAGCAGAGCCCTGTGTCCCCCAGGAGCCCAAAGTGGGGAGGCCAGAGAGGGGGGAGCGCCGCCATTGGCGGGAGCCTCAAGAGCCTGGAGAGGGGCAGGGGGGACTCCTTGGAGCCGCTGCAGCGCAGAGCAGAGAATGAGGGGAGAAGGGAGCCCGGGAGCCCAAAAGGCCCCGGCATCCCGAAATGGGGAGAGGGAAGAGGGGGGAGCTTTTGGCATTGCTGGCACTGCCAGCAGCCTGGGCAGGGCAGGCACCCAGGAGAAGGGGGACCCCCAATCCAAGTGTGGCCCTTGCAGTTTGGACAGGGGGGAACCCCAGAACACCGGAGGGGAGAGACCAGGGACGGGGAACTCCTGGGAGGGTTTTTCAGGTCTGAACCTTGGTATTTGGGAGGTTTTCTGGAGCCCAGATGGCCGGTGACTTGTAGAGATGGACTTGGGCAGAGGGACTTCAAACTCAGCGTGTGTTAGGAAAGATGAAACAGGAAAGCCTCATAAATATGATTGTCTGGCAAAAGATTTTGGGACTATAGAAGGTATAAGCAAGACTGAAATGAAAGGAAGCTTTGAGATACCTTAGTTACTGAACAACTGGAAAGCAATGGTGTGGCCCAACTGAAGGTAATCCCCTTCTGATTAAACAATTCCCTCTGCTTGCAGACAGGTCCAAGGGTCAGAGTAGACCCTACTAGCTCAGCAGAAGGGGTCCAAACTAGAGTTTTTAGGGTTTGAAATGTAACACAGTATGGTGATGTAACGATTCTTACAGTCTGTATGTAAATGCTATAGGATTTGTATCTTGTACTGGACTGGTTAGTGAGAAATAGAATATTTAACACAGAAGATTTATTGTATTGTAACGGGAACCTTACTCTCTTATGCTCTTACCCTCTCATCCTCTCTCCCCCTCTCTTCTCTTGGGCCTGCTCCAAGCTGTGCCTGGCAGCTCCAAGCAGGGCCCTACACCCAGGCCCTTTGCAATAAACCACAAGTTCCATGACCTGGCTGCAGAGATCTCTTGTCTCTGTCTGTCCAAACCATCCCACCCCCCAGCACTCCTACAAACGTGCTCACCCCTTGTTTTCCCCAAACCAGGATTTCCCATTCCCAACCCTTGGGAGGCTGCAAGGAAGAGTAAGGTGCCCCGGGACACTGAGGCAGGTGAGGAGGAAGTCAGTGCCCCTTTCCCCTCTGTGCTGCTCCATCTCCCAGCCCAGCACGGCCCCTGGCTGCAGCATAGCCCTGGGGGGATCTTGTTGCCCTTGCCTGTGGCACGGAGGCAAATCCCATCCTGTCCTTGTCCTTCCTCGCCTAGAGCAGGAGCTGAGCTTGGAGAGCAGGGAGGACAAATGCCCGTGGCAGAACCTGGTGGCAGAGGCCGTTTTGAGCGGCTCCACGGCGCAGGAAGCCAACGGGGAGGAAAAGCCCCGGAGATGCTGCACGAGGAGGGGCTGCAAACGCAGATGGCAGGGATGTGAGGGGGAAAGAGCCAGCCAGGGCCGGGAAGGCAGCCGGAGATGGAGCCAGAGCTCGGAGCTGGTGCTCCATGAGCAGCTTCATGATGGGGAGAAGCCCCACACGTGCGTGGAGTGTGGGAAGAGCTTCAGGTGGAACTCTGATCTGATCAAGCACCAGAGGACCAACACTGGGGAGAAGCCGTACGAGTCTGGGCAGTGTGGGAAGAGCTTCTCCAGCTGCTCTCACTTCACCCAACACCAAGGGAGGCACCGGTAAGGGAAGCCCTGCAAGTGCCCCGAGGGCGGGAAGAGCTTCGTGCACTGCTCCAGCTCCATCCCCCACTGGAGGAGGCACTTTAAGCACAGCCCTGGTCACTCACATTCCCTGTGATCCATGTTGGGAACACACCTGGCAGCTTCTACTTTTGGTTTGGCCTTAATTTTTTTCTCTTCTCCATGTTTTTGCACTCCAAAAGCCAAGAGAAATCAATCTGTCTCCTCAAATCCCACTGAACACAGCTTAATCTTACCCCAAAAGGGCTCAATCCTACCTCAGAAAAATTCAGTGCCAGGCCAAACTCGCTCCATTCCATGGCTGCCAGGGTGAGATGGGGTTGGGAGGCGATTGGTAGAAGTGGGATCCCAATTTGGAGCAATGGGATGGGGATTGTGTGGGGCTGTCTGGGTAGGATATATTTGATAGCAAATAAAACTTTCAGAGTTACTGATTTCTGTCCCGTTCATTTTTGGTCAGTTCTGTTTGCAGAGTGGCACTTTCTCATCTGGTTAAATTCCTATAAAAGTCCCATTTTTTTTAATCTAGCCACTAACAATTCAAAAACCAATATCCAGATAAAGCCACGCACCCCCAATACATCTTTTAAAAATAATTTTCATTGTTTTAGAGTACCTAAGGATATTTTTTAAAGTTCAATTGTTTGGTTAAAATGTCTGAGAAATTATAGTGGTGTTTGCTTTTGTGTTTTGTATATTTGTAATATGAATTGTTTTACTAAGGTGTGTTAGATTGCATGTTAGTTTTTTTAGATATTTTTTATCTAAAGTATATTAGTTATTGAGTTAAAACTTTCAAAAGGTATTTCTTGGTAGATAATTTGATTATTTATTGGTAATATTATAGTAATATTGTTGTTTTGGGTTGAATCATTATTGGAGTATTGTAAGTAAGAGTTGAAATTAATATATTTCATTTTCATTCTATTTATTGATTTTAATTATTATTTAGCTATTTATAATTTCATACTAATTTTTTAAGATGATAGGAAGGAAGTTCAAGGACAGGAACATTTTTTCCTGGCTGGGAACTGGAATTCCAGACCCTGGGAGTGTGTGCAGGACCACACGGACTGGGATCAAATATGGGCTGGGATCAAATATGGGCTGGGATCAAATATGGGCTGGGATCACATGGACTGGGACTGCACAGAGTGTGACCATATGGATCAGGACCACACAGACCGGGATAAACTGGACTGGGTTCAAATATGGGCTGGGATCACCTGGACTGTGATCAACGGGACTGGGATCAAATATGGACTGGGATCACTTGGATGGGGATCACATGGATGGGGATCCTGTAGATCAGAACCCTCTGGACTGGGATAGCCTGGAGTGGGATCAAATATGGACTGGGACTGTATGGACTGTGATCCTATGAACTGGGACCACACAGACTGGGATAAACTGGACTGAGATTATATGGACTGGGATCCTAAGGACTAGGATCCCAGGGAGTGGGACCATATGGATCAGGACCACACAGACTGGGATCAACTGGACTGGGATCAAATATGAGCTGGGACCATTTGTTAAAGTAACTTTGTTCTATAGTTCTTATTTCTGTTGTTAATTAAGCTCAGTGAAATAGCTGCTTGTGTTAAACTGCCTGCTTGGGTGGGATAACATCCAATGCACCCAGGATGAGGACACCTGTACAGATCTGCCAACTATCAGCACTCCCCGTCTGAAGGCAGAGTGCACCAAGGCCCAAAAACTGGAGGTGATAAAGAGAAGGAGCCAAAACCACAGTCAAGAAACACACATGCTCTGAAAAGGCAGACCCAAGGAGGGGCCGTGTAAAATCATTCCTGGAATATGTAAAGTAGTTTATGGATATGCATGAGGGTGTATGAATATGCACCAGGCTGATGTAAGGGGAAAGGTATTTCAGGGGGATCCCTGAAGGTAACAGGGTGCTCCTGGCTGAGTGCCAAGATGCACCCGGCCATAATAACCTTTGCTCCATGGTCCTGGTCTCTCATTGTCCTTTATTAACCTGTTTACATTTTCACAGGCGAGTGAACGTGTTTTTCACAGGCAGCTTCACAGAAACCTGAAAACGTGGGGGTTCCCAGGAGGGGGCACCGCTGATCCAGGGCATGGAGGCGCTGCCTGCAATCGTCCATAACCGCCCATAAGGAGCCTCCAGGGCTTTACCCTCCATGAGCTGCAGCAGACCTGTCGGGAAAGTTGACACGAGCCTGTGGAATGTGAGGGTGCCGAGGGAAGATAAGCGATCAATCAATATGATTGGTAAAGCAAGCTGTGGTTTATTTTGAGTACACTGGTACTTTTATATTGTTTTCCAGTAATTATGCATACTTGTCATTAGTTTATTGGTTTAATTGCTCATACTTGTCGTGAGTTTATTGGTTTAAAACAAGAGATTACATTTACATATTCCTCCTACTTTGTGGTTATGCATATTTATGGTTTCTATTCTCGTCCCTGTCCTTGCCCTTTTGACCTTATCAGCAGGCAGGATACAGCATCTTCCTATCATGGTGTGTGGCTTGGTTATGCTAAGTACAGCTCACTTATGCTATGCTGCTAAGTTAACATGTATGCTAAGTTAATATGGGGTTTGCTTGTACAACATTTCTACAGATCCATGGCCCTTTTCCTCCAGCCATTCTTCCCCAATTCCCCCTTTTTCTTTTTGTACAATAAAGCCCTATCGGTTACTTGCGTTACATTTTTCATAATACAAGAATAGGCAATTCTAATAACTATTATGATCGCAAGCACTATTCCTAACCAGCGTAGTCCTTCTTTTATAAGGGATATGAACCAGGGAGATAAACCCCCAAAAATAGAAGACAGCCAACTATCAAATGGATTATCATTTACCATGAACTTCTGCATATGCTCTTTTAGCCATTGGAGCTGTTTATGGATTGAAACGCTATGGTCTGATAGATTGAAACAACACATCCCTTTGAAGTCTTTGCAACCGTGTCCTTGCGCTAGCAATAAAAAAATCTATGGCAGCCCTATTTTGTAACACTGCATGGCGTATGCTATCAACATCAGTAGTGAGTTCATCTAACACTGTGGACGTGATGTTGACTTGTTTTCCTGTCCAACACGCTAGGCAACTCAATAGTGTGAGGGCCCATGCAGAGGCTACTCCTGGCACGAAAAGTGATGCCAATATAATTGATGGTGGTTCCCATAATTGTACATCATCTCTACATTCAGGGCCTAACTGATGTACGCTGCGTCTTGCACATTGGGGTTTGTGACTGATGTTAAGCATCTGGTGAATGCTAGGGGCAAATAATGTTAGTTTGCCGAAACAGTATGGTTTTCTCAGAGCCTTCTGAGGCACTGCAGGCTAGGCTCTCTCCCCGCAGATAAGGAAAAGCCCAGGAGGTAGCATTTTTGCTACAATGCCTTGTACAGTCGTTCTTGCAGATCCTTAATGTCTTCAAATTTTTCAAGATATAATTTCAGTCTTATTAGTTCTTTCCACTATAGCTTGTCCTGTGGGAGAGTGGGGAACTCCTGTGGAGTGTTGGATTCCCCATTTCTGGCAAAACTTTCTCATTCGTTCACTGCTGTAGGCTGGGCCATTGTCTGTCTTTATCTGCTTGGGAACGCCCATTACAGCAAAACAGCTGGTCAAATGACGGATTACATGAGAGGCCTTCTCTCCTGCTTGGGCAGTTGCCCACATGAACCGACTGCAGGTGTCCACTGTGACATGCACATATTTTAGCCTCCCAAACTCAGGGACATGTGTGACATCCATCTGCCAAATCTCATCCGTGCCTAAACCCCGAGGATTAACCCTGATGCTGGGGCCTGGTCCATGATGGCTGCAGGTAGGATATGCTCTTATTATCCCTCTGGCTTCTTCCATGGTGATGCTAAACTGTTTGTGCAGTCCTCGGGCATTCTGATGAAATGTGGCATGGGCCTCTCAAGCCTTTGCAAACTGACTCATTGGTACTGTCAACAAGACCAAGTGATGTGCACGAGCGTTGCCTTCGCCCAGTCCCTCTGTCCATTTGTGGCTCCTGATGTGCAATACTGCATATGCTTCCACTCTTTGGGCTATTGTGGCTTGCAATTGGCATAGCAGTTCAAAGAGCCGGAAATGTTGTATTTCTTTAATGCGAGCATCCTCAATTCTCTGAGCAATCCCAGCCACATATAGTGAATCTGTTACCATATTTAACTTATTGTGGGGCCACTACTTAAAGGCCCAAACCACTGCGGATAATTCCAGTGTCTGTAAAGAGTCCCTTGCAGGTAGTGGTATTGTTTTGAAGTCCTTCCACTCGCAGTGGGGCAAGGGCGGCAAAGGCTTGCTGTTGAGCTTGCACCAAATCTTTCCCTAACTCTTTTACTGCCTCCACTAATATAGCTTGTGGGCCTACTGGCACCCGACTCATCCTGTCTAGCATTTCTTGCACTGTAGCATCCCCTGGCAATGTAACTATAATGGCCCTTGTGGCAGCATTACAGTTTTCCATAACACACTGTCTTAGCAAGGCTCCTTTCATCCACTCCTGTACATCTGATCGATTGATGGCGTCTGTTATCTTATCCACAAACCTTGCAAAAGTCTCATCTCTTCCCTGTTTTATGGACATATATGAAGGTGTAGGCTGGGCAGTTTTTACCATGCCAATCGCTTGTCGAGCCAATCTCATTGAGTCCATCAATAGGTGTGGTCCTAATTGCACCTGCCTCTCAACTGTTGCGAACTGTCCTATCCCCATGAGTTGTTCTATTATAATGCCATACAGTGGATCATGTTGATCTCGCTGGATATGTCAGATGCATCACATAATCTATTCCAGCAAGCCTACCACAACATCAACTGTGATTGTGTCATAATCATTCTAATTATAGCTTTAATGTCTTTGGGACATAAGATTCCACTTCCCCAAATGTAATTTTTTTGGCTGGTTCACTATGTAGGCCAGATTCATTGACAGTATTCTGCAGTTGGGTTAACAATTTCCAATCAACTGGAGCATATGTAGCATCGACATTTCCCTGGTTATTAGTTGTATATACCACAGGGAAGGCTTGTATCTCACTCATAGTATTCAGGAAGTCATAATCCTGATGATCTATTGCCTCCCTCGAAATTGCTTGCCAATTTACCCACGAAACCTTATTCTCAGACCCTCTGTCTACATCCTGCATCCTTTCCTTTTTCCTTCCTCTTCTTTTACAAGAGACCTGTGAATTCCATTCATGATAACTTGTGGCTTTTCTGTCTAATTCTTCTTTACTTTGCGATAACTTGCTACCCCCATTCTCCTCCTTAAGTTCCTCCTTAAGCGATGCAGCAACTTTCTCTGACTCTACCCCCACCTTTAATTCAGCCACTTCTTCCTGAAGCGGTGGGGCGGTTGGCTCCACTGACTCAATTTCCTGCTGGGTTTTCACTGGCACCGAGCACCCAATTGGAGGTGTAGACACATAATCGATTCCCAACTGGAACTTCCCTGCTTCTGCGGGTTTGCCATCCAAATGAGCTGACGCGACAGCCGCTATCTTTTTCTCAGTGTGATACTTTTGTAAGCAGTTAATTACTACCTGCCATGGCTTCATCAGTTTCTTAGCAGTTTTATACTTATCTATAACCATATCCCATAATATGTCCCCATATTTCCGCCACTGATTAACCTCAAATAACGTCCCCGGGTTGGTAAAACAACCTCGCGCCTTCCCAAAAGCAATTAACCCTGCTAATTCTTTTTTAAGATCAATATCCTTTACTCCCCGCTTTTCTAAAAAGTGCATAAAGAAATCAAGGGCTACCTCACTCTCCATTTTAGCCGGCCGGAGACTGTCCCTGTCAACATCGTTAATGCAGCCTTTTCTCTTGGGTAGCCCAGTCAGATGCCTGATCCCTTCAGCCCAGGCACGGATTGGGCATCTAATGCCAGCATTTGCTGATATTCTGCCCCCTGGTTGCTGCTTACCAGTGCTTTTCCGATGCCTTGCCGCCATTGAAGTCAGGATCAGAAGGTAGGGTCCTTCAGTTATTGATCACGTCCGGGGTCACCATTGAGGGTGGCGAGGGAAGACAAATAATCAATCAATATGATTGGTAAGGCAAGCTTTGGTTTGAGGACACCGGTACTTTTATATTGTTTCCAGTAATTATGCATACTTGTCGCTAGTTTATTGGTTTAATTGCTCATACAATGAGTTCATTGGTTTAAAGCAAGAGATTACATTTACATATTCCTCCTACTTTGTGGTTTCCTACATTGTGGTTTCTATTCTTGTCGCTGTCCTTGCCCTTTTGACCTTATCAGCAGGCAGGATACAGCATATTTTGCAATGTTCTTATCATGGTGTGCGGCCTGGTTATGCTAAACGCGGCCCACTTATGCTAAACTAAGCCAACATGTATGCTAAGCCAACATGTATGCTAAGTTAACATGGGGTTTGCTTGTACAACATCTCCACGGATCCATGGCCCTTTTCCTCTAACTATTCTTCCACATAGGGGTACTCAACCCTTGCAATTATGGCAAGTGGATGTAACTCATGTAGCAGAATTTGGTCAGAAAAAGTTTGTACATGTTTGCATTGATACCTATTCTTGTGTTATATGGGCTACTCCCTTAACAAGTGAGACAGCACGTCATGTTGAGAAACATTTGTACAATTGCTTTGCCATATTAGGTATCCCCTCAGCAATTAAGACTGACAATGGTCCTGCTTACTATTCCTTAAGATTCAAACGTTTCTGTAATTTTTGGGGAATTCAATTACCTTAGAACAGCAGGAGATAGGGAAGATCTGCCTATTCTTGTGCATCATGCCCTCACACGTAATCCAGGTGAGGAATTGCCAGACGGTATTCAGGTTGTCCTGGTTTAGAGCAAATTTGAGAGAGAATCCCCAAAGGGGCTCCAGTAGGAAAGCAAATTCAATCAGCCCCTCCTCCCAACCGGTCCAGGAGAAAATACCTCCTTGGACATAAGTGGAAAAAACCTGTTTATTAAACAATAAAATGTGAACAATATTAATCAAAAAACCCCTTGCCACTCCAAAAGAGATGACAAACTGAGAAAACCCCGTCCCCGAGTTGCAGCTCAGCTCACTCAGTCTCTTATCAGTCCCTCCGGTGCTGGAAATGTCGCAGGCCAGGCCTGGCCCGGTGAGCCACAGGTGCAGCTGCTGGTGCTCCCCTGGGTGTTCAGTCCAGAGCAGGTCTCAAGAGGTCCAAAGAAAGGGAAAAAGCCACAGACCAGGGAACTTCTTTGCCTCAGCTAGCTAAACTAACTAAAAACACAAAAGAGCTCTGTCCCGCTGTCTGTCCATCCGCAGACAACACAGTCCAGGAGCAGGAATGTGGAGGAGTGAGAGCAGTGTCTGAAAAAAACTGTGTGCTCCTTCTCTCCCCCCTTCACTCTCTGCAACAAGTCTTAAAGGTGCAAAACTTATTATTCAGCATAAACAGAACGAGACGATTGGGGATAAAGGCATCATATAGTCAACCCATGTCGTGAACAGCGGGAGAAATGCGACACACCATATGCGTGAATAGCAAATCCCGAAGTTTATTGAAAACTCACACATATTTATATTGGTGTTAATGAAGCTTATACATATTGCAAAAGCTGAGCTCATTATTGGTTAAAGCACACTTAGATCAACCACACCTACTTCTATCTTCTAGTAATTGTTTTGCTTCTATGTTTGCATTCTTCTAGCTTCTCTACCTAAGATATCTACATTTTCTGGCAAGCGATTTTCTCCCCCATCTTCCCGTTTCAGAGAAGGTCACTGTGACCTTTGTCAGTGATTGGACACTGGTTGCTTAGTTTCCAGCTTGTTTCCCCTATCCTTATCCATCGGTATCACATCGAAATGTCCTTTCTCAGCTAACCAATTATCCAAAAAGCTCTCTACAAACCCAGGACATTCCATCCCTTATCCCTGTATCATCTGCTTACTACTAAAACCAATATAAATTCTAACTCTACAAACACATACATTATACATCCATTATACAGCTATACACAGACAATGGTAATAGCATTCAGCAAACAGTGATATTTACACATAGGTCTCACCCAGCAATCAGATCTCCCTGAGGTACACATCATGTTCTTCCATCTTTTTGCATTATCCACCATGTGCAACCTTGTCCCTGATCAAAAACAACCCCATGAATGGGTTTGTTTCTGTATTCGAGGCAGAATTAATCCAAACTGCCTTCCCTAAGACAAACCTCTGACATGCACCACTGGGACTTTGTCTCCATCTACTCTATGCAAAGGCTCAGATTGGGCAGGGCCCACTTGGTCAGTAGAGCCTTGGGTGTTAGCTAACCAGGTGGCTTTTGCCAGATGCTGCTCCCAGTTTTTGAAAGATCCCCCACCCAAAGCTTTCAGCTGGGTTTTTAACAGTCCGTTGTACCTCTCCACTTTGCCTGCAGCTGGTGCATGGTAGGGGATACGGTACACCCACTCAGTGCCATGTTCCCTAGCCCAGGTGTTGATAAGGCTGTTCTTGAAATGAGTCCTGTTGTCTGACTCAATCCTCTCAGGGGTACCATGCCTCCACAGGATTTGCTTTTCAAGGCCCAGGATGGTGTTCCGGGCAGTAGCATGAGACACAGGGTAGGTTTCCAACCATCCAGTGGTGGCTTCCACCATGGTCAGCACGTAGCGCTTACCCTGGCATGTCTGGGGCAGTGTGATGGAGTCTATCTGCCAGGCCTCCCCATACTGGTACCTGGACCACCACCCACTGTACCACCCACTGTATCACTCGCTTGGCCTGCTTGATGGCAGCACACGTCTCACAGTCATGGATAACCTGAGAAATACTGTCCATGGTTAGATCCACCCCTCGGTCTCTTGCCCACTTATAGGTGGCATCTCTGCCCTGATGGCCTGAGGCATCATGGGCCATCAAGCTAGGAACAACTCCCCCTTATGTTGCCAATCTAAGTCTATCTTCAACATCTCTATTTTTGCTGCCTGATCTACCTGCTCGTTGTTTTGGTGTTCCTCATTAGCCCGACTCTTGGGGACATGGGCATCTACATGATGGATTTTCACTGACAGATTTTCTACCCAAGAGGCAGTCTTCCCACTCATCAGCAGCCCAGATTGGTTTTCCCCTACACTACCAGTTGGCCTTTCTTCACCTTTCCAAACAGCCCCACAGTGCATTGGCAGCCATCCATGAATCAGTGTAGAGGTAGAGCTTTGGCCCCTTCTCTCTTTCAGCAATGTCCAGGGCCAGCTGAACCGCTTTGAGTTCAGCAAGTTGACTTGATCCACCTTCTCCTTCAGTGGCCTCTGCAGCCTGTTGTGTGGGGCTCCATACGGCTGGAAGCTTTCCACTTCTGGTTCATCCCTACGATGCAACAGGAACCGTGAGTGAAAAGAGCGTAGTGCGTTTCCTCTGCTGGCAGTTGGATGTATGCGGTGGGTGACCAGCGCGTGCGTGGCCACAGCTGGTGCCAGATGAGCAGTTCATGCTGGGGAGGGTCCCCAGGGGGGATCCCCGGGGCGGGGGGTGTCTCTGGGTTGGCACCCCACCTTGGCCAGCGCCTAACAGCCAGCTTTGAACTGGTGCAGACCAGGGGAATCTGACTGTTTAATTGAAACAAAGCATCACAAAGGCCCAAGGCAGGTGTTGACACAATGTGATTTCTGCCCAGTGCTACGAATGTCAAAGTGAAGAAATACAATGAAGCACGGGTAAAAGGTGGGAGTAACTTTGGCATAGTTACTAACTGGGCGTAGCTGCGGTGGTTGCGCCTCCTCGTGGCCCCGCCGGATACCCTCGTGGTAACAGAGTCACATTCTGTCCTGGTGTTGAGAGAGGGTGAAAATCTGCCCTCCCTGTCGTTGGACTCACCACCCAACAATAGTTTCACGAGCTTCTGAAACAAAAAGTTGGCACAGTCTTTTCACAGCTGCCTAAAGCCTTGTCCACAGGCTAGTGGCAGTCTGGGAGAGGGCCAGCTGCTAACTACTTCTATCCTCACTTGGACATGTCTTTTTGTTGTCTTACTGATTGATGTGATGGTACAATCATTGGCTTTGTGATATATATTGACTGCCACTCAGACTGACCCACTAGATCTAAGGGTCAGAGATGCCAAGGTTCCATCTATACCCTCTGTGCCCAGGGAAGAGGGATTTAATCTGGTATGTTTGGAGTTTGTTACTCCACAATTATAAGGGGTTGTGGAATACATCTGGGAGTTGCATGGGAGGGCTTGGCAAAATTCTGTGAGCCTTATGAGATCTCCCCATCAGGGTTGGCTCAAGAGGATTTTGAGTGTTCAGTCGGAGGCACAGAAGAGCCAAGAACACCTGAGGCTCTTCCCAGGTCCAGTGGTGATGGAGCAGCGATAAGAACTCCTGTCGTGTCCATCCCTGAGAGAAAGCCATCCTGTCCTTGTTGTGTGACCTGGTTTACTAGGATGTTGGGGCTGATTGACAATCTAAAGAGGGCCCAGGGGCAAAAGAAGGTCATCTTTAGGTTCTCTAAATGTGGTAAACAAAATCTTAACTACCACAGTATTGCCTGTCATGCCCCACGTTGTAAAGGGATGGTGTGTGTGGCTCCAACTGGCAAATGGGTCTGTGAGGTATGCCAACATGGTTTTGCCACCAAGATTGGCCTGGGCCAGCACAAGAAGATAATGCATCCCCTTGTGAGGAATTTGGAACAGATTGTTGCCGCCCATCCCAAAGAGTCATCAGCTAGAGGGGCCCATAAAAGGGTATGGACTGATGAGGAGGAGGCTCTCCTGGTACAACTGGTGGAGAAGTTTGCCAGTAGTCAGAATATTAACCAACTTATTGTGGAGCATATTCCATCTAAAACGGCAAAGCAGATCAGTGATAAAAGGCGCCTTCTGGGGAGAGGTCCCTCCGTGAAAGGTGAGGCTGGGCCAGAAGGCGGTATGGTGATTGAACATCGTCCCAGGTCCACTAAATCACCAAAGGATAGACAATTGAAGCTCCAATACTGTGAAGCCATCCAAACGGGATTATTGGCTGGCAGATTCACCAGGTATCGGGAGGCCTTCATGAAAGTTTTGGATGGGCAAGATCTGCAAGGGATGGTGAACGATGTTTTCGAAGACTGTCGTGGTATCCTGGGTGGGCCTGGCCAGAATATGAAAACAGCCAGGGGTCAGAAAATGCAGACATCCCGTGGTCAGGGTGCATGCAAAGCAACAACGAATTGGATGCAAAAGAGAGAGATTAAGAGAGGGAAATTTCTTCAATTTCAGATATTGTACAAGTTGCATAGGAGGCATCTCATGTGTATTATTCTGGACAGCACAAAAGCCTTGCAATGCCAAATATCATCTGGTGTTGTCCATGCATGCTTTAAGTTGAGATGGGATACAGCTGTTGAGTTTGGTGGCCTGGTGAATTTTCCTCCGCATGCGGAGGCGGATAACACTGTATCTGAGGCCCTGATTACTAAAAAAGAGATTGAGAAAAACATGAGCAAGATGTGTAAAACCTCCACTCCTGGGCCAGATGGGACTACTTTGGGTCATCTTATTAAAAAGACCCTAAGTTTTCCCTGTTGACTGAGATCTTCAATCTCTGGCTTGTTACCAGTACTATCCCAGACGCATTGCGGGACTGCCGGACAGTCTTGATACCCAAGTCTTCCGACTTGGATAGACTTGGTGATACCAATAACTGGAGGCCTATCACTACTGGTTATATCGTGATTAGGCTGTTCTCCAGGATTGCTACGGTGAGGCTGACCAGGGCATGTCCCATTAAGCCCTGGCAATGGGGCTTTATTTGCGCATCAGGTTGTGCCGAGAACCTCAAGTTGTTACAGCTTGTGGTTAAGAACGCTAAGCAGGAGCATTGACATCTGGGGGTCGTGTTCATGGACATCACCAAAGCCTTTGACACCGCTGGTCATCAGCATGTACTTGAGGGTCTGATCCAGAGAAGGGTTGATCCCCATGTGGTTCAGCTGGTTAGGGAAATGTATTGAAAAATCAAAGTGTACATTTCCATTGAAAAGGAGAGGACCGATCCCATTTAAATTCACGCTGGTGTCAAACAAGGCAACCCTATGTCACCTTTGCTTTTCAAGCTGGCAATGGACCCCCTTCTATGCAAGCTTGAAAGTGAGGGTCAGGGGTTCCAGCATGGTAGCCTGAGAATAACGGCCATGGCGTTTGCAGATGATTTAGTGCTGCTGAGTGATTCCTGGGATGGCATGTGTTGCAATACCTTGTTGCATGCCTTCTGTGAACTTACTGGTCTCCGGATTCAGCGGGAAAAATGTCATAGCTTTTTCATCAGGCCAACAATGGACTCATATACTATCAATGATTGTCCCCCATTGAAGATAAATGGTTCCCGCCCTTAATATGACTGACCCAGGGAGCTCAGAAAAATATCTTGGCACATGGATTGACCCCTGGACTGGCTTTGCAGACTTGGGTTTATCAGAGAAACTTGTGGACTCGCTCCATCGGATTGGGAGTTGACCCCTCAAACCTCTTCAGGTCAATATACTCAGAACTTATACCAAGTACATGTGATGCCATCTTGTATTTGAGTTTTAAAGACAGTGGTTTAGGCATCATTAAGTTGGTGCATTCCAAGTATTCAAGCGCGAAGACTTCATAGATTGGCACAGTCTTTGGATGAGGCTCTGGGGGGTTTTCTAAGAGGGGAACAGCTGGAATTATTATTTGAAAAGTTATGGTTGAGAGCAGGTGGAAAAAAAGAGTCCATCCTACCAATTTGGGAGCCTATACCAACGATCAAAGGTGGTGGTGGTGATGAAGCCTGTCGGAAGGGGAGGCACCCACTCCTAAAGTCTGCTATCCAAGACCCTGTAATTAGCGGAAAATTGAGTTTCAGAGATGGATGCATCTGGTAGCCCAGGACCATGGTGTTGAAAATTTCGAGAATGATTACATCAGTAATGCCTGGATAAGGCAGTAAAAGGGCATACCTCACTGAAAACTTATAACGGCCCTACAACTGAAAGCCAATGTCTACCCAACAAGAGAATTCCTGGCTAGGGGTAGGCATGAGGACTTTGTTCGATCATGCTGACATTGTGGTGCTGGATATGAAACTGTAGCCCACATTGTCAGGAACTGTCCAATCACTCAAGATGCCAGGATCAAATGACATAATGCCATCTGTGAAACCCTTAGCTGTGAAGCTAAGAAGGAGGACTGGACGGTTTTTCAGGAGCCACACCTGAGAGATGATGTTAATGAGTTGTTTAAATCGGACCTAATCCTTGTGAAAGGCTCTAAGGCGTTAGTGGTAGACGTCACAGTGAGATATGAGCACAGCAGTTCCTCAGTGAGGGAGGCTGCTGCTGAGAAGGCCAAGAAATATCAACACCTTCATTTACAAATACAGCAACTGACTAACGGGGTAGATATTGAATATGTAGGCTTTCCCATGGGGACTCAAGGAAAGTGGTATCGCAAGAACTCGGAGCTGCTTTCAGCCCTCAGTTTCTCTAAAACAAGGCTGGAGAAGATCGCCCGGGCCCTGGCATCCAAAGCGCTTGTTGCCTCAGTAGATATAGTACTTATATTTACGAGCAGAACTTGATTGATTGTACCTGTTTAGTATTAATAATAAACTTGGCCCCTTCCCTCTGCTGGTTTAGCTGGACAGTGGAATCAGTCACCTAATTAGTGACGTGCTTGAATGGATGAACGAGATTCCCAATGTTCCTACCTATCCAGTGAAACCACAGCCAAGGGAACAGGCTAGGCAGAATCAGCGGGGAAAGAAGACTCTGTTGAGCTTGACTCTAGTCTGGCACTGTGGAGCGTCTCACAATGGGATGATGTACATTTTTTCAGTCATGCAGTGAGACTCAATGGCCCATTAACAGAAGATATCTCCCTAGCAGGAGGATTGGTTGTGGAAGAGATAAAGAAAACTGCCCAAATAACAGAAGCTAACTGTTCCACCTCCAGCAGATAGGAATAGAATACCCCTATTTCCAACCTAAGACACTTCTGTACACGGATCACAGGGAATGTGGGTCACCAGGGTTCTGCACAATATGAGTCCTCCAATGGGGGATAAAGTTGGAGCAGTGCATGAAGCTCTTCTCACAGTCAGGGCACTCGCAGGGCTCCCTTAGCGGTGCCTCCGTTGGTGTCTGGTCAAGTGAGAGCTCCTGGAGAAGCTGGGGACACTTGTAGGGCCTCTCCCCGGTATGGATGAGCTGGTGCCTGACAAGGTGGGGGTTGTGCTTGAAGGCCTTACTGCAGTTGGGGCAGCAGAAGGGCCTCTCCTCTGAGTGAATCCGCTGGTGCTTGAGGAGATCTGAGCTGGTGTGAAACCTCTTCTGACACGCAGGACATTCGTAGGGCCTCTCCCTGGTGTGGATGCATTGGTGGCTGATCAGTTGGGTCCTCTGGCTGAAGCTCTTCCCACACTCCCCACACTCATAGGGCCTCTGCCCAGTGTGGATCATCTGGTGAGGGATCAGGTCACAGCACCATCTAAAGCTCATCCCACACTCCCCACACTTGTAGGGCCTCTCCCCAGTGTGGATGATCTGGTGGCAGATTAGGCTGCAGCTCTGACTGAAGCCTCTTCCCACACTCCTCACATTCGTAGGGCCATTCCCTAGTGTGGATGTGTTGGTGGATGATGAGGTTGGAGCTGTAGCCAAAGCCCTTCCCACAGTCCCCACACTCATAGGGCCATTCCCCGGTGTGGATCATCTGGTGGCAGAGCAGGTGGGACCTCCACCTGAAGCTCTTCTCACACTCCAAGCACTTGTAGGGCTTCTCCCCATCTTGAAGCTGCCCAGGGACCACCAGCTTTGAGCTCTGGCTGAAGCTCTGTCCACCTTCCTGGCTCAGGGTGGCTCTTTCCTCCTCAGAGCACCCTGGGCTGGGTTTGCAGCCCTTCCTCCTGCAGGATCTACAGGGATTTTCCTCCCCATTGGCTTCCTGCGCCGTGGAGCCGCTCAAAACAGCCTCTTCCACCAGGTTCTGCCGTGAGCATTTGTCCTCCCTGCTCTCCATGCTCAGCTCCTGCTCTGGGGGAGGAAGGACAAGGACAGCATGGGATTTGCCTCCGTGCCACAGGCAAGGGCAACGAGATCCCCTCAGGGCTGTGCTGCAGCTGGGTGCTGTGCTGAGCTGGGAGATGGAGCAGCACAGAGGGGAAAGGGGCACTGACTTCCTCCTCACCTGCCTCAGTGTCCCGGGACATCTTCCTCTTTCTTGCAGCCTCCTTCTCCATCCAGCCAAGGGTTTGGGAATGGAAAACCCTGCTTTGGGGAAAAACAAGGGATGAGCACACAGAGTTCGAAGGTCCTTCTGCCTAAGTACATCTCTAGAAGTCACCAGGCATAAAAACATCCCAAACACCAAGATTTACCACTGAAAATGACTCCCAGGTGTTCTGTGTCCCTGGTCTCTCCCCTTTGGTGTTTGGGCGTTCCCCCTGTCCCAGCTGCTGGGGGTCACACTTGCACACTTGGATTGGGGATCCCCTGTCTACTCAGTCCCCACCCACCCCAATCTGTTGGGAGTCCCAGAAATCAAAAAAAAAAAAAAAAAAAAAAAAAAAAAAAAAAAAAAAAAAAAAAAAAAAATTCCTCCCTTTTCCATCTCCCCAGCAGCTGGGATGCTTGAAGTTTTGAGGTCTGCGTGCTTCCTTCTCCTTTCCTTGATGCTCCTTTGTCCCTCCTCTCCCTCCCCCTCCTCTTCCATCCCTCCTCCTCCCTAACACCACCTCTTTCTCCTCCTTCATCCCTGCCCTTCCCTCCCTCCTCCTCCCCCAGCAGCAGCCACACCCTCGGTGCCCCGTTCCCGCAGCCCTCGCAGCCCGCGGCAGCAGCGGCGATGGAGCCGGGCCAGGTCGGCATGGGCAGTGCGGGGCTCTCGGCTGCTCCCAGCCGCTGCAGGCAGGGGGAACCTGGCCCGGGCCAAAGGAGAGGCAAACTGGGCAAACTGGGGGCTGCACATCCAAACTGGGCCTTGCTGGGGACCCTGCCTGGCCAATGCCAGCCCTTGGGGCTCCTCTTGGCATATGCGCCAGGGGAACACGCACACAGGGCTGGGGGATCCCAGCAGTGGCAGCACTGCCAGAGACTGGGCTGCACTGGGATCATACGGGAGTGACTGGGAATGCCTGTGAGCATGCTGAGGGACACTGGGATATACCAGTAGTGTCTGTTAACCATACTCGGGTGACTAGAACCACACTGGGAACAGGTGGGACCATGCTGGAGAGAACTGGGACCCCATGCTGGGAGCAAGTGGGAATGACTGGGTGTACACTGCGAACAACTGGGCATGACTGGGACCATGCTGGCAGGGACTGGGATCATCTATGGAGTACCTGGGACTATACTGGGGCAACTGGGATCACACTGGGAGGAACAGAGAGTGACTGGAACCTTGCTGGGGGCTACTGGGATCCTACTGGGACCACAGTAGGAGGAGCTGGCCAATGCTGGGAGTGACTGGCATCATACTGAGTCATAATGGCAGCAACTGGGACTGCACTGAGGGTGACTGGGAGTGGCTGTGAGCAACTGGCATCAGGCTGGAAGCAACTCAGGGCAACTGGGAGTGACTGTGAACATGCTGGGAGTAACTGGTATATACTGGGAGAGACTGAAACCACACTAGGGGTAAATGGGAGCAACTGGAACCACACAGGATGATCATGGGAGCAGCTGTGCCCATGCTGGGTCATACTGGGAGTGACTGGGAAGGTGCTGGCCCTGACTGGAACCATACTGGAAGCGACTGGGAGCAACAGGGCCCACACTGGGAGTAACAGGGAGTCACTCTGAGCATGACTGCAATAACACTGGGAGTATCTGGGACTAACTGGGGTCATACTGGGGGTGACTGGAACATGCTGGGAGTGACTACTGGTACTGCTGGTGTCATCCTGGGAGCCACTGGGATCATATTTTGGGCAACTGCCAGAAACTGGGATCATGCTGGAGGCAACTGGGAGGAACTGGGAAAGACTGGGATCATTCTGAGCTAACTAGAACTGTACTAGGCACACTGGGACATGCTGGGAATGTCTGTGACCATACTGGGGGGACTGGAAGTACACAGGGAACAGCTGGGACCATGCTGGGGGCAACTGGGAGTGAGTGGGACCTTGCTGAGAGGAACTGGGACTATTCTAGGGACAACTGGGATCATGCTGGGAGGAACAGGGAACAACTGGAACTACACTGGAGGCAACGGGGATCATACTGGGATCACAGTGGGAGCAGCTGGGATCCAGCAGCTGGATCTCACCCAGCATGCTGGGTGAGACTGGGATCGCACTGAGGGTGACTGGAATCATACTGGGATTGACTGGGAGCAGCTGTCAGCAACTGGAATCATGCTGAAAGTAACTGGGGGGAAGTGGGAGTGACTGGGAGCATGCTGGGGGGGACTGGGATATACTGGGGGAGACAGGGAGTGACTGGGAACATACTGGAGGCTCCTGGGGTCATGCTGGCATTGACAGGGAGCAACTGGGATCACACTGGGAGCACTGGCATCATACTGGGAGTGACTGGAAGTGACTGGAGTTAGACCACGAGTGACTGGGATCATACTGGGAGTGACTGGGATCATACTGGGAGTAACTACAATTGGACTGGGATTGTAGGGGGTGTGATTGGTCCCTGTCTGGGGGGTGCTGGGAGCTACCAGGCGCATGCTGGGAGCCGACTGCGCAGCCACTGGGAGGAACTGGGAGCAACTGGGAATGGCAGGATGCAGCTGCAGCAGTGGCAGCTCCCCGGTGGCCCCGTGCCAGTGCTGCTCGTGGTGCCAGCCCTGGCTGTGCCGAGATCCCGCTGGAAGGGAATCCCAGCCAGGGACCCCATGGACACCAACTGGGGGAACCCCGGGCCGGGCTCCGACAGCGCCAAGGGCAGGGAACTCAGGGACGGGAGAACTGGGGGGACACCGACGGGGCTGGGGGGCATAGGGGAACCAAAGAGGGAACGGGAGAGCTGGGAGAGCAGGGAACGGGGTTTGTGGGTTCCAGGAGTGAGAAAAGGGGAGGCTGCGGTGGGTAGAGGTGGGACGGGCTGGGTTAAGGGGGTTCCTGCATCCAGGAAAGGGAGCTCCAAGGGTCCCCAGTGTTTCCCATTCCCAGCAAAAGGTAGAAAACCCGGGATGGCTGGGAATAGGGGTCCCGGGTGTCCTCGGCGTTGAGGAGAGGAGGGGCTGGGGGCTGGGAAAGGCAGGAATAGGGGTCCAGGGGGTCTCTGGGTAAGGGAAAAGGGGGCTCTGGGGGCTGGGAGAGGCGGGATGGCCGGGAAGGGGGTGTGGGGGTTGTTGGTGCCGGATAAGGGGTTGCAGGGTGGATCCCATGCCTAGGAATGGGGGTGCGGGGGGATCCCAGCGCCCAGGAATGGGGTTTCAGGGGCCGTTCGGTGCACCGGGATGGGCGATCAGAGAGTCCCGGTGCCGGAAGTCCCCCTCAGCTCTCGCTGCCACCCCGGGCCCCAGGAGAGCCCCCAGCCCCAGCGCTGGAGCCATCGTGCTGCTCCTCCTCACTCCCAGTATGATCCCAGTATGGTCCCAGTAGAACTCAGTCAACCAGAAGCTGCTCCCAAGATGATCCCAGTACAGCCCAGTCACCCCACTCCTGCCAGCCCCCCCCCCCCCCCCCCCCCCCCCACCTCGCTCCGTTCCGACCCGTCCCGGCGCCACCCCTGCTCCTCCCGCGGGCTGTGAGGGCTCCGGGACCGGGGGGGGAGGAGGAGGGAGGGAGGGAGGGAGGAAGAGGCGGAGCGGCAGCAGGAAGCGATGGGAGCAGAGGACGGCCGGAATCGCGCGGCTCCGGCGCTGCCTGAACTCGCCGCACCGCGGGAGCATCGCCCCCCATCCCGCAGGTGCCCGGGGAGGTTCCCCCCTGTCCCAGCTGCTGGGGGTCACGCTTGGACTGGGGATCCCCCGTCTACTCGGCCCCAGCCCTCCCCCATCTGCTGGGAGTCCCAGCAATGCCAAAAGCTCCCCCCTCTTCCCTCTCCCCATTTCGGGATGCCGGGGCCTTTTGGGCTCCCGGGCTCCCTTCTCCCCTCATTCTCTGCTCTGCGCTGCAGCGGCTCCAAGGAGTCCCCCCTGCCCCTCTCCAGGCTCTTGAGGCTCCCGCCAATGGCGGCGCTCCCCCCTCTCTGGCCTCCCCACTTTGGCCTCCTCGGGGACACAGAGCTCTGCTCCTCCAGGCTGCCTCTGCCGGCAGCCGCCACCGCCACCCCCCGATGTCCCCCCGAGGGGCCTTTTCCGCTCAGCTTTGGACTTCTTCATTCTCCAAACATCCCCCCAAAAACCCAACTGGGAGCAACTGGGAGTGACTGGGAACATGCTGGAGAGAACTGGGCTACACTGGGAGATGCTGGGAGTGACTGGAACAAAAGTAAGGGTGAAAGGAACAACTGGAATCATGTGGAGCACAACTGGTTCACACTGGCAGGGACTGGGAGCACACTGGGCTCATCTTTGGATCATACTGGGAGGGACTGGACTAATACTGGGAGTATTTGAGAGCAACTGGGAGCACACCCTGCACATCATCCCCCATACTGGGCCTGACTGGGAGCAACTGGGAGCACGCTGGCAGCAAATGGCATCATACTGGGACTGACTGGGCTGATCTAGGAAGCAACTGGAACCATGCTGGAGGTAGATGGGACCATACTGAGAGAGACTGGATGCAACTGGGACCACACTGGGAGGGCTGGCATGTGACTGGGATCAAACTGGAGCTTACTGGGATCATATTGGGGTTGAAAGGGAGCAACTGGGATCACACTTTGGGCTACTGGGAGCAGCTGAAGAAAACTGGGATCATGCTGCAAGCAAACTGGAGGAACTGGGAAGGACTGGATGCATGCTGGGGGCAACTGGGATATTCTGGGCATGACTGGGGGATCATACTGGGATAACTGACACCTTACTGGGGCCACTAGCAGTGCCTGGAAATGACTACAGACATGCTGGGGGCAACTGGGATATACTGGGAGTGTCTGGAACCATGCTGGGGGGACTGGAACCACTCTGGGAACAACTGGGACCATGCTGGGGAGAACTGGGACCACACTGGGGGCAACTGGGAGTGAGTGGGACCATGCTGGGAGGAACTGGGATCATATGGGGAGTGACTGGGACGAGAGCAGGGACAACTGTGTTCAACTGGGACCATACTGGGAGTGTCTGTAACCATTGGGGAGTAATGGAAGCACACTGGGAACAGCTGGGCCCATGCTGGGGGCAACTGGGATCACACTGGGGGCACTGGCATCAGACTGGGAGTGCCTGGGAACAACTGGAATTAGACTGCAAGTGACTGGGATCATACTGGGAGTGGCTACACTCATACTGGGATTATACTGGATGTGAATGGAACCCGACTGGGGCTTACTGGGAGCTACTGGGCCCATGTTGGGAGGAAAATGGGGATATATTGGGAGCAACTGGGATTGGCTGGAAGGTACTGGAACCATGCTGAGGGGACTGAGACTATAACTGGGGCAACTGGGAGTTACTCGGAAAGACTGGGATCCTTCTGAGGTAACTAGAACCTTACTGGGGCAACTGGGATATACTGGGAATGTCTGTAACCTTACTGGGGGGACTGGAATCACACTGGGAACAGCAGGGATCTTGCTGGGGACAACTCAGACCATGCTTGGGGCAACTGGGCATGACTGGGACCCTGCTGGGAGGGACTGGGACTAATCTCAGGTTAACTGGGATCATAATGGGAGGAACTGGGAACAACTGGAACTCTGTTGGGGGCAAATGGAATCAAACTTGAATCACAGTGAGAGCAGCTGGGTCCATGCTGGGTTAGACTGGGATCACACTGACAGTGACTGGAATCATGCTGGGATTGACTGGGAGTGGCTGTGAGCAACTGGAATTGTGCTGAACCCAACTGGGAGAAAGTGGGAGTGACGGGGAGCATGCTGGGGGTGACTGGGATATATTGGGAGACACAGGGAGTCACTGGGATCACACCAGAGGCTACTGGGGTCATGTTGGCATTGACAGGGAGCAACTGGAATCACACTGGTGGCACTGGCATCAGACTGGGAGTGACTGGGATCATACTGGGAGTGGCTACAATCATACTGGGATTAGAGTGGGTGTGATTGGACCCTGACTGGGGGTTACTGGGATCTACAGGGCCCATGCTGGGAGCCAACTGGGGACATAATTAGAGGAACTGGGAGACAACTGGGGGCAAGTGAACCACCCTGAGGGAACTGGGAGTGCCTGGCAATGACTGCCAGAATGTTCAGGGCAGCTGAGATGTACTGGGAGTGTCTTGAGACCATAGATGTGGTGACTGGGACCAGACTGGGAGCAACTGGGAATGTGCTGGGGGAACTGGGAACATGCTGGCGGCAAGTGGGAGAGTCTGGGATCATACTGGGAGCAACAGGGTTCCTTCAGGGAGTGAGGGGAAGTGACCAGGCTCATACTGGGAGAGACTGGGATCATACTGGGAGTGACTAGGACTGTGCTAGGGGCAACTGAGAGAACTGGGAACACCCTGGATGCAAGTGGGAGGAACTGGAAGCAACTGGGACTGTGCTGGGAGCAAATTGCATCATCATAGAGAATGACTGGGAGTGACTGGGCTCATACCGGGAGCAGCCACTGCCGGCACCGGCACCCCTGAACCCCTTTCCCGGCCATCCCGCCTCTCCAGCCCCAGCACCCCCCATTGCCGGGGTCCCGGCAATCCCAGGGGTCCCCCCCTCTCGGGGTCCCCGCTTTGCCCTTCTGGGGCTCTCCTCTCTCTGGGCTCCCGCTCGGTGAAGCCGCAGCTACTCCTGGGGCTCCCCAGAACCGGTGTCCCCCCGCCGGGGCCGCCTCTCCCAAGCGGTCCCCACATGGCCCCGGCAGAGCTCGGAGGGCCCGGCTGGGAAGCCCAACCCCCACTGCGGGGGGACCCGCATCCCCCCGCCCCCCGCTGGGGCTCTGCCGCCACCCACACCGGGACCCCCAAAAACACCTCCCGGGGACCCCTGATGTCCCCCCGAGGGCCATCTGCGGCTCGGCTTTGGAGCCCTGCCAGCTGCAAACATCCCCCCAAAAAAAAACCAAACCCAGGCACCCCCCAGGATATTTGGGCCGAGCTCCCCCTGCCCAGGCACTTACGAGATGGGGGGCGATGCTCCCGGGGCTGTGGCGACTCCAGGGAGTGCCCGGGCCACGAGATTCTCCCTCTCCTCTTGTGTTGCGGCCGCTTGGCCTCTTCCTTCCTCCCTCCTCCTCCTCCCCTGTTCCCGAAGGCTGAACCTTGAGGGGAAAGGGGGCAGGGAAAGGGCAGGGAACTGTGAGGGGAAAGGGGTGGGGCCAAGGGGACGCGCGATCCTGAAAGGGCCTGGTTTGGTTTAAAGTCACCCAAAAGGGCCTCAAATTCAGCCTACATCAACCAAGTTTGGCCTATAATCAGTCAAAGAGGATTAAAATTATCCAAATGGGTCTAAAATCCAACCAAAGGGGACTAAAATTGCCCAAACTGGTTGACACCTCCCTCAAATGGCCTAAAATCACCCTTAAATCTCCAAAATGGGTTTCAAATCCACCCTGAAAGTACCTGCTTTGGCCTAAAATCTCCCGAAGGCGCCTAAAATCCATCCAGATTTAACAAAAATCACCTAAATTGACATAAAATCACCGAAACCAGCCTGAAACCAACAGAAGAGGACCTCAAATCATCCTAAATGACTTGGTTTGACCTAAAATTACACAATGAAGCAGAAGACCTACTCAAATGAACCCAAAATTACCAAATAAAGGGACTCAAAATCACTCACACAGGATTAAATTCACCCATGTGGGCCTCAAATCGTCCAAAGGGATCCAAAATCTTCCCCTCAAACCCACCAGATTCGGCCTCAAATCAGCCAAAGGGGCCTAAAATCCCCCCGGCGAGGCTGGGAATGCCCGCAAGGGATCCGAGCCCACCCTAACCCTGCCCAGGCCGGCCCAAAATGCCCCCGAGGGGCCGAGCCTGAGGCCGAGCCCAGGATGGGCTCCGGGCTCGCTCCAGGCCCTCCGTGCTCGCTCCGGGGAGTTTTGGCCGCGGCCCCGGACGGGCCTGGGCGGGACTGGGAGGGACCAGGGAGGGCCGGGCAGGGCTAGGGCATTTGGGGCTTTCTTGGGCTGCGGGAGTTTGTGGGGAGCTCAGGGGCGATTATTGGGGTTTTCCGAGAGAAGGATTGGGTTTTGGGGAGGTGCAGAATTTTCAGGGATTTTGGGGGGTTTTATTGACACGTTGGGGGGGTTTATTGGCATTTGGGGGGGGTGTGTTTCTCGAGGTTTTTGGGGGTTCATTGAATCTTTTTTTGTTTTGGTTTGGGTTTTTTTATAATTTTGGTGGGATTACTGGGATTTTGTGAGGATTTTTTGGGATTCTCTTAAATTTTTGGGGATTTTTTTGGAATTTCTGTGGGATTTGGGGTGGTTTTCTTGGAATTCTGGAGGCATTTAGTGGGATTCTTTGGAGGTCAGGGTTTTTTAACGAAAATTTTGGGGGGTTTTTGGGGATTTTTGTGGAGTTTTGCAGGGGTTTTGTGGTCTTCTTTGGGTGTTGCCAGGATTTCTTTTGGTCTTCTGTGGGATTTTATGGGGTTTCATGTGGTTTTGGGGACATTTTTGGGGGATTTGTGGGGCTTAATTAGGATTTTGGGGATTTGTTGGGATTTCAAGACATTTTGTGGACTTTTAATGGGATTTTAGAGTGTTCTAATGGGATTTTGTGATCTTTAGTTGGGATTTCGTAGGTTTTATTGGGACTCTCGGGGGTTTTAAGGAGATTTTGGTGCCTCTCAGCCCTTCCCCACACCTGGGGACAACCCCAGAGCCCTCCCAGACCACACAAGGACCCCCAAAATTCCACAAAATGTACCCTAAAGCCCCTAAAAATCAGAATAAAATGCTCCAAAATACCACAGAATCCTACAAAATCTCAGTGGAACTCACCAAAGTTAAAAAAAATCTCCCAAAAATTTCAATAAACCCCCCCCAAAAAACAAAACCCCACCTAAACCCCAATAAAATCTCCCAAAATCCAAATTCCCCAAATCCATAAATGCCCCAAAATCCTGTAATCCCCCAAAACCAAATAATTATCTCCAAAAACCCCATAATTCCTCCTAAACTCCCAATAAAATCCCCCAAAACTCAAAAAAGCCTCACCCAAATCCCCCAAAACCCTCCCAAAAATTGCCTCAAAAATGCCCCAAAATTCCAAAAAGTCCCCAGAACACCCCCAAACCCCCCCAAGCCCTTCCAAAGATCCCCAAATGTCCCAAAAATCCCTAAATCTCAAAAAAAGCCCCCCAAAATCCCCCCAGAACCCCCAGACTCACCAGGGGCCATCCTGGATCAGGGGGTGTGGTGGTTTGACAGGAAATATGTTTTCTGGGATGCTGTGGTCAGGCCAATGGGTCTCAGATTTTAATATTGGCACCTAGTGTGGCCATTGGGACATTGGATCCGCCTCTGAGAACACAGGGTTAAAAGCAGGGCTCTCCCCTAGGAGGCTATTTTGGATTTCCGGTGGGAAAGAGTTCGGGTCTTGCCCCCCCCCCCCCCCCCCTCCCCCCAGTTCCCGGCTGGGCGGGGGGCGGGGAAGCCACATGGCCATGAGGTAGGCCTGGCCCAAGGGTGGAGGAGAGAGAGAAGCACCAGGAGTTTGTTTAGCCAGGTACCAGGCAGCCCCCCGCTCAGAGAGAGAGAGAGTGCCGGTGCCGAGGACTGTTATCTTGAAATTGATGTGTCCGGCCACTTGTAAGAGCTTTTAACCCTTTTGTGGACAATGAAAACTCTTCAGAGCATTGACCTCTCCTGGAGGGGGATGGAGCAGAAGATGAAGAGGGAACTGAGTAAGAGTTGGAGGTCTGAGCAAGGGAGAGATCTGAAAAGAATAGAGAAGAATTCAGGTGGAAGAGATGATGGAGTAGCTTATGCTGGACTCTTTGTGTAGCCATGGACAGAGCCATGTTTCCTTGTGATACAGAGACTGCATTCTAGGGGGAGGCAATGCCTCAGAACCAAGAGGGTTCGGTGTTGGTACCCCTCGGCCCCAGGGGGTGAAATATGGGGGGACTGATGTCCCAAAGTTGAGACTGTGCCTTTTTGCAGTGGGACGAAGCATCCTTAAAAGTCGACCCTAGAAGCAGCTCTGGTCCGTGTTCAGTGGTGAGAGTGCTGGACATGAAAGGAAGAGGTCCCCATTGGCACAAGAAGGACTCCTTCTCCTCTTGATGAACTGAGGATGGAGTATTCTGAAGGGTGGTGCCGGACTGAGAGTCGATGATTTGGGGGATGTATTGTATTGGGAATTTGGTGGGGAGGAGGAGGAGATGTATTTGTGAAGTTTTCATTTTCCTTGTGTGTTTCTTTTTTTCTTTTTTCTTTTTTTCCTTTCCCTTGTAGTTTAGTTAATAATTTTTTTTTTCCTAAGTGGGAGCCTGCTTTGCTTATTCCTGGTCCCATCTCACAGCAGAAACCAGGGAGAGGGTATTCTCATGGGGGGTACTAGCATTGTGCCAGTGTCAAACCATGACAGTGGGCACCAGCCGGTGGAACAGGAGCCACTTCAGGGGGCCCCTGGAGCTTTTTGGGGAGGGGGCACCATGGGAGACCCCCCAAAAACGGGGGGAGGGGGAACCCCTGCTGTGCCCCCTCCCCCCGAAACACCCAGACCCCGGTTCAGGGTGGGCCTGGGACCCCCATGCCTCCAGCATGGCTCCAGTTGCTTCCTAGATCAGCCCAGTCAGTCCCAGTATGATGCCATTTGCTGCCAGCGTGCTCCCAGTTAGGCCCAGTATGTGCAGGGTGTGTTCCCAGTCGCTCTTAAATACTCCCAGTATTAGTCCAGTCCCTCCCAGTATGATTAAAATATGGCCCCAGTGTGCTCCCAGTCCCTGCCAGAATAAACCAGTTGTGCTCCACATGGTTCCAGTTGCTCTCTTTCACCCTTACTTTTGTTCCAGTCACTCCCAGTATGTCCCAGTGTAGCCCAGTTCTCTCCAGCATGTTCCCAGTCACTCCCAGTTGCTCCCAGTTGGTTTTTTTGGGGGGATGTTTGGAGAATGAAGAAGTCCAAGGCTGAGCGGAAAAGGCCCCTCGGGGGGACATCGGGGGGTGGCGGTGGCGGCTGCCGGCAGAGGCAGCCTGGAGGAGCAGAGCCCTGTGTCCCCCAGGAGGCCAAAGTGGGGAGGCCAGAGAGGGGGGAGCGCCACCATTGGCGGGAGCCTCAAGAGCCTGGAGAGGGGCAGGGGGGACTCCTTGGAGCCGCTGCAGCCCAGAGCAGAGAATGAGGGGAGCCCAGGAGCCTAAAAGGCCCCAGCATCCCGAAATGGGGAGAGCTAAGAGGGGGGAGCTTTTGGCATTGCTGGGACTGCCAGCAGCCTGGGCAGGGCAGGCACCCAATCCAAGCATGACCCCAGCAGCTGGGACAGGGGGGAACCCCCAAACACCAAAGGGGAGGGACCAGGGATGGGGAACTCCTAGGAGGGTTTTTCAGGGCTGAATCTTGGTGTTTGGGAGGTTTTTCTGGAGCCCAGATGGCCGGTGACTTGTAGAGATGGACTTGGGCAGAGGGACCTTCAGAATCAACGTGCTGATCCCTTGTTTTCCCCAAACCAGGATTTCCCATTGCTAAACCCTGGGAGGCTGCGAGGAAGAGGAAGATGCCCCGGGACACTGAGGCAGGTGAGCAGGAAGTCAGTGTCTCTGGAATCCTTAAAATCAGAGGATTTTGGGTAAAGCTGCAAAAGACAAGCCTCAGAGACAGTAGAACTGTGATTAGAGTTTGCAGCAGCTGTAAGATTGGTCTGCAGAAAAATTATATAAGAAGGAGAAAGTAAGGAGAAATAGAACAATGGTCTGTGCCTTAATGCTTATCTAGACTAACTCCCTAACCTGCAGAAAAGTATATCTAGCAAGATATTAGGAATTTCCAAGCTTAATAATGGAGCTCTGTGCATCGTGTTTTAAGGCTTACAAGCAGGTATTTGAAATAAGCAAGCATTTTTTTAACCGGATAGAACTATGGTCAATATGCTTTTGCTTTGTGTGATTGGTCAAAACCCTTTTAACGTAAGTTTTAACATTAAGTTCTTTGTCTCCCACCTGGGATGTGAGCTGCTGGCATGTTCCCACTGTCATAACCAAGTAATGAGACTGATGCTGGAAAATAAAACAGCTCAAGACGCGTTCCTAGCAGTCCCATCCTGTTTGTGATTTGTGCACAGCCCCTAGCTGGCGATGAGTGTCCCTTTCTCCTCTGTGCTGCTGCATCTCCCAGCCCAGCACGGCCCTCGGCTGCAGCACAGCCCTGGGGGGATCTCGTTGCCCTTGCCTGTGGCATGGAGGCAAATCCCATCCTGTCCTTGTCCTTCCTCCCCCAGAGCAGGAGCTGAGCATGGAGAGCAGGGAGGACAAATGCCCGCGGCAGAACCTGGTGGCAGAGGCCGTTTTGAGTGGCTCCACGGCGCAGGAAGCCAACGCGGAGGAAAAGCCCTGGAGATGCCGCACGAGGAGGGGCTGCAAACGCAGATGGCGGGGATGTGAGGGGGAAAGAGCCAGCCTGGGCCGGGAAGGCGGCCGGAGATGGAGCCAGAGCTCGGAGCTGGTGCTCCATGAGCAGCTCCATGATGGGGTGAAGCCCCACACATGCATGGAGTGTGGGAAGAGCTTCAAGTGGAGCTCTGACCTGATCAAGCACCAAAGGACCCACACTGGGGAACGGCCCTATGAGTGTGATCAATGCAGGAAGAGGTTTCAGACCAGCTCCAATCTCCTCCTGCACCAGCACACACACACAGAGGAGAGGCCCTTCCGCTGCCCTGACTGCGGGCAGGGCTTCAGGCGAAACACACATCTTGTCAGGCACCAGCGCATCCACACTGGGGAGAGGCCCCACGAGTGTGAGGAATGTGGGAAGAGCTTCAGCCGGTGCTCCAGCCTGATCCGCCACCAAAGGACCCACACTGGGGAACGGCCCTATGAGTGTGGGGAGTGTGGGAAGAGCTTCAGACAGAGCTCTAACCTGATCCAGCACCGGAACATCCACACTGGGGAACGGCCCTACAAGTGTGGGGAATGTGGGAAGAGCTTCAGCCAGCATTCCTACCTGCTCTGCCACCAAAAGATCCACACAGGGGAGAGGCCCTATGAGTGTGATAAATGCAAGAAGGGGTTTCAGAGCAGCTCCAGTCTCCTCCGGCACTATCGGATTCACACAGAGGAGAGGCCCTTCCAATGCCCTGACTGCGGGAAGGGATTCCAGCGCAACTCCCACCTCATCAGACACCGGCGCATCCACACTGGGGAGAGGCCCTACGAGTGTGCCCACTGTGGGAAGAGCTTCTCACAGAGTTCTCATTTGACCCGACACCAACGGAGGCACCAGTAAGGGAAGCCCTGCGAGTGCCCTGAGTGCGGGAAGAGCTTCGTGTGCTGCTCCAGCTCCATCCTCCACTGGAGAAGGCACTTTGGGCACAGCCCTGGTGGCCCATATTCCTTATGATCCATGTTCATCCCTTAAAAACAGTCAAAACAGGGTTAAATGAAATAAATTGATCAAAGATGTCTAAAGTTCCACAATTTCAGAGGTTTTTAAGGGGGAATTGATGGTTTGGGGAAATATTCTGGAGGACTTGTGGGTTCTGGGCAGGGGGGATTTTGCGCAGTGTTCTTCATCTCTGTGCACTCCAAAAGCCAAGAAGGTCACCTCAAAACAACTGAATCCCACTTAAAACAACTGAATTTTAATTCATACGGGCTCAATCCCACTTCATAATGGCTTGTTGCCACCTCAAAAAAACTCAGTCCCATGCCAGACTCACTTGATTCCACAGCCGCCATGGTGAGATGGGGTTGGAAGGAGACTGGGAGAATTGGGATCCAAATTTGGTACGGTGGCGTGGGGATTGTGTGAGGCTGGGTGGGTGGGATGTATTTGATATCAAATAAAACTTTCAGAGTTAGTGATTTCTGTCCCATTCATTTTCAGTCCATTGCAGTTCCGTTTGCAGAGTGCCACCTTCTCAGCTGATTGTGTTTGTGTCCTCCTTTCTCTCCTGCCTCTCTTTGCCTTTCTGTTTCTCTCTCAGTGTCTCCCTTGAGCCAGGGCAGCTGCCACCAAAGACCCTGCCCTGATTTAATTCCCAGTGCAGGAGCTACAACAGCCACGGGTGAAGTTCTGAAGGCTGGCAGTGAAATGTCACTGTAGGATCTTGCTCCACTTGGCTTTCGGCCCCTTCTTAAGAGCTTTGCCTTCAAGGGCAGGAACATCTTTTCCTGGCTGGGAACTGGAATTCCAGACCCTGGGAGTGTGTGCCATGCAGGACCATACAGACTGGGATCATATGGACTGGGATCCCACAGACTGGGACTGCACCTACTGGGACCATATGGATCAGGACCATACAGACTGGGATCATGTGGACTGGGATCCTGCAGACTGGGACTGCACAGATTGGGACCATGTGGACTGGCATTTTGTAGACTGGGATTGTATGGGTTGGGATTGTACAGACTGGAATCATGTGGACCAGGATTTCACAGGCTGGGACCATAGGGATTAGGAGCAGAGACTGAGATCACACAAACTGGACCATATGGACCAGGATGGCTGCACCAGATCAATGTGAACCAAGGGGATCCCACGCAGCCAAAACTCCCCGGAATGAACGCAGAGGTCCAGGAGGGATCCCATTTCCAATCCCATTTCCAATCCCATTTCCGATCCTGGTGCCAGTCTCAGAGTGATCCTGTCACTGATCCTGGTCCTGGTGCCCGCCTCAGTTTCCATCTCAGTCCTGGAGCACTCCTGGCGCTGATTCTGGTTCTCATGTCAATCTCAATCGCAGAGCGGTGCCGGTCCTGTTCTCAGTCCCTGTCTCAGTCCCAGAGCAGTGCCATTCTTGGCGCCAGTTGCTGGTGCTGGTTTCAGTGCTGGTCTCAGTCTTGGTCCCAGAGCGGTTCTGGACCCAGTGCTGCTACTGGTGCTGGTCTTGGTCCTCCCAGTGCCAATCTCAGTCTCAGTCCCAGTCCCAGAGCGCTGCCACTCTCGGTGCTGGTTCCGGTGACGGTCTCAGTCTCAGTCCTGGAGGGCTCCCAGTCTCGGTCCTGGTCCCGGTCCCAGAGCAGTCCCGGTGCAGGTGCTGGGTTCCAGTCTCGGTCCTGATCCCAGTCCTGGAGCGCTGCCGGTGCCAGTCCCAGTTCCAAAGCGCTCCTGGTGCTGGTCCCAGTGTCAGGCTTGGTCCCAGTCTTGGTCCCAGTGCCAGTTCTGGTGCAGGTTCTGGTCTGGGTCTCGGTCCTAGTCCTGGTGCCGGTCCTGTAGTGCTGCCAATCTCAGTTCCAGTGTCGGTCTCAGTCTTGCTGCTAGTGCTGGTTCTGCTGCTGGGTTTGGTCTTGGTCCCGGAGAATTTAGGTCCCATTTGGGTGATTTTAGGCCAAACTGGGCAGGTTTAGGGTGGATTTCAGCTCCCTTGCAGTGATTTCAAGCCTTTTAGGGTGGATCTTAGGCCTGTGTGCTGATTTTAGGCCAAATGTGGTGGGTTTGAGGGTGGATTTTAGATCCCTTTTGATGTTATATGCCCCTTTGGGTGGGGTTTGGGCCTGTTTGGGTGATTCTAGGATAAACTGGATTTTAGGTGCCTTTGGCTGATTTTAGGCTCATATGGGTGGATTTTAGGCCTCTTTGGGTAATTTTAGGTTGAACCAAGCCTTTTAACGGTGGTTTTACGTCCCTTTATGTTATAGATGGCTAATGAGATGATTTGCTCTCACAATTAAGGGATGGATACTGTATGAATATTAAGAGAAGCTTTATTGATGTGTGATTATGTTATTGCAGTCTGTTGTTTAGATGTCCCCTGTTCTCCCCACAGTCCCTTTCCTCCCTATTGTTACCATAAGACAGCCTGAGCCATCCAGGACAGGTGGAAAGAAGGCGAGAACAAAAACTTGCTCCTTGGGGAGGGGGCATGGCATGACAGCACCTGACCCTCCAATCAAGCTGCAGGAAAGCAGACTCCACCAATAAACAGCAAAGAAGAGTTGACTGACAGACTGTGGGAGGGGCCAGGGTTGGCTGATGCAATCCCGGGGTATCAAAGGCGAAGTGTCCATCTTGAGGACGAGTCAGGCACATGGTAGGCAGCCATGAGGGGAGCTCCCAGGCCTGTTCTTCCTTATTTTGTCCTTCGCTTGTAATTTTTGTTAAGGTTGAATAAACCTTTTAAAATTTTGAAAGTCAGCAGTCGTTTCTCACAGTAACCATGGGTTCCTTTCCTGGAGTTTGGTGCACAGGAGAAACACCAACCATATATTCTCAAGAGGTCAAAATGACACAAAATTTTACTGGCAAAGTACAGAAAATCAAGAAACTTTGGAAAAAGATTTAATAAAACATCCAATTCAACATAAAACACCATAGCAGTGACTTCATTAACTCAGCCCGGTGTACCTGGAAATGTTTAATCACTTCAGTTGTTGAGGTATCAAAAAATGTTCCATATCAAGAGCATTGGAAGGAGAAGACAGAGAGACAGGAAGACAGAAGCTCTATAGAAAGAAACGCACATGGCTACCAACTGCTGGGGTTCCAGCGTGGGTGAGACACAAACCCCAGCCATGGAGCCCTTGTGACACATCAAGGCCCCTCTGGAGCAAAGAAACCATTGCTGACAGTCCAGAAACTCATGGAACCAAGGGGCCGTTGTGACACTGCAGAAGAAAGGAGAACACTGTGACACTGCAGGGACTCCTGGAATCAAGGAGACCATTGGGACACTGTGGGGCCCCATGGAACCAAGGGCACAGGGAGCAGGTGTGGCTGGCTTGGCCTCCCAGGGGCCACCTGACAGCTCTGGCTGATCTTGGGATGTCAAGGGCTGCCTCTCATCAGCTCCTGGAGCACTGGGGCTCTGTGCTTTCCTTCCTATGGAAAAGAGCTGTCTGACTTTTCAGATGCCCATTGCCAAAACGGGTACTCTCCCTAAAATAATTTCCTCTATGCAAGGGCATCTTGCAAAACAAAACCTGCTAGCTCTGGCTGGCCTTGGCCTCTGGTGGTCACCTCCCATCTGCCCCTGAAACAGAAGGGCTCTGTTCCTTCATTCCTATGGAAAAGAACCAGCCTTCTTGTCCAGGGACCAAGGCCAAAATTAGAATTTGGCCTACCAAATTCTTTATATCCAAGGATTGCTCCCAGTCAAAAGTAGCCAGGACAGACAGGTCAGGCTGGCCCTGTCCTCTGATGATTTTCGTAGACTCTGAGCTGAATGTTTTCATTTGGAAACACCTTGGAGAGGGCCCAGATATGTCCCAAGGAGGGGTTTGGAGGCCTTGGGCCCATGAGCACTGTATAGGGACAAAGGAGCTCTGTGCTCGGTGGGGTGGAGCCTGAGGACAGTGGAGCAGAGCCATGAGAGTGTTTAAAGAGCGATTTCAGGGATGGTGGATCCTTTTGACATAGTGGAAAACAGCCAGAGAGAGAAAGAATTAACGCCAAGGGCAGCTGGGGAGGCCCAGAGTGGCTGCAGGAGAAAGGAATTTCCCTGTCAGGGCAGGGCTGTGGTGCAGCACGTCCCCAGCAGGAGCCTGGAGCAGCCCCAGGCTTTGTGTGGGCGGGCAGGGGCAGGCAGGAGGCAGAGCTGTCAGCAAAGGAAGGGCCCAGCCAGGTGGGGCAGCCAGGGGATGCCGAGAGCCTGCAGGGACAGAGGCCAGGGCAGGGACACCGTGGGACAGCCTGGGCTGCACAGGGCACAGGGATGGGCAGCAGCTGCAAGACAGCCCTGACAGAGCCAACCTGGGCAGCGCTTTGGCCATGGCTGCTGGGCCTGGGCCTGAGCCAGGAGGGGACAAGTGACCCTTGCAGGCCTGGGGCCTCATTGCCTCCTTGTCCCTGCTCAGCGGCCTGGCAGGGGCCGGCCCACGCTCCTGCCCTTGGCATTGCCCATCCCCACATGCCAGTGCCCATCCCGGGAAGAGCCCTGAGCAAGGAGGGAGGGACAGGATCTGCCTGGCCAGGCCCTGGGGCTCAGGCCTTGGCCCTTTGCATTCCTGGAACAAATCCAGGTTTGCTCAGCACCAGAGACACCTTTGCCTTGTTTGTCCCCAGCTGCCATCAGTGCCTCCAGTGTTCTGCTCTCCCTGGAACCCAGGGACACTTTCTCAGTCCTGTCCCTCACAGGGATTTCCTTAAAGTACAAGAAACTTCAGTATTTCAATCTCACTGTGAGCTCTTGAGAAGTCTTTGAGCCCACTCTGAGGGACTGGGTGTGATGCAAAGAGCAGCAAAGGCTCAGAGGGTGATTAAAGTCCTTGTGCTGTGTCTGTGCTGCTGAGCTGGGCCGGGCTCCTGGCCCAGAGGCAGCTCCTGGCAAGGGCAGCAGAGCTGCAGAGAGACAGCTCTGGCCAGGAGCAGCTCCTGAGCACTGCCCAGCAGGGCTGGGGCACTGCCAGGGCCCCTCAGGGACACGAGCAGGGCACAGACAGAGCTCCCAGGGGCTCAGCACTGGCCGGGGCTGTGGGATGTCCCCGCGGGGGCTGTGTCACAGCAGCACCTCTGGGGCTGTGTCCCAGAGCCACAGAGCAGCTGGGATGGCAGCAAGGGGCTGTGTGACAGCACAGAGTGGGCTGTGTGACAGCACTGAGGGGGTTGTGACATCACAGAGCTAGCTGTGACATCACAGAAGGCGGCTCTGGGACATCACAGTGTGGGTTGTGACAGAGTATGATATCACAGAGCATCTGTGTGATGTGAACAGAGAAGGCTGTGACATCACAGGGTGACTGTGACATCACAAAGCTGCTCTGTGACATCACATAGCAGCTGAATGACATCATATGGAGGTTGTGTGACATCACAGGGGCTGTGTGACATCACAGGGGCTGTGTTTATAAAGCCTCTTATCTGGCCTTATTATCAAGCAGTGCAAGTTAGTCCATGGGGTTTACTACACTGTGTGACATCACAGGGGCTGTGTGATATCACAGGGGCAGTGTGACATCACAGGGGCTGTGTGACATTGCAGGGGCTGTGTGACATCACGGGGGGGGGCTGTGTGACATCACAGGGGCCATGTGACATTACAGGGGCTGTGTGACATCAGAGGAGCTGGGTGACATCACGGGGGCTGTGTGAGGTCCCTGGGGAGGTCACTCTGCCCCGGCCCCCTCACAGCTCCCCCCAGGGCAGTCCAACCCTGCTCGTGCACAGCAGGGTCCCCTGTCCCCCCGGGTCCCCCCGGCCCCGGCCCCACAGCCTCCCCCAGAGGATGTTCCACGAGATCGACCCCAGAGCCTGACACGGGGACGGGGGGCCGGGGCCCTGGGGGTGGCACAGGGGGACAGGGACCCCCCGGCAGCGTCCCCGTGTCCCCCAGGGCCAGAGCCTGGGCCAGGGCTCCTTCACCCTGTTAAAGATAAATATCATAATATTGGCTTTTTGCAAATATTAAAATGGATTTTATATGTGTGGTGTTAAAATAACCTTGTTCTAAAGATATAGTTTTTATTTCTGTTGATAATTAAGCTTGGCGAAATAGCTGCGTGTGTAAAATGTCTGCTTGGGTGGAATAACATCCAATGCACACGGGATGAGGACACCTGTACAGATCTGCCAACTATCAGCACTCCCCGTCTGAAGGCAGAGTGCACCAAGGCCCAAAAACTGGAGGTGATAAAGAGAAGGAGCCAAAACCACAGCCAAGAAACACACATGCTCTGAAAAGGCAGACCCAAGGAGAGGCCATGTAAAATCGTTTCTGGAATATGTAAAGTAGTTTATGATATGTATAAAGTAGTTTAGGATATGCATGAGGCTCTATGAATATGCAACAGGCTGATGTAAGGGGAAAGGTATTTCAGGGGGATCCCAAAAGGTAACAGGGTGCCCACGTTTTCCAGTGGCCCCGGTAAGGTGTCATATCCCAGTATGATCCTCCAGTCATGCCCAGTATATCCCAGTTGCCCCCAGCATGCATCCAGTCCTTCCCAGTTCCTCCAGTTTGCTTGCAGCATGATCCCAGTTTTCTTCAGCTGCTCCCAGTAGCCCAAAGTGTGATCCCAGTTGCTCCCTTTCAACCCCACTATGATCCCAGTAAGCTCCAGTTTGATCCCAGTCACATGCCAGCCCTCCCAGTGTGGTCCCAGTATAATCCCAGTTTCTTCCAGTCTCTCCCAGTATGGTCCCATCTACCTCCAGCATGGTTCCAGTTGCTTCCTAGATCAGCCCAGTCAGTCCCAGTATGATGCCATTTGCTGCCAGCGTGCTCCCAGTTAGGCCCAGTATGGGGGATGATGTGCAGGGTGTGTTCCTCAGATACTCTCACTATTAGTCCAGTCCCTCCCAGTATGATCCAGAGATGAGCCTAGTGTGCTCCCAGTCCCTGCCAGTGTGAACCAGTTGTGCTCCACATGGTTCCAGTCACTCTCTTTCACCCTCACTTTTGGTCCTGTCACTCCCAGTATCTCCCAGTGTAGCCCAGTTCCCTTCAGCATGTTGCCAGGCACTCCCAGTATTCTCCAGTATGATCCCATTTCCTCCCAGCCACTCCCAGTCAGCCTCAGTGTCATGGCACTCACTGCCAGTATGATTCCGGTGACCTCCAACATGATCCCAGTTTATCCCAGGATAAGTCCAGCAGTTTCCAACCACCCCCAGTGTGCACCCAGTTCCTCCCAGTTGCTCCTAGCATGATCCCAGTTGCTCACAGCTACTCCCGGTCACACTCAGCACGATCAGTCACTGCCAGTATATCCCATTTGCCCCTAACATGGTGTCAGTTGCCCCCCTCAGGCTCCTGCTTGCCGCTGTGGCTGTCTTTGAGAGGAGCCCGGCTGAGGGTAAGCAAGTCCAGCCACAGCCTCAGTCGTCCAGGCACTCCTCCAGCACTAAGCCGGAGGCAGGTGCCTACCGTGGGTCGGGTGGAGAAGCCAAGATATAAATGCAGCCGCACCGCAGGGTTGAAGGAAGAGACGACTCTCCACTCTGCTTAGGTGGGGTGAACTTGGTTTATTCCAGGGTCGGAGAAGAAGGGTGGGTAACAAGGAAAGAGGGGAGCGGAGCCGCAGCTCTGCTGGGGAGGAGGAGAGCAGGAGGAGAGAGCCCCGAACCCCTTTGGGGATCGGGTTTTAAAGGGAGGGGGGTGGGTACAAGAAACAACCAATCACAAAACGAAGAAATTGATACAGTAAAACTGATGGGTGGTGCGGACCAATAGAGGCAGGCTAAGGGGAGGGGCTCAAGCCTTTCAGCCAATCACTCGACACCCAATCTGGAAAGTTCTAGAACTGGAGGCGGGGTGCCGGTGATTGACATAAGACTTGGGGAGGGGATACAGAGACAAATATGGGATAACAAGGAGGGGAAAACAGTGATTGACATAAACTGGTGGTCGAGCCAGACCAACTTATCCAACTGAGGAAGGGAGAACGGATGAAACCAAACACGAACCGCAACATCTCCCCCTTTTTTGTATTAAAAGAAAAGGAAAGGAAAGGGTGAGGGACTGGACGAATCTCTAAACGTCAGACGACTGTCATCTGTCGAGCGGCCTCTGAGTCAATGCTCTCTTCGCTGGCGCTCCTGGAGCTTGAGTTGGAGGTGGGCCTTCCTTCGACATCAGGGAGCTCCAGACGGTTCACGCTGGCGACGGAAGCGCTCAGCACGAATCTTTTAAGGAGTCCTCACATCAGGGAGCAAGAGATAATTACTAAAACAACAACTAAAACTAAATATAAAACAGAGCGGATTATGGATCCGGCCCATCCTGACAATCCCCAGCCTTTAAACAGGTTCCCCAGCCAGTCTGATGTTTCATTTTTAATATCATGGATGAGTTCTTTCATCTTTCGTATGGAGACTCTCACGTCTTCTGCTTTCGATGACAAATTTAGACAACACAGGCCCTCGAATTCCTCACAGCTATGGTGGTGTAAAAGCAGGAGGAAATCGATGGCCGCCCGATTTTGTAAGGTCGCCTTCCTAGTTATCTCCTCGTCCGTGAGGAGGTCAGTCAAGGCAGCTGAGGTGAAATTTGCTTGCTTAGCCACCCAACACTCTAGGCGGCCCAATTCTCCTAGAGACTTTGCAATCGATACCCACGGTAAAAAAATGGTGAGCGCGACTGACTTTGGTCTGGCCCAATGTTTGATTTTGGAGTCGCAGTCTGGGTCGAAATCTCTAAGATCTCTTTTGGAAATAGCCGATTCAGACTGCGATCTCTTACGCTTCCAATCTTTAATTTGCGTAACATTGGGGGTAAGCAGCGTCAGCTTGCCAAATGTACAGACGCCTCCGGCAAGACGAGGGGGGATGCCAGCCCACGCTCGGTCTCCGCATATAAAAAATGTCCCTCTGGGCAACGCTAATGGTTTAGTGCCTAGTGTAGAGGCGAAAGGCAACCGGATGGTAAAATTGCACCATCGCGTTGCTTGGTACTCAAGACTGGATGGCTTTATGTTTGAGTACTTAGAGGAACCGGAAATGGGGATGTATTGGAACCAAACACAAGCAGAGGACCTTGCGGAGCCGATCAGGTGGAGCTCTGGAGGGTCGGACTGCAGGGGGGTCAACTTCCTGAGCCCGTCTCTCCATGCGTTTTGGGCGTCTACCATTAATGGGGGATTGCGATGAAGCAACGAACCTAAAGTAACATTAAAGGGGTGGGGAAATTCAAAAATGGGAAGTGGGATCCCCACTAGGCAAGACGACATCGGGTCTTCCGCAGAACCAAGGTCCAGGCAGATATGTTCCTGGCCCATGGCTTGGGCGAGCGTCTTCCACACGTTAGCTTTCGGCTGGGGAACTATCCAGGGACTCGCTGATGGTGGTGGAGTCCCGACAAGGAGGACTATCAGGAGGGTGGTGATAGCCAGCGGGTCCATGCAGGTGGGAGATCTAACTGAAAAGAAACAGAGACATAAATCAAAAGGTCTGGCTCGTAAAGGAGGAGGGTCAGGACCTTGACTAATGGTGATTTGCCCACCAGCTCTTCCGTTTCCGCCGCCAACACGCTTCTGCTACTTGAGGGACCTGTTCTGGTTTTGAGCCCCCTTTAGGGCGGAAGGGTCTGACCCACTTTGATGGAATCCATCTCGGACCTGAGGGAGTGGACACGCAAGCGTATCCCCTACCCCAGGTCACAAGATCAAATGGCCCTTCTGTTTTCCAGGTCTCCGGATCTTTAATGAGGACCGGAGGCCTGGCCCTAGGCTGCAGCTTCTCGTGCTTCCCGAAGTGTCGCACAATGGGCGGATTCAGATTTTCAAAGGAGCAATTTAAAAAATTGATGGTATACAACGCCCGTGCGAGATGGATGTGGGGGGACTCCACCTTCACTGCCGATCGTTGTTGCTCCAAAACTTTTTTAAGGCTCTGGTGGGTCCTCTCCACCACGGCTTGGCCTGTCGGGGAATAGGGGATGCCGGTTTTGTGTTCTATTCCCCATTGCTGCAGGAAACTCCGCAGTTCCTTGGACTTATATGCTGGGCCATTATCGGTTTTGATTACCTTGGGGATGCCCAAGACTGCGAATGCTTGAAGCATATGCTTCTTGCAATCCGCAGCCTTCTCACCTGTGTGGGCAGAAGCAAAGACAGCGCCCGAGAAAGTATCTACAGAGACGTGTACAAACTTGAAGCGGCCAAACGATGGACAATGCGTCACGTCCATCTGCCACACTTCACAGCTGGACAGACCACGGGGGTTAGCTCCGAGAGAGATGGCAGGGAGCTGGTGGGATTGGCAGTGAGGACATGTAGCCACGATGGCCTTGGCCTGTTCGCGCGTGAGACGAAATTGTTGAACCAGGCCAGGCGCATTTTGGTGGAACAACTGGTGGCTGATCTTGGCTTGGCCGAAGAGATCAGGGAGCGGGGCCGCTTGAACAGGGGTGGCGAGGGCGTCGGCACGCTGGTTGCCCTCGGCGATGAACCCCGGCAAATCGGTGTGTGATCTTACGTGCATAACATAAAAGGGTTGCTCCCGGTGGGAGACCAACTGAACCAATTTGGAGAGCAAGTTATATAGGGTTGGGTTTGACACCTCCTGCAGCACAGCATTTTCAGCTCTAGATACTATCCCCGCTACATAGGCCGAATCTGTAACTAAATTGAAAGGCCCAGGGAACTTCTCAAAAGCTCTGACCACTGCGTCCAACTCGGCGATTTGAGGTGATCCTTCAACTTCGGTGACATCGGACTCCCACTCCCAAGTTTGGGGGTTCCTCCAAGTCATAACTGACTTGTGGGATCTCCCGGACGCATCTGTAAAAATGGTCATCGCCCTTAGAGGAGTTCTACTCTGGATTGATTTTGCAGACAATACGAATTCTTGGTTAAATAATTTATGGGCCGGCCGATCAACACTAATTTGGCCGGGGTAGCTGTCTAGAGCAAACTGCAAAGCTGTATTCGTCTGTAGGAGGTGGTCAATCATTTTTTGTTTTAGGTGGCCCGAATCTAATCTGAGAGGGATATGTATGCACGCTAGGTCAACACCTGCCAGCTCTCTGATTCTCAGCCTAGCTTTACGAATCAGCTCTGCCACCAGTTCAGTGGGCTGTGTCATTCTCTTGGACCGGTGGTGACTGAGGAACACCCACTCTATAATCAAGAGGGGGTCTCTCAAGCCTTGGTCCCTGCCTCTGATGGTATCATCCCACTGAAAGATCACCCCGTGGAGGTGTGGCAGTTTTCCACAAATAATAAATTTAAATGGCAGGCCCGGATGACAGCGATGGGCCTGCCTGGCCGAGATTAACTTCTGGATTTTTTCGAGCGCGGTTTTCGCCTCTGGGGTAAGGGTCCTAGGAGAACTTAGCTCTTCTCCCCCTTTCAATAAATTGAAAAGGGGGGCCAGGTCTTCTGTTGGTATGCCCAGCCAAGGTCTTACCCAATTTAAGGATCCACACAGTTGGTGAACATCTCCCAAGGTTTTGATAGTTGGTACAATCGCCAATTTTTGAGGAACAATGGTCCTCTTAGTTATTTCCAAGCCCAGATACTTCCAAGGCGGCACCCTCTGAATTTTTTCCTGCTGGAGCTCAAACCCTGCAGCAACCAGCGCATTGACTGTCAGGTCAAGGGCGTGGCCAAGCATGTCGGCGGTCGGGGCACACACCAAGATGTCATCCATGTAATGATAAATGATGGCATCGTTTATCACTGCACGGATTGGGGACAGCAAGGAGGCGACATACCATTGGCAGATCACCGGGCTGTTCTTCATGCCTTGCGGAAGGACCCGCCAATGGTAGCGCTTGCTTGGGGACTCACGGTTGATGGAGGGAACCGTGAACGCAAAACGCGGGGCATCGTCCGGGTGAAGGGGAATTTGAAAAAAGCAATCCTTTATATCTATTACAGCCAATTCCCAATTTTGCGGAAGCATCGTTGGGGACGGCATCCCTGGTTGGAGAGGCCCCATGTCTTCAATGATGTTATTAATTTGACGGAGGTCGTGGAGGAGCCGCCACCTATCTTTATTGGGCTTCTTGATGACAAAAATGGGAGAATTCCACGGTGACGTGGTCTCTACAATGTTGCCCTTAAGGAGCTGCTCCTCAACGAGCTCCCTGAGCGCCGCCAATTTCTGTTTGTTGAGCGGCCACTGTACTACCTGAACTGGCTTGTCGGATTTCCAATTGAGCTTCCAGGTAGGGCGCTCATCAGTGGCCGCCGCCCAAAAAACCTGGGGAGCCACTGGGAGGTCAATTCGGGCTCCCCACTGGGCTAGGAGGTCTCTCCCCCACAGGGGCTCTGTATAGTCTAAAACGAATGGGCGTATAGAAGCCAATTGCCCATCCGGCCCCGTAATTTGTACGATGCCTTTAGACTGTCTCGCCAATTGTAAACCCCCAACACCACGGACGTGACCAGGCGCGGTTTGCAACTCCCAATGCGACGGCCACTCCTTGGAAGGAATAACCGTGACATCTGCCCCAGTGTCCAGCAGGCCTTTTAGCTGTTTGCCTTCTCCCCCTTTTGTAATATAGCAATGGAGATGTGGTCTCTCACGCCCTAGGACTTGGGCCCAGGCGAGAGTTGGAACAGTGCTCTCGGATGAGTAATGCAAATCCCATGTGATTTCTGGCACCGGAATCGCTTGAGCGATAATTTGGTCCTTAGGCAGAAAGACGGGGGGCTGGACACAGTGCAGGCCGACGGCGAACACCCCCGGGTCCGATGGTAAGAGACCCGGGATAATGTTTACCGTCGGTGGTGTGTATTTAGTGTCACCGACGACGACATACTTGCAACGGATCCGTCTCCAGTTACCTGGACACTCTGGGTCGACTGTCACGAGTTGAAAGTCGGAGGTTTTCAGATGGAGAGCCTCCGACAGCCGCAACCTGTAGGGTTCAAAAGTAGAAGAGGTCGTTAGCACAGGTCTGGGTTGGATAGGCAATGCAGAAGGTAAGTCCGATAAAGACGAGTCAAGTCTGGTTGGCGGCGGTCCCTGGCCTCTCTCCCCCCCGCATATTGGTGTTACGTGGCCCGCCTGATTTTTGTCAGCGCGCAGGGGGGCACTGCGCTTTGATCTCAGTTTTTTGAAGGGTCGACCCTCAGCTGTCCCTGCTCCCTTTTGAACCGATAAAATTCCTGCCGCAGCGGGCAGTCAGGCATCCAGTGCCCAACTTTTCCGCACAGGTGGCATGGCGAGTTCGCGGCGGACGCTCCGGGGGTCTGCGAGCGGTTGATGGTTCCAACGAAAGCGTTCTCGGTTGTTTCTTCTGCTACGCTGGCTCGGGGTAGCGGTGGCTTCTTCTTTTCACCCTCTCTAGATGGAACAAGGTGAACTTTCCGGGCGCAGACTTCGATTAGGTCGTGGAATTCTGGAGGTGGGTGCAGCGGGAGGCTGAGGATGGCATCTCTACACGCAGCGTTCGCATTGGAGGATGCCACTTCTTTGATAATAAGTTCTCGCGCAGCTTCGTCTGCTACCTGCCTCTCGACGGCTTTCCTCAGCCTCTCTGTGAAGTCGAGGAAAGGCTCCTCTGTGCCCTGGAAAATCTTCGAAAAGGGGAGGGGAGGGGCTGCCTTCGGCAGTGCCAGGAACGCTTTTTCTGCGGCCTGGGCTGACTCTCGGAGTGCCTCCTGGGGTATGGTACTCGCTTGTAAATTCCCGTCTGCCCAGTTCCCGGTCCCCAAGAGCTGGTCAATAGCTAGGACATTGCCTGTGAGATCTACCCCGGTATGGGGCTGACCCCACAGGCCTGGGAGCGCCTCCGTCACTCCCCTCTTCCAAGACGCCTCCCACAGTGCCCACTCGGAGGGATTGAGCAGGCATCTGAAGAGGCGCCGAACGTCGTAGGGGGTGACATCGGTTTCCGTGAGGGTCGCTTGCAACATGCCCTGAAAATATTCGTTGTCTCGGCCGAATTCTTTTTGGGCCTTGACCAGCTCTTTGATTTGGGTGTGATTGAGCGGGACCCATTGCCTACGCACTCCACCGTCCCCGTCGGGATGGTAAACGACCGGGGCTGCTGATGGCAGTGCAGCTAACTCCGGTCTCCGGCACTCAGCCCCCCCCCCCCCCCCGGACTCTGAAGCGTGGGAACCGGAAGAGGAGGCGTGGGAACCGGAAGGAGGGACGGCAGAGGCGTGGCTGGGAACTGGGGCGGGGTGGTCTGTTGTTTTAGGACCCCCCCAGGAGGCGGAGTCAGTGGGTGGGACAGGACTGAAGGCGGGAGGAGGAGACACGGGTGATGACATGGGCGGAGCTGAAGGAGGAGCTATCGTGGGAAAAGTGGGAGGAAAAGTGGGTGGGAAAGCGGGCGGAGAAGTAGGAGGGACCGACAAGTGGGAGGAGTCGGGAAAAGGGGAGGAACTGAAAGGGAACATGGACATGGGGGTGAGACTTAGGGGGTGGCCGAGTGGCAGGAAGGGGTTGGAACTTGGAAGAAAGGGGTTCTGGGAAGGAGAAGAGGGTTTTCCCGCCACTTCGGCCATGTGGTCGCCTCCATCTTGGGCTCCATAGGAGCCATCTTGGAGAGCAGGAGACGACCGGGGGTGAATAGGGGGCTTTGGAACTGGGGTTTTCGAAACTGGGGGTTCTAAAACCGGGGATTTGGGGACGGGACTCAGGGAGGCAGGAGAAGACAAGGAGCCCCCAACAGTTTGGCCAGAACTGTCGGGGCGGGGGGACTGGGAATTCTGGAGGGGGCCAGGGGAAGATGGAACTCCCTGCGCCTGGCTGGATTGACGGGATGCTCCCTTCAGAATCCCAGTTTTTAATTTTGGCGTGCGAGAGGGGGTATTCGGGGCGGAGGGTACGGAAAATGAACTGGGGCGCGAAACAGAACTGGGGCAACGCTTAACCTTGCCTGGGGCCTGTTCTGAGCTCCCTCCATCTTTCAATATTTTCCTAATTTGGGCAACAAGCCTGGCCAATTGTGTAAGTGAAGCGTCGCCTGGCCTGATCAACTCCGAAAGTCGAGTTTTGACTCTCCGCCAAAAGGCGGGATCTTTGATCATGTCAGGCGAAACTTCTGGGAACTCAGAAGTGACCCATTTTATCAATTTCTTAACAACAGCTTTCTCATAAACAACTCCCCCCCCAACAAGGATTCCCTCAACTTGGATTTTAAATCTCTTCTGGGCAGTGGACAGCTTAGCACCCATCACTAGGGACTTCCGACAAAGTCAAATGCCCACTGCCACAAACTTCAAGCCCAAACCGCCGCGCAAAAGGCAAACGAAAACTCAAAAGGTGACTTTCCACCGGCCCCTGTCTTGATAACCGAGGGAGGGCGACAAAACACCCTGGGGACTGGGGAGGGCGACTGGGAGAGTGGCGAAACACTCACGTGTCCGGTGGACGGTCAAAAGAAGTTGCGGCGGAGTGGGTCCTGCGGTCAGACGACTCCGGGTGCTCGAGTTCTCGTCTGGTCCCCGGGGAGCGCTGCCTCAGAGGGCCTGCTCACCTCGGGGTGCTGCTGCGTCCAAAGGACTAAGTCCAAAATCCGCGGGGTCCGTGCAGAGATGGTAAATTCCGGCTCTACTGGTTAGGAATCCCACCAGGAGCAAGCGAAAATTGCAGAGGGGCCCCACGTTGGGCGCCAGCAAATGCCGCTGTGGCTGTCTTTGAGAGGAGCCCGGCTGAGGGTAAGCAAGTCCAGCCACAGCCTCAGTCGTCCAGGCACTCCTCCAGCACTAAGCCGGAGGCAGGTGCCTACCGTGGGTCGGGTGGAGAAGCCAAGATATAAATGCAGCCGCACCGCAGGGTTGAAGGAAGAGACGACTCTCCACTCTGCTTAGGTGGGGTGAACTTGGTTTATTCCAGGGTCGGAGAAGAAGGGTGGGTAACAAGGAAAGAGGGGAGCGGAGCCGCAGCTCTGCTGGGGAGGAAGAGAGCAGGAGGAGAGAGCCCCGAACCCCTTTGGGGATCGGGTTTTAAAGGGAGGGGGTGGGTACAAGAAACAACCAATCACAAAACGAAGAAATTGATACAGTAAAACTGATGGGTGGTGCGGACCAATAGAGGCAGGCTAAGGGGAGGGGCTCAAGCCTTTCAGCCAATCACTCGACACCCAATCTGGAAAGTTCTAGAACTGGAGGCGGGGTGCCGGTGATTGACATAAGACTTGGGGAGGGGATACAGAGACAAATATGGGATAACAAGGAGGGGAAAACAGTGATTGACATAAACTGGTGGTCGAGCCAGACCAACTTATCCAACTGAGGAGGGGAGAACGGATGAAACCAAACATGAACCGCAACACCTGCTCACTCCCAGTATGATCTCAGTACGATCCCAGTATGATGTCAGTTTAAAGCCAGTACAGTGCCAGTCTCTCCCAGTATGATCCCAGTATGATGTCAGTTTAAAGCCAGTACAGTGCCAGTCTCTCCCAGTATGATCCCAGTGCAGCCCAGTCCCTGGCAGTGCTGCCACTGCTGGGATCCCCCAGGCCTGTGTGCGTTCCTCCCTGGCGGATGTGCCGAGAGGAGCCCCAAGGGCTGGCAGTGGCCAGTCAGGGTCCCCAGCAAGGCCCAGTTTGGATGTGCAGCCCCCAGTTTGCCCAGTTTGCCTCTCCTTTGGCCCGGGCCGGGTTCCCCCCGCCCGCAGCGGCTGGGAGCAGCCGAGAGCCCCGCGCTGCCCATGCCGACCTGTCCCGGCTCCATCCCCGCTCCTGCCGCGGGCTGCGAGGGCTGCGGGAACGGGGCACCGAGGGTGTGGCTGCTGCTGGGGGAGGAGGAGGGAGGGAAGGGCAGGGATGGAGTGGGAGGAGGAGGTGGGGTTAGAGGGGAGGAGCAGGGGGAGGAATGGAAGGGGCAGGATGGAAGAGAAGAAGGAGGTGGGGATAAGACAGAGGAGGAGGAGGAGGGGGGATGGAAGAGGAGGAGCGGGAGGAGAAAGAGCAGTGAAGGAGGGGGGTTAGGGGGGAGGAGGCAAGGGAGGTGGAGACAAGACAGAGGAGGAGTGGGAGGAAGAGGAAGAGGAAGAAGAAATGCAGATCAAGGCTGAGCAGAGGGAACCATGCGGTCGAGCCCCACCTGAATTCGCAGCCCCCACTTGTGGGATCATTGCCTCCCCCATCGTGCAGATGAGCGGGGAGGGGGAGCCCGGCCCGGATGTCCCGGGGGTCCCTGGGTTGGGTTTTTGGGGGGATGTTTGGAGAATGAAGTCCAAGGCTGAGCAGAAAAGGCCCCTCGGGGGGACATCGTGGGGTGGCGGTGGCGGCTGCCGGCAGAGGCAGCCTGGAGGAGCAGAGCCCTGTGTCCCCCAGGAGGCCAAAGTGGGGAGGCCAGAGAGGGGGGAGTGCCGCCATTGGTGGGAGCCTCAAGAGCCTCGGAAGAGGGGCAGGGGGGACTCCTTGGGGACTCCTTGGAGCCACTGCAGCCCAGAGCAGAGAATGAGGGGAGAATGGAGCCCGGGAGCCCAAAAAGCCCCAGCATCCCAAAATGGGGAGGGCCAAGAGGGGGGAGCTTTTGGCATTGCTGGGACTGCCAGCAGCCTGGGCAGGGCGGGCACTGAGGACAAGGGGGAACCCCCAATCCAAGCCTGACCCCAGCAGCTGGGACAGGGGGGAACACCCGAACACCACAGGGGAGGGACCAGGGACAGGGAACTCCTGGGAGGCTTTTTCAGGGCTGAGTCTTGGTGTTTGGGAGGTTTTCTGGAGCCCAGATGGCCGGTGACTTGTAGAGATGTACTTGGGCAGAGGGACCTTCAAACTCAGTGTGCTCATCCATTGTTTTTCCCAAACCAGGATTTCCCATTGCTAAACCCTGGGAGGCTGCGAGAAGAGGAAGATGCCCCGGGACACCCAGGCAGGTGAGGAGGAAGTCAGTGCCCCTTTTCCCTCTGTGCTGCTCCATCTCCCAGCCCAGCACAGCCCCCGGCTGCAGCACAGCCCTGGGGGGATCTCCTTGCCCTTGCCTGTGGCACGGAGGCAAATCCCATCCTGTCCTTGTCCTTCCTCCCCCAGAGCAGGAGCTGAGCATGGAGAGCAGGGAGGACAAATGCCCGCGGCAGAACCTGGTGGCAGAGGCCGTTTTGAGCGGCTCCACAGCGCAGGAAGCCAACGGGGAGGAAAAGCCACGGATATGCCGCGCGAGGAGGTGCTGCAAACGCAGATGGTGGGGATGTGAGGGGGAAAGAGCCAGCCTGGGCCATGAAGGCGGTCAGAGGTGGAGCCAGAGCACGGAACTGGTGCTCCATGAGCAGCTCCATGATGGGGAGAAACCTTACACGTGCGTGGAGTGTCGTAAGAGCTTCAGGAGGAGCTGTGACCTGATCAAGCACCAGAGGAACCACACTGGGGAGAAGCCCTATGAGTGTGAGGAATGTGGGAAGAGCTTCAGCCAGAGCTCCAACCAGATCTAGCATGAGAGGACCCACACTGGGGAACGGCCCTACGAGTGTGATCAATGCAGGAAGAGGTTTCAGACCAGCTCTGGTCTCCTCGTGCATGAGTGCACGCACACAGAGGAGAGGCCCTTCCGCTTCTCCGACTGCGGGCAGGGCTTCAGGCAGAACTCCCACCTTGTCATGCACCGACACATCTGCACAGGGGAGAGGCCTCGCGAGTGTGGGGAGTGTGGGAAGGCTTCAGAGAAAGGTCCAGCCTGATCAGCCACCAGAGGACCCACATGGGGGAATGGCCCTACAACTGTGGGGAATTTGGGAAGAGCTTCAGCCAGCATTCCTACCTGATCGTCCACCAAAATATGCCCACTGAGGAGAGGCCCTACGAGTGTGATAAATGCAGGAAGATGTTTAAAACCAGGTCCCATCTCCTCAAGCACAATCAGATTCACACAGAGAAGAGGTCCTTCCGCTGCCCTGACTGCAGGAAGGGATTCAAGAAGAACTGCACCCTCATCACCCACCAGCACATCCACACTGTGGAGAGGCCCTACAAATGTCCCCAGTGTGGGAAGAGCTTCTCCAGCTGCTCTCACTTGGCCAAACACCAATGGAGGCACCGGTAAGGGAAGCCCTGCGAGTGCCCTGAGCACGGGAAGAGCTTCGTGTGCTGCTCCAGCTCCATCCCCCACTGGAGGAGGCACTTTGGGCACAGCCCTGGTCACTCACATTCCATGTGATCCATGCTGGGAACACACCTGGCTGCTTTTCCTTTTGGTTTGGCCTTAATTTTCTTCTGATTCATCTTCATCCCTTAAAAACAAAACAGGGTTAAATGAATGAAAGTGATCAAAGATGTCTAAAGTCCCACCATTTCAGAGGTGTTTGAGGGGGAATTTAGGATTTGGGGACACATCTGTGTGGAGTGCCCCTGTTTCTAAGTGGCAGGAATTTGATCTCACCCTTCTTGTGTTGCTAAGAACTCCTCCCCTGAACCAAACTCAAACTCTAGCCCTGGCATACCCTATAAAAACCCCACGGCCCTGCCTTTGCCCTGTCTTTTGGGGGTCAGAAATGGATTCTGGAGCTTTCTGAAATCCAGACCCGTCTCGTTTGTTCCCAGCACCGGCAGCTGCAGCCTCCCTGGACACCATGAACTCTGGAGAATGGGGGCAGCCAGTGAGGACAGGTCCTGGACTGCAAGATAAGTGTGTGTTCTGTTTGCCATCTGTCAGTGGTGGGGCAGTTATCTTCTGTTCATTGGGCAGTTTCTCTCTTCCACAACCAATCCTCCCTCCAGGATATATCTTCTGATAGTGGATGGGCCATTAATTATTAATTATCTGCTGTTAATGGGCCATTGAATGTCACTGCTTGGCTGATAAAATGACATCCTGCCATTGGGAGATGCTCGGCCCAGCAGGAGGAGCCAAGCATTCCTACCTGGATAGAATCTCAGGTTTGGAACAGTACAAGCATGCAGCCTTTTCCTACTGGATTCCCAGAGGATCAGCGTTTTTCCACTGGATTTCCAGAGGAGCGGCTGTCTTCTCCACTGGATTCCCAAAGGGAGGAAGATTCCCAGGTCCATCTACAGCACCCCTGGACCTTCAGAGGAAAACTCCACCCTTCTCCAGGATCCCTGCTCCAACAGAACCACACCTGGCACTGCAGGAGGGCTGCAGCCACCACTGAATGGGACTGCTGCCAACATCCGGACCCACAGGGTGTCAGGTCCTATTCTGACTCTGTCAATGTTTTGTTTTTTTTACTTTGTACTACTGCATTTGTATTTTTAATTTTTTCTAATAAAGAACTGTTATTCCTGCTCCCATGTCTTTGCCTGAGAGCTCATTAATTTCAAAATTATAACAATTCAGAGGGAGGGTGTTTGCATTTTCCATTCCAGGGGAGGCTCCTGCCTTCCTTTGCAGACAGCAGGCTTTTCAAACCAAGACAATAACAAAGTTATTTTAACACCACAGATATAAAATCCATTTTAATATCTGTGAAAAGCCAATATTATAATTTGTATCTATAAAAACAGTGACCTTAAAAACAGAGGGGTAAAAAGCTTACAGGGAGGGGAATTCCCAGTAAGGGGAGCAAAATTCCCAGTACTGGGACTGGGCCATGGGACTGACATCTACCATCACTCAGCAAGAGGTGTATTGCTATGGATACATATTATAATATTGGATTTTCACAGATAATAAAATGGATTTTATATGTGTGGTGTTAAAGTAACTTTGTTGTAAAGATATAGTTCTTATTTCTGTTGTTAAGCTCAGTGAAATAATGCCTGCTTGGATGGGGTAACACCCAATGCACACAGGATGAGGACACCTGTACAGATCTGCCAACTATCAGCACTCCCTATCTGAAGGCAGGGTGGACCAAGGCCCAAAAACTGGAGGTGATAAGGATAGACTAAAACCACAACCAAGGAATCTGCATGCTCTAAAAAGGCAGATCCAAGGAAGAGCCATGCTAAACAGTTCTTGGAACATGTAATCTAGTTTTGGGGAAGTTTGCTATGCATGAGGCTCTATGAATATCCCAGAGTCTGCGACCTGTTTGACCTTAAAACTAGAGAGATTTGTAGAGCTCATGCCCGGACTCATGTTCTCTCCAAAACACCCTTTGAACCTTTGACACAGGAAAAACTCCGGGTTGATTGGCATTCCATTCAAGTAGAGCCAGAACCTGGCTAGAGTTCGAACTCTACTTAATGGACACCACTTAAAACAAGACTTTCAAAAACAACATTTATGTGAACCGTGACTGATAACATTTTTGTTGAGCTTTTTTCCCCCAGTCCTTCTCTGTGCCAGCCTCTCCTTTAGTTCGGTCACTGAGTTTTTCACGACCCCGGTATGGTCTGCCATTGGGCTGCTTGATGATTTGTCACACCCTTTAGGAAGCAGGGTATACGGGCCGCGCGGGCGTCTGAGGATTCAGTCCTGCAAAACAAGCTTTACAAATATCATTAGTTTTTGCCCTGAAGGTCTGGTTTTATCGACTTAAGCAGGCACCATTTAATTTTACTATTTTTCTTAACGGCTGCGTACCCTCGCCCTGTGAGTACCAGCTTCCAACCCATTTCCCATTCTCCTAATTCATTTTTAATCATGACTTGTGGGCCTTCCTCTAGTGTCTGGGTGCCCAGTGCCTCCGGGCAGGACTTTTTGTTTCATCTCCCCTGGGGAACTGATTTAAACCCAGCAGGGCAGGTGCTAGGATGCGCTCTCGGTCTTTTGGCGGGATGGAATTGGTAAAACCTTCTGTTTTCGCTAGCACCTCCAGTTTAGTTTTTAGGGTTTGGTTAGCCCGTTAAACAATAGCCTGTCCGGTGCTATTATATGGATGCCGTGGACTAAAGTTATACCCCATCTTGATGCAAACGCTTGGACTGATTTTGAAATGAAACTTGGACCATTATCTGTCTTGATTTGCCTTGAGATACCAAGCCATGCCATGGCCGTTAACCAATGCTGGATAGTTGCTTTGGAGTCAGTCCTTTGGTGTTGCATGGCCACGATTACTCCACTGTAGGTGTCCACTGTTACCGCAAGCCATGCTCGGGGTTTCAGCAGCTGGCATAATGTAAAATCTGTTTGCTGTATTTTGGCAGCCTTGAGGCCCCTGGGGTTGATGCTACTGGACCACAGTGGTGATTTTTGGCAGTAGGGGCATGAGGCGACGACGTGCTTCACATCTGCGGCTGAGATCCTGCGTTTCTTTGCGAGTGCTTTGGCCCTAATATGTAGGGATTCATGTAGTTGACGGGCTTCTCTTAGGGTCCACAGCCCTTTTGCGGTGGTGTCTGCCTTGTTGTTGCCCTGAAAGAACCCCTTAACTGGACTGTGGCTATTGATATGGGTGATAGACACGGTGCCCTTTTGTGAACTGAGTGCTTCTTCTAACATCGTCACCACTGCGGGCACTGCCACCCCGGGTCCAGCCATGGCTAGACAGAGCCTGGCCACGAATATAGAGTCTGTCACGATGTTAAGGGAACAGTCCACATGCTAGTGCCACGGCGGCTGCTTCGAGTTGCTGGACCAAAAGCGCAGGATCTGTTGTTTTAATACAACGCCACCGCTCTCCTGACTGCCATACTACCACTGCAGTGGAGGTTAATGAAGACTCGTCGGTGAAGACTGTGGGTTCTTCTCGTGGCCGGTCAGTTACCTTAGGTGGTAGGTCGATGTCGACGACTGCAAGCAACTGCGTCCAAGGGGGTTTCGCTGTGTAACGAATTTCTCCCCCGACACAGCGAGGGCTATGGCCAGATACTCTGACGTTATTGATGACTGTGTGGAAAGCTGTTTGCAGAAGGGCAGACACATTCTGGTGGGTTCAGTGCTCAGATGTCTCAGGGCAAGTTTTCTGCCTTTCATAATGAGGCTACCAAGGCACTCAACTCCTGGGGAAAAGGCGCGCGATGGTTTTCCCAAGACCACCATTGTATTGGTTGGGTTTTATCAGGGGGTCCTTGGGCCAGCGCTCCTACTCCCCCTTTCTTCGTAAGGTGGACATACAAATCAACTGGTGTGTTCGAGTCCCATCTGGAGAGCGTGCTCATTGACATCTGATGTTTGATAAAGTAAAGCGAGCTCACTGCCTCTGGTGTCAGTACCTTTTGCTCCCATGGATTCTTGCCTTTTAGGAGGTCGTTTAGGGGATACATGACCTCGGGAGGGATCAGGATGATGTTATGGAGCCATTGTAGGAATCCCACCAGCTGCTGCATGTTGTGGAGTGTCCTGATGTTTCGGCCGATTTTTAATTGGGGAGGGGTTATATAGGAGATTCCCACCCCTAAAAAGGTCACGCATGGTCCCCTTTTTATCTTTGCACTGGCAATTTCAAACCCATTTGCTTTTAAGGTCCCTGAGATCGCAGACACTAGCTGGTCTACCTGGCTCGTTGATGGTGTGGCAATCAGGATGTCATCCGTGTATTGGATAATGTCGCCGTGGGATCGTTCTGCCAGACTGGCGCTAGTGCTCAGTCCACCGTGATTTGGCAAATGGCAGGGGAGTTGACCATTCCCTGAGGCAATACTCGCCATTGGAAGCGCAGGTTGGGCCACTGGCTGTTCAGGAAGGTGACTGAAAAGGCAAACCGCTCTTTGTCCTCATCATGCAGGGGGATGGAAAAGAAGCAGTCTTTGATGTCAAGCACTGCACAGGGTTGTCCTCTTGGCACCATAGAATTCATTGGCAACGAAATTTGCACAGGGCCCATTGGCTGGATTTTTTTGTTCACCTCCCATAGATCATGTAGGAGACGGAAGCCTTCACCAGATCGTTTGGGTATGACAAAGATGGGAGTGTTCCACGGGCTTATGGAGGGCTCAGTGTGGTTTTGCTGTAGCTCCCAGGTAATTAATTCAAGAAGGGCAGTCATTTGAGGCTTAGACAAGGGCCACTGCTTGACCCACACTGGTCTAGTGATTTCCATCTCAATTTGATGGGCAGTTGTGGGTGTGTAGCAGTGGCCTTTAGAATAAATTTGTCATTCTAACCTCCAACAAGTTCAGGGCATCCCTCCCTAACAAGGGTGGACATTCGGACGTCACATATGGGGAGAGGGTGATGGTTCTCCCCAGTCCCCTCTCCGTGCAAAGCGTTAGCGTAATAAGCTGGTTGCTTTTTCGGGCGCGAGACAGTCCTCCAACCCCGCCTACCATGGGGGCTTCTTCCAACTTCCACTGTGAAGGCCAGTCAGTGTATGTCTGGAATGACGGAGACATCCGATCCTGTATCAACCCAAAAAGGGATACAGATAGCAGGGCCATCAGGGTTGTTATAGAGACGGCAGACAGCCCACACCATCAGTGGGTGTCTGCCCACCTTCACAGCGAAGGCCACCCACGGGTCTCGCTCCCACGCCTTCATGGCCAGGGCCACCTAGGGGCCTCGTCCCCAAGGAGCTGTTCTTGGTATTTCTGGGCCGTGGATGGACTTGTCTGGGCCGTTGGCTGGGCTGTGAAGTTGACAGTGGGAGGGGGCAGTGGGTGCAGGAGTTCCGTGCCCCATTGACAATTGGCACAACTGGGCCACTTCATGTTCCGGGTGGGAGGGGGCTGTGTGCGGTCCGGGAGCCCCCTCCCCCTCCCGTTTCCCTGATCCTTGGGTTTGCACTCCCTAGTGAAGTGCGCCCTCCTTCCACATATCCAGCATGGCCCCCTAAGCCCCATCTGGCATGAGGGAATGGCTGTTGGTGGGTATCCTGACCGAGGGCAGTTTACTGCGATATGCCCTGCCTGGCCACACTTAAAGCATGCCATTACATTAGTTATAGCAGTGTGGACAGCTGCCTGAATTGGGGCTAGATGCTCCTCTTTAACAACATGCCTAATCATGTCTGCTATCGTAGCCCGGGTGGTAGCGACCGCAAGATGTCCTTTGTGGCAGTACTACACTGCTGGTGCAGGCACTCCACTAACACAGGGCCCTTTGTTTCTGATGGCAGAGCGGAGGAATCAATTGCTGCCTGGAGGCAGTCCACAAACTGCATGAAACCTTCGCTCTCACTCTGCTTTATGGTAGACCATGGCGATGGTCTGGCGATAACCTTAGATGCAGAGCGAATAGCCTCTCTGGCAGCACGGGTTGTTGTCACTACTTCGTGGGCTCAAAGGCCCTCAGCCTGCGCCTGGGGGGTGATCATAGTTGGGTCTGTGCCCATTAAGCGTTGCAAGCTGGAACCATGTAGTTGGATGGTCTGCCCCAGTCACCAAGGCCAGCTTCCTTGCACAGTTGTCCTCGCACACTTGTTTGAATACAATCATTCCCACCCCATCAAAAATTAATCTGCATGTCTGCTTGATATCAAATGGGAGCATGTCATCCCCTCCAAAAACACTGTCGATGAGATAGAGACCATGGCCGAATTAATCCCCCTGTCTGCAATCGCTTTGACAATTGCCTGTATGTCCTTGGGGTTCACAGGCATATAGGTTCTTTGATTTCTTCCTGGCCCCCCCACCCGGACGGGAAACACTAACTTGGCTGAAGGGGCCCACTCGGCACACACTATTTTTATTCTCCTCCAGTCCGTAAGAGGAGCTTGCTCTTTTCCTAGTTTTCCCTTGACCCAAGCAGGAGGATTGCGATGGCTACCCTTACGTGCTCCCACTCCCTCTTTGTCTGAATCAGAATCATCAGAATAAGAGTCAGGGTCAGCAATGGACCACTTGTGGAACCACTCATCCCAGCTCAAGTCCAACTTGGTCCCGGAACTCAACTGGCTGGAGACTTCCGGGCTCCAGGACCTTTTTGTCAGGCTCCGACCCTGCCCCTTTGTCTTAGCCCTGGGCCGCTCCCTCCCTCTAGGCTCGGCCTGCCTCCTGCTAGGGGGGGCCAGTGCCCTGTGATGAGATTTCCAACACGTATTCCAAGCAGCGTCAGCTCCCCCTCCGTGTCCTTTCCTTCCGTTATGCCTGCGCGTGTCTGCGCTGACTTGCAGCCCTTCTCCGTCTCTGCCGATCACGCTCGTGTCTGCATCCCCCCCGCTGCAGGGGCGCACCACCACACGGTGTGTAAGGCGGAGGCCCCGCCCAAACTCCCTCAGAGACCGAATCAATGGCAGCGCCCCCTGCCTCCAAGCTAAAGGCGAGGCCCCGCACCTCCGAGTCAACGGCGGGGTTCCGCACCTCTGAACTAACGGCCGTGCTCCGCGCCTCCGAACTAATGGCTGCACTCCGCGCCTCCTCTAGCAGCCCGTCCCAAAATGGCCACTTTTTCCCTGTAGTCTGCGTGCCTGGGCTCGGGAGCCGTGAAGAGCGCTCCCGTGGCTGTGAATCCCCACACTCAGTGGACCAACGATTGTCCGCACCCTGCCGGGCCCTGCCTGCACACAGTCCTGTGTGGCTTTCCACTTTCCCCACTCCTGCTGAACTTGCTGAACCTTTTTCAGAGCCTGCATGACCCTGCCCCATAATTTTAGATTTCGCTGCGAGCCTGAGGACATAGCCTCCTCCGCTAGGGCCCCAGTACAATCATCCCACACTTCCGGGTGGAAAATATCCTCCGGCTGCCTGATTACCCAATGCGCAGGAGCCTTGACACCACGAGGATAAAGTCTCCCGGCTCGCAATCTATGCCCCACTGTCTATGAATTTTAAAAATGACCTTGTCAAGGGACTCCATCCTCTCCTTTGCAGGTTTTTGACGCGAGACCTCCTCCTTCGCCAGCCTCTGGCGCGAGCCTTCCTTCTTCGCCAGCTCCTGGTGCGAGCCTTCCTCCTTCGCCAGTTCTCAGTGTGAGATTTTTCCCCTTTCGTTGGTCCTCTGGGAGCATCCTCCCCGCCGGAGACAGTTCTGCTGCTCCAGCTGCTGTTCACTTGCCAAGGCGATTCCCACTTCCTGGATTGTTCCCGGGTTTTCAGCACCACTTGTTGCTGCCGCTTGGGGCGTGGCTTCCTGGGTCAAGAACGGCTCAGTGGCAGCTCCTTTGCCACACAGACCAAGCACATGCACACACCAATGTGGTGGACAGTGAAATGGCGTTTATTAATGGTTGAACCAGGTCATTTATAGGAGTGGTTAATGGTACAGTAACGGTAAAAGGGGAGGGGTTCCGCCTGAGTGTAACATCGCGATATCTTGAGCGTAACATCGCGATATCTTCCCACATCTTATCATCTCCAGGTTTTGGGCTTTGGTCCACTCTGACTCTGAGAAATTGAGGTTTTGGGATTTTTAGTATGTTATGGATGGAAGCAAAATGGAGGGCACAGTGTTTCGTCCTGGGTTTCTTCTTCATGCTTCTTCTTCCTTCTTCTTCATGGGTTTGGGTGGCTTTTTGTAATTGGGCAGAAATTCTGCATTGCAGGCAGGGAAAATAATCTAGGTGTCAGTTCCTAATTGGATAGTTTAGTCTTAAAAGACCTTGGAACAAGAGATTGTTGGCCATTTTGTGCCTTCTAATGAAAAGCTGCTGAACTCCCAGTAATAAGGCTGGTTTACTGATAAGAAATAATAAACACTTGAGTCTGAACATGAATTACTGTCTCAAGTGACTTCAATCCAGAGCCAGCGAAAACGACAACGGGTACCCCACAGCTTGAGGTAGTGCCAAGGCAGATCTTGTTCATCCTCTTTTCTCCTGGTGATTTTCTAATCCCGCCCAGACTCTGATAGCAAAGCCGTGCTGGTAACAAAAGATTGACCTTGGCATCCTGGGGCACTTTCTGGGTGGGTGTTTGAATCTGCTTTTCCAGGCCTTGGGCTGAGCAGGGTGAGGCCGAGGCCTGGGCCCCTCCAGCCAGCGCTGGGGAGCCCCCGGAGCAGCGGCGAGGGGCGGCCCTGAGGGGCGGCACAGGGGGCATTTCCCCCGAGCGGGCGGGTGGGCGGGCGGGCGGCGGGGAAAGGCGCCCTGGGCACAAGGGCAGGCACAAGGGCCCCGGCTCTCTGCAGTGCGGGCGGCCCAGCGCCAATCGCTGCTCCCGGAGCCACTGCCAGGGCCGGGTCTCCTCCCTGCCGCAGACCCTGCACCTGCAGCGCTGCCTCCGGCTCTGCCGGGCTCCCCGGCACGGACGGCAAGGACGTGGACACGCTGCAGCAGGGGCCCAGCAGGGACACCCAGATGGTGCCAGGGCTGCAGCTCCTCTCCTGCAAGGAAAGGCTGACACAGCTTGGCTTCTTCAGCCTGGGAAAGAGACCCAGCCTTGATCCAGCTGTGGCCTTCCAGTACCTGAGGGCAACACACAAGAAAGCTGGACAGGGACTTTGTACGAGGGCAGGCAGGGACAGGACAAGGGAGAATGGATCCAAATGGAGAGAGATTAGGTTTAGGTAAGGGATTCAGAAAAAAGGCTCTCCTGGAACAGGTTGCCCAGAGAAGGTGGGCATGTCCTGTCCCTGACAGTGTTCAAGGCCAGGCTGCATGGAGCTCTAGACAAGCCAGTCTGGTGCAAGGGGTCCCCAGGATTGGAGCCATGGGATTTTCCAGATCCCTTCCAAGCCAAACCATGCCACAACTCCATGATTCTGGGATACTTCCCCTCCTCATCCTCTGGCAGAAAAAGAAACTTGGCCCCAAGTTCCACACTGCAGACCATGTCTTTTGGCAGCCTGCAACTGTGTCAACAGAGGATGAAAAGAGATGACATTACTGACACGATTTCTCATTTCTACTAGAAAATTAAGTGCTCTGCTCCTGTCCATTCTGGGAAAATTGTCAGAAGAGGCAATTGTTCCCCATGAAATGCTTCGTCTCATGCAAAGAAGAAAGAAGCCAGAAGCCTCTTCTTTATTGCTACATTGTTTTCTTTGGTTACTTCTCTTATAGGAATGACTTTGGGGTGTGATTTGTTTGTTTCTCTCTTCCGTTGGGTTTGTGGGGGCAACGGAGGAACCGCCGCAAGCTCCGGCGGCTCTGCAGCAGCGCTTCTCTCGATCGGTTTTCTGCTCGACTTTTCACTCGCTCTGCATCCCCTTCTCGTTTTCACACTCACTCTACTCCCGTCCCATCCCGTTCCGTCCCGTTCCGTCCGTGTTCCGCCTCTCCCAGCCCGGCTGATGCCGCGTCCTGCAAGGCGCCCCTCGGCGGGGCCGCCCCGTGCCCGCCCCTGCCCGGCCCGCCGTGGTTCCGCCTCGGCCGGGCTCTCTCCGTCTTGGCTGCGGCGCCGCTGGAAGAGCCGCTCGCTCTGGTGCTGGCGGAGCAGCGCGGTCTTTTGGCTGCGCCTGGCCCAGCCCCAGCCGAGGTCCCGGCCCCGAACGAAGCCCCTGCCGTAGTTCCGCCCGCAGCCGCCCCGCTGCCGCACGGCTCCCGCCCCGTGGCTGACAGCGTGGCCGGCAGCTGCCCCGCTCCGAGCTCCACCGCTCGCCAGCTCGGCTGCCGGCCCCGAGCCGCCGCAGCCCGGGGCGGCTCGGCAAGCAGCAGCGCGCCGGGCGGGCGGGTGCCCTGGGCAGAAGAGCGGGAGCGCGGTGCCGCCCGCACAGGCGGAGACGCCTCCCCTAGAGCAGCTCTAGCGGGAGTGCCCGCTGCTGGGCAGCGGTGGCTGCAGCAGCGTTTACTCCGGGACCCAGCTTGCCGACGGCGCCCCGGGAAGAGACGGGGCCGGCTCAGAGGGCGGCGGTGGGCGGCGGGCGATGAGCTCAGCCCGCTGCTGGCCTTGGCTTGCAGGTGGCCATCAAGCGAGTGTCCCGGGAGCGCATCTCGGAGGGGGCGCAGCTGGTGAGTGAGAGGGGCCAGCAGGAGGAGCTGGCGGGGCATGCCAGGCAGGGCTGAGGCAAGGCCCGGCAGGGAGGCAGCCGGAACGCTGCTAGGGAAGCGAGTGTGGAGTAAGCGGGGGCCACGCAGGCCGGGCCATGGCGAGCCGTGGCGGGGCCGGGCAGGGGCTGCCCGAGGCAAGGCACAGCATCGGCCCTGCTGACAGCATCGCGGTCCCCCTGCAGCGCAAGGGCGCCCTTGTGCCCCTGGAGCTGGTGCTGCTGTGGAAGGTGTTGCGGCCTGGCTTCCACAGCGCCGTGAGGCTCCTGGACTGGTTCGATGTGCCCGAGGGCTTTGCGCTGCTTGTGGAGCGTCCGCAGCGCTGTCAGCACCTCTGGTACTTCCTGCACGAGCGGCGGTTCCTGACGGAGCCCGTGGCGTGGGGGCTGTTCCACCAGGTGCTGGAGGCCATGGGGCACTGCAGCAGCCGCGGCGTCCTGCACCGCCACATCAAGGCCGAGAACGTCCTCGTCGACCTGGCCACAGGCGAGGCGAAGCTCATCGACTTCGGCTGCGGCACGATCCTCCAGGACACGTTCTACACCCGGATGTCAGGTGAGCCCAATGCCGGGGCCCAGCTTCGCAGTGGAGTTGCCCCCTTGGCTGGCAGAGGGGGAAGAGGGAGGGAAGGAAGGAGGGAAGGAAGGAGGGGGAATCCACCTTCAGCCAGCTGCAGCCAAGTTGCTTTTTGGCAGGGCAGGGGCTGGCTGTTGTGGAACGGGAGCTGGCTGGGAGGGAGGGAGCAGCATGGGCCTGATGAGCTGCACCCGTGTCTCAAAGGAACGCCGGAGTACAGCCCACCGGAGTGGATCCTCTTTGGCTGCTACCATGGCCGGCCAGCCAGCCACCATCTGGTCCCTGGGCATCCTGCTCTATGAGCTGCTCTGAGGGCACCTTCCTTTCCACACCAACAAGGGCATCGTCTGGGGCCAGGTCTTCTTCCCACCCCGGGTGTCTCAAGGTGGGGATGTGCCTTTGAGGCACGAAGGGAAGAACGGGATTGGGAGGGGCAGCTGGCACATAAGCGTCCTGCTCTTGCAGCTGGTGAGGAGGTGGATCTCCTGGGCTTAGCTGGAGGAGGTGGCACCTGTGCCTCTATGCTGGTGTCCTCTGCAAGAGAGGATCGATAGGAAACATTTGGCTGCAGCTCTGAGCACTCCTGGTGTGGCCTGGGCACTGTGGAATGTGGGAGAGCATGGACAGGAGTCTTGTCCCGCTGAGCGGCGGTTTCTGGTTTCTCTCTGCAGGGTGCCAGCACCTCATCAGGTGGTGTTTATGCATGGAGCCCACAGACAGGCCAGCACTGGAGGACCTCTTTGAGCATTCTTGGCTGCAGGAGCCCTGCCTGGCCCAGGAGACAGCAGAGATGCCTCCCTGTGCACAGTAGGATCCAGGAGCCCAGCCCGCAGCAGCGGCACCCGTCTCGTGGCGCTGGAAGAAAACCCTGGAGCGTTTCCCTGCGGCCATGGCGCGGAGGAGAGAGCGCAGCCGAGGAGATGCTACTTCCGCTGGTCCCCGCGAGCTGTGGAGGGAGCGGCTCCGTGCTGCCCGTCCCATTGGAGAAGTGGTGGCAGTGCGGTGAAGGTGCCACGGACTGGGACAGGGGAAACATCCCCCTGCAGCTCAATGGCATCGTGATGTCCCCGCAAGCCGGGGCACAGCTGGCGCGTTCTTCTGGAGCACGACGTGGAGCTGGGAACACCATCCTGGAGCTGGCTGCTGGCGGGGCAGAGCCGATTGGCTTTGGCTGCGGCCCCTGCCTGGAGGACACGCTCTGTGCCCCGATAGAATCAAGATGAGTCCCCAGCCGGTGCAGGGGCGGGGGGATGCTGGTGCTCCCAGGCACGGCAGGGCTCGGCCTGGCCACGCGCCGGAGGTTCCCCGCTCGGCAGCGCTGGGGAATATTGATTTTTCCACCGGCCGCTGAGCTGCTTTTTGGCGGGACAGGGGACGGATGTTGGGGAAGGGGAGCTGGCTCCTGGCCTTGCTGACAGCTTCTGCCAGCCAGCCTGGCATGGGCTGAGGCGGGGGCAGCCAGCCTGACAAAAGCATCCATCCATGTGGATGGGGGCAGCCGAAGGGGATGGGTTCCGAAGCCGTGCCCCAGCTGGTCTGCTCTGCAGGCCCTTGAGGAAGGGGTGCGTTTATGGGCGGGAAAGGTGGGAATTTTCCCCACCCATGGACAGGTTTAATTCTCACATGGAGTGGTCAGACCCTCCTCAGGCCCGGGAAATGGTGACAGGCTTTGTGCTTTTTCTTGTTTCCAGGTCTTGTTTTGAATTGACTTTCATGCAATTGTTCTTTGTTTTTCCCAGGAGGATTACACCTGGTACCCGGACCGGACGGGGAAGCGCCTGCAGCGTCCGTGGAGCACGTCCAGTGCCAGCGCTGCCCCAGGGGCCACGGTCTGCAGGGACAGCCCCTTCCAGAAGGACGAGGACCTGGTTTGGGATCGGCTCCTCTCCTGGCAGCAGCTCTGCAGAGGTGGGCACCCGGCTCCACAGCTCGGCTGGCAGAAGGGCTCCGGGCAGGCGGCAGCGGGCACACGGGCATCCTGCTCTTGCAGCTGCTGAGGAGGTTGCTGTGCCGGGATTAAGCAGAGGAGGTGGAACGTGGCCTGCCCCACTGCCCTTCTCTAAAACAGAGAATGGGTCGGGAGGTTTGGGCTCTGAGCACAGCCAGCAGCCTGGCCCGGGCACAGGCCCTGGCGGGACAGGGGGACAGGAGCCAGCTGCCACTGACCGTGGCTCTCTGGTTTCTCTCTGCAGGCTGCCAGCACCTCATGCCATGGGAACGGCACCGCTCGGCCTGCCAGGCTGGGAGGGCTGAAGGGTGGTGTGTGTTCATTTGCTGTCAAAAATAAATCGGGTTTTTTTGTCATTGTCATCATCGGAGCGTTTCTTTCCTCCTTTTCCAAGCTCTTGGCCTCCCTTCCTCCAGGGTAATCTTTTTTGTCCTTCCTCAACCGCTTGATGGCATTTGGCAGGGGGGGTTAAGCAACGTGAAAAATTCATCAACAGCTCCTGTTGCCAACTGCAGCAGCCCCTTCAAGAGCCCTGAGCTTCCACCAAGGTCAGTGTGTGCCTTGCAAAAGGGAGTGGTTTGCAGTGATGGGGTTGTTGCCCTGCTGCAAAAGCTGTGAGGAAATCAGAAATGGAAAAATGCCAATTTGGCTCAACCACTGCCCAGGTTTTTCATCTTTTCCCTCTTCTCCGTGATAGGCAGGCAGGGCTGGACTCCAGCAAGGTTCAAGTTCTTGGTGCTCTCTGGCATCAAAGGGATCAAGTAAACTCTTGTACGCAGGGACTACAACAGGGCTACTTGTAAGAACCCAGGAAATTCCTCTGGCTGCCCTGGAGGACTGGAGCTCCTGCCCAGGGCGCTCAGAGACCCTGGCACAGGGCCCAAGACCCCTGTGCCTTTGATTTAGCCCTTGGAAAAAACAAGCTTATATGAAGAATTGTGAGCCATGACAGTTTAAGTGGAATGATAGTGAATTTATCACGGGGTGAAAAATAGATTGTCGGGGTTTCTAGAATGGGGCTTCAGGGGGCAAGATGGAGGAATCTGGGCTTGTCCAGCCTTTCTGCTTCTACTTGGCCTCCATCTTCTGCTATGATGGTGGCACTTTTAGATTGGTTTAGAGTAGAAGCTCACTGTCTAGGTGATAGGTATTGGAAAGTCATTGTAAATATTGTACAGGTAGTTTTTAGGATTAAAAGATAACACCGTCCTGGGGCAGGAGAAAGAATTTTTTAGGTAAGATACAATAAACAACCTTGAGAGGCAGAAATGAAGAGCTCTGACTCCTTCGAGTGCCGGGCTGGGAAAAGAGGCTTTCGAACTTATCTCGGGCTCACTCTGACCAGCGAGAGACCCCAAGAGCATGAGTCCGTATGACGAAATACTGAAGGATTGGCTCCAAAACATAAATATCCTTGTTGGCTGTGTCTTCTTGACCAAGAAATCCTTCAAAGCTCTTGTAACTACAAGTCTTGCGGCCCGGTGAGCCATGCAGTGGAGATGTGAGCCAAACTCACCCTTCCTGTCTATGGAGAAGAGAAGAAAAAGCAATGGCATCATCTAAAAATCTCAGAGGTCTGCTCTCTAGCTCCTTCCAAACTCCTTCAAATCGCCCAAAGTGCAATTTAGCTACAAATAGATGACAAGGACTCTTAGTGCTGGCTCTTGGACTCCAGAGCAGCTGCTTTAGAATCTTTCACAAAACCCTGTGTAGTTCTGTGGTGCCAGAAATGGATCATTTGAAGAAACTTTCCCAACTGACTTGCATGGAGGTTTGTTTGAAGGGTATTTGAGGAGAAAGGCTCCCGGCAGAGCTCTGGGCTTTGGCCTAGCTGTGTCCCCTGCTGATTGTCAAGTGTGCCATCAGCTGCAGGGCTTTCTGGGCTAAAACTATCATCAAGTCACTGGGACTTGCTCTTTTTGGCCTCGAAAAGCTGGACCCACTTCCAGGGCAAGTTCGGAGACCTCATCTCTGGGTAGATGGAGCAGCTAGGATTTTCCCAGTTGCTGGGAATGGTTCTCCAGGCCCTTGGTGTAAAACGGGGCTGCCCAGCAAGTGCGGATCTGCAAGATGATAAACAATTGTCTTGGTTTGAAAAGAGAGGTGTCTGCTAAGGAAGGCAGAAGCCTTCTGTGAAATGGAAAATGTCAATCCCCTCCCTTCAAATGATTCTCATTTAGAAATTCATGGGGATAGGACTGAGCCCGCAGAGCTGGGCAGTGTTTGCTGATGCTCTGAGCCCTTCCTAAAGATCCTGTGCAGGCTATCTTAGACACCTGGGGCCAGGGATTCCTTCCAAGCTGGGCCACTTTGGCTGGGCCGGGGGCGGCCCCGGGGGAGAAGGCAGTGTGTGCAAGGGCCCTGGGTGGCACGCTGCAGCACGGTCACCGTGCCATGGAACGGAAGCCGGTGTCCAAGGCCCCTTTGTGACATGTGGGAAATAGAAGCTTGCCCGGCTGCTGGCAACACGCAACGGGGCACAACGGGACAGAGCAGTGCCGTGAGGAGCCCCCGCACAGCGCACTCGCTCCCGTCTGACCCAGAGCTTCTCCGCGGCGCTGTTCCTGCAGCTGAGCTCGAGGCCAGAGCACAGGACTCGCTGACCCGTGGCCTTCCTGAGGCTTCTATTCTGCAGCTGCCCTCAAGGACAGAGCGTGGGACTTGGTGCCCTGGAGATTTCCCAAGGCGTCTCTCCTGCAAGTAGCTCCAGGCACAGCCATGGAGCAGAGAGCCCTGAGAGTGCCCAAGCTGGCCTGGGTAGAGGAGGAGGAAGAAGGCCCTGGAGCGGCCCCAGCACAGGAGACAGAAGAGGTGGTGCCGTTCCATCCACCGCAGGAGGGTGAGTGGCAGAGCTGGGCTGCAGGGCTGGAGCCTGTGCCAATTGGCGCCATGCCATGCCATGCCATGCCATGCCATGCCATGCCATGCCATGCCATGCCATACCATGCCATGCCATCCCCTGGGGAAATGCCCATGGACAGGATGGAAGAGGGGCCGGGCAGACACCCCGCAGTGGCCGTGCTCCATCCCCTGGGGCATCCCGGAGCTCTCCCTGCCTGGGCAGCGCAGGGCTGGGATCTGTTCTCCGGCCTTTCCCACAGCCCCTCAGCTCTGGCTGCGCTCGGTCTCTGCCAGATGCAGCCCTGGAGCGCACACAAGAGCAGGAATCCAGCCGTGGCCGCTTCCGCAGAACAGCGCAGGTACCTGCAGCCACCCCCACCTGGGCTGGGCCTGCTTTCCCTGCTCAGCCCAGCACCGTGTGTGCAGCACTCCATGCAACATCCCCGGCCTCTTGCCCTTCTCCTACAGCTCGTCTGTGACTTTATCCGGAGCATTGGGCAGGAAGAGACCAGCACCATGAGCACTGGGCTCAGAGCTCACTCAGAGCTCCTCAGTCATGAGACCAGTGCCGCCCTGCTGCATTTGCTCCTGGAGAAGGGTGTTGCCAGGCCAGAACAAGTGAGCAGCCTGGGGCCAGGCTTCAATTCCCCCATGAGTCCTGTGGCTTCCCCAGCCACGCCTGCTGGTCCCTGGGAGCCTTTGAGGCCATGGCAGTGCGCTGGCAAGGGAAGCACTTCTCTGGGGACCCTGGGGACATTGCTCCCTCTGGCAGCTTTCCAAGTCTCCCCGTGCCTTCTCCAGGTGCCCGCCATAGTGAGGTCCATTCACCGATGGCTCCTGGCCAATGATTCTGCCCAGCACAGGCTGGACAAGGCCCTGCTGAATCACACCAGAGCACACCCGGGTGACGCAGTAGTGACGCTCCTGCGTGCGGCCCCGTCCTGTGACAGGTATGGGGCCCACCTGCCCAGAGGGCTCAGGCCTCCCCAGCCCATCACCCTGTACCGCCTGGCCCAGGTGTCTGAGCAACAGAGAGTTCCAGGGCCGTCTGGCTGCTGACTTTCCCAGCCCTGGCATGTCAGCCCCCGAGCCTACTGCCATGTTCCCTTGCCGCCCCTCAGGGGCCTGTCCCCACAGGGCTGGGCTGCCTGGCTGCTGCTGGCCAGGCCCAGTGGGCAGATGTGGAGAGCTTTGTGGACAGTTGGCTAGCTGAGAGAGGTCAGACGTAGACATCACGTAGACATGGTACCGCTGATTAAGATAGAAGAAAGCAAGTCTAGGAGTCAGCACTCAGTGTCCAATCACTGATGCGACCTTGCTGCAACATTAGGATGGGGAAGAGGATCTTTTGCCAGAAATATGGAGATAGTTTTAGCAGAAAAACCACAAGAATGTAGAAGTAATAACAAAATAACTATAAGAAAATAGAAGTAGGCGTGGTTGCCCGATGAGTAATTAAGCAATAATGAGCTCAGCTTTGCAATACGTATAAGCTTCATTAACACCAATATAAATATGTGTGAACTATCAATAAACTTTGAGATTTGCTGATCACGCATATTGTGTGCCACATTTCTTCCGCTGATCCGACAGGCAGAGGCAGAGCCGGTGGTCAGCCTGGGCCGCTGGGGATGCCCAGGCCACGGAGCTGTGTCTGAGACCCCCCTGAGACAGAGCTCTAACCCCGCAGAGCTGCCATCTCCATGTGCAAGACCATCATGTGCTCGTCCAGGACTGCGGAGCCAGTGCTGCTGATCCTCCTGGATGTGCTGGGGAGCTGGCCAGAGCGCAGCACATGCACCTCCGATGGGGACAAAACGGGTGTCTTTGGCCTGGCTGTGAGTTTTGGCAAGTGGCCTTTGCTGGCCACAAGGCTGCCTCTCCAGCAGGCGCTGGCCTGAAACCTGGCCCAGGGGCAGCTTCAGGCCCACCAGGCCCCGTGCTCCCCCTGCCAAGGTCTCTGCGGGCCTCTCCCTGCCCTGCTCGGGCCCTGCCCCAGGGACACCTGGGCACTGAGTGCTGTCTCAGGGGGCTTTGTCCCTTGCAGGCAACCGTGGTGATGTGGAAGATGCTCCAGGAGCCCCATGTGCCACGTGTAGTGACGTCGTATTTCCCCCAGCTATTTGTGCATCTGCTCTTCCAAGTGTACTTCAGCACAGAAGAGATGCCAGAGGAGGTCGATGCCTTCTGGAAGGAATGCCTGCAAGAGCACAGCCTTGCCACCAGCCCCAACAGGTGCTCCATGCCAGTCCTCCTGTCCCTGCCACGTGGCCTGCCAAGGAGCCAGTGCTGCCAGGATGACCTGGCCTTTGTTGTGCACACAGGTTTGCAGTGCAGACCCTGAAGTCCCTGCTCTGCTGAAAGCAGTACAAGGAGGTGGTGGTGTCAGTGGAACACAAGTGTGGCTGGGACATGCTGCTCTGTGCTGACATCCGCCACTATGCCATGGGTCTGCTGGCCAGGTGAGACTCCCCTTCTCCCCATTGCTCCCGGCATTTGTGCCCTGTGTCCAGGCTGTCCCACACAGTCCCCATGGCCCTGGGTCACAGGGCCTTGTCACCAAGGGACGGCCAAGCAGACTGGAAAAGGCTGGGAGGGGAGAGAGCACAGGAGGAGACACCTCCTAAAGGGCCCAGGTCCACTTGCAGGATGGTGGTGAAAGACCAGCAGGCTCTGCAAGCCTGTCCTTGGAGAGATTTCCTCAGGTTCCTGGTCCCTTTTTCGCCCTCCTAGGGAGATGCGCCATGCTTGTCTTGGGTTGGGTTCCAGTATTGCACTCCACCTCCTCTGGCTGCTCAGCACACAGGAGCCACACTGGGATCTGTCCGCCCTGGTGTTCCTTGTGGAGGTGAGCCGGGTGTCCAGCGCTGCCTGGCTGAGCTGCCTCCCAGCTCTCTGCCCTCTGGGAGCCGCAGCCACCTGGGACGCTGCCCGCGCCCTGTGCTGCCTCTGCTGCTGCTGCTGCCTGGGCCCAGCCCTGTGCGACTCCGGGCTCCTGCCGGCCGGCTCCCCCATCACTGGCCTGTGCCTTTCAGCTCCTCGAGTGCCTGGATGCCAGTGAATGTGGTGACAGTGTTGTGAAGGTCTCTTCAAGGCACCTGCAGAGCGAGTGCAGGGAGAGGCGTCGCCTGGCGCTCAGGGCCCTGCTGGAGCTCATTGATGATCCCTCAATGGTGAGAAGGGGGCGGTGGCTGAAGCTGCGCTGGGAACGCAGTCACTTGGCCTGGCCTGGGCTTGGGGCGCTGGGGCAGCTGCTCCCAGCTCTCCTGCCTCCCGCTTCAGCTGCCCGTGTGCTTCGGGACAGGCCTTTGGCCTCTGGGCCCTGCGGCAGCAGGATGGCCTTTCACAGACTTGTGTTCCGCACAGGCCGAAAGAATGTGGAGCCTGACCCAAAGCCTCATGGACCTACTGTGCGACAGTGATGCAGAGATAGCTGGCATGACCCTCATCACACTCAGCTTTCTATTCCTGCACAAATCACACATTCTGATGTCAACGCCCACTGCCCTGCAGCTGGCTGAGGCGCTCCTTCCACTCTTTGACCACGTAAGGCTCTGTGCCCCCAGCCACAGCCACTGGCTGCTGCCTGGAAACTGTGTGCCCTGTGCATTTCCAGCCCTGTGCCCAGGAGGGCCTGCAGGAGCCAATGCTGAGGTATTTTTTCCTTTTTTTTCCTACAGAATAATAACCAGGTACAGCTGCTGTCCCTAAAACTCTTCAGGAGTATTTGGAAGAGAGAGAAAACCCTTTGGAAAGCCCTGTGCAACAGAGCCTGCTTGCACTCTGCTTCCACTGCCATGATGAGAATCAGCGTGTGGTAGAGGTGAGGACTCCTGGGCTGCTGCTGTTTCCCTGGCAGGGGGCTCAGCTGCCTCCTGCCCTGCGCCTGCTGGATCGCAGCCTCCTCCAGGCCATGGCATGGGGACGTGGCTTCTGTGCCCTGGGCTGTGGGGCCATCTCCGCCTCCCTGCTGCTCCCCAGGCTTCTCGGGAAACGCTGCTTTGTGCGGTCAAGTTGATGATCTCAAGAAGCTGGTGAAGGAGCAGAAACTGTGGAAATTCAGCGAGTGCCTGGTAAGGAGGGCCTGCAAGGCCCAGCCTCAGGCTGGAGCAGGCCCCTGAGGGCGGTGCTCAGTGTGCGGGCCGGGCAGCTGTGCCCCTGCCCGCTGCGGCAGCCAGAGGCCGCGCGGGCTCCTCTCCAGGCTCCCGTGGGCCCGAGCCGGGTGCCCGTGGAGCCCCGGCCCGGAGGGGCTGCGGGGCGGCACCGCGGCTCCCCGGGCAGCAGCCGGCCCGCTGCCCCCTCCCCTCGGGAGCCCTTGGCCGGCGGCTGCTGGCCGCACCTCAGGGCTGTGCGGGCAGGGGAGGCCGGGGCTGGGCGCAGGCAGCGCCCGGCCCAGGGGCTGAGCCCGCGCCAAGCCTTCCCTCCTGCCGCTCTCTGCAGCTGGCAGAGGACAGGAGCCGAGCGGCCGAGCACCTGCGCCGGGCCCTGCGCTACCTGCAGAGCCCGCAGGAGCCCCTGCGAGAGGCGGCCATCAGCTTCATGGGTGAGCCACGAGCCCGCGCTCCCTCCCCGGCCCGGCCCGCCGCAGCTCGGCCCCGGCCCCGCCTGCTGCCCCGGCAGCGCCAGCAGGGCCCGGCGCCGTGGAGCCCCGCCTGGCCTGGGTGCTGCTGCCGCCCCCTGGCAGCCGTGCCCTGGGGCAGCAGCGTGCGCCAAGGGCCGGGCTGAGCCCTGCCGGGCCAGCAGCCCGTGTGGCCACAGCGCCGGCAGCGCCGCTGGCAGGGAGCTGTGCCGCTGCCGCCGTGACAGGCTCTGTGTTCACAGGCATGGCCGGGCGGCGCCTGAGGGGGCAGCAGCGAGAGCTGCAGCTGATCTGCGCTGGTGAGTGAGGGCAGCGGGCTGGCAGCGGGGGCTGCCGGGGGGAGCTGCAAGCCCTGCCCCGGCTGCGGAGGGCTCTGCTCCCGTGGCCAGAGCACACTGAGCTTTCAGGGCCACGGGGGCCATTGGTGGCCCGCAGCTTTAGCCTGATCGCCTTGCTCCCTGCTCCCTCCTGGCCATGGCAAGAGCCGGCTGGCATGGCCCTTGCAGGGGGCTCTCCTCGGCTCCCCGCACATCCGGCTCTGACCGTGGCTCTGTTGCTCTCTCTTGCAGCCCTTGAAGACAAAACAAATGACATCAGCCTCGCCGTTGGAAGCTTGGCTATTCAAACACTGTGCATCCTCAAGTCAGGAGAGCGGGCTCCCATCTCCAGCTTCCAGTGGCTCCGAAATCACCTGCGCAGGGCATGGAAGGCACGGCCTCGTGTGTCGTGGCTCGGCTGCCTGCCCTGACGGAGCTCTGTGGAGAGCTGATCCCAGAAGCTCTTTTTGCTGGGGCCACCTGAGTCAGGAGGAATTTTCTTTTACTTCTAGAATGTTCTTTTCTTTTTTTTTTTTCCTTTACCGTGTAAATATAGACTGTGTTCTAATACACAGACTGCCAGGATCTTTCTTTTGCTGCCCAGGGTCCGCAGGGCCTAGGGGAAGAGGGGATAAAGGGTGCTTGTGCTCAGCCAGCTGCCCAGGCGTGCAGTGGGCAAGGGGAAATGGCCAGAAGGCCCTTGGCCTCTGGTGGTTCTGCTGAAGCCTTTGTGCTGCCCACAGAGCGGCTGGGCAGGGGCCGGAGCTGCGGGGATCCCTGCCAGAGTGCTGCCTGGAGATGGCCACAAGCCCTGTGCCAGGCAGGAAGCGCCATCCGTGCCCTCCTGCCCGTCTGCTGCTGGCTGCCTTGCTGAGGGCTCCCAGGTGCCTCTGCCTGGGGCTGCTCTGGAGCTGCTGTGGGGCTGCGGCGCTGCTGCCGGGCAGCTTGGCCAGGCTGGGGCAGGGCCTGAGGGGCTGGGGCGCTGGCAAGCCCTGAGCAATGGGGCTGTCAGAGGCCACAAGCAGCCCCCTGGCAGCCGCCTTCTTCCTGCCAGAGCTGACTTGCCAGACGGATCCTGGGCACTCTGGAACTAACAGCATCAGTGTTGTTGGAAAGCCAAATGCAGGGAAATCGCAGACCTTTGGTCTTGTCAGCAAAGCTTAGAATTAAAGACAGGATTTGATCGGACACCTTGGAAAGGGCTTCCAAACTTAGGTGCTAGAAACAAGAATGCAGATTTCTAGTTCATAGCAGAGACACGGGGAGGAAAGTTTAAGTGGAGGAAAGTTTAGTGTTTTAGAGTTCAAGATCTAGAAAAAATCAAAGTAGTTCCAATGGTAAACAAGAAGTTTAGGATGCAGTGCCTGTAGGTTTCTGTGTCATAACACGATTGGCTAAGGAAGCTTACAGCTTACACTGTGGCATGAGTGTCTCATGTCTCACGACCCCTCCTCGAGACCCCTCCTAGGACCCATCCGCACCCCCCAGGTCCCCCCACAATGCCCCAGGACCCATCCCCAGATCCCCCCAAACCCCCGGGCCCCTCCCCAAAGCCCCCCCCAGACCCCCCCGGACCCTCCCCCACCCTCCCGATCCCCTCTCAGGCCCCTCCCCCTCCTGTCCCGAGGCCCGCGGGTCCTGGGGGCGGCGGGGAATGGGGTGCCGCTTCTGGCTCGCCTCTGATTGGCTGGGGCGGCGCAGGAAAGGCGGGTGTTGTTGAGTGGAGCTGCGCCGTGATTGGTTGACTTGGGTCCAGGCAGCTCGTGATTGGTTAAATCGAGGCGGGGTGCGTCGCTATTGGCTGGGAGCTCCCGCACACAGGGCGGAGGCAGGGAATTGTGAGGGGAGAGCGGCTGAGGTGGAGCTGAGGTGGGGCCCTAGGGGAAACTGGGGGGGTTTGGGGCGGGTCTTAGGGGAAATTGGGGATTTTTTGGGGCATTGACGGGAAACACGTGGGTGTGTGGTGGATTTGGGGGGAATCAGGGAGTCTAAGGGGGTTTTGGTGGGTCTGAGGGGGAAGCTTGAGAGGGTGTGGAGCATTCTCAGGTGGGTTTAGGGGGATCTGAGGGAAATTGGGAGGGTCTGAGGGGATTTTGAGAGGAACTGGGGGATTGTGAGTCGATCTGGGGTGTTTTGAGGTGGGTCTTGAGAAATTTGGGGGAGTCTGATGGATTTGGGGGTGGCTCAGGTGGGTCTGGGGTGAACTTTGGGGAGAACTGGGGGGTCTGAGGGTCCTGGGGAGGTTTTGGGGGTCCTGGTAAGGGTTTGGGGGTCCAGAGTGGTCCTGGGCCAACCCTGGGGGGCTCTGGGGGGTTTGGGGTTCCTGGAGGGGTCCTGGGGGAGATTTGGGGGTCCCGGGGGGTCCCAGGCCCACCCTGAACTGGGATCTGGGGATTTCAGGGGAGGGGGCACAGCAGGGGTTCCCCCCCCGTGGTTTTTGGGGAGTCTCCCATGGTGCCCCCTCCCCAAAAACCTCCGAGGGCTGCCTGAAGTGGCTCCTGTTCCACCGGCCGGTGACCCCTGATCCAGGATGGCCCCAGTGAGGGTTTGAGAGGGTTTTGGGGAATTTTGGGGGAGCTTTGGGGCAAATTATTGGGGTCTTTGAGGAAAACCATTTGGTTTAGGGATGTTTATGATTTTATGGTTTTTTGGTGATTTGGGGGTTTTGGATTTTGGGTGTTTTGTTGCAGTTGTGGGGGCTTTCTTGGGGGAGGATTTATTGACATTTTTGTGAGGTTTTTTTAATTTTTTAAATTTTGGTAAGTTCCACGGGGATATTGTGGGATTCTCTGGGGTTTTCAAGGGTTTTCTTGTAATTTTTGGGGATTTTGTGGGGTTTTTGTGGAATTTTAGGGGGGCTTTGGGGCAGTCCCTGAGTGTGGGGAAGGGCTGAGAGGCACCAAAATCTCCTTAAAAGCCCTGAAAGTCCCAATAACACGCACTAAATCCCAATTAAATCTCTCAAAATCCCATTAGAACACCCTAGAATCCCAATAAAAGACCACAAAATCCTTTGAAATCTCAATAACCCCAAAAATCCTGATTAAGCTCCGCAAATCCCCCCAAAATGTCCCCAAAACCATAAAAAGTCCCACAAAATCACCCCCAAGATCTAAAGAAATCCTGGCAACACCCAAAAAACCCCACAAAATCCCCCAAATACCACCAAAAATCCCAAAAACCTCTAATCTCCAATGAATCCCACTAAATGCCACCACAATTCCAATAAAATGCCCCAAAATCTCCTAAAAATCCCAATAAAACCCCAGGAATTTCTGAGAATCCCAAAAAATCACAACAAAATCCCAGTAAAAAACCCAAAATTCCAAAAAGAGCCACAAAAAATTTCAATAAACTCCCAAACACCCCCAGAAAAACTGCACCTCAAAATGCCAATAAAATCCCCCAAAATCCAAACCCTCCGAAATCCGCAAACCAGCCACTCCCAGTGAATCCCAGTGTGATTCCAGTCGCTCTCAATGAGATCCCAGTGTAACCCAGTATGGACTCAGCTGCTCTCACTATGATCCCAGTGTGATCCCAGTTGCTCCCAGCATAATTCCAGATGTTCCCAGTTCCTCCCATGATGATCCCAGTTGCCCCAAGAATAGTCCCAGTCCCTCCCAGCAGGGTCCCAGTCGTGCCCAGTTGCCTCCAGGGTAGATTCAGTTTCCCCCAGCATCATCCCAGTTGCTCCCAGCATGATCCCAGCTGTTCCCAGTGTGGTTCCAGTGCCCCCAGTATGGTTACAGACACTCCCAGTATGTTTGAGTTACCTCAGAATGATCCCAGTCTTTCCCAGTTCCTCCCAGTTTCCTCTAGCATCATCCCAGTTTCTATCTGTTGCTCAAAGGGTGGCCCCAGTTGCTCCCAGTATGATCCCAGTTGCCCTAGTTGTAGTCTCAGTCCTCTCAGCATGGTTCCAGTACCTTCCAGCCAATCCTAGTTGCTCCCAGTGTGTCACATTTTCCTCCCAACATAGGCCCAGTAGCTCCCAGTAAGCCCCAGTCAGGTTCCATTCACACCCAGTATAATCCCAGTATAATGCCACTATGAGTGTAGCCACTCCCAGTATGATCCCAGTCCCTTGCAGTCTAATCCCAGTTGCTCCCAGTCACTCCCAGTCTGATGCCAGTGCCCCCAGTGTGATCCCAGTTGCTCCCAGCATGGGCCCAGCTGTTCCCAGTGGGCTTCCATCACACCCCAATGGTTACAGACACTCCCAGTATGGTCCCAGTTGAACCCAGTTGCCCATGCTCTAGTCCCAGTCACTCCCCATATGATCCCAGTCCCTCCCAGCATGGTCCCACTCCCTCCCAGTTGCCCCCAGTGTGGTCCCAGTTCTCCCCAGCATGCTCCCAGTTGTTTCCACTGTGGTTCCAGTCACCCCAGTATGGTTACAGACACTCCCAGTATATCCCAGTTGCCCCAGCATGTCTGTAGTCATTTCCAGGCACTGCCAGTGGCCCCAGTAAGGTGTCAGTTATCCCAGTATGATCCCCCAGTCATGCCCAGAATATCCCAGTTGCCCCCAGCATGCATCCAGCCCTTCCCAGTTCCTCCAGTTTGCTTGCAGCATGATCCCAGTTTTCTTCAGATGCTCCCAGTAGCCCAAAGTGTGATCCCAGTCGCTCCCTTTCAACCCCACTATGATCCCAGTAAGCTCCAGTTTGATCCCAGTCACATGCCAGGCCTCCCAGTTTGGTCCCAGTATAATCCAGTTTCTTCCAGTCTCTCCCAGTATGGTCCCATCTACCTCAAGCGTGGTTCCAGTTGCTTCCTAGATCAGCCCAGTCAGTCCCAGTATGATGCCATTTGCTGCCAGCGTGCTCCCAGTTGCTCCCAGTCAGGCCCAGTCTGGGGGATGATGTGCAGGGTGTGTTCCCAGTTGCTCTCAGATACTCCCAGTATTAGTCCAGTCCCTCCCAGTATGATCCAAAAATGGAGCCCAGTGTGCTCCCAGTCCCTGCCAGTATGAACCAGTTGTGCTCCACATGGTTCCAGTTGCTCTCTTTCACTTTTGTTCCAGTCCCTCCCAGTATCTCCCAGTGTAGCCCACCAGCATGTTCCAAGTCACTCCCAGTTGGGTGTTTGGGAGGATGTTTGGAGAATGAAGAAGTCCAAGGCTGAGAGGAAAAGGCCCCTCGGGGGGACATCGGGCGGTGGCGGTGGCGGCTGCCGGCAGAGGCAGCCTGGAGGAGCAGAGCTCTGTGTCCCCCAGGAGCCCAAAGTGGGGAGGCCAGAGAGGGGGGAGCGCTGCCATTGGAGGGAGCCTCAAGAGCCTGGAGAGGGGCAGGGGGGACTCATTGGAGCCGCTGCAGCCCAGAGCAGAGAATGAGGGGAGAAGGGAGCCCGGGAGCCCAAAAGGCCCCGGCGTCCCGAAATGGGGAGAGGGAAGAGGGGGGAGCTTTTGGCATTGCTGGCACTGCCAGCAGCCTGGGCAGGGCGGGCACTGAGGAGAAGGGGGACCCCCAATCCAAGCGTGACCCCAGCAGCTGGGACAGGGGGGAACCCCCGAACACCACAGGGGAGGGACCAGGGACAAGGAACTCCTGGGAGGCTTTTTCAGTGCTGAATCTTGGTGTTTGGGAGGTTTTTCTGGAGCCCAGATGGCTGGTGACTTGTAGAGATGGACTTGGGTGGAGGGACCTTCAAACTCAATGTGTGTTGGGGATGATGAAACAGGCTTTCTTGTTTCATAAATATGATAAATATGATTGTCTGGCAAAAGATTTTGAGAATATAGAAACTATAAGCAAGTCTGAAATGAAAGGAAGCTTTGAGATACCTTAGTTACTGAACAACTGGAAAGCAATGGTGTGGCCCAACTGAAGGTAATCCCCTTCTGATTAAACAATTCCCTCTGCTTGCAGACAGGTCCAAGGGTCAGAGCAGACCCTACTAGCTCAGCAGAAGGGGTCCAAAGAGGAACTTTTAGGGTTTAAAATGTAACACAGTATGGTGATGTAATGATTCTTACAGGCTGTATGTAAATGCTATAGGATTTGTATCTTGTACTATATTGGTTAGTGAGAAATAGAATACTCAGCACAGAAGATTTATTGTATTATAACGGGAACCTTACTCTCTTCCACTCTTATCCTCTTACGGTCTTACCCTTTCATCCTCTCTACCCCTCTCTTCTCTCGGGCCTGCTCCAAGCTGTAGCTGGCAGCTCTAAGCAGGGCCCTGCACCCAGGCCCTTTGCAATAAACCGCAAGTTCCACGACCTGGCTTCGGAGATCTCTTGTCTCCATCCATCCCGACCGTCCTACACCCGACGCTCCTACAAACGTGCTCATCCCTTGTTTTCCCCAAACCAGGTTTTCCCATCACCAACCCCTGGGAGGCTGTGAGGAAGAGGAAGATGCTCCGGGACACTGAGGCAGGTGAGGAGGAAGTCAGTGCCCCTTTCCCCTTTGTGCTGCTCCACCTCCCAGTCCAGCATGGCCCTGGCTGTTCCGAGTGTGGGAAGAGGTTTCAGACCAGCTCCATTCTCCTCCAGCACTCTCAGAGTCACACAGAGGAGAGGCCCTTCCAGTGCCCCAGCTGCCGGAAGGGATTCCAGCACAACTCCCACCTCATCACCCACCAGCGCACCCACACTGGGGAGAGGCCCTACGAGTGTGATAAATGAAGGAAGAGGTTTCTGACCAGCTCCAATCTCCTCCTGCACTATCAGATTCACACAGAGGAGAGGCCCTTCCGCTGTCCCAGCTGCGGGAAGGGATTCAAGTACAACTTGTCCCTTGTCACCCACCGGTGCATCCACACTGGGGAGAGGCCCTATGAGTGTCCCCAGTGTGGGAAGAGCTCCAGCAGCTCTAACTTGCCAAAACACCAACAGAGGCACCGGTAAGGGAAGCCCTGTGAGTGCCCCAAGTGCAGGAGCAGCTTTGTGCGCTGCTCCAGCTCACGGAGGGGCTTGTGTGAAGCTGGCTGTGCAGGATGTATTTGACAGCAAATAAAATTCTCAGACTTACCGATTTCTTTCCCGTTCATTTCCAGCCTGTTGCAGTTCTGTTTGCAGAGTGCCGCCTCCCAGAGTGTCCCATCACAGTTGCCGCCCTTGGCCTGAGCCCGCCCCTTTCCCCTCATGATTCCCACCCTTTTGTCGCCCCCTTTCCCCTCAGGGTTCGGCCTTGGGGAATGGAGGAGAAGGAGGGAGGGAGGAAGAGGCCGAGCAGCCGCAGCACAAGAGGAGAGGAAGAATCTCGTGGCCCGGGCTCTCCCTGGAGTCGCCGCAGCCCTGGGAGCATCGCCCCCCATCCCACAGGTGCCCGGGCAGGGGGAGCTGGGCCCAAATATCCCAGGGGTTGCCTGGGTTTGGGGTTTTTTGGGGGGGATGTTTGGAGCTGGCAGGGCTCCAAAGCTGAGCCGCAGATGGCCCTCGGGGGGACATCAGGGGGACACCTGGGAGGTGTTTTTGGGGGTCCTGGGGCCAGGAGTGGCTGCTCCCAGTATGAGCCCAGTTGGTCCCCCCGTGTGCTTCCAGTTTCCTCAGCACTCCCAGTATGAGCCCAGCCGCTCCCAGTATGACCCCAGTCATGCCCAGTATGGGCCTATGCACTCCCAGTATAATCCTGGCCACTTCCCATCACTCCCTGCATGATTCCAGTTCCTCCCAGTATGAGCCCAGTCCCTCCCAGTCCTTCCCTATGATGATGCAAATTGTTCCCAGCACAGTCCCAGTTGCTCCCAGTTCCTGCCACTTTCATCCAGTGTGTTCCCAGTTCTCCCACTTCTCCCCTAGCATAGTCCAAGGCACTCCCAGTATGATCCCAGTCTCTCCCAGCAGGGCCCCAGTCACTCCCACTTGCCCCAGCGTGCAGCGGGACCCGGCTCCAGGCAGCCACACGGCGGCCACATGGTGCGGGGGGTTGCCAGCAGCTGCTGTTTGCCTTTTTAAATGCCATGCAGTCTTATATGCAAGCAGCTTCGTCTTCCCCGGAGAGGAGGGGGGAGGGAGGCTGCCCGGTTTTTATTTTCCGGATTGGCTGTGGACTCAATGCTTTCAGTGTTGTTTGTGCTCATTGTAAAGAAGGTAGATTTACGTGTTACAGAAAGCAGATATGGGTGCTAAGTTTTCTGTGGCATAGAGAAGCATGTATACCCTAATTTTAGAAACCCTAAGTAGTGGAAACATTATGATCTCCAAAGCAGTTTTGAAGTGGTTTGTTCGCTGGATATATTTTCATTTCCCTCAGTTTACCCAGCAAAATGTTAATTCTGTCTCTGCCTGGGATAAAATTGGAGCCTTGTTAACAGCAAAGGCAGAACAGGGAGATGGAACAGTGTCTCAATTTTTCCCTGTGTTCCTGGTAATTCGGAAAGAAGTCCTGAAGAGGAATTTGAAAGGACAGCCAGAGCAAATCTCCCCTCCTGCAGCTTCCCCTACCCCTCCCCCCAAACCCTCTGCCCCTGAATTGAGAGAGAGGAGCGAGGCACCCCAGAAATTTCAGGGTACCTGGCACTGCCAATGCTCCCCTGGCCCGCCGCCTCTCTCCCAGTGCCCTGGCCCTGGCAGTTGTGCGCAGGCTGACAGACCATCTTCCCTGCACTCCTCTAACCTAATCCCTGTTACCCCGTTTCAGTGTTCTAACCCCCCCCCCCCCCCCTTTCCCAAAATGGCTGCGACCACATGGTTGGCATTCACAATACTGCTGACCGCATGGCCGGAGCCCAAAATGGCAGCATCCACGTGTTTCAGCCCTCCCCCTACCCTTCTTCTCCCCACAATCCTTTTCGCCCACCTGTCCCCTTCCCCAACCCCTTCCGGTCCCACAACCCCTTCCTTCCATTGGACGCTCCTCCCCCTCTTTTCGAGTCCCCACCCCCTATAATGTCATCCTGTAACCCCGCCCCTGGTTTCCACAGTTGTCCCGCCCCCCTGCCTGTTCCCCACGCCCCCTTGCCCGAGTCCCAAGAGGGTGGGGCCGAGAGCACACCCTCCCCCTCCCAGGGGGTGGGGCCAAGGGCTGGGGGGTGGGGCCGAGGGCTGGGGGGGTGGGGCCGAGGGCTGGGGGGGTGGGGCCGAGGGCTGGGGGGGTGGGCCCTTGCCTGGTTCCCATGGGGCTGGGGCAGGAGGAGGGGGATGTCCCCCCTCCCATTTACCAAGGTGCCGGACTGGGGGGGGCAGAGGCAAGGGGTGTACCCCCTCCCACTCTCCATGGGGGTGGGGTGAAGGGTGCTTCCCCTTCCCAGTGCCCAAGGCAGTGGAGCTGGGGGAGGGGGTGGTCCCCTTCCCAGTTCCCAAGGCAGTGGGGCTGGGGGAGGGGGTGGTCCTCCCGCCGGGTCCCATGGGGGTGGGGCTGAAGGGAGAAATCCTAGGGTCCAAAACAGAGAGGAAGAAGTCATCCCCTTGGTAGCCCCTGTTCAATACACGGGTGGTAGGACCGGTCCTAGAACTTACCAGCCCTTCTCACATCACTCAAAGCGTGAGTTATGTAAAAGTCAATTGGAATTTGGGAGAAATAGTGAAATTTTTAGAAGCATGATGAAAGCTACATTAACATCCCTTGAATTTGTTCCTGCTGACATTGTAGATCTTTTCCCGTGCCTGCTTACCCAGTCAGAGTTCGATCTATGGGAGAGCTCCTGGAAGAGATCTCTCAGAGATATTGTAGAAGAACTTAAGCAAACCCCTCAGGGTGCCAAAGATTTAGAGAATAATAACATTACTTATGAACATCTGTGCGGCGGGGGAGAGTGGGCTAAGCCTGAGTACCAAGCTCGGGTGTTGTCAAAATTCATTCTAGATAAGATTTCATATGCTGCAGATAAGGCTTTTAACCAGCTACCAACTGCTGAAGCTAGTGGTAATTTCCCTTGACATTAAACAGTCTCCTTCAGAAAGTTTCTTGCAGTTTGTCGACCGGCTCCGTGCACAGGTTGAGAGACAAGTACGGGACCACAAGACACCAATGGAGATAGTGAAAGAGATGGCACAGAGGAATGCCAATGAAGTCTGCAGCAGGGTGCTCCTAGGACTGCCTCTCAACCCCCCACCTACACTGGCAGAGATGATCGAAGCGTGTGCTAAGAAGGCAGAACTGTTCGCTGCACGGGAGGTGTGGTCAAGGCAAACAAACCCAGAGACAGTGGCAGCTGTATCTCCAGGAGTGAGGAGGCAACAGATGTCACCAGAACAATTTCAACATGTCATTTGCTTTATATGCAAAAAACCAGGACACTTTGCCCAGGACTGCCCCCAAAGCCAGCAACAAAAGACACCCTTCACACCAAAAAACCCTGATGCCAGCGCCCACCCGCCTGGCGCCACAACATAAATGCAGCGAGGAAGGGGAAACCTCCCTCAAAACAGAACAGGGGGAGGAAGGGAAGCAGGGTGTGGGAAAACAAAATAACCATTTACAGGATAAAATCTGGTGGTCTCACAAGCGTTTCAAGCTTGTGACCACCAAAGCGTTTGCTTTCAGGTCTACCCAGTGGACAACCATTGGAGTGGACCTGCCAGAGGACTTGCAGAGCTTGACAAAAGATCGCACAAGATTGGACAGTGAGTACTTTGTTATTGGGGACACTGCACACACACCCATGGAGATTGAGGTGGCTCCCATGACCATCAAAGGGGACATACCTAACCTCCTTCTCCTGGTGTGCTGTCCACAGCCACCCTTCTTTTTGGCCAAGGGGCAAATCATCGCCCAGGCCATTCCTGTTCCAGCAGAAATTTCAGTAGATGACAAGGCACCAGGTATATACTGGGTAGAAGTGGTTGGCAAGGACAAACCCGTTATGGGATGCAACCTAATGCGTGGAACAGAACATCTTCACGTGGAAGGGTTGCTTGACACAGGGGCAGATGTGACAATCATACCTGAAAGTTTGTGGCTGTCACATTGGGATTTGCAGCCCGTGGCTGGTCAAATCCAAGGTGTAGGAGGATTCACATTGGCAAAGATATCAAAGAGCATTGTGCAAATTGAGGGACCAGATGGAAAATTGGCCAGTGTCTGTCCATTTGTTACTAATTACAAAGCTCCCTCGTGGGGTAGAGACACCGTGTTCCAGTGGGGGGTCAAATTGGTCATCCCTAAGACACTGCGGAATTTTTAGAAGTGGCCACTGTCGAGCGCCTCGCCCACAAATTAACATGGCTGAAAAATGACCCAGTCTTGGTAAAACAGTGGCCACTCAGTAATGAAAATATAGAGGCGGTCGAGGAGCTTGTAGCAAAACAATTGGCTAAAGGACACATTGAAGAGACATCTAGCTGCTGGAATTCCCCAGTCATTGTAATAAAAAAGCCAGGGAAGGATAAGTGGCGGCTCCTCCATGATTTAAGAGAAATAAACAAAAGAATTACGGACATGGGGTTTCTCCAACCAGGGATGCCCTCCCCAACAATGCTCCCCCAAAATTGGCACTTGGCTGTCCTAGACATCAAGGACTGTTTCTTCCATATTCCCCTATACCCAGAGGATGCACCACAGTTTGCCTTCTCGGTTCCCACCACCAACCGAAAAGCCCCAGTGAAACGCTACCACTGGAAAGTATTGCCTCAGGGGATGAAATGCAGTCCATCCATCTGCCAGGGGTACATGGCTTCATTGCTGTCCCCAGTGCGCACCCAGAAAAAAGAGGCAATCATCCTACACTACATGGATGATGTGCTTGTGTGTGCCCCTGATAACATAATACTCCAAGACACACTTGACCTATTGGTTAAAGTTTTAACCTCTGCTGGATTCCAACTGCAGGAAGACAAGGTTCAGAGGATGCCACCTTGTAATTAGTTGGGCTTGCAAATCACTGCGTGGACCATTGTTCCACAGAAATTGGAAATTAAGACTGATCCCAAAACCCTAGCAGATCTCCATTCCTTGTGTGGGTCTTTGAACTGGGTCAGGCCTTGGCTGGGTCTCACCAACCGGGATCTAGCTCCCCTTCTCAATTTACTGAAGGGAGAGAGAGAACTAGCCTCTCCCAGGGAACTGACCCCAGAGGCAAAAACCACCCTCCAAAAAGTGCAGAAGGCTTTGGCCGAGAGGCAGGCTCATTGTTACAAGCCCAAGCTGCCTTTTGAATTCGTTGTTTTAGGGAAGTTACCACACATACACGGGTTGATATTCCAGTGGTTTGAAGTACAAAGAGATCCACTTCTAATCATAGAGTGGGTTTTCCTCTCCCATCAGCGATCCAAAACCATCACACAGCCACAGGAGCTAACAGCTCAGCTGATCTGGAAGGCCAGGTTCAGATTGTGTGAGCTGGTTGGTTGTGACTTTCAGTGTATTCACCTTCCAGTCCACCTTGCTAAGGAGGGAAAGAGCTCTCCCAAGAGGTTGACCAAAAAGAGGTTCAACGACCTGCTCCAGAGCAATGCCAGTCTCCAGCTATCCCTGGACAGCTACATCAGTCCAGGCCCTGTCACACAAGCTGTTCAATGAGGAATTCCACCTCATTGCTCCTGAGAAAAGGAGTTGTAGGCCACTCAAGGCACTTACAGTGTTCACTGATGTGTCCGGAGCATCCCACAAGTCGGTGATGACTTGGAGAAATCCCCAGACCCAGCACTGGGGAGCTGATGTTGAGTTTGTGGAGGGGTCACCCCAGATCGCTGAACTGGCCGCAGTTGTGAGAGCCTTTGAGAAGTTTTCGGAGCCAATTAATTTGGTTACTGATTCAGCCTATGTGGCGGGAGTAGTGTCCAGGGCAGAGCAGGCAGTTCTCAAAGAGATTGAGGATGGCCATCTCCACAGGTTACTCTCAAAACTAATTCATTTGGTTTCACAGCGGGAGCACCCTTTCTGTGTGATGCATGTGAGGTCAAACACTGATTTGCCAGGTGAGGTCGCAGAAGGTTTCGCAAAGCAGATTCCCTTGCCACCCCAGCAGAAATGGCACGCCTTCCAGACGTCTTTCAACAGGCAAAGCTAAGTCACCAGCAATACCATCAAAATGTTCCAGGTCTAATCCGTCAGTTCCAGTTAACACGCAGTCAGGCTCGAGCCATTGTGGCCACCTGTCCCAGTTGCCAGCTTCAGGCAGTGCCATCCCTGGGTGTTGGGGTTAACCCCCGAGGCCTTGGGAGCTGCGAAGTGTGGCAGACAGACATCACACACATTCCCAGTTTTGGTCGCATGAAATACATACATGTCAGCATAGACACATACTCAGGTGCGGTTTATGCCTCTGCCCACGCAGGGGAAAGGGCTGCGCATGCCAAACACCACTTGCTGCAAGCCTTTTCAGTATTGGGGGTCCCTAGGGAAATTAAAACTGACAATGGCCCAGTGTACGCCTCCAAGGAGTTCCTAGAGTTTGTCCAGCAGTGGGGAGTGGAGCATAAGACAGGCATTCCCCACTCCCCCACAGGTCAAGCTGTGATTGAGCATGCCTACCACACGCTCAAAGAGGTCCTGGCTAGGCAGGGCAATTCTGCAGCGTGGATGACTCCACAACAAAAGCTCTGCAAAGCCTTGTTTACCATCAATTTTCTGAATTGTTCATTTGAAAACATGAACCCTCTGGTAATATGTCATTTCAATAATAACAATCAGTTTAAGTTGTCACAGCATCCACCAGTTCTCATTAAGGACCCAGAAACCTGGGAGACCAAGCGTCCTTATGAGCTCGTCACCTGTGGGCGTGGTTATGCATGTGTATCCACCCCCTCAGGCCCTCGATGGATGCCCCAAAAGTGGGTAAAACCTTTTGTCCCCAAAAATCCAGCTCCAGCAGACGGGAATAAGAAGCCAGCAGCTGTCGCTTCCAAGAAAAGACGGCGCTGGAAAAAGAAGGAAGAATCTCCCTAAGACAGTTAGCTGCATTCCGGCAGACCCGTGAACTTGTATGTGTTTTTTACAAAAATGTTTTTTTTCCTTTGTAGAACAGAAAATCTACCTCCCACCTAACCTCACAATGAGCCTTGTCCGAGTTGTCATCCTGTTCACGCTGAGCAGTCTCACAGCTGCGTGGATCGTTCCTCAGCCACGCCAAAACATCTGGGTGAGCCTGGCACAGATGCTCCAACAGGAAAATATATGTCTGTCCACAGCAGCAGCGAAAGACCCAATGTCTAGATTTCCTCCTGCTGCTGCATGGACACGAGTGCCAGGAATTTGAAGGACTGTGCTGCATGAACCTAACATCAAAAGCACCCAACGTCCACACAACTCTCCGAGAAATGAAAAGCCTGATCGGATGAGTCAAGCAGGAATCTGAGGACCGATTCAGTGGATTGTTCAAGGACTGGGGACTCTCGGGGTGGTGGACCTCTACAGTTAGGACAATTTTGTTGGTTTTTGTTGTTCTTTTCCTAGTCATGTTAGCATTGGGGATTCTACATCGCATACTTTTAAAGGCTATCAACCTTTGGTCTCCAGTACCGCAGAAGTCAACCGCTCAGAGTTTGTGGAACTAAAGCAAATTGACAGGCCTGCAAACCATGAGTGGTGGACAAATTCAGCAGCAGCAGCAGAAATAGTCCGACACATTTCCTTTTACTTTTAGTTAACAGAAAAGGTGGAGGTGTTGTAGTGCACTTAATAGCTCATTTAGTTGGTGTTTTTACCCTGGTGATGGGAAAATTTTACTGGGTATGTCAGGTCACGTAGACCGTTTATTCCCCCTTTCTCATCACATGGTTTGTCCCCATACCCCCCCCCCTTAGTGATCTGTCCCACACGTGGTCCCTCCCCTCACCCCTCCCCAATGTTGTCTCATTGGCCACAGTCCTCTTTCCCCGCCCCCATCACCTGGGGCATACAACCCTATGGCAGGTGTGGTTCTGCCTCTTTGCTACCTGGGTGGTCGCTGCCACCAGAAGTGTCCCGTCTCAAGCTAATAAACTGGATACTTGTCTCCATGTGGCAAAGAGCGCTTCTCGTCTTTTATCTTCCGTCTATGCAATTCCGTGTAGGCTTTAATCCTGAGCAAGCCGGACCTGGATTTATATTAGCCCAGAGAACCACAGCTTAAATGCAGCCAGGAACATAGATCAGCCTCAGAAAAAGGTAAGGTGGGAGCTGGGCCACTCTCTGTTGGGAGGAAGGGTCTTGTGGCAGCTCAGAGAGGCTGTGCACATTGCCAGGGAACAGCTGTGTGCTGCATGTGCCCCCTGCAATGAGCTGTACTGCTGCCAGTGCCCCTGGAGCTGTAGGGCTGCTGAGCTGTGGGGCAGGGAGAGGAGCAGGAGGGTGCATGTGCAGCTGAGCCATTCCTAGAGAGCACAGGGCTCTGTGTTCCCTGCTGTCCCAGGGCAGCCCAGAGGCCAGACTGTTCTGTGATAGCTCTGGGGAAGTGGCTCAGGGTTTTCCCCCGGCCTGCCTCAAGTTGCTGCCAGCAGGAGCATGTTTCCCTGTGCAGCTGTTTAGAAGCTTCCAGGATGTCTGTCCCATAAATACAGAGCTTCAGATGCTTTAGGTGTGCTTTTCGGTCTCTGTTAAACTTTTTGTCTCCACTTCACAGATCTGACTGGCTGCAGGCGTACCAAGAAGTTTTCTCTGGACGCTTCTGATGTTCCCTTACCCACAAAGTCATTGCCTCCAGTCCAGAAGAGCTGTCTGTCCTTCAAGTTCAGGAAGAAACTGACGACTGTCCAAAGAGTGTTTGAAGAACAGGATTTATGTTTCAGGTTTCATAGTTAGAGATGTATATATGTTCTGATAGTTTTGAATAAATGTGTTTTGATTATATAATTAAATTTTTATGACATCTTTTTAATTGTGTATATTATATTTTATTTTGATGATTTAAAAAAATTTAAAAAATAAATAAAATTTTAAAAAACCATAGGACTATGTGAGACCATGACCTGGTAGCCTAGAGGTTATGGGAGTGCAACTCACTCGATGTGCCAATGTCTCACCACGTCCTTTCCGCACTGGGCCTCTCCCCTTTAGTTAGTTAATAGATTTCTTAGCAGTTATTCTATTATTGATTAATAAAATAGATCATCAAATCTCTCCGTTGTATTGTTTACCTGTTCTCTTCACTGATGCTCATGGACAAATCCCTTGTTGTTGCAGGTGCATTTGTTTTTCAACCACAGAACAAATTGTTCACAAAGTCTCATTCTCACAATAGCTTCCCATGGGAACTTGTAACTGCTTAGCTGCACTCAGAAGAGATGACAGGCCAGCTATTAGTATGGCAGAATAAGGCCTGATTTCATAAGGCCTTTCTTTTATCATTATCCTACCTGCCGTGACATCTCCCCCTTCTCGTTATATTTAAAAAAGGCTCCTATGTTCTGATGTTGAAACAGCTCACTCTTGTCAGGGCATTATCTCATCAAGGTTATCACTGGTTATCTGTTAGATATGGGATAAGAGAGATAAAAGACCACTTACAATCAACAAAACTTACCAAATTCCATCAAGTCATTAACACAGGGTTTTGCAGCATGAGAAGACAAAAGAATAATGTCCAATGTCTCTTAGGGAAATGGAAAGAAATGACCATTGTTTCCAATCAGTTCAGAAGTATGAGATCTTTGAGCTGGAAATGTTGATCTTTGACACCACTGAATGTCCTCCTGGCTGCTGGAACAGGGAATAACTGGAGAAGGTTCGTAGGAGCTCTGTACCATGAGGATGCCAGGAGGCTTTTGCTGGCAAATTGCCTCTGTCAGTGCCCAGACACAGCCGTGTCTGGCCAGGCCTCCTCCTGCTCCTGCTCTGGCCACAAAGGCTGCAAGGTGATGAGGTTATTTCTCTCTGCACTGGGCCTCATTTTTTCAGAGCTGATCAGTATCTGATGGAATGAACAGGTGACTGCTTTGAGCTGCTGATGATAAAACACAGGCACATCTTCTCCTGAAGGGAATGAATCAATCAGGCTGCACTGTGGTACACTCAATTGGGATTTAGATGTGATGATATTTTTTCCAAATCCTAATGTAAATATTGCATTATTCAAAATGATTCCTTGTCCAAATGTCTCATGTACATAATGCATTATTTGAACGTTCTTAAGGCGTTCATTCCTCTTCTTTTATGTTTTTTAAGAATGAGATGCATGTCTTTTGTTATGAGTATGAAGCAACATCACAGTAAAATAATGCAGTGGACAAGAAACAACAGCAATTAGGAATAATTTGGATACAACAATCAGGAACATTTAAAATAGCAGACAAAGCTAACAACATAGGTGGAATTAGGTAAATAGCAATCTCTGCAATAATGTACTATCATCCCAGAGTCTGCAAACAGCTGACAAACCTCGATTCAGGGGGGACTTGGATCATTATTTCCAGATAATAATTCCCAAGTTCCCTTTAAAAGTAGTCCAACTGTCATGTCTAGAGGGTCAAATTGCCAAGTCAAAGCAACTCAAATTCAGTTTTGATGCAGAAAACATCTGGGTCTGTTGGCAAATTCCCGTCCAGGCAGAGCCAAGGCCTGGCCACCACCCAAGCTCTAAGTGGGAGAGAATTCCCTGAACATCATTTAAAACAAGGCTCTTGAGAACAGCGCTGAGGAGTAAAGGTCTGGGAGTGACAGACTAATGAACCATGCAAGAGCTGTCTCCTCCAAAATTCCCTCAGCACAGAGATGCTTTAAACCCAGCAAACTGTTGGAGTGGTTCTGTAATAATTGGGGCTGCATCTGATTACTGAGAATAGATGTCACAATGCCATCAGTTTAGAGGAGGCTTCCCACCAAGCTGAGATATCATTTCTTGGAACTCTGAAAAATGCTTAAAAATGATGAGACAGCCCTGGGTCAAACCATGGAGGATTTTGGTGGGATTTTGGGCAGATGGTTTGGTGTGTATCCAGAGTGACTTTGGGCAGATTTGGGGCCTGCTTGGGGCAGGTTTGGGGCAGATTTGTTGCTGATGTTGGGGTTTTTCTCCCGTTTCCCCAGTTGTGGGCAGAGCCCCGAAGCACATCCTGTTCCTGCCCCGCTCCCTGAGGAGCCCAAGGAGCTGCTGCTCCCCATGCTCTGCACCCAGGGAGATCTGGGGCAATCCCGGCATCCCGGGCATCCCGGGCATTCCGGGCCCTTTGGGCATTGGGGGATTCTGGGGCTTGGGGGGCGAGAGGGGTGAGGGGGGCTTGGGGCTGGATTGTTTTGGGAAAGTATCAGGATTTTGGGGGGAATGTCTGGATTTTTGGGAAAGAACAGAATTTGGGGGGAGGAAATTCTGGATATTTTAGGGAGGAAATTTCTTGAATTTTAGTGGAATTTTCTGGATTTTTTAGGAGACAATTTCTGAATTTTTTGGGGAGGTCTTCTGGATTTTTCGGGGAGGGATTTCTGGATTTTTGGGAATGTTTCTGCATGGAGAACTGGGTTGGTTTTGGATTTTTGGGGGGGGAGTGTTTCTGGATTTTCTGGGGAAAATTCCTCATTTTTTGGGAATGTTCCAGGATTTTTGAGGAAACATTCCTGGATTTTTTTGGGGAACATATCTGAATTTTGGGGAGAACATTCCTGGGTTTTTGGGGGAACATTCCTGGGTTTTTTGGAGAACACTCCCAGGTTTCTGGAGGAATATTCCCAGGTTTCTGGGGAACACTCCTGCGTTTCTGGGGAACACTCCCAGGTTTCTGGGGAACACTCCCGGGTGTCTGGGGAACATTCCCGGGTGTCTGGGGAACACTCCCGGGTGTCTGGGGCTCTCCTGGCCCCGTTCCCAGCCCAGGTTCCCGGGGTTCAGGAGCTGCCCTGGTGCCCGGGCCCCGCGACATCGCCTGGGTGCAGTTGGAGCCCGAGGTGCAGGCGGGCGCCGCCTGCGAGGCCCTGCAGGGCTTCAGCATCACCCAGAGCAGTGCCAGGAAGATCTCCTGTGCCAAAAAGTGACCCACAACACCCCAAACCCCACCAAAACACCCTCGAACCCAAAACAATGGGCCTGAAATACCCCAAAATCCCAAAAAACTGCCTCAAACCCTAAATACCAAAAATCTGCCCCAAAACACCCCAAATCCCTCCAAACCACCCCAAAATCTCATGGAAGCACCCCAAAATACCATAGAAACACCCTAAACTCCCTCCAGACCACCCCAAATCCCATAGAAACACCCCAAAATCCCAGAAAACTGCCCAAAAAACAGTGCTGACCCTACCCCAAACTCCCCACGTGCCCCCACTCCCCCAGGTAAGATCAGCTCTGCGCAAATCCTCCTTTTTTATCACAAATCCTTTTTTTTTTTTAATCCCAAATCCTCATTTTACCCCCAAATCCTCCTTTTTTCAACCCCAAAATCTCTCTTCATCCCAAATCTCCTTTTTTTTACCCCAAATCCTTCTTTGTGCACCCCAAAATTCCTTTTCCTACCCCAAATCATCCTTTTCCCGCCACAAATTCTCCTTTTTCCACCCCAAATCCTTTGTGTGTACCAAATCCCTTTTCCCATCCCAATATCTCCCTTTTCCATCCCAATTGCCTTTTACCACCCCAAATCTCCTTTTTCCACCCCAAATCCTTCCCTGTTCACCTTAAATCCCCTCTTCCCACCCAGAATCTTTCCCCATCCTGAATCCCCCAATTTCCACCCCAATCCCCCTTTTTTGTCCCAGCATTGTACCCAGGGTCTCTCTGCAGACATTGCACCTGGAGCTGCCCCAAATAAACCCCAAATAACCCCAAACAAACCCCAAACAATTCCAAATAACCCCAAATAAACCCCATTGTGCCCCCGGGCTGAAGTGGGTTTGGGGGAGGGGGGGTTGGGGATTGGGGGAGTCTTGACCCCAAACTTTGGGGATTGGGGGGGTTTGATCTTAAAATTTGGGGTCTGGGGGGTTGGACACCTCGGGTTTTGGGGGTTTTTGACCCCAAACTTTTGGAGTTGGGGATGTTTGAAACCCCAGGTTATGTGATTTGGGGGTTTTTGTTCCCAGACTTTGGGGTTTGGGAATTTTTGTCCCCACGATTTAGGGATCAAGGCAGTTGGATCAGGTTTGACCCCCAAAATTTGGGATCAGGGCAGTTGGACACCCCAGATATTTCAAACACCAAGATTTGAGGATCTGGGGGGTTTGACCCCAAAGTTTGAGAATTTAGGGAATTGACCCCAGGATTTGGGGGGGATTTAACCCCAAAGTTGGGGGATCAGGGGGGTTTGACACCCCAGAGTTTGGGTTCGGGGGGCCTTTGACCCCAAAGTTTGGGTATTGGGGGGTTTGACCCCAAACTTTGGGGTTTGGGGATGTTTGACACCTAAGGATTTGGGATTTAGGGGGTGTTTGACCCCAGACTTTGGGAACGGAGGGGTGTTGGACATCCCAAATATGTCAAACCCCAGGCTTTGGGGTCGGGGGGGATTTCACCCCAATGTTTGGGAACTGGGGAGTGTTTGACACCCCAGGATCTGGGATTTAGGTAAAATTTGGGGTAAAATTTGGGGTTTGAGCTGGGGGGCAGGTTGAGATCCCACAGTTTGGGTTTGGGGGTGTTTGACCCCCCCCCAGTGTTTGAACCCCCAGGATTTGGGGTTGGGGGTGTTGACCCCAGGATTTGGAGTGTTTGACCCCAGTGTTTGCCCCCCCCCCCCCCCCCCCGGGTTTGGGGTCGGGGTTGAGATTGGAGCCATTCCCTTGGAACAGCGGCGGGATCAGGATTGGGAACAGGAACGCAAACGGGAATGGGATCGGGAACGGGACTGTGAACAGGAATAGGAGGGGGATCAGGAATAGGATTGGGATTAGGATCGGGATTGGGATTGGGAACGGCATCGGGATCGGGAACCAGAACAGGAACGGGGAGGGTCCCTGACCCAATCCTGGACCCCAGTGCCAGGGAGAGACCCTGTCCCAGTTCCGGAATGGATGCATCCCCACAATCCCAGACCCCTCCCCATTCCCAGCCCCATGGAATGTCCTGGAACAAGCTGTCCCTTGTCAGACAGTGGGATGCCATGGAACACAGCTGCCACTGGGACACGGCCACTGCCCATGGAACTGAGTGTCCGTGGTGACAGAGCTGGGCCTGATGGAACACTGGAGAACATTGTCACCCAAAGGAATCCCATGGAACCAGGTGTCCATGGTGACACTGGAGAACATTGTTACCCAATGGAATCTCATGGAACCAGGTGTCCATGGTGACACTAGAGAACATTGTCACCCAATGGAATCCATGGAACCAGGTGTCCATGGTGACAGAGCTGGGCCTAATGGAACCTACTGGAACACAGGAGAACATTGTTACCTGTTGGGACCCGGGCTGCTGAGAATTTCAGACTTTCTGAGCTGACAGACACTGACCCCCAAGAGAACACTGCATTTGGCCTGAGGCTGTGGAGAAGGCTCCCAAAATGGAATGATAGAACTGGGATTATGGGTGTGGAGTTTGAATAGAAGGGTGTAATATCACATGGTGGACAACTTGAAGTTTAAGGTTGTAGAATATAGTAATATATATGAAGCAAGATGGAGGTTTTAGGGTGGAGGCTTCTCCTTTTTCTTTGCCTTCTTCTTCACCTTCTTCTTCTTCCTCAACTTCTTCTTTTCCTTCTCCTTCTTCTTCTTCACTGTCTTTTTCTCCTTCTCCTCCTCCTCCTCCTCGGGTTTGGGTGGTACTGTGTAATTGGATAAAAGTCTGCCTTGTTGGGCACAGGTGCTTGTTATTGGGTTAAAAGTAAAAATAATTTAGGTGTCATTTCTTAATTGGATAGTTTATCCTCAAAAGACGTTGTAGAGAGATGGGGCTCCATTTTTACCTTGTTGGTGAAGTGCTGCAGAGCTCACAGCTTGTGAGACTGTTCTAGAGACAAGAGCTAATGAACACCTGAGTCCAAACAAGAAATGCTGTCTTGGGATTTCATCCCGACCTTGGCAGAAAAGAAGCAAAAGAACTGACTGTTACCCCATGGAATCTCATGGAATCAGGTGTCCACTGTTTCACTGTGCAGCCTCAGAGAGTGGTGAGACCATTGTGTCACCATGGAATATCCTGAAACCATGGCTCCCATGTGACAAACCTGGGCTTTATGAAACCAAGGACACCACTGGGATGCAATGGAATCTCAAGGAACCAAGGGTCAACTGTCAACACATCAGCCTCTCAGGAAACCAAGGCAAACACTGTGACACAGAGAGGGGCCTCATGGGACCCAGGAGACCATGGTGACACTGTGGAATCTCATGGAACCAAGTGTGAATTGTTACAGGACCCAGGAGACCATGGTGACACCGTGGTGGAATCTCATGGAACCAAGTGCCCAGAGTTTCATGGCTCAGCCTCGTGGAGTGCTGGAGACCATGGTGTCCCAATGGGAATACATGGAACAAAGGCTCCTTAGTGACACAGCAGGGCCTCATGGAATGCAAGAGATCATACTGATGGAATGGAAACTCATGGAACCAAGGGTCCACTGTTTTACAGTGTGGCCTCATGGAATCCAAGAGACCATTGGGATGGAATGGAAACTCATGGATTCAAGGGTCCACTCTTTTGCTGCGTGGCCTCATGGAATGCTGGAGACCATTGTGGCACCATGGAAACGAATGGCACAAAGGCTCCACTGTGACCCACTACGGCCTCAAGGACACTGCTGTGATACAATGGAATCTCATGGAACCAAGCACCAGTTGTGACAAAGCTGGGCCTCATGGAACCAAGGACACAGCTGTGATGCAATGGAATCTCTAGGATCCAAGGATCAATTGTCAACACATCAGGTTCTCATGAAACCAAGCAGAACATTGTGACACAGGGGAATCTCATGGGAGCAAGGCTCTGCTTTGATCAAGTGGGGCCTCATGGGACACAGGTGTCACTGGGACATTGTCAGGCCTAGTAGGAACAGGACACCACTGTGGCAGACCAAGGCCTCATGGGACCTAGGAGAGCCCTGTGACACAATGGAACCTGATGGAACCAAGGGCCCATTGTGACACGGCAGGGTCTCATGGAACCCCTGTGCCACTGGGACATTGCCAAGGCTGGTGCAAGCAAGGTTCCACTGTGACAAAGGCAGGCCTTGTGGCACCCAGGAGACCATTGTGGGACAATGGAATCTCATGGAACCAAGGCCCCATTGTGACAAAGCGCGGCCTCATGGAAGCCCAGTGTCACTGGGACATCTCCAGCCTTGGAGGAAGCAAGTGTCCATTGTGACACAGCACAGCCTCAAATCACAGGAGAGCAGAGGGATGGAGCCATGGAATCTTGGGGAACCAAGTGTCAATTCTAAACACAGCGAGGACTCATGGACTCACCACTCAGCATTGAGATGCTGCACTTTGTCAAAATGGGGCCGTGCTTCTATGAGGATCCATGGGCCCACAATGTTCTCCTGGGTTCCAGGAGGCCCCGCTGGGTCACAATGGCCCCTTGCTCCCACGAGCCACAGCACAGTCCCCGTTGCCCCTGGGTTCTGTGAGGCCCTGCTGCGTTCACAACTGACACTTGCTTCCATGAGATTCCATTGCATCACAGTGGCCCCCATGTTTCCATGAGGTTCTGCTGTGTCACAGTGGACACTGGGTTCCACAAGAGCTGGCAATGTCCCAGTGGCACCTGTGTCCTGTGGGCCCCACTTTGCCAAAGCAGAGCCTTGGCTCCATGAGATTCCAGGCTGTCCCAATGCTCTGCTGAGTTCCACGAGGCTGTGCTGTGTCACAATGGACACTGAGTTCCACCTGCCCTGGCAATATCCAAGTGGCCCCTGGCTTCCATGAGGCCCCGTTGTGTTTGCAGGTGACACTTGGCTCCCCAAGATGTCATTGTCACGCCGCTCTCCTGGGCGCCCTGAGGCCTTGCTGTGTGTGAGAAATGACCGTTACTTTTAAAATTTTAAGGTTGATTCAGCCTTGAAAAAAATGACAACAAAGGACTGAAACAGGAGAAATCACAGCACAGGGAGCCCTTCCCCACCCTGTGGCTATCAGCCACATGGCTCCTTCACAAATTGGCTGCTCCTCCTTTTAGACTTTTGGTATTGCATCAGGTAATCCTAGCCCCACCCAAAGTCTGTCAGGTAACTCTTTGTGGCCGTCCATTGGTGGAGAATGCTTTCTTGCAACCTGACTGGAGAGCAGGTGTTGCCATGCCTGCCTTCCAGTGACAAACCTGCCCTCCCCAAATGCCCCAACCACCAAGGCCATTACAAGGGGAGGGGAAGAGGACTATGGGGGACAGATGACAATAACATCACTACACATCTTAACACACACATAGGATCTATCTCCTCACTGTGAGACCCAACTATGACATTACTCATCTGTAACACTGTGCAATAATGGAGCCTTGTTCCTACCAGGCCTGGCAATATCCCAGTGGCACCTATGTCCCATGAGGCCCCTCTTGGTCAAAGCAGAGCCTTGGCTTAACAACTGACACGTTCACCCTGCTGTGAAAATGTACAAAGTTTAATAAGGGACAATGGGAGACCAGGACTGTGGAGCAAAGGTTATTACGACCGGGTGCATCTTGGCACTCAGCCAGGAGCCCCCTGTTACCTTCGGGGATCCCCCTGAAATACCTTTCCCCTTACATCAGCCTGTTGCATATTCATACACCCTCATGCATATCCATAAACTACTTTACATATTCCAGGAATGATTTTACATGGCCCCTCCTTGGGTCTGCCTTTTCAGAGCATGTGTGTTTCTTGGCTGTGGTTTTGGCTCCTTCTCTTTATCACCTCCAGTTTTTGGGCCTTGGTGCACTCTGCCTTCAGACGGGGAGTGCTGATAGTTGGCAGATCTGTACAGGTGTCCTCATCCTGGATGCATTGGATGTTATCCCATCCAAGCAGGCAGTTTAACACAAGCAGCTATTTCACTAAACTTAATTATCAACAGAAATAAAAACTGTATCTTTAGAACAAAGTTATTTTAACACCACACATATAAAATCCATTTTAATATCTATGAAAAGCCAATATTATAATATGTATCCATAACTGTCAGTGTTGAGACGGTCACGACACAAAGCAGAGACCTCAAGCGGTCTCAGATAGCAACTCTTTGTTATTGAACATGGCTGACCTTTTATACACTTTCCAATTGTTTATGCTTCTTCTACCCTATTGGCTACAATAAATCAACATACCACTATTGGTGAAAAGGTAGTGACTTAACTAACCTTCTAAAAATACTTCATCCAGCTTCAAAGTTCTTCCTTCAATTCCTCACTTCTCTTGGTCTCCTCTGTTACAGCCTTGGAGAGAGCTCCTTATCAGCTTCTTCTTGCTTCTCAGCTTCTTCTCACTCCTTTAGCTAACAGGCCTGCTGTTAGCCCCTTCCACACAAAACAACAAACCTCTTGCTGAGTGATGGTAGATGTCAGTCCCATGGCCCAGTCCCAGTACTGGGAATTCTGCTCCCCTTACTGGGAATTCCCCTCCCTGTAAGCTTTTTACCCCTCTGTTTTTAAGGTCACTGTTTTTATAGATACAAATTATAATATTGGCTTTTCACAGATATTAAAATGGATTTTATGTCTGTGGTGTTAAAGTAACTTTGTTATTGTCTTGGTTTGAAAAGCCAGGTGTCTGCAAGGGAAGGAAGGAGCCTCCCCTGGAATGGAAAATGCAAACACCCTCCCTCTGAATTGTTATAATTTAGAAATTAAGGGGCTTTCAGGCAAAGATATGGGAATAGGAATAACAGTTCTTTTTTTAAGAAAAATTAAAAATACAAATGCAGCAGTACAAACAAAAAAAAACCACAGACAGAGTCAGAACAGGACCTGACACCCTGTGGGTCAGGTTGTTGGCCGCAGTCCCATTCAGTGGTGGCTGCAGCCCTCCTGAGTGCCAGGTGTGGTTCTGTTGGAGCAGGGATCCTGGAGAAGGGTGGAGTTTTCCTCTGAAGGTCCAGGGGTGCTGTAGATGGACCTGGGAATCTTCTGGGAATCCAGTGGAGAAGACAGCTGCTCCTCTGGGAATCCAGTGGGAAAAGGTTGTTCCTCTGAAAATCCAGTAGGAAAAGGTTGCTGTGGTGTTCCAAACCTGAGATTCTATCCAGGTAGGAATGCTTAGCTCCTCCTGCTGGGCCGAGCATCTCCCAATGGCAGGACGTCATTTTATCAGCCATGCAGTGACACTCAATGGCCCATTAACAGCAGATGATTAATAATTAATGGCCCATTATCAGAAGATATATCCTGTAAGGAGGATTGGTTGTGGAAGAGAGAAACTGCCCAATGAACAGAAGATAACTGCCCCACCACTGACAGATGGCAAACAGAACACACACTTATCTTGCAGTCCAGGACCTGTCCTCACTGGCTGCCCCCATTCTCCAGAGTTCATGGTGTCCAGGGAGGCTGCAGCTGCTGGTGCCGGGAACAAACGAGATAGGTCTGGGTTTCAGAAAGCTCCAGAATCCATTTCTTACCCCGAAAGACAGGGCAAAGGCAGGGCTGTGGGGTTTTTATAGGGTTTCCCAGGGCTGGAGTTCGGGTTTGGGTCAAGGGAAGAGATCTTAGCAACACAAGAAGGGTGAGATCAAATTCCTGCCTCTTAGCAACAAGGGCACTCCACACAGAATGTGTCCCCAAATCCTAAATTCCCCCTCAAACACCTCTGAAATGGTGGGACTTTAGACATCATTGATCACTTTCATTCATTTAACCCTGTTTTGGCAGTTTTTAAGGGATGAAGATGAATCAGAAGAAAATTAAGGCCAAACCAAAAGGAGAAGCAGCCAGGTGTGTTCCCAACCTGGATCACAGGGAATGTGGGTCATCAGGCCTCTGACCAACGTGGCTCCTCAAGTGGGGGATGGAGCTGGAGCAGCACATGAAGCTCTTCCTGCACTCAGGGTACTCGCAGGGCTTCCCTTAGTAGTGGCTCCGTTGGTGTTTGTACAAGTGAGAGTGCTGTGAGAAGCTCTTCCCATACTCCTCACACTCGTAGGGCCTCTCCCTGGTGTGGATGCGCTGGTGGGTGATGAGGATGCAGTTTTGTTTGAATCCCTTCCCACAGTCAGGGCAGCAGAAGGGCCTCTCCTCTCTGTGAATCTGATAGTGCTTGAGGAGACAGGAGCAGGTTTTAAACCTCTTCCTGCATTTATCACACTCGTAGGGCCTCTCCCCAGTGTGGATCTTTTGGTGGCGGATCAGGTAGGAATGCTGGCTGAAGCTCTTTCCACATTTCCCATACTTGTGTGGCTGTTTCCCAGTGTGGATGCGCCGGCGCTGGATCAGATTGGCAGTCTGTCTGAAGCTCTTCCCACACTCACCGCACTCATAGGGCCTCTCCCCAGTGTGCGTCCTCTGGAGGCGGATCAGGGTGGAGCTCCGGCTGAAGCTCTTCCCACACTCCTCACACTCATGGGGCCTCTCCCCATTGTGGATTTGTCGGTGCATGACAAGATGGGAGTTCTGCCTGAAGCCCTGCCCGCAGTTTGGGCAGCGGAAGGGCCTCTCCTCTGTGTACGTGTGCTGGAGGAGATGGGAGCTGGTCTGAAACCTCTTCCTGCACTGATCACACTCATAGGGCCATTCCCCATCATGGATCCTCTGGTGCTTGATCAGGTTGGAACTCCACCTGAAGCTCTTCCCACATTCCGCACATGCATAGGGCCTCTCCCCACTGTGGGTCCTCTGGTGACTGTTCAGGGCGGAGCTCTGGCTGAAGCTCTTCCCACACTCCCCACACTCATAGGGCTTCCTCCCCAGCATGGATCACCTGGTGCCTGACCAGGCTGGGGCTCCGGCTGACGCTCTTCCCACACTCCAAGCATGTGTGGGGCCTCTCCCCATCATGGAGCTGCTCATGGAGCACCAGCTCTGAGCTCTGGCTCCATCTCCAGCCGCCTTCCTGGCCCAGGCTGGCTCTTTCCCCCTCACATCCCCGCCATCTGCGTTTGCAGCCCCTCCTCGTGCTGCATCTCCAGGGCTTTTCCGCCCCGATGGGTTCCTGCGCCGTGGAGCCGCTCAAAACGGCCTCTTCCACCAGGTTCTCCTGCAGGGATTTGTCCTCCCTGCTCTCCGTCCTCCACTCCTGCTCTGGGGGAGGAAGGACAAGGACAGGATGGGATTTGCCTCTGTGCCACAGGCAAGGGCAAGGAGATCCCCCCAGGGCTGTGCTGCAGCCAGGGGCTGTGCTGGGCTGGGAGATGGAAGAGCACAGAGGGGGAAAGGGGCACTGACTTCATCCTCACCTGCCTGGGTGTCCAGGGGCATTTTCCTCTCCCTCACAGCCTCCCAAGGGCTGGAAATGGGAAATCCTGGTTTGGAGATAACAAGGGATGAGCACGTTGAGTTTGAAAGTCCCTCTGCCCAAGTCCACCTCTACAAGTCACCAGCCATCCAGAAAAACCTCCCAAACACCAAGATTCAGCCCTGAAAAAGCCTCCCAGGAGCTGCCCGTCTCTGGTCTCTCCCCTTTGGTGTCCAGGGTTCCACCCTGTCCCAGCTGCTGGGGTCACACTTGGATTGGGGGTCCCCCTTCTCCTCAGTGCCCGCCCTGCCCAGGCTGGTGGCAGTCCCAGCAATCCCAAAAGCTCCCCCCTCTTCGCTCTCCCCATTTCGGGATGCCGGGGCCTTTTGGGCTCCTGGGCTCCCTTCTCCCCTCATTCTCTGCTCTGGGCTGCAGCGGCTCCAAGGAGTCCCCCCTGCCCCTCTCCAGGCTCTTGAGGCTCCCGCCAATGGTGGCGCTCCCCCTCTCTGGGCTCCCCACTTTGGGCTCCTGGGGGACACAGGGCTCTGCTCCTCCAGGCTGCCTCTGCCGGCAGCCGCCACCGCCACCCCCTGATGTCCCCCCGAGGGGCCTTTTCTGCTCAGCCTTGGACTTCTTCATTCTCCAAACATCCCCCAAAAACCCAACTGGGAGTGACTGGGAACATGCTGGTGGGAACTGGGCTACACTGGGACATACTGGGAGTGACTGGAACAAAAGTGAATATGAAAGAGAGCAACTGGAACCATGTGGAGCACAACTGGTTCATACCGGCAGGGACTGGGAGCACACTGGCCTCATCTTTGGATCATACTGGGAGGGACTGGACTAACACTGGGAGGATCTGAGAGGGACTGGGAGCACACCCTGCACATCATCCCCCATACTGGGCCTAACTGGGAGCACGCTGGCAGCAAATGGCATCATACTGGGACTGACTGGGTTGATCTAGGAAGCAACTGGAACCACGCTGGAGGGAGCTGGGACCATACTGGGAGAGACTGGAAGAAACTGGGATTACACTGGGACCACACTGGGAGGGCTGGCATGTGACTGGGATCAAACTGGAGCTTACTGGGATCATATTGGGGTTGAAAGGGAGTGACTGGGATCACACTTTGGGCTACTGGGAGCAGCTGAGAGAAACTGGGATGATGCTGCAAGCAAACTGGAGGAACTGGGAAGGACTGGATGCATGCTGGAGGCAACTGGGATATTCTGGGCATGACTGGGGGATCATACTGGGATAACTGACACCTTACTGGGGCCACTGGCAGTGCCTGGAAATGACTACAGATATGCTGGGGCAACTGGGATATACTGGGAGTGTCTGGAACCACACTGGGAACAACTGGGACCATGCTGGGGGCGACTGGGACCATTGTGGGAGGGACTGGGATCATATGGGGAGTGACTGGGACTATAGCAGGGGCAACTGGGTTCAACTGGGATCATACTGGGAGAGTCTGTAATCCTAGTGGAGTGATGGAACCACACTGGGAACAGTTGGGCCCATGCGGGAGCAACTGGGGGTACTGGCTTCAGACTGGGAGTGACTGGGAGCAACTGGGATTAGGCTGCCAGTGACTGGGATCATACTGGGAGTGGCTACAATCATACTGGGATTAGAGTGGGTGTGACAGGGGGTTACTGGGAGCTACCAGGCCCATGCTGGGAGCATACTGCGGACATAATTAGAGGAACTGGGAGCAACTGGGATAAAACTGGGGGCAAGTGAACCATGCTGAGGTACCTGGGAGTGCCTGGCAATGACTGCGAAAATGTTCAGAGCAACTGGGATATACTGGGAGTGTCTGATACCATACGGGTGGTGACTGGGATCAAACTGGAGTGACAGGGAATGTGCTGGGGGAACTGGGAACACACTGAGGGCAAGAGGGAGTGACTGGGACCCTGTTGGGAGAGACTGGGATCATACTGGGAGTGCCTTGGACTATGCTAGGGGAGAAGTGGGAGAACTGGGAACACTGGATGAAAGTGGCAGAAACTGGGAGCACACCAGGACCGTGCTGGGAGCAAATTGCATCAGCATAGGGAAGGACTGGGAGTGACTGGGCTCCTACTGCAAGCAACAGGGAATGAGGGGAAGTGACGAGGCTCCTGCTGGGATCAACATGGCTCATACCTGGAATGACTGAGCTCATACTAGGAGTGCTGAGGAGACTGGAAGCACACAGGGGGACCAACTGGGCTCATACTGGGAGCAGCCACTGCCCCCAAAAGCACCTCCCAGGGACCCCCCAATGTCCCCCCGAGGGCCATCTGCAGCTGGGCTTTGGAGCCCTGCCAGCTCCAAACATCCCCCCCAAAAAACCCCAAACCCAGGCACCCCCCGAGCTCCCCCTCCCCGGGCATCTGCACGATGGGAGGCAACACTCCCGGGGCTGTGACGACTCCAGGGTTCCCTCTCCCCTCCTCCAGCTGCTTCCTGCGGCTGCTCGGCCTCTTCCTCCTTCCCTCCTCCTCCTCCCCATTCCCGAAGCCCAAACCGTGAGGGGAAGGGGGCAGGGAAAGGGCGGGAACCCTGAGGGGAAAGGGCCGGGCCAAAGGGACGCGTGGTGCTAAAAGGGCCCAGTTTAGTTTAAAATCACCCAAAAGGGCCTCAAATGCAGCTGAAATTAGCCAGGTTTGGCCTAAAATGAGCCAAAGAGAATTAAAATTATCCAAAGAGGTGTAAAATCCAACCAAAGGAGCCAAAAATTGTTCAAACTGGTTTACACCTCCCTTAAACGGCTTAAAATTATCCTTAAATCTCCAAAATGGGTTTCAAATCTTCCCTGAAAATACCTGCTTTGACCTAAAAACTCCCAAAGGAGCCTAAAATCCACCCAGTTTTGCCAAAAATCACCTAAATTGACCTAAAATCACCCAAATGTGCCTGAAACCAACAGAAGAGGACCTCAAATCATCCTAAATGACTTGGTTTGACCTAAAATTACACAATGAAGCAGAAGACCTACTCAAATGAGCCCAAAATCACCAGAAAAATGGATCTAAAATCACTCACACAAAATTAAATTCATCCACATGGGTCTAAAATCATCCAAAGGGATCTAAATTTCCCCCTCAAACCCACCAGATTCAGCCTCAAATCAGCCAAAGGGGCCTAAAATCCACCTGGCAAGGCTGGGAATCCCCGCAAGGGATCCGAGCCCACCCTAACCCTGCCCAGGTTGGCCCAAAATGCCCCCGAGGGGCCGAGCCTGAGGCCGAGCCCGGGATGGGCTCCAGGCTCGCTCCGGGCCCTCCGCGCTCGCTCTGGGGAGTTTTGGCCGTGGCCCCGGATGGGCCTGGGCAGGACTGGGAGGGACCAGGGAGGGCCGGGCAGGGCTGGGGCATTTGGGGCTTTCTTGGGCTGCGGGAGTTTGTGGGGAGTTCAGGGGCGATTATTGGGGTTTTCCGAGAGAAGGATTGGGTTTGGCGGGAGTTGGGGAATTTTGAGGGGTTTTGTGGATTTTGGTAGGTTTTATTGGCACTTTGGGGGGGGGGGGTTTCTGGGGGTGTTTGGGGGTTTATTGTTTTTTTGGGGGGGATTACTGGGATTTTTTGGGATTCTTTGGAATTATGGGGCTTGTTTTGGTTGGTTTTTAGAGGATTTTGTATGCATGGTCCAATTTTACTGGAATTGTGGGGGTATTTAGTGGGATTCTTTGGGGGTTTGGGTGTTTCTGGGAATTTTTTGGGATTTTTGTTGGGAGTTGGGGAGATTTTGCTGGGTTTTTTGGGTGTTGCCAGGACTTATTTCAGTCTGGGGGGCATTCTGTGTGACTTTTTACGGTTTTGGGGACATCTTTTGGGGGATTTCTGGGGTTTAATCAGGATTTTGGGGGGGGTTGTTGGGATTTCAAAACACTTTGTGGGCTTTTATTGGGATTCTAGGGTGTTCTAATAGGTTTTTGTGAGGTTTAGATGGGACTTTAGGGGTTTTATTGGGACTTTTGGGGGTTTTAAGGAGATTATCATGCCTCTCAGCCCTTCCCCACACCCAGGGACTGCCCCAAAGCCCCCCAAAATTCTACTAAACCCCCCCCAAATCCCCTAAAAATTACAAAAAGATCCTCCAAAACCCCAGAGAATCCCACAAAATCCCAGTGCAACCCAACAAAATTTAAAAAACCTCCCAAAACTTTCAATAAATCCCCCCCCCCAAAAAGTCCCAACAACCCAAATAAAATCCCCCAAAATCCTGTACCCCCCAAAACCCAATAATTCTCCCCAAAAATCCCAATAATTCCACCTAAACTCTGAACAAAAACCCCTAAAGCCCAAAAAAGCCACCCCCAAAATCCACCCAAAAATGCCCCAAATCCTCAAAAAAGCCCCCAAACCACTGCCCCACCCCAGACTCGCTGGGGCCTTCCTGGATCAGGGGGCACCGGCCGGTGGAACAGGAGCCACTTCAGGGGGCCCTCAGAGCTTTTTGGGGAGGGGGCACCATGGGAGACACCCCAAAAACGGGGGGGGGGGGGGGGGGGGGAACCCCTGTTGTGCCTCCTTCCCACGAAACCCCCAGACCCTGGTTCAGGGTGGGCCTGGGACCCTCGGGACCCCCAAATCTCCCCCAGGACCCCCAGAGCCCCCCAGTGTTGGCCCAGGAGCACTCTGACCCCCAAACCCTCCCGAAGACCCCCAAAACCTCCCCAGGACCCTCAACCCCCCCAGTTTTCCCCAAAATTCACCCCAGCCCCACCTGAGACCCCCCCCAAATCCATCAGACTGCCCCAAATCCCCCTCAGACCCCTCAATCCCCCCCAAACCCTATGAAAGCCCCTCAGACTCCAACAAATTTCCAGACTCCCCTCAGAATCCCCCCGATTCCCTCAGAACCCCCCAGTTTCTCTTGCAATCCCCCAAAATCCCCTCAGACCCTCCCAATTCCCCTCAGATCCCTCTAAACCCACCTGAGAAAGCTCCAGACCCTCTCAAGCTTCCCCCAAAGCTCCCTAAAGCCCCGTCAGACCCACCAAAGCCCCCTCAGACCCCCTCATTCCCCCAAAACCCACCGCACACCCCTGTATTTCCCGTCAATGCCCCTAAAAATCCCCAGTTTCTCCTCAGACCCACTTCACACCCTCCTCAAACCCCCCCCCCCGCCCCAGTTTCCTTCAGCTTCCCCCTCACAATCTCCTACCTGCGCTGCATGCGCGGGCTCCCCCTGTCAATAGCGGCGCACCCCGCCCCAAACCAACCAATCACCACGCTTCACGTACCCGAGCCAACGAATCACGGTGCGGCTCCTCTCAGCAACGCCCGCCTCCCTCGCGCAGCTCCGGCTATTCAGAGGAGAGCCCACTTCCCCACCGTGGCCGGGACCCTCCGGGATCGGGACAGGAGCGGGAGGGGCCTGAGAGGGAATCGGGGGGGCGAGGGAGGGTCCGGGTAGGTCCGGGGGGGCTTTGGGGAGGGGTCCGGGGGTTTGGGGGGGTCTGGGGAGAGGTACTGGGGGATCTGGGGGGGGGGTGGGAGCCTGAGTTGGGTTTGGGGAGGGGTCTGGAGGGTCCTGGAAGGGTCCAGGGTGGGGTCTTGGGAAGGGTCTGGGGGCTCTCAGGGGCGTCTTGAGGGTGATTTGGGGATCCCAAGGGTCCCAGGCCCACCCTGAACTGGGGTCTGGGGGTTTTGGGGGGAGGGGGCACAACAAGGGTTCCCCCCTCCCCCGTTTTTGGGGGGTCTCCCATGGTGCCCCCTCCCCAAAAAGCTCTGAGGGTCCCCTGAAGTGGCTCCTGTTCCACCGGCCGGTGCCCCCTGATCCAGGATGGTCCTAGTGAGTCTGGGGGGTTTTGGGGGAGATTTTGGGGGGGGATTTTGGGGGTGGCTTTTTTGGGCTTTGGGGGATTTTGTTGTTTAGGGGGGAGTTATTAAGTTTTTGGGGAGAATTGTTGTGTTTGGGGGGGAGTGGATTTCAAGGGTTTTGGATTTTGAGGGAGTTTATTGGGGTTCTGCGGGGGGTTGATTTTTTGGGGGGAATTTATTGAAAATGTTTGGAATATTTTTTAATTTTGGTGAGTTTCACTGGGATTTTGTGGGATTCTCTGGGGTTTTGGAGAATCTTATTGTAATTTTTAGGGGATTTGGGGGGGGGTTGGTGGAATTTTGGGGGGCCTTGGGTGGTCTGAGAAGCTTTAAGGTTGTCCCTGTGCATGGAGAAGGGCTGAGAGGTGCCAAAATCTCCCTAAAACGCCCAAAAGTCCCAATGAAACCCACTAAATCGCAATTAAATATCACAAAATCCCATTGGAGCACCCTAGAATCCCAATAAAACCCCACAAAATTTCTTGAAATCCCAACAACCCCCCCAAAATCCTGATTAAACCCCAAAAATTCCCAAAAAATGTCCCCAAAACCACAAGAAGCCCTACAAAATCCTCCCCAAGACTGAAAGAAATCCTGGCAACACCCAAAAAACCCCACAACCCCCCCCAAATCCCAACAAAAATCCCCCCAAAACCCCAAAAAGTTCCTTAAAAAACCCAGACCTTCAAAGAATCTCACTAAATGCCTCCACAATTCCAATAAAGAAACCAAAATTTCCCAGAAATTCCAATAAAATCCCCAAAAAATCCAGAGAATCCCAAAAAATCCTAGTAATCCCCCCAAAATTATAAAACAAACCCTCAAAAATTTTAATAAACTCCCAAACATCATAAAAAAAACACCTCCTCAGTAAAACCTACCAAAATCCTAACCCCCCAAAATCCCCCAAAATTCCCCAACTCCCCCCAAACCCAATCCTTCTCTCGGAAAACCCCAATAATCGCCCCTGAGCTCCCCACAAACTCCCGCAGCCCAAGAAAGCCCCAAATGCCCCAGCCCTGCCCGGCCCTCCCTGGTCCCTCCCAGTCCTGCCCAGGCCCGGCCGGGGCCGCAGCCAAAACTCCCCGGAGCGAGCCCGGAGCCCATCCCGGGCTCGGCCTCAGGCTCGGCCCCTCGGGGGCATTTTGGGCCAACCTGGGCAGGGTTAGGGTGGGCTCAGATCCCTTGCGGGGATTCCCAGCCTTGCCGGGTGGATTTTAGGCCCCTTTGGCTGATTTGAGGCTGAATCTGGTGGGTTTGAGGGGGAAATTTAGATCCCTTTGGATGATTTTAGGCCCATGTGGGTGGGGTTTGAGTCTATTTGGGTGATTTACGATAAACTGGGCTATTTTCTTATGGATTTTAGATCACTTTGGCTGATTTTAGGTCCATATGGGTGAATCTTAATCCTGGGTGGGTTATTTTAGGTCCCTTTTTTGTGATTTTCGGCATATTTTGGTGCATTTTTGTGTCTTTAGGTCAAACCAAGACTTTTTAGGGTGATTTTCGGTCCCCTTGTCTTGGTTTCAGGCAAGTTTGGGTGACTTTAGGCAAAACCAGCTGGATTTTAGGCCCATTTGGGTGATTTCAGGAAAAACCAGGTTCTTTCAGGGTGGATTTTAGGTGCATTTGAAAGATTAAAGGGTGGTTTTATGCCATTTTGTTTGGGTTTTAAAACATTTGGGGCAATTTTAGGCCCTTTTGATTGGATTTTAGACCCATTTGGATATTTTTAATGCACTTTGGCTGATTTTAGGCCAAACCATGTGGATTTAGGGTGCACTTTAGGGCTCCTTTTGCTCATTTTAGGCCAGAGCTGGTAGATTTCGGCTGCATTTTAGTACCATGCGTCCCCTTGGCCCCGCCCCCTTCCCCTCACAGTTCCCGCCCTTTCCTCACCCCCCTTCCCCTCACGGTTTGGGCTTCGGGAACGGGGGAGGAGGAGGGAGGGAGGAGGAGGCTGAGCGGCAGCAGAAGCAGCTGGAGAAGGGGAGAGGGAACTCTGGAGTCGCCGCAGCCCCGGGAGCATTGCCCCCCCATCCCTCAGGTGCTCGGGCAGGGGGAGCTCGGCCCAAATCTGCCAGGGGGTGCCTGGGTTTGGGGTTTTTTGGGGGGGATGTTTGGAGCTGGCAGGGCTCCAAAGCTGAGCCGCAGATGGCCCTTGAGGGACATCGAGGGGTCCCAGGGAGGTGTTTCTGGGGGCAGTGGCTGCTCCCTGTATGAGCCCAGTTGGTCCTCCCGTGTGCTTCCAGTTTCCTTGGCACTCCCAGTATGAGCCTAGTCCCTTCTATCATTCCGTGTGATGATGCAATTTGCTCCCAGCATGGTCTCAGTTGCTCCCAGTTCCTCCCACTTTGATCCAATGTGTTCCCAGTTCTCCCAGTTGCCCCTAGCATAGTCCTAGGCACTCCCAGTATGATCCCAGTCTCTCCCAGCGGGGCCCCAGTCACTCCCTCTTGCCCTCAGTGTGTTCCCAGTTCCCCCAGCACATTCCCTGTCACTCCAGTTTGGTCCCAGTCACCACCCGTATGGTATCAGACACTCCCAGTATATCCCAGTTGCCCTGAATATTCTCGCAGTCATTGCCAGGCACTCCCGGTTGCCTCCATGTTGGTCACTTGCCCCGTGTTGGTCACTTGCCCCCAGTTTTATCCCAGTTGCTCCCAGTTCCTCTAATTATGTCCCCAGTATGCTCCCAGCATGGGCCTGGTAGCTCCCAGTAACCCTCTGTCACACCCACTCTAATCCCAGTATGATTGTAGCCATTCCCAGTATGATCCTGGTCACTCGCAGTCTGATTCCAGTGCCCCCACTGTGATTCCAGTTGCTCCCTGTCAATGCCAGCATGACCCCAGTAGCTTCCAGAGTGATCCCAATGACTCACTGTCTCTCCCAGTATATCCCAGTAACCACCAGCCTGCTCCCAGTCACTCCCACTTCCTCCCAGTTGATTTCAGCACAATTCCAGTTGCTCACAGTCACTCCCAGTCAATCCCAATGATTCCAGTCACCTTCTGTGTGATTCCAGTCTAACCCAGCATGGACACAGCTGCTTCCACTGTGATTCAAGTGTGAGGCCAGTTGCCTCCAGCATAGTTCAAGTTTTTCCCAATGTCTCCCATTATGATCCCGGTTTCCCCAAGAATAGTCCCAGTCCCTCCCAGCAGGGTCCCAGTCATGTCCAGCTGCCACCAGCACAGATTCAGTTGCCCCAAGCATGGTCCCAGTTGTCCCCAGCATAATCCCAGCTGTTCCCAGTGTGGTTCCAGTCCCCCCAGTATGGTTCCAGACACTCGCAGTATACAGCCCAGTCCACATTTTCCTCCCACCATGGGTCCTGTAGCTCCCAGGAACCCCCAGTCAGGTTCCATTCACACCCACTATAATGCCAGTGTGATTGTAGTCACTTGCAGTCTAATCCCAGTTGCTCGTACACTCCCAGTCAATCCCAGTATGATTCCAGTAACCCTCATTGTGACCCCAGTCTACCCCAGCATGGGCCCAGCTGTTCCCAGTGTGGTTCCATCACTCCACTGTAGTTACAGACACTCCCATTTGAACCCAGTTGCACCTGCTATAGTCCCAGTCCCGCCCACAATGGTGCCAGTTGTTCCCAGTGTGGTTCCAGTCACCCCAGTATGGTTACAGACACTCCCAGTATATCCCAGTTGCCCCCAGCATGTCTGTAGTCATTTCCAGGCACTGCCAGTGGCCCCAGTAAGGTGTCAGTTATCCCAGTATGATCCCCCAGTCATGCCCAGTATATCCCAGTTGCCTCCAGCATGCATCCAGTCCTTCCCAGTTCCTCCAGTTTGCTTGCAGCATCATCCCAGTTTCTCTCAGCTGCTCCCAGTAGCCCAAAGTGTGATCCCAGTCACTCCCTTTCAACCCCAATATGATCCCAGTAAGCTCCAGTTTGATCTCAGTCACATGCCAGCCCTCCCAGTGTGGTCCCAGTGTAATCCCAGTTTCTTCCAGTCTCTCCCAGTATGGTCCCAGCTCCCTCCAGCATGGTTCCAGTTGCTTCCTAGATCAACCCAGTCAGTCCCAGTATGATGCCATTTGCTCCCAGTGTGCTCCCAGTGTGCTCCCATCAGGCCCAGTATGGGGGATGATGTGCAGGGTATGTTCCCAGTCGCTCTCAGACACTCCCAGTGTTAGTCCAGTCCCTCCCAGTATGATCCAAAGATGAGGCCAGTGTGCTCCCAGTCCCTGCCGGTATGAACCAGTTGTGCTCCACATGGTTCCAGTTGCTCTCTTTCATATTCACTTTTGTTCCAGTCACTCCCAGTATGTCCCAGTGTACCCCGGTTCCCTCCAGCATGTTCCCAGTCACTCCCTGTTCCTTCCAATATGATCCCATTTGCTCCCGGTCAGCATCAGTGTAGTGGCACTCTCTGCCAGTATGATCCCAGTTGATCCCAGTATAAGCCCAGATATTTCCAATCACTCTCAGCATGCAGCCAGTCACTCCCAGTTGCTCCCAGTTGGTTTTTTTGGGGGGATGTTTGAAGAATGAAGAAGTCCAAGGCTGAGCAGAAAAGGCCCCTCGGGGGGACATCGGGGGGTGGCGGTGGCGGCTGCCGGCAGAGGCAGCCTGGAGGAGCAGAGCCCTGTGTCCCCCAGGAGCCCAAAGTGGGGAGCCCAGAGAGGGGGAGCGCCACCATTGGCGGGAGCCTCAAGAGCCTGGAGAGGGGCAGGGGGGACTCCTTGGAGCCGCTGCAGCCCAGAGCAGAGAATGAGGGGAGAAGGGAGCCCGGGAGCCCAAATTGGGGAGCCCAGAGAGGGGGAGCGCCACCACTGGCGGGAGCCTCAAGAGCCTGGAGAGGGGCAGGGGGGACTCCTTGGAGCTGCTGCAGCCCAGAGCAGAGAATGAGGGGAGAAGGGAGCCCGGGAGCCCAAAAAGCCCCAGCATCCCGAAATGGGGAGAGCGAAGAGGGGGGAGCTTTTGGGATTGCTGGGACTGCCACCAACCTGGGCAGGGCGGGCACCCAGGAGAAGGGGGACCCCCAATGCAAGCGTGACCCCAGCAGCTGGGACAGGGTGGAACCCCCGAACACCACAGGGGAGGGACCAGGGACGGGGAACTCCTGGGAGTCTTTTTCAGGGCTGAATCTTGGTGTTTGGGAGGTTTTTCTGGAGCCCAGATGGCCGGTGACTTGTAGAGATGGACTTGGGCAGAGGGACCTTCAAACTCAACGTGCTCATCCCTTGTTATCTCCAAACCAGGATTTCCCATTTCCAGCCCTTGGGAGGCTGTGAGGGAGAGGAAAATGCCCCTGGACACCCAGGCAGGTGAGGATGAAGTCAGTGCCCCTTTCCCCCTCTGTGCTCTTCCATCTCCCAGCCCAGCACAGCCCCTGGCTGCAGCACAGCCCTGGGGGGATCTCCTTGCCCTTGCCTGTGGCACAGAGGCAAATCCCATCCTGTCCTTGTCCTTCCTCCCCCAGAGCAGGAGTGGAGGACGGAGAGCAGGGAGGACAAATCCCTGCAGGAGAACCTGGTGGAAGAGGCCGTTTTGAGCGGCTCCACAGCGCAGGAACCCATCGGGGCGGAAAAGCCCTGGAGATGCAGCACGAGGAGGGGCTGCAAACGCAGATGGCGGGGATGTGAGGGGGAAAGAGCCAGCCTGGGCCAGGAAGGCGGCTGGAGATGGAGCCAGAGCTCGGAGCTGGTGCTCCATGAGCAGCTCCATGATGGGGAGAAGCCCCACACGTGCAAGGAGTGTGGGAAGAGCTTCAGGTGGAGCTCCAGCCTGATCAGACACCAGAGGACCCACACTGGGGAGAGACCCTATGAGTGTGGGGAGTGTGGGAAGAGCTTCAGTCAGAAAGCCAACCTGATCTGCCACCAGAGGATCCACACCGGGGAACGGCCCCATGAGTGTGGGCAATGTGGGATGAGGTTCAGCCAGCGCTCCAGCCTGATCCAGCACCAGAGGACCCACAGTGGGGAACGGCCCTACGAGTGTGGGGAGTGTGGGAAAAGCTTCAGCCAGCGCTCCAGGCTGATCTACCACCAGGTGATCCACACTGGGGGGAGACCCTACGAGTGTGGGGAATGTGGGATGAGCTTCAGGCAGAATTCCAGCCTGATTGTCCACCAAAAGAACCACACCGGGGAGAGGCCCTATGAGTGTTCTGAGTGTGGGAAGGGGTTTAAGACCAGCTCCCATCTCCTCCGGCACTATCAGATTCACACAGGGGAGAGGCCCTTCCGCTGTCCCAACTGCAGGAAGGGATTCAAGAACAACTTCAACCTAATCAGGCACCAGCGCATCCACACTGGGGAGAGGCCCTATGAGTGTCCCCAGTGTGGGAAGAGCTTCTCCTGCAGCTCTCACTTGACCAGACACCAACAGAACCACTGGTAAGGGAAGCCCTGCGAGTGCCCCGAGTGCGGGAAGAGCTTCGTGCGCTGCTCCAGCTCCATCCCCCAATGGAGGACCCACGTTTGGCAGAGCCCTGGTGAGCCACATTCCCTGTGATCCATGTTGGGAACACACCTGGCTTCTTATTCTTTTGGTTTGGCCTTATTTTTTTTCTCTTTTCCATCTCTCTGCAGTCCAAAAGCCAAGAGGGATTGATCTGTCACCTCATAACCACTCAAATCCCACTGAAAACAACTGAATTTTTACCCATAATGGCTCAGTCCCACCTCAAATTGCTTGTTCCCACCTCAAAAAAAATTCAATCCCACTTCAAACTCATTTGTTTCCACAGCCTCCAGGGTGAGACCGAGTTGGGAGGAGATTGGGAGAAGTGGGATCCTGATTTGAAGTGGTGGGATAGGAATTGTGTGGGGCTGGGTAGGTGGGATGTATTTGATAGCAAACAAAACTTTCAGAGTTAGTGATTTCTTTCCTGTTCATTTTCAGTCAGTTCTGTTTGCAGAGCACCGCCTCCCAGAGTGTCCCCTCAGAGTTCCCGCCCTTTCCTTGCCCCATTTCCCCTCAGGGTTCAGCCTTCGGGAACGGGGTGGGGAGGAGGAGGAGGGAGGGAGGAAGAGGCAGTGTGACAGCAGGAAGCAGCAGCCAAAGGGGAGAGAAGGAATCGCGTGGCCCTGGTGCTCCCTGGAGTCGCCGCAGCCCCGGGACCATCGCCCCCCATTTTGCAGGTGCCCGGGCAGGGGGAGCTCGGCCCAAAATCCCAGGGGGTGCCTGGGTTTGGGGTTTTTTGGGGGGATGTTTGCAGCTGGCAGGGCTCCAAAGCCGAGCCGCAGATGGCCCTTGAGGGACATCAGGGGTCCCTAGGAGGTGTTTTTGGGGGTCCCAGGGCTGGCAGTGGCTGCTCCAGTGTGAGCCCAGTTGGTTCCTCCATGTGCTTCCAGTTTCCCTGGCATTCCCAGTATGATCCTCATCACTTCTTCTCACTCCCTGCAGAATCTCAGTTGCTTCCCGTGGGAGCCCAGTAATTTCCAGTATGATCCAAATATGGCCGCCATGTCCTCCCAATCACTTCCAATACGAACTGACTGTGCTCCACATGGTTCCAGTTGCTCTCTTTTATCCTCACTTTTGTTCCAGTCACTCCCAGTATCTCCCAGTGTACCCCAGTTCCCTCTAACATGTTCCCAGTCCCTCCCAGTTCCTTCCAGTATGATCCCATTTGCTCCCAACCACTCCTAGTCAGGCTCAGTGTAGTGGCACTCACTGCCAATATGATCCCTGTCACTTCCAGCATGATCCTAGTCAATCCCTCTATAAGCCCAGATGTTTTCAATCACCCCCAGCATGTAGCCAGTCCCTCCGAGTTGCTCCTAGCATGATCCCACTTTCTCACAGCTGCTCCCAGTCACCCTCAGCATAATCCCAGTCACTCCCAGTACATCCCATTTGCTCCTGAAATTGTCTCAAGTGCCTCCCGTAGGCTCCTACTCACTCCCAGTATGATCCCAGTCTCCATCAATGTGATTACAGTTTGCCATGGCATGGCAGTATGATCCCACTATGATGTCACTACAAACCCAGTACAGCCCCAGTCACTCCCAGTATGATCCCAGATTTTGGGGTTTTTTCCCAGAATTTCAAGATTTTTCCCAAAATTCCAGGATTTCTCCCCAGATTTCTCTCTGACCATGTGTGGGCAATGGATTTGTAGAGAGTTCTCAAGGCCTGACAGAAGGCCGACACTGTATGCATCCATGTGCAAACTTTGAGACAAGAAATGCTGACTTAGAAATGCCATGGAATAGGACAGATATTGTTGAGAGAGAAATGGATAAAAGTTTTAAAAGATGGCCTTGCAAATAAGACTAGATACTTTGGAGAAATAGAACTATGAAAGATGCAGTGTAGTGGGACCCACGAGGGTAGTTTCAGATGAGTGGCTGTAAGGCATCTACAGCATGGCGTGGCAAAAAGCTGATGGGCCAAGAGATGCCTAAAGTGTATTGTAATTAGGAAATAGTTGGCTTCTGTTTGTGATGGCGTGAATTATAACATCTGTATTCTCTTAGCCTTCTTATGAGACTGAAAATGGAATAAAAGTTTTTAAAATGCTTCTCAGTTGCCCCATCTCTGGTCAGGAAAAGAGCATTGTCCAGCACAAGAGATCCAGAGATCCATGATTGCCTGGAAACTATTGAGGCCACCTACTCCAGCCGTTGGATTTGAAGGACACCCCCTCAATAACGCCGAGACCTGGCTCACTGATGGGAGCAGTTAATGTCATCAGTGGAAAAAGACATGCTTGGCATGCTGTCACCACTTGCAGAGAGGTAATAGAGTCTGGACCACTATCAACACACACCTCTGCACAAAAGGCTGAAATAATTGTTTTAACCTGTGCTTTAGAACTGGCAAGAGGAAGATAAATCAATATTTATACAGACTTAAGGTATGCATTTGGGGTTGTGCATGCCCACTGAGTGATTTGGAAAGAAAGAGGACTGTTGAATTCACAAGGGGAAAGTATTAAACATGCACAAGAGATAATAAAACTGTTGGAAGCAGTTCAGCTGCCTGAGAAGGCAGCCATCATGCATATCAAGGCCCACTAGAAAGTGAGCTCTGAATTGGAAGAAGGGAATGAGCTGGTGGAAAGAGAGTTGAAAGAAGCAGCTAAAGGTGAGATACTGTCACGATCCACTCATACAGATGGAGGTTGTGATAGTTCTTTAGCTGATCTCAGAGTGCAAAAGCAACACAGAAGGGGATTGCAGTATCAATCAAACAAATGCACCTATTTTTGAATGACCACAGCAAATGCATTAAAGGAATTAGGAAAAAGGAAAAGAATAGAGAAAGAGAGAGAGAATGGGTATAGGTACCAAACGTAGAGACGAAGTCCTCATGATCCAGTAGATGGAGTTCGCCTAGTCACGACAGGGAGATCTCAAAAGTCCTGGTTAACTAAGAGGCCTATTATAGCCCTTTGCATAAGGGGGGAGCAGATAACAAAGAATAAGTCTGTTGAAATTGCTGAGGGGGAACAGATACAATGAAGAATAAGGGTATTGAAGCCATCAAGGGGGGAACAGGTACAGATAGTCCATGTTCTCAGCAGTGAGCGGGACCCATTGCTTTTCTTGGTCCAGCGAACACACCTGCAGGCAATACTTGGCTCACTCCAGTCAGGCCAGCACCCCCTGTATCAGAATTACAGGGTCTCAGTCTCAGTCCTTGGGAGGGGGCTTCAGTCTCTGTTTGTCATAGTGGTGGTGAAGCAGATGAAGGACTTTCCATGGCGGGGGGACCACCAAAGTTGCCCCAGCAAGTTCATCTGGCCAAAAGGTGGGAAGATTGCTGGGCTATTGTCACGAAGCAGGTGCAAGCATATAGAGCACGTGGCCCCTTGGCAGGCCCTGCCAGAAGCAAGGTACCATAGCAGCAAATACATCTGCAAACAATCACTTGGCAGGCCAGAACTCTGCTCAGGGGCCTCAGGATTTTGGTGTGAATCCACCTCAGGCAGGCCAGAATTCTGATCAGGGTCCTCAGGGTCCCAGTCTCTGTCCTTGCAATGGCTGTGAGGCAAATGAGGGGAACTCCAGACTGTCTCTCACAGATACCCATTGAGGCAGGCTTAATCCCAGATGGACTAATTTCCTTAGAAGGTAAGCCAAACTATAATAAGAAAGACAAGAGGCTTATTAAAAATGAGAAAGGAAATTATAACCAGGAAGAGTGGGCTGTTACAGAGGAAGGAAAAGGAAAGCTTGTTATTCCCTCCTATTTATTATGGTCATTAGTTAAAGAGGAACATCAGAAAACACAGTAGGGAGTTGATGCTTTATGTAACTATTTAACAGACAGTATTCTGGCCAGAAATTTACAAAGTACGGTTATTCAAGTGACCTGACAATGTAGTCTTTGCCTCCAAACTAATCCCAAAAATATCCCCAAACCAAACCTTGGACAAATTGGAAAAGGCCAGATCAACAGTGGCAAATGGATTTTTCAGAACTTCCCAGGAAGGGGGAATACTGATATTTATTTATTGGTATTAACAGATACCTTTTCAGGGTGGCCAGAAGCCTTCCCCACCAGAACTGCCAAAGTGCGAATAACCAAAGAATTGTTACAAAAAATAATACCATGCTTTGGAGTTCCCCCTGCCACATTTTATTTCAAAAATTGTGCAGCAAATTAGCCGCTACTTAGGCATAGACTGGGAACTTCACACTCCATATCACCCTTAGTCAAGTGGCAAGAAGCAAAATTACCCTGGCCTCAGGCTCTTCCATTAGCATTACTGCAAATTTGGACTAATCCTAGGACAACAGAGAAATTAAGTCCTTTTGAAATGCTGTATGGAAGGCCATATGGGGTGGAGAGGGAACACTGACCCAAGTAAGGGAAGAAACCCTACACAGATACATGGTGGCCCTAAACAAACAGCTCAGATAAATCGAAAAATGTGGCTGGGGCTCAAAGCAGAGAATTAGATGAGCCAGTACATGACATAAAACCTGGAGATTAAGCTGCAGTCTTTTGTAGAAAAACTTTGGAGCCACAGTTGGAAGGACTATTCCAGGTGCTCCTTACCACCTTTAGTGCACTCAAAATCAAAGAACAAAACATCTGGATTCACCATACCTAAGTGAAAAAGGCTCCTGAAGAACCTTAGAAAGTGACACCAGGTGATAATGAACTGAAACTAAAACTTACTCAGGCAAAATGAGTACATTGCAGTCAGGAACAATAGTTTTGTTTACAGCCGTAGCAATAATTCAGGAAAGTACCTCTGCTAAGAACAATGCTGAATGGCCTTGGTCCAAAGCTTTTAATCGGGTTACTGCTTATATGGGAGACTATTCTGTTATCAAAATCTGAACCTATCAACTGTAGTCATGCATGGGGACTGGGTGTATGAAAAGCTTGAGTGCCAGTATGAAAGGTCAAGATGGCAGGTAGGTTGGACACTTTGAGGAGTTATAGGAGAGGTCATCAAAGAACGGAGTGCCAAATGATCAATGGGACTACCTGTCACTGTTTAGTAAGAAATGACAAAAAGACAGTCAGAAGGCTGAGTGGCATAAGCACGCATCTTTACTTCAGACTGCTCCTTTTATACACTGTTCCAATATAGGTAGGCCTGATTGGTCATTTAATCAATACATTTCACCTGTTTGGCTAATTAACAAGATGCTCATTTATAAACAATCTTATGAGAATAACAAGAAAACAGATATTAGGAAAACAACACCTGAAGGTTGGTTTTAATAATAAGCTATCATTGTTTATCTCCAGCTCCCTAAATTCTCCCAGGCCAATTCTGGGAAAACTTATCTAGCTTTCTCACTCTGACCAGGCTGTCACGTCCACAACTATCCATGAGAAAAGAAGAGAAATTTATGCTTCATCTGCTCCGGCAGGCGGAGTATGTAATAATTATCCCAACAAATTGGAGTGCTGGCATAATTTTATACTAACACAAGCTGTGCATTTGGGGCCAGAGTACTATGGGGCTCTCATTCAAATTTACAATAGATGCCATATCTACCAAAACCACAACAACCACCAAACTGGCCACAAGCACCCGAGCCTCAACCATGCTACCTAAACCCAAAGTCTGTGAAATCATACCATATGTAATAAGAAATGTGGGAGAGCAACAACTGCTCTTTAACTCAGAATGGTCCCTCAAGCATGTTAACTGTTGATGCAGATCAACATTTCAAAGATTCAACAAGCTTGTTCTCCTTTTTTAAAAAGAACCTTTGAAGGCTATACAACATGGTTGCAGAAGCAAGCTCATTTTAAAGGCAGGATACAAAGAGATCTGACTGGAATAATAGGTACAGGACTAGGGGTTTTGAATGAAATTGAAATGAATATTCAGAAATATTCAGAAATTGAAATTAATATTCATTAACTGGCCACTGCAACTAATGGTTTGGCAAAAATAAGGGAGCCTTTGCAGTCATCTTTATTGGCATTAGGGGCTGACCAGTGGCAAGTTTCAAAAGTCCTATCAAATTTAAAGGAAGCTGAAGTCCATGACCACAAAGGCACTTAATATGGCTCAATATAATGTGTCTTTAGCTTTTAGTTGTATACAAGCACAGCTGTGGATGCAGTCAACAATCACTTTAGTTTTAAGAGAAGGAAGTGAAGGCATTTTCCCATTTTAAATCCAAAAAGTTGTGTGGGATAATGCTACGGGTTTAGAAAGAAAGCTGCAGTCTTGGTGGATCATAGTAAATTTTACTTATGACCCCATTACTAGGGTAGCCACTGCCTTTGTACTAAGTATACATAGAGCCAATCTGTTATTCCACCTATAATGCCACCCTATTGTGGCATTAGGATTAAATAGTGAGAAGGCAGTACCTTACCCCTTTGAACATCGGGCATGGGCCAGGATGGCAGGGAAGAAATGGCAAATTGTAAATGTAGAATCCTGTGTTACTTGAGAACAGCAGGGATTCATCGGTGAAAATAATACCACTGATGCCTAAGACATATGTTTAAATACTGAACAGGGTGTATGCCACCTTGAGATCCATCCAGACGCTATTCAGAAAACTGTGCTTATACACACTGGTCAGGGCTGTATGCCTGAGAACTGCCTATGCCTCAGTAAAGATAGACAATGGAAACAGGTATTTGTCTGTTAGAAATCACTCCAACTTTTTAATTTGTAATTTTGTTAACATTGTAGGATGTGATTTCACATATTCAGTACCAGTTGTCTCCCACCAATTGATAAAGGCCAACTACACAATGTATCTGTATCACAATTTATTACCTGCACCCATTGGCATGAACCTTTCCTTGGTAAAGCAGGTAATAAAACATCAAGATCTGAGTGAGATCTTGAAAGAAATTAAAGAGAATGGAGAGAAAGTTTTAATAACTGTTCATCATTATGCAAAAGAAATTAGTAGGGTTCTGCAAAGAATAAAGCGAGAAGTAAGTCATCATTGGTGGGATGTACTTTTTGGATGGTCACTGGAGGCAACTGGTATACTTAATATCCTAATCCATCCGATTATTTTTTTGCTTATTTTAGTTGGCATAAGCTTAATTTTGTCCATTGCAATACGTATTTGGAATATGCTATGACAAGTAGCAGTTTTGACTTCATTGTTAAGAGCATATGATATAGCCTGGAAAGATACTTACGGTATGACTTGTTTAGATGAGAAAGAATATGTGTACTAGTAAAAGAATTTACTAACTCTATAGAAAAAGGAGGGAAATTAATCAAGACTTTAAAGAAACTGAGTTAAGATTTTAGCTAGATTTAGTTAGGAGGAAGAAGATAGCAAGGAGAGTGGAAGTAATGAGGAATAGTTAATTATTAGTTAAGGCTAAGATGTAAATCATGGCCGGGTAAGGTAATGAATATGTATTAGGCATTTTGGGAAATTATATGAATATGTAAGACTTTCTTAGATAAATAGAGAGTTGGAGCCTGTGATTTTTTGCACGTCTTTGGGAAGTGACTCTCCATGTGCCAGCGCTGTCAATAAACACACTGAACTGAACTAAACTAAAGGCTACATGGAACAAAAATTTTAATTTGATTAACCAAGCTAACTGTGTGATTAACTATGATTCCTTTTTCTCAGGCTCACCATCAACCTCCCTAGGTACTTTCTGTGTTGCACAGTACACTCTCTCCTATTGCAAAATATGCTGTCTGATTGAAAAGCATCTTAAATATGTGGGCACATTATCTTGAACTTGTTGCCAATGCAATAGGAATAGCAATATTTCCAATGACCTATATTTAAACTTCTCATTTATTGCTCCACATTTAATTATAAGCTCACATGTGAATGCTAAAAAATATTCAGGGCTTTTTTGACAATCAAAAAATAAAATACCAACACTCAATCACAAATATTTGCAAACATTTCAAGGAATTGCAATGGCAAAAGAACTGAATTGCAGGTTACAAGATCCTGTGCTAATAAATAGCTGTTTCCTTAGAGTTTGTACAGACATAATGAACATTTGCAACATAGTGCAATTTGCCTTTTATACTCCTGGGGGTTGCATTTTAATAAATGAGTAATTGATTTTAAACATCTGTAAAAAATCTTCTCTTCTAAAAATTTGAGCAGTGCCTTATCTGGTGGTGAACAACAGCAGCATTTTAATTAGTTTGCTCACCAGCTCTGAGGCCTCATGATTTCTGTGGGTTCCACTGAAGGTGGGTGTAGCTATGATATTTTATGAAAAATCCCTTTGCTAGGATTTTTCTCTTGAGAAGCTGAGAGGCCTCAGGAACAAAATGTAAACAATAATTATCTGCTGCTGTGGAATGCAACAGGTGCATCTTTGATTGTTCTCATGTGGTTGTTTCTAATTAATGGCCAATCACAGTCCAGCTGTCTCAGACTGTCTGGTCAGTCACAAGATTTTATTATCATTTCTTTTCTATTCTTTGCTAGCCTTCTGATGAAATCCTTTCTTTTATTTTTTAGAATAGTTTTAATATAAAATATATGTCATAAAATAATAAATCAGCTTTCTGAAATATGGAGTCAAGATTCTCATCTCTTCCCTCATCCTGGGACCCCTGTAAACAACCACCACAGGTGGGTTTGTCTCACTGCCTTTACAGCCAGAAGTCTCTATATCCAAATGACAGGCTACATAGTGAAATTCTTCTGGGCATTTAAAAACATGGACAAGCTAGTTTTGAAATTGTTTCTATGTTCAGCAAATGAAGCAATATGTTTAGTTTGAGCTACTAACATCTACATAGTAAAATGGTACCGTTTTCTTAGTGGAAAGACAAAGCCTTGGACTAACACCTTTGAAAATTACAGACATTCTGAAAAGAGATAAACTGAAAATTGTGCTGCTTCTTAGCACATCTAGGACATCTTCCTGAAAGTTCTGCATGACCAGTTCCAGTGAGCAGAGTGGTCATATGAGGAATGAAAATCAAGGGCACACCTGCAAACTGTGTCTTGTTCTTTTTCCAGTAAACCATCTGCTGCCCTCCAATGAATCTCTCATTAACATACTGTATTTCCACTGGAGAAGGAGCAATGAATGGCACTGTGATCAATTTATATCTGTCATTCAAAACAATCTCATTTTTACTACCAATTCACTTGCCCATGATTTAAAATCTCTATTTAAATATCTGTAAAAACCTTCAAGTGAATTTGGAGTTCGGTGCATTTTGCAATCCTACCTAAGGCAATGTCATTTGTAATGACTCTGAGACCCACATATTCTCAGCCTTGTAGTGTCTCACTATTCCAGACTGCTTAAAGAAGGAAAGGAGATCTTTAGCACTGTCTGAAAGGGGTCCTGCTCTCCTGTAGCTGCAAGAATATTATACAGTGTGGAAGCTGCCACTTCATAGATTTGTATTTTGTATTTTTTTTTAATCTCAGTGTGATGGGTTTACCCCAGCCAGCCGCTAAACACCACATTTCCCCACACAGTGACAAAACTTCTGTTGAGAATTTCAGTTTAATAAACAAAGAGGGGCAAAAAACCTCCCAAGATAATGATGAGAAGGCCATCACTAACCACTTCCCAAAAGCAGACTAATAGGTCTTGCCAGCCTCTGAGCAATGTCTGCTTTCTCAAAAATCCCTTTATTGCTGATCATGATGCTGTACAACATGAGTACTCCTTTGCTCAGTTTGGGATGGCTGTCCAGGTTGTGTCCCCACTCAAATTCTTGCCCACCTCCAGCCTACTCGTTGAGGAAGAGAAAGGACAAAAGCAAGCCCTCGGGCTGTGCAAGTGCTGCTGGGTAGTGCAGCAACCCCAGCCAGACCTAGTCATTCAGCTCCACGGTGTTGTACATATTCAAATTACTTCCACAGAAAGTCATCAGCAGTAGAATAACAGGACATGGATGGACAATCAGTCCAAAAGGGAATGAAGCTCATGTTCTGCAAGTCAAGGCATTTTCAGAGGTGGCACCACATCTGTTCTTCCTGGTGTTCTTGTCAAGCAGATAATGTAGTATTGATATTTTCTCTATTAACCTGCCTGTTTTCTACTAGAAAACAAGGAGGAAGGAAACTTCTGTGTCCATTTGTTTGTAATTTCATTCTATTGAACAAGATTGTTTAAAGGAAAAAAGCCATGGGCTGGGCCTCATAATCTAAAATCACTGATGCCAGCAGTTTCCAAATCATTGCTCTGGTTGTGGTTTAGTTAAATATGCAGGTTATTTGACTGCATGTGGAGGGAAGCACTCCAAGACAATGTACCAAGCTAAGAAATTAGAATTATTTTCTCCAGTTCCTTTTTGCATGTTTTTGTTATAATTCAATCACTAGAGCATATTATTTGGAATATATTTCTAATATATTGTAGTGTCTGTCTCTGTGTCTCTCACTGCATGCCTGCCTTGTAAAGCATTCTGAGGTCTGCTCATGTGTTACTGTTGTTTATTATTAGCTCTGAATTGTTCCCAGTGAAATCTGCCTGGATGTTTTCAGTCAGTTTTCCACAGAGTTTGGCCACTGGAGAGTGCCAGTGGGAATGTTCTGGAGTGTCTTCCTTCTGTTTACACAATCCTGATATTGATAGTCCAATGCTCTTGATATAAGTAAATATCCAGTAAAATTGTCTTCCCTCAGGAATGGACTGTGGGATCTCGGATCAGAAATGGTCATTAGTATTGTTGATGCATTCAGTCCTTAAACTGTTATAGCGCAACCAGTTCACTGAACTATTATCTTTGCTGTATTCATGTAACAGTGTCTAAAGTTGTACCCTTGGCCGAAATATTAACACTGACAAAAGTTTCTGTTTTAAAGACTCACAGATGTTCATTTGTTTACCTCTTCTAAATGTTAGAGACAACTGCTCACTTTGAAAATTAAAAGGTTTATTAAACCTTGACAAAAAGGGGTCCTGCTACAAAGGACTACAAAGGAAAAATTAACAGTGCTGGGAACTGCCCTCGCGGATACCACGCGGCCAGTTCATCTTCAAGATGGATGCTTCGCCTTTTAGGGGCCAACCCTGGCCCCTCCCAAAGTCTGTCAGTCAGCTCTTCCCTGCCATTTAGGTGGAGACTGTTTTCTTGTAACTTGATTGGAGGTCAGGTGTTGTCATGCCGAGGCCCAGTAACAAGTTCTTCCATTCCCAGCTGCCCCTTCAAGGGACACATGGGCATGCCTTCTTTCTACCTGTCCTAGACAACCCAGGCTGTCTGATGGCAACAATACAGAGAGGGGGGAAAAGGGAACTATGGGGAGAACAGAGGACATCTAAACTACAATAACATAACTGTACATCAATAAAGCTTCTCTTAATATTCACACAATATTCATCCCTTAATTGCAAGAGCCAATTATCTCATTATCCATGGATCTCAGCAGGGCCCTGTGGCTGTGAATCCAGCCTGCCGTGGGCTCGCCAGGCTCAGCCGCCACAGCCCTCCCAATGCCATTGCACCTTTGTTCTCCCAAAACACTCACAGGGAAAAGAGCAGGGGAAAAGCAGCAACACAAAACAAACTCTAAAACCTGCACACAGAAGATAAACACAGAAAAGTCACAAGCTGCATTTTATTTCACCTTCTGCCAACAAAGTCACTGACTGAGAGTTGCATTTCCAAGGCAAAGATCTGCCTTTTGAGAAACTTCAAACTCAGAAATACCAATTTTACTAGATGTGTACAAGGCCAGGCCTCATTGGAGGCACAGCTTTTCTCCCAACTCTGCATTATCTTTAACTGAAAAAGAATTAAGCAGTGTGATCATGAGTCTGGCATCTCAGCCAGAAAGGCCAGGTATTAGAGGGAAGAAGTCAACCTATAAAATCTGATTATTTTTTCTCTTCCATTGGTCTGTCAATAATGATAATCAGAATATATCTCTAGATGTTAAGATGAAGGTGTTTGTATTTACATAAGCAGTAATATATCTATAAAGACTTTTGAATTTTCTTCAAGGACAAGGAAATTTGAACCAATAATCCTTGATAGAGAGGTCCAGTTTAACTTTTCACTGAAGATGTTGAGAAAAATGCCAATCACTTATTTTTAAAATTTTAGAAGTTCAATAGTAATAAAATGGTTATAAAAATAGTACTATAATTAGAGTAATGAAAAATTGGACAATTAGGATTTAGGACAATATGAGACAATAAAAACAAAGAGTTATGGACAGTCTGGGTACCTCTTTCTCAGGAAAATAAGCTTGAAAAAGGACACACATTAACAGAGGATTAACCCTAAAAACAATAGCCCATTGCATATTCATATACCTCATACATGATGCATAAATTCCATTTAAACAAAGGATTCTGTCTGGTCAGTGTCAACTTCTTCCTCTTCATCTTGACGGTGTTTTCAGGGCTGAGCAAGCCAGGAAGAAGTTTGTTTCTTCTGATAATGGAGCAATAAATTCTTTTTCTCTGTAAGATTTAGGTGTCTTGTGGGTGCTATCTGGTGCGAGAAACTATTCTTTCCTTTAAAAAAATATCCCACATACATAGTTTCTATTTTAACATTATATTATAACCTAAAACTATATTTAACACAGTACTTAAGAGAATTAATACAGCATTACTTGCTAACACAAGACATATAATATTCATTTTAATATTTGCGAAAAGCCAATCATAAAATACATGCATTCTTCACAGTCCCCACTCTTATTCTTTGTTAATCATTGGGCTTGAGCAATATTTCTTGTCTACTTGCATCTTCTGGACTATGCTGGCAAAAGAAAACAGGGGATTACACAAGGAAGAAATATCAAAACAGTTTTAACATATAAAAGGAAAAATCTTAATTTCTTTTATCATCTTATCTCTAATACATTACCCCACCAGCTAGGTTTTAACATTGTTTTCCAATTTTTAGACTGGTACCTGAGTTTTTTTTTCCTCTGATATCTTCTGCTTTTTCTAGAATGACTTTTCATCAATTTTCAGCAATATGATATATTAAACTTTCCACAAAGACCCCCTTCTTTAGCCAATAAATAGTCTAAAGCTCACTTACTCTGATACACTACAGTTTTTGTTTGGCTTTGCTGAATCAATATTAATTCCAGTGCTGAGCAGCTTTATTTGTTATCATTTCTATAACTTCTTGGAGTCTTGTAATACAATTTAACATATAATTTGGGGTCAGTACAGAGTTAGATTGCTGTGCTGGTTTTACCTTTTTGTTTACTAGTTGTTTTTGTACCAAATCCTGAACTGTATCTTTAAGATTAAATGTAAAACAAATCCATCTCTCTCTTTTTGGACATTCAATACCCTGTCTAGTATCACTTTTTCTTAAGTTTCTTGTAATCCAATAATTTACTCCGTTTTGCCTACAGGTTCTTAATTTGGATGGGTTATAACAGTGGCTGTTGACACAGGTGTGTGTAATAAAAGAGGAACTTTGGTTTCTTTCCATATAATGCTTTCTGTAGCATTTGTGACACGACCTTGCCAGTATCCCAAAAGGGAAAAGACAAACAAATGAGTGCCAGAAACAGGAATAACAGAGGTCCAGTATGCCTTATACTCCCACCTCCCAGGCCTGTGAGGTTGCAACCCACAGCAGGTGTATTTGATCTTCTTGGTGGCAAAATACAGAGGCTAATCTGGTCTTGCCCTCTATTTCCTTGTCACTTTCTCTTAACTAATTTCCAGGCAAATTGTTTTTGACACCCCTTAACTGTGGTTTCCCACCATTCCTCAGGTATCTCTCATTCAACAGGCACTAATAATTCCCATCCACAAAACAAATGTATTACTTTAACACTTCTTGCAACAAGAGCATTAATTTCATGAACTACAATACTAATTATTCTCACAATTCAAGCATTTACTTATAACCCAGCTAGCATGTCCAGTATTGGAATGAACCAAATAAAGTTTACAGTATGGTACTGATGGAAATGGTAATTCCCCTTCTTCCCTGTACAATTCACAGGCTAAGGTCAGAATATAAGAACTCTTTGACCAAAACAGTCCTGATCCTTCTGTCTGAAGTATTCTTCCCCAAGGAGATGTTTTATTCAGGCAGTGCTTGAAACCAGTGATGTAAACTTTGCCTTATTTCTTAATTCAGTCTTATTCTTTGTACATTTCTTGGATCATTTGGGTTTTCCCAAACCATTACCACCCAGTCCCCATTTGAAAGGAATTTGGTATAACCCGGTTTAGATGTGATAGTCCATTCCTAAGATTCCTTCAGAAGTCCTTTGATTTTGCTGGCATGAATTTACCTTCTTTCCATGGTTTGGAATGCTGTTTCAATAGTAGCTGGAAAGGACTTCTTAATAGCACAGTGATAAAAGAAATACAATACTGAATTAACTTTCACTATTAGCTTTCTTCAAAACTTTCCAGGTTTAGCCAAAAGCTTTCTCCACCGCAGCCTCTTCTTCTTGTATCCAGCTGTGCTAATAGCTGCAGAGGCAAATTCTTCTTTCTGTGAGCTATAATTAGTTAAACAAGAAAGGCCAGGCTGATTTTAACCCGAGATGAATCACATCTATTGCTTTTTACTTTTTGGTCAATGTTTAACTGTTTTAGCTTTACAGATCCCTTCCTCAGAACAAAAGCCTCCTCCTTCTTTTTTTTTTTTTTTTTTCCACCATATTTCTTTCAATGCTGTTCCTCACCCTTCCCCCACTGCTGCCACTTTAACACAGGGCCCCAGCCAGCTCCTGCACTAGCAGGAGCGGGGAGAACTTATAGACAGCCACAGGCATGGGGACCCTGGGGGCATGCCTTGGGTCCTTTTTGCCCCCACCCTCCCCCTCTTTTTCTCTCTCTTTCTCTCTCTCTATTTCCCTCAACCCACTTGCTGAGGCCGATGCTGCCATCCTGGACTCAGGACCCCGCTGCTCGTACAGGAGTGGTCAAAGATCTCCCAACCTTGACAACCCCAAACTTGGCGTAGCCAGGTGCTCCTGACATTTTTTTCCCTTAGTCAACGTATCCTCTTTTCCCTTCAAGGAGGGCCTGTTTTGCTAAACCTTTTCTGGGCCCCAGTTCTCATTGAATAACCTCTTAACACCCATGTGTTAAGACACTTCTCTGCTCTTCATGCAGAAACTGCATTCACACTCATGTTCTCCTCCAGCACCAAGACATCATCACTCTACATTCCAACATCTCAGAGTCTGCTAATCACCCATCCCCCTTCTTCAACTTCTCTCTTTCTTCTTTTCTTACTTTCTTTTCTTTTCTCTATCTTTTTCTCTTTTCTTTGATTCAACATACCTTGGACTGTACAAGGTGTACACACAACTAGTTTACTTCCAAAAGTAGCTTACAACTTTCTTTTACTAGGATTGCAGTAGCTGTTATAGCTTGAATACATACTGGCCAGCTGTGGTTTACTGGGCCTAACATCTTTGATAAATAAGCTACTAGTCTCTTTACTCATCCCCATTCCTGAATTAAAATTTTATTAGCTACTCCATTTTCTATATTTATGTAAAAATGAAAAGGGTTTTTCTAACAAGGGTAAGCTTCAAGCTGGTACTTAGGCTAATTTTAACTTAACTTTTAATTTAACATAATTTTCCTTTGTTAATTTTCTATATAAAAATTTTATTGTTTGTGCGTAACCATCAATCCATAATCTGCAATAATCCAATAATCTGAATAGTATTCTGATTTCCCTCTTTGAAGAAGGAGGGAGAAGAGATAAAATTCCTGCAAATCTCTCGTGGTTGAGTTTCCAGCTGAAACAAACAATGTAAGAAGACTTTTTCTCCTTTTTAATGCCCTTATTAAAAGTGATCAGCTCAAGGTTGGGAGGCTCGACAGGTCCCCGGTCTCTCTGTTGCTGCTCCCAGGGTGACGAGGAGGAGGAGGAGGAATGTGCAGCTTTGCTCCCTAGGGGCAGAGCTGGGGGGGTCCCATCCTCATGAGAACAGTAAGGATATACCCTGCATTACTTTTTGGGTTTGCCATCTCAGGGTCTTGGCTCCAGCTGAGGTCTTTGCTCAGGGCGAGGGGCAACAAAGGTTCTCAGCATCTCTGCAGCTCAGTACTTTGTTCCTCACATCCAGACATCACTTTGATCTCTTAATTCTGTGTTGGCTTGTTGTTTTTGGGGTCTTTTGATAAGTTTGGCAGGGTTCCTTCCCATGGCACTTGGCAGCAACTGGTTTAACCTGTTCACTTTGCAACCTTTTCACAAAAAAAATGGGTAACCTTTTTTTCACTCATAACACCAGCTACCTTTATTTATTAAGTGTCTAAGATATTTTACCTCTGATTCTACAAATTGCAGTTTCCCTTTTGATACCCTTAATCCTTTTTTCCTCCAGAAAATTCAAAAGTTATATAGTAGCTTCTCTAACTTTAACTTCAGTTTCTCAAAAAAAAAATAGTTTCTGTTGGGCTTCTTAATTGTGGGGCAGCCTTGGGTCTCTTTTGCCCCCTCTCTCTCTTCTTCTCTCTCTCTCTCTTTCCTTCTCTCTCTCTCTCGGCCCACTTACCAGGGCCAATGCCATCCTGGACTCCCGACAGTCTGGGAGCCCCCCCCGGCAGTTCCGCCACGGAGCCAGCCCGCTCCTGGCCAGCAAACCCGTGTGTCCTCTGCTGCCAGCACCGCCGCCGGGTCACCTCCATGGATCGGTGACTGCCGCAGCCCCCGAGACCCCGCCGCTCGTAGGGGGCGGTCAGACACCTCCCAACCTTGACAACCCCAAACTTGGCGTCCCCAGGTGCTCCTGACATTCTTTTTCTTTCTCTAGTCAACTTAACCTCTTTTCTCTTCAAGGAGGGTCCGTTCTGCTAAACCCTTTCTGGAGCCCAGTTCGGCATTGAATAACCTCCTATCAACCATGTGTTAAGACACTTCCCTGCCTTTCATGCAAAAAACCTGCATTCACACTTCTGCGCTCTTCTAGCACCAAGATGTCATCACTCCACATTCTAACATCTCAGAGTGTGCTAACCACCCCCTACTTCAACTTCTCTCTTTCTTTTCTTCTTACCTGTTTATTTTTTTTTTTTTTTTTTGATTCAATACACCTCAGACGGTACAAGGCGAACCTAACTAATTTACTTCCAAAAGTAAGCTTAGAACTTTCTTTTACTAGGATTGCAGTAGGTGTTATAACTTAAATATGTACTGGCTAACTGTGGCTTACTGGGTCTAACATCTTTGATATATAAGCTACTAGATATTTTTTTACTCTTCCTCACTCCTGAATCAAAATTTTATGAGCTACTTCATTTTCTGTATTTATGTATAAATGATAAAGGATTTTCCAAACAAGGGTAAGCTTAAAGCTGGTACTTAGGCTAGTTTTAACTTAACTTTTTTAATTTAACAATATCTTCCTTGGTTGTTTTATATCATCTCCTTCTGTCAATTTTTTTTTCATACACAAATTTTGCTACCTGTGTGTACCCCTCAATCTATAATCTATAATATTTCAATAATCTAGGTAATTTCCTGATCTCCCTCTTTGAAGAGGGAGGGAGAAGGAATAAAATTCTTGCAATTTTCTCATGGTTGGGTTTCCAGCTACTTTTATTTATTAAGTGTCTAAGATATTTTACCACTGGGTAGTGAGTCTGAGTTCTTTTATTAACCTCCCTTAAATCCTGTACTAGTCTATAACTCCCATCAGACTTTACTGGGGGAATAGGGATATTATGAGGAGACATACAAGGTTCTAATGCCCCATCCTTATTAGTCTTTCTATTACTGGCTTCAAACCTTCCTGTCCTTCTGAAGATACAGGATACTGACATACACGTATGGGACAATCTTCTCTCTCAATTGTAACCCTTATGGGGTTGATATTTAATCCTTCCCTATTTCCTTCTCCAGCCCAAACTTCTTTGTTGATTTTTTTTTCCTTCATCTTCTTGACCTAATTTCAAAACTCTAGCTGTCATTTTCCCATTTTCTGATATAACTCCTATTCTTAATTGCACTTGTAGGACTCTTCCCAATAAATTGCTACCTGCCCCTGGGACCAATAAGACATCTCCCATCCAAATTCTAGTTTCTTCTCTCAATTACCACATCTTTAATGACCAGAAATGTAAAACTTTCTCTTTTTGCCTCTGTTACTTTTACTATATGTTTGCTCACACTATAACGTTTTGGAACATATAACAGGCAGGTTATCTCTGCCCTGATGTCTATTACAAATTCTAATTCTTCTTGGGGACCCACTTTTAAAGTTATCACAGGCTCCAGATGGTATTTGTCCTCCCCAAAAAATTAGAGCTTATGACCTCCCTATTCCTCCTATGTGACCATCTGTTGTAGTGTGAAGGCATTTCCTGTTTCACCTTTCCCAACCACCCCAGGTGTGCCAACCTTTCCCCTCCCCCTTTGCCCTCCTGCTAAGAGCTGTCCATCAATCTTAACATTCCAGCAAGGGCGTCGTGTGGTTGGCAGAAGTTCAAAAGATGCCCCTCAGGTCCGGGCTCATTGGCCTGTCCAAGTGTCTATACCCCTTGAGCCTTCCCCTCCTCACACCTGGTTGGTCCTCACCTGTCCCTTCCCCTCCCCCTGTCCCCAGGGCTTAAAAGGAGACAAAACCATGCGGCCGGGGTTCTAATGGGAGCTGTTTCAGAGGTCTACCATCCTGAAATAAAACTCTGGATTAGGACTCCACTATAGAATCCACTCCTTTCTCTTCACTGTCACCTGAACCTTTTCCACCAGAGGTAAACTGAGTTCCTACTTTGCCTGGATTTGTTCCGAGCGCCTAGCTGCAGCATCCAGCCAGCCAAAGGTATCTCTGAGGTGAAACAGCACAGCTGCAGCCTTTGGTCCAGCAGCAAGGGCCAGACGAAGCCAGGCACGACACACCCGGAAACATCGGGATTAATATTCTATATATTGGTGCTAAATGTGGGGCTGCACGAACCTGCAGCCCCAGACCCATCTCTTTAAAGATTTTCAGATCTTCGCTTACTTAGGACTGTTTTCCTATTTCTCTTAAGTTTGTTTATATATTTAGTTGGAGTTTCTTCTTTCTCCTTTAAAAGCTGTCCCTCAAAAACCTTTTGTTTTTGCATTTTGCCTTTGATATGCTGTCTCATTAATTCCCTTGGTTATGTAATTACGAGAATTATTCATGTGTTTACTCTTTTCCTCATTATTTTAACCCCACTCAGGAGGGACAGCTGGCATTTTGTCTTCTCTGGGAGTCCCCATGGATTATCTTTTTCCTAAGCTTTTATTTCAGTTGCTCTGATTAATTACCTTTCTTCCTGAGAAAAATATTATTTTCATTACAGACTGCATCTCTTCTCAAGTATAAATGTTTGGACCTAAAAATTGGTCTAGTTGTTCAGCTATGCCTATGGAATCCTCCAAATATCCCTTTTATTTATTTCTTAAAATTTCAGACTGTCGTGAACGGCGGAAGAAATGCTTCACACAATATGCATGAATGGCAAATCCCAAAGTTTATTGAAAGCTCACACATATTTATATTGGTGTTAATGAAGCTTATACATATTGCAAAAGCTGAGCTCATTATTGGTTAAAGCACACTTAGATCAACCACACCTACTTCTATGCTCGAATGATTATTTTGTTTCTGTGTTTGCATTCTTCTAGCTTCTCTACCTAGGATATCTACATTTTCTGGCAAGCGATTTTCTCCCCCGTCTTCCCGTTTCAGAGAAGGTCACCATGACCTTTGTCAGTGATTGGACACTGGTTTCATAATCCCCAGCTTGTTTCCCCTATCCTTATCCAACGGTATCACATCGAAGTGGCCTTTCTCAGCTAGCCAATTATCCAAAAAGCTCTCCACATCAGACCTCAGACAAAGTCAAGGGAGCATTTACAAACACTGGTCCGTCCCCTCCTATGAGAACCTCTCTTAATGGAAATAGACCAATCTCTTTATCTCATTCTTTTTGGATTTTTATCTTCTATAGCCTTTCTCCCGTATTTTTTTGGAAGAATAAGGAGAGGGCTTTCTTTTAACTTAACTTTTAGTGTTTCGATAAGGTGATTCCTTTAGAGAGTTCCCCTGAGCAGCCGGAGCTGTGGTTACCAAGGGAACGGAGCTCAGGGCAGGACGGGGGACTTGGCACAGCTCAGGGTCTGGGTGCTCCAAAGGCGGGGTCTGCAGCCGGGATCGCCCGAGGGGCTCGGCACAGCTCAGGGTCTGGGTGCTCCAAAGGCGGGGTCTGCAGCCGGGATCGCCTGAGGGGCTCGGCACAGTTCAGGGTCTGGGTGCTCCAAAGGCGGGGTCTGCAGCCGGGATCGCCTGAGGGGCTGTTTCGGTGCAGACCGAGCTGGAGTGTGGATCGCCCCCACATGGCTGATCCGGCAGAGACAAAGCAGGCGACTGACCCAGGCTGCAGCGGCGGGAGCCGACCAGAGTCAGGGCAGCCGGGGATGGGACAGATGGGACCCCCCCCTCGGTGCGGTCAGCGCGGTAACCACAGTGCACACGGCAGGACAGACAGACACCCCCCGGCACGGCCAGCGGAGCGGCCGCAGGCCAGGCGGCCGGACTGGGACAGACAGACGGGGACAGACGGACTGGGACAGACGGACTGTGCCGGAGCTGGCACAGGGGCGGGGGGGTGGTGCAGCTGCGAACGAGTGGGGGAACAGACGGGAATGGATGAGGTAATATTTTGTTCCCAGCTTTATACTTTCCCTGTTTTTCTTTTACTGCTTTTCAAAAATGTTATTTTCTTACAACCTCCCCCCTCCCCAGCATGTGGTATACTCTTTTTCTTCTGGATTAAACTGTTTTTACAAATAAATCCAGAGCTTAACAAATCCAAACTTCTGCTTGGATACTTTGAAATGGTCGATGAGCTAACTCACGACCTTCTCATGTTGTTTTTCTTATCACTCTTTTATTTATCTTTTGGCAAATTATACATCTTTCAGTTACTTGTTTTCCCACTTTAAAAATCCCAATGTACCCATAGTTCCTTAAAAAAACGATCACACAAAGCCCGAGTATCCCACTGGGCTTTTTGATACATGTCCTTTGCTGTTCCCTAGTAAGCATTTTATTATCTAATTGTCTTTCATCAAGATGTTTCTATATCCCCGATTTATCTTGTTCACCACCTGTCTTGTTTTAATTCCCTTTTTTTTGCTTCCCTAAACTTTGGAATTTCCAATTTTTCCTCATTTGGAGTTAATATTAACTCTTTCAGCTCCATTTTCTGCTGCATCTTTAGCTTCTTGATCCACCAAATTATTTCCCCTTATTTCTGGGGTCTTTACCTTTTGGTGTCCCTTAATATGTACTATAGCTACCTCTCTTAGGTAATTTTAATGCCTCTAAAACCTCTAAGATAAGTTTCTCATGTACTAATCCTTTTCCTCTTGAATTAAGTAATATCCCTTTTAAAATTTTTCTTAAGGTATGTGCTACTCTAAAGGCATACCTTGAATCAATATATAACTCATTTCTTTTGTTTTTAATATTCTAATGCTCTTTTTAGAGTATGTAATTCACAAGTTCGCATGTTTTTTTCTCATCAACTTCTGCATACCCTGTATTTTGCAAGGAGTTGTATTTCTGTTTACTAACATAACTCCCAAAGGGCTATCTTGGGGTATTTCTGTTGGTAATTTTTTCCACTTTTCTTTCCTGTATCCACCTTACTGGATTTCTGTCTCATTTTTCAATATTCTATCTATTCATCCCCTGATTCTGTTTTCCACTTTTTACTAACAACTTAAATACCAATTTTCTTTCAACTACTTACACTCAAAAAAACCCCACCTTTTTCTCACACTGCTTTTCAGTACAATACATCTCCCTCCAAGGAGATATGGTAAGGCTTAAAATGCACAATCCACATTACCTATACTTTCATTCGTCTACATTCACTCACTTTTATTTCTCATTCACTTTCACACATTCCTTCACACCTTCAAGACACAAAGTAGATCCCTGTTGCCAGAAAATCATGGGTCCCTGTGGCCCCCCTTGCCTTGGGGTTGGCCTCCAGCTCTCAGTATCTCCGGGCCTTCTGGAAGGGCCCTGACTCTGGTTGCCTCCAGTGCCCATTCACCTGTGAGGCTGCCTGCGTGTCACTCACGCTCTTACAGCTACGGCCCCCTCACACACCAGGGAACACCAGCTTGGTTTGCAGGTCACACACTCTCTTTATCCTAAAAGTCCCCACCTACCCAGGAACTACAGCCTAGTGTGCAGGTCACTCATACCTTTTGTAATGAGTTAATGTCTTAGTTTGTTCATCAAGACTATAGAAGGGGGAAAAGCCAATAATAGAAAAACCGCAAGGATAGATGTAACCAACTAATATGTTGCAAGATGAATATAACGGGCTAATATATTGCAAAATAACTGTCATAAGGCTTAAACTGCAAACTGTCAGAAGCTAGTATGTTGAAAGGCTAACTAAGCAAATGTGTAACTATATGTAGCTATGTGCCTACATATGGTAAAGGCTATTGTAAGACCTCGAGGAAGAGGACGGGTGCCTTCGTCCAGACGACCACCAGAAGGCAGAATAAGATCCCCTAGCAACTATCAGCACAGACGCAGAGAACACCAGAAGGACACCCAACAACAACAGATAAAAAGGAGGACTGAACTGCCGGGTGGTGTGGGCCGTTGGTTGGAGCGGTGACTCCCCGGCTACACCTAGTGCTCCTGGGTGGATGCAAGCCTTTTGTTGGCTTCACTCAGTGCTGTAATTTGCCTATTATCACCTGCTTTATCAATTAATAAATTACATTTTATTTGGACTCACTTGTCGGTGGTTGGTTCCTCACTGCAACTTATAACACCTTTCGGCCCAAAAGTCCCCACCTACCCAGGAACTACAGCCTGTGGTGCAGATCACTCACTCTCTTCGGCCCAAAAGTCCCCACCTACCTGGCAACAAGAGCCTGGTGTGCCGGTCACTCACTCCTCTTTCCACTGCCTCCCCCTTCCCACCCGCCCGGGAAGTTGAGGCTGACTTTGTGTGTGTCTCACTCTCACACACCACAGAACAACAATAAGGTACCTTTTACTTTCACATCACCTATTACAAGTTTAGGTGTTACTGGCCAGTCCTGGTGCTATTGGATATCCCTCAACCCAGCTGTGTTGTCCAACCCCAGATGCTCTTGGGCAATTTTCCCTCAGTCCTGCCGTGTTGTCTAACCCCAGATGCTTCTGGGTATTTTTCCTTCAATCCAGCTGTGTTATTCAACCCCAGATGCTCTTAGGCATTTTCTGTCCCTCAACCCAGTGGTGTGATACATTTACAGATGCTCTTGGGCATTTAATTTGTTTTACTGTGCTGTCCAACCTGGATATTCTTGGGCATTTTTTTATCCCTCAATCTGGCTGTGTTGTTCAACCCTGGATGCTGTTGGGCAAAATTTTCATCCCTCAATCTAGCTGTGTTGTCCCACCCTGAGTGTTCTCGGGCATATCCTCACTCTGACAGAATTCTGCTCAATCCTGCTCTTGGATGCTCTTGGAATATAAATCCCTCAATCTAGCAGGTTTTTAGGGGCCCCTCCTGTCCTGTTTCCGAGTGGATTGGGCTAGGAAACCTTGCTCCCTACCTCTGAGGGGTCCAACCCCTCCCTGAGACCCAGTCCCAGTTACCCCAGGGGTTCTTTCACTCCTCTTATCACTCACTTCGTCTCTTTACTGGCCGCTTTTCTCGCGAAAAGACAGAAATGCAGCATGGGAGACTCCGCACTCACTTGGCAGGGCTGGGACAACCAGCCCGCCTCTCATCCACACACATTCATCCCCCCGTACTGCCCCCCCCGAGAAATACTTACCAATCAATTTTCCTTCCTGGGTTCTTCATGCGCACTACTACTCTTAGGGGGCCAATTACCGCGGTTGTAGGGAGCCTTTTTCCCTTCTCTTTGTTTTATTGCCTCCTTTTGTCCACAGATCGTAACCTGCGTCTGTCGGTCACTTCAGGGGAGACAGAGCGAGGCTGCCAAAGAAGGCAGGGTGCGCCTTCCCCACTCTGACTCTCCTAAAGCACCGGCAGCGAGGTGTTAGTAACCATCCTCTGCTAGCAAATTGTTGAAAACGCCAATCACCCGTTTTTAAAATTTTTAAATTTTAATAGTACGAAAATGGTTATAAAAATAGTAATACAATTAGAGTAATAATAATTTGGACAAATTGAATTAGGACAATATGAGACAATAAATACAAAGAGTTACGGACCTCCAGGTACCTTTTTCTGGGCAGCACAAGCCCGAAAAGGACACCCGTTAACCAAGGATTAACCCTTAAAAGCAATAGCCTGTTGCATATTCATACACTTCATACATGATGCATAAATTCCATTCAAATACAGGATTCTGTCTGGTCATCGTCAACTTCTTCCTCTGAATCCTAACAGCACCTTCGAGGCGGGAAGAAGTTCATTTCTTCTGATAAGAGGGCCATAAATTCTTCTTCTCTGAAAGATTTAGGTGTCCTGTGGCTGCTATCTCACTGCAAGTCCTTTCTTTTAAAAAAAAGTATCCTACATAGCATCGTTTCCATTTTAACAACTTTTATAACCTAAAACTATATTTAACACAGTACTTAAGAGAATTAATACAGCATTACTTTCTAACACAAGACATATAATATTCATTTTAATATTTGTGAAAAGCCAATCATAAAATACATGCATTTTTCACACTTAAGAAAATTAATACAGCATAACTTTCCAACATAATACATATAATATTCAATTTAATATTTGTGAAAACCAATCATAAAATGCGCCTTTTCCACAGAGATCTTAATGGGATTGCTCTGGGTGTGAAAAATGTTTTTGTGATTTGTGTCAATTGGCAATGGAGTCAGCAAATGCTTGTATCTGCTGTGTTGAAACTTTCTGGCACAATAGCCAAGTAAAGCATCAAAATAAAAGAAGTACAGTAGAGTAAAAGAGATGAGGTAGCAAGATGACTGATGCTTAGAAATAAATAGAGGAAGTTGTGGTAAAGCTAAGAGATATTGCAATGAAGCAACTAAATGCTTATGTATAATAAAAATCTTGATGCACTTGACAAAGTCATGTAGCAGACACCAGTGATGGGCCTCTCTCCAGATGACCACAAGAAGGATAGGAATCAACGACCACCTAGAAAGATTATGAAATTGCTGATCCCAGCTAATTGATATTTGCTGATTCAGACTAACCAAGCACATTGGAAAATGCTTTTAAGCTTTGTAGGCTTAAAAACAGTATATATCCTTTGCTGAACTTGTAAGTGGCGTGTGGCGTGAGTGGAGCAGTGACTCCCTGGCCACCCAGTGCTGCTTGCTTGCTTTCTTTACAATAAAAGATATAAAAAATCTGGGAATCTTCCCACAAAAAATCGGGGAATGCTCCCCTAAATACCTGGGAATCTTCCCACAAAAATCCGCGAATGTTCCCCAAAAAACCCGGGAAAGGTCCCCCAAAAAACCCAGGAATGTTCCTCAAAAAACCCGGAAAGGTTCCCCAATAAACCCGGGAATGTTCTCCAAAAAAATCTGGGAATGTTCCCCAAAAACCCGGGAATGTTACCCCAGAAACCCAGGATTGTTCCCCCAAAAACCGTGAGTGTTCCCCCAAACACCCAGGAATAGTTCCCCAAAACCCGCCGCGTGTGAGGGTGAGGGCCCCCCCAGCTAATAGTGGAGCATCCCTCCCCGAACCAACCAATCACCGCGCTGCATTCTACCAACTAAGCAATCATCGGCTCCCCTCAGCAACGCCCGCCTCCCCCGCGTCACTTCAGCCAATCAGAGGCGAGCCGGAAGCGTCGCCCCCTCCCCCGCCAGCCCCGGGCCCTCCCTCGGTCTCGGGCGGGTCCTGCGGGAGGCGCTGGGAGGGGCGGGAGCGCTCCGGGAGCTGCTGAGGCGGCCGGGACAGGAGCGGGAGGGGCCCGAGAGGGGATCGTGGGGGAGACCGTGGGAGGATCTTGGGGGGGAAGGTTTGGAGGATCCTGGGGGGATTTTTAGGGGGTCTGGGTGCCCTGAGGGAGTCTGGGGGGAACTGGGTAGGGGTCTTAGAGGGGTCGTAGGGGGTCTGCGGTGGGTTCGCACAGGGTTTTGGGGAGGGGCTGGGGGGTCCTGGAAGGGGCCTGAAGGGGTTTGGGGTGGGGTCTAGGGAGTCTGGAGAGGGGCCTTGGGTGGGGGGATCCTGAGGGGTCCTGGAGGTGTCAGGGAGGGTCTGGGGAGGGGTCCTGGAGCATTGTGGGGGGACCTGGGGGGTGCGGATGGGTCCTAAGAAGCATCTAGAGGGGGGGTCGTGGGAGGGTCTGGGGGGTTTTGGGAAGGGGTTGTAGGAAGATCTTGGGAGGGTCTGGGCAGTCTTGAAAGCTTTGGGGAGGGCTTTTGGGGGGGCCTGGGAGGTCCCGAGTTTGGGAGGAGGGGTCTGGGGGGTCCTGGAAAGGTCCTGGGTAGGGTCGTGGGAGGGGTCAGGGGGAGCTTTGGGGCAGGGTCTTGGGAAGGCTTTAGGGGGGGGGTCTTGGGACATCTTGGGCTGGGCCCGATTGGGGTCTGGAGGCTCTCAGGGAGTCCTGGGTGGTCTCAGGGCGTTCTGGGGGAGTCAGGGGGGCTTTGGGGTTCCAGGGTAGTCCTGGGCTAATCTTGGGGGCTTCTTGGGGCCTTTGGGGTTCCTGGAGGGGTCCTGGGGGAGATTTGGGGGTCACGGGGAGTTCCAGGCCCACCCTGAACCGAGGTCTGGGGGTTTCAGGGACAGGGGGCACAACAGGTCTTACCCCTCCTGTTTTTAAGGGGTCTCCCATGGTGCCCCCTTCCCAAAAAGTTCCCATTTTGGGGATTTGGAGGATATTTGGGGGGGATTTTGGGATTATTTGGGGGGATTTTGGGGAACTTTATTGTGTTTGGAGGGATTTTGAAGCATTTTGGGGGGGCTGTAGAGGGATTTGAGGGGCTTTTTTGCGTTTTGGGGGATTTTGGGAGGTTTTGTTGGGTTTTTTTTGGCATTTTGGGGCATTTTTGGGGTGATTTTGAGGGCCTTTTTGGGTTTGGGAGATTTTGTTGGTAGTTTAGGGGGAATTACTGGGTTTTTAGAGAAAATTATTGGGTTTTTCACAGAATTCACAGAATTATTGGGTCTTGGGGGTGTTTTGTGGATTTGGGGGGGTTTAAGATTTTGGGAGATTTTATTGGGGTTTTGGCGGGGTTTGTTTTTTGGAGGGATTTATTGAAATTTTAGGGAGTTTTTTTAAATTTTGGTGAGCTTCACTGGGATTTTGTAGGATTCTTTGGGGTTTTCAAGGAATTATTCGGATTATTAGGGGGTTTTGGGGGGTTTTAATAGAATTTGGGGGTCTGGGGGGGCTTTGGGGTTGTCCCCGGGTGTGGGGAAGGGCTGAGAGGCACCAAAATCTCCTTTAAACCCCCAAAAGTCCCAATAAAACCCACTAAAACCCAATTAGGTCTCACAAAATCCCATTGGAACACCCTAGAATCCCAATAAAAGCTGACAAAATCTCTTGAAATCCCAACAAATCCCCCAAAATCCCAATTAAGTCCCACAAATCCTCCCCGAAATGTCACCAAAACCACTAAAATTCTCACAAAATCCCCCCAAGACACAAAGAAATTTTGGCAACACCCAAAAAACCCCACAGAACCCCTCAAAAAATCCCCCAAAACCCCCCAAAATCCCCAAAAATGCCAAATCCCCAAAGAATTGCATTATATGCCCCTAAAATCCCAATAAAACCCCCCAAAATTCCAGAGAATCCCACAAAATTCCTAAAACTTCCAGAAGAAAACCCAAAAAATTTCAATAAGCCCCCAAACATCCCCAGAAAAACACCCCCTAAGGCACCAATAGAATCCCCCAAAATCCAAACCCCCCAAAATCCACAAAACCTCCTTAAATTCTGCAACTCCCCCAAAACCTTATAATTCTCTCCAAAAAAACCCCAATCATTCCCCCTAAACTCCCAACAAAATTCCTGATAGACCAAAAACGCCCAAAACCTTTCCCAAAATCCCTTGAGATCCTTGATCCAGGAGTCAGGTGTAAATCAGGTATTTGTAATGGAGCCAGGGCCCCTTTCAGTGTCAGAGAGAGGTTTGTCCACAGGGAGAGAATTCAGGAGCACCACCATAGCTGCTGTAGAGGCAGAGAACATTAAGCAATTGAACACCTTGCCTGGACTATCAGAGAACCCATCTGCAGTAGGACTCCTGAGGGTGGAAGAGCAATGAGTGCCAATTGCCACCTCGACAGCGCACCACCGGCAGTATCGGACGAATTGAGACGCTGTGATCCCCATCCACAGAATGATCTGCAAGCTGGAGAGCCAAGGGGTGGTCGGTGAGGCCCACTCACCGTTCAACAGCCCCACTTGTCCTGTGCACAAGTCTGGCAAAGAATGGAGACTGACTGTGGACTATTGTGGCTTGAATGAAGTGACTCCACTGCTGAGCACTGCTGTGCCGGACATGCTGGAACTCCAGTACGAGCTGGAGTCCAAGGCAGCAAAGTGGTACGCCACTGCTGACATTACTAACATGTTTGTCTCCATTCCTCTGGCAGCAGAATGCAGGCCTCAGTTTGCTTTCACCTGGAGGGGCATGCAGTACACCTGGAATTGACTGCCCCAGGGGTGGAAGCACAGCCTCACCATCTGCCATGGACTGATCCAGGCTGCACTGGAAAAGGGTGAGGCTCCAGAGCCTCAGTACTTGCAGTACATCGATGACATCACTGTGTGGGGGAACACAGCAATGGAAGTACTTGAGAAAGGAGAGAAAATCATCCAAATTCTGCTAGAATCCAACTTTGCCATCAAGAAGAGCAAAGTCAAAGGACCTGCCCAAGAGATCCAGTTCCTTGGAGTAAAGTGCCAAGACAGACGGCATCAGATTCCCACTGAAGTCATCAACAAGATCACCGTGAGGTCTCCATCAACCATCAAGGAGGAATCACAAGCTTTCCTAGGCACCATAGGTTTTTGGAGAATGCACATTCCTGAGTACAGTCAGATCGTGATCCCTCTACCTGGTCACCCACTAGAAGAATGATTTCCACTGGGGCCCTGAGCACCAACAGGAGATCGCTCATGCAGTGGCCCTTGGCCCAGTCAAGATGGGACCAGAGGTGAAGAATGTGCTCTACTCTGCAGCTGGGAACCATGGCTTGTCCTGGAGCCTTTGGCAGACAATGCCTGGGGAGACTTGAGGCCGACCACTGGGATTCTGGAGCCAAAAGTACAGAGGTTCCAAAGCCAACTACACTCCAACAGAGAAGGAAATCTTGGCTGCCTATGAAGGAGTCCAGGCTGCCTCAGAGGTGATCAGCATGGAAGCACAACTCCTCCTGGCACCCCGACTACCGGTGTTGGGGTGGATGTTTAAAGGAAAGGTTCCCACCACCCACCACACCACTGACGCAACATGGAGTAAATGGATTGCCCTCATCACACAGCGCACCTGTACTGGAAACCTGAATTGCCCTGGGATTTTGGAGATAATTACAAACTGGCTGGAAGGTGAAAACTTTGGTCTCATTGAGGAGAGGAGCAGGAACAAGGGACATGTGCTGAAGAAGCTCCACTATACAACCAACTACCAGCAGAAAGAACACACTGTGCTCTTTTCACTGACAGTTCTGTGGGAATCCTTAAAATCAGAGGGTTTTGGGAAAGCTGCAAAAGTCAGGCCTCAGAAACTGCAGAATTGTGATTAGAGCTAAGTGGTAGCCATAAGACTTGTCAGTAGAAAAGTTATATGAGAAGTAAAAAGTAAAGACAAATAGAACAATGGTCTGTGTATTAACACTTGACTAGAATAACTCCCTAAACTACAGAAAAGTACATCTTGAAAGATATTAGGAAGTTCAATGCTTAATAATGAAGCTCTGTGCGTTGTCTTTTAAGGCTTACAAGCAGGTATTGTATTCTAAATAAGCAAGTTGTTGTTTTAACCAAACATATGTGTGCTTATAATGGTTGGATAGAACTACTGTCAATATGCTTTTGCTTTGTGTGACTGGTCAAAAAACTTTTAAATTAAGTTGTAACATTAAGTTCTTTGGCTGCTACCAAGGACGTGAGCTGCTGGCATCTGCCCATTGTCCTAACCTTGTAATGAGACTGATGCTGGAAAATAAACAGCTCGAGATGTGTTCCACAGCAGTCCTGTCACGTTTGTAATTTTGTACATAAACCCGCAGCTGGCATTATGGTTTTCCTTGCAGGGAAAAGTTTCTCTATTAATTCTTCCCTCAGCTACTGTATATTTGAACTGGCTATTGCAGCAACCAGAATGTTTGCAAATTGCACTCAAAAATTTTACTGGGCGAATTTCAATTCATTACCCTAAACATAAGCTGTTACATTCCTCTTTTAACTTAATTCCTAAACCTTTAAAAAGTAGTATACCCCTTAATGCACTAACCATATTTAGCAATGGATCAGGACGGTCCCATAAATCGGTTATAACCTGGCAAAACCCTGTAACACATGATTGCGAATCTGACATCGAAACAGTAGAAGGTTCACCCCAAATAGTTAAATTAGCTACAGTTGTTAGAGCTTTTTCTAAGTTTATGTGCCCTTTTAATTTGGTTACTGATTCTGCTTATGTTACAAGGTATCATTAAGAGAGCTGAAAATTCATTCCTAAGGACAATTACTAATCATCAGTTATACTCTTTGCTTAAAACTTTAATTTTTATTCTTTCTCAGAGACAGCATCCCTATTGTGTCATGCATATACATTCTCATACTTCTTTGCCAGGATTCCTAGCAGAAGGTAAAAGACAAACTGACACCCTTGTGATGACCATACAGACCACACTTCCAAACATCTTCAAACAGTCATGGCTCAGCCATGCATTCTCTCACCAAAATGCTCCTGCACTAACATGCAGTTTAATACCACCAGAGACCAATCGTCACTACATGCCCTAACTGCCAGAAGTATTCTCTGCCTTCTATTAGGGCAGGAGTAAATCCTAGAGGGCTTCACAGTTCACAGATTTGGCAAAGTGATGTTACCCATTATGCATCTTTTGGTTCCATGTTTCAATGGACACTTTCCCAGGAGCAATCTTTGCCTCTGCTCGCATACGTGAAGTGCCAAAAGATGCTATGAAACATTTCCTACAAGCATTTTCAACTCTGGGCATCCCACAAGAAATAAAAACAGATAATGGGCCTGCCTATGTCTCCCAGAAAACATAGCAATTTTTAAATCATTGGGGAATCAAACATATGACAGGCATTCCACACTGTCCCACAGGCCAATCAATTATTAAAAGAACACATGGGTCTCTTAAATGCCTGCTAGAACAACAGAAAGGGCAAATACAGACCCTATCTACAATGAAAAGGCTTGCTAAGGCCACATATGCATTTAATTTTTTGAATAATTCTTTTATGAAACCAAATCCCCAAGTTATCAGGCACTTTTCTAATACAACACAGGCATAATTAAAGGAGAGACCCCCAGTGTTAAAAATCTTAGTGTTAAAGATCTTGAGACAGGCCAAATTATAGGACCCTTTCCTCTGATTACTTGGGGGGAAGAGTATGCTTGTGTCCCTACAGGTAGAGGACTTTGATGGGTTCCAGCAAATAACATTAAGCCATACCTGCAGCCTCTACAAGAACACAAGAAGCTCTACAGGAGGAGCCCTGGGAAGAATCTACAGAAGGAATCTTGAAGCTTGTGAATAGCCATCCCTCACCTCCTACCTATTGCTGATTATTCCCACCAGTTTCTTAACTCCTTAAGCATTATTAATTTTTAAGTCCTATCCACAGGTTGTTCCACCAGACCTGACTCCTAAAGGACTCCTGCTTGCTATACCCATCCTGGTTGATGCCATGCTCCTTGCTAAGACCTGGGAAGTCCCGCAGCCGAAGAAAAATGTCTGGGTTATGTTAGCTAATATCACTAAAGAGGAAACCCTGTGTCAGTCAGTAGCCACCCCTTCTTCATCTGCTTAGCTGGGTTACAAACTAGTGTGGCCACTAACCAAGGATGCCATCCGTGTATTGTGTCCCCGCAATGAATGGATTCACAATCCTGTTGATAACTGGGATTACTGGGCCAAGAACCTACCACACACAGCGCTAGAACCCCAAGAACTGGAAATTCTGGGCTCTGTTAGAATGGATTTTTGTGTTAAATTTCATTATATTAAAAAGATTCCCAAATTAATGCGAAATATCATTGATACTCAGGCTATAAGAGAACAACCAAATACATGGTGGGATGTTTCCCCACATCATTCAGTCTATAAAAATGGAAGTACCTGGTATAACTACACCCTACCCATCCATGGTCCAGTGATTTCTCGGAACAGTTACCATCTGGGATGTTTCTCATTTTTGGAGACAGAGCAGGGCCCGCCATTCTATCTCACATTAAGGGTAGACCATGTAGCATGGGGAGGCTTACTGTGCTAGCACCTGAGTTTGCCTTAATTCATGACTGAAAGATTAAGCATAAGAGATTTATCCATCAATTTGAATCAGATTGCAAAGACGAAATTAACTTTTGGAGTAAAGGAAAAATAATAACAGCCTCAATATTGGCACCTGGGGGTGCTGTGGCAAAAGCTTTAAAAATGTTGGACAATCTAGGGTATGAGTAGGCAAACCAATGCCATGTGTCGAGCACTGAATGAGCTACTGACAGATGCTGACAGTACCAGGCATGCTACTCTGCAAAATAAAGCTGCAATTGACTTCCTGCTGTTAGCACAAGGATGTGGTTGCAAGGACTTCTGTGGCATGTGCTGCATGAATCTTTCATATCACAGTGAGTCCATATACAAGAACATCCAAATTCAGAGGGAGGCAAAAAACTGCAAGTGGAGGATGACAAGGACTGGTTCAATGGCCTGTTAAGAAAAAGGAACTTATCTGGTTGGGCTCTCTCTCTGGTCAAAACGGGTTTACCGATTTTTGTAATTGTTGTTTTGTTTATGTTGTTACTCTGTTTTATGAGTTGTCTGTTAAGAGTTTTTCAGAAATCTTTACAGAAGATTTTTTTTAGTTCAACAGAAAGGGGGAGATGTGGGAAAGCAACTGGCTGGGATAAGCAGTGGTTTAGCCTTAGTGGCATATACAGGAGAAATCAGCCTGAGACCACGGGAAGCAGGATACTGAAAGGGAGATATTTGGTCAGGTCATGGCGAGAAAAGTGTGGACATGGGAGTTGGTATGTTAATGGAATTATTCTATAATAGGTCATGTTTCTGGTTCTTGCTCACAGTTGGTTCAGGACCTGTCACATATAAGGTCGTGTTCCGAGTTCGCGCTTGTTTTTGGACCCCTGTCCTCAAAATACCCCTATATATTGTTGCATTCACCAAGCTCCTTGTCTTTGGATCTTGCCCCTCAGATTGTGTGGTTTCTGTGTTTGTTGTTTTGCTATTAAAGCAATTGAGTCAGGAACAGAAGTGAAGGCAACACAAACTCTAACTCTCTTCAGCAAGCTAATACCAAGTTTATTAGAAACCCATTCCTTTTTATACACTGTTCCAATACAGGTGGACCTGATTGGTCATTTAATCAATACACCATCACCATTGGCTAATTAAGAAGATGCCCTTTGGTAAACATCTTATGAAAAAACAACTGTTCAAAACACCAGCTGCAAGATTGTTTTAATTATTTCTCACAGTCTTCTCAAAACTCTCCAGAACAATTCCTGGGAAAGTTTATCTGGCTTTCTCTCTCTGACCAGGCTGTTGCATCCACATTGAAGTTCTTCATCTTTCGGACAATTCCATTGTTCCCAGCCCTCTATTTTTGCCATGCTCCCCCTGGCTAGACAGGACTTGGGGTCACAGAGAGGTGAACTGTGACACCCAGCTGTGTCCCAGCAGTGCCCATGGCCTGTCCCTGCCTGTGGTCACAGCATGGACACGCAGCAGGACAGCTGCCAGAGCACCCAGGCCTTGGACAAGGACAATAAAGGAGAGAGCGGAAGTGGAAAAAGTGTAGCTCTCAAAGGACCAGTGCTGTTGCTCTCTGGCAGTGCTGCTGGGTTAAGACTTTTTCTCTTGACTTCTGCATGCAGACACTGCCCCGTGCAGCTGAAGAAGAGGTAACAGAGGGAGGATTTTTGACAAATAAGTCTCTGCAGGAACATTTACTTTATTTAAACACACACAGGGCATGATTCCTAATTTACACAGTCTGTGAGTCAAGTTAAAGAGGTAGACAGTGAATTCAAGATGGGATGATGACAAAATTTTCAGTGTGAAAATGATCACATGAAAAAGTAGAAAAGCCTGTCCCTGTCACTCCCAGCATTATTAAAAGCTTTTGAAGGCAGGCTGGGATGTAATGTGTTACATAGTAAATGCTTTGCAGAAGGAAATAGAAAGGTTTTAACTTCTGAAAAGCATCCAGCCATCACTTTCCTCTGAGCATTCTTGAAGCTCCTGGTTCCTCAGGCTGTAGATAAGGGGGTTCAGTATTAGAGGCAACACTGAGTACAGAACTGACAGTGCCAGATCCAGGGATGGGGAGGAGGTGGAGGGAGGCTTCAGGTAGGCAAATATGGCAGTCCTGATAAACAGGGAGAGCATGGCCAGGTGAGGGTGGCAGGCGGAAAAGGCTTTGTGCGGTCCCTGCTCAGAGGGGATCGTCAGCACAGCCCTGAAGATCTGCACATAGGAGAAAACAATGAATGGAAAACAACCAAATCTGAAATAGATGGAAAACACAAGAACCCTAAGTGGCCTGAGGTGGGATTTGGAGCAGGAGAGCTTGAGGATCTGGGGGATTTCACAGAACTGTCCCAGAGCATTGCCCTGGCACAGGGGCAGGGAGAATGTATTGGCTATGTGCATGAGAACGTTGAGAAAGCCCCTTGCCCAGGCAGCTGCTGCCATGTGGGCATAAGCTCTGCTGCCCAGGAGGTCCTGTAGTGCAGGGGTTTGCAGATGGAAATGTAGCACATGATGGAGAGAAGAGCAAGCTCTGTTGAAAAGCAAAAGACAAAGAGGAATACCTGAGTAGCACATCCTGTGTAGGAGATGTTCCTGGTGTCCCAGAGGGAATTGTCCATGGCTTTGGGGACAGTGGTGCAGATGGAGCCCAGGTCGCTGAGGGCCAGGCTGAGCAGGAAGAAGAACATGGGCGTGTGCAGGTGGTGGCCGTAGGCTACGGCGCTGATGATGAGGCCGTTGCCCAGGAGGGCAGCCAGGGAGATGCCCAGTAAGAGGCAGAAGTGCAGGAGCTGCAGCTGCCACGTGTCTGCCAGCAGGAGGAAGTGCCTGATGGAGCTGCTGTTGGACATTTGCTGTATCTGGACACTGGGACCTGTTAATGGATAAGGGACAGTGACAAGTCAGGAGAGGCTGCTTTGAGCCAAACCTGAGCCATTCCCTGCAGACTGTCCTGCTGGGACTCACTCACTCTTGTTCCTGCTCTGGAAGACCTTCACCCAGGTCCCTGCCTGAGCTCCAGATGTGCTGTCTGAGTGTGCCAGGAGCAGCCAGGCCTGTGCATGGGGGGGTCTTGAGGAGCCATCCCTGCCCCGCTGCCCTGGGTTTGTGGCCATGTGGCAGAGGGACAAAGCTGGATATTCAAGATTTGTCAGTGGAATCACACCTAATGCAGAAAGACTTGGTAGCATCTGTACTCACACTTCCAAAGGAAACAGATGGTAGGAGTTGGTTTTAGGAATTTTTTCCTACCCACACATCATTCCTGGTTCTCTGAGGTCAGAAATCCCCAGCATTTCTGCTGCATTCAGAAGTTTGAGATGTGAGAGGCAAAGGATTCCTTGTGGCTTAGGGAAGGTGAGGGGCTGGATGGGCTTGTCCCCAGCTGCCCTGGCTTTGCACCTTTGGCTGCAATCAGAGCACAGTCACACTCCCGGGTTACCCTGGGATAAACCAGACCCTGCCCAGAGCAGAGGGATCCCTGGGTCTCAGCACCCCCTTTTTCCAGGGACATTCACCCAGTGGGCAGAAGGAGACAGATAAAGCAAAGGGAAAAGGAAAAAAAGGCTCCCTAAGAACTGCGGTGGCCCCATAAATTCTTGCGCACAAAGACCCAAAGAAGAAAAGAGGATTGGTAAAGTATTCTTTTGGGGAGGGCAGGGCAAATACAGGGAATGAACGTGTATGAATGAGAGGCGGGCTGGTTATTCCAGACCTGCAAAGTGAGTGAGTGGTTTCTGAGGGCTGTGTTTCTGATCTTTGATGAGAAAGACAGCCAGCGAGGAGACAAAGCAAGAGATAAAAGGAGTGAAAGAAACCCCCTAGGGTAACTGGGATGGGGTCCCAGAGTCAGACCCCTTGGAAGAAGGGAGCTGAAGGTTTTCCTGGCACAATCCACAGGGAAAAAGTGGACTCCCTACAAAGTTGCCGGATTGAGGATTGTCCAAGAGCATCTGGGGTTGGACAACACTCCTGGATTGAGGGATGCCCAAGAAAATCCAGGGTTGGCCAATAACATTTTGAGACTTTACAGTATCCGTGGGTGGATATTAACAAGTGACTTGAAAGTAAAAGGTACCTTGTTGTTGTCTAGTTGTGAGTGAGAATGAATGAGATATTAAAGATACAGAAGTGAGTGAACGTGAATGAATGAAAGTATATGTGATATAGATTGTTGATTTAAAATTTAACTTTATTTTCTGGAGGAAGGTGGATTGCATTATACTAATGAAGAGGAAGGATTTCTGTGCTGTGAAGAGTGGGAGGTGTCAGGGGAATGGTTTGGAGCTCGGACATGTGGGCGGGGTCCTGGGGAAATGAGACAGCGAACCAGAGAAACGGGCTGGGACCCTCAGGAAATGTTGCCTCTCCCTGTCTCCAGTTTCTCTGCTCATGCCAGGAGCTCCAGTCTCCCTACTCGTATCTGCTTCTCTGACTGTGTCAGGAACTCTAGCCCTCCCTGCCCACTCCCGTCCCCACCGTGACTCTGGAGCCGCCTGCTCCTGCTCCTACCTCTGTTTCTTTGTTGATTGCGGCTTTCCTGCTGGCTCCGCTCCTAACTCTGTCCTTTATTGGTTCCAGCCTCACTGCCGACCCCCGCTCTTGTCTCCGTGATTTCAGCTCCTGCTGTATCTATGGGAGGGGTTCAGAGTCCCGGTGTGGTCAGGGTCCCGGGAAGGGACTAGGGATGCCTATTTCTGCTGCAGCGGGGAGAGCACCCTCACTTAGAGGGAGAATTGGAGGTGCTTCAGGGGGTGTGCCCTATGAAGGAGTGGGAAGATCATGGGCTCTGTTTTCTGGGGGAAGAATGCTGTCTGGAGCCTTTGATAACTTGGGAAGCGGGCCCCCAGGAGTAAGTATTGGCGTTTGTGGTTGATTCTGGGGCAGAGAGAACTTGTGTGGTGGAGATTCCAGGTGGCTGGCTGGTGAGTCACTGGTCCCGTTAGCGCAGGGCCCGTACTTGCTGGAGGGGCAAGGGACAGCGTTGAAAGCGCTGCTGTGAAAAGAGGGAGAGGGTCCAGCACGAGCGATAAGACCAGGGCAGAGATAGCCTTAATCTCTTGCTAGTTCTCCAAATCTCACAAAGTTGTTCAAGCAAGATTCTTTCTTTTCCTTCCTTCCTTCCTTCCTTCCTTCCTTCCTTCCTTCCTTCCTTCCTTCCTTCCTTCCTTCCTTCCTTCCTTCCTTCCTTCCTTCCTTCCTTCCTTCCTTCCTTCCTTCCTTCCTTCCTTCCTTCCTTCCTTCCTTCCTTCCTTCCTTCCTTCCTTCCTTCCTTCCTTCCTTCCTTCCTTCCTTCCTTCCTTCCTTCCTTCCTTCCTTCCTTCCTTCCTTCCTTCCTTCCTTCCTTCCTTCCTTCCTTCCTTCCTCACTGTTAGGAGGGGGACTTTTGTTCTGGGAAACTGTTAGGTGAATAGGTCTGTGATGCTAAAACAGTTAAACTTTGCTCAGGGGTAAAAAGCAATAGATGTGATTCATCTTGTATCAAAATTGGCCTGGCCTTTCTTGTTTAACTAACTGTAGCTCACAGAAAGAAGAATTTGCCTCTGAAACTGTTAGCACAGCTGGATACAAGAAGCAGAGGCAGCTGTGGGAAAAAGCTTTTTTATAAACCCAGAATGTTTTGGGAAATGCTGGGGTAGTATTGTATTCCTTTTGCCACTGTCCTTGTGCTATTAAGTCCTTTTCAGGTACTATTGAAGCAGCAATCTGAACCAGGAAAAGAGGGTGGATTCATGCCAGCAGAATCAACTTGTGAAAGAACCTGAGGAATGGACTGCAGAATTGTTAAGACTGAAAATCACAGACAAAGACTCTCTCTAACTAGTTAAAGTTAGAAAGTGGTATGTTTATTATGCCAGTGGGTGGCATGGGGGGGTGAGGGGGGAGTCATTCCCGAAATGTGTGACCACATCGCACAAGGATTTTTGCCTTCTATTTATTTCCCAAAATAATACATATGCACAACCCCAGCACCTCCCATCCCCACTCTGTATTAAAATGAGGTTATTAACCTTTTATGCGTGCACAGTTCTTCTCTTGAATTGTGTCAGTGGTCTCAAATTGGGTCAGTGGTCCCAGGGATGAAGTGAGGAATGTCTTCATCAGGTCTCTGTGACCCTCTGGCACGATCCAAGGCCCCCTGCTTCATGATGGATTGACATGGAGTCCAGGTGCTGGGCATTGTTCTACTGGTTTCAATATGTTCCTATAATGGTTCACTTGCTCCACTTCCTTTTACAATTGAGCTGATAATATAACAAATAGCTTTATCTTAAGCATTTAATAATAATTAACTTATCGTTGGTGTATCTAACTTCAATTTGTATTTGTTCTAACCCTCAGCTCAAATCTTAAATTTTTAAAATCAATTCACTATCACATCTAAACTGATACCAAATTGACTTTCAAAGGGGGACTGGGTGGGTAATGGTTTGGGAAGACCCAAATGATCCAAGGAATGCACAAAGAATCACACCTAATTGGGAAATAAGGCAAAGCTTACATCAGTGGTTTCAAGTGCTGCCTGGACAAGTCCTTAGATGCCCCCAATACCCTTCCTGGGGAGGAATACTTCCACTTCAAACAGGAGGATCAAGACTGTTTCAGTCAGAAAGTTCTCATATTCTGGCCTTAGCCTGTGACTTGTATAAAGAAAAGGAGGAATTACAATTTCCATCAGTGCCATACCACATAACCTGTCTGATTCATCCCAATACTGGACACGCTAGCTGGGTTATATGTAAATGTTTAAATTGTGGGAATAATTGGTATTGTATTTCACAAAATTGACCCTCTCATTGCAGGAAGTGTCGAGTACCAAATCTATCCCCTTTCCAGACTGAACTCAAAACAACTGAAATAATAACTTTGCTTTGTGGATGGGAATTATTAGTACCTGTTGAATGGGAGATACCTGTGGAATGGTGGTGTCTTAGGTTGATAAGGAAGTGAGGTTTTTGGGAAGTTGTAGTCAAACTAATCAGTATTTAAATTTAAATTTTAGCACTTGGGGTAGCTACTGAAGACATGGATATGCTTCTGAGAACACGGGGGTTAAACACAGGGCTGAGGTAGGCTGGAGCCCCTGTAGGACGGAGGGATGGAGTAACACTGAAAGGCATCAGGCAGCCCCCCTGGGGGAGAAAGAGAGAGGAAGAAAGCTTGTACTTGTGCCTGTGCCACTTTAAAATTTGATATCATGTGCTGGCAGCATGGCTGAGAAGGAGAAGGAGGGGTGCGGTGAGAAGGTGCCCAGCTGCAGTAAGAGTTCTGGGCAGGCAGAGGCCAAGAGTTTAACCCTTTTCTTGGATAATGGAAACTTTGCAAATACTGATTTTCTTGGATCTAAATAAGAAGAAAGACAGAAATTAAATAGAAGGAAATGGGCAAGTGTGATGAAAGTTTGTACAAGTAAAACATGTCAAAAAATGTTAAAAAGAATTCTAGGTGGAAGGAAATAATAGACTGACTTTTGTCTGGACTCTTTTTTTTGTACAGCCATAGAACCGAACCATTTTTTCCCTGTAACACAAAGGCTGCATTTAAAGGGAGGCAATGGCTTGGAGCCAAGAGAGTATGGTAATATTATGTAAAAGAATGCATAAACAAAGACAGATAAGGAGGGTGTGGTAGTGCCCTCTGTCTTCAGTAGAGATCTCTGTTCTCAAAACCCCTTGGACCCAGGGGGTGAATTTGAAAAAGACTGGTTGCTTTTTTGAAGCGACTGTTGCTTTTTTGAAACTGAACAAAACATCCTTTAAAGGGGAACCCTAGAAGCAGTTCTGGTCCATGTGCAGTAGTGAAAGCACTAGACATAGAAAGAAGAAGTCACGAAGGCAAATGATCTCCGGGCGGTGCCACGTGTGACACAGAAACACAAGAGGTTTCAACTGTGTTCCCTGGGGAAGCCTATAGTACAATAAAGATTCCTCTCTCCTTGATGAACTGAAAGGTGATTATCTGAGGATTAGTAACCGAATTGAGAATCTAAAGTTTTATTTCATGCTATGGTAAAAATTAGAGGAGGACGACTGTTTTTAAAAGTGTTTTAAAATTCTGAGTTCTGTGTGTGTTCCTTTCTACATACTGTAAGTTAATAAAGTTTTTTTTTTTCTTTATTCCTAAACTAGAGCCTGCTTTGCTCTATTTCTACTCACATCTCACAGCAGCCATTAAAAAAAATATATTTTCATAGGAGCACTGGCATTGTGCCAGTGTCAAACCATGACAGGTGGGAAACTATAGTTAAGGAGTGTCAAAAACAATTTGAGTGGAAATTAGCAAAAAGGAAGTTACAAGAATATAGAGGGCAAGCCTAGCTTGGCTGCTGTACTCACCACTGAGAAAATCATATACACCTGCTATTGGTAGCAACCCCATAGGCAGGCAAGGTGGTACCAGACCTCTGTTCTTCCTTTTTCTGTCACTCATTTGTTGTCTCTTCCCTTTTGGGATACTGGCAAGATCGTGTCACAAATGCTACTGAAAGCACTACACAGAAAGAAGCCAAAGTTCCTTTTTTATTGCACATATCCATGTCAACAGTCACTGTTATAACCCATCCAAATTAAGTACCTGTAGGCAAAAAGGGGGGGGGGGGGGGGGGGCAAAATATTGGATTGCAAGAAACTTAGGAAAAAGTGATAATAGACAGAGAATTTAATGTCCAAAAGGAGAGCGATGGATTTGTTTCACATTTGACCTCAGGGATATAGTCCAAGATTTGGTAAAAGAACAATTGGTAAAGAAAAAGGTAAAACCAGCACAGCAATCTAACTCTGCATTGGCCTTTCATACATGCTGAATCATATTATAAGACAACCAAATACAGAGATGATAACAAACAAAGCTGCTCAGGCATTGGAATCAATATCAAGTCAGCAAAGCCAAACTGTAGTGTATCAGAATAGGTTGGCTTTAGACTGTTTATTGGCTAAAGAAGGGGGTGTTTGTGGAAAGTTTATAATATATCAGTGTCATGGTTCAACACTGGCACAATGCCAGTGCCCCCATGAGGATACCTTCTCCCTGGTTTCTGCTGTAAGATGTTATCAGGAATAAGCAAAGCAGGCTCCTACTTAGGAAATGAAGAAAACAAAACTTTATTAACTACACTACAACTATAGATAAAAAGGAACACACACAGGAAAAATTAAAACCTTACAAATACATTTCCTCCTCCCCACCAAATTTCCAATACAATATATCTATTCCCCAAATCACCAACTCTCGGTCCAGCACCACCCTTCAGACAATCCATCCTCAGTTCATCAAGAGGAGAGGAGTCCTTCTTGTACCATGGGCTTCCCCTAGAAACACACCTGAAGCCTTGTGTGTTTCCATGTCACTCGTGGCACTGCCTGGAGTACATCTGCCATCGTGACCTCTTCCTTTTCATGTCCAGCGCTCTCACCACTGAACATGGACCAGAGATGCTTCTAGGGTTGTCTTTTTAAGGATGCTTTGTCCTGATCCAAAAAAGGCACAGTCTCACCTTTGGGACACCTGTCCCCACAATCTCTCCTTTGGGACACCTGTCCCCCCCATATTTTTTCACCCCCTGGGGCTGAGGGGCACCAACACCAAACCCTCTTGGTTCTGAGGCATTGCCTGCCCCTAGAATGCAGTCTCTGTATCACAAGGAACATGGTTCTGTCCATGGCAGTACAAAAAGAGTCCAGCAAAAGCCACTCCATCATCTCTTCCCACTAGGATTCTTCTCTATTCTTCCAACATCTCTCACTTGCCCAGACCTCTCTCACACTTGCCCATTTCCTTCCTCATCTTCCACTCTATCTTCTAGGAAAGGTCAATGTTCTGTAAAGTTCTCATTGTCCAAAAAGGGGTTAAAAGCTCCTACAAGCGGCCGGCTGCACCCCCCCTTCTTCTCCGTCCCAGCCGTGCTGCCGGCACAGGCCCATGTTTATCAAGGTTCAAGGTCACAGTCCCAGGCACCGGCTCTCTCTCTCTCTCTCTCTGTCTCCCGGGGGGGCTGCCCAATGGCTCCCGGTGTCTCTCTCTCTCTTTTCCACCCTTCCAGCCCCGGGGTCAGGCCTACCTCTCCCAGCCACATGGCTTTTCCCCTCCACCCGCCCAGCCAGCAGCTGGGCCGGGGCAGAGACCCGAACTCTTTCCCGCCGGAAACCCAAAAGGACCCTCCCAGGGGAGAGCCCTGCTTTTAACCCCGTGTTCTCAGAGGCGGATCCATGTTCTAATGGCCAGGTTAAATGCCAATATTAAAATCTGAATATCCATTGGCCCAAACACAACATCCCAAAAAACACATTTCCTGTCAAACCACGACAATCAGATTGTTGAAAATAGATGATAACGGGGATGTTGTCCTGGAAAAAGCAAAAGACATCAGAAAAATAACCCAGGTACCAGTCCAGAAATTGGAAAACAATGTTAAAACCTAGCTGGTGGGGTAAAGTATTGGGGGATAGATTGGTGAAGAAATCGGGCTTCTTCCTTTTATGTGTTACAACTGGTTTGATATTTCTTCCTTGTTTAATCCCCTGTTTTTTTGACTAATTACCAGCATAGTCCAAAGAAAGCAAGTGAACAAGAAATATTGCTCAAGTATAAAGAGGAGGAATTGCTATAGATAAATATTATATTAGCTTTTTGCAAATATTAAAATAGATTTTATATGTGTAGTGTTAAAGTAACTTTGTTATAAAGATATAGTTTTTATTTCTGTTGTTAATTAAGCTTAGACATAGTAGTGAAATAGCTGATAGAAGTGTGCTTGTGTTAAACTGCCTTCTTGGATAGGATAACATCCAATGAACATGTGATGAAGACACTTGCTACAGATCTGCCAACTATCAGCACTCACTGTCTAAAGACAATGTGGGCCAGGGCCAAAACTGAAGATGATGAAAAAAAAGGACTAAAACCACAACCAAGAATTTGCATGCTCTAAAAAGGCAGATCCAAGGAGGGGCCAGGCTAAACAGTTCTTGGAACATATACTAGTTTGGGGGAAAGTTTGCTATGTGTAAGGGTCTATGAATATGCAGCAGGCTGGTGTAAGGGAAAAGGTATTTAAGGGGTATCCCCAAAGATAACAGGGTGTCTAAGATGCACCCGGCCATAATAACCTTTGATCTATGCTCCTGGTCTCCCATTGTCCTTTATTAAACTTTTTACATTTCCACAGCAGAGTGAATATGTTTTTCACACACGTGCACAGTGATCCAAGGGCCTGGCAGGTAACAGCTCCACACATCTCTTGGCAATCAGTGGCAAAGCAAACCAGACTGTTTTTGTCCTCCCTGTAGCTCTGCACAGGGACCATTAGAAGGGAAAATGCAGTCCTTGTGCTGGAGCTGAGCTGGAGACCTGGTCTGCCACTATTGGGCTCCATCCAATCCCTTTTCTGCTCGTCTGATTGACGTCTAGGGCCCTCTGAAGAACACTGACAGCCTGGTCTGGCCTCCAGGGAAGGAAAAGGAGCCCCTGGAGAAGCTGTACCAGGTGATGCTGCTACTGGAGACACCAAGGACTACCTCAAGGATGACAATCTCTTCCTTAACCTGACTACTGGCAAGCTGAAGACTGACTTCAGTTCTGGCACCTTCTTCAAAGACACACTCTACACCCAATTTGCAGGTGAGTCCATAGCCAGAGGGATGCTCCCAGATCTGGGAGCACACCCTGGCCGGGCACCAAAAGTTCCCCCCTTTCCTGGGGTAGATGCAACAAATTCTTCAGTCGGCTGCCAAGCTGCTTTTTGGCAGGGCTCAGGGGGATGTAATAAAACGGGAGTCAGCTCCTGGTCCTGCCAACAGCATCCACTGTGCCCTGGGTTGGGGGGCAGACAGCCTGACCAAAACAAAACCCCATGGGGAAGCAGAAGTGGGACTCCAAAAGACATGCACTGGCTCCTTTGATTTGCTGGTGAGGAAGGGCTTGGGCTACTCCACTCTGCTTGTCCCTGGCTGCACAACAGTAATGTCTCAGGGGTGCTGTGGGAGGCTACGGTGTCATTCAAAGCTACTCTGAAGCCCTCAGCTACCCTCACTGCTGTGTTGCCACTCTTTTTGCCTTGTCCCTCCAGCAGGATGAGCTCCATGACTGCTCTTTACCCTCCCCACTCTTGCCAGCCCAACCTCCTACCTCAGTGAGATTCAGGCTGAAGCTGATTTGTCACCTGTAGCCCAGCAGCGCCGTCCCCTCCGTGGGGAACTCCAGCTCCAGAGCCCAGTGCACAGCAGTGTGGGCTGGAGCAGCTGAGCTGCACTCCTGGCTTGGCTGTTTGTGGGAACTAAATCCTGCCTGTGCACAGTTCTCCCTGCAGGATGGCCCCAGGGCAGAGCCCAGCCAGGCTCCCGCTGCATCCCCTGCAGCCTGGGGCAGAAGATGGTCGCAGAGCAGCTGCCAGAGCTGAGGTTTCTGGGGAGCACCCAGAGCTGTGACTCCAGGCAGCATTTGGAAGGGCTGTGTTCTTGTCTCCCGAACCTTGTGGGGAGAACAACCTGTGCTGCTAGGCCAGCACTGCCCCTCTGCACAAGAACAAGGCTGAAGGGCTTTCCCATTCCAGAGGAGCCGGCGTTGAGCCTTGACAGGGCCTGGCAGGGCTGGAGCTGGATCTCACTCATCTGGGACTCGCTGCCCACACAGCCCCGCTGCACTTCCTTATCCAGGGGCAGATGGGTCTGTCTGTGCAAGGGGCTCTTGGATGTCTATGTATCCCCGGATAAGGAACAAACACAGAGATGGAAAGTGTCACACAAAGTGTCTGCACTCTCCATCCTTTCTATACAAAAACCATATCTGCACACCCCATGTAGAGATCTATGAAAAATCTATGGAGGGACAGAGGTTTCCCACACACCTCTAACTCCGGCAGCACTTCCCTGATGAGAAGTGACCAGTGGATTTTTTTCTCAGCTCTGCGTACAGAGTAGCTATCCAAGAGCTGAAGGGAGCAGCATTTAGAAACAGTTTCAAGATTTCGAGGCAGGAAAGGGAGCTGATGGCCATTCCTGGAACATGCAGTGTTCATCAGGAGCGAGGGCTGGTTCTTTAGGAATAAGGAATAATGGAGACAGAAGAGTATGGAAAAATCCCAGCTCTCCATGGATTTGTGCTAAGAGGGGAGCAGCAGAAACTCTTTGCATCTGGTTTTGTGGACACAAGGTCAAAGGAGCTGCAGTGGCAGAGGGTGACAGGGCTGGTGGCAGGTGAAGTCCTGTTTCATGACATCCCAGAGTGGCACAGGACAAAGCTCGAAGCACCCACAGTCACACTGATGAAATGTGTGCCATGTTGCGCATCCTCTAGGAAAAGCTACTGTCCCACAGTCTGTGGGAGATATTTCAGGTCTAAGTTTCAAACTGCAATATTTTTACACTCAAGACCAGTCATGCTAGAGGTGAATGGGAGTGGCTAAGAGCAACTAGAATCATGCTGCAATCTGCTGAGAGCAACTGGAAGTGAACGGAAACACTGAGGGTAACTGGGATATACTGGGAGAGACTGGGAATAACTGAGATCATAAAGCAACCTTAAAGGGAGTTACTGGAATAATACTGGAAGAATCTGGGACTGACTGGAAGCATACTGGGTTACTGGGAGCAAAACTGGGACCATGCTGGGAACAAATGGCGTCATACTGAGAGTGACCATGTTCATACTGGAATCATACTGGGAGGGACTGCAGCCACAATGGGAATAATCATACCGGAGGTAACTGGAACCATATTAGGAGCGAATGAGAACCTCTGGGACCATGCTGGGGTCACAGTGGTATCATACTGGGAGTGACTGGGATCATAGTGGGAATTACTAGAACCATACTGCGGGTGACTGGGAACCATTCTGGGAGTGACCTGAACCCTGTCTGGGTGGAATTTGGTGAACAGGCTCAGCTGGGCTCAAAGTTGTTCCACCCCAGGGCTGCCCTGGAACTTGCTGCTGCCCCAGCCCCACAGAGCCGAGGGACACAGGAGAGACAGGGAACATGGAACAGACAGGGGAGATGGCATGGCCGAGGGCCACTATTCTCCAGCAATTTGGGCTGTTGAGCACAGGCTGTTGCCCTTGGGGTCCCAGAAAAGGCAAAATGACAAGCAAAAATAACCCTAATAAAACTCCTTTCCTCCACCTCTCTCTCCTTCCCAGGCTTTACTTTATCCCCAACTCCCTCCCTCCTCCCCACCACTGGTGCAGGGACAATGGGAGGCAGGGTTATGGTCACTTCATACTGCTGCTTCCCCAACAGGGAGAGGAGTCCTTGCCCTGCTCCAGGGTGGGATCCTTTCCATGGGGTCAGTCCTCCATAGACTTCTCCCATGCAACTCCTTCCCAGTTTGCCTCTTTATCGCCTGCTCCAGAGTGCAGGTTTTGATTGATTTTTTTTTTTTGCACAATCATTGATTTTCACTTTAGCAAATGCCCTTATCTCAACTGACAGAGTTTCAGCAAACAGACTCATCCCAACCTGCAAGCTGTTTGCCAGCTAAAATTTAAACAAATACAGAGACTCAATACCACATTGTGTGGGGTTAACACCAGCTGGTGGTGGATCTCTGTTAAGAGGGAGGTTTCAGGTGGAATTCAGGATTTCTGTATCCTTCTGGGCTTCACTGGGATGTCTCTGCAGGTGGCTGCAGATGGAGAATTTCGTCTCAGAGCACCTGTCGCTGCTGATCCTGTGGGAGTTCGTGTAGGCGCAGTGGCCATTGCCCTGGATGTCAAACCTGGATCAACAGCAAAGTTAGAGCTCATGGGAGACAGCTGGGATGGGAGGGATTCCCATTTCCAGAGAGATTAGGAGTGCTGCAGGAGCAGGGACCAACCTTCCCAGCAAAGCCCCCATGAAGAACCCAAACTACCTTCCACTCCTCAATGGTTTTCATGTTCTTGGTCCCAGGGATGCCCCTAATCCAGGGATGCCCCCAGGCTCCCATCATCACCTGCATCCCAAAAATCCATGGGTTGTGTCTGAATGCTTTGGCACAACCAGGGAAAGTAGTGTTTGATTGCTCCCACCTCAACAGATCTGTATCTACTTGTGCTTCCTGCATCCAGCCCCTGCCCCGGCTCAGTCCATGCCATAGTTTTGTTCTCCAGAAGATGGGACGTACAGGGCATTGAAGAGGGAACCATTGAGCCATTTCCAAGGTCCAGAACCTTCCCTCCAGAGACCAACCCAGTATTCCATGAAGTTCCCATAGCGCAGGAGGAAATGCTGGAAGTGGGGAAAGCAATGATCACAGGTACCTCCATACTATTGTCTTCAGTCAATTTCCTGCAATTTCCAAATCTGCTCTCCAAAGGCTGTTCCATGTTGCAGTGTGATGCCATTTCCTGTTTCACCTATCCCAGCCCCCAGGTGTGCCACCCTCTCCTTTCCCCTCCCCCTTGCGCTCCTGCTAAGTGCTGTCAGTCAATCTTAACATTCCAGCAAGGGCATTGTGTGATGGGCAAAAATTCAAAAGATGCCCCTCAGCCCTCGGGTCATTGGCCAGTCTAGGTCTCATTTGTCCCCTGAGACTCCACCCACCCCTCCCACCTGGTTGGTGGCTCACCTGTCCCTTCCCTCCCCCCGAGCTTAAAAGACACGGAGACCATGCGCTCGGGATTCTGTTGGGAGCTGTTACCATGATTCAGAGCTCTGTGACCCTGGAATAAAACTCTGGATTTAACCCTCCAGCAGAATCTTCTCCTTTTCCTCTTCACTGTTGCCTGAACCCTTTCCACCAGAGGTAAACTGAGTTTCTACCATGCCTGGACTTGTTCCGAGTGCCTAACTGCAACTTCCAGCCAGCCAAAGGTGTCTCTGAGGTGAAATACCACAGCTGCCACCTTTGGTCCAGCAGCAAGGGTCAGATGAGCCCAGGCATGTTCCACCTGGTAATACTGGGATTTTATTCCAATAGTTCCACAATGCCTCCTCAGGGGTTTCTCTTACCAGCTCCTCCCTGGTGTCAATGGTGGCCAGGTGGGCTTGGCGGGAGAGGCAGGAGTGCTGACTCCCTTCCCAGTCCACTTCCTCCTCCAGAAAGTAAAAGCACTTGTTCCCGAAGCCAATCCCACTCTCCAGGCAGCTGGGCAGGGCGGTAGCTGGGCAGGGTGGGTCTTTCTTAGCTGCAAACAAGCACAACATGCCCAAGTGACTCATGCTGGGGGACTTCTCCAGGAAGGAGACTTTTGGGTGGTTTCTGCACCCTCAGCCACTTACCTGCCAGCATGATGATGGTGACTGTGAGAGGCAGCACCACGGTGAGCACGGTGACCGCAATAATCGCCTTTCTGTTATTGGTGCATCTGTGGCTGAAATCTTGGAACAAAACACGTGGGAAGGGCATGAAGAGCACCCCTTATTCTCCCAGCTCTTACATTTCCCTTATGGATCACTTCAACACCTTCTAACACAGCCCCAAAACACACTGGAGGCTCCCAGCAGGGCACAAGCTCAGTCCAGGGGGCATCCCAGTGCTATCATCGGCTTCCAAGGATTTTTGAGGCTTCCCAACCTCCTGCATCACCTCTGTGCCCCCCTCCACCATGAAATGGGCACCATCCCCCAGACCATCAGCTTGCAAACACTTTGATATTTCGTACTCCCCACAACACCTTTGACCATTTTAGCTTGCCCCAACACACTGAGCCATATCTTGAAACAACATCCCCATAACCAAACTGGGGCTTACTGCTCCTTCCCTCTGCTCTCTGCTCCAGCAGCTCCATCACAGCAGCTGAGTCTCCACCTGTGCAAACAAAGCAAATTCTAACTCACACTCAGAAGTGGGGAGTGGGAAAGGCCTGATTTGGGATATTTTCCTCCTAGGACAGAGAGGCACCATTGTTCCTTTGACAGGTTTATGTTGGCAGCAGGAAGGAAAACACAATTTCAGCTTTCAAAGAACCAGGACTTGCTTGGTTTTTCTAGCTCTGCTTCAACCTCAGCCAACTCCTGCTGGCTGTGGGTGTCCTGAAAAGGTGTTGCATCAAGGGCCTGAACAAATCCAGAGAGGTTTTCAGCCCAGCCCCCATTCCAGGCCACCCAGGCACCCCAAAAGGTGCTCACCCACTTGAGCCAACCTTGATTCCCCACCCTGTGCAGGGCAGCTCATGAAGCTCCTGGAGCAGGAGATGGTGCCTCTGTACCTTCTTCACAAGGGACTTCTGCCATCCCCGGGGCCACAGAGGGGACAGGGGCACCCTCCAGGGACAAGAGTGTTCCTCAGATCCTCCTGCCACAAAGTGATCTTGGACAACACCCCAAGCTCACAGGGCCCAACCAGGTCCCGCTCCTTCCTGGGGCTTTACTAGGATGCTCCTGTGATCCTAAAATAGAAACACAAAAAGCTGATAATCCTCCCAACCTCCCAGGTAGTCACAGCTCTCCTCAGCAAAGCAAAGCTGGTCCCACAGGAACAATTTGCTGAATATTTATATGGAAAAAAATAATCAGAGAAACAGAACAAGGGTTGACTGACACAGACTGGAAATACCTGTGGATTCTGCTGTCAAGTCACTGGTAACTGAAGACTGTTTCTATATTTATTACAACTATATAAATCACTCACATCAATGCCCAGCAGATGTTTTTGTCATCACTGTAAATTAAATTATTATCAGCCCCTGCACCTGATACTTCCCCTAGGTAAATATTTTCCATATGAGAACCACCTGCCTGTGTCTACAAAGGTAAGACATCCAAAAGGATTTTTTTCCCCTCCAAATGCTTGAATTTTGGTTTAATTGTTGTGGTGTTTTGTTACTGTCTCCAACCCCTCAATTCCCCCTGCTCCAGGCTGCAGCTTGGGGCATTTTGGGGTGAAAAACTGGTGGGGGAGGAAAAGGTAGGAAAAGGGGACGGAGGCACAGAAATTTCTCTCCCTCCAAGCTTTTCCTCTCATTTCTTCTCTCCCAGATTTCTTGAGTCCCACCCACTCACACACCTGTTTTGGATCAAAGCAGCTGCTTCAAGAAATTCTGCAGAGTGGGGAGGCAACAGCTCACAAACCCCCTCCCAGGGGCACCTCTGACCCTTTCACCCACAGGCCACAAGTGCCATGGATGATTTAGGAGTAATGGAACCTACCAGTCTTCCCCATACAGAGTCATTTCCCACTCCTGGGCACAGCCTCTGCTCCACAGAAAGGCTCCAACTCCCTTCCAGAACAAGAGTTTAAATAAACTGTCTCTGGACTTGGAAGCAGAAGAATGATGCAGGGTTTTCCTCTCCCCCCTCATACCTGCAAAGGGGCAAGAGGGAGCAGAGCTGGGGAGGGCAGAAGTGGTGCTGGGGCTGGGGGGTCTCTCCCCTGCAGCAGTGCAGGGACAACACACCTGTATCTGCTCAGGGTGGCTTTGCTCACCTAAAGTTGCATCAAGGGGTCTGAGGGCCCCCAAATACTAACCCACCACAAAAGCACTGTTGCAAGAGCTAGAAGGGGTTGAAAAAAACCCAATAAAATCACTGAAAACCGTTTACAAGGCAGCAAAAACTAGAACTCACCTAAAAACCACATCCAGACACTCAAACCACCCCCATGGTGGCAAGAGCTTCAAAAAACCAGCTGTAAAGTAATGATTTTGGGGTTTTATTCTTCTCTCTCTTTAATTTCCTACATTTATTACATTAACTGGTTATTTCAATCCCCCAAAGATGAAGCCATGATCTGGGTGTTGAGCTCCATCCCATCCCTGGCATCTTTCCAGCCAGTGCCAGCTCAACCAGCCCTGAGTTTTACAATAGAGAAGTTGCTTTTCCAGAACCCACCCTCACAGCCGCCAAGCTCATGGAGACTGAACCAAATCCCTGGGGCTGTGTAAGTATTAGTTCATGGAGACTGGAGACAGATTCCTGAGGCTGCTTAAGTATCATCACACACTGGAAATGAGGGCAAAGAGTTCACAGTCACAGTCTGAGCATTTGGCTGTGCTCCAGCAGCTTGGAGGGGTGCCCAGCATATTGCCCTATGGCTCCCAGGAAAGGCAAAGGGGTGGAAAATACCCTCCAGAAACTCTTTTTTGCTTTAACCTTTATGTTTGCTTTAAGCTTTATGTTTAACATTCCCAGTGTGCCACATGTAATGTTTTGAGTCTGGCTGGGTGCCTGATGCCACCAAGGCTGCTCTGGGCAGTGCCTTTCTGCCCCAGACAGGGCAGAGAACACCCAAAGAACAGTTCATGCTCGGATCAGAGCAGAGAGAGGCCGCTCCCCTGGAACTGGTATGGGCATGACAGAGCCTGCTTGGGGAAAATTATTTGAATTTATGTCCAGTCAAACCACAACAAAAGAATGAGAATTAAACTACATCCTAGTAAAACTCATTTCCCTCACCCCTCCCTCCTTCCCAGGCTTCATTTTATCCCCAGTTCCCTCCCAGTGGCACAAGAGAACCAGATGGGGATAATGGTCACTTCGTGCTGCTCCACATTCCCCTGGATCAATCAAAAAACCCCTTCCAGGAGTTCCCCCTAGCTGGTCTCCCTCCTTTGGAGTTCTGGGGTCCCCATGGATCCTGGTGATCCCCCCCTCCTTGGAGTCCAGCTTAGGGATCCTGAGGGGTTCCGGGTTTCCTTTTCCCTTGATTCTGCTTCAGCTCCCAGGTCGTCCCAGGCTCACCCTCTTCAGGCTCCCCTCACTCCAGGCATTTGGGGCTCCACCCTCTCCCTCCTATCCCTTTCAGGGTCGGGCGTCCTGACCCTCCCTCATCTCTCTGTTCCCCCACCCCTCCAGGCTGCTGGGGGTTCTCCAACTCCGGTATCACCCCCTCCACTTTCCCCACTCCGGGGGTCCCATGTTACACTCCCCTGGTTCTCCCGGGGATTCCCAGAACTGAGGTCCTGCCCTGCCAGTACTGGGCGATCGCGACATGGACCCCCCTACACTGTCGCCACAAGGAGCATTCGAGGCTCATCTCTGGAGTTCTGCAAGTTTCAAACACACCCCCATCCCCCCAAGAAAACCTGCCAGGGAAATGCAAAGATACCTGGGGCTTGATTCCAGAATCTGCAAGCTCCAAACACCCTTCCAAAAAAATCCTTGCCAGAGACCCCCCTAATATATTTGGGTCAAACTCCCCAGTCACCTGAGGGATGTAGGGGGTGCGATGCTCTTGGGGCCGGGGGGGGGCTGCGGACACAGCGAGCAGTATCCCTCCCGCTTCTCCTTCTGCACCTTTTCATGCTCCTCCTCTTCCTGCTCCTCCTGCTTCTCTCTCTCTCCTCTTCCTCCCGTTTTTCCCATTCCCTCTGCCCCACAGCGCCACAGCACTGGTTGATGGGTGGCGGGGGGGGGGGGGGGGGGGGGGGGGGTGAACCCCACCGGGAATAGACGCAGGGAGGAATCCCCTCAGTGCAGATCTGCACCTTCACCCCCCACCCTGAGCCCCAGGGATTCACTCCAGGGCTTAAGTGCTGAGCGATAAGGGTGGGCACCCATGGAACTGCCCTTCTCCCATTCCAGCTTCACCTTTTCCCTCCCTCTTCACCTCCTTTTCCATCGTTTCCCCCAATCCACTGACCTCTCCACAGTCTGTCCCACCCCCTCCCCCTCTGTTTGGGGATCCCAGCTCCCTCTTCTCCCTTTCCCGTCGTCCCCCGAGTTCCCAACCCATCTCCCCTGTGCTTGGTTTTGGGAGTCCCAGCCCCATCCTGTTCAGTTTGGGCATCTCACCTTCCCTTTTGCTCAGCTGGGAGTCCCAAGCTCTCTTCCGCCCTCTGTCCCCCTCCCATGCCCCTTGCTCACCCCATGGAGGGGCAGGATCCCAGCACCACCACATGCCCCATCCCCAACGCTGCTGCACAGGGGCTGACACCCTGAAGCAGGGCTGTGCTGTGGGGTGGTCCTGATAAATAATACATAGAATCGAAATTCTCAGTTCCCCTAAAGTTGCGGAATAGAGCTTAAAGACTAACTAGCAAACAAGATAAAAGAATGTTAAAGTATTTACACAGGATGATAAACATAAGTGGAATCAGTGGAGAAGCAGAAAGGACTCCGGGGGAATTTTTTTTTTTTTGCAAGTCATGTAACAAAGAAGCAACAGTGCGTGCTCACAGAAAAAGTTCCAGGCAAGGTCACCTTTTATATTGAAGCATTCAGTGAATACGACCACCAAAGACCCCTTTAGCTGACCCTTCAGGACCATACAAGGCTTTCCAGGAGGGGGATGCATTCAAAATAGTTCTAGGAAAGTGATATTCATGTATTAGATAAGAAATATGTTTTAATGCATGTAGTATATGGTAGAGATAATTCATGCTATTAATGTATAAAATATTGTAAAATCCAAACCATGTCTTTTGACTATCCTGACCAGGAGCAGCTGTCTTATTCATATATATCTAGTTCCCGGACTCCCGTTAAGATAAACATCGATGCTTTAACATAAGAATGGAAGCTTCCAGGTGCCATCCTGATATATGTGAATACATGGCTTCTCCGGAGTCAACTGACAACATCGAGACACCTGGACTGGACCTTTGTCCACCTCTGCACATGGAAATCAACAATGATGCATGTGAAGAGACACAAAGAAAATTTGGTCATCTCTGCCTCGGGCAGAATAAACTGTATAAAACCTCGCTGCTGGAAGCCACGAGCGTGAACTGGGGAGACTCTGACACTCAGAGGTCAGATCCGTGTTCACCCGGCGCCGATCCCAGGCTCAACATTGACTCTTTGGCTGTGGTGGTTTCGACAACTGAACTTCGGTCTCACAGACAAATTAATAAATCTTTGCTAAATTTTCTTATAAGTTTGGCTCACAATTTGATCATTTATAACAATGCATATGTCTTATCGTGATGGAATGAATGCCTTGTTGTAAAGTCTCGAGACACACAGTGAATAAAGAAATATCCTCCTCTGTGCCCTGCACAGAAAAAGACTGCCTGCTTTCTGATGCTTCAAATTGTCTTAGAAAGGGTTTATTCTGGCCAATTTCGGAATCAGGGGATTGCAGACCTGTCTTTTGGTGCCTCTTCTTCCCTTTCCCGTTGTCCCCCCAGTCCTCAATCCCCTTCACCCGTGATTGGTTTTTTGGGGGTCCCAAGTCCTGCCCTCCCCTCCTCCCCTCTCCCACTTCCTGCTCTCCTTCCCCCTCTGTGGGGCTCCCAGCACCACCAGTGCCACCAGTACGGCCCCAGCTGCCCCCACGCGCCCCATCCCCAGTGCCAGGCAGTGCCGACAGCCCCAAAGCAGCTACGCTGTGCCTGGGGGGGGTGCCCAAAGCAAGCCTGCCCGCATGGCACTGGGAGCACCACCCCCCCAGTGGGGAGCACGGGCGGGCAGCATCAGCCGTGCCCGTGCAAGGCCGGGCCGCTGCCAGGACAGGGCAGGGGGGGCCCGTCTGGGCACCCTCCACCTCCCCCCTCCCCAAATTCCACTCTTAAGGGGCACTGGGGGTGAGGTGGGGACGCAGATGAAGTCTGGGAGGGGAGCACTGGGTGCTGCGGGTCTGCATGGCACCTTGGGAGTGATCAGTGAGAAAAGCTCTGATTGGCTGGAAATTTTGGGGGGACTCTGGGCTTTGCGTGTCTCCTTGGCATCTGATGAGTCAGAATGAAACTGAGTTCTGATTGGTTAAGCATCTTTGAAAGCTCGGTGTACAGTGTGTCTGCCTGAACACTTGGAAGTCATCACCTCGGTGCTCTCTGATTGGACAAGGGCTGTTTTGAAGAAAGGGGGCACTCCCTGTCCACTAAATGTGGGACCCCCACAAGTATTGCGGGAAATCCAGGACCCCTGAACAACTGACCAATACGACCAAGCAGAAGCTGTTTATTGTTTACATTACACATACTTTTATAGATTCTACAAACTACTAAGATCACACTTCTTGATTGGTGTCTTTGCCTCCATTTCTCAGTGATTAGTCACCATGAAGGTGTTTCACAGTCCTCTGTTATCCAGTTCTTGCCATCCTGGTGTGCCCTTTCTCAGCTTCTTTGTTCTTATTTTTGCACAGTTTATGTCTCAGTAACCTTGATGAATTCCACAGTACCCTGAGACAATTCTGATAAGAACAGTTACAGATGGTATGTCTGGTGCACACTGAGGTCTAAGTTGTTCACATACACTGCTACAGTCCCCCCTTCTTCTTGAAGAACCAGCCAGACCCTCTTTACTGTGTTCTCTTCCAAGGGTCACCAACTTAATTATGCATGGAATAACACAATAATATAAAATAAAATTTAAAAAAATAAAATAATGACTAACAATACTAACAAAATTTCCTTTACAATATCTTTCAACCATCCAGTTATTCCCATCCCTTAAAACATTCATCCAACCCCCAGTCATTCATTCACAGACAATTTCTTCATGTTATCTTGTAGTTGTTTGAGTTTCCTGTGAATGGATGCAGAATGGTCAGAGAGGTTCATACAACACATTCCTTCCAACTCCTCACACCTGTGCCCATGTGCTAACAACAACAAGTCTAAAACAGCTCTCTTTTGCAGTGTGCCATGACTAATACTATCTACATCAGTGAACATTTGATTTAGAACAGCTGATGTTGTGTTCAGTTGTTCAGCTGTCCAGCATCCCAATTTATTCAGTGTAGTCAAAGCCTGAGCAGCCGCAACACCTGGAGCAAATGTTGTGGTGTGATTTCAGGGTTTACCTCAGAAACCCATGTCCCTCCCTTGAAAATTCCCACCCAAGTGTGTCAATCACCTCTCCTTTCCTCTCCCTGACCCCTGCCAAGCCCTGTCTGTCAGTCCTGGAATTCCAAAAGGGCATTGAGTGGTTGGCAGATTCAAAGGATGCCCTCTACCCCTAAGGGTGTAGAGGACATCCAGGTGTCCTTTGTCCTTAAGACCTCCTCCTATGTACCTGGTTGGTGGGCTTCCTACCCCTTCCCTCCCCCTCTCCCCGAGGAGAGGCAACCACACAGTTCCGAGAGTTCTGTTGGAGCTGTTGCTGGATTCAGAGGCCTGTGGGCCAGAATAAAGCTCTGGATCAAAACTCTCCATCAGAACAGACTCCTTTCCTTCACCACTGCCTTAAAGCTTCTCCACCAGAGGTAAACCTGAGGGGCGGACCCTCTCACAAGAGGAAGCTCCATCCCGCCACCATCAGAGCTCTGGCTTGCCTGGACTTGTCTGCACGTGCTCAGCTGCAGCACATAGCTAGCCAAAAGTGTCTCTGTGGTAAAAACACCACAGCTGCCACTATTTGGTTCAGCCAGACAAGCTCAGACACGTCCCATCTGGCTATATTGGTATATATTCCAATAAGCAAGGAATGATGCTTTGATTCATGCTGGAGCACCCCAAAACTCTACATGATCATTACAATTAGATCCTAAGCTTGTGATTGCTCTTTTAGTTCTTCTGCTGTGTCCTGCTCTCCAGATAGTCTGATTCAGCATTTCTCGCATGCTAGGGGCAAACATGGTTAGTTTTCCTGGGTAACAAGGTCCACCGAAGGGATTACTTGGAATTGCAGGCCAGGCTCTATCCCCACAGATTGAAAAGACACATGGTGGAAGCTTTTTTACAGTCTCATTTGCACCAGGACTGCCAGGATAAATCCAATTGTGACAATACTTGGTCACATTCTGATACCATGGAGAATTGGGATTAAGGATGACACACTTATTCTTGGGATGTGGGACTAGAACATTGCTCAGATTATTTGGTTTTGGATCTAGAAAGTAGTTAAAAAACAAGCAATAATTCCCACAAACTGATCCTAACAGGTCTAGTTCTTGGGGTTCTAGTCCAGTTTCATTCAGGGATTGTGTTATCACACGTGCTTGGAAGCCTTCACCGTTTGCCTTAATTCCCAGCCTTTTGCATATGTCCAATATTGTACCATCCCTGGTGATGTTACACCAATGATTCTCCACGCTTGATCTCTGCTTCCACATATGGCTTTCCTCTAGCTCCTACCCACCTTGCAAACCCAGTAAAATCACTCACTGGGATACCAATTAGACATGTACGGAAGGGATCTCTGGGCATGGCCAAGGATAAAGGAAAGGAATCCACCCCAGGAGCATTGGCCCAAGTAAGCCACAGATTCTGTCAGTGCCATCCTGGTGGGTTAATTTCTTTTGCACTACAGATGTTACTACCTATTATAGCTAACAGAAAAAGACTCCCCAAAACCCACATCTCTAATTTAAAGGTGTTCTTCATCTTGCTCATTGGTAAAGAATCCTTCCCCTATGAGATCAGGGACAAAATCTGGACTACCTGCACCTCTTGCTCTTTAAGTCCTTCTCCTATTCCTTCTTTCCTGGTTCCTTTCTTTCCAGCTTCTCTTTGTTTGTTCCCACTGATCAAGTCTAACTCCCCAAGTCCTAGGGATAAATATTTCCTTACCACACTCAATATCCTTGATTTTATTCTCTCTCTCATTTTGCTCAAGCTTCCAGAGTTCACTATGATACCACTGAATAGCCCGCCCCAATTGCTCTTGATTTTCAAACAAACTCAGTCTTTCTCAAGCAGCTTCAGGGGAATTAATTGTTCTTCCTATCACTTGGGATAACACCACCAGGTATTGAATTCTTGGCAGTGCCTACGTCTGCACACCCCACACCTTGCAAAGCTTCCTCCCCCAAACTCACAGCACCTGTCTGCTCCACACCCCACACATTCTAATCTCACCCAAGGATAACAAAAGCATTTACAGTTCTGAGGGCAGTGGATGTTTTCAGGTGTCACTGGCTGTAGTTTCATTAGTGGTATTAGGGATCAGAGTGTCCTTTTCAAGCCAGGAATGAACCCACTTCACTAGTATCCATCAGGGTTCTTTGTCTGTAATGACACAAACATAACCTCTTCCCCACATCAGTAAATCTGCAGATCCTTCCCATAACCCTGTCCTAGGATTTTTAAAACAAACTTCTGGACAGTGCTGTACCAATTCAGAATCTTGCTGCAAACCTGAGTAATGTGTTAATGCTGGTGGTTCACTGTGATTGCCTCCTAACCACAGAGGATTCATAACATAGACTGCTTTCAGCACTCCATGCTGTGGGCTTAGCCCATCCTCCCCTGTTTTTTGTTTCTCAAGCCGTCCTTTCAGGACCTGATGTGTCCTTTCGATGGTAGCTTGACCTGTGGAGTTCCCTGGAATGTTGTGCTCTGCTTCACTCCCCAAGGAGCTGAGAAATCCTGGGTTTGCCAGGCTGTATATCCTGACCCGTTGTCTGTTCTGATTTCCTGAGACAAGCCCATAACAGCAAAGCAGCCTCACCAGTGTGGAATGACAAAGCCAGACCCTTCACTTGTCACAGGAGTGGTCCAAGCCATGGCAGAAAAGGTGTCTGTGGTCACATGAATGGGTTTAAAGCGACCAAAAGAGGCCTAGATGGTTACATCAGTTTGCCACAGCTGCAAGGGCCTAAACCACAGGGGTTGACTCCAGGAACCCAATCCACCAATCATACCCTGGCCCTGTGGATAGGTTGTGACAATTCCCTGAGCATCCTGCAGCGATATTCCAAATTGTTTGGGTAAAACTTTTGCACTTTGATGAAAAAACTCATGAGCCCTTCTGGCTTGGCCAAATTTATCGATGTTGGGAGAAGCAGAGGCTCAAAGTGGTGCCACCAATTGGTCACCTTCTCGTTCCCTAAGGCCAGGCCTCCCTCCAATCCGGAGTAACTCCGAATATGGGCAATAAAATAATCCTGTTTGTGAGAATTGAATAACTGCCACAGTTGCAAAAAGAGTTGCCCCACCTGCGGGTCCTGGATTTCTCTGGATTTCCTCCAGCAGTGCTCTCTCCATGTGCTGGAAACACCACTACATAATCAGAAACAATGTTAACGGGATCACTTGGCCACTTTTCAAACACTGATGACAGCAGGTAGCTCAAGAATCTGTAAGGAATCTCCTGGTCCCTCAAGGATTTCCCTGAGCCATTTGCCTTTGTTCTGCCAAGTAAGGCCTGCTCTGGGAGTTTTTCCACTGGCATCAGTAAAAACCGTGAGGCCTTCCACAGGTTGCTTTGACAACCAAGGTAATTCCTCCACCCGTTGATGCAAAGAGAAAAGTTTATGAGGTGGAAAATGACTGCTAATGAGACATGAAAAATTCAACAGTGCCCATTGTAAGGTGTCTGAATTCTTCAATGACCATTGTAAATAGTCTTTTGTTAATGGGAGAAGAATATTTTGGGGTTCCATTCCTGCAATTCCCAGTGTCCACTTCCATGACTTGATTACAATTTTGCAATAGCCTCTATTCTTGTGGGTAAGGATTTGTTCAGATTAAATGGTAAAAACATCCATTCCAAAATTTTCAGTGGCTGTTTAACCAGGCTATCCCATTGCATCAGTATAGCCATCAGGTGTTTGTCTTTATTCAGCACAGCTGCAGACAATGACAAATTAGGAGACCAACAGTCTGCAAAAGAATTACCCAATTTAGTGCTAATTTGAGTCAGAGCTTTCTGTTTTTCATTCAATTCATGTAGCAAATTAGCCTGATTTCCCCCTTTCAGCAATGGTCTTAGGGGTTCAAGGTCTTCATTAGTAATACCACAGGTGTTACAAATCCACTGTATGTCTCCGATCAACTTTTGAACACGCGCCAAGGTCTGAATCTTTGTACAAATAGTTAATTTCTGGGGTCGAATGTGGGCCTCAGTGATAAGCATACCCAAATATTTCCATGGCGCTTGTTGTTGAATTTTTTCAGGGGCAATTTGAAGGCCTGCTGCTGCTCTAAGACAGATAACAAGATTGCTGTATCCAGGAGTTTTCCTGCCATGAGGATATCATCCATGCAATGATAAATGAGATACTGTGAATACTGTTTTCTTAGTGGGGCTGGCGCCCAGGCAACAAACACACAGTTGGCACATCATGGGAGAATTTCACATCCCCTGTGGCAATAAAACCCATTGAAACCTTTTTGCTGGCTCTGCCTTTTTGATGGGTAGCACTGAGAAAGCAAACTTCTCACTGTCATCCTCGTGCAGTGGGATTGTGAAAAAACAACCTTTTAGATCAATAATAAACAATTGCCAGTTGACAGATAACATTGATGGTGAGGGTAGACCAAGCTGCAGGGCTCCCATATCCTGCATTACAGAATTTATGGCTTGAAGGTCATGTAATAACCTCCATTTTCCTGATTTTTTAGGTATAGTAAAAATAGGTGTATTCCAGGGGCTCGTAAAAGGTATGATAAACCCCTTTTGCAATTGCTCAATTCATTAACATGGGCAAGCTTTTCTTCAGACAGCAGCCATTGATCAACCCAAATTGGCTTTTCTGTTGACCATTTTGATTTCAGGATTGGCTGTCTTGCAATGGCCTCTGCTAAAACCCCTCATAGGTGAGACAGAAACCCATCTGGCTCAATGCATCTCATCCCATCATGTAAGGTCTCACCTGAGCACAGACATCTGAATCTTCATCAACCGACATTGTCAAGAGTGTTTTACTGATTCGTGTCACCTGAACACCTCCCACCCCCATAATAAGTGTTCCCAGGCTACTCAAAGGCCATGTTGCAGGTCATGCAAATGAGGGGATAATGGTGACATCTGCACCTGTGTCCAGCAATGCGGCTTTTGTTGTCAGAGTCCCACTATCAGGATGCTGAAAAGTAATGGGTTTAGTTGGCTTTGTTCCTGATAATGGTAATGTAAACATTACCTGAGGTTTACCTGTTGACCCAAAACCTCCATCCCCTGCTATGCATGACCCCTTGTCTAGGAACCTTGGCCTCAAGGGGAATTAATTGAGCCAGCCTGGTATCTTTTGGAATGTGAATGGGTGGTCTTGATGTGTGCACCATGATCCCAATATTGCCTAAATAGTCTGCATCAATCAGTCCAGGTAAAACAAAAATGCCTTGCTTGGGTGTGGATGATGTCCCTATGAGTAGAGCACTGAGTCCATGTCCCAAAGGTCCATTTGCTGTATATGGGATGACTTGCACATCAGTGTTTTCCAAGGTAGCTTCTGCTGCTGCTGCCACACCGACTCCTGCGCTCCCTGCTGTGGCTGATTGAAGAATGTCCAGGTTGTGGGGGAGCATTTGTGTCACGGCGCGCCCCCTTTAGCGCTCGGTTCCGCGGGTCCCAGCGGCTTCGTCTCTCTCGTCTGTGGATTTGCATTCGCCGCTTCGGTGCCCGTGCTTGTCACATCTGCTGCACTTTCCCTTGGAACCAGTAGCTGTTGCTGTTTGTTACTTTTCTTTAGGGCTCTAACTTTGCACCTGTGGCTGCTGCACCAAAGGCAAACTGACTGGGGCTGTTTTTTCTGTGCTGCCCAAGTGGTTCAAAGGCAGTTGCCATCATGTTTGCTAGATAGGTGGCCTTGTTCTATGGAATTCCTACTCTGGAACAAGCTTCTATCATGTCTGCCAAATTAGCTGTTCTGGGCAAAGTTTGCAGGATCCTTTTGCAGGTGGGATTTGCATTTTCTACTGCTAATTGCATTCCTAGCACAGCTTTAACCTCTGGGCACATTCCTGGAGCCCAAACTATTGCATTTCTGAGGTGGTCTAGGAAACGCATAAAAGTCTCATTTGCCTCTTGTCTAGAGGTGGTATAAGATGGCAGCAGTAGTCCCATATCTGGAATTGCATGAAACACCTCTCGTGCAAGTTTCTGAGACTGTTGCAAAATAGCAGTATGCAAACATGCCTGAGCTTGTGGGTCAGCGAAAGGGCCACTCCCCAGCATCATTTCTGGGGGGGCCAAGATCCCTAGGGTCTTCTTCTAAGGGGCTTTGACTGTTTTACTGTTTCATTTCAACACTTTCTGTGTGTCCCTGTGATAAACGAGTTCACTGGATTTAAGGATCATACAATTATTTTTTTTTATTATTATTAGGCAAGCAAGAATAAGCAAAATTAAGCGCTGGGTGGCCAGGAGTCTCCGCTCCTCTAGGCTCGCACCGTTCCTATCCCCAAAGTTCACCTTCTATTGCCTTCTTCTCCCGGGTCCAGGGATGACGTGGCCTGTCTTGCGCTTGCTCATCCAGTTGCTAGGGGGTCTTTTTCTGACTTCTGGTGGTCGTGGGATGAAGGCTCCAAGTCTTCCTCTTTAACCGCTGAGTGAACTTTTCCTTATAAGGCGTACCTTTACAGTGGAATTTTCAGAACACTATATGATTCCTGCAAGCCTAAGCAATTTTTGCAAGTTTAGGGATTGTTGTTACAGCCTTCCTCTGTGACCTCTGGGTGAACTTTTCCTTACAAGGTATATCTTTACCAAGGAATTCCCAAAGTACTATATGATTCCTGCAAGCCAAGCAACCATATGTGGCTGCACATTTAAGAATCAAGCAGTTTTAGCTATTTAGTTATTGATTTGATATTGTATAATTATTTAGCTATTGATTTAATTAATGAACAAATGTATTGCTACTTATTACATCCCTGTGAGTAAGTAAGCAGCACAAAGTCTCTCCCTCAAAGCCTTGAGGTAGTGCCGAACTTGAGAGGTAGGGCAGAACTTGTTCATGCTATTTTCTCCTGGTGATTTTCTAATCTGTCCAGACTCTGATAGCAAAGCCGTGCTGGTGACAAAAGATTGACCTTGGCATCCTGGGGCACTTTCTGGGTGGGTGTTTGAATCTGCTTTTCCAGGCCTCGGGCTGAGCAGGGTGAGGCCGAGGCCTGGGCCCCTCCAGGCGGCGCCGGGAGCGCCCGGGGCAGCGGCGAGGGGCGGCCCTGAGGGGCGGCACAGGGGGCATTTCCCCCGAGCGGGCGGCGGGGAAAGGCGCCCTGGGCACAAGGGCCGGCACAAGGGCCCCGGCTCTCTGCAGTGCGGGCGGCCCAGCGCCAATCGCTGCTCCCGGAGCCGCTGCCAGGGCCGGGTCTCCTCCCCGCCGCTGACCCTGCACCTGCAGCGCTGCCTCCGCCTCTGCCGGGCTCCCCGGCACGGACGGCAAGGACGTGGACACGCTGCAGCAGGGGCCCAGCAGGGACACCCAGATGGTGCCAGGGCTGCAGCTCCTCTCCTGCAAGGAAAGGCCGACAGAGCTCAGCTTCTTCAGCCTGGGAAAGAGACTGAGGCTTGATCCAGCTGTGGCCTTCCAGTACCTGAGGGCGCTTGACAGGGACTTTGTACGAGGACAGGCAAGGACAGGACAAGGGAGAATGGATCCATATGGAAAGAGAGTAGGTTTAGGTAAGGGATTCAGAAAAAAGACTCTCCTGGAACACACAGTCCAGGGCTGCTTGGCAAGCAGCAGCGCGCCGGGCGGGCGGGTGCCCCGGACAGAATAGCAGGAGCGCGGTGCCGCTCGCACGGGCGGAGAAGCCTCCCCTAGAGCAGCTCTACCGGGAGGGCCTGCTGCTGGGCAGCGGCAGCTGCGGCAGCGTTTACTCTGGGACCCAGATCGCCGACAGCCCCCGGCAGGCGGCAGGCCGTGAGCTCAGCCCGCCACTTGCCTTGGCTCGCAGGTGGCGAGTGTCCGAGGAGCGCATCTCGCAGTGGGCACGGCTGGGGAGTGAGCGGGGCCAGCAGGAGGAGCTGGCGGGGCGTGCCGGGTGGGGCTGAGGTGAGGCCCGGCAGGGCAGCAGCCGGAACGCTGCGAGGGCAGCGAGCGTGGAGTAAGCGGGGGCCACGCAGCACCCCGGGCCGGGCCATGGCGAGCCACGGCGGGGCCGGGCAGGGCTGCCCGAGGCGCGGCGCAGCTTCGGCCCCGCTGACGGCATCGTGGTCCCCCCGCAGCACAAGGGCGCCCTTGTGGCCCTGGAGCTGGCGCTGCTGTGGATGGTGTCGCGGCCTGGCTTCCGCGGCGTCGTGTTGCTCCTGGACTGGTTCGATGTGCCCGAGGGCTTTGCGCTGCTCATGGAGCGTCCACAGCGCTGTCAGCACCTCTGGTAGTTCCTGCACGAGTAGCGGTTCCTGACGGAGCCCCTGGGGCGGGGCTGTTCCACCAGGTGCTGGAGGCCATGGGGCACTGCAGCAGCCGCGGCGTCCTGCACCGCCACATCAAGGCCGAGAACGTCCTCATCGACCTGGCCACAGGCGAGGCGAAGCTCATCGACTTCGGCTGCGGCACGATTCTACAGGACAAGTTCTACACCTGTCATTAAACAAAAAATCTGCAATCTTTTTCGGAAAAAAAGACTTGCAAAACAAGTCAAACCAGTTGCTGCTAAAGTAAAGTTCTACCTGTTTGTTATTATAATCACCGGTCGTTTTCGCTAATTGCTCCTTTTGTATCGGTAAGGCCCTGCCTGAAGCTAAGTTGATGGCCCTTCTCTTTGAAACAGTGAGGGGAGGGGGGCATCAGAGGGCATGCAAAATAATATCAGGACCAGCATGCCATGGGAAGGAACCCTTGCAAACTTACCGTAAAGACCCCCAAAACAACGAGCCAGTACAGAATCAAGAAATTAGAGTGATGTCTGGACATGAGGAACAGAGTGCTGAGACTGCAGAGATGCTGAGAACCTTTGTTGCCCCTCACCCTGAGCTAAGACCTTATCTAGAACCAAGAGCACGAGCCGGGAGACTCTCTTAAGTTGGGAAACCTGGGGTGATGCCCCCTGCCTTTGAGAAGATGGGACCCCCAGCTCTGCTCCTAGTGGATAAAGGTTCACATTCCTCCTTCTCCGAGTCATCTTGGTAGTGGTGACCGTGAAACCACGGACCCGTCGAGCTTCCCAGCCTTGAGCTGATCACTTATAATAAAGACAGTATAAGGAGAAAAAGTCTCCTGCCCTCTATATTTCAACCCGGATGTCAAGTGAGCCTAAAGCTGGGGCCCAGCCAGGCAGCGGAGGTTACCCCCTTGGCTGGAGAGGAGGAAGAGGGAGGGAGGGAGCAGCATGGGCCTGATGAGCTGCGCCCTTGTCCCATAGGAACGCTGGAGTACAGCCCACTGGGGTGGATCTTCTCTGGCTGCTACCATGGCCTGCCACCATCTGGTCCCTGGACATCCTGCTCTATGAGCTGGTCTGCGGGCACCTTCCTTTCCGCACCAACAAGGATATTGTCCAGGGCCAGCTCTTCTTCCTGCCCTGGGTGTCTCAAGGTGGGGATGTGCCTTCGAGGCACGAGGGGAAGAACAGGGTTGGGAGGGGCAGCTGGCACATAAACGTCCTGCTCTTGCAGCTGGTGAGGAGGTGGATCTCCTGGGCTTAGCTGGAGGAGGTGGCACCTGTGCCTCTGTGCTGGTGTCCTCTGCAAGAGAGGATCGATAGGAAACTTTTGGCTGCAGCTCTGAGCACTCCTGATGTGGCCTGGGCACTGTGGAATGTGGGAGAGCATGGACAGGAGCCTTGTCCCGCTGGGCGGTGGTTTCTGGTTTCTCTCCGCAGAGTGCCAACACCTCATCAGGTGGTGTTTATGCATGGAGCCCACAGACAGGCCAGCACTGGAGAACCTTTTTGAGCATTCTTGGCTGCAGGAGCCCTGCCTGGCCCAGGAGACAGCAGAGATGCCCCCTGTGCACAGGAGGATCCAGGAGCCCAGCCCGCAGCAGCGGCACGCGTCTTGTGGCGCTGGAAGAAAACCTCGGAGCGTTTCCCTGCGGCCGCAGCGCGGAGGAGAGAGCGCAGCCAAGGAGATGCTACTTCCGCTGGTCCCCGCGAGCTGTGGAGGGAGCGGCTCCGTGCTGCCTGTCCCATTGGAGAAGTGGTGGCAGTGCGGTGAAGGTGCCACAGACTGGGACAGGGGAAACATCCCCCTGCAGCTCAATGGCATCGTGATGTCTCCGCAAGCCGAGGCACAGCTGGCATGTTCTTCTGGAGCACGACATGGAGCTGGGAACACCATCCTGGAGCTGGCCGCTGGCGGGGCAGAGCCGATTGGCTTTGGCTGCAGCCCCTGCCTGGAGGACACGCTCTGTGCCCCGATGGAATCAAGATGAGTCCCCAGCCGGCGCAGGGGCGGGGGGATGCTGGTGCTCCCAGGCATGGCAGGGCTCGGCCTGGCCACGCGCCGGAGGTTCCCCACTCGGCGGCGCTGGGGAATATTAATTTTTCCACCGGCCGCCGAGCTGCTTTTTGGCAGGACAGGGGATGGATGTTGTGGAAGAGGAGCTGGCTCCTGGCCTTGCTGACAGCTTCTGCCAGCCAGCCTGGCACGGGCTGAGGCGGGGGCAGCCAGCCTGACAAAAGCATCCATCCATGTGGATGGGGGCGGCAGAAGGGGACGGGTTCCGAAGCCGTGCCCCAGCTGGTCTGCTCTGCAGGCCCTTGAGGAAGGGGTGCGTTTATGGGCGGGAAAGATGGGGTTTTTCCCCACCCGTGGACAGGTTTAATTCTCACATGGAGTGGTCAGACCCTCCTCAGGCCCGGGAAATGGTGACAGGCTTTGTGCTTTTTCTTGTTTCCAGGTCTTGTTTTGAATTGACTTTCGTGCAATTGTTCTTTGTTTTTCCCAGGAGGATTACACCTGGTGCCCAGACTGGACGGGGAAGCGCCTGCAGCGTCCATGGAGCGCGTCCAGTGCCAGCGCTGCCCCAGGGGCCACGGTCTGCAGGGACAGCCCCTTCCAGAAGGACGAGGACCTGGTTTGGGATCGGCTCCTCTCCTGGCAGCAGCTCTCCAGAGGTGGGCACCCGGCTCCACAGCTCGGCTGGCAGAAGGGCTCTGGGCAGGTGGCAGCGGGCACACGGGCATCCTGCTCTTGCAGCTGCTGAGGAGGTTGCTGTGCCGGGATTAAGCGGAGGAGGTGGAACGTGGCCTGCCCCGCTGCCCTTCTCTAAAAACAGAGAATGGGTCGGGAGGTTTGGGCTCTGAGCACAGCCAGCAGCCTGGCCCGGGCACAGGCCCTGGCGGGACAGGGGGACAGGAGCCAGCTGCCACTGACCGTGGCTCTCTGGTTTCTCTCTGCAGGCTGCCAGCACCTCATGCCATGGGAACGGCACTGCTCGGCCTGCCAGGCTGGGAGGGCTGAAGGGTGGTGTGTGTTCATTTGCTGTCAAAAAGAAATCTTTTTTTTTTTTTTGTCATTTTCATCATTGGAGCGGTTCTTTCCCCCTTTTCCTAGCTTTTGGCCTCCCTTCCTCCAGGGTAATCTTTTTGTGTCCTTCCTCAGCCACTTGCTGGCATTTGGCAGGGGGAGTTAAACAATATGAAAAATTCAACAACAGCTCCTGTTGCCAACTGCAGCAGCTCCTTCAAGAGCCCCTTCCAGTGAGGTCTGCATGTGCCTTGCAAAAGGGAGTGGTTTGCAGTGATGAAGTTGTTGCCCTGGTGCAAAAGCTGTGAGGAAATCAGAAATGGCAAAATGCCAATTTGGCTCAACCGCTGCCCAGGTTTTTCATCTTTTCCCTCTGCTCCATGATAGGGCAGGCAGGGCTGGACTCCAGCAAAGTTCAAGTTCTTGGTGCTCCCTGGCATCAAAGGAATGAAGTAAACTCTTGTATGCAGGGACTGCTATAGGGCTACTGAAGGAAAAATGGAAATGTTGTGAGATGCAGCATCCTTCTTGTCTCCTTTGTCTCCCCAGGACCCTCTTGGAAAGGGAAATGCCCACACAGGCTTTATCTGACACCTTACCAGCCAGCCTTTCCCTCACTCCCTCATTTGCTCTCTAGACTCCACCAGCTCTCTCAACTCAGAGGAGCTCTCAGAGGAGAAAATGCTGCCCAGTGTGGGGATGTCTGATCCCTGTCCCATCTTCATTCCATTTGCGCCGCTCCCTCCCCCATCAAAGAGACCAAAGGATCCCCCCAATCCCAGGGTTCTGCAGCAGATCCCAGGCACGTTCCCTCCTCTGCTCCTTGGTGGCCCCTGGGAGGCTCCAGAACCCTTCCTGTGTGTAGGACAGCTGCTGCAGCACTGCTGCGCCTGCATGTGAGCAGCGCCCAAGGAGCAGATGTGCAAGTTCCGAGTCGGAAGCGGAACCCTCAGTGCGCACAAATGACAACTGTCATTTCAGGGGCTGGTAGGAGAAGCTAAATCCATCCGCTCTCTGCCCTTTCTAGACATGGCCATGCTGATGCAATTGGAAGAATTGCCCCTGCCCGGAAGCTCTCAGGTAGAAGAGAAGAGCAAAAGCCATATGTTTCTGAGGTGCTAGCTGCCAGTGCCTCAGGTTTTCCTTCCAATTTCTAAGGGGTTTTGACTTTTTTACCATTTCAACACTTTCTGTGCGCCCCTGTGAGCGAGTAGAGAAGCACAAGGCTTCTCCCTCAAAGCCTTGAGGCAGTGCCAAGGCTCTTTTCTCCTGATGATTTTGTAATCCTGTCCAGACACTGATAGCAAAGATGTGCTGGTGACAAAAGATTGACCTTGGAGTTACAGTGCTGTGGAAGTGACAACCTGGTCAGAGAGCGAGAAAGCAAGATAAATTTTCTCACAGTGAACTTGTGAGATTTTTAGGGCGTTGTAGAGAAACGATGATAACTTGTTATTATAAACAACATGCAGGTGGTATTTTCCTATTCTTTGTTTTCCTGTTCTTCTCAAGGATTGTTTGTGAGAAAAGTGTTTTTGTTAATTAGCCAATCAAGTGGAATGCATCGGTATTGTATTTAAAAGAGAAGAGATTTTTTGTATTTAAGCTGCCACAGTGCAAAACAGCCGTCTGAGTCTGTGCTGCTTTCTTACTCAACAACATCTGGTGACCAACGCCGTGTACGGCACTGATCGGCCCCTCGTGGATCGCGGGACGGACGGAGACGCACGGGACCTCTGCTGCAATTCCACCGGGACCCCGCGGCTCCCGCGCGGTCCTCCCGCGCTCGCACACCCTCTGTTCCCCTGGAGAGGTAACGACCTTTCCCCGCATCATCCTGGAAGGGGCTGGGACTGCAGTTATGCCCTGATAGCATAGAACACCGGGTGGGGAGGAATCCCCCAGCGCAGCCGACAGTCCGTGCTTTGCTGGGGTTGGGTGCCGGTGTTTCCGTGATGGGAAACCACGTTTCTAAAGAAAAAGAAGACTTCCCCTGTGCCGCTTTCGGCCCCTCTGTCACCAGCGCATCGTTTCTCCCCTTTCCTACGAAGAGCCGCCAGCGAGTCACTGCGGCGGTCAGCCCCGCCTTCCCCGCCCCGCCCCGCCGGCGACCGACTCTCTCAGGGCCGGCAGGAGCTGCCGTTCCCAGCATATCCCGGGTAAGAGCGGAGTCAGCTCCACCATCGGCAGTCACCATGACAACGCTGGCCACGCCATCGGCTCCCTCGTCATCAGCCACAGAGCCTGAGCAGCTGCACCGGCCACACCTATCGTCAGCGCCTGCCGGCGAGTGTCTATTCCAGCTGACATCACGGTTCCGGCCGTCTTCCCACTCCTTTTCCACGGCGCCTGCGCAGACAACAGTGACCGTCTCCGCGGCTGCACCGACGTGACTCCGAACGGAGGCTCACACACTGGAGGCTGGGTCTCCCATTCTTGCCTCGCCCTTGTTGCAAGGCAGCTGCCTCCTCCTCGGCTGGCAGCTTTACTTTTAGGGAAATCCAGCAGAATTTTAAAATTTCCTGCTTGGCACCCCTCTTTCTGCCAGGCCAAGTGGCCGCACAGGGATACCATTTCTATGGGAAAAATCAGTAATTTCCCCATGATCTGGGTATCAGCAGACAGGTGATGTTTGGGGCCCTAAGGACTTGCAGGGTCCTCATTGCCAGCAGCTTTAGTTTTGGAGAAAATAAGCCAAGTTTGCAAATTTCACACAGGGAACGATGCAGACGGCCAGGGCGAGTGGCCTGAAACAGACACATTTTCCATGGGGAAAATGAAGTCTTGTCACCAGGGTCTGGGTATCAATGAAAGGTGGCCTTTGGGGCTCAAAGGACACGCAGGCTCCTAGCTGCCGGTTGCTTTAGTTGTGGAGGGATCCAGCAAAGTTTAAAAATTTCTCACTGGGCACTGCCCTGTTGGCCAGGGCAAATGGCTGCAAAGAGAGGCCATTTTCCATGGGGAAAAGGAGTCCTTTCCCCAGGGTCTGGGTGTCTGAGGAGAGGTGGCCTTTGTGACTCTAAGCTCCTAGTTGCCGGCACCTTTAGTTGTGGAGGAATCCAGTAAAGTTTGCAAATTTCTGACTGGGCACTGCCCTGTTGGCAAGGGCAAATGGCTGCAAAGAGAGGCCATTTTGCATGGGCAAAAGAAGTCCTTTCCCCAGGGTGTGGGTGTCAGATGAAAGGTGGTCTTTGGGGCTCTAAGGACTTGCAGGGTCTGAGTTGCTAGCACCTTTACTTTTGGAAGAATCCAGCAAAGTTTGCAAATTTTTCAGTGGGCACTGCCCTGTTGGCCAGGGCAAATGGCTGCAAAGAGAGGCCATTTTCCATGGGGAAAAGGAGTAATTTCCCCAGGGTCTGGCTATCAATGAAAGGTGGCCTTTGGGGCTCTAAGGACTTGCAGGGTACTACTTACTGGCTCTAGTAGAGGAAATGTATTGTATTTGAATATCTGTATAGAGGCTTTGCCCCAGAGGTCCCGGTTGTCCTTGATGGACTGCAGCTGTGACCATTGAAGAGAGCTGGGATAAAAGAGGGCGGGTTAGCCATTCAGGGAGAGCCTTGAAGGAGCCCTGAACTGGGAAAGAACAGCATGCAGAAGAAAGCGTCTGTGCTGTGAAGATCTGCAGCCATAAAAACACACTGAGGAGGTATGGACTTTAGAAATCTGATAACAGCATCATGGGACTCTAGAGAAATAGAACAACAACAACTGGCAGCTTTAGATTTGGAGAAATCCAGCAAAGATTGCAATTTTCTTGCTGGGCACCACCCTCTTGGTCAGGGCGAGAGGCCAGAAATGGAGGCCATTTTCCATGGGGAAAATGAAGTCATTGGCCCAGGGTCTGGGTATCAGATGAAAGGTGGCATCTGGGGCCTTTAGGACTTCTAGGGTCCTTGTTGCCGGCAGCTTTAGTTTTGGAGAAAATCAGCCAAGTTTGCAAATTTCACACCAGGAACGATGCAGATGGCCAGAGCGAGTGGCCTCAAACCGACCCCATTTTCCATGGGGAAAAGGAGTCCTTTTCCCAGGATCTGGGTGTCAGATGAAAGGTGGCCTCTGGGGCCCTAAGGTGTTTCAGGGTCCTAGTTTCTGGCAGCTTTACTTTTAGGGAAATCAGGCAGAATTTTCAGATTTCCTGCTTGGCACCCCTCTTTCTGCCAGGCCATGTGGCCGCACAGGGATACAATTTCAATGGGAAAAAGAAGTAATTTCCCCATGATCTGGGTATCAGCAAAAAGGTGATATTTGGGGCCCTAAGGACTTCCAGGGTCCTCGTTGCCAGCAGCTTTAGTTTTGCAGAATATCAGCCAAGTTTGCAAATTTCACACCGGGAGCAATGGAGATGGCCAGGGCGAGAGGCTTCAAACCGACCCCATTTTCCATGGCGAAAACAAATCATGTCCCCAGGGTCTGGGTGTCAGATGAAAGGTGGCCTTTGGGGCTCTAAGGACTTGCAGGGTACTTCTTACTGGCACCTTTGGAGTTGGAGGAATCCAGCAAAGACTGCAAATGTCTTGCTGGGCACCACCCTCTTGGTCAGGGCGAGAGGCCAGAAAGGGAGGCCATTTTCCATGGGGAAAATGAAGTCATTGGCCCAGGGTCTGGCTATCAGATGAAAGGTGGCATCTAGGGCCCTAAGGAGTTGCAGGGTCCTCGTGTCTGGCAGCTTTACCTTTAGGGAAATCAGGAAGAATTTTCAGATTTCCTGCTTGGCACCCCACTTTCTGCCAGGCCAAGTGGCCACACAGGGATACCATTTCTATGGGAAAAATCAGTAATTTCCCCATGATCTGGGTATCAGCAAAAAGGTGATATTTGGGGCCCTAAGGACTTGCAGGGTCCTCGTTGCCAGCAGCTTTAGTTTTGGAGAAAATCAGCCAAGTTTGCAAATTTCACACCGGGAGCAATGCAGATGGCCAGGGCGAGTGGCCTCAAACTGATCCCATTTTCCATGGAGAAAAAGAAGTCCTTTCCCCAGGGTCTGGGTGTCAGATGAAAGGTGGCCTTTGGGGCTCCAAGGATTTCCAGGGTCCAAGTTGCCAGCAGCATTAATTTTGGAGAAAATAAGCCAAGTTTGCAAATTTCTCACTGGGCATTGCGCTGTTGGCTAGGGCAAATGGCTGCAAAGAGAACCCATTTTGCATGGGAAAAAGAAGTCCTTTCCCCAGGGTCTGGCTATCAGATGAAAGTTGGCATCTGGGGCTCTAAGGACTTGCAGCGTCCTAGTTGCTGGCAGCTTTTGTTTTGGAAGAATCCAGCAGCGTTTGCAAATTGCTCGCTTGGCACTGCCCTGCCAGCCCGGCCAAGTGGCCAAAAATGAAGGCCATTTTCCATGGGAAAAATGTCCTTTACCCAGGGTCTCATTAATATGTTCAAGGTGGCCTTTGAGGCTCTAAGTACTTACAGGATCCTAGTTGCTGCCAGCTTTCCTTTTGGAAAAATCCAGCAAAGATTTGGTAATTCTAGTTTGTCTCCCCTCTTTCTGCCAGGATGAGTGGCTGCAAACGGAGGCCATTTCCCATGGGAAAAAGAAGTCCTTTCCCCAGGGTCTGAGTATCAGATGAAAGATGGCCTTTGGGGCTCTAAGGACTTCCAGTGTGCTCGTTGCCAGCAGCTTTATTTTTGGAGAAAATCAGCCAAGTTTGCAAATTTCACACCGGGAATGATGGAGATGGCCAGGGCGAGTGGCCTCAAACTGACCCCATTTTCCATGGGGAAAATGAAGTCCTTTCCCCAGGGTCTGGGTGTCAGATGAAAGGTGGCCTTTGGGGCTCTAAGGACTTGCAAGCTCCTACTTGCTGGCACCTTTAGTTGTGGCGGAATCCAGCAAAGTGTAAAAATTTCTCACTGGGCACGGCCCTGTTGGCCAGGGCAAATGGCTGCAAAGAGAGGCCCTTTTGCATGGGAAAAAGAAGTCCTTTCCCCAGGGTCTGGGTGTCAGATGAAAGGTGGCCTTTAGGGCTCCAAGGATTTCCACAGTCCTCGTTGCCAGCAGGTTTAGTTTTGGAGAAAATCAGCCATGATTGCAAATTTCACACTGGGAACGATGCAGGTGGCCAGGGCTAGTGCCCTCAAACTGACCCCATTTTCCATGGGGAAAATGAAGTCATGTCCCCAGGGTCTTGGTGTCAGATGAAAGGTGGCCTTTGGGGCTCTAAGGACTCTATAGCTCCTAGTTGCTGGCACCTTTAGTACTGGAGGAATCCAGCAAAATTTGAAAATTTCACTCAGGGAACGATGCTGATGGCCAGGGCAATTGGCCTCAAACTGACCCCGTTTTCCATGGGGAAAATGGAGACATGTCCGCAGGGTCTGGGTGTCAGATGAAAGGTGGCCTTGGGGGCTCTAAGGACTTGCAAGCTTCTAGTTGCCAACAGCATTAGTTCTGCAGGAATCCAGCAAAGTGCAAAAATTTCTCACTGGGCACTGCCCTGTTGGCCAGGGCAAATGGGTGCAAATGAAGGCCATTTTGCATAGGAAAAGAAGTCATTGGTCCCGGGTCTGCGTATAGGATGAAAGGCGGCCTTTGGGGCCTTAGGGTGTTGCAGGGTCCTCGTTGCCTGCAGCTTTACTTTTCGTGAAAATCAGCCAAGTTTGCAAATTTCCCACTGGGAACGATGCAGATGGCAAGGGCGAGTGGCCTCAAACTGACTCCATTTTCCATGGGGAAAATGAAGTCATGTCCCCAGGGTCTGAGTATCAATGAAAGGTGGACTTTGGGGCCCTAAGGGCTTCCTGCGTCTTCGTTGCCAGCAGCTTCAGTTTTGGAGAAAATCAGCCAAGTTTGCAAATTTCCCACCGCGAATGATGCAGATGGCCAGTGCTAGTGGCCTCAAACTGACCCCGTTTTCCATGGGGAAAATGAAGTCATGTCCCCAGGGTCTGGGTGTCAGATGAAAGGTGGCCATGGGGCTCTAAGGACTTTCAAGCCCCTAGTTGCTGGCAGCTTCAATTGTGGAGGAATCTGGCAATATTGAAAAATTTCTCACTTGGCACTGCCCTGTTGGCCAGGGCAAATGGCTGCAAAGAGAGGCCATTTTGCATGGGAAAAAGAAGTCCTTTACCCAGTGTCTGGGTGTCAGATGAAAGGTGGCCTTTGGGGCTCTAAGGACTTGCAAGCTCCTACTTGCCAACAGCGTTAGTTCTGCAGGAATCCAGAAATGTTAAAAAATTTCTCACTTGGCACTGCCACTTTGGCCAGGGCAAATGGCTGCAAAGAGAGGCCATTTTGCATGGGAAAAAGAAATCCTTTCCCCAGGGTCTGGCTATCAGATGAAAGGTGGCATCTGGGGCTCTAAGGACTTGCCGCGTCCTAGTTGCTGGCAGCTTTTCTTTTGGAAGAATCCAGCAGAGTTTGGAAATTGCTCGCTTGGCACTGCCTACCTGCCACGCCAAGTGGCCAAAAATGAAGGCCATTTTCCATGGGAAAAATGTCCTTTACCCAGGGTCTCATTAATATGTTCAAGGTGGCCTTTGAGGCTCTAAGTACTTACAGGATCCTAGTTGCTGCCAGCTTTAGTTTTGGAAAAATCCAGCAAAGATTTGGTAATTCTAGCTTGGCTCCCCTCTTTCTGCCAGGGTGTGTGGCTGCAAACGGAGGCCATTTCCCATGGGAAAAAGAAGTCCTTTCCCCAGGGTCTGGGTGTCAAATGAAAGGTGGCCTTTGGGGCTCTAAGGACTTCCAGTGGGCTCGTTGCCAGCAGCTTTATTTTTGGAGAAAATCAGCCAAGTTTGCAAATTTCACACCGGGAATGATGGAGATGGCCAGGGCGAGTGGCCTCAAACTGATTCGATTTTCTATGGGGAAAATGAAGTCATGTCCCCAGGGTCTGGGTGTCAATGAAAGTTGGACTTTGGGGCTCTAAGGACTTCCAGGGTCCTCGTTCCCAGCAGCTTTACTTTTGGCGAATATCAGCCAAGTTTGCAAATTTCACACCGGGAACGATGCAGATTTTTCCATGGGAAAAATGTCCTTTCCTCAGGGTCTCAGTATTATGTTCAAGGTGGCCTTTGAGGCTCTAAGTACTTACAGGATCCTAGTTGCTGCCAGCTTTCCTTTTGGAAAAATCCAGCAAAGATTTGGTAATTCTAGCTTGGCTCCCCTCTTTCTGCCAGGGTGAGTGGCTGCAAACGGAGGCCATTTCCCATTGGAAAAAGAAGTCCTTTCCCCAGGGTCTGGGTGTCAGATGAAAGGTGGCCTTTGGGGCTCTAAGGACTTGCAAGCTCCTAGTTGCTGGCACCTTTAGTTGTGGAGGAATCCAGCAAAGTGTAAAAATTTCTCACTGGGCACTGCCCTGTTGGCCAGGGCAAATGGCTGCAAATGGAGGCCATTTTCCATGGGGAAAATGAAGTCATTGGCCCAGAGTCTGGGAGTCAGATGAAAGGTATCATCTGGGGCCCTAAGGACTTCCAGGGTCCTCGTTCCCAGCAACTTTACTTTTGGAGAAAATCAGCCAAGTGTGCAAATTTCACACCAGGAACGATGCAGATGGCCAGGGCGAGTGGCCTCAAACTGACCCCAACTTCCTTGGGGAAAATGAAGTCACGTCCCCAGGGTCTGGGTGTCAGATGAAAGGTGGCCTTTGGGGCTCTAAGGACTTGCAAGCTCCTAGTTGCCGGCAGCTTTATTTCTGGAGGAATCCAGCAAAGTGTAAAAATTTCTCACAGGGCATTGCCGTGTTGGCCAGGGCAAATGGCTGCAAAGGGAGGCCATTTTCCATGGGGAAAATGAAGTCCTTTCCCCAGGGTCTGGGTGTCAGATGAAAGGTGGCCTTTGGGGCTCTAAGGACTTCCAGGGTCCTCGTTCCCAGCAGCTTTGCTTTTGGAGAAAATCAGCCATGATTGCAAATTTCACACCGGGAACGATGCAGATTTTTTCATGGGAAAAATGTCCTTTCCTCAATGTCTCCATACTATGTTCAAGGTGGCCTTTGAGGCTCTAAGTACTTACAGGATCCTAGTTGCTGCCAGCTTTCCTTTTGGAAAAATCCAGCAAAGATTTGGTAATTCTAGCTTGGCTCCCCACTTTCTGCCAGGGTGAGTGGCTGCAAACGGAGGCCATTTCCCATGGGAAAAAGAAGTCCTTTCCCCAGGGTCTGGGTGTCAGATGAAAGGTGGCCTTTGGGGCTCTAAGGACTTGTAGGGTACTTCTTACTGGCAGCTTTAGATTTGGAGAAATCCAGCAAAGATTGCAAATTTCTTGCTGGGCACCACCCTATTGGTCAGGGCAAGAGGCTAGAAATGGAGGCCATTTTCCATGGGGAAAATGAAGTCATTGGCCCCGGGTGTGAGTATCAGATGAAAACTGGTATCTGGGGCCCTAAGGAGTTGCAGGGTCCTCGTTGCCGGCAGCTTTAGTTTTGGAGAAAATCAGCCAAGTTTGCAAATTTCACACCGGGAACGATGCAGATGGCCAGGGCGAGTGGCCTCAAACTGATCTTGTTTTTCCATGGGGAAAATTAAGTCATGTCCCCAGGGTCTGGGTTTCAGATGAAAGGTGGCCTTTGGGGCTCTAAGGACTTGCAAGCTCCTAGTTGCTGGCACCTTTAGTTGTGGAGGAATCCAGCAAAGTGTAAAAATTTCTCACTGGGCACTGCCCTGTTGGCCAGGGCAAATGGCTGCAAATGGAGGCCATTTTCCATGGGGAAAATTAAGTCATTGGCCCAGGGTCTGGGAGTCAGATGAAAGGTATCATCTGGGGCCCTAAGGACTTCCAGGGTCCTCGTTCCCAGCAACTTTACTTTTGGAGAAAATCAGCCAAGTGTGCAAATTTCACACCAGGAACAATGCAGATGGCCAGGGCGAGTGGCCTCAAACTGACCCCAACTTCCTTGGGGAAAATGAAGTCACGTCCCCAGGGTCTGGGTGTCAGATGAAAGGTGGCCTTTGGGGCTCTAAGGACTTGCAAGCTCCTAGTTGCCGGCAGCTTTATTTCTGGAGGAATCCAGCAAAGTGTAAAAATTTCTCACAGGGCATTGCCGTGTTGGCCAGGGCAAATGGCTGCAAAGGGAGGCCATTTTCCATGGGGAAAATGAAGTCCTTTCCCCAGGGTCTGGGTGTCAGATGAAAGGTGGCCTTTGGGGCTCTAAGGACTTCCAGGGTCCTCGTTCCCAGCAGCTTTGCTTTTGGAGAAAATCAGCCATGATTGCAAATTTCACACCGGGAACGATGCAGATTTTTTCATGGGAAAAATGTCCTTTCCTCAATGTCGCCATACTATGTTCAAGGTGGCCTTTGAGGCTCTAAGTACTTACAGGATCCTAGTTGCTGCCAGCTTTCCTTTTGGAAAAATCCAGCAAAGATTTGGTAATTCTAGCTTGGCTCCCCACTTTCTGCCAGGGTGAGTGGCTGCAAACGGAGGCCATTTCCCATGGGAAAAAGAAGTCCTTTCCCCAGGGTCTGGGTGTCAGATGAAAGGTGGCCTTTGGGGCTCTAAGGACTTGTAGGGTACTTCTTACTGGCAGCTTTAGATTTGGAGAAATCCAGCAAAGATTGCAAATTTCTTGCTGGGCACCACCCTATTGGTCAGGGCAAGAGGCTAGAAATGGAGGCCATTTTCCATGGGGAAAATGAAGTCATTGGCCCAGGGTGTGAGTATCAGATGAAAACTTGTCGGGTCCGGCTTTCTGTCTCTGCCCCGACACGGGTAGAGTGGTTCTTTGGTGGGCGCGATGCAAAGGACGAGTCTGGACTCTTCAGCTTTCGGTCTTCAGGTTGTTTATTATTTCTTATCTACAAAATTTTTCTGTCTGCCCAACAGAGGTCTGATCTGCAGGCAGTCACAGGCACTCTCTGACCACCCACGGGGCGGTCATGTCTTTTTATACTAAAACCTACGTATACAATATTTACCTTTATTTCCCAATGCTTTTCACCCATGTTGGCAAGTGCACCTTCACCATAAACCAATCTCTAAGTGCCAACATCATCACAGGAGATGGAGGACAAGAAGAAGAAAGAAGAAGGACAAGACACGCCCCGATCCCTCCATCTTGTCTCCATAACCCCCCTGTACCAAAAACCTTAAAGTCTATATCTCACCCTCTAAATGTGTCTCTTTTACACCTTTTACTCTAAAGTGATTCTCTTGTCCTCAGACTCTTGTTACTTCTGTGGAGGGATCAAAATCAAGCCACCAAACACTCTTGGCAACATTCCAGGGTTTTCGAGACCCCCAAGGGTTCTCCTGGCATCTCTGGACATCGGGAACGATGTGCTGAGATCCCACATCTCCCCCTTCTGTTTGCACCAAGAAGACTTCTTTGGCAACTTGACTCATGACACGTCTCACACACATAAAGATGCATGGGACGATGAGCATGAGGACTAAGAGTATCATTAAAATATAAAATCCCATTTTTAAAAACCCTCTCCATAAGGGAGAAAGATCAAAAAATCCCGCCACATCATCAATCCATGACCCAGTGATCTCGCCTAATTTCTTTATACTGTCTTTTATATTTTGAATGCTTTCATGAATTGATCTTGAATGATCTGAGAGATTCATGCAGCACATCCCCTCAAACTCTTCACATCCATGTCCATGAGCGAGCAATAGATAATCGATTGCTGCCCTATTTTGAAGAGTTGCCTCTCTCACACTGCTTACATCTTTTAACATGTCACTCAAAGCAAGAGAAACTGATTGAGCATGCTTGCTCAACCAACAACCCATGTGGTCCAGTTGAGTCAAGGCCACCCCCGATGCTGTCTGAGGTGAGAAAATTGCTGCCGCAATTCTCCTTGCCTTGTCCCAGGTGTATACTTCATCATCACAGTCTGCACTGTAATGTTGCAAGGACCTTTTCTCTTTGTGTTTTTGCTCTCTCAACACTTTTAAATCTGGTGACAACATTGAAATCCTCCCAATGCTGCATGGACCTCCCTTGGCATTTGCAGGAATGCCGTGCCAAATTCTGTCCCCACAAATTAAAAACAACCCATGTGGCAATTGCACTGGGACCTGGATTGATCCTTTGGCTGTCGTTACAGTGTGATTACACCAAGCTGATGCGTTTTTATAATATTCATGATTTGGTGTGACATCAATGCTATTGTTTGTCCTTGACACATTCGAATTTTCAAATTTCATGCATAGCTCCATTGTTGTGGACCCAAAAATTTCCAATTCCTGTGGTTCAGTAGAAGCCACAGGTAAAAGATGTGTCCAGGCACACCATTCATTCACAGGATCTTTGATGACCTGTGAAATCTCCATTGGAGGATGTCCTGGAATTGGCCATTCACCCACTGGCAACCCAACCATGCATGCCGTGAATGGTTTCCCTGGTTTCGAATGTGTCAGGCAGATACTTTCTAAATTTGCTGCCTGGGCTAACGTTTCCCAAACATTTTGTTTCGGCTGACTGACTGAGCTGGCATTGAGGGTTGAGTACTTGAGCGTTTCTTTTGAGTGGAAAGGGTTTGAACCATAGGGATTGAGGCTAGAGGCATCGGGCTCAGAGAGGGGATGGAGCGCCGGGATGTCGAACCCCGAGCGTGGCCCCTCCTTTTCACCCCAGACGTCACAGAGGATCGGACCCGCCCCCGACCTCGCTCCGCCGGCACTTCCCGCGCATGCGTGCCTTCGGGGACGCCCTCTGCCTCCCCTGTACTGACGTCACTGTCTCCGTCCCGCTCCACCTCCGAAGTCTCCTCCCTATCATCTGTTCCTGCCCCTCTCTCCTCCTCCTCTGACGCTGTATCCACACCCCCCGCCGAAGCGCGCAGCCCCCCCTCCGCGGGTGTCCCCTTTCTCACAGCGATTCGAGCCGATCTCCGGGTCCAGACTTCCGGGTCTGACGTCACCACCGCGCGTCTCCTGCGTCCCTTCACAGCAGCTCTCCGGAGCTCTGCAGCTGCTCCGCCCTTGCCGCCCGTGTCTGACGCTCCCGCGCTGGTTTGAGAGGTCTCCCCGGCCACTCCCTGAGCCTTGCCCGACCCGCGCGTCTTTGGCACCGCTCCAGAGGCGACTGTCGCTTTCGGCGTTGCGCTCGCAAGAGTCGCATGGAAACCCATGTCTCCCATTGCCTCCCCGCCCCCCCCGCCGGCCGCCGCCGCTTCCGCGCCGCCGCGCCTGCCGCAAGAGAGCGCATCCCCCCTCCCCGCTTGTTCCCTTTGAACCCCCCTCCCCGACTCCGCCATGTTTTCCACCTCCTCCCCCCCTGATTCCTGCGAATCGGGACAGTACACTCCGGAAGGGTGGCCTGTCTCCTCGATGTCGCTGGGAGAAAACTTTATTTCATCAGGAAGAGGAATGGTATCATCAGTGTCTGAGTCGGAGTCTGAAGTCCCTGTATTCTCTGTGGTTTCAGGGTGCTTTAGGGTTCCCTTGGGTTTTCGGGATGGTGGGACTGAGGGCAATGACATTTCCCCTTGTACCCTTTTCTCGGGCACCTTTTCCCCCGGGCTAATTGAGATCAGAGCCAATTTCTGCTTGGAACCTTGCTCTGCTCCCTCCGCCCCTCTGGGACCTGCAACAACTTGTTGCCTGGCTGACCCCCTAAATTGAGTCGAGGTCGCCTCTAACATAATTCTTGCTGAGGACAGCAATTTTAAGGCTGTTTTATCCTCATTGATGGCTAGAAAATATAGGTGTCTGTTAACTTCTTGCCAAAAGCCTACTTCAAATAACAGCCTTGTTTCGGAGTACGGGTAATTACACCGCACCCATAGCAATAATTCTCTAAGCTTTTTCTTTGGGATCCCCTTAGTGTGTGTGTCTGCCACGCCTTGTAGGTCGGACAGAATTTCTATTTGTTCCTGGGAAAGTGTACCCCCCATGTTCTTAATTCTTGACCTTCTCACCGAATTCCTGTCGTCAGAGCAGTCCGGAGGCTCCTGGTCTCTGGCCTGCAGGTCACAGGAGATGGATCCGGAGGCGCCTTTCCGATTCCGATCCGGGCTGTTCTGCTACGAACTTTCTTCGGCTGAGGTGGAGTGCGATGTTTTCTGTGGCTGCTGCGTTTTCAGATTCTCCTGGCTGCTTTCTGGCTGTTTTCCCAAGGAGTTATCAGGCTCTCCGGGGAATGAGTCCAACTCGGGAGCTGCCCACTCGGTGCTTCAAGGCTGTCCCTGTGAAAGAGGTGCACAGCAGAGCTCACCGTGGCTCAGCGAAGGCTGCTGGATGCTGCTGGATCGCCGGTCGCTGCCGAGCTGCTCCCGGGTCGCCGCCGGGTGCCCACCGGTGCCGGTGCCCACGGGGTGCCCACCCAGGGACGCCAAATGTCGGGTCCGGCTGTCTGTCTCTGCCCCGACACGGGTAGAGTGGTTCTTTGGTGGGCGCGATGCAAAGGACGAGTCTGGACTCTTCAGCTTTCGGTGTTCAGGTTGTTTATTATTTCTTATCTACAAAATTTTTCTGTCTGCCCAACAGAGGTCTGATCTGCAGGCAGTCACAGGCACTCTCTGACCACCCACGGGGCGGTCATGTCTTTTTATACTAAAACCTACGTATACAATATTTACCTTTATTTCCCAATGCTTTTCACCCATGTTGGCAAGTGCACCTTCACCATAAACCAATCTCTAAGTGCCAACATCATCACAGGAGATGGAGGACAAGAAGAAGAAAGAAGAAGGACAAGACACGCCCCGATCCCTCCATCTTGTCTCCATAACCCCCCTGTACCAAAAACCTTAAAGTCTATATCTCACCCTCTAAATGTGTCTCTTTTACACCTTTTACTCTAAAGTGATTCTCTTGTCCTCAGACTCTTGTTACTTCTGTGGAGGGATCAAAATCAAGCCACCAAACACTCTTGGCAACATTCCAGGGTTTTCGAGACCCCCAAGGGTTCTCCTGGCATCTCTGGACATCGGGAACGATGTGCTGAGATCCCACAAAAACTGGTATCTGGGGCCCTAAGGAGTTGCAGGGTCCTCGTTGCCAGCAGCATTAGTTTTGGAGAAAATCAGCCAAGTTTGCAAATTTCACACCGGGAACGATGCAGATGGCCAGGGCGAGTGGCCTCAAACTGATCTTGTTTTCCATGGGGAAAATTAAGTCATGTCCCCAGGGTCTGGGTTTCAGATGAAAGGTGGCCTTTGGGGCTCTAAGGACTTGCAAGCTCCTAGTTGCTGGCACCTTTAGTTGTGGAGGAATCCAGCAAAGTGTAAAAATTTCTCACTGGGCACTGCCCTGTTGGCCAGGGCAAATGGCTGCAAAGAGAGGCCATTTTGCATGGGAAAAAGAAGTCCTTTACCCAGTGTCTGGGTGTCAGATGAAAGGTGGCATTTGGGGCTCTAAGGACTTCCAGGGTCCTCGTTCCCAGCAGCTTTGCTTTTGGAGAAAATCAGCCATGATTGCAAATTTCACACCGGGAACGATGCAGATGGCCAGGGTGAGTGGCCTCAAACTGACCCCATTTTCCCTGGGGAAAATGAAGTCATGTCCCCAGCGTCTGGGTATCAGATGAAAGGTGGCCTTTGGGGCTCTAAGGACTTGCAAGCTCCTACTTGCCAACAGCGTTAGTTCTGCAGGAATCCAGAAATGTTAAAAAATTTCTCACTGGGCACTGCCCTGTTGGCCAGGGCAAATGGCTGCAAAGAGAGGCCATTTTGCATGGGAAAAAGAAATCCTTTCCCCAGGGTCTGGCTATCAGATGAAAGTTGGCATCTGGGGCTCTAAGGACTTGCAGCGTCCTAGTTGCTGGCAGCTTTTCTTTTGGAAGAATCCAGCAGAGTTTGGAAATTGCTCGCTTGGCACTGCCTACCTGCCACGCCAAGTGGCCAAAAATGAAGGCCATTTTCCATGGGAAAAATGTCCTTTACCCAGGGTCTCATTAATATGTTCAAGGTGGCCTTTGAGGCTCTAAGTACTTACAGGATCCTAGTTGCTGCCAGCTTTCCTTTTGGAAAAATCCAGCAAAGATTTGGTAATTCTAGCTTGTCTCCCCTCTTTCTGCCAGGATGAGTGGCTGCAAACGGAGGCCATTTCCCATGGGAAAAAGAAGTCCTTTCCCCAGGGTCTGGGTGTCAAATGAAAGGTGGCCTTTGGGGCTCTAAGGACTTCCAGTGGGCTCATTGCCAGCAGCTTTATTTTTGGAGAAAATCAGCCAAGTTTGCAAATTTCACACCGGGAATGATGGAGATGGCCAGGGCGAGTAGCCTCAAACTGATTCGATTTTCTATAGGGAAAATGAAGTCATGTCCCCAGGGTCTGGGTGTCAATGAAAGTTGGACTTTGGGGCTCTAAGGACTTCTGGGGTCCTCGTTCTCAGCAGCTTTGCTTTTGGAGAATATCAGCCAAGTTTGCAAATTTCACACCGGGAACGATGCAGATTTTTCCATGGGAAAAATGTCCTTTCCTCAGGGTCTCAGTATTATGTTCAAGGTGGCCTTTGAGGCTCTAAGTACTTACAGGATCCTAGTTGCTGCCAGCTTTACTTTTGGAAAAATCCAGCAAAGATTTGGTAATTCTAGCTTGGCTCCCCTCTTTCTGCCAGGGTGTGTGGCTGCAAACGGAGGCCATTTCCCATGGGAAAAAGAAGTCCGTTCCCCAGGGTCTGGGTGTCAGATGAAAGGTGGCCTTTGGGGCTCTAAGGACTTGCAAGCTCCTAGTTGCTGGCACCTTTAGTTGTGGAGGAATCCAGCAAAGTGTAAAAATTTCTCACTGGGCACTGCCCTGTTGGCCAGGGCAAATGGCTGCAAATGGAGGCCATTTTCCATGGGGAAAATGAAGTCATTGGCCCAGGGTCTGGGAGTCAGATGAAAGGTATCATCTGGGGCCGTAAGGACTTCCAGGGTCCTCGTTCCCAGCAACTTTACTTTTGGAGAAAATCAGCCAAGTGTGCAAAATTTCACACCAGGAACGATGCAGATGGCCAGGGCGAGTGGCCTCAAACTGACCCCAACTTCCTTGGGGAAAATGAAGTCACGTCCCCAGGGTCTGGGTGTCAGATGAAAGGTGGCCTTTGGGGCTCTAAGGACTTGCAAGCTCCTAGTTGCCGGCAGCTTTATTTCTGGAGGAATCCAGCAAAGTGTAAAAATTTCTCACAGGGCATTGCCGTGTTGGCCAGGGCAAATGGCTGCAAAGGGAGGCCATTTTCCATGGGGAAAATGAAGTCCTTTCCCCAGGGTCTGGGTGTCAGATGAAAGGTGGCCTTTGGGGCTCTAAGGACTTCCAGGGTCCTCGTTCCCAGCAGCTTTGCTTTTGGAGAAAATCAGCCATGATTGCAAATTTCACACCGGGAACGATGCAGATTTTTTCATGGGAAAAATGTCCTTTCCTCAATGTCGCCATACTATGTTCAAGGTGGCCTTTGAGGCTCTAAGTACTTACAGGATCCTAGTTGCTGCCAGCTTTCCTTTTGGAAAAATCCAGCAAAGATTTGGTAATTCTAGCTTGGCTCCCCACTTTCTGCCAGGGTGAGTGGCTGCAAACGGAGGCCATTTCCCATGGGAAAAAGAAGTCCTTTCCCCAGGGTCTGGGTGTCAGATGAAAGGTGGCCTTTGGGGCTCTAAGGACTTGTAGGGTACTTCTTACTGGCAGCTTTAGATTTGGAGAAATCCAGCAAAGATTGCAAATTTCTTGCTGGGCACCACCCTATTGGTCAGGGCAAGAGGCTAGAAATGGAGGCCATTTTCCATGGGGAAAATGAAGTCATTGGCCCAGGGTGTGAGTATCAGATGAAAACTGGTATCTGGGGCCTTTAGGACTTCTAGGGTCCTTGTTGCCGGCAGCTTTAGTTTTGGAGAAAATCAGCCAAGTTTGCAAATTTCACACCGGGAACGATGCAGATGGCCAGGGCGAGTGGCCTCAAACTGATCTTGTTTTCCATGGGGAAAATTAAGTCATGTCCCCAGGGTCTGGGTTTCAGATGAAAGGTGGCCTTTGGGGCTCTAAGGACTTGCAAGCTCCTAGTTGCTGGCACCTTTAGTTGTGGAGGAATCCAGCAAAGTGTAAAAATTTCTCACTGGGCACTGCCCTGTTGGCCAGGGCAAATGGCTGCAAAGAGAGGCCATTTTGCATGGGAAAAAGAAGTCCTTTCCCCAGGGTCTGCGTGTCAGATGAAAGGTGGCCTTTGGGGCTCTAAGGACTTCCAGGGTCCTCGTTCCCAGCAGCTTTGCTTTTGGAGAAAATCAGCCATGATTGCAAATTTCACACCGGGAACGATGCAGATGGCCAGTGTGAGTGGCCTCAAACTGACCCCATTTTCCCTGGGGAAAATGAAGTCATGTCCCCAGCGTCTGGGTATCAGATGAAAGGTGGCCTTTGGGGCTCTAAGGACTTGCCAGCTCCTACTTGCCAACAGCGTTAGTTCTGCAGGAATCCAGAAATGTTAAAAAATTTCTCACTGGGCACTGCCCTGTTGGCCAGGGCAAATGGCTGCAAAGAGAGGCCATTTTGCATGGGAAAAAGAAATCCTTTCCCCAGGGTCTGGCTATCAGATGAAAGTTGGCATCTGGGGCTCTAAGGACTTGCAGCGTCCTAGTTGCTGGCAGCTTTTCTTTTGGAAGAATCCAGCAGAGTTTGGAAATTGCTCGCTTGGCACTGCCTACCTGCCACGCCAAGTGGCCAAAAATGAAGGCCATTTTCCATGGGAAAAATGTCCTTTACCCAGGGTCTCATTAATATGTTCAAGGTGGCCTTTGAGGCTCTAAGTACTTACAGGATCCTAGTTGCTGCCAGCTTTCCTTTTGGAAAAATCCAGCAAAGATTTGGTAATTCTAGCTTGTCTCCCCTCTTTCTGCCAGGATGAGTGGCTGCAAACGGAGGCCATTTCCCATGGGAAAAAGAAGTCCTTTCCCCAGGGTCTGGGTGTCAAATGAAAGGTGGCCTTTGGGGCTCTAAGGACTTCCAGTGGGCTCGTTGCCAGCAGCTTTATTTTTGGAGAAAATCAGCCAAGTTTGCAAATTTCACACCGGGAATGATGGAGATGGCCAGGGCGAGTGGCCTCAAACTGATTCGATTTTCTATAGGGAAAATGAAGTCATGTCCCCAGGGTCTGGGTGTCAATGAAAGTTGGACTTTGGGGCTCTAAGGACTTCTGGGGTCCTCGTTCTCAGCAGCTTTACTTTTGGAGAATATCAGCCAAGTTTGCAAATTTCACACCGGGAACGATGCAGATTTTTCCATGGGAAAAATGTCCTTTCCTCAGGGTCTCAGTATTATGTTCAAGGTGGCCTTTGAGGCTCTAAGTACTTACAGGATCCTAGTTGCTGCCAGCTTTAGTTTTGGAAAAATCCAGCAAAGATTTGGTAATTCTAGCTTGGCTCCCCTCTTTCTGCCAGGGTGTGTGGCTGCAAACGGAGGCCATTTCCCATGGGAAAAAGAAGTCCGTTCCCCAGGGTCTGGGTGTCAGATGAAAGGTGGCCTTTGGGGCTCTAAGGACTTGCAAGCTCCTAGTTGCTGGCACCTTTAGTTGTGGAGGAATCCAGCAAAGTGTAAAAATTTCTCACTGGGCACTGCCCTGTTGGCCAGGGCAAATGGCTGCAAATGGAGGCCATTTTCCATGGGGAAAATGAAGTCATTGGCCCAGGGTCTGGGAGTCAGATGAAAGGTATCATCTGGGGCCGTAAGGACTTCCAGGGTCCTCGTTCCCAGCAACTTTACTTTTGGAGAAAATCAGCCAAGTGTGCAAAATTTCACACCAGGAACGATGCAGATGGCCAGGGCGAGTGGCCTCAAACTGACCCCAACTTCCTTGGGGAAAATGAAGTCACGTCCCCAGGGTCTGGGTGTCAGATGAAAGGTGGCCTTTGGGGCTCTAAGGACTTGCAAGCTCCTAGTTGCCGGCAGCTTTATTTCTGGAGGAATCCAGCAAAGTGTAAAAATTTCTCACAGGGCATTGCCGTGTTGGCCAGGGCAAATGGCTGCAAAGGGAGGCCATTTTCCATGGGGAAAATGAAGTCCTTTCCCCAGGGTCTGGGTGTCAGATGAAAGGTGGCCTTTGGGGCTCTAAGGACTTCCAGGGTCCTCGTTCCCAGCAGCTTTGCTTTTGGAGAAAATCAGCCATGATTGCAAATTTCACACCGGGAACGATGCAGATTTTTTCATGGGAAAAATGTCCTTTCCTCAATGTCGCCATACTATGTTCAAGGTGGCCTTTGAGGCTCTAAGTACTTACAGGATCCTAGTTGCTGCCAGCTTTCCTTTTGGAAAAATCCAGCAAAGATTTGGTAATTCTAGCTTGGCTCCCCACTTTCTGCCAGGGTGAGTGGCTGCAAACGGAGGCCATTTCCCATGGGAAAAAGAAGTCCTTTCCCCAGGGTCTGGGTGTCAGATGAAAGGTGGCCTTTGGGGCTCTAAGGACTTGTAGGGTACTTCTTACTGGCAGCTTTAGATTTGGAGAAATCCAGCAAAGATTGCAAATTTCTTGCTGGGCACCACCCTATTGGTCAGGGCAAGAGGCTAGAAATGGAGGCCATTTTCCATGGGGAAAATGAAGTCATTGGCCCAGGGTGTGAGTATCAGATGAAAACTGGTATCTGGGGCCTTTAGGACTTCTAGGGTCCTTGTTGCCGGCAGCTTTAGTTTTGGAGAAAATCAGCCAAGTTTGCAAATTTCACACCGGGAACGATGCAGATGGCCAGGGCGAGTGGCCTCAAACTGATCTTGTTTTCCATGGGGAAAATTAAGTCATGTCCCCAGGGTCTGGGTTTCAGATGAAAGGTGGCCTTTGGGGCTCTAAGGACTTGCAAGCTCCTAGTTGCTGGCACCTTTAGTTGTGGAGGAATCCAGCAAAGTGTAAAAATTTCTCACTGGGCACTGCCCTGTTGGCCAGGGCAAATGGCTGCAAAGAGAGGCCATTTTGCATGGGAAAAAGAAGTCCTTTCCCCAGGGTCTGCGTGTCAGATGAAAGGTGGCCTTTGGGGCTCTAAGGACTTCCAGGGTCCTCGTTCCCAGCAGCTTTGCTTTTGGAGAAAATCAGCCATGATTGCAAATTTCACACCGGGAACGATGCAGATGGCCAGTGTGAGTGGCCTCAAACTGACCCCATTTTCCCTGGGGAAAATGAAGTCATGTCCCCAGCGTCTGGGTATCAGATGAAAGGTGGCCTTTGGGGCTCTAAGGACTTGCCAGCTCCTACTTGCCAACAGCGTTAGTTCTGCAGGAATCCAGAAATGTTAAAAAATTTCTCACTGGGCACTGCCCTGTTGGCCAGGGCAAATGGCTGCAAAGAGAGGCCATTTTGCATGGGAAAAAGAAATCCTTTCCCCAGGGTCTGGCTATCAGATGAAAGTTGGCATCTGGGGCTCTAAGGACTTGCAGCGTCCTAGTTGCTGGCAGCTTTTCTTTTGGAAGAATCCAGCAGAGTTTGGAAATTGCTCGCTTGGCACTGCCTACCTGCCACGCCAAGTGGCCAAAAATGAAGGCCATTTTCCATGGGAAAAATGTCCTTTACCCAGGGTCTCATTAATATGTTCAAGGTGGCCTTTGAGGCTCTAAGTACTTACAGGATCCTAGTTGCTGCCAGCTTTCCTTTTGGAAAAATCCAGCAAAGATTTGGTAATTCTAGCTTGTCTCCCCTCTTTCTGCCAGGATGAGTGGCTGCAAACGGAGGCCATTTCCCATGGGAAAAAGAAGTCCTTTCCCCAGGGTCTGGGTGTCAAATGAAAGGTGGCCTTTGGGGCTCTAAGGACTTCCAGTGGGCTCGTTGCCAGCAGCTTTATTTTTGGAGAAAATCAGCCAAGTTTGCAAATTTCACACCGGGAATGATGGAGATGGCCAGGGCGAGTGGCCTCAAACTGATTCGATTTTCTATAGGGAAAATGAAGTCATGTCCCCAGGGTCTGGGTGTCAATGAAAGTTGGACTTTGGGGCTCTAAGGACTTCTGGGGTCCTCGTTCTCAGCAGCTTTACTTTTGGAGAATATCAGCCAAGTTTGCAAATTTCACACCGGGAACGATGCAGATTTTTCCATGGGAAAAATGTCCTTTCCTCAGGGTCTCAGTATTATGTTCAAGGTGGCCTTTGAGGCTCTAAGTACTTACAGGATCCTAGTTGCTGCCAGCTTTAGTTTTGGAAAAATCCAGCAAAGATTTGGTAATTCTAGCTTGGCTCCCCTCTTTCTGCCAGGGTGTGTGGCTGCAAACGGAGGCCATTTCCCATGGGAAAAAGAAGTCCGTTCCCCAGGGTCTGGGTGTCAGATGAAAGGTGGCCTTTGGGGCTCTAAGGACTTGCAAGCTCCTAGTTGCTGGCACCTTTAGTTGTGGAGGAATCCAGCAAAGTGTAAAAATTTCTCACTGGGCACTGCCCTGTTGGCCAGGGCAAATGGCTGCAAATGGAGGCCATTTTCCATGGGGAAAATGAAGTCATTGGCCCAGGGTCTGGGAGTCAGATGAAAGGTATCATCTGGGGCCGTAAGGACTTCCAGGGTCCTCGTTCCCAGCAACTTTACTTTTGGAGAAAATCAGCCAAGTGTGCAAAATTTCACACCAGGAACGATGCAGATGGCCAGGGCGAGTGGCCTCAAACTGACCCCAACTTCCTTGGGGAAAATGAAGTCACGTCCCCAGGGTCTGGGTGTCAGATGAAAGGTGGCCTTTGGGGCTCTAAGGACTTGCAAGCTCCTAGTTGCCGGCAGCTTTATTTCTGGAGGAATCCAGCAAAGTGTAAAAATTTCTCACAGGGCATTGCCGTGTTGGCCAGGGCAAATGGCTGCAAAGGGAGGCCATTTTCCATGGGGAAAATGAAGTCCTTTCCCCAGGGTCTGGGTGTCAGATGAAAGGTGGCCTTTGGGGCTCTAAGGACTTCCAGGGTCCTCGTTCCCAGCAGCTTTGCTTTTGGAGAAAATCAGCCATGATTGCAAATTTCACACCGGGAACGATGCAGATTTTTTCATGGGAAAAATGTCCTTTCCTCAATGTCGCCATACTATGTTCAAGGTGGCCTTTGAGGCTCTAAGTACTTACAGGATCCTAGTTGCTGCCAGCTTTCCTTTTGGAAAAATCCAGCAAAGATTTGGTAATTCTAGCTTGGCTCCCCACTTTCTGCCAGGGTGAGTGGCTGCAAACGGAGGCCATTTCCCATGGGAAAAAGAAGTCCTTTCCCCAGGGTCTGGGTGTCAGATGAAAGGTGGCCTTTGGGGCTCTAAGGACTTGTAGGGTACTTCTTACTGGCAGCTTTAGATTTGGAGAAATCCAGCAAAGATTGCAAATTTCTTGCTGGGCACCACCCTATTGGTCAGGGCAAGAGGCTAGAAATGGAGGCCATTTTCCATGGGGAAAATGAAGTCATTGGCCCAGGGTGTGAGTATCAGATGAAAACTGGTATCTGGGGCCTTTAGGACTTCTAGGGTCCTTGTTGCCGGCAGCTTTAGTTTTGGAGAAAATCAGCCAAGTTTGCAAATTTCACACCGGGAACGATGCAGATGGCCAGGGCGAGTGGCCTCAAACTGATCTTGTTTTCCATGGGGAAAATTAAGTCATGTCCCCAGGGTCTGGGTTTCAGATGAAAGGTGGCCTTTGGGGCTCTAAGGACTTGCAAGCTCCTAGTTGCTGGCACCTTTAGTTGTGGAGGAATCCAGCAAAGTGTAAAAATTTCTCACTGGGCACTGCCCTGTTGGCCAGGGCAAATGGCTGCAAATGGAGGCCATTTTCCATGGGGAAAATGAAGTCATTGGCCCAGGGTCTGGGAGTCAGATGAAAGGTATCATCTGGGGCCGTAAGGACTTCCAGGGTCCTCGTTCCCAGCAACTTTACTTTTGGAGAAAATCAGCCAAGTGTGCAAATTTCACACCAGGAACAATGCAGATGGCCAGGGCGAGTGGCCTCAAACTGACCCCAACTTCCTTGGGGAAAATGAAGTCATGTCCCCAGCGTCTGGGTGTCAGATGAAAGGTGGCCTTTGGGGCTCTAAGGACTTGCAAGCTCCTACTTGCTGGCAGCTTTAGTGGTAGAGGAAATCAGCAAAGTTTAAAAATATCTCACTGCGCACTGCCCTGTTGGCCAGGGCAAATGGCTGCAAAGAGAGGCCATTTTGCATGGGAAAAAGAAGTCCTTTACACAGTGTCTGGGTGTCAGATGAAAGGTGGCCTTTGGGGCTCTAAGGACTTCCAGTGTCCTCGTTGCCAGCAGCTTTGCTTTTGGAGAAAATCAGCCATGATTGCAAATTTCACACCGGGAACGATGCAGATGGCCAGTGTGAGTGGCCTCAAACTGACCCCATTTTCCCTGGGGAAAATGAAGTCATGTCCCCAGCGTCTGGGTGTCAGATGAAAGGTGGCCTTTGGGGCTCTAAGGACTTGCAAGCTCCTAGTTGCCGGTAGCTTTATTTCTGGAGGAATCCAGCAAAGTGTAAAAATTTCTCACAGGGCATTGCCGTGTTGGCCAGGGCAAATGGCTGCAAAGGGAGGCCATTTTCCATGGGGAAAATGAAGTCATTGGCCCAGGGTCTGGGTGTCAGATGAAAGGTGGCCTTTGGGGCTCTAAGGACTTCCAGTGTCCTCGTTGCCAGCAGCTTTGCTTTTGGAGAAAATCAGCCATGATTGCAAATTTCACACCAGGAACGATGCTGATTTTTCCATTGGAAAAATGTCCTTTCCTCAGGGTCTCAGTATTATGTTCAAGGTGGCCTTTGAGGCTCTAAGTACTTACAGGATTCAAGTGTCTGCCAGCTTTCCTTTTAAGAAAAATCCAGCAAAGATTTGGTAATTCTAGCTTGTCTCCCCTCTTTCTGCCAGGATGAGTGGCTGCAAACGGAGGCCATTTCCCATGGGAAAAAGAAGTCCTTTCCCCAGGGTCTGGGTGTCAGATGAAAGGTGGCCTTTGGGGCTCTAAGGACTTGCAAGCTCCTAGTTGCTGGCACCTTTAGTTGTGGAGGAATCCAGCAAAGTGTAAAAATTTCTCACTGGGCACTGCCCTGTTGGCCGGGGCATATGGCTGCAAAAAGAGGCCATTTTGCATGGGAAAAAGAAGTCCTTTCCCCAGGGTCTGGCTATCAGATGAAAGTTGGCATCTGGGGCTCTAAGGACTTGCAGCGTCCTAGTTGCTGGCAGCTTTTCTTTTGGAAGAATCCAGCAGAGTTTGGAAATTGCTCGCTTGGCACCGCCTACCTGCCATGCCAAGTGGCCAAAAATGAAGGCCATTTTCCATGGGAAAAATGTCCTTTCCTCAGGGTCTCATTAATATGTTCAAGGTGGCCTTTGAGGCTCTAAGTACTTACAGGATCCTAGTTGCTGCCAGCTTTCCTTTTGGAAAAATCCAGCAAAGATTTGGTAATTCTAGCTTGGCTCCCCACTTTCTGCCAGGGTGAGTGGCTGCAAACGGAGGCCATTTCCCATGGGAAAAAGAAGTCCTTTCCCCAGGGTCTGGGTGTCAGATGAAAGGTGGCCTTTGGGGCTCTAAGGACTTGTAGGGTACTTCTTACTGGCAGCTTTAGATTTGGAGAAATCCAGCAAAGATTGCAAATTTCTTGCTGGGCACCACCCTATTGGTCAGGGCAAGAGGCTAGAAATGGAGGCCATTTTCCATGGGGAAAATGAAGTCATTGGCCCCGGGTGTGAGTATCAGATGAAAACTGGTATCTGGGGCCTTTAGGACTTCTAGGGTCCTTGTTGCCGGCAGCTTTAGTTTTGGAGAAAATCAGCCAAGTTTGCAAATTTCACACCGGGAACGATGCAGATGGCCAGGGCGAGTGGCCTCAAACTGATCTTGTTTTCCATGGGGAAAATTAAGTCATGTCCCCAGGGTCTGGGTTTCAGATGAAAGGTGGCCTTTGGGGCTCTAAGGACTTGCAAGCTCCTAGTTGCTGGCACCTTTAGTTGTGGAGGAATCCAGCAAAGTGTAAAAATTTCTCACTGGGCACTGCCCTGTTGGCCAGGGCAAATGGCTGCAAATGGAGGCCATTTTCCATGGGGAAAATGAAGTCATTGGCCCAGGGTCTGGGAGTCAGATGAAAGGTATCATCTGGGGCCCTAAGGACTTCCAGGGTCCTCGTTCCCAGCAACTTTACTTTTGGAGAAAATCAGCCAAGTGTGCAAATTTCACACCAGGAACAATGCAGATGGCCAGGGCGAGTGGCCTCAAACTGACCCCAACTTCCTTGGGGAAAATGAAGTCATGTCCCCAGCGTCTGGGTGTCAGATGAAAGGTGGCCTTTGGGGCTCTAAGGACTTGCAAGCTCCTACTTGCTGGCAGCTTTAGTGGTAGAGGAAATCAGCAAAGTTTAAAAATATCTCACTGCGCACTGCCCTGTTGGCCAGGGCAAATGGCTGCAAAGAGAGGCCATTTTGCATGGGAAAAAGAAGTCCTTTACCCAGTGTCTGGGTGTCAGATGAAAGGTGGCCTTTGGGGCTCTAAGGACTTCCAGGGTCCTCGTTGCCAGCAGCTTTGCTTTTGGAGAAAATCAGCCATGATTGCAAATTTCACACCGGGAACGATGCAGATGGCCAGTGTGAGTGGCCTCAAACTGACCCCATTTTCCCTGGGGAAAATGAAGTCATGTCCCCAGCGTCTGGGTGTCAGATGAAAGGTGGCCTTTGGGGCTCTAAGGACTTGCAAGCTCCTAGTTGCCGGTAGCTTTATTTCTGGAGGAATCCAGCAAAGTGTAAAAATTTCTCACAGGGCATTGCCGTGTTGGCCAGGGCAAATGGCTGCAAAGGGAGGCCATTTTCCATGGGGAAAATGAAGTCATTGGCCCAGGGTCTGGGTGTCAGATGAAAGGTGGCCTTTGGGGCTCTAAGGACTTCCAGGGTCCTCGTTCCCAGCAGCTTTGCTTTTGGAGAAAATCAGCCATGATTTCAAATTTCACACCGGGAATGATGCTGATTTTTCCATTGGAAAAATGTCCTTTCCTCAGGGTCTCAGTATTATGTTCAAGGTGGCCTTTGAGGCTCTAAGTACTTACAGGATCCAAGTGTCTGCCAGCTTTAGTTTTGGAAAAATCCAGCAAAGATTTGGTAATTCTAGCTTGGCTCCCCACTTTCTGCCAGGGTGAGTGGCTGCAAACGGAGGCCATTTCCCATGGGAAAAAGAAGTCCTTTCCCCAGAGTCTGGGTGTCAGATGAAAGGTGGCCTTTGGGGCTCTAAGGACTTGCAAGCTCCTAGTTGCTGGCACCTTTAGTTGTGGAGGAATCCAGCAAAGTGTAAAAATTTCTCACTGGGCACTGCCCTGTTGGCCGGGGCATATGGCTGCAAAAAGAGGCCATTTTGCATGGGAAAAAGAAGTCCTTTCCCCAGGGTCTGGCTATCAGATGAAAGTTGGCATCTGGGGCTCTAAGGACTTGCAGCGTCCTAGTTGCTGGCAGCTTTTCTTTTGGAAGAATCCAGCAGAGTTTGGAAATTGCTCGCTTGGCACCGCCTACCTGCCATGCCAAGTGGCCAAAAATGAAGGCCATTTTCCATGGGAAAAATGTCCTTTCCTCAGGGTCTCAGTATTATGTTCAAGGTGGCCTTTGAGGCTCTAAGTACTTACAGGATCCTAGTTGCTGCCAGCTTTAGTTTTGGAAAAATCCAGCAAAGATTTGGTAATTCTAGCTTGGCTCCCCACTTTCTGCCAGGGTGAGTGGCTGCAAACGGAGGCCATTTCCCATGGGAAAAAGAAGTCCGTTCCCCAGGGTCTGGGTGTCAGATGAAAGGTGGCCTTTGGGGCTCTAAGGACTTGCAAGCTCCTAGTTGCTGGCACCTTTAGTTGTGGAGGAATCCAGCAAAGTGTAAAAATTTCTCACTGGGCACTGCCCTGTTGGCCAGGGCAAATGGCTGCAAATGGAGGCCATTTTCCATGGGGAAAATGAAGTCATTGGCCCAGGGTCTGGGAGTCAGATGAAAGGTATCATCTGGGGCCCTAAGGACTTCCAGGGTCCTCGTTCCCAGCAACTTTACTTTTGGAGAAAATCAGCCAAGTGTGCAAATTTCACACCAGGAACGATGCAGATGGCCAGGGCGAGTGGCCTCAAACTGACCCCAACTTCCTTGGGGAAAATGAAGTCACGTCCCCAGGGTCTGGGTGTCAGATGAAAGGTGGCCTTTGGGGCTCTAAGGACTTGCAAGCTCCTAGTTGCCGGCAGCTTTATTTCTGGAGGAATCCAGCAAAGTGTAAAAATTTCTCACAGGGCATTGCCGTGTTGGCCAGGGCAAATGGCTGCAAAGGGAGGCCATTTTCCATGGGGAAAATGAAGTCATTGGCCCAGGGTCTGGGTGTCAGATGAAAGGTGGCCTTTGGGGCTCTAAGGACTTCCAGGGTCCTCGTTCCCAGCAACTTTGCTTTTGGAGAAAATCAGCCATGATTGCAAATTTCACACCGGGAACGATGCAGATTTTTTCATGGGAAAAATGTCCTTTCCTCAATGTCTCCATACTATGTTCAAGGTGGCCTTTGAGGCTCTAAGTACTTACAGGATCCTAGTTGCTGCCAGCTTTCCTTTTGGAAAAATCCAGCAAAGATTTGGTAATTCTAGCTTGGCTCCCCACTTTCTTCCAGGGTGAGTGGCTGCAAACGGAGGCCATTTCCCATGGGAAAAAGAAGTCCTTTCCCCAGGGTCTGGGTGTCAGATGAAAGGTGGCCTTTGGGGCTCTAAGGACTTGTAGGGTACTTCTTACTGGCAGCTTTAGATTTGGAGAAATCCAGCAAAGATTGCAAATTTCTTGCTGGGCACCACCCTATTGGTCAGGGCAAGAGGCTAGAAATGGAGGCCATTTTCCATGGGGAAAATGAAGTCATTGGCCCAGGGTGTGAGTATCAGATGAAAACTGGTATCTGGGGCCTTTAGGACTTCTAGGGTCCTTGTTGCCGGCAGCTTTAGTTTTGGAGAAAATCAGCCAAGTTTGCAAATTTCACACCGGGAACGATGCAGATGGCCAGGGCGAGTGGCCTCAAACTGATCTTGTTTTCCATGGGGAAAATTAAGTCATGTCCCCAGGGTCTGGGTGTCAGATGAAAGGTGGCCTTTGGGGCTCTAAGGACTTGCCAGCTCCTAGTTGCCGGCAGCTTTATTTCTGGAGGAATCCAGCAAAGTGTAAAAATTTCTCACAGGGCACTGCCCTGTTGGCCAGGGCAAATGGCTGCAAAGGGAGGCCATTTTCCATGGGGAAAATGAAGTCATGTCCCCAGGGTCTGGGTGTCAGATGAAAGGTATCATCTGGGGCCCTAAGGACTTCCAGGGTCCTCGTTCCCAGCAACTTTACTTTTGGAGAAAATCAGCCAAGTGTGCAAATTTCACACCAGGAACGATGCAGATGGCCAGGGCGAGTGGCCTCAAACTGACCCCAACTTCCTTGGGGAAAATGAAGTCACGTCCCCAGGGTCTGGGTGTCAGATGAAAGGTGGCCTTTGGGGCTCTAAGGACTTGCCAGCTCCTAGTTGCCGGCAGCTTTATTTCTGGAGGAATCCAGCAAAGTGTAAAAATTTCTCACAGGGCACTGCCCTGTTGGCCAGGGCAAATGGCTGCAAAGGGAGGCCATTTTCCATGGGGAAAATGAAGTCATGTCCCCAGGGTCTGGGTGTCAGATGAAAGGTGGCCTTTGGGGCTCTAAGGACTTCCAGGGTCCTCGTTCCCAGCAGCTTTGCTTTTGGAGAAAATCAGCCATGATTGCAAATTTCACACCGGGAACGATGCAGATTTTTTCATGGGAAAAATGTCCTTTCCTCAATGTCGCCATACTATGTTCAAGGTGGCCTTTGGGGCTCTAAGTACTTACAGGATCCTAGTTGCTGCCAGCTTTACTTTTGGAAAAATCCAGCAAAGATTTGGTAATTCTAGCTTGGCTCCCCACTTTCTGCCAGGGTGAGTGGCTGCAAACGGAGGCCATTTCCCATGGGAAAAAGAAGTCCTTTCCCCAGGGTCTGGGTGTCAGATGAAAGGTGGCCTTTGGGGCTCTAAGGACTTGTAGGGTACTTCTTACTGGCAGCTTTAGATTTGGAGAAATCCAGCAAAGATTGCAAATTTCTTGCTGGGCACCACCCTATTGGTCAGGGCAAGAGGCTAGAAATGGAGGCCATTTTCCATGGGGAAAATGAAGTCATTGGCCCAGGGTGTGAGTATCAGATGAAAACTGGTATCTGGGGCCTTTAGGACTTCTAGGGTCCTTGTTGCCGGCAGCTTTAGTTTTGGAGAAAATCAGCCAAGTTTGCAAATTTCACACCGGGAACGATGCAGATGGCCAGGGTGAGTGGCCTCAAACTGATCTTGTTTTCCATGGGGAAAATTAAGTCATGTCCCCAGGGTCTGGGTTTCAGATGAAAGGTGGCCTTTGGGGCTCTAAGGACTTGCAAGCTCCTAGTTGCTGGCACCTTTAGTTGTGGAGGAATCCAGCAAAGTGTAAAAATTTCTCACTGGGCACTGCCCTGTTGGCCAGGGCAAATGGCTGCAAAGAGAGGCCATTTTGCATGGGAAAAAGAAGTCCTTTCCCCAGGGTCTGGGTGTCAGATGAAAGGTGGCCTTTGGGGCTCTAAGGACTTCCAGGGTCCTCGTTCCCAGCAGCTTTGCTTTTGGAGAAAATCAGCCATGATTGCAAATTTCACACCGGGAACGATGCAGATGGCCAGGGTGAGTGGCCTCAAACTGACCCCATTTTCCCTGGGGAAAATGAAGTCATGTCCCCAGCGTCTGGGTATCAGATGAAAGGTGGCCTTTGGGGCTCTAAGGACTTGCAAGCTCCTACTTGCCAACAGCGTTAGTTCTGCAGGAATCCAGAAATGTTAAAAAATTTCTCACTGGGCACTGCCCTGTTGGCCAGGGCAAATGGCTGCAAAGAGAGGCCATTTTGCATGGGAAAAAGAAATCCTTTCCCCAGGGTCTGGCTATCAGATGAAAGTTGGCATCTGGGGCTCTAAGGACTTGCAGCGTCCTAGTTGCTGGCAGCTTTTCTTTTGGAAGAATCCAGCAGAGTTTGGAAATTGCTCGCTTGGCACTGCCTACCTGCCACGCCAAGTGGCCAAAAATGAAGGCCATTTTCCATGGGAAAAATGTCCTTTACCCAGGGTCTCATTAATATGTTCAAGGTGGCCTTTGAGGCTCTAAGTACTTACAGGATCCTAGTTGCTGCCAGCTTTCCTTTTGGAAAAATCCAGCAAAGATTTGGTAATTCTAGCTTGTCTCCCCTCTTTCTGCCAGGATGAGTGGCTGCAAACGGAGGCCATTTCCCATGGGAAAAAGAAGTCCTTTCCCCAGGGTCTGGGTGTCAAATGAAAGGTGGCCTTTGGGGCTCTAAGGACTTCCAGTGGGCTCATTGCCAGCAGCTTTATTTTTGGAGAAAATCAGCCAAGTTTGCAAATTTCACACCGGGAATGATGGAGATGGCCAGGGCGAGTAGCCTCAAACTGATTCGATTTTCTATAGGGAAAATGAAGTCATGTCCCCAGGGTCTGGGTGTCAATGAAAGTTGGACTTTGGGGCTCTAAGGACTTCTGGGGTCCTCGTTCTCAGCAGCTTTGCTTTTGGAGAATATCAGCCAAGTTTGCAAATTTCACACCGGGAACGATGCAGATTTTTCCATGGGAAAAATGTCCTTTCCTCAGGGTCTCAGTATTATGTTCAAGGTGGCCTTTGAGGCTCTAAGTACTTACAGGATCCTAGTTGCTGCCAGCTTTACTTTTGGAAAAATCCAGCAAAGATTTGGTAATTCTAGCTTGGCTCCCCTCTTTCTGCCAGGGTGTGTGGCTGCAAACGGAGGCCATTTCCCATGGGAAAAAGAAGTCCGTTCCCCAGGGTCTGGGTGTCAGATGAAAGGTGGCCTTTGGGGCTCTAAGGACTTGCAAGCTCCTAGTTGCTGGCACCTTTAGTTGTGGAGGAATCCAGCAAAGTGTAAAAATTTCTCACTGGGCACTGCCCTGTTGGCCAGGGCAAATGGCTGCAAATGGAGGCCATTTTCCATGGGGAAAATGAAGTCATTGGCCCAGGGTCTGGGAGTCAGATGAAAGGTATCATCTGGGGCCGTAAGGACTTCCAGGGTCCTCGTTCCCAGCAACTTTACTTTTGGAGAAAATCAGCCAAGTGTGCAAAATTTCACACCAGGAACGATGCAGATGGCCAGGGCGAGTGGCCTCAAACTGACCCCAACTTCCTTGGGGAAAATGAAGTCACGTCCCCAGGGTCTGGGTGTCAGATGAAAGGTGGCCTTTGGGGCTCTAAGGACTTGCAAGCTCCTAGTTGCCGGCAGCTTTATTTCTGGAGGAATCCAGCAAAGTGTAAAAATTTCTCACAGGGCATTGCCGTGTTGGCCAGGGCAAATGGCTGCAAAGGGAGGCCATTTTCCATGGGGAAAATGAAGTCCTTTCCCCAGGGTCTGGGTGTCAGATGAAAGGTGGCCTTTGGGGCTCTAAGGACTTCCAGGGTCCTCGTTCCCAGCAGCTTTGCTTTTGGAGAAAATCAGCCATGATTGCAAATTTCACACCGGGAACGATGCAGATTTTTTCATGGGAAAAATGTCCTTTCCTCAATGTCGCCATACTATGTTCAAGGTGGCCTTTGAGGCTCTAAGTACTTACAGGATCCTAGTTGCTGCCAGCTTTCCTTTTGGAAAAATCCAGCAAAGATTTGGTAATTCTAGCTTGGCTCCCCACTTTCTGCCAGGGTGAGTGGCTGCAAACGGAGGCCATTTCCCATGGGAAAAAGAAGTCCTTTCCCCAGGGTCTGGGTGTCAGATGAAAGGTGGCCTTTGGGGCTCTAAGGACTTGTAGGGTACTTCTTACTGGCAGCTTTAGATTTGGAGAAATCCAGCAAAGATTGCAAATTTCTTGCTGGGCACCACCCTATTGGTCAGGGCAAGAGGCTAGAAATGGAGGCCATTTTCCATGGGGAAAATGAAGTCATTGGCCCAGGGTGTGAGTATCAGATGAAAACTGGTATCTGGGGCCTTTAGGACTTCTAGGGTCCTTGTTGCCGGCAGCTTTAGTTTTGGAGAAAATCAGCCAAGTTTGCAAATTTCACACCGGGAACGATGCAGATGGCCAGGGCGAGTGGCCTCAAACTGATCTTGTTTTCCATGGGGAAAATTAAGTCATGTCCCCAGGGTCTGGGTTTCAGATGAAAGGTGGCCTTTGGGGCTCTAAGGACTTGCAAGCTCCTAGTTGCTGGCACCTTTAGTTGTGGAGGAATCCAGCAAAGTGTAAAAATTTCTCACTGGGCACTGCCCTGTTGGCCAGGGCAAATGGCTGCAAAGAGAGGCCATTTTGCATGGGAAAAAGAAGTCCTTTCCCCAGGGTCTGGGTGTCAGATGAAAGGTGGCCTTTGGGGCTCTAAGGACTTCCAGGGTCCTCGTTCCCAGCAGCTTTGCTTTTGGAGAAAATCAGCCATGATTGCAAATTTCACACCGGGAACGATGCAGATGGCCAGGGTGAGTGGCCTCAAACTGACCCCATTTTCCCTGGGGAAAATGAAGTCATGTCCCCAGCGTCTGGGTATCAGATGAAAGGTGGCCTTTGGGGCTCTAAGGACTTGCCAGCTCCTACTTGCCAACAGCGTTAGTTCTGCAGGAATCCAGAAATGTTAAAAAATTTCTCACTGGGCACTGCCCTGTTGGCCAGGGCAAATGGCTGCAAAGAGAGGCCATTTTGCATGGGAAAAAGAAATCCTTTCCCCAGGGTCTGGCTATCAGATGAAAGTTGGCATCTGGGGCTCTAAGGACTTGCAGCGTCCTAGTTGCTGGCAGCTTTTCTTTTGGAAGAATCCAGCAGAGTTTGCAAATTGCTCGCTTGGCACTGCCTACCTGCCACGCCAAGTGGCCAAAAATGAAGGCCATTTTCCATGGGAAAAATGTCCTTTACCCAGGGTCTCATTAATATGTTCAAGGTGGCCTTTGAGGCTCTAAGTACTTACAGGATCCTAGTTGCTGCCAGCTTTCCTTTTGGAAAAATCCAGCAAAGATTTGGTAATTCTAGCTTGTCTCCCCTCTTTCTGCCAGGATGAGTGGCTGCAAACGGAGGCCATTTCCCATGGGAAAAAGAAGTCCTTTCCCCAGGGTCTGGGTGTCAAATGAAAGGTGGCCTTTGGGGCTCTAAGGACTTCCAGTGGGCTCGTTGCCAGCAGCTTTATTTTTGGAGAAAATCAGCCAAGTTTGCAAATTTCACACCGGGAATGATGGAGATGGCCAGGGCGAGTGGCCTCAAACTGATTCGATTTTCTATAGGGAAAATGAAGTCATGTCCCCAGGGTCTGGGTGTCAATGAAAGTTGGACTTTGGGGCTCTAAGGACTTCTGGGGTCCTCGTTCTCAGCAGCTTTACTTTTGGAGAATATCAGCCAAGTTTGCAAATTTCACACCGGGAACGATGCAGATTTTTCCATGGGAAAAATGTCCTTTCCTCAGGGTCTCAGTATTATGTTCAAGGTGGCCTTTGAGGCTCTAAGTACTTACAGGATCCTAGTTGCTGCCAGCTTTAGTTTTGGAAAAATCCAGCAAAGATTTGGTAATTCTAGCTTGGCTCCCCTCTTTCTGCCAGGGTGTGTGGCTGCAAACGGAGGCCATTTCCCATGGGAAAAAGAAGTCCGTTCCCCAGGGTCTGGGTGTCAGATGAAAGGTGGCCTTTGGGGCTCTAAGGACTTGCAAGCTCCTAGTTGCTGGCACCTTTAGTTGTGGAGGAATCCAGCAAAGTGTAAAAATTTCTCACTGGGCACTGCCCTGTTGGCCAGGGCAAATGGCTGCAAATGGAGGCCATTTTCCATGGGGAAAATGAAGTCATTGGCCCAGGGTCTGGGAGTCAGATGAAAGGTATCATCTGGGGCCCTAAGGACTTCCAGGGTCCTCGTTCCCAGCAACTTTACTTTTGGAGAAAATCAGCCAAGTGTGCAAAATTTCACACCAGGAACGATGCAGATGGCCAGGGCGAGTGGCCTCAAACTGACCCCAACTTCCTTGGGGAAAATGAAGTCACGTCCCCAGGGTCTGGGTGTCAGATGAAAGGTGGCCTTTGGGGCTCTAAGGACTTGCAAGCTCCTAGTTGCCGGCAGCTTTATTTCTGGAGGAATCCAGCAAAGTGTAAAAATTTCTCACAGGGCATTGCCGTGTTGGCCAGGGCAAATGGCTGCAAAGGGAGGCCATTTTCCATGGGGAAAATGAAGTCCTTTCCCCAGGGTCTGGGTGTCAGATGAAAGGTGGCCTTTGGGGCTCTAAGGACTTCCAGGGTCCTCGTTCCCAGCAGCTTTGCTTTTGGAGAAAATCAGCCATGATTGCAAATTTCACACCGGGAACGATGCAGATTTTTTCATGGGAAAAATGTCCTTTCCTCAATGTCGCCATACTATGTTCAAGGTGGCCTTTGAGGCTCTAAGTACTTACAGGATCCTAGTTGCTGCCAGCTTTCCTTTTGGAAAAATCCAGCAAAGATTTGGTAATTCTAGCTTGGCTCCCCACTTTCTGCCAGGGTGAGTGGCTGCAAACGGAGGCCATTTCCCATGGGAAAAAGAAGTCCTTTCCCCAGGGTCTGGGTGTCAGATGAAAGGTGGCCTTTGGGGCTCTAAGGACTTGTAGGGTACTTCTTACTGGCAGCTTTAGATTTGGAGAAATCCAGCAAAGATTGCAAATTTCTTGCTGGGCACCACCCTATTGGTCAGGGCAAGAGGCTAGAAATGGAGGCCATTTTCCATGGGGAAAATGAAGTCATTGGCCCAGGGTGTGAGTATCAGATGAAAACTGGTATCTGGGGCCTTTAGGACTTCTAGGGTCCTTGTTGCCGGCAGCTTTAGTTTTGGAGAAAATCAGCCAAGTTTGCAAATTTCACACCGGGAACGATGCAGATGGCCAGGGCGAGTGGCCTCAAACTGATCTTGTTTTCCATGGGGAAAATTAAGTCATGTCCCCAGGGTCTGGGTTTCAGATGAAAGGTGGCCTTTGGGGCTCTAAGGACTTGCAAGCTCCTAGTTGCTGGCACCTTTAGTTGTGGAGGAATCCAGCAAAGTGTAAAAATTTCTCACTGGGCACTGCCCTGTTGGCCAGGGCAAATGGCTGCAAATGGAGGCCATTTTCCATGGGGAAAATGAAGTCATTGGCCCAGGGTCTGGGAGTCAGATGAAAGGTATCATCTGGGGCCGTAAGGACTTCCAGGGTCCTCGTTCCCAGCAACTTTACTTTTGGAGAAAATCAGCCAAGTGTGCAAATTTCACACCAGGAACAATGCAGATGGCCAGGGCGAGTGGCCTCAAACTGACCCCAACTTCCTTGGGGAAAATGAAGTCATGTCCCCAGCGTCTGGGTGTCAGATGAAAGGTGGCCTTTGGGGCTCTAAGGACTTGCAAGCTCCTACTTGCTGGCAGCTTTAGTGGTAGAGGAAATCAGCAAAGTGTAAAAATTTCTCACTGCGCACTGCCCTGTTGGCCAGGGCAAATGGCTGCAAAGAGAGGCCATTTTGCATGGGAAAAAGAAGTCCTTTACACAGTGTCTGGGTGTCAGATGAAAGGTGGCCTTTGGGGCTCTAAGGACTTCCAGTGTCCTCGTTGCCAGCAGCTTTGCTTTTGGAGAAAATCAGCCATGATTGCAAATTTCACACCGGGAACGATGCAGATGGCCAGTGTGAGTGGCCTCAAACTGACCCCATTTTCCCTGGGGAAAATGAAGTCATGTCCCCAGCGTCTGGGTGTCAGATGAAAGGTGGCCTTTGGGGCTCTAAGGACTTGCAAGCTCCTAGTTGCCGGTAGCTTTATTTCTGGAGGAATCCAGCAAAGTGTAAAAATTTCTCACAGGGCATTGCCGTGTTGGCCAGGGCAAATGGCTGCAAAGGGAGGCCATTTTCCATGGGGAAAATGAAGTCATTGGCCCAGGGTCTGGGTGTCAGATGAAAGGTGGCCTTTGGGGCTCTAAGGACTTCCAGGGTCCTCGTTCCCAGCAGCTTTGCTTTTGGAGAAAATCAGCCATGATTGCAAATTTCACACCAGGAACGATGCTGATTTTTCCATTGGAAAAATGTCCTTTCCTCAGGGTCTCAGTATTATGTTCAAGGTGGCCATTGAGGCTCTAAGTACTTACAGGATCCAAGTGTCTGCCAGCTTTCCTTTTAAGAAAAATCCAGCAAAGATTTGGTAATTCTAGCTTGTCTCCCCTCTTTCTGCCAGGATGAGTGGCTGCAAACGGAGGCCATTTCCCATGGGAAAAAGAAGTCCTTTCCCCAGGGTCTGGGTGTCAAATGAAAGGTGGCCTTTGGGGCTCTAAGGACTTCCAGTGGGCTCATTGCCAGCAGCTTTATTTTTGGAGAAAATCAGCCAAGTTTGCAAATTTCACACCGGGAATGATGGAGATGGCCAGGGCGAGTAGCCTCAAACTGATTCGATTTTCTATAGGGAAAATGAAGTCATGTCCCCAGGGTCTGGGTGTCAATGAAAGTTGGACTTTGGGGCTCTAAGGACTTCTGGGGTCCTCGTTCTCAGCAGCTTTGCTTTTGGAGAATATCAGCCAAGTTTGCAAATTTCACACCGGGAACGATGCAGATTTTTCCATGGGAAAAATGTCCTTTCCTCAGGGTCTCAGTATTATGTTCAAGGTGGCCTTTGAGGCTCTAAGTACTTACAGGATCCTAGTTGCTGCCAGCTTTACTTTTGGAAAAATCCAGCAAAGATTTGGTAATTCTAGCTTGGCTCCCCTCTTTCTGCCAGGGTGTGTGGCTGCAAACGGAGGCCATTTCCCATGGGAAAAAGAAGTCCGTTCCCCAGGGTCTGGGTGTCAGATGAAAGGTGGCCTTTGGGGCTCTAAGGACTTGCAAGCTCCTAGTTGCTGGCACCTTTAGTTGTGGAGGAATCCAGCAAAGTGTAAAAATTTCTCACTGGGCACTGCCCTGTTGGCCAGGGCAAATGGCTGCAAATGGAGGCCATTTTCCATGGGGAAAATGAAGTCATTGGCCCAGGGTCTGGGAGTCAGATGAAAGGTATCATCTGGGGCCGTAAGGACTTCCAGGGTCCTCGTTCCCAGCAACTTTACTTTTGGAGAAAATCAGCCAAGTGTGCAAAATTTCACACCAGGAACGATGCAGATGGCCAGGGCGAGTGGCCTCAAACTGACCCCAACTTCCTTGGGGAAAATGAAGTCACGTCCCCAGGGTCTGGGTGTCAGATGAAAGGTGGCCTTTGGGGCTCTAAGGACTTGCAAGCTCCTAGTTGCCGGCAGCTTTATTTCTGGAGGAATCCAGCAAAGTGTAAAAATTTCTCACAGGGCATTGCCGTGTTGGCCAGGGCAAATGGCTGCAAAGGGAGGCCATTTTCCATGGGGAAAATGAAGTCCTTTCCCCAGGGTCTGGGTGTCAGATGAAAGGTGGCCTTTGGGGCTCTAAGGACTTCCAGGGTCCTCGTTCCCAGCAGCTTTGCTTTTGGAGAAAATCAGCCATGATTGCAAATTTCACACCGGGAACGATGCAGATTTTTTCATGGGAAAAATGTCCTTTCCTCAATGTCGCCATACTATGTTCAAGGTGGCCTTTGAGGCTCTAAGTACTTACAGGATCCTAGTTGCTGCCAGCTTTCCTTTTGGAAAAATCCAGCAAAGATTTGGTAATTCTAGCTTGGCTCCCCACTTTCTGCCAGGGTGAGTGGCTGCAAACGGAGGCCATTTCCCATGGGAAAAAGAAGTCCTTTCCCCAGGGTCTGGGTGTCAGATGAAAGGTGGCCTTTGGGGCTCTAAGGACTTGTAGGGTACTTCTTACTGGCAGCTTTAGATTTGGAGAAATCCAGCAAAGATTGCAAATTTCTTGCTGGGCACCACCCTATTGGTCAGGGCAAGAGGCTAGAAATGGAGGCCATTTTCCATGGGGAAAATGAAGTCATTGGCCCAGGGTGTGAGTATCAGATGAAAACTGGTATCTGGGGCCTTTAGGACTTCTAGGGTCCTTGTTGCCGGCAGCTTTAGTTTTGGAGAAAATCAGCCAAGTTTGCAAATTTCACACCGGGAACGATGCAGATGGCCAGGGCGAGTGGCCTCAAACTGATCTTGTTTTCCATGGGGAAAATTAAGTCATGTCCCCAGGGTCTGGGTTTCAGATGAAAGGTGGCCTTTGGGGCTCTAAGGACTTGCAAGCTCCTAGTTGCTGGCACCTTTAGTTGTGGAGGAATCCAGCAAAGTGTAAAAATTTCTCACTGGGCACTGCCCTGTTGGCCAGGGCAAATGGCTGCAAAGAGAGGCCATTTTGCATGGGAAAAAGAAGTCCTTTCCCCAGGGTCTGGGTGTCAGATGAAAGGTGGCCTTTGGGGCTCTAAGGACTTCCAGGGTCCTCGTTCCCAGCAGCTTTGCTTTTGGAGAAAATCAGCCATGATTGCAAATTTCACACCGGGAACGATGCAGATGGCCAGGGTGAGTGGCCTCAAACTGACCCCATTTTCCCTGGGGAAAATGAAGTCATGTCCCCAGCGTCTGGGTATCAGATGAAAGGTGGCCTTTGGGGCTCTAAGGACTTGCCAGCTCCTACTTGCCAACAGCGTTAGTTCTGCAGGAATCCAGAAATGTTAAAAAATTTCTCACTGGGCACTGCCCTGTTGGCCAGGGCAAATGGCTGCAAAGAGAGGCCATTTTGCATGGGAAAAAGAAATCCTTTCCCCAGGGTCTGGCTATCAGATGAAAGTTGGCATCTGGGGCTCTAAGGACTTGCAGCGTCCTAGTTGCTGGCAGCTTTTCTTTTGGAAGAATCCAGCAGAGTTTGCAAATTGCTCGCTTGGCACTGCCTACCTGCCACGCCAAGTGGCCAAAAATGAAGGCCATTTTCCATGGGAAAAATGTCCTTTACCCAGGGTCTCATTAATATGTTCAAGGTGGCCTTTGAGGCTCTAAGTACTTACAGGATCCTAGTTGCTGCCAGCTTTCCTTTTGGAAAAATCCAGCAAAGATTTGGTAATTCTAGCTTGTCTCCCCTCTTTCTGCCAGGATGAGTGGCTGCAAACGGAGGCCATTTCCCATGGGAAAAAGAAGTCCTTTCCCCAGGGTCTGGGTGTCAAATGAAAGGTGGCCTTTGGGGCTCTAAGGACTTCCAGTGGGCTCGTTGCCAGCAGCTTTATTTTTGGAGAAAATCAGCCAAGTTTGCAAATTTCACACCGGGAATGATGGAGATGGCCAGGGCGAGTGGCCTCAAACTGATTCGATTTTCTATAGGGAAAATGAAGTCATGTCCCCAGGGTCTGGGTGTCAATGAAAGTTGGACTTTGGGGCTCTAAGGACTTCTGGGGTCCTCGTTCTCAGCAGCTTTGCTTTTGGAGAATATCAGCCAAGTTTGCAAATTTCACACCGGGAACGATGCAGATTTTTCCATGGGAAAAATGTCCTTTCCTCAGGGTCTCAGTATTATGTTCAAGGTGGCCTTTGAGGCTCTAAGTACTTACAGGATCCTAGTTGCTGCCAGCTTTACTTTTGGAAAAATCCAGCAAAGATTTGGTAATTCTAGCTTGGCTCCCCTCTTTCTGCCAGGGTGTGTGGCTGCAAACGGAGGCCATTTCCCATGGGAAAAAGAAGTCCGTTCCCCAGGGTCTGGGTGTCAGATGAAAGGTGGCCTTTGGGGCTCTAAGGACTTGCAAGCTCCTAGTTGCTGGCACCTTTAGTTGTGGAGGAATCCAGCAAAGTGTAAAAATTTCTCACTGGGCACTGCCCTGTTGGCCAGGGCAAATGGCTGCAAATGGAGGCCATTTTCCATGGGGAAAATGAAGTCATTGGCCCAGGGTCTGGGAGTCAGATGAAAGGTATCATCTGGGGCCGTAAGGACTTCCAGGGTCCTCGTTCCCAGCAACTTTACTTTTGGAGAAAATCAGCCAAGTGTGCAAAATTTCACACCAGGAACGATGCAGATGGCCAGGGCGAGTGGCCTCAAACTGACCCCAACTTCCTTGGGGAAAATGAAGTCACGTCCCCAGGGTCTGGGTGTCAGATGAAAGGTGGCCTTTGGGGCTCTAAGGACTTGCAAGCTCCTAGTTGCCGGCAGCTTTATTTCTGGAGGAATCCAGCAAAGTGTAAAAATTTCTCACAGGGCATTGCCGTGTTGGCCAGGGCAAATGGCTGCAAAGGGAGGCCATTTTCCATGGGGAAAATGAAGTCCTTTCCCCAGGGTCTGGGTGTCAGATGAAAGGTGGCCTTTGGGGCTCTAAGGACTTCCAGGGTCCTCGTTCCCAGCAGCTTTGCTTTTGGAGAAAATCAGCCATGATTGCAAATTTCACACCGGGAACGATGCAGATTTTTTCATGGGAAAAATGTCCTTTCCTCAATGTCGCCATACTATGTTCAAGGTGGCCTTTGAGGCTCTAAGTACTTACAGGATCCTAGTTGCTGCCAGCTTTCCTTTTGGAAAAATCCAGCAAAGATTTGGTAATTCTAGCTTGGCTCCCCACTTTCTGCCAGGGTGAGTGGCTGCAAACGGAGGCCATTTCCCATGGGAAAAAGAAGTCCTTTCCCCAGGGTCTGGGTGTCAGATGAAAGGTGGCCTTTGGGGCTCTAAGGACTTGTAGGGTACTTCTTACTGGCAGCTTTAGATTTGGAGAAATCCAGCAAAGATTGCAAATTTCTTGCTGGGCACCACCCTATTGGTCAGGGCAAGAGGCTAGAAATGGAGGCCATTTTCCATGGGGAAAATGAAGTCATTGGCCCCGGGTGTGAGTATCAGATGAAAACTGGTATCTGGGGCCTTTAGGACTTCTAGGGTCCTTGTTGCCGGCAGCTTTAGTTTTGGAGAAAATCAGCCAAGTTTGCAAATTTCACACCGGGAACGATGCAGATGGCCAGGGCGAGTGGCCTCAAACTGATCTTGTTTTCCATGGGGAAAATTAAGTCATGTCCCCAGGGTCTGGGTTTCAGATGAAAGGTGGCCTTTGGGGCTCTAAGGACTTGCAAGCTCCTAGTTGCTGGCACCTTTAGTTGTGGAGGAATCCAGCAAAGTGTAAAAATTTCTCACTGGGCACTGCCCTGTTGGCCAGGGCAAATGGCTGCAAAGAGAGGCCATTTTGCATGGGAAAAAGAAGTCCTTTCCCCAGGGTCTGGGTGTCAGATGAAAGGTGGCCTTTGGGGCTCTAAGGACTTCCAGGGTCCTCGTTCCCAGCAGCTTTGCTTTTGGAGAAAATCAGCCATGATTGCAAATTTCACACCGGGAACGATGCAGATGGCCAGGGTGAGTGGCCTCAAACTGACCCCATTTTCCCTGGGGAAAATGAAGTCATGTCCCCAGCGTCTGGGTATCAGATGAAAGGTGGCCTTTGGGGCTCTAAGGACTTGCCAGCTCCTACTTGCCAACAGCGTTAGTTCTGCAGGAATCCAGAAATGTTAAAAAATTTCTCACTGGGCACTGCCCTGTTGGCCAGGGCAAATGGCTGCAAAGAGAGGCCATTTTGCATGGGAAAAAGAAATCCTTTCCCCAGGGTCTGGCTATCAGATGAAAGTTGGCATCTGGGGCTCTAAGGACTTGCAGCGTCCTAGTTGCTGGCAGCTTTTCTTTTGGAAGAATCCAGCAGAGTTTGCAAATTGCTCGCTTGGCACTGCCTACCTGCCACGCCAAGTGGCCAAAAATGAAGGCCATTTTCCATGGGAAAAATGTCCTTTACCCAGGGTCTCATTAATATGTTCAAGGTGGCCTTTGAGGCTCTAAGTACTTACAGGATCCTAGTTGCTGCCAGCTTTCCTTTTGGAAAAATCCAGCAAAGATTTGGTAATTCTAGCTTGTCTCCCCTCTTTCTGCCAGGATGAGTGGCTGCAAACGGAGGCCATTTCCCATGGGAAAAAGAAGTCCTTTCCCCAGGGTCTGGGTGTCAAATGAAAGGTGGCCTTTGGGGCTCTAAGGACTTCCAGTGGGCTCGTTGCCAGCAGCTTTATTTTTGGAGAAAATCAGCCAAGTTTGCAAATTTCACACCGGGAATGATGGAGATGGCCAGGGCGAGTGGCCTCAAACTGATTCGATTTTCTATAGGGAAAATGAAGTCATGTCCCCAGGGTCTGGGTGTCAATGAAAGTTGGACTTTGGGGCTCTAAGGACTTCTGGGGTCCTCGTTCTCAGCAGCTTTACTTTTGGAGAATATCAGCCAAGTTTGCAAATTTCACACCGGGAACGATGCAGATTTTTCCATGGGAAAAATGTCCTTTCCTCAGGGTCTCAGTATTATGTTCAAGGTGGCCTTTGAGGCTCTAAGTACTTACAGGATCCTAGTTGCTGCCAGCTTTAGTTTTGGAAAAATCCAGCAAAGATTTGGTAATTCTAGCTTGGCTCCCCTCTTTCTGCCAGGGTGTGTGGCTGCAAACGGAGGCCATTTCCCATGGGAAAAAGAAGTCCGTTCCCCAGGGTCTGGGTGTCAGATGAAAGGTGGCCTTTGGGGCTCTAAGGACTTGCAAGCTCCTAGTTGCTGGCACCTTTAGTTGTGGAGGAATCCAGCAAAGTGTAAAAATTTCTCACTGGGCACTGCCCTGTTGGCCAGGGCAAATGGCTGCAAATGGAGGCCATTTTCCATGGGGAAAATGAAGTCATTGGCCCAGGGTCTGGGAGTCAGATGAAAGGTATCATCTGGGGCCCTAAGGACTTCCAGGGTCCTCGTTCCCAGCAACTTTACTTTTGGAGAAAATCAGCCAAGTGTGCAAAATTTCACACCAGGAACGATGCAGATGGCCAGGGCGAGTGGCCTCAAACTGACCCCAACTTCCTTGGGGAAAATGAAGTCACGTCCCCAGGGTCTGGGTGTCAGATGAAAGGTGGCCTTTGGGGCTCTAAGGACTTGCAAGCTCCTAGTTGCCGGCAGCTTTATTTCTGGAGGAATCCAGCAAAGTGTAAAAATTTCTCACAGGGCATTGCCGTGTTGGCCAGGGCAAATGGCTGCAAAGGGAGGCCATTTTCCATGGGGAAAATGAAGTCCTTTCCCCAGGGTCTGGGTGTCAGATGAAAGGTGGCCTTTGGGGCTCTAAGGACTTCCAGGGTCCTCGTTCCCAGCAGCTTTGCTTTTGGAGAAAATCAGCCATGATTGCAAATTTCACACCGGGAACGATGCAGATTTTTTCATGGGAAAAATGTCCTTTCCTCAATGTCGCCATACTATGTTCAAGGTGGCCTTTGAGGCTCTAAGTACTTACAGGATCCTAGTTGCTGCCAGCTTTCCTTTTGGAAAAATCCAGCAAAGATTTGGTAATTCTAGCTTGGCTCCCCACTTTCTGCCAGGGTGAGTGGCTGCAAACGGAGGCCATTTCCCATGGGAAAAAGAAGTCCTTTCCCCAGGGTCTGGGTGTCAGATGAAAGGTGGCCTTTGGGGCTCTAAGGACTTGTAGGGTACTTCTTACTGGCAGCTTTAGATTTGGAGAAATCCAGCAAAGATTGCAAATTTCTTGCTGGGCACCACCCTATTGGTCAGGGCAAGAGGCTAGAAATGGAGGCCATTTTCCATGGGGAAAATGAAGTCATTGGCCCAGGGTGTGAGTATCAGATGAAAACTGGTATCTGGGGCCTTTAGGACTTCTAGGGTCCTTGTTGCCGGCAGCTTTAGTTTTGGAGAAAATCAGCCAAGTTTGCAAATTTCACACCGGGAACGATGCAGATGGCCAGGGCGAGTGGCCTCAAACTGATCTTGTTTTCCATGGGGAAAATTAAGTCATGTCCCCAGGGTCTGGGTTTCAGATGAAAGGTGGCCTTTGGGGCTCTAAGGACTTGCAAGCTCCTAGTTGCTGGCACCTTTAGTTGTGGAGGAATCCAGCAAAGTGTAAAAATTTCTCACTGGGCACTGCCCTGTTGGCCAGGGCAAATGGCTGCAAATGGAGGCCATTTTCCATGGGGAAAATGAAGTCATTGGCCCAGGGTCTGGGAGTCAGATGAAAGGTATCATCTGGGGCCGTAAGGACTTCCAGGGTCCTCGTTCCCAGCAACTTTACTTTTGGAGAAAATCAGCCAAGTGTGCAAATTTCACACCAGGAACAATGCAGATGGCCAGGGCGAGTGGCCTCAAACTGACCCCAACTTCCTTGGGGAAAATGAAGTCATGTCCCCAGCGTCTGGGTGTCAGATGAAAGGTGGCCTTTGGGGCTCTAAGGACTTGCAAGCTCCTACTTGCTGGCAGCTTTAGTGGTAGAGGAAATCAGCAAAGTGTAAAAATTTCTCACTGCGCACTGCCCTGTTGGCCAGGGCAAATGGCTGCAAAGAGAGGCCATTTTGCATGGGAAAAAGAAGTCCTTTACACAGTGTCTGGGTGTCAGATGAAAGGTGGCCTTTGGGGCTCTAAGGACTTCCAGTGTCCTCGTTGCCAGCAGCTTTGCTTTTGGAGAAAATCAGCCATGATTGCAAATTTCACACCGGGAACGATGCAGATGGCCAGTGTGAGTGGCCTCAAACTGACCCCATTTTCCCTGGGGAAAATGAAGTCATGTCCCCAGCGTCTGGGTGTCAGATGAAAGGTGGCCTTTGGGGCTCTAAGGACTTGCAAGCTCCTAGTTGCCGGTAGCTTTATTTCTGGAGGAATCCAGCAAAGTGTAAAAATTTCTCACAGGGCATTGCCGTGTTGGCCAGGGCAAATGGCTGCAAAGGGAGGCCATTTTCCATGGGGAAAATGAAGTCATTGGCCCAGGGTCTGGGTGTCAGATGAAAGGTGGCCTTTGGGGCTCTAAGGACTTCCAGGGTCCTCGTTCCCAGCAGCTTTGCTTTTGGAGAAAATCAGCCATGATTGCAAATTTCACACCAGGAACGATGCTGATTTTTCCATTGGAAAAATGTCCTTTCCTCAGGGTCTCAGTATTATGTTCAAGGTGGCCTTTGAGGCTCTAAGTACTTACAGGATCCAAGTGTCTGCCAGCTTTCCTTTTAAGAAAAATCCAGCAAAGATTTGGTAATTCTAGCTTGTCTCCCCTCTTTCTGCCAGGATGAGTGGCTGCAAACGGAGGCCATTTCCCATGGGAAAAAGAAGTCCTTTCCCCAGGGTCTGGGTGTCAAATGAAAGGTGGCCTTTGGGGCTCTAAGGACTTCCAGTGGGCTCATTGCCAGCAGCTTTATTTTTGGAGAAAATCAGCCAAGTTTGCAAATTTCACACCGGGAATGATGGAGATGGCCAGGGCGAGTAGCCTCAAACTGATTCGATTTTCTATAGGGAAAATGAAGTCATGTCCCCAGGGTCTGGGTGTCAATGAAAGTTGGACTTTGGGGCTCTAAGGACTTCTGGGGTCCTCGTTCTCAGCAGCTTTGCTTTTGGAGAATATCAGCCAAGTTTGCAAATTTCACACCGGGAACGATGCAGATTTTTCCATGGGAAAAATGTCCTTTCCTCAGGGTCTCAGTATTATGTTCAAGGTGGCCTTTGAGGCTCTAAGTACTTACAGGATCCTAGTTGCTGCCAGCTTTACTTTTGGAAAAATCCAGCAAAGATTTGGTAATTCTAGCTTGGCTCCCCTCTTTCTGCCAGGGTGTGTGGCTGCAAACGGAGGCCATTTCCCATGGGAAAAAGAAGTCCGTTCCCCAGGGTCTGGGTGTCAGATGAAAGGTGGCCTTTGGGGCTCTAAGGACTTGCAAGCTCCTAGTTGCTGGCACCTTTAGTTGTGGAGGAATCCAGCAAAGTGTAAAAATTTCTCACTGGGCACTGCCCTGTTGGCCAGGGCAAATGGCTGCAAATGGAGGCCATTTTCCATGGGGAAAATGAAGTCATTGGCCCAGGGTCTGGGAGTCAGATGAAAGGTATCATCTGGGGCCGTAAGGACTTCCAGGGTCCTCGTTCCCAGCAACTTTACTTTTGGAGAAAATCAGCCAAGTGTGCAAAATTTCACACCAGGAACGATGCAGATGGCCAGGGCGAGTGGCCTCAAACTGACCCCAACTTCCTTGGGGAAAATGAAGTCACGTCCCCAGGGTCTGGGTGTCAGATGAAAGGTGGCCTTTGGGGCTCTAAGGACTTGCAAGCTCCTAGTTGCCGGCAGCTTTATTTCTGGAGGAATCCAGCAAAGTGTAAAAATTTCTCACAGGGCATTGCCGTGTTGGCCAGGGCAAATGGCTGCAAAGGGAGGCCATTTTCCATGGGGAAAATGAAGTCCTTTCCCCAGGGTCTGGGTGTCAGATGAAAGGTGGCCTTTGGGGCTCTAAGGACTTCCAGGGTCCTCGTTCCCAGCAGCTTTGCTTTTGGAGAAAATCAGCCATGATTGCAAATTTCACACCGGGAACGATGCAGATTTTTTCATGGGAAAAATGTCCTTTCCTCAATGTCGCCATACTATGTTCAAGGTGGCCTTTGAGGCTCTAAGTACTTACAGGATCCTAGTTGCTGCCAGCTTTCCTTTTGGAAAAATCCAGCAAAGATTTGGTAATTCTAGCTTGGCTCCCCACTTTCTGCCAGGGTGAGTGGCTGCAAACGGAGGCCATTTCCCATGGGAAAAAGAAGTCCTTTCCCCAGGGTCTGGGTGTCAGATGAAAGGTGGCCTTTGGGGCTCTAAGGACTTGTAGGGTACTTCTTACTGGCAGCTTTAGATTTGGAGAAATCCAGCAAAGATTGCAAATTTCTTGCTGGGCACCACCCTATTGGTCAGGGCAAGAGGCTAGAAATGGAGGCCATTTTCCATGGGGAAAATGAAGTCATTGGCCCAGGGTGTGAGTATCAGATGAAAACTGGTATCTGGGGCCTTTAGGACTTCTAGGGTCCTTGTTGCCGGCAGCTTTAGTTTTGGAGAAAATCAGCCAAGTTTGCAAATTTCACACCGGGAACGATGCAGATGGCCAGGGCGAGTGGCCTCAAACTGATCTTGTTTTCCATGGGGAAAATTAAGTCATGTCCCCAGGGTCTGGGTTTCAGATGAAAGGTGGCCTTTGGGGCTCTAAGGACTTGCAAGCTCCTAGTTGCTGGCACCTTTAGTTGTGGAGGAATCCAGCAAAGTGTAAAAATTTCTCACTGGGCACTGCCCTGTTGGCCAGGGCAAATGGCTGCAAAGAGAGGCCATTTTGCATGGGAAAAAGAAGTCCTTTCCCCAGGGTCTGGGTGTCAGATGAAAGGTGGCCTTTGGGGCTCTAAGGACTTCCAGGGTCCTCGTTCCCAGCAGCTTTGCTTTTGGAGAAAATCAGCCATGATTGCAAATTTCACACCGGGAACGATGCAGATGGCCAGGGTGAGTGGCCTCAAACTGACCCCATTTTCCCTGGGGAAAATGAAGTCATGTCCCCAGCGTCTGGGTATCAGATGAAAGGTGGCCTTTGGGGCTCTAAGGACTTGCCAGCTCCTACTTGCCAACAGCGTTAGTTCTGCAGGAATCCAGAAATGTTAAAAAATTTCTCACTGGGCACTGCCCTGTTGGCCAGGGCAAATGGCTGCAAAGAGAGGCCATTTTGCATGGGAAAAAGAAATCCTTTCCCCAGGGTCTGGCTATCAGATGAAAGTTGGCATCTGGGGCTCTAAGGACTTGCAGCGTCCTAGTTGCTGGCAGCTTTTCTTTTGGAAGAATCCAGCAGAGTTTGCAAATTGCTCGCTTGGCACTGCCTACCTGCCACGCCAAGTGGCCAAAAATGAAGGCCATTTTCCATGGGAAAAATGTCCTTTACCCAGGGTCTCATTAATATGTTCAAGGTGGCCTTTGAGGCTCTAAGTACTTACAGGATCCTAGTTGCTGCCAGCTTTCCTTTTGGAAAAATCCAGCAAAGATTTGGTAATTCTAGCTTGTCTCCCCTCTTTCTGCCAGGATGAGTGGCTGCAAACGGAGGCCATTTCCCATGGGAAAAAGAAGTCCTTTCCCCAGGGTCTGGGTGTCAAATGAAAGGTGGCCTTTGGGGCTCTAAGGACTTCCAGTGGGCTCGTTGCCAGCAGCTTTATTTTTGGAGAAAATCAGCCAAGTTTGCAAATTTCACACCGGGAATGATGGAGATGGCCAGGGCGAGTGGCCTCAAACTGATTCGATTTTCTATAGGGAAAATGAAGTCATGTCCCCAGGGTCTGGGTGTCAATGAAAGTTGGACTTTGGGGCTCTAAGGACTTCTGGGGTCCTCGTTCTCAGCAGCTTTACTTTTGGAGAATATCAGCCAAGTTTGCAAATTTCACACCGGGAACGATGCAGATTTTTCCATGGGAAAAATGTCCTTTCCTCAGGGTCTCAGTATTATGTTCAAGGTGGCCTTTGAGGCTCTAAGTACTTACAGGATCCTAGTTGCTGCCAGCTTTAGTTTTGGAAAAATCCAGCAAAGATTTGGTAATTCTAGCTTGGCTCCCCTCTTTCTGCCAGGGTGTGTGGCTGCAAACGGAGGCCATTTCCCATGGGAAAAAGAAGTCCGTTCCCCAGGGTCTGGGTGTCAGATGAAAGGTGGCCTTTGGGGCTCTAAGGACTTGCAAGCTCCTAGTTGCTGGCACCTTTAGTTGTGGAGGAATCCAGCAAAGTGTAAAAATTTCTCACTGGGCACTGCCCTGTTGGCCAGGGCAAATGGCTGCAAATGGAGGCCATTTTCCATGGGGAAAATGAAGTCATTGGCCCAGGGTCTGGGAGTCAGATGAAAGGTATCATCTGGGGCCCTAAGGACTTCCAGGGTCCTCGTTCCCAGCAACTTTACTTTTGGAGAAAATCAGCCAAGTGTGCAAAATTTCACACCAGGAACGATGCAGATGGCCAGGGCGAGTGGCCTCAAACTGACCCCAACTTCCTTGGGGAAAATGAAGTCACGTCCCCAGGGTCTGGGTGTCAGATGAAAGGTGGCCTTTGGGGCTCTAAGGACTTGCAAGCTCCTAGTTGCCGGCAGCTTTATTTCTGGAGGAATCCAGCAAAGTGTAAAAATTTCTCACAGGGCATTGCCGTGTTGGCCAGGGCAAATGGCTGCAAAGGGAGGCCATTTTCCATGGGGAAAATGAAGTCCTTTCCCCAGGGTCTGGGTGTCAGATGAAAGGTGGCCTTTGGGGCTCTAAGGACTTCCAGGGTCCTCGTTCCCAGCAGCTTTGCTTTTGGAGAAAATCAGCCATGATTGCAAATTTCACACCGGGAACGATGCAGATTTTTTCATGGGAAAAATGTCCTTTCCTCAATGTCGCCATACTATGTTCAAGGTGGCCTTTGAGGCTCTAAGTACTTACAGGATCCTAGTTGCTGCCAGCTTTCCTTTTGGAAAAATCCAGCAAAGATTTGGTAATTCTAGCTTGGCTCCCCACTTTCTGCCAGGGTGAGTGGCTGCAAACGGAGGCCATTTCCCATGGGAAAAAGAAGTCCTTTCCCCAGGGTCTGGGTGTCAGATGAAAGGTGGCCTTTGGGGCTCTAAGGACTTGTAGGGTACTTCTTACTGGCAGCTTTAGATTTGGAGAAATCCAGCAAAGATTGCAAATTTCTTGCTGGGCACCACCCTATTGGTCAGGGCAAGAGGCTAGAAATGGAGGCCATTTTCCATGGGGAAAATGAAGTCATTGGCCCAGGGTGTGAGTATCAGATGAAAACTGGTATCTGGGGCCTTTAGGACTTCTAGGGTCCTTGTTGCCGGCAGCTTTAGTTTTGGAGAAAATCAGCCAAGTTTGCAAATTTCACACCGGGAACGATGCAGATGGCCAGGGCGAGTGGCCTCAAACTGATCTTGTTTTCCATGGGGAAAATTAAGTCATGTCCCCAGGGTCTGGGTTTCAGATGAAAGGTGGCCTTTGGGGCTCTAAGGACTTGCAAGCTCCTAGTTGCTGGCACCTTTAGTTGTGGAGGAATCCAGCAAAGTGTAAAAATTTCTCACTGGGCACTGCCCTGTTGGCCAGGGCAAATGGCTGCAAATGGAGGCCATTTTCCATGGGGAAAATGAAGTCATTGGCCCAGGGTCTGGGAGTCAGATGAAAGGTATCATCTGGGGCCCTAAGGACTTCCAGGGTCCTCGTTCCCAGCAACTTTACTTTTGGAGAAAATCAGCCAAGTGTGCAAATTTCACACCAGGAACAATGCAGATGGCCAGGGCGAGTGGCCTCAAACTGACCCCAACTTCCTTGGGGAAAATGAAGTCATGTCCCCAGCGTCTGGGTGTCAGATGAAAGGTGGCCTTTGGGGCTCTAAGGACTTGCAAGCTCCTACTTGCTGGCAGCTTTAGTGGTAGAGGAAATCAGCAAAGTTTAAAAATATCTCACTGCGCACTGCCCTGTTGGCCAGGGCAAATGGCTGCAAAGAGAGGCCATTTTGCATGGGAAAAAGAAGTCCTTTACCCAGTGTCTGGGTGTCAGATGAAAGGTGGCCTTTGGGGCTCTAAGGACTTCCAGTGTCCTCGTTGCCAGCAGCTTTGCTTTTGGAGAAAATCAGCCATGATTGCAAATTTCACACCGGGAACGATGCAGATGGCCAGTGTGAGTGGCCTCAAACTGACCCCATTTTCCCTGGGGAAAATGAAGTCATGTCCCCAGCGTCTGGGTGTCAGATGAAAGGTGGCCTTTGGGGCTCTAAGGACTTGCAAGCTCCTAGTTGCCGGTAGCTTTATTTCTGGAGGAATCCAGCAAAGTGTAAAAATTTCTCACAGGGCATTGCCGTGTTGGCCAGGGCAAATGGCTGCAAAGGGAGACCATTTTCCATGGGGAAAATGAAGTCATTGGCCCAGGGTCTGGGTGTCAGATGAAAGGTGGCCTTTGGGGCTCTAAGGACTTCCAGGGTCCTCGTTCCCAGCAGCTTTGCTTTTGGAGAAAATCAGCCATGATTGCAAATTTCACACCAGGAACGATGCTGATTTTTCCATTGGAAAAATGTCCTTTCCTCAGGGTCTCAGTATTATGTTCAAGGTGGCCTTTGAGGCTCTAAGTACTTACAGGATCCAAGTGTCTGCCAGCTTTCCTTTTAAGAAAAATCCAGCAAAGATTTGGTAATTCTAGCTTGTCTCCCCTCTTTCTGCCAGGATGAGTGGCTGCAAACGGAGGCCATTTCCCATGGGAAAAAGAAGTCCTTTCCCCAGGGTCTGGGTGTCAGATGAAAGGTGGCCTTTGGGGCTCTAAGGACTTGCAAGCTCCTAGTTGCTGGCACCTTTAGTTGTGGAGGAATCCAGCAAAGTGTAAAAATTTCTCACTGGGCACTGCCCTGTTGGCCGGGGCATATGGCTGCAAAAAGAGGCCATTTTGCATGGGAAAAAGAAGTCCTTTCCCCAGGGTCTGGCTATCAGATGAAAGTTGGCATCTGGGGCTCTAAGGACTTGCAGCGTCCTAGTTGCTGGCAGCTTTTCTTTTGGAAGAATCCAGCAGAGTTTGGAAATTGCTCGCTTGGCACCGCCTACCTGCCATGCCAAGTGGCCAAAAATGAAGGCCATTTTCCATGGGAAAAATGTCCTTTCCTCAGGGTCTCATTAATATGTTCAAGGTGGCCTTTGAGGCTCTAAGTACTTACAGGATCCTAGTTGCTGCCAGCTTTCCTTTTGGAAAAATCCAGCAAAGATTTGGTAATTCTAGCTTGGCTCCCCACTTTCTGCCAGGGTGAGTGGCTGCAAACGGAGGCCATTTCCCATGGGAAAAAGAAGTCCTTTCCCCAGGGTCTGGGTGTCAGATGAAAGGTGGCCTTTGGGGCTCTAAGGACTTGTAGGGTACTTCTTACTGGCAGCTTTAGATTTGGAGAAATCCAGCAAAGATTGCAAATTTCTTGCTGGGCACCACCCTATTGGTCAGGGCAAGAGGCTAGAAATGGAGGCCATTTTCCATGGGGAAAATGAAGTCATTGGCCCAGGGTGTGAGTATCAGATGAAAACTGGTATCTGGGGCCTTTAGGACTTCTAGGGTCCTTGTTGCCGGCAGCTTTAGTTTTGGAGAAAATCAGCCAAGTTTGCAAATTTCACACCGGGAACGATGCAGATGGCCAGGGCGAGTGGCCTCAAACTGATCTTGTTTTCCATGGGGAAAATTAAGTCATGTCCCCAGGGTCTGGGTTTCAGATGAAAGGTGGCCTTTGGGGCTCTAAGGACTTGCAAGCTCCTAGTTGCTGGCACCTTTAGTTGTGGAGGAATCCAGCAAAGTGTAAAAATTTCTCACTGGGCACTGCCCTGTTGGCCAGGGCAAATGGCTGCAAATGGAGGCCATTTTCCATGGGGAAAATGAAGTCATTGGCCCAGGGTCTGGGAGTCAGATGAAAGGTATCATCTGGGGCCCTAAGGACTTCCAGGGTCCTCGTTCCCAGCAACTTTACTTTTGGAGAAAATCAGCCAAGTGTGCAAATTTCACACCAGGAACAATGCAGATGGCCAGGGCGAGTGGCCTCAAACTGACCCCAACTTCCTTGGGGAAAATGAAGTCATGTCCCCAGCGTCTGGGTGTCAGATGAAAGGTGGCCTTTGGGGCTCTAAGGACTTGCAAGCTCCTACTTGCTGGCAGCTTTAGTGGTAGAGGAAATCAGCAAAGTTTAAAAATATCTCACTGCGCACTGCCCTGTTGGCCAGGGCAAATGGCTGCAAAGAGAGGCCATTTTGCATGGGAAAAAGAAGTCCTTTACCCAGTGTCTGGGTGTCAGATGAAAGGTGGCCTTTGGGGCTCTAAGGACTTCCAGGGTCCTCGTTGCCAGCAGCTTTGCTTTTGGAGAAAATCAGCCATGATTGCAAATTTCACACCGGGAACGATGCAGATGGCCAGTGTGAGTGGCCTCAAACTGACCCCATTTTCCCTGGGGAAAATGAAGTCATGTCCCCAGCGTCTGGGTGTCAGATGAAAGGTGGCCTTTGGGGCTCTAAGGACTTGCAAGCTCCTAGTTGCCGGTAGCTTTATTTCTGGAGGAATCCAGCAAAGTGTAAAAATTTCTCACAGGGCATTGCCGTGTTGGCCAGGGCAAATGGCTGCAAAGGGAGGCCATTTTCCATGGGGAAAATGAAGTCATTGGCCCAGGGTCTGGGTGTCAGATGAAAGGTGGCCTTTGGGGCTCTAAGGACTTCCAGGGTCCTCGTTCCCAGCAGCTTTGCTTTTGGAGAAAATCAGCCATGATTTCAAATTTCACACCGGGAATGATGCTGATTTTTCCATTGGAAAAATGTCCTTTCCTCAGGGTCTCAGTATTATGTTCAAGGTGGCCTTTGAGGCTCTAAGTACTTACAGGATCCAAGTGTCTGCCAGCTTTAGTTTTGGAAAAATCCAGCAAAGATTTGGTAATTCTAGCTTGGCTCCCCACTTTCTGCCAGGGTGAGTGGCTGCAAACGGAGGCCATTTCCCATGGGAAAAAGAAGTCCTTTCCCCAGAGTCTGGGTGTCAGATGAAAGGTGGCCTTTGGGGCTCTAAGGACTTGCAAGCTCCTAGTTGCTGGCACCTTTAGTTGTGGAGGAATCCAGCAAAGTGTAAAAATTTCTCACTGGGCACTGCCCTGTTGGCCGGGGCATATGGCTGCAAAAAGAGGCCATTTTGCATGGGAAAAAGAAGTCCTTTCCCCAGGGTCTGGCTATCAGATGAAAGTTGGCATCTGGGGCTCTAAGGACTTGCAGCGTCCTAGTTGCTGGCAGCTTTTCTTTTGGAAGAATCCAGCAGAGTTTGGAAATTGCTCGCTTGGCACCGCCTACCTGCCATGCCAAGTGGCCAAAAATGAAGGCCATTTTCCATGGGAAAAATGTCCTTTCCTCAGGGTCTCAGTATTATGTTCAAGGTGGCCTTTGAGGCTCTAAGTACTTACAGGATCCTAGTTGCTGCCAGCTTTAGTTTTGGAAAAATCCAGCAAAGATTTGGTAATTCTAGCTTGGCTCCCCACTTTCTGCCAGGGTGAGTGGCTGCAAACGGAGGCCATTTCCCATGGGAAAAAGAAGTCCGTTCCCCAGGGTCTGGGTGTCAGATGAAAGGTGGCCTTTGGGGCTCTAAGGACTTGCAAGCTCCTAGTTGCTGGCACCTTTAGTTGTGGAGGAATCCAGCAAAGTGTAAAAATTTCTCACTGGGCACTGCCCTGTTGGCCAGGGCAAATGGCTGCAAATGGAGGCCATTTTCCATGGGGAAAATGAAGTCATTGGCCCAGGGTCTGGGAGTCAGATGAAAGGTATCATCTGGGGCCCTAAGGACTTCCAGGGTCCTCGTTCCCAGCAACTTTACTTTTGGAGAAAATCAGCCAAGTGTGCAAATTTCACACCAGGAACGATGCAGATGGCCAGGGCGAGTGGCCTCAAACTGACCCCAACTTCCTTGGGGAAAATGAAGTCACGTCCCCAGGGTCTGGGTGTCAGATGAAAGGTGGCCTTTGGGGCTCTAAGGACTTGCAAGCTCCTAGTTGCCGGCAGCTTTATTTCTGGAGGAATCCAGCAAAGTGTAAAAATTTCTCACAGGGCATTGCCGTGTTGGCCAGGGCAAATGGCTGCAAAGGGAGGCCATTTTCCATGGGGAAAATGAAGTCCTTTCCCCAGGGTCTGGGTGTCAGATGAAAGGTGGCCTTTGGGGCTCTAAGGACTTCCAGGGTCCTCGTTCCCAGCAGCTTTGCTTTTGGAGAAAATCAGCCATGATTGCAAATTTCACACCGGGAACGATGCAGATTTTTTCATGGGAAAAATGTCCTTTCCTCAATGTCTCCATACTATGTTCAAGGTGGCCTTTGAGGCTCTAAGTACTTACAGGATCCTAGTTGCTGCCAGCTTTCCTTTTGGAAAAATCCAGAAAAGATTTGGTAATTCTAGCTTGGCTCCCCACTTTCTTCCAGGGTGAGTGGCTGCAAACGGAGGCCATTTCCCATGGGAAAAAGAAGTCCTTTCCCCAGGGTCTGGGTGTCAGATGAAAGGTGGCCTTTGGGGCTCTAAGGACTTGTAGGGTACTTCTTACTGGCAGCTTTAGATTTGGAGAAATCCAGCAAAGATTGCAAATTTCTTGCTGGGCACCACCCTATTGGTCAGGGCAAGAGGCTAGAAATGGAGGCCATTTTCCATGGGGAAAATGAAGTCATTGGCCCAGGGTGTGAGTATCAGATGAAAACTGGTATCTGGGGCCTTTAGGACTTCTAGGGTCCTTGTTGCCGGCAGCTTTAGTTTTGGAGAAAATCAGCCAAGTTTGCAAATTTCACACCGGGAACGATGCAGATGGCCAGGGCGAGTGGCCTCAAACTGATCTTGTTTTCCATGGGGAAAATTAAGTCATGTCCCCAGGGTCTGGGTGTCAGATGAAAGGTGGCCTTTGGGGCTCTAAGGACTTGCCAGCTCCTAGTTGCCGGCAGCTTTATTTCTGGAGGAATCCAGCAAAGTGTAAAAATTTCTCACAGGGCACTGCCCTGTTGGCCAGGGCAAATGGCTGCAAAGGGAGGCCATTTTCCATGGGGAAAATGAAGTCATGTCCCCAGGGTCTGGGTGTCAGATGAAAGGTATCATCTGGGGCCCTAAGGACTTCCAGGGTCCTCGTTCCCAGCAACTTTACTTTTGGAGAAAATCAGCCAAGTGTGCAAATTTCACACCAGGAACGATGCAGATGGCCAGGGCGAGTGGCCTCAAACTGACCCCAACTTCCTTGGGGAAAATGAAGTCACGTCCCCAGGGTCTGGGTGTCAGATGAAAGGTGGCCTTTGGGGCTCTAAGGACTTGCCAGCTCCTAGTTGCCGGCAGCTTTATTTCTGGAGGAATCCAGCAAAGTGTAAAAATTTCTCACAGGGCACTGCCCTGTTGGCCAGGGCAAATGGCTGCAAAGGGAGGCCATTTTCCATGGGGAAAATGAAGTCATGTCCCCAGGGTCTGGGTGTCAGATGAAAGGTGGCCTTTGGGGCTCTAAGGACTTGCAAGCTCCTACTTGCCGGCAGCTTTGTTTCTGGAGGAATCCACCAAAGTGTAAAAATTTCTCACTGCGCACTGCCCTGTTGGCCAGGGCAAATGGCTGCAAAGAGAGGCCATTTTGCATGGGAAAAAGAAGTCCTTTCCCCAGGGTCTGGCTATCAGATGAAAGGTGGCATCTGGGGCTCTAAGGACTTGCAGCGTCCTAGTTGCTGGCAGCTTTTCTTTTGGAAGAATCCAGCAGAGTTTGCAAATTGCTCGCTTGGCACTGCCTACCTGCCACGCCAAGTGGCCAAAAATGAAGGCCATTTTCCATGGGAAAAATGTCCTTTACCCAGGGTCTCAGTAATATGTTCAAGGTGGCCTTTGAGGCTCTAAGTACTTACAGGATCCTAGTTGCTGCCAGCTTTCCTTTTGGAAAAATCCAGCAAAGATTTGGTAATTCTAGCTTGTCTCCCCTCTTTCCTCCAGGGAGAGTGGCTGCAAATGGAGGCCATTTCCCATGGGAAAAAGAACTCCTTTCCCCAGGGTCTGCATATCAGATGAAAGGTGGCCTTTGGGGCTCTAAGGACTTCCAGTGTGCTCGTTGCCAGCAGCTTTAGTTTTGGAGAAAATCAGCCAAGTTTGCAAATTTCACACCGGGAACAATGCAGATGGCCAGGGCGAGTGGCCTCAAACTGACCCCATTTTCCATGGGGAAAATGAAGTCCTTTCCCCAGGGTCTGGGTGTCAGATGAAAGGTGGCCTTTGGGGCTCTAAGGACTTCCAGGGTCCTCGTTCCCAGCAGCTTTGCTTTTGGAGAAAATCAGCCATGATTGCAAATTTCACACCGGGAACGATGCAGATGGCCAGGGTGAGTGGCCTCAAACTGACCCCATTTTCCCTTGGGAAAATGAAGTCATGTCCCCAGCGTCTGGGTATCAGATGAAAGGTGGCCTTTGGGGCTCTAAGGACTTGCAAGCTCCTACTTGCCAACAGCGTTAGTTCTGCAGGAATCCAGCAATGTTAAAAAATTTCTCACTGGGCACTGCCCTGTTGGCCAGGGCAAATGGCTGCAAAGAGAGGCCATTTTGCATGGGAAAAAGAAATCCTTTCCCCAGGGTCTGGCTATCAGATGAAAGGTGGCATCTGGGGCTCTAAGGACTTGCAGCGTCCTAGTTGCTGGCAGCTTTTCTTTTGGAAGAATCCAGCAGAGTTTGGAAATTGCTCGCTTGGCACTGCCTACCTGCCACGCCAAGTGGCCAAAAATGAAGGCCATTTTCCATGGGAAAAATGTCCTTTACCCAGGGTCTCATTAATATGTTCAAGGTGGCCTTTGAGGCTCTAAGTACTTACAGGATCCTAGTTGCTGCCAGCTTTCCTTTTGGAAAAATCCAGCAAAGATTTGGTAATTCTAGCTTGTCTCCCCTCTTTCTGCCAGGATGAGTGGCTGCAAACGGAGGCCATTTCCCATGGGAAAAAGAAGTCCTTTCCCCAGGGTCTGCATATCAGATGAAAGGTGGCCTTTGGGGCTCTAAGGACTTCCAGTGGGCTCGTTGCCAGCAGCTTTATTTTTGGAGAAAATCAGCCATGATTGCAAATTTCACACCGGGAATGATGGAGATGGCCAGGGCGAGTGGCCTCAAACTGATTCGATTTTCTATGGGGAAAATGAAGTCATGTCCCCAGGGTCTGGGTGTCAATGAAAGTTGGACTTTGGGGCTCGAAGGACTTCCGGGGTCCTCGTTCTCAGCAGCTTTACTTTTGGAGAATATCAGCCAAGTTTGCAAATTTCACACCGGGAACGATGCAGATTTTTCCATGGGAAAAATGTCCTTTCCTCAGGGTCTCAGTATTATGTTCAAGGTGGCCTTTGAGGCTCTAAGTACTTACAGGATCCTAGTTGCTGCCAGCTTTCCTTTTGGAAAAATCCAGCAAAGATTTGGTAATTCTAGCTTGGCTCCCCTCTTTCTGCCAGGGTGAGTGGCTGCAAACGGAGGCCATTTCCCATGGGAAAAAGAAGTCCGTTCCCCAGGGTCTGGGTGTCAGATGAAAGGTGGCCTTTGGGGCTCTAAGGACTTGCAAGCTCCTAGTTGCTGGCACCTTTAGTTGTGGAGGAATCCAGCAAAGTGTAAAAATTTCTCACTGGGCACTGCCCTGTTGGCCAGGGCAAATGGCTGCAAATGGAGGCCATTTTCCATGGGGAAAATGAAGTCATTGGCCCAGGGTCTGGGAGTCAGATGAAAGGTATCATCTGGGGCCCTAAGGACTTCCAGGGTCCTCGTTCCCAGCAACTTTACTTTTGGAGAAAATCAGCCAAGTGTGCAAATTTCACACCAAGAACGATGCAGATGGCCAGGGCGAGTGGCCTCAAACTGACCCCAACTTCCTTGGGGAAAATGAAGTCATATCCCCAGGGTCTGGGTGTCAGATGAAAGGTGGCCTTTGGGGCTCTAAGGACTTGCCAGCTCCTAGTTGCCGGCAGCTTTATTTCTGGAGGAATCCAGCAAAGTGTAAAAATTTCTCACTGCGCACTGCCCTGTTGGCCAGGGCAAATGGCTGCAAAGGGAGGCCATTTTCCATGGGGAAAATGAAGTCATGTCCCCAGGGTCTGGGTGTCAGATGAAAGGTGGCCTTTGGGGCTCTAAGGACTTGCAAGCTCCTACTTGCCGGCAGCTTTGTTTCTGGAGGAATCCACCAAAGTGTAAAAATTTCTCACTGCGCACTGCCCTGTTGGCCAGGGCAAATGGCTGCAAAGAGAGGCCATTTTGCATGGGAAAAAGAAGTCCTTTCCCCAGGGTCTGGCTATCAGATGAAAGGTGGCATCTGGGGCTCTAAGGACTTGCAGCGTCCTAGTTGCTGGCAGCTTTTCTTTTGGAAGAATCCAGCAGAGTTTGCAAATTGCTCGCTTGGCACTGCCTACCTGCCACGCCAAGTGGCCAAAAATGAAGGCCATTTTCCATGGGAAAAATGTCCTTTACCCAGGGTCTCAGTAATATGTTCAAGGTGGCCTTTGAGGCTCTAAGTACTTACAGGATCCTAGTTGCTGCCAGCTTTCCTTTTGGAAAAATCCAGCAAAGATTTGGTAATTCTAGCTTGTCTCCCCTCTTTCCTCCAGGGAGAGTGGCTGCAAATGGAGGCCATTTCCCATGGGAAAAAGAACTCCTTTCCCCAGGGTCTGCATATCAGATGAAAGGTGGCCTTTGGGGCTCTAAGGACTTCCAGTGTGCTCGTTGCCAGCAGCTTTAGTTTTGGAGAAAATCAGCCAAGTTTGCAAATTTCACACCGGGAACAATGCAGATGGCCAGGGCGAGTGGCCTCAAACTGACCCCATTTTCCATGGGGAAAATGAAGTCCTTTCCCCAGGGTCTGGGTGTCAGATGAAAGGTGGCCTTTGGGGCTCTAAGGACTTCCAGGGTCCTCGTTCCCAGCAGCTTTGCTTTTGGAGAAAATCAGCCATGATTGCAAATTTCACACCGGGAACGATGCAGATGGCCAGGGTGAGTGGCCTCAAACTGACCCCATTTTCCCTGGGGAAAATGAAGTCATGTCCCCAGCGTCTGGGTATCAGATGAAAGGTGGCCTTTGGGGCTCTAAGGACTTGCAAGCTCCTACTTGCCAACAGCGTTAGTTCTGCAGGAATCCAGAAATGTTAAAAAATTTCTCACTGGGCACTGCCCTGTTGGCCAGGGCAAATGGCTGCAAAGAGAGGCCATTTTGCATGGGAAAAAGAAGTCCTTTCCCCAGGGTCTGGCTATCAGATGAAAGGTGGCATCTGGGGCTCTAAGGACTTGCAGCGTCCTAGTTGCTGGCAGCTTTTCTTTTGGAAGAATCCAGCAGAGTTTGCAAATTGCTCGCTTGGCACTGCCTACCTGCCACGCCAAGTGGCCAAAAATGAAGGCCATTTTCCATGGGAAAAATGTCCTTTACCCAGGGTCTCAGTAATATGTTCAAGGTGGCCTTTGAAGCTCTAAGTACTTACAGGATCCTAGTTGCTGCCAGCTTTCCTTTTGGAAAAATCCAGCAAAGATTTGGTAATTCTAGCTTGTCTCCCCTCTTTCTGCCAGGATGAGTGGCTGCAAACGGAGGCCATTTCCCATGGGAAAAAGAAGTCCTTTCCCCAGGGTCTGGGTGTCAAATGAAAGGTGGCCTTTGGGGCTCTAAGGACTTCCAGTGGGCTCGTTGCCAGCAGCTTTATTTTTGGAGAAAATCAGCCATGATTGCAAATTTCACACCGGGAATGATGGAGATGGCCAGGGCGAGTGGCCTCAAACTGATTCGATTTTCTATGGGGAAAATGAAGTCATGTCCCCAGGGTCTGGGTGTCAATGAAAGTTGGACTTTGGGGCTCGAAGGACTTCTGGGGTCCTCGTTCTCAGCAGCTTTACTTTTGGAGAATATCAGCCAAGTTTGCAAATTTCACACCGGGAACGATGCAGATTTTTCCATGGGAAAAATGTCCTTTCCTCAGGGTCTCAGTATTATGTTCAAGGTGGCCTTTGAGGCTCTAAGTACTTACAGGATCCTAGTTGCTGCCAGCTTTCCTTTTGGAAAAATCCAGCAAAGATTTGGTAATTCTAGCTTGGCTCCCCTCTTTCTGCCAGGGTGAGTGGCTGCAAACGGAGGCCATTTCCCATGGGAAAAAGAAGTCCGTTCCCCAGGGTCTGGGTGTCAGATGAAAGGTGGCCTTTGGGGCTCTAAGGACTTGCAAGCTCCTAGTTGCTGGCACCTTTAGTTGTGGAGGAATCCAGCAAAGTGTAAAAATTTCTCACTGGGCACTGCCCTGTTGGCCAGGGCAAATGGCTGCAAATGGAGGCCATTTTCCATGGGGAAAATGAAGTCATTGGCCCAGGGTCTGGGAGTCAGATGAAAGGTATCATCTGGGGCCCTAAGGACTTCCAGGGTCCTCGTTCCCAGCAACTTTACTTTTGGAGAAAATCAGCCAAGTGTGCAAATTTCACACCAGGAACGATGCAGATGGCCAGGGCGAGTGGCCTCAAACTGACCCCAACTTCCTTGGGGAAAATGAAGTCACGTCCCCAGGGTCTGGGTGTCAGATGAAAGGTGGCCTTTGGGGCTCTAAGGACTTGCCAGCTCCTAGTTGCCGGCAGCTTTATTTCTGGAGGAATCCAGCAAAGTGTGAAAATTTCTCACAGGGTACTGCCCTGTTGGCCAGGGCAAATGGCTGCAAAGGGAGGCCATTTTCCATGGGGAAAATGAAGTCATGTCCCCAGGGTCTGGGTGTCAGATGAAAGGTGGCCTTTGGGGCTCTAAGGACTTGCAAGCTCCTACTTGCCGGCAGCTTTGTTTCTGGAGGAATCCACCAAAGTGTAAAAATTTCTCACTGCGCACTGCCCTGTTGGCCAGGGCAAATGGCTGCAAAGAGAGGCCATTTTGCATGGGAAAAAGAAGTCCATTCCCCAGGGTCTGGCTATCAGATGAAAGGTGGCATCTGGGGCTCTAAGGACTTGCAGCGTCCTAGTTGCTGGCAGCTTTTCTTTTGGAAGAATCCAGCAGAGTTTGCAAATTGCTCGCTTGGCACTGCCTACCTGCCACGCCAAGTGGCCAAAAATGAAGGCCATTTTCCATGGGAAAAATGTCCTTTACCCAGGGTCTCAGTAATATGTTCAAGGTGGCCTTTGAGGCTCTAAGTACTTACAGGATCCTAGTTGCTGCCAGCTTTCCTTTTGGAAAAATCCAGCAAAGATTTGGTAATTCTAGCTTGTCTCCCCTCTTTCCTCCAGGGAGAGTGGCTGCAAATGGAGGCCATTTCCCATGGGAAAAAGAACTCCTTTCCCCAGGGTCTGCATATCAGATGAAAGGTGGCCTTTGGGGCTCTAAGGACTTCCAGTGTGCTCGTTGCCAGCAGCTTTAGTTTTGGAGAAAATCAGCCAAGTTTGCAAATTTCACACCGGGAACAATGCAGATGGCCAGGGCGAGTGGCCTCAAACTGACCCCATTTTCCATGGGGAAAATGAAGTCCTTTCCCCAGGGTCTGGGTGTCAGATGAAAGGTGGCCTTTGGGGCTCTAAGGACTTCCAGGGTCCTCGTTCCCAGCAGCTTTGCTTTTGGAGAAAATCAGCCATGATTGCAAATTTCACACCGGGAACGATGCAGATGGCCAGGGTGAGTGGCCTCAAACTGACCCCATTTTCCCTGGGGAAAATGAAGTCATGTCCCCAGCGTCTGGGTATCAGATGAAAGGTGGCCTTTGGGGCTCTAAGGACTTGCAAGCTCCTACTTGCCAACAGCGTTAGTTCTGCAGGAATCCAGAAATGTTAAAAAATTTCTCACTGGGCACTGCCCTGTTGGCCAGGGCAAATGGCTGCAAAGAGAGGCCATTTTGCATGGGAAAAAGAAGTCCTTTCCCCAGGGTCTGGCTATCAGATGAAAGGTGGCATCTGGGGCTCTAAGGACTTGCAGCGTCCTAGTTGCTGGCAGCTTTTCTTTTGGAAGAATCCAGCAGAGTTTGCAAATTGCTCGCTTGGCACTGCCTACCTGCCACGCCAAGTGGCCAAAAATGAAGGCCATTTTCCATGGGAAAAATGTCCTTTACCCAGGGTCTCAGTAATATGTTCAAGGTGGCCTTTGAAGCTCTAAGTACTTACAGGATCCTAGTTGCTGCCAGCTTTCCTTTTGGAAAAATCCAGCAAAGATTTGGTAATTCTAGCTTGTCTCCCCTCTTTCTGCCAGGATGAGTGGCTGCAAACGGAGGCCATTTCCCATGGGAAAAAGAAGTCCTTTCCCCAGGGTCTGGGTGTCAAATGAAAGGTGGCCTTTGGGGCTCTAAGGACTTCCAGTGGGCTCGTTGCCAGCAGCTTTATTTTTGGAGAAAATCAGCCATGATTGCAAATTTCACACCGGGAATGATGGAGATGGCCAGGGCGAGTGGCCTCAAACTGATTCGATTTTCTATGGGGAAAATGAAGTCATGTCCCCAGGGTCTGGGTGTCAATGAAAGTTGGACTTTGGGGCTCGAAGGACTTCCGGGGTCCTCGTTCTCAGCAGCTTTACTTTTGGAGAATATCAGCCAAGTTTGCAAATTTCACACCGGGAACGATGCAGATTTTTCCATGGGAAAAATGTCCTTTCCTCAGGGTCTCAGTATTATGTTCAAGGTGGCCTTTGAGGCTCTAAGTACTTACAGGATCCTAGTTGCTGCCAGCTTTCCTTTTGGAAAAATCCAGCAAAGATTTGGTAATTCTAGCTTGGCTCCCCTCTTTCTGCCAGGGTGAGTGGCTGCAAACGGAGGCCATTTCCCATGGGAAAAAGAAGTCCGTTCCCCAGGGTCTGGGTGTCAGATGAAAGGTGGCCTTTGGGGCTCTAAGGACTTGCAAGCTCCTAGTTGCTGGCACCTTTAGTTGTGGAGGAATCCAGCAAAGTGTAAAAATTTCTCACTGGGCACTGCCCTGTTGGCCAGGGCAAATGGCTGCAAATGGAGGCCATTTTCCATGGGGAAAATGAAGTCATTGGCCCAGGGTCTGGGAGTCAGATGAAAGGTATCATCTGGGGCCCTAAGGACTTCCAGGGTCCTCGTTCCCAGCAACTTTACTTTTGGAGAAAATCAGCCAAGTGTGCAAATTTCACACCAGGAACGATGCAGATGGCCAGGGCGAGTGGCCTCAAACTGACCCCAACTTCCTTGGGGAAAATGAAGTCACGTCCCCAGGGTCTGGGTGTCAGATGAAAGGTGGCCTTTGGGGCTCTAAGGACTTGCCAGCTCCTAGTTGCCGGCAGCTTTATTTCTGGAGGAATCCAGCAAAGTGTGAAAATTTCTCACAGGGTACTGCCCTGTTGGCCAGGGCAAATGGCTGCAAAGGGAGGCCATTTTCCATGGGGAAAATGAAGTCATGTCCCCAGGGTCTGGGTGTCAGATGAAAGGTGGCCTTTGGGGCTCTAAGGACTTGCAAGCTCCTACTTGCCGGCAGCTTTGTTTCTGGAGGAATCCACCAAAGTGTAAAAATTTCTCACTGCGCACTGCCCTGTTGGCCAGGGCAAATGGCTGCAAAGAGAGGCCATTTTGCATGGGAAAAAGAAGTCCATTCCCCAGGGTCTGGCTATCAGATGAAAGGTGGCATCTGGGGCTCTAAGGACTTGCAGCGTCCTAGTTGCTGGCAGCTTTTCTTTTGGAAGAATCCAGCAGAGTTTGCAAATTGCTCGCTTGGCACTGCCTACCTGCCACGCCAAGTGGCCAAAAATGAAGGCCATTTTCCATGGGAAAAATGTCCTTTACCCAGGGTCTCAGTAATATGTTCAAGGTGGCCTTTGAGGCTCTAAGTACTTACAGGATCCTAGTTGCTGCCAGCTTTCCTTTTGGAAAAATCCAGCAAAGATTTGGTAATTCTAGCTTGTCTCCCCTCTTTCCTCCAGGGAGAGTGGCTGCAAATGGAGGCCATTTCCCATGGGAAAAAGAACTCCTTTCCCCAGGGTCTGCATATCAGATGAAAGGTGGCCTTTGGGGCTCTAAGGACTTCCAGTGTGCTCGTTGCCAGCAGCTTTAGTTTTGGAGAAAATCAGCCAAGTTTGCAAATTTCACACCGGGAACAATGCAGATGGCCAGGGCGAGTGGCCTCAAACTGACCCCATTTTCCATGGGGAAAATGAAGTCCTTTCCCCAGGGTCTGGGTGTCAGATGAAAGGTGGCCTTTGGGGCTCTAAGGACTTCCAGGGTCCTCGTTCCCAGCAGCTTTGCTTTTGGAGAAAATCAGCCATGATTGCAAATTTCACACCGGGAACGATGCAGATGGCCAGGGTGAGTGGCCTCAAACTGACCCCATTTTCCCTTGGGAAAATGAAGTCATGTCCCCAGCGTCTGGGTATCAGATGAAAGGTGGCCTTTGGGGCTCTAAGGTCTTGCAAGCTCCTACTTGCCAACAGCGTTAGTTCTGCAGGAATCCAGCAATGTTAAAAAATTTCTCACTGGGCACTGCCCTGTTGGCCAGGGCAAATGGCTGCAAAGAGAGGCCATTTTGCATGGGAAAAAGAAATCCTTTCCCCAGGGTCTGGCTATCAGATGAAAGGTGGCATCTGGGGCTCTAAGGACTTGCAGCGTCCTAGTTGCTGGCAGCTTTTCTTTTGGAAGAATCCAGCAGAGTTTGCAAATTGCTCGCTTGGCACTGCCTACCTGCCACGCCAAGTGGCCAAAAATGAAGGCCATTTTCCATGGGAAAAATGTCCTTTACCCAGGGTCTCAGTAATATGTTCAAGGTGGCCTTTGAGGCTCTAAGTACTTACAGGATCCTAGTTGCTGCCAGCTTTCCTTTTGGAAAAATCCAGCAAAGATTTGGTAATTCTAGCTTGTCTCCCCTCTTTCTGCCAGGATGAGTGGCTGCAAACGGAGGCCATTTCCCATGGGAAAAAGAAGTCCTTTCCCCAGGGTCTGGGTGTCAAATGAAAGGTGGCCTTTGGGGCTCTAAGGACTTCCAGTGGGCTCGTTGCCAGCAGCTTTATTTTTGGAGAAAATCAGCCATGATTGCAAATTTCACACCGGGAATGATGGAGATGGCCAGGGCGAGTGGCCTCAAACTGATTCGATTTTCTATGGGGAAAATGAAGTCATGTCCCCAGGGTCTGGGTGTCAATGAAAGTTGGACTTTGGGGCTCGAAGGACTTCCGGGGTCCTCGTTCTCAGCAGCTTTACTTTTGGAGAATATCAGCCAAGTTTGCAAATTTCACACCGGGAACGATGCAGATTTTTCCATGGGAAAAATGTCCTTTCCTCAGGGTCTCAGTATTATGTTCAAGGTGGCCTTTGAGGCTCTAAGTACTTACAGGATCCTAGTTGCTGCCAGCTTTAGTTTTGGAAAAATCCAGCAAAGATTTGGTAATTCTAGCTTGGCTCCCCACTTTCTGCCAGGGTGAGTGGCTGCAAACGGAGGCCATTTCCCATGGGAAAAAGAAGTCCTTTCCCCAGGGTCTGGGTGTCAGATGAAAGGTGGCCTTTGGGGCTCTAAGGACTTGCAAGCTCCTAGTTGCTGGCACCTTTAGTTGTGGAGGAATCCAGCAAAGTGTAAAAATTTCTCACTGGGCACTGCCCTGTTGGCCAGGGCAAATGGCTGCAAATGGAGGCCATTTTCCATGGGGAAAATGAAGTCATTGGCCCAGGGTCTGGGAGTCAGATGAAAGGTATCATCTGGGGCCGTAAGGACTTCCAGGGTCCTCGTTCCCAGCAACTTTACTTTTGGAGAAAATCAGCCAAGTGTGCAAATTTCACACCAGGAACGATGCAGATGGCCAGGGCGAGTGGCCTCAAACTGACCCCAACTTCCTTGGGGAAAATGAAGTCACGTCCCCAGGGTCTGGGTGTCAGATGAAAGGTGGCCTTTGGGGCTCTAAGGACTTGCCAGCTCCTAGTTGCCGGCAGCTTTATTTCTGGAGGAATCCAGCAAAGTGTAAAAATTTCTCACTGCGCACTACCCTGTTGGCCAGGGCAAATGGCTGCAAAGAGAGGCCATTTTGCATGGGAAAAAGAAGTCCTTTACCCAGTGTCTGGGTGTCAGATGAAAGGTGGCATTTGGGGCTCTAAGGACTTCCAGGGTCCTCGTTGCCAGCAGCTTCAGTTTTGAAGAAAATCAGCCAAGTTTGCAAATTTCACAACAGGAACGATGCAGATGGCCAGGGCGAGTGGCCTCAAACTGACCCCATTTTCCCTGGGGAAAATGAAGTCATGTCCCCAGCGTCTGGGTGTCAGATGAAAGGTGGCCTTTGGGGCTCTAAGGACTTGCAAGCTCCTACTTGCCAACAGCGTTAGTTCTGCAGGAATCCACCAAAGTGTAAAAATTTCTCACTGGGCACTGCCCTGTTGGCCAGGGCAAATGGCTGCAAAGAGAGGCCATTTTGCATGGGAAAAAGAAGTCCTTTCCCCAGGGTCTGGCTATCAGATGAAAGGTGGCATCTGGGGCTCTAAGGACTTGCAGCGTCCTAGTTGCTGGCAGCTTTTCTTTTGGAAGAATCCAGCAGAGTTTGGAAATTGCTCGCTTGGCACTGCCTACCTGCCATGCCAAGTGGCCAAAAATGAAGGCCATTTTCCATGGGAAAAATGTCCTTTACCCAGGGTCTCAGTAATATGTTCAAGGTGGCCTTTGAGGCTCTAAGTACTTACAGGATCCTAGTTGCTGCCAGCTTTCCTTTTGGAAAAATCCAGCAAAGATTTGGTAATTCTAGCTTGTCTCCCCTCTTTCCTCCAGGGAGAGTGGCTGCAAATGGAGGCCATTTCCCATGGGAAAAAGAAGTCCTTTCCCCAGGGTCTGGCTATCAGATGAAAGGTGGCATCTGGGGCTCTAAGGACTTGCAGCGTCCTAGTTGCTGGCAGCTTTTCTTTTGGAAGAATCCAGCAGAGTTTGCAAATTGCTCGCTTGGCACTGCCTACCTGCCACGCCAAGTGGCCAAAAATGAAGGCCATTTTCCATGGGAAAAATGTCCTTTACCCAGGGTCTCAGTAATATGTTCAAGGTGGCCTTTGAGGCTCTAAGTACTTACAGGATCCTAGTTGCTGCCAGCTTTCCTTTTGGAAAAATCCAGCAAAGATTTGGTAATTCTAGCTTGTCTCCCCTCTTTCCTCCAGGGAGAGTGGCTGCAAATGGAGGCCATTTCCCATGGGAAAAAGAACTCCTTTCCCCAGGGTCTGCATATCAGATGAAAGGTGGCCTTTGGGGCTCTAAGGACTTCCAGTGTGCTCGTTGCCAGCAGCTTTAGTTTTGGAGAAAATCAGCCAAGTTTGCAAATTTCACACCGGGAACAATGCAGATGGCCAGGGCGAGTGGCCTCAAACTGACCCCATTTTCCATGGGGAAAATGAAGTCCTTTCCCCAGGGTCTGGGTGTCAGATGAAAGGTGGCCTTTGGGGCTCTAAGGACTTCCAGGGTCCTCGTTCCCAGCAGCTTTGCTTTTGGAGAAAATCAGCCATGATTGCAAATTTCACACCGGGAACGATGCAGATGGCCAGGGTGAGTGGCCTCAAACTGACCCCATTTTCCCTTGGGAAAATGAAGTCATGTCCCCAGCGTCTGGGTATCAGATGAAAGGTGGCCTTTGGGGCTCTAAGGACTTGCAAGCTCCTACTTGCCAACAGCGTTAGTTCTGCAGGAATCCAGCAATGTTAAAAAATTTCTCACTGGGCACTGCCCTGTTGGCCAGGGCAAATGGCTGCAAAGAGAGGCCATTTTGCATGGGAAAAAGAAATCCTTTCCCCAGGGTCTGGCTATCAGATGAAAGGTGGCATCTGGGGCTCTAAGGACTTGCAGCGTCCTAGTTGCTGGCAGCTTTTCTTTTGGAAGAATCCAGCAGAGTTTGCAAATTGCTCGCTTGGCACTGCCTACCTGCCACGCCAAGTGGCCAAAAATGAAGGCCATTTTCCATGGGAAAAATGCCCTTTACCCAGGGTCTCAGTAATATGTTCAAGGTGGCCTTTGAGGCTCTAAGTACTTACAGGATCCTAGTTGCTGCCAGCTTTCCTTTTGGAAAAATCCAGCAAAGATTTGGTAATTCTAGCTTGTCTCCCCTCTTTCTGCCAGGATGAGTGGCTGCAAACGGAGGCCATTTCCCATGGGAAAAAGAAGTCCTTTCCCCAGGGTCTGGGTGTCAAATGAAAGGTGGCCTTTGGGGCTCTAAGGACTTCCAGTGGGCTCGTTGCCAGCAGCTTTATTTTTGGAGAAAATCAGCCATGATTGCAAATTTCACACCGGGAATGATGGAGATGGCCAGGGCGAGTGGCCTCAAACTGATTCGATTTTCTATGGGGAAAATGAAGTCATGTCCCCAGGGTCTGGGTGTCAATGAAAGTTGGACTTTGGGGCTCGAAGGACTTCCGGGGTCCTCGTTCTCAGCAGCTTTACTTTTGGAGAATATCAGCCAAGTTTGCAAATTTCACACCGGGAACGATGCAGATTTTTCCATGGGAAAAATGTCCTTTCCTCAGGGTCTCAGTATTATGTTCAAGGTGGCCTTTGAGGCTCTAAGTACTTACAGGATCCTAGTTGCTGCCAGCTTTAGTTTTGGAAAAATCCAGCAAAGATTTGGTAATTCTAGCTTGGCTCCCCACTTTCTGCCAGGGTGAGTGGCTGCAAACGGAGGCCATTTCCCATGGGAAAAAGAAGTCCTTTCCCCAGGGTCTGGGTGTCAGATGAAAGGTGGCCTTTGGGGCTCTAAGGACTTGCAAGCTCCTAGTTGCTGGCACCTTTAGTTGTGGAGGAATCCAGCAAAGTGTAAAAATTTCTCACTGGGCACTGCCCTGTTGGCCAGGGCAAATGGCTGCAAATGGAGGCCATTTTCCATGGGGAAAATGAAGTCATTGGCCCAGGGTCTGGGAGTCAGATGAAAGGTATCATCTGGGGCCGTAAGGACTTCCAGGGTCCTCGTTCCCAGCAACTTTACTTTTGGAGAAAATCAGCCAAGTGTGCAAATTTCACACCAGGAACGATGCAGATGGCCAGGGCGAGTGGCCTCAAACTGACCCCAACTTCCTTGGGGAAAATGAAGTCACGTCCCCAGGGTCTGGGTGTCAGATGAAAGGTGGCCTTTGGGGCTCTAAGGACTTGCCAGCTCCTAGTTGCCGGCAGCTTTATTTCTGGAGGAATCCAGCAAAGTGTAAAAATTTCTCACTGCGCACTACCCTGTTGGCCAGGGCAAATGGCTGCAAAGAGAGGCCATTTTGCATGGGAAAAAGAAGTCCTTTACCCAGTGTCTGGGTGTCAGATGAAAGGTGGCCTTTGGGGCTCTAAGGACTTCCAGGGTCCTCGTTGCCAGCAGCTTCAGTTTTGAAGAAAATCAGCCAAGTTTGCAAATTTCACAACAGGAACGATGCAGATGGCCAGGGCGAGTGGCCTCAAACTGACCCCATTTTCCCTGGGGAAAATGAAGTCATGTCCCCAGCGTCTGGGTGTCAGATGAAAGGTGGCCTTTGGGGCTCTAAGGACTTGCAAGCTCCTACTTGCCAACAGCGTTAGTTCTGCAGGAATCCACCAAAGTGTAAAAATTTCTCACAGGGCAATGCCCTGTTGGCCAGGGCAAATGGCTGCAAAGAGAGGCCATTTTGCATGGGAAAAAGAAGTCCTTTCCCCAGGGTCTGGCTATCAGATGAAAGGTGGCATCTGGGGCTCTAAGGACTTGCAGCGTCCTAGTTGCTGGCAGCTTTTCTTTTGGAAGAATCCAGCAGAATTTGGAAATTGCTCGCTTGGCACTGCCTACCTGCCATGCCAAGTGGCCAAAAATGAAGGCCATTTTCCATGGGAAAAATGTCCTTTACCCAGGGTCTCAGTAATATGTTCAAGGTGGCCTTTGAGGCTCTAAGTACTTACAGGATCCTAGTTGCTGCCAGCTTTCCTTTTGGAAAAATCCAGCAAAGATTTGGTAATTCTAGCTTGTCTCCCCTCTTTCCTCCAGGGAGAGTGGCTGCAAATGGAGGCCATTTCCCATGGGAAAAAGAACTCCTTTCCCCAGGGTCTGGGTGTCAGATGAAAGGTGGCCTTTGGGGCTCTAAGGACTTCCAGTGTGCTCGTTGCCAGCAGCTTTAGTTTTGGAGAAAATCAGCCAAGTTTGCAAATTTCACACCGGGAACAATGCAGATGGCCAGGGCGAGTGGCCTCAAACTGACCCCAACTTCCATGGGGAAAATGAAGTCACGTTCCCAGGGTCTGGGTGTCAGATGAAAGGTGGCCTTTGGGGCTCTAAGGACTTGCAAGCTCCTAGTTGCCGGCAGCTTTAGTTGTGGAGGAATCCAGCAAAGTGTAAAAATTTCTCACAGGGCACTGCCGTGTTGGCCAGGGCAAATGGCTGCAAAGGGAGGCCATTTTCCATGGGGAAAATGAAGTCATTGGCCCAGGGTCTGGGTGTCAGATGAAAGGTGGCCTTTGGGGCTCTAAGGACTTCCAGGGTCCTCGTTCCCAGCAGCTTTGCTTTTGGAGAAAATCAGCCATGATTGCAAATTTCACACCGGGAACGATGCAGATTTTTTCATGGGAAAAATGTCCTTTCCTCAGGGTCTCAGTATTATGTTCAAGGTGGCCTTTGAGGCTCTAAGTACTTACAGGATCCAAGTTGCTGCCAGCTTTCCTTTTGGAAAAATCCAGCAAAGATTTGGTAATTCTTGCTTGTCTCCCCTCTTTCTGCCAGGATGAGTGGCTGCATACGGAGGCCATTTCCCATGGGAAAAAGAAGTCTGTTCTCCAGGGTCTGGGTGTCAGATGAAAGGTGGCCTTTGGGGCTCTAAGGACTTGCAAGCTCCTAGTTGCTGGCACCTTTAGTTGTGGAGGAATCCAGCAAAGTGTAAAAATTTCTCACTGGGCACTGCCCTGTTGGCCAGGGCAAATGGCTGCAAAGAGAGGCCATTTTGCATGGGAAAAAGAAGTCCTTTCCCCAGGGTCTGGCTATCAGATGAAAGGTGGCATCTGGGGCTCTAAGGACTTGCAGCGTCCTAGTTGCTGGCAGCTTTTCTTTTGGAAGAATCCAGCAGAGTTTGCAAATTGCTCGCTTGGCACTGCCTACCTGCCACGCCAAGTGGCCAAAAATGAAGGCCATTTTCCATGGGAAAAATGTCCTTTACCCAGGGTCTCATTAATATGTTCAAGGTGGCCTTTGACGCTCTAAGTACTTAAAGGATTCAAGTTGCTGCCAGCTTTCCTTTTGGAAAAATCCAGCAAAGATTTGGTAATTCTAGCTTGTCTCCCCTCTTTCTGCCAGGATGAGTGGCTGCAAACGGAGGCCATTTCCCATGGGAAAAAGAAGTCCTTTCCCCAGGGTCTGGGTGTCAGATGAAAGGTGGCCTTTGGGGCTCTAAGGACTTCCAGTGTCCTCGTTCCCAGCAGCTTTACTTTTGGAGAAAATCAGCCATGATTGCAAATTTCACACCGGGAACGATACAAATTTTTCCACGGGAAAAATGTCCTTTCCTCAGGGTCTCAGTATTATGTTCAAGGTGGCCTTTGAGGCTCTAAGTACTTACATGATCCTAGTTGCTGCCAGCTTTAGTTTTGGAAAAATCCAGCAAAGATTTGGTAATTCTAGCTTGGCTCCCCACTTTCTGCCAGGGTGAGTTGCTGCAAACGGAGGCCATTTCCCATGGGAAAAAGAAGTCCTTTCCCCAGGGTCTGGGTGTCAGATGAAAGGTGGCCTTTGGGGCTCTAAGGACTTGCAAGCTCCTAGTTGCTGGCACCTTTAGTTGTGGAGGAATCCAGCAAAGTGTAAAAATTTCTCACTGGGCACTGCCCTGTTGGCCAGGGCAAATGGCTGCAAATGGAGGCCATTTTCCATGGGGAAAATGAAGTCATTGGCCCAGGGTCTGGGAGTCAGATGAAAGGTATCATCTGGGGCCGTAAGGACTTCCAGGGTCCTCGTTCCCAGCAACTTTACTTTTGGAGAAAATCAGCCAAGTGTGCAAATTTCACACCAGGAACGATGCAGATGGCCAGGGCGAGTGGCCGCAAACTGACCCCAACTTCCTTGGGGAAAATGAAGTCATGTCCCCAGGGTCTGGGTGTCAGATGAAAGGTGGCCTTTGGGGCTCTAAGGACTTGCAAGCTCCTAGTTGCCGGCAGCTTTATTTCTGGAGGAATCCAGCAAAGTGTAAAAATTTCTCACAGGGCACTGCCCTGTTGGCCAGTGCAAATGGCTGCAAAGGGAGGCCATTTTCCATGGGGAAAATGAAGTCCTTTCCCCAGGGTCTGGGTGTCAGATGAAAGGTGGCCTTTGGGGCTCTAAGGACTTCCAGGGTCCTCGTTCCCAGCAGCTTTGCTTTTGGAGAAAATCAGCCATGATTGCAAATTTCACACCGGGAAATATGCACATGGCCAGGGCGAGTGGCCTGAAACTGATTCGATTTTCTATGGGGAAAATGAAGTCATGTCCCCAGGGTCTGGGTGTCAATGAAAGTTGGACTTTGGGGCTCTAAGGACTTCCGTGGTCCTCGTTCTCAGCAGCTTTACTTTTGGAGAATATCAGCCAAGTTTGCAAATTTCACACCGGGAACGATGCAGATTTTTCCATGGGAAAAATGTCCTTTCCTCAGGGTCTCAGTATTATGTTCAAGGTGGCCTTTGAGGCTCTAAGTACTTACAGGATCCTAGTTGCTGCCAGCTTTCCTTTTGGAAAAATCCAGCAAGGATTTGGTAATTCTAGCTTGGCTCCCCTCTTTCTGCCAGGGTGAGTGGCTGCAAACGGAGGCCATTTCCCATGGGAAAAAGAAGTCCTTTCTGGGTGTCAGATGAAAGGTGGCCTTTGGGGCTCTAAGGACTTCCATGGTCCTCGTTCTCAGCAGCTTTAGTTTTGGAGAATATCAGCCAAGTTTGCAAATTTCACACCGGGAACGATGCAGATGGCCAGGGCGAATGGCCTCAAAGTGACCCCATTTTCCCTGGGGAAAATGAAGTCATGTCCCCAGGGTCTGGGTGTCAGATGAAAGGTTGCCTTTGGGGTTCTAAGGACTTGCGAGCTCCTACTTGCTGGCAGCTTTAGTGGTAGAGGAAATCAGCAAAGTTTAAAAATTTCTCACTGCGCACTGCCCTGTTGGCCAGGGCAAATGGATGCAAAGAGAGGCCATTTTGCATGGGAAAAAGAAGTCCTTTACCCAGTGTCTGGGTGTCAGATGAAAGGTGGCATTTAGGGCTCTAAGGACTTCCAGGGTCCTCGTTCCCAGCAGCTTTGCTTTTGGAGAAAATCAGCCATGATTGCAAATTTCACACCAGGAACGATGCAGATGGCCAGGGCGAGTGGTCTCAAACTGACCCCATTTTCCCTGGGGAAAATGAAGTCATGTCCCCAGCGTCTGGGTATCAGATGAAAGGTGGCCTTTGGGGCTCTAAGGACTTGCAAGCTCCTAGTTGCCAACAGCGTTAGTTCTGCAGGAATCCAGAAATGTTAAAAAATTTCTCACTGGGCACTGCCCTGTTGGCCAGGGCAAATGGCTGCAAAGAGCGGCCATTTTGCATGGGAAAAAGAAATCCTTTCCCCAGGGTCTGGCTATCAGATGAAAGTTGGCATCTGGGGCTCTAAGGACTTGCAGCGTCCTAGTTGCTGGCAGCTTTTCTTTTGGAAGAATCCAGCAGAGTTTGCAAATTGCTCGCTTGGCACTGCCTACCTGCCACACCAAGTGGCCAAAAATGAAGGCCATTTTCCATGGGAAAAATGTCCTTTACCCAGGGTCTCATTAATATGTTCAAGGTGGCCTTTGAGGCTCTAAGTACTTACAGGATCCAAGTCGCTGCCAGCTTTCCTTTTGGAAAAATCCAGCAAAGATTTGGTAATTCTAGCTTGTATCCCCTCTTTCTGCCAGGATGAGTGGCTGCAAACGGAGGCCATTTCCCATGGGAAAAAGAAGTCCTTTCCCCAGGGTCTGCATATCAGATGAAAGGTGGCCTTTGGGGCTCTAAGGACTTCCAGTGGGCTCGTTGCCAGCAGCTTTATTTTTGGAGAAAATCAGCCAAGTTTGCAAATTTCACATCGGGAATGATGGAGATGGCCAGGGCGAGTGGCCTCAAACTGATTCGATTTTCTATGGGGAAAATGAAGTCATGTCCCCAGGGTCTGGGTGTCAACGAAAGTTGGACTTTGGGGCTCGAAGGACTTCCGGGGTCCTCGTTCTCAGCAGCTTTACTTTTGGAGAATATCAGCCAAGTTTGCAAATTTCACACCGGGAACGATGCAGATTTTTCCATGGGAAAAATGTCCTTTCCTCAGGGTCTCAGTATTATGTTCAAGGTGGCCTTTGAGGCTCTAAGTACTTACAGGATCCTAGTTGCTGCCAGCTTTAGTTTTGGAAAAATCCAGCAAAGATTTGGTAATTCTAGCTTGGCTCCCCACTTTCTGCCAGGGTGAGTGGCTGCAAACGGAGGCCATTTCCCATGGGAAAAAGAAGTCCGTTCCCCAGGGTCTGGGTGTCAGATGAAAGGTGGCCTTTGGGGCTCTAAGGACTTGCAAGCTCCTAGTTGCTGGCACCTTTAGTTGTGGAGGAATCCAGCAAAGTGTAAAAATTTCTCACAGGGCATTGCCGTGTTGGCCAGGGCAAATGGCTGCAAATGGAGGCCATTTTCCATGGGGAAAATGAAGTCATTGGCCCAGGGTCTGGGAGTCAGATGAAAGGTATCATCTGGGGCCGTAAGGACTTCCAGGGTCCTCGTTCCCAGCAACTTTACTTTTGGAGAAAATCAGCCAAGTGTGCAAATTTCACACCAGGAACGATGCAGATGGCCAGGGCGAGTGGCCTCAAACTGACCCCAACTTCCTTGGGGAAAATGAAGTCATATCCCCAGGGTCTGGGTGTCAGATGAAAGGTGGCCTTTGGGGCTCTAAGGACTTGCAAGCTCCTAGTTGCTGGCACCTTTAGTTGTGGAGGAATCCAGCAAAGTGTAAAAATTTCTCACAGGGCATTGCCGTGTTGGCCAGGGCAAATGGCTGCAAAGGGAGGCCATTTTCCATGGGGAAAATGAAGTCCTTTCCCCAGGGTCTGGGTGTCAGATGAAAGGTGGCCTTTGGGGCTCTAAGGACTTGTAGGGTACTTCTTAGTGGCAGCTTTAGATTTGGAGAAATCCAGCAAAGATTGCAAATTTCTTGCTGGGCACCACCCTATTGGTCAGGGCAAGAGGCTAGAAATGGAGGCCATTTTCCATGGGGAAAATGAAGTCATTGGCCCACGGTGTGAGTATCAGATGAAAACTGGTATCTGGGGCCCTAAGGAGTTGCAGGGTCCTCGTTGCCAGGAGCATTAGTTTTGGAGAAAATCAGCCAAGTTTGCAAATTTCACACCGGGAACGATGCAGATGGCCAGGGCGAGTGGCCTCAAACTGACCCCATTTTCCCTGGGGAAAATGAAGTCATGTCCCCAGGGTCTGGGTGTCAGATGAAAGGTTGCCTTTGGGGCTCTAAGGACTTGCAAGCTCCTACTTGCTGGCAGCTTTAGTGGTAGAGGAAATCAGCAAAGTTTAAAAATTTCTCACTGCGCACTGCCCTGTTGGCCAGGGCAAATGGATGCAAAGAGACCCCATTTTCCATGGGGAAAATGAAGTCCTTTCCCCAGGGTCTGGGTGTCAGATGAAAGGTGGCCTTTGGGGCTCTAAGGACTTCCAGGGTCCTCGTTCCCAGCAGCTTTGCTTTTGGAGAAAATCAGCCATGATTGCAAATTTCACACCGGGAACGATGCAGATGGCCAGGGCGAGTGGCCTCAAACTGACCCCATTTTCCCTGGGGAAAATGAAGTCATGTCCCCAGGGTCTGGGTTTCAGATGAAAGGTGGCCTTTGGGGCTCTAAGGACTTGCAAGCTCCTAGTTGCTGGCACCTTTAGTTGTGGAGGAATCCAGCAAAGTGTAAAAATTTCTCACTGGGCACTGCCCTGTTGGCCAGGGCAAATGGCTGCAAATGGAGGCCATTTTCCATGGGGAAAATTAAGTCATTGGCCCAGGGTCTGGGAGTCAGATGAAAGGTATCATCTGGGGCCCTAAGGACTTCCAGGGTCCTCGTTCCCAGCAACTTTACTTTTGGAGAAAATCAGCCAAGTGTGCAAATTTCACACCAGGAACGATGCAGATGGCCAGGGCGAGTGGCCTCAAACTGACCCCAACTTCCTTGGGGAAAATGAAGTCATGTCCCCAGGGTCTGGGAGTCAGATGAAAGGTATCATCTGGGGCCCTAAGGACTTCCAGGGTCCTCGTTCTCAGCAACTTTACTTTTGGAGAAAATCAGCCAAGTGTGCAAATTTCACACCAGGAACAATGCAGATGGCCAGGGCGAGTGGCCTCAAACTGACCCCAACTTCCTTGGGGAAAATGAAGTCATGTCCCCAGCGTCTGGGTGTCAGATGAAAGGTGGCCTTTGGGGCTCTAAGGACTTGCAAGCTCCTACTTGCTGGCAGCTTTAGTGGTAGAGGAAATCAGCAAAGTTTAAAAATTTCTCACTGCGCACTGCCCTGTTGGCCAGGGCAAATGGATGCAAAGAGAGGCCATTTTGCATGGGAAAAAGAAGTCCTTTACCCAGTGTCTGGGTGTCAGATGAAAGGTGGCATTTGGGGCTCTAAGGACTTCCAGGGTCCTCGTTGCCAGCAGCTTCAGTTTTGAAGAAAATCAGCCAAGTTTTCAAATTTCACACCAGGAACGATGCAGATGGCCAGGGCGAGTGGCCTCAAACTGACCCCATTTTCCCTGGGGAAAATGAAGTCATGTCCCCAGCGTCTGGGTGTCAGATGAAAGGTGGCCTTTGGCCTCTAAGGACTTGCAAGCTCCTAGTTGCCAACAGCGTTAGTTCTGCAGGAATCCAGCAAAGTGCAAAAATTTCTCACAGGGCACTGCCCTGTTGGCCAGGGCAAATGGCTGCAAAGAGAGGCCATTTTGCATGGGAAAAAGAAGTCCTTTCCCCAGGGTCTGGCTATCAGATGAAAGGTGGCATCTGGGGCTCTAAGGACTTGCAGCGTCCTTGTTGCTGGCAGCTTTTCTTTTGGAAGAATCCAGCAGAGTTTGCAAATTGCTCGCTTGGCACTGCCTACCTGCCACGCCAAGTGGCCAAAAATGAAGGCCATTTTCTATGCGAAAAATGTCCTTTACCCAGGGTCTCATTAATATGTTCAAGGTGGCCTTTGAGGCTCTAAGTACTTACAGGATCCTAGTTGCTGCCAGCTTTCCTTTTGGAAAAATCCAGCAAAGATTTGGTAATTCTAGCTTGGCTCCCCTCTTTCTGCCAGGGTGAGTGGCTGCAAACGGAGGCCATTTCCCATGGGAAAAAGAAGTCCTTTCCCCAGGGTCTGGGTGTCAGATGAAAGGTGGCCTTTGGGGCTCTAAGGACTTCCAGTGTGCTCGTTGCCAGCAGCTTTATTTTTGGAGAAAATCAGCCAAGTTTGCAAATTTCACACCGGGAACAATGCACATGGCCAGGGCAAGTGGTCTCAAACTGATCCAATTTTCTATGGGGAAAATGAAGTCATGTCCCCAGGGTCTGGGTGTCAATGAAAGGTGGACTTTGGGGCTCTAAGGACTTCCGGGGTCCTCATTCCGAGCAGCTTTAGTTTTGGAGAATATCAGCCAAGTTTGCAAATTTCACACCGGGCACGATGCAGATGGCCAGGGCGAGTGGCCTCAAACTGACCCCATTTTCCATGGGGAAAATGAAGTCATGTCTCCAGGGTCTGGGTGTCTGATGAAAAGTGGCCTTTGGGGCTCTAAGGACTTGCAAGCTCCTAGTTGCTGGCACCTTTAGTTGTGGAGGAATCCAGCAAAGTGTAAAAATTTCTCACAGGGCATTGCCGTGTTGGCCAGGGCAAATGGCTGCAAATGGAGGCCATTTTACATGGGGAAAATGAAGTGATTGGACCACGGTCTCCGTATCAGATGAAAGGTGGCATCTGGGGCCCTAAGGAGTTGCAGGGTAATTGTTGCCAGCAGCTTTGCTTTTCGAGAAAATCAGCCAAGTGTGCAAATTTTACTACGGGAACACTGCAGATGGCCAGGGCGAGTGGCCTCAAACTGACCCCATTTTCCATGTGGAAAATGAAGTCATGTCCTCAGCATCTGGGTGTCAGATGAAAGGTGGCCTTTGGGGCTCTAAGGACTTGCAAGCTCCTAGTTGCCGGCACCTTTAGTTGTGGAGGAATCCAGCAATGTTTAAAAATTTCTCACTGGGCACGGCCCTGTTGGCTAGGGCAAATGGCTGAAAATGGAGGCCATTTTGAATGGGAAAAGGAAGTCCTTTCCCCAGGGTCTGGGAGTCAGATGAAAGGTGGCCTTTGGGGCTCTTAGGGCTTTAAGGGTCCTCATTGCCAGCAGCTTTAGGTTTTGAGAAAATCAGCCAAGTTTGCAAATTTCACACCAGGAACGATGCAGATGGCCAGGGTGAGTGGCCTCATACTGACCCCATTTTCCCTGGGGAAAATTAAGTCATGTCCCCAGGGTCTGGGTGTCAGATGAATGGTGTGTATCATGGTAAGAGATACTGTAAACAGGTTTTTGAAAACAATGTTTTTTTTGAAGATTCATTCTATTCAGAAATACTTCACCTGAAAAAATTTCATCTGCTCTCCATCCTGAAGACTCTTAAAGGAAAATGTCTTTCTTGCATTCTCTTCACACTAGTTCAGGAGCTCAGTCTTACCTGCATTCTAATGCTTTTTTATGTTCCTGATGGCATGGCTTTGACATCCTTGTCTCCATTACCATCATGATTTCCAGATCAAGTGATGAGAATTTTTCTTCAGGATTGGTGAAGTTAAGTGTCATAACATTTTTGTCAAGTCAATTTGAAGGGGTTTTTTTGCCAAAGGAATCTCTTCCTTCCTAATGAAAACCATTGGCAATAGCAAACCTACTCAGTTTTTCAGGAAGTCAAATAATACATCTCCACTGTACAAGGTCCTCCCTTTGTTTTTTTTTTCACCAGAAGAAAACTGCTGTTTTCTTCTTCTTCTATCACCTTAGACTTACTTTCTTCCTTTTAAATCTTTTTAAACCTTTAGATTTCTCTTTATAGCTAATTACTTTCACAGTGGGCTATAGCATATGTATTTGAAAAGACCATTTGTACATATCCAAATGGCTTACTTCTATTCTATTCTGAAATGGCTGTACTTCTCTTAAGGAAACATAGAGGTGCAGTAATATTTTTTCTTCTACAAAATTTAAAAAACCCCAACTATTAAAAATGTTACCAGCAAATGATGTCTGTAAGACTGAGGCAGGAGGCTTTTTCCAGAACAATGTGCAGTTCTACCCAATTCTATTTTTCCCTCCAATTACTTTGAACAAAAATGGTTTTACACAGTCTTCTAATAGTGGCATGTTACTAGTGGGGTAGAGTATTGCCCTGCCAGCATTGGAATTGACTCGATTGTAGTTGTGTTCAAATTGGCTGATGAGACAAGGTTTTTTTGCTGAACGCACTTCAGCAAGCAAGAGAGCTTCTTAGTCTTAAGATGCTATGAGTCCCAGAAGAAGATGAATGAGGTGATGACATGCCTTGTGTTCTGAAGAGAGATCAAAACTTATTTCTGGGGTCACCCCCCTCTTGGTACAGAAAGCGCACAGAGGGCTTTGAAGCAGCACTTTCACCCTCTTTGCATTCACTAGTAAATCGGAGACAGAGCTTGCCCCAAGGTTTGGGCAAAAATACTCTTTTGATGCAACTCTTCACCAGACAAAATCTCTGGGAAAATTTGCAGTGGCAGAAAGCAAGCCCTTCCTGGGAAATCTACTGAAACGGTTCAGAAGTTCTTCCCATTCCCTGTTGCTAACCTCTGCTGTCTAGCTGTCCGATATGTTTGGGACCATGTTGAAATCATTCTAAACAATGGACTGATGCTGCACTGTTGAGTAAACATAGGTCTTCTCCATAGGTGTCAGGGAAAAAGATTTCTGTTGGTAAAAATGATAGAAAACAATACCAGCATGGCAGAAAAACAATTACATCAATAGAATGAAGATGCCCAGAATTCTTCTTTTGAAGTTACACACAGTCAATATTTTCTAAAGAAGGTTGTGAAACTTAATAAGGAGTACATTCCACGTGACTGGTGCACAAGTTCATGTTTCCACCTTACAAAATACATATTATTAAAAGAAAAATGTTCTGCCTTGTAGAAAAGTAATCCATTAGTAATTTGATCAAAGATAGAATTAGATCAAGTATTCCTACAAGACAGTAGTAGTACTAGGAAAAGCCTTTTGGCGTCTATTTAACTACAGGAAACTTGAGAAAGCAGAAGAGTGTCCTTCCCTGCTGCAAGCTGTACTTCCTAGTTGCTAGTGGTACTTCAACATTGTCTAAAGAAAACTTGCCAAAATTAGACTACTGTATACAAGCAACTGTAACTATCCATTCCACTCCAGCTAATTTTAACTAGCAAGTATGAGTCACACACTCTAATGGAATATTCTAATGCATAGATAGAGTATACCTTCACTAATAAATGGGGACTCTGGTAAAAGGACCAAATGCAGATGAATTTCAGGGAAGGAAATTATTGGAGTGCTAACTGCAGTCCCTCGACTTCACAAGAAATGATGTCTGGTAATCCCAACCAGAAACATAATAGAAATCCATTTTCAAATGGGTTGCATCTATGGTCCTCTGTTCTTCCTATATGAAGAAACTGTGTTTTGAATCAATCTTCAAAATAGTATGCCTAAAGACCTTAGATGCCTCCAATTCTTTTCTTTTTTTTTTTTTCCAGAAGCAACTGTCTCAAAACCTTTTTAAAGCTGACATTTTCCCTTAAGATGCCATATTTTAAAAGAGCACCTTGTCATTTAACAGGGTATTCCAAACATCATTTACAAGTTTAGACTGAAAGTAACACTTTTCCTAGTAATCTTTCCTTTTCTGCAGCTCAGTGCTAACATAGGCAGCAAAGAAGAGAACGGACCACAGCTCTTTCTGGAGCATCTTGAACAAATGCCCTTGCTTATGTTCTAATCATTCACTTCACCAAAAGACCTAATGATGAAGAAAAGGTTGTGAAAGCATTACTAGTAGTGTTACATGGCAATGTACGGGTGTGATTTCTCAAGTCGAATTTGTATCACCTAGATGATACTTGGCAAACAGCAAATGAAGGGGTTTTCTTCAGCTCTCAGACTGATGTTACATGTCAGTAATTTAATAAAAAGATAACAAGAAGAAGGTTATTTTTTAACATGTGAATTTAATTACACCCCTGCCATGGACATCTGAATCTTATGAATAGACAGTGTCTGATTTAGAAAAAAATAAAGAATTATCACAGTTTAAAGAAACATAGGATCATAAACCCTTTGCTGATGGAACGTAGCCTATTCATTGGTTGAAATGAAGCATGTGAAGACAGGACATATGAAATATTTTTTTGTGGATCAAACATTTATTTTCGAAAGTGATGCTGACAGATAGTGAACTCACCAACTTAGATATTGCACAGTAGATAAGGGTACATAACTTGCTCCATCAAGTAATCCCTTGGAATCATCATCCAAGGGGATTTTCCCCTGCATCTGTGAAAATATGCCTACCTTTTTCACAATACTTCTGCAGCAGCATTCTTAGGCCTGATCAGCTGCTATGGAGAGTGAATTATCGGCAGCAAGGTGACTGGCCAGGGCAATTTGCTTCAATGGATTTTGATCTCCCGGATATTTTGCAGACCTGCTTCAGCCCTGCTTGTCAAAGACAGCCTTTAAAGGGTGCCAAACAATTGTTAGTCTGTACTGGGCCATATGCTCTTTATTCTCTCCCTCAACTTCTCCATCGCCTCTCATCTGTTTCCCATGAGCTATGTTCAAGGTCCACAGGCTACTTTTCACAGAATCTTCGGGCCTGATGCAGTAAGAATGATGACTAGAACACAGCGGGGATCAATTTTCCAGTTTGGATAAAATGCATTCTGCACACAAATCCAATGAGAAGGTGTTCCCCCTATGCCCAGAAAAACCTTCACTAGTACTAGTGTTCTACGTAAACTGCAACTTAGTCTGAAAGAAAAGCTTTTTTCTGAGAGTGTCTAAGAGCTTTGTATGAAGCACAGATATTTGATATAAGCAATTTTGAATACCAGAGGAAAAAGAAAACGGCACAAAGCTTTTAATGGTACTGGTTTTAATTTTAAATTCCATGCACCTTTTCAAAAAGTGTCAGCTCAAATGCCCATCAACATATTTTAGTCATCTGTAAGTCAGTATTCATAGAAAATGTGATTCAAATCAAAAGAATTTCAAACCTTTCCTCAAAGTTTATATGCCTAGATTTAATACTTCTGACACATATTAGATAAAAGGAAGACATTTTTTACTGTGGGGGTGCTGGAACACTGGAACAGGTTGGCCAGAGAAGTTGTGGGTGTCCATCCCTGAAAGTATTCAAGGTCAGGTTGGATGGGGCTTTGAGCAGCAACACAGGAGACTCTTGATGGTAGAGAAACAAAGTTTGAATCTAGAAGAAACTCAGATTGAAGTATAGGAGCACGTTTTCCCTCAGCTCTTGGGGTAAAATCAAAGTGTTACAAAATTACCTTGATCTGTGATTTTCACTACTGTAACAGGTTAATGAAAACTATGTAGAAGATAGCAAATTTTAAAAGAGATAAGAATTACAGCATAAAACACATGGGATGGGTTTCTACACGGGACAAAATCTCTGTATTTCCACACTTCCTCATGTACGGATTTCATGAAGTGCCAAAGAAGGCAGCAAAATATCATTCAGGACATTATTTACTGGAGTTCAGCCTGGCCTTTAGTAGGAATTGGGTTTGAACATAATGTAGATATACCACACGCATTCCCTTCCCTGAAAAATTACTGTTTACAATGAATAAGCAATGAGGATATAAAATTGACTGAAAGCATCTTAAAAAGGTAAAGTATTTCATTGTAAATGATCTGTGATCCAAATAGTTCTTCCACCTTAGTGAGGGACAAAAGAATTCTTCCATATCATGATGGTTTCAAATTGTATAAACCAATGTTTTCTTCTGAAAAGATATTATCTATTTTTTTCTATTTTTAGAAGAAAATATTCCTAGACATACAACACATGAGAACAAAGTAATTGTAAAGAAACAAATGATATGAAAATATTCCCTAAATATAATTAAATGAAAAGCTGTGTTTTAAATAGGAGGTAGATATTAAACAGAATTTTTACCAGATATTTGAATTGTTGCACCAGCTATTTTGCCCCCAAAGAGAGGTATTTAGCATTTCGGTCTTTTCCAAGGTGTTCATCATCTGCTATGCTGACCTCTGTGTGGGCCTAGGTGTGTGTGGAAGGGGGGCATGTGAAGGGGAGTGTGTATGTTTGCTTAACACTTGTTGTGGCAGATTCATGCCTCAGCTCCATCATTTCTTTTAGAAACTTCACAGAGAGTGGATATGAAGTTTAATATCAACAAGAGATCAATTCCCAAATCATCCATTTTACCCTACCTTATAAATCATATGCTTTGTTGCATATTTTATCAAATAAACTTTCAAGCCACATGGAGAAATGAGAATGTGGAGAATCCCTCCAATGTCTTGCAACTTTTATGCAAATAGAGTTTCAAGAAAGCATAATTTCTTTTAAAATACATCTGGGACAGGCATGATGGTGGTGTCAAGCTGTTGGAGTTTTTGTTGCTGGGAGAAGTTGTACAAAAGGATTGGTTTTTACATTGACTAGTTACTGAATCAAGTGCATGAACACATTGGAAATTCAACTGGGGGTTCCTTTTTCTAGCAGATTACTTCTAGAATGAGCTTGCAGACTGAAGCTGACTCTTTTGCTCTCTTTTTGTTTCTTACCTATTTTCTTGGCTTCTCTACCACTATCTACACAATTTTGGAACTTTTTTCCCAACTAAAATTGTTTCATAGTCTGATAATTAGGATACATTTTTTACAAGGAATTTTTAAAAATCTTTGCTTGAGTTAAGAAGGTTAAGGACTAAGGTCTTTTTCTTACCTTATCAATATTGCGATGGAATTGATAAATAAAGACTAACTCTTTCTTTTTATTTTCAACCCAAGTAGATAGTTCCCATACATTAATACATTTTGTGGACCAAAATTTGCCATTCTGATGTAAGTTGTCCCTTCTTAAGAATATACATTCTGTGACTATGTTGACAACACTATTGGTGAAGATCCTAACTGGTCTTAAACACACATAGGGAGAAATTTGCTCAGCCAGTGTCAGTCTTAAGCACGCCTATCAGAAGATCTTTCTATAGCTGGGGAATTTTCCCATGAAAGGGATTCAGTTATGGAAGAGACACTTATCCCAGAGTTTTGCATTCTTCTTGAGCACTACTTAAGGAACTTAGATCCCATGTCCATTTGGATCTCTCTCGGCACAGAACTTTGTCATGCCAGTGCTTGAAATGCATCTCTAAGAGAATTCACTAGCACAGAATGAACAAGAGTGGAAGGCGTCAGTGGGGCTCACCAGGTCCAACCCCCCTGCTTCAACCAGGATACCTAGAGCCTCTTGCCCAGGATTATATCTGGGTGTACTTTTAATGTCTTCAAAGATCCAGGCTCCACCATCTTTCTGGGCAGTCTGTGCCGTGGTTCAGTCGCCCTCACAGTAAAAAATCATTTGCTGATGTGCAGAGGCAATCTCCTGTATTTCAGTGTGTGCCTACTGCCTCTTGTCTTTTCACTGAGCATCCTTGAAAAGACACTGGTTCCCTCCTCTTTGCACTAGTCCTTCTGGGATGTCTGTGTGCTGCCACCTAGATAAATGTCAAAAACCTTCCTGAAGCCCAGGCAGACAATATTCCCTTCATCTACCGGGCAAGTTGATTCATCAGAGGAGTTTAGAAAGTTGTTCAGCATGAAGTTCCCCTGGTAAATCCATGCTGACTATGTTATTTTGTCCTCCTTCATGTGCCTGGCAATGCTTTCCAGCAATAGCTGCTCCATCAACTTCCTGGGGATAAAAATGACGCTGGCTGGCTGGCTTGTACTTTTCCAAGTCCTCCTAGTTGCCTTTTTCCAAGATGGGTGACATTTGCTTTCATCCAGTCTTTGGGCACTTTCCTCAGTCACTATGATCCATCAAACATCATTAGGAGTGGCCTCAGAATAACATCTGCTAACACCCTTGAGACCTGTGGCTGCATCTCAACAGGGCCCGTGGACTTCATGGAATACGTACCAATTCAGTGACTATGCCCATAAAAGTTTGCAAGGGATAACAGAACATATTAACAGGTACCTGAAGAGTGAGTGAAAATCTATGGAAGCAATCCAAAAGGACAAAGACTTGAGTTCCCTTTTCAGACAAAGCATCCTATCATGGAGCTGAGCAGCTTTAGATCTAGGGAAGCTTCCCCTCTGAAAGGATGCAGAAGACATTCTTTTACCCGTATCCACTAATAAAATGTATTGACCATTCACTTGCAATACAAAAAAACTAAATTATTTCCAAAATTGTTGCCGCCTAACTAGACAATCATGTACTGGCTGGGTATTCCCCTAACAGATGACAGCACCTGCTTGATGCCTCTTATGCCTACAGACTATTTGAATTAGGTCATTTGAGTGGGGATTACCGGTCTGGGAACTTTCTTCCTGATGAATTTGGAAGATTTACTGAAGCAAGGAGCTGAAGATGAAAACTTCATTTCCCATCAGTGCACTTTAACATCCACGGCTGTAATGCCATTGTTTCTCACCAACTGAGTCAAGAATTTATGACTACAAAGTGGATCAGCTCCAAAAGGAAAGATAAAGGCTGGAAAACATTCTCTCTTGGTAAAGCAAATGAAGTGACTAAATTCTAATCACTCGCTGGCCTAAAGCTTCAAGGAGGGGGAGGTGGACCAGGTTTCCTTCCACTGCCGTTCTCTTGGTCACCTCAGTGTTTTATAGGGGTATGCAGACATTCAAAAAGAGAGCTTTACTGAATTCATAAAATTCAGTCTTAAAAAATAACTTGAGAGCAGCTGAAATGAAAAGAACAAATAAAATGCAATTAATTCCACGGAAGCTTGAAATGATTATTTCTTCATTTTGCATTTGAGGATGTATATTGGGTGAGTTTGTCTTGTATTGTTCTACAGGTTTTCTAACTGGCACACCTTTCTTTATGAATGGACTGTGCTTTCCTAAATACTCTCATATGGAGGAATATGCTTCTGATAAGAAGAGCACTAGGGTGTCTTTACTTGACCTTTTATTTTTACTGATGTTTGCTCCTTGGAAATGAATGGGGTTTTTCAATTGAAATGTCTTACTATTGTTCCCACAGGATAAGCCACAGACTCTTCTGCTCAGAGCTGTCACTAGTCAGCTATTCTCCTATCTGCCTTGAAGTAGTTGAATGTTCTGGTCTCAAAGTAGCACCTTCTATGTAGCCATGCTCTTAGCTGCCAGTGTCATCTTGAATCCAAACACCCTCCCGCAAGGGACCGCTGGTTCTGTAGTCAACTAAGGGGAAAAAAACGGTCCATCCATGCTTCCTGATTTAAAATATAAAGGTATATAAAGGTATGGTGTCCCTAAACGATTCTCTGCAGTTGAACACTACTTACCTTTGCCGTGTTTCTTCAACTCACTTGCAAGTCATTCATGCGCTACCTTATTGCGAGAATTGCTTGGTTTGAAGATGATTTAAAAGGGTAGGAGAATACTTTTGTGCCTCTGCTATAAGGATGCTTTTCAAATCCATACAAACTTCCTGCAAATGCAAAAGCATTCCTCCTGTATTGTCCTAGGCTACAATATAAAAATGTATTCTGCTCCCAACCTCAAGAGCTGCTGAAACCGGGAGGGGCATCGTTTTTTCCTTATCTCCTTATTTCTTAACGGGGCCATCCATGTCTTGCCACATGATTCAGAGATGACTCCCTCCAGGAGCCATTTCTGTTTAAAGGCTAATCAAGGAACCACCGCATGACTCAGAACAATTTGAGCCCATTGCAAGATGCTCTGCCCAGGGGGCAGGAGCTAAGCATCCCCAGCTGGATATAATCTGAGTTTTGGGACACCACAAGCAGTCTTTCCACTGGCTTCCTAGAGGAACGGCCACCCTCACCCACTGGTCTTCAGAGGACAAGAGCTACCAGATGGTTTCTACAGGATCACCACTTCAACAAGACCATTTCATCCGGACTGCTGCCACCACCCTAACTAGCAGGGTGACAGGTTGTATTCTGTCCGTGGTTTTTCTTTTGTATCATTGCATGTATTTGGTTTTTCCCCTTTTCCTAATAAATTGTATTTCTGACTTGGAGTCTTGCTGCCATGCTGGATTTCTTCAGACCGACTAGCTCCTGACACCAACAGCCAGAGTGGGCTGCCCCCAGAAAGCTGTCGAATCCAGGGTGCAGCTGTAGGGCACAGCTGCTCTATGGCACAGGTGGACTGCATTGGGGATAGGACTGTGCCGAGGGCAGGGACAAGGAACAGGGAGAGGTCTTCTGCATGTTTTCCAAAGGAGTTTCTTCCCTGGAGGGTCAGGGACAGAAAGACACTGACTCAAATGCATACATCAACTTAGAAATGGGGAGAGGTCCCAGAGGAGGATACAATCTTTAACACACTGGGAGAAACTGGGGGTGGACCACAAGGCGGGGAACACAATGTTTGAACCAATAGGGGACTACAGGGGAGGAGAATAACTCAAACAAACCAATGGAGTTTTAAAGAATATAAAATTGATAGGGAAGTTTCTAGAGAAAGGGGCAGGCTTGGGGAGGGATTGACATTCAGTGGGAGGAGGAAAAGGGAAGAAAAGGGCAGGTCTTTGGGGAGATGGACAACTAGGGCAAAAACTAACAACACGGGGGGAAAGGAACAATCCATTAATAACAAAATATGCTACAACAGCACAAAACAGGAAGTATTATAAAACTGACTACTCAAACTGCATCACAATCAAAAACACACACTGCAACAGTGACAGCATCTCTTGCTGGTTTTGCTTTCAAACCAGAAGAGGTGCCAACCAAAAAATTAGCAAAAGTAAACTGGCTGCAGTTTTGATTTCCTTCTGAAATATATTACTGCTTGTCTAATTGGCTTAGCAGCATGTCTGTTCTTAGTGCCAAGCAGGGATTCACTTTGCCAGGCATGGAGGAAGCTTCTAGGAGCTTTTCACAAAAGATTCACTTCTGTGGCTGGCTTCTTCCCTCCCCACCAAAAACCAAGCCATGCAAAACCCACACCTTAACTAATCCCTAGTACTTAGTATGCATCCAATAATTCCTTCTAAACTATACTTTAGATGTTTTACCAAGTGCCCTGAAAAGAAATGGATGCATAATATTGATCAAAATAGTTCCAGTTCAATAGAAATATTGGGTCATACAACTCTGGTTTACATAGCTATTTTTTGTACAATCAACAGGAGCTTTTTTCGCCTCTAAAGAAATGTTTCCTGATGGTTTGGATCAGAAGATCCAGTATTGCCATTGTGAGATTTTTGTTTTGAAGGCCATAAGCTGTGCTCAGTGTTTTGGGTATATTCTTTGTTGTGCCTTGCATATATTTTGGATAGAAAGCCAGTATAAATGATGTCCTTGCTGCAGTAGCCATGCTAAATAAGGCAGAGCGTCTGGCTGATGTACTGGAGCTGTAGACTATCCACCAGTCGCCCAGGGCGGTGAGGATCTCTAAAGGAATATAATATTGGCTATGCTCTGGAAGTTTTACAGGGAGAAAGAGCCTCATCGCTCTAATGATTTGTCTCCTGGAGTTCTGAAGAATATGTTGTAAAGAAGAAGGCTGCTGTCTTTCGCAACAATCTTCCGTGCAAACTTCTTGTCTGAGAATGAAAGAAATATTAGTAGTAATGAGTTCTTTTTTCTCTGTCGGTGCATCACTGATTGAGTTTGGGTAGGTTACATTTTATTTCTTTTTTTTCTTTAAATATTACATCGTAAGGTGTTCCAAATTCCCAGATTCTGCTTCACTTTATTTTGTAGGCCAGACTGGTTCATCTTCTCTCAGCTGTATTATTGCAGACCATATCTGAAGGAATTTTTTTTATTTTCATTTTGAACATTATTAGATTTAAACTGTATGAACAGAACACTTTATTTATCATTATTTTACCAGTTTGGAAGGAAATAGAGAATTTTTAAGAAAATGACGCAACTCCACTTGTGGTTTTCAATGGAAGAGAAGAATAACAATGTCCTACATTCACAGCATTGTTTGCAGTAATATTGCAGCTAGTTTCCAGCAACTTAGGTCAGGTTCTGGAAGCAGGCACCCATGATAGTATAGAAGTCTAAGCAGTTTCATTTTGGCGGCTTTTCTTGAACAATAGCTAATATGTCTCAACGTTGTGCTGAATCTTGTTGTACCGACTCTTCTTTTGAGGTCTGAACTCCTTGCTGGACTACTGTATCTCAGAATCAGCTACAGTAAACCTGTGTTTCCTTATAGCTTTAAGAATTTGGTTCTAATCTATAAAAGCAAGAAAAGGTTGCCATATTAATACAAGAGAAAGAATATGTTAGGAAAGCAGTTAATGGCATGGGGTTTTTTCCTACAAATTGGAGCAGAGATTTAGTTGTTTGATGGGGTTTTTTTTGCTTCTCAATGGAATTTTAGAAGTGGTTGGGAAAGAAAGTGTGGATTTTTCAGGTTTGCCTTGAAAGAAGAATAACAGGGGAAACTGTTGAAAAGAATTAATCCAGGACTCCATGCCTTTCATACAGAGTTTCAGAAGTGAAAAGCAGGAAGAGACAGTCCAGACAAGATGATTGAATAGAATGAATTCAAAATAGTTTTCTTTTCCCTCTGAATTCCAGCTCTAAACCTTATTAATATTAAGGTATTAATGGGAAATACATCTGTCCTAGGGTGACGTTATGATGCTTGTATCCCCATTCATGTGTTCTGTGAATGTTGGCTATTATGTTCTGTACCTTTAAGACTGGCTCTGAAGAGGGAATGTTTTGTTTTGGTTTTCTTATCAGCCTGGCGGGACACAGAGACTGCAGCTTTTGCTTTTGCTGCTTTTGCTTTTCGCTTTGCTCTCTCTCACTCTTGCTTGCTTCGCTTCTGCTTGCTTTTGCTCATTAGCTAGTTTAGCTAAACTGTCCAAATTTCTTCCTGGACCACTTCTCCTTTCCTTTTACTGACCATTTTGAACCTGCTCCGGACTGGGACCTGGGAAACACTGAGAGTTTGCACCTTGTGGCCTGCAGCAGCTGCCCCAGCGCTGGAGGGACTGAGAACAGAGTGACCACCCCCCCAGGAGAGACTTTCTGAATTTGTCATCTTTTTCAGAGCGGTGTCATCCGGAATTGTTCCTTTTGCGTGCTGGGGGGTGCTGTGCCTATTAAATAAACAGGTTCGTTCCACTTCTCTCTGAGGAATCCTTCCCGAACCAGTTGGGGGGAGGGGCCCTCATTTGGAAATTCTCCTCCAAATTTGCCCTAAACCAGGACAACATTGCAATCTCTAAGATTTAAAAATGGATGATGAAGTTTTATATCCAGTAAAGTGTAAGGCTTCACATTTTAATCTGATTTGCATTTTTGTGAAAGCTGGGCATCCTTTGCAATTTACCAGATAACAAGGGATTTAGAACAGTAAGTATGCAAGTAATCTTTTGGACCCTTCATCTCCCTTCTTATGACAATGAATACATTTATTAAGCTTGTTGTCCTGGCATATTTTTATTCCATCAGGGGATTTGATCATACAAATGTCTAGTCATTCTTTCCTTGTTTTCAACCCCTCTAAGAGCATTCATCAGAACTATTCAGTAGTTCTTGATCTGCAACAGTGACAAGCACTAGACTGGTACCAGAGTCAGTGGGCATCAGCAGATCCCCTATGACAGCACGTGGCAGGCTGTTCTGGCAGGACTGATGTTTGAGGGGCTCGAATTCTGTGAAATAGAACATTCGAGGGATGGGAAACATGGAAACAGATTCTGAGCTTTCAACCCACCACATGAACAAGTAATAAGGCAGGTAATTTTCTGTGGAAATTTCTTTAGCCCCAGTGTTGTGGATGATGATTACTCTTCCTACCTCCTTTGGCCAACTTCCAGTTTTCCCCTCCATTACTCTGCTTCTGGACAGAAAACCAGAAGAAGGGATTTTTGATCAAAACACCTATCAGGACCTTAGAGTGTTTTTTGCTCCAAAATGTTTCAAGGCAGATAGGGAAACAATTCCATTTTTGAGAGTGTGTTGAGAAGACAAGGTTGAAAGTTAAAAACCATGGGTTCTCTTTCTTTATATGTTACTGATTGTGCTTATTATCTTAGTCATGTTATATATATATATATATATATATATATATATATATATATATATATATATATATATTTGGTAGGGTTTGTTCTTTTTTATTTTTCTTGGGGTTTTTTTCTTTTTTTTTTTGATGCATCCTTGAGATAAAAGGCCAAAAGTACAGAAAAGTTCTGTACGGTTAAAATACTTTTGAGATGCCTCATGCTGAAAAACTTGTAGCTACTGCTAAGGCCCATTGGCCAATTCCTGCTTCATTTCTGAGAAGCTATAAAATTCCCATCTGTGTTTTAGTTCTAACAATTTGTTGTTATGGTGGAGATGCAAATTAAGAACAACCATTTTTGAATCTGTAGGGATGTATTTACTATTTGGTAGCTGCCTTTTCAGTTTCTGAGCCACTATTGAAAAAAAGGAGAAGTATCTACACTGTTTTCAACCTGTAGACCATCCACTACTGTCCACATGCTCAGATTCAAAGGCAAACAAGCCTGTCTGGCCTCATTGGGAGGAATTCTTTGCATTCAAAAGACTAGACTAGTATTTGATTTCCACCAGCAGAGTCCATTGGGCAGCTCCTGTCATCTGCATTTCAATATTTAATCCTCCTCTATGTTTACTGTGCAAAGCTCTTTCAGAATGATGGTGGGCCCACTGTCTCACCAGCCGTGACGTTTGCAGCGAGTCTCCCACGGAAAGGAGCTGTAAAAAAGGCAAGCCAGGGCAGTGATTTCTGTTGCTCAACACACACAAATCAAAGCTATTTAGTCTAATTTAAGGCTGAAAAAGAATTCAAAATTCAAAATGCCTTCAAAGGATTCAAAAAATCATCAGACAATACTGCAGTTCAGTATTCAGGACAAGAGCATATCCCACAGTGTGGTGGTTTGATAGGAAATGTGTTTTCTGGGATGCTGTGGTGAGGCCAATGGATGTTCAGATTTTAATATTGGCACCTAGTGTGGCCATTGGGACATTGGATGCGCCTCTGAGAACACGGGGTTAAAAGCAGGGCTCTCCCCTGGGAGGCTCTCTTGGGTTCCGGTCAGGGAAAGGTTCAGATCTCCCCTGCCTGGCTGCGGGCTGGGCGGGGCAGGGGAAGCCACCCGGCCGGGTGAGGTAGGCTAGGTCCCTGGCCAGAAGGGAGGTGAAGGCCCCTGCAGGATGGAAGGGTGGAGGAGCACTGAGAGGCATCGGGCAGCCACCCCCCCCCCCGCCCCCCCAGGAGAGATAGAGAGAGAGCTGGTGCCTGTTCTTGGCCGGCCGAGAAGGAGAAGAGGGGAGTGCAAGAAGGTGCCTGGCAGGGCAGCCATGGGAGTTCTGGACAGACAGAGCCTCAGATTTTTAACCCTTTTCTTGGATGATAGAAACCTTACAAATGCTAATCCTCCTGGAGTTGAATGAGAAGAGAGATATAGAGGAGATAAGAGGAAATGGGCCACGAGAGAAATAGAGAAGAAGGCAGGTGGAAGAGATGATGGAGTAGCTTATGCTGGACTCTTTGTGTGTAGCCATGGACAGAGCCATGTTTCCTTGTGATACAGGGACTGCATTCTAGGGGGAGGCAATGCCTCAGGACCAAGAGGGTTCGGTGTGGGTACCCCTCGGCCCCAGGGGGTGAAAAATATGGGGGGACAGATGTCCCAAAGTTGAGACTGTGCCTTTTTGCAGTTGGACGAAGCATCCTTAAAAGTCGACTCTAGAAGCAGCTCTGGTCCGTGTTCAGTGGTGAGAGCACTGGACATGAAAGGAAGAGGTCACCATTGGCACAAGAAGGACTCCTTCTCCTCTTGATGAACTGAGGATTGAGTATTCTGAAGGGTGGTGCTGGACCGAGAGTCGATGATTTGGGGGATGTATTGTATTGGGAATTTGGGGAGGAGGAGATGTATTTGTGAAGTTTTCATTTTCCTTGTGTGTTTCTTTTTTTTTTTTCCTTTCCCTTGTAGTTTAGTTATTTTTTTTTATTTTTTTTTCCTAAGTGGGAGCCTGCTTTGCTTATTCCTGGTCACATCTCCCAGCAGAAACCAGGGAGAGAGTATACTCATGGGGGCACTGGCATTGTCCCAGTGTCAAGCCATGACACACAGGCTGAGAGAATGAGGGCTGTTTAGCCTGGTGAAGAGAAGGTTGCATGGAGACCTCACAACACCTTCCAATATCTGAAGGGAAGCAGGAGAGGGACTCTTCATTAGCAACTCTGGAGACAGGACAATGGGCAATGGCTTCAAAATGAAAGAGGGCAGGTTGAAATTAGATACTCGGAAGAAATTCTTCCCTGTGAGGGTGGTGAAGCACTGGCACAGAGAGCCTGGAGAAGTTATGGACACCCCAACCTGGTGTTCAAGGGCAGGCTGGATGGGGCTCTGAGCAACCTGAGCAAGTAAAAGGTGTCCCCGCCCATGTCAGAGAACTAGATGGCCTTTAAGGTCTTTGTCTACCCCGGCCATTCTATGATCCTGTGATTCTGCTGTGGTAGCGTTCAGGATGGAGCGTGTTCTGCATGTTGGCCATTTCCAATACACCATTGGTTCCAGGTGCCTTACACTAGCTTGCTCCCTGAAAATTCTGTCAGAATGAAGAACATCTCTATATATGTTAGACACATAATAAATGAAGAAATGGGTTTGCACATTTGTCCACTAAGTTGTGGATGAGATTGCTGTGAAGTTTCATTTGGTTTTCTTGTTTGCTCATGAGGCCGACGGTCCTTGTGTCAGCTGCCTCAAAGGCAGCATTTGCCTCCTCCTCCTCCCTTCTCCCTCCTCCCCCTTTCAATTTCTTTCCCTTGACAATTTAATGTCGTTTTCCCTTTCATACCTGAAAATCCCTGCATGCTTCTGGGCTTTCTCCCTTTTCATACAGATCTTCTTCCACCCTTGACAATCCATACTTTTCATACCATAAGGGCCTGCCCTTCAGGCATAAAAGACTTTGATTCCTTATTATATCTATGGGAATTTAATTAATAGCTTCATGCCTTTTCATAGAAAGAGTAGGGAATTGATAGCTTGTTCCCTGAAATACAGAAGGAAGAGAATGAAACATGAATCATGTGGAGTGGAAAAGTTGCTATCTATTTTCTTCCAAGAACTACCCCAAAAGATGCAGGGGGTGATGAAGCCTGGCTAGATGAGTTTCCCTTCTAATGGAAGGAAACAACCACGCCACTTCATACAAGTCAGTCCTATAGAAGAGAGAAATTCACTTCTGGGAACATTGCAGGATTTGACTGCAGAGTCACACTCATCTTTTGTTGCTTTGTTGTCTGCTTGGCATGGAACACGCTGCTTTGAAGAGGGAAGTGACTAGCAGACAGTCCACTTTACAAACACATCTGCTTCCCTCTTCTTCTGAGACCTCAGCACAGAGCCCTCTTTGGCATGGTACTTCAAGGTAAGAAGGAGCGGGCAGAGGGCACTGGGAACAGACAGCAGTTTGCAGGTTGTATAGGAAAGAGGACTGCCCCTTGAATGTGGTGCAAATACAAACTTCACCAGTTTCAGGGGTACACTTCAGCCAAGCTTGTTGTCCTGGCACATTTTTTCTCTGTGAAACGCTTTGCGGTATGATCTGGATGACAAGAGACGCAGAATACGGGGCTACGTAGTGCTGAGAAGGTAAGTGCCTGGCCCCAGTGTCTTTTGGCAGAAGCAGCGCACTAGAGCCGTTGGCTGCTGCCACAATGATCTGTGTGAGAAACAGATGCCTAATCCCCTCCGGGAGAGTAAAAGCAGGATTGGTTACAAGAGTCGAAGAGCACTGGGCTGGTGGCTGCCGCATACCAGCTGTAAAAGGAGCATGACTCCTACTGGCCTACCAACCAAACTCATGGTGGCAGTGGTAAGGATTAAAGTTCAGTGAGAGCTATTTGTGCCGCTACCTATGGCCCTTCTGTGGAAACAAATGTGCCTACCTTTAGGTTCCGAGATCCAGAGAACACAATGGTAGTTGCAGCGGAAAAGGGAAGGACAGAGCGCACTGGTGAGCTTGATGTGGCTTACACAGGGCAGGCAGAAGGTGCAGCCCAAGTCTCGCTTTTATTTCTAGAGCCTTTTTCTACGCAAACAGCTGCTGGATGTTTGCAACAAAGATGTGAGTGTGAAAAAGTGAGGGCAGGTCTATGCGGGAAAGAAGGTACAAAGCATTGTGCGCCAGTTGAAAAGCTGTTTAGAAAAAAAAGGAGTTACTTTGAGAACATCTTCTGTCTTGACACTTCCACCTGTGTGATCTTTAGCTGCTTTGGACATGGCCACAATGAAAGAATGTGAAAATATTTGCGCTGCCAATGTCCGTTTGCACAGGAAAGAGGGTAGGTTGGCAAATGCCTTCTGTCCTGGCACATCTGTCAGTCAGAAGTGCAGCTGAAAACGCTTGGCTGTAGCGATAGTCTCTGTCACTTTGAGAGAATGTGCTGATGCACGTATATATATCATTGAGAAAGTACGTGAGAATCGCTAGTATGTTTCGTTTGGTTGACAGACTGCAAAGGGATCGTTATGGCCAGCACTGCCTTTTTGTTGTAGGACTTTTTCTTTGAGAGCAGCCGCTGGACATTTTGAAGCGGTTTGGGATCTTCAAGCGTTCGAGTGCAAGATGGTACCTAGATCTTGAGGGAAAGGGCATACCTCCAGGAAGCTGAATGCAGTTCAGTGGGTGCAAGTTACATGTTGAGCAGCTGATGGCCCAGAAAACTTTCTAAAATGAAGAGGCCATGCTGCAATTGCCTTTTATTTTGAAGCTTCTAAACTGTGCAGCCAACAATGAAATGATTCTTCTTCCTTCTGGGCTACATGCAGGATCCCATTCTGTCAGTACCCGAGAGCCAGGATCCACAGCGGAGCTCTTGTCCCTACACTGCTCCCACACGAACGGGCCTGGGCTAGAAAAGTGCTTGTCTTTTTCCTGGGCACTGTCAGCGCTCTTCTAAATAACCACACCACAGCATTGTCAACTCACAAAACCAGGACACGCACCGAGCCCAGCTCACAACCACCCCCAGGACCCAGCCAAGTCAGAAATGTCCCTGCTCTCCAATCAACTGTGCCAGGACAAAAAGATTTCACCGATCTTCCCCTTCCAAGTGGATACTCTTCTTTGTCCCACACTCAAAGGCCGACACCAGATCTTCTGCCCTAAGAAACATTTCTCTCTCACAGAGTCTGGTAACAAACTTGAAAATGTCGGCCGAGCTCGCAACAGAGCTCGCAAAACTGTTGGTGGAGAAAGCTCTTTGCTGCCTACAATTTCAATCGCACCCATCAAACTATAAACGCGCACCCTGCTATTGCCACTTTCCTTCTCAGCTCTAGGTACCACCGTAAGCCTTCAATCTCTCAGAGTCAGGATCCAAATGGGATGGCACCAGGGACTGCTCACACAGTCCCTAAAGCTACAAGGGACAAAAACCTGTCCTGCAGAGGCCTGGCCTGGCCTCTGCATTGCCACTGACAGTTCAACAACTCGAACCCAGAGAACTGCCTATTGGGAAAAGCCTTTCAATTCACTGAGACCACCCAAAGTGGCCACCCAAACTTTGCCAAAGGGAGGAGGAACTAGAAGCCCATCTCAAAAGAAATGGCATCCCCTCCTCCAAAATCCAAAGCATCCAGGGCCTGATCCTCTACAAAGGTGTCAGACCACTGTTATTGGGCATTACCTGTGCGGGGCACTAGCTAGGCTGCACACCAAGATCCAGCACAGCTCTTTACCTTGTCCAAAAGAAGTGTGCTGGCAGAATTTTAAGAAGGCTGCCTTGAGAAAATGGAAAACACATGCCAAATGGATTCTTGCAGGAAGGACATTGCCTTCCAAAGATGGATACCGACTCCATGATTGTACAAATTGAGTCAGGGCTTCCAAACCAAATATGCCAGCATAGAAAGTTGCTGCCGCCCTTAAGCTGCACGACACAGCTTCTTATCTGCACCTCCAACACTGGGGCTAAGTTCTTTCCTTCCCATGAGAAAGCATTGCTGTTCTCCTTCAGGAACTTACCGAGCAAAAGTTGCATACCACGTCCGGTACTGACTCTGTCCAACAATGGCTCCTACACAGAAAGGACCAGGACAGAAATGTCTTGCTGTACTATACCTTCCCACGATACCTTATCATCTGCCCTACCAACATTGCCACCATATCTTTTACTTCCCAAGCAAGGAAAGGCACTCCAAGTCACTTGGCTTTGTCTTTCCTCCAGTACCATGCCTAGTTTTCCTAGCCTACCCCAGCTTTGCTTGCTTGCCTATGTCTGCCTTGCCTAGCCCTTCCAATAACTTCCTGGCTTTGCTTTGCCTTGTCTACCACTCTTTGCCTTGCCTTCCATGCAGGTAAGGCAATGCAAAGCAAGTGTAGGCAATTGTAGGCAAGTCAAGGGACAGGTTGGCAAGACTGAAGCCGTGAGGGGAAAGCAAATGGAGTGGTAGGTGAGACAAGTGCCAGAAGTTAGAGGCAAGGCTGGGCATAGGAGGTAATGGTAACCGGAAGGGCTAGGCAAGGCCAAGCCCTGTAGGAAAACTGCAGGCAGGTCAAATGTGAGGCATGGGTATGCAAGGGAATGCAAAGCAATGGAGAATGAGCAGGGCATGGCAAGGAAACTGGTTGGTTGCCCAAAGCAAGGCAAGTGGCAGGTCCATTCAAAGACTGCTGGTACACAAAAGCGGCCCGGACGGACCACTCTGTCCAGCCTTGATCTTGCATGGGTCATGTCTAATCTGCACCTAAGACACTTGGGTTGCCTGCTTTCCTTTGTATGCCAAAGAACTGTCATTCTGCCCCTGAAGCCCAAGGGTGAAAGATGAACTTTGTGTCCAAAATTCAAGACATGTAAGCATAGATGTCAGAAGAAAGCTGTCAGGACAGATAGGTGTGCTTGCACGTGGCCTCCTCCCGGCTTCCTCTCACAAGCTCCTGAAATGCTGGGGCCTTGAGAAAAAAAAGCCAGTGGAAGCCTGGAGAATCCTAGGAGAAGCAGTCAGGGCAATGCATGTTGAAGAGATTCCACAAAAAGAGAGGTGGTGAATTCCAGGTGGGGGACTGGTGAGCAAGGTAATGCAAGGCAAGGAAGGGGTTCAAGGACAAGGCCAGACAAGTGGTGGCTTTGCCAGGCAACACAAAAGAGAGGGAGACAAGGCAATAAGAGTCCTAGAAGGAGAAGGAAATGAAAGATTGGAGCTGGACAAATGGGAAGGAAAAGAAGGATAGGTGAGCAAGTCAATACAAGGCACTGGGTTGGTATGAAGGGCAAGGGAAGGACATGCATGGGTCAGGAAGGCAAAGGAAAAGAACGGAATGGTCTGCAATGACAAGGAAATGCAAGATTGGGTAGGAAAGGCAAGACAATGTGGGGGAGGGATAGGCAACACAATGGGTATCTTAACAGGAAATGTCCATGCACAGCAAGGCCGAAGGAGAAGTGGTAGAGAGGTCAAGCTGGGAAATAGGTGAGTGTGTGCAGCTAAGAAAGAAAGAAAGAAAGTGCGTAGCTCTCATGTGTGTGTGTGTGTGTGTGTGTGTGAGTGAAGTTTGCAGGATGTAAAGCAAAGAAAGGTGTCTCTTGATTGTGGAGTGAATGGATGTTTTTGAACGTAAGTGGCAAGGTCCAAGCAACCTTTTCATCCTGGTACATCTGTGTCTGTGAGACATAGTCAGAAACGTCTCCTTTTAGATTCAGACTGCAAGCAGGACATAGAATGTGACTGTGTGAATAGCTGAGCAGGAAGGCACATCACATCAGCATGTTTCAACAGAAGCAGTTTGTGCGAGAAGGAGATGGACATGTGGGACTCCAGCAATATGGCAATGCACTCAGCTGAGAAGCAAAGTGCAATGCCTCGGTGTGTGCTCTGAAAATAAAAGGCTGCAAGGAAAAAGCAAGGGGACAGGCCAGTGAAATCTTTCTGTCCTGGCACACTGAGCTGTTTGAAGGTGAACCTCTGTTTGGTTTCACTAAGGACTCGGAGACATGGAGAGGATGTGCTTGTCCATGTAGCTGAGAAGGAAAGTGAGAATCACCGGTACTTTTGGCAGAGTTTGTAGGCTGCGAGGAGAAGGTGACGGCCAGGCCTGACTTTTGGCTGTGGCACTTGTTGCAAGGAAGAAGCTGCTGGATGGTTAAGCTTTTGGGGATCTGCAAGAGTGAAAGACTACGCTGGTACCTCATAAAACTAATGCTTGTTGATTATCTGGCTGAATCTATGACATAAACCAGAAGGGAAATATCCCCCCATTTCCCTCAGTTTTTTCACCTTTTCATCCAACAGCCTGGGCCTTTTTGAAGCTGCTGTCAAGCGCCTTGCCTTGGAAGCTAGAAGTATCTCAGTTCACCTGCTAAGAAACACAGAAAAGAGCTCAAGTCAATTTCAGAATTGCCCTGAGCAGAGCTGGTGTTTCGGTACCGTAAATTTCCATTGCGAATATGTGCAAAAATCACCATTTTATTAGGCAAACATTTGAAATACACTAGCAGCTTCATCTTCTTGTTGCTGCAGTCCTTGGAAGTTTTGCTATTTACTGAAACAGGAAACAGATCAAACACGAGAAGCTTTAGAATCCAAGCTCACTGCCATTGTACAAATAGCACAAACTTGATGAATTCAAGTTACCATTGTAACATACAGAATGGCTCTATTCAAGAAAATGGATGTGTCGTCCTTCACGGGGGCAGAAAACCTTTCTACCACGTGAACTCTGGGAGTAATCCATCATGCCTCAGTGTGCTGTGGCTGGTCAGAGAGCTACACGATGGGTCTCTTTGCCTATGGCACTCTCAGGGCTCAAAGCTGCACATAAAGTCCCCTTCCTTACAGACACACTAGTAAAGCCCACCGAAAATGCCGTTCTCCAGACAGCTTACTGAAACCAGCTAGGAGTTCCCAGCATCACGCTGGGCACTTCTGTCCACAGATGCTTTGCTTTTAATGAACCAGAACAGAGCTGCGTTTTTCTAGTCTTTAGCTCTACTAAGGTATTTGATGTAACATGGCGAGAAAAAATCTCTTTCGACAATGATAAATAACAGAGGGGATAATGTACCTTTTGCTGCTATCTTCTTCTGCTGCTCCATTTTGCTTGCTTTGTTATTGCTTTCTGTCAAAGAAACGTCAGCAAAATCCCTCATCAAGTCCTGCTGTGAAGACAGACTGCCAGAAAGGTAGAGAAACTTTGAACCTTTCCAAGACCCTTGTAGCACGTGTCTTGGTCAATTGGTATGCAGATCCTTTCTTCCAGCAGGACTTTTTTGCACCGTTAGCGCACATTGAACTGAATCCAGTACAAAAGCAGTGAATAGAGGAACTTTTCTTTTCATTGGAATGGTGATAAACATGCATATCAAATGAATGCATTTTAGAGCAGCAGGAAGATTTTCTATGTAGCTAGCAAATCATAAAAAGATGCATATTTACCGGTTGGGTTCCTCTCAGAATTTCAAAGAATTCCAGACAGAAAGCACAGCTTAGTAAACTGTAAATCTATATCACAGTATCTAGAAAGGTGACATGAAAAAGAGCAAGAGGAAGAAAACCAAAAAGAAAACCAAAGGAAGCCAGAATTAAGGCACAACCTCTCTTCCTTTTCCGCTTACTACAGTACCTTAGAAGTACCTGCGAGTGTCCTAACAGTCACATAAGTAGAAAACTGTGCCAAGAACAATTGTGGAAACTGGAAAACCGTGCTATCCCAACAGAAACATAGGGTTTGCTTTCACGACGATTAAATCTGCATGCAATGCGTACAGTAAGGGGATGTTTTGTCTATTCAAAAACAATTCAAAAATATTTCCAAATTGAAGGGGCTGCTTTTTATTTCTTTTGAATTACTTGGCTAAATATGGTGCACGTTAAAATACTGCAGAGATGTGGTTCATTTTACAGATGCCAACTGCAAAGGAGGGAAGCATTTTGTGTGCTTAAGAAAGTCAAGTATCGGAGAGTGTTTTTGTTACTTCTTTGGAAGGTTAGAATATGCGTAAAAGATGCTAGCTGGGGACTTACAATTAATGAATTATTTACTGTCAGTAGGTCAAATGACATTAGCTTTCAAAAAGGAAAAGGAGTCTTATTCCACGTGCCAATTTTAAAGTAGATTACTACCCTTCAGCAGAATATGGATATGAAGGGGGATATGACATGAAAGGTTAAGCAACACTGGTGACAGCAAAAGGCTTACCTGCTTCACACAAATACAGGAGATAAAATACTGTTTTTTCACAAACATTGCTATCCAGAGCTTTCCTTGAAAAGTTTCAATGCCAATCATGACAGTAAAATTCTGAGTGACAGTAAAATTCACTCTATCATGAATAAAATTTACTCAATCGTGACAGCAAAATTTGCTCAATGATGAGTAAAATTCTTAGTGTAAGCGAAGTACCTTAAGCAAAGGGTAGCTCAAGCATAACTGGCATTTGATGTCAACAAAGGCAACTTGGCCTGCATGTGTCACATCTACTGCATTCAAAAGCTTACTCTGTCTCAGATTTCCTTTTGAGGGATACCAAGGCAAGCCGTTAAACGGCATGAAAATGATGACTTAAAAGAGGACATATTAGAAGAATGGAATAATGGTTAATGTTCTTTTCCTTCCAACTGCTTTGTTTGCCCTTCTAAATTTTTTAAGTCCTTCCTGGTATCACTGTGGTAGCAGTGCAGCAAGTGTTTGGTTGTAAGCTGTCCATATTGCCAGCTTCTGGACTGCCTTCAGAAAACTTCCCACTGGTTTTGTATAGAAATCACAAGCAGTAGAGATGACAAAGACTGCAGAAACCTTCTCATCTCCTTCTAGAGCAGGAGCGTGTCTTTGACCCACTCTTAACTAGACAACTTTCATCAGTCATGAGAGAGTCTCATGTTCAAGAGCTAAGCAATGACAGCTGTAAATGACAAAAAGCACACTGATATTTTCTTGGGACTCCAGCACAGAGCAATGAAGGAGCTTGAATTCACCTTCTTGGAAAGTTTTAAAATGCACATGAAGTTGAGGAGAGGAGCTAAGCCATGGTAACTTTTGTTGAGTATGTCTGCGTAGACAGAGTTTCCATCACCGCAGAAGGAAGGAATGTCATTTAACCCACATAATCATCTCTAGCTGCTAAGCTGCGCTTACTGCAGATTATCCGCAGTAAGCAACATATTTTACAGGGTGGGCTTTTATGTGTAATCCCTGAGTAACATTCCAGAGAGAAGTATTTTGGAGGGGGGGAAAGCCCAACTCTTAACTGTTTCAAATAATGGTTACATTTGAAAGTCAAAAAAGATGTAAAACCTTTCTTTCCTAGACATATTACCAGCACAAACTGTACCAGAATTTACGACGCTTTTATTATGGCAGCATAACTCTACTGTGGACGCTCTCGCTCTGGACTATTCCTTAAGAAACAAAGTCCCCGAGAGAAATAAAACAAAATTAGCCGAAAATATTGGGCTGGATGATTTCAAAGGCTATGTACTAAAGGCCAAACACTTGTAATAATAGTAATGAGTGGACTAAAAGTTAAAGCATTACTCAGTACAAAGATATCTTGTTCTCAAAGAAGACTGTAAAAAAACTCTATTTTTGTGGGTTTGTTTTGTACATTTAGATGTACCTTCTACTCCTTTCCACTGTATGCGAATGTTTATGACAAGGTTGGAGGACCTCATGTAACCTTCTAGAAGTAAAGAAAGAGAAGCCAGTAAAGAAAGGCAAAATTGTTAATGGCAGGTGGAAAGAGGGAGGCCAAGAATAGAAAACAAAAGAACAATAATAATTAAACGCCCCCCCTGTCTTCTGTGAAAAGTAAAGGCACAGACAAGAAAGAACAACTGCAGAATTCTCATGAGAAAAACGCACTTTATCTGGCTCGAGTATTTTGTGCTACATTTCTTGCTGTTTTCTCATGCCAAACATCTTAACCATTGAAGGTGTCCCTTTTCTCTTTCTGGAATACAGCTAGGAAGATGGCTGTGTCATTGCTGTCAAGATGTTATTCTCAGAGGTGTCCAGTTCAAAGTCCTAGATGAACTGATTTGCTCTGTCTCTTTAATATGGCATGACTTAACCACTTACAGTTTCAGCAGCTGAACTTGCCCAGCCCTACAATTCTTTAATCTTTGAATGGTTATATTAGCTCCTTGGCACCTGGCATTTGTAAGTGCATGCAACTGTGCAGAATTTGCACGATGAGATGATGCCAAATGAGTCACGGCGGTAGATTAACTAGGACATGCAAAGCAGAGAGGAGGGAATGAGAGCACCAGAAGAGAGTACAATCTCCTTTTTTTCTGCAACAGGGCTAACACCGTAGAAATCAAAATGAACACAAATCCTCCTAGGGGTAGTTCTTGCAAAAAACAAAGACTTCTTTTTGTGTTCACAGATCACAGCAAAATGCGGATGACAAAACCAGGCCATTAAGTCACATACAGTATGAAGCAGTATGAAAGAGGAAAGCAGCTGAGAGCGTCAACCCTGCTGAGTAGTCTCAGTATTCTTCTTGACATTAGCAGAAATTTGAAATGAGTCTCTGAAAATTACAAAGGAGGCAGAAGAAAAGGGAGCAATGACTCCTCTGGCATAGTGTTTCCTAACAGGGATCTTCAAAATGTAAAGATTGTATCATCCTTTCAACTGAAGGAAGGTATTAAAACAAGAGGAAGGAAATGGCATCACATGCTAGAAAGACTCTGGGCAGTGTACTTCTAGACAGAAAGGCCACTGATGGAAAACCGACTAAACTGGCACCAATGCAGCAGCATTGTATTAAAGCCCAAAAATACCCACCGCTTCACTCTTTGCCATTCCGTTCATAGGGACACAGCAGCTCCGCAACATTCCTACTGATCATCTCCTTGGCAGACTGGGAGTGAGGGTCCCTAGTGATGCAGAGTCCCCAGGCAGGTGCAGAGGAGAGCTGCTTTTTTGCAAAACCCAGGCTTTTGAAGCACTCAGGCCTTTATCGGTTCCATAGCTTTAAGCCATAACAAAATTCATTCAACCAACCATCATACACCACGCTGTGAACACGTGACGATTCTAGAACTTGTTGATCTACCTCTGATTCAGCGGCCTCACCTTCCCATAGTCCTTTTCTACTTAGCCAAAGTAACGGGCCTCAGCCCAAGGCCTTCCTTTTGTAAGCTTCTACCTATATGCAGCAGCAAACCACTACTTTCTTCCGTGCCAAGAGTTTAAGTGGATGATTTGCATCTGCCCTTCCGGTGAAACATAATGGGGAGAGAAAATCCTGTCGGAAATGTTCAGTCATTCAGTTTTCTAGACAGGCCAAATCAAAAGAAAAGCAAGCTATAGGACTGTGTACTTGCTCTTACAAAGCACCTGCTGCCCTCTGACAATGAACTAGCAGAAAACCAGCAAAAATAAGACTTGAGGCAAACAACCCTTTGAAGGGAATAAGGACATGATAAAGAAAGACAACACATTTCCAGCTTGTCGAGATACTTGAAATGTCAGCAAAGGCTTGAGGGCAAAGGCTGAACGAATGGGGAAAGGTTACAAGAATCCCAAGAAAAACATGACCAAAGATTAAAAGAATCCCAACAGGTCAACTGACCTGTTGAAGTTTTCAGGAAATCAGTGGCTGCTGATTTAGATAGGCCATTCAAGTTAATTTCCCCGTGCACCTTCCACTCCTTTTTCACCTGTCACCATCACAGGGTGAATTGGGACCATGGAATCACAATTCTTTGGATTCTGTTCTTAGCTTTAGGAGACAACTACAGCTGTTACTGATGTGATACCCAGGAACACAGAGTTGACACATTTCATTCATGTCCAATCACAACTAGCAATACTAAGAGGATAGGATTGGCCTCTTTTCATGATGCTTTTCTTATTTTACAGCCTGCTATGATTCTGGTGAAACTTTTTCATTAGTTTCTCTCTAAAAAGGAGAAAGTCCAATGTCCCTCCCTACTGGTGCAGGTTTACCATTCGGTTTGTCGAGTCTAAAAATGGAATTGGAACTAGCAGGAATTACTGTGTTTAAAGCGTCCCGTCCGTTCAGACAGTCTCAGGTGGATAAAAGCCTAGATGTTATTGGCTAAATACTCTGTTTCCCCCAAGAGCAGACCCACGCAATTTAATCCGACTTTTTATAACAAACTCCAATAATACAGAATCCAGTCATACAAAAGAGTCACAAAGAAGCAGGAAGAATTATCGGACCATTTAGGGTAGCAAACTTCTCACCTTCTTTTGGAGTGAGCATAATCTGCTAGCTGAAGTAACAAACTTGAGGACAGAAATCGCCCTACTACTGAGAAGTTGTTGACAAGGGAACCACCTAAGCTGTGTGACTTTCCCTTTTCTATTCATTGGTCAAGCCTAGTAGCCTAAAATTTACGGGCTCAATCAAAGACAAATGCTAATCTAGTCAGAGGTCTATGAAAAGTCCAAACCAATCAGAGTTCTTCTTAGACAAGGGAAATGGAAGCAGAGCTACCAATTTCCTTGCCACATATCCCTAAAACTCATTCCTTTCTAGTCATAACTAATGTATAGCCACCAGTACAATCAGGAAAAGATGAAACTTACAGATGTCAGCAAGGGAAGGATTTGAAAGAACTCTTCCCATTATTCATCGTCTAGACAGCAACTATCATTAAAATCAGAGCCCTTTTAGTAGGGCTTTCCTTGTGGGAAATTCAGGACCCAGGACAAGGGAGCAAGAGGATTAAGCAGAAGCCGTTGATTGTTGACACGATGCACTTACACATTCTAAATCTCTGCACACGCTAGGCCCGCATTTTTATCTTGGTGCCTTTGTTATGTCCACGCATTCTGTGTGCACCTCTCAGAAGATACGTTTGGTTACAGTCCAGGCGCTTTGCTGCCCCCCGTTATCGAGTTCTTGTAGTCTTGGAATTTGGTTTCTCAGCTTCTCTTTCTTCTTTTAGCACGGCTTATGTCTTAGTAACCTTGATGAATTCCAGAGGGCTCTGAGAAAATTCTGATAAGAACATATTCTAGCTGGATGGCTGGTGCACCCTTTAGTCTAAGAGCTTCAGATACATTGCTACAATTTCCCCCTTCTTCGTCTTGCACCAGCTAAACCCTTTCCACCCTATTTTCTTCCAAGACGCTCACCAGTTTCATGATGCATGGAATAACAAGAAGCAATATAATAATGACTACTAGTAACAACAAAGTTCCCTTTACAAGATCTTTCAACCATTGAGTTGTTTCCCATCTCTCAAACCGTTCATGCGTAACCCTCTCATTCCCAATCAATTTCTTCATGTTATCTTGTCCTTGTTTGAGTTTCCAGGGAATGACTGCAGAATGGTTAGAGAGGTTCAAAACACACATTCCTTCAAAATCCTCACACTCGTGCCCACGTGCTAACAAGAAAACTAGAGCAGCTTTATTTTGCAGTGTGCAATGACTAATGGTATCTACACCAGTGAGAACCTGATTTAAAATCGCTGATCTTACCTTGAGTTGTTTGACCACCCAGCATCGCAACTTCTTAAGCATACTCAAAGCTTGACCAGCAGCGACGCCTGCTGTTAGGAATGGCACAATTAATCGAGAGGAGCGCCCAAACCTGTACATAATTGAGGCAATCGCGTCTTAAGCATATGCTTCTTCTTTCAGTACCCGGGAGGCGAAAAAGCGAGTTCATCGCGCACAGAGCATTGTGCCGAAAGACGGTGCGGCGCTTGTGCCGAAAGACGCCCGGGACACAATGCTGGTGTTGTTAATGTTTATTTTTCGCGTTTCGAAGCTGCTGCTTGCCGAGTCTCCCGGAGGCGAAGAAGCGGCTTCTTCACACACAGAGCATTGTGCCGGGCGCAGTGAGCACCTAAGAGCGGCTTCTGCCAAAAGACGCCGGGGACCGGCACTTAGCTTCGGACAGCTGCGTATCTGCGTCTTCTGCATGTCTTGCCGCTCAACCCTCAGCAAAAAGCATTTCCACCATATCTTGCAAAGAGAAACTCTGGCAGTAAATAAGACATTCAAAATCTTGTTCTAAAACATGCACATAGGTATTCGAATTGTTGAACAAGAAGAAAAAGAAAGTTGTTGAAAACTCCTTTTATTCGAATATTTTGTGAAGGGAAAAGGTAGGAGAGTGGTAAAGTACTCTTTCCTATTTGTTTGAAAGGTGCTCAGATTATGCGGGTATTGGGCAGCTTGCATCTTCGACTTTGGGAAGCTGCCTCTCTCTCCGTCTCCCGGAGGCGAAGAAGTGGCTTCTTGGCACACAGAGCATTGTGATGGCGCGCTGAGCTCTGGAGAGCGGTTCTTGCCAAAAGACGCCCGGGACGGGCACTTAGCTTCGGAGAGCTGCGTATCTGCGTCTTCTTCGGCTCTTGTCGTTCAACACTCAGCAAAAAGCTTTTCCACCATATCTTGCAATGGGAAACTCTGCCAGTAAAGGAAACATCACCGATCATGTTCTTGAATTTGCACAGAGGTCTGCAAAGAGTTTTGCAAGAAGGAAAATATAATTGTCCATACCTCGTTTTTCCGAATATAATAAAAATGGAAAAGGCAGGAGAGTGGTATAGTACTGTTTTCTCTTAGTCTGAATGCTGCCCACACTGTTCCTGTGTGGTGCGTCTTGCATCTTCGACTTTGGGAAGGTGCCGCTCTCTCCGTCTCCCGGAGGCGAAGAAGCGGCTTCTTTGCACACAGAGCATTGTGCCGGGCGCGGTGAGCTCTTGAGAGCGGTTTGTGGCGAAAGATGCCCGGGACTGGCACTTAGCTTCGGAGAGCTTCGTATCTGCGTCTTCTTCGGCTCTTGTCGTTCAACACTCAGCAAAAAGCTTTTCCACCGTATCTTGCAAAGAGAAACTGTACCAGTAAAGAAAACATCCAAAATCATTTTCTAAACTTGCACGGAGGTCTGCAAAGAGTTTTGCAAGAAGAAAAATATAGTTGTCCAAAACTCGTTCTTTTCGAATATAATAACAGTGGAAAATGCAGGAGAGTCGTATAGTACTGTTTTCTCTTAGTCTGAATGCTGCCCACAATGTGCCTGTGTGGTGCGGCTTGCATCTTCGACTTTGGGAAGGTGCCGCTCCTTCCGTCGCACGGAGGCGAAGAAGCGGCTTCTTTGCGCCCAAAATTGTGCCGAGCGCAGGGAGCTCTTGAGAGCGGTTTGTGGCGAAAGATGCCCGGGACCAGCACTTAGCTTTGGAGAGCTGCGTATCTGCGTCTTCTTCGGCTCTTGTCGTTCAACACTCAGCAAAAAGCTTTTCCACCGTATCTTGCAAGGGGAAACTGTACCAGTAAAGAAAACATCCAAAATCATTTTCTAAACTTGCGCGGAGGTCTGCAAAGAGTTTTGCAAGAAGGAGAAGATAGTTCTTCAAAACTCATTCTTTTATAATATAATAACAATGGAAAAGGAAGGAGAGTGGTAAAGTACTGTTTTCTCTTAGTCTGAATGCTGCCCACACTGTGCCTGTGTCGTGCGGCTTGCATCTTTGACTTTGGGAAGCTGCCGCTCCTTTCGTCTCCTGCAGGCGAAGAAGCGGCTTCTTTGCACACAGAGCATTGTGCTGGCGCGGTGAGCTCTGGAGAGCGGTTTGTGGCGAAAGACGCCCGGGACCGGGACTTAGCTTCGGAGAGCTGCGTATCTGCATCTTCTGCGTGTCTTGTCTTTCCACAATTAGCAAAAAGCTTTTCCACCATATGTTGCAAGTAGAATCTCTGCCAGTACACAAAACATCCCCGATCTTGTTCTAAAAGTTGCACAGAGGACTGCAGAGTGTTTAACAGGAAGAAAAAATAGTGTCCCAAAAGGCCTTTCATTCGAATATAATGTGAATGAAATGGCAGGAGAGTGGTAATGTACTGGTTTCTATCAATTTGAAAGCTGCACACACTATATCGGTGTGCTGCGGCTTGTATCTTCGCCTTTGGGAAGCTGTCGTTCTCTCCGTCTCCCGGAGGCGAAGAAGCGGATTCTTCACACACAGAGCATCGTGCCGGTGGCGGTGTTCTCCGGAGAGCGGCTTCTGACGAAAGACGCCCTGGCCGGGGGCTTAGTTTCGGAGAGCTCCGTATCTCTGCCTTCTGCCTCTCTCGTCGCATAAAACTTAGGAAAAAGCTTTTTTACTATGTCTTGCCCGGACAAACTGTGCCAGTACGGAAAGCATCTCCGCTCTTGTTCTAGAAGTTGCACGGAGGTCTGCAGAATGTTTAGCAAGAAGCAAAAGAAAGTTGTCCAAAACTCCTTCTTTTTGAATGGTAATGTGAATGGAAAAGGCAGGAGAGTGGAAAGGTCCTGTTTTCTTTAGGTTTGAGAGCTGCACACACAATCCCCATGTTGTGCGGCTTCGTTCTTCGCTTTTAAAGACGCGGCTGCGGTCTCAGTCTTCTGGAGGTGAAGAAGCCGCTTCTTTCCACACAGAGCATTGTGCTGCTCGCGGTGCGCTCCGGAGCACAGCTTCTGCGGAAAGACGCCCGGGACCGGCACTTAGCTTCGGAGAGCTCCGTATCTCCAAATCTGCGTCTCTTGTCGCCTACATCTTAGCAAAAAGCTTTTCTACTATGTCTCGCAAGGAGAAACTGTCCCAGTACAAAAAGCATCCCGGATCTTTTTCTGGAAGTTGCCTGGAGTGTCAGCAGAGTGTTTAGCAAGAAGCAAAAGAAAGTTGTCCAAAACCCCTTTTCTTCCAATGTTCATGTGAATTGAAAAGGCAGGAGAATGAGGAAGTGCTGTTTTCTGTACGTTTCAAAGCTGTCACAAGGAGAAACTCTATCAGCACCTCAAGTTTTCCCGGGTTTTACTCCCGATATTTCTTTTGCTGTGCAGTCAAGAAGCACCCTTCTTTCTTAGTTATGCTGCAGGTTGTCTTCAAATGGCTTTGCTTTCTGTCCCCTCCTCCCCATTTCTAACAGGCACAAGCACATTCCCTTCCCGGAACAAAATCCTGGTAATAGATCCAGGAAGACTACGCTTTGACTTTGAGAACCAAAACCTATCTAAGAGAAAATAGTCCATTCCTTGAGACCCAATATCACACATCTGTGTGCAGGAGGAAGAGGGGTGCGTGCGTGCTTGAATGGGAAGTGTACTCGCCAACAAACTAGAGCCAATATTAGTAACCAACATGTAACAAGTGTGGACGTATATAATTCCCTGCTCTTTTTTGGATCTTTTTTCTTAAAGGTTATTTGCTTTTAAAGATTTTCTAGTCATTTGAAAGATTCTTCTTTGTTTGTGTGAGACTAGAAATCTCCATAAAGCTTACTACGTAAAAGCAGGGTAATCTTTTGGACTTGATGATGACTATTTGGAAGATGATAGTTTCATCTGCATAAATCAATTTCCTTGTTTTGGAAATATTTTTGTCATGGAAAGTAGTAAGTTTCAAGATGTGTTTTTAGAAGGTGTAAAAATTGAGATCCTCATTTGTATCAAAGCAATACAAAGAATATCCCTTAAAACCATCCACTCCATCATTTCATTTTTGTATTTTTGACTTTTCAATAGCTAGTTCTCACTTTCAAATGGCTTTTAAATGCACTGTTTTGACACAATTTTCTTATTTCTTCATTTCTAAGCTTCAAAATGATATTTAAAGAAGAGTAATTTCCTGTAACTACTTGACAGCTTGCAAATTAACATCAAAGTGGAGGGAGGGAGGGAAGGAAGTGGCAAAAGGATGTGGCAGAAGGAAGGACATAGTGGAAGGAAGGATGTGAAGGAAGGAAGTGGGGGAAGGGAAGGAAAGAAAAGAAAGAAGGAAAGAGCGAAAGAGAAAAAGAAAGAAAGAAAGAAAGAAAGAAAGAAAGAAAGAAAGAAAGAAAGAAAGAAAGAAAGAAAGAAAGAAAGAAAGAAAGAAAGGGAAAGGAAGGGGGAAAGAGGGAAAGAAGGAACGAAGGAAAGAGGGAAAGAAAGAAAGGAAGAAAGGAAGAAAGGAAGAAAGGAAGAAAGGAAGAAAGGAAGAAAGGAAGAAAGGAAGAAAGAAAGAAAGAAAGAAAGAAAGAAAGAGAAGGAAAGAAAATTCCCAAACGTCAGAAACGTTAAAGATGATAAAATACTTGCGCGTATGATAAAGAGCGAGGACTAGATATTCGATATAGTATTGCTAAATGGCCCATAAATGTGAGACCCAAACAGTTCAACTCCTTGGATAGCAGTTTCTCAGCATGAATATGTTATTTCTAGCTTCAACTTCTTACTGCTACTGTACAGAATGATTACCATAGAATAATGGAATGGTTGGCTTTGGAAGGGACCTTAAATTCACCTACGTCCCCCCCAGCATGTCATTGTCAGGGACACCTTCCACTAGACCGCCTTAAGCTCAAAGACCCATTCAAGCTGGCCTTGATCACTTCCAGGAATTGGTCACCCACAACATGTTCCAGTGTCTCACAACCCTCTTGGCAAGGAATTTCTTCCCAATAGCCAAAGGAAACCTATACTCTTCAGGTTTTAAAGCCATCCACACTTTTCCTATCTCTCCGTGCCCTTGTGTAGCTCACCTGCCTCCTTCTGGTAGGCTGTCTTCAGCTACTGCAGAGCTGCTCTAACAATGTGCCCAGACTCTGCTCTTTTCCAGGCTGAGAAAACGCCTGCGGCACTCTGGCTTGATGACAGACTTCATGTGCTGCACTGGGGGCTCAGACCATTCTTCTTCTTGGAATTGTTGTAGGATGCTCAGCCACTCTTGACTGTGGTACAGGTACACTGGTCATTGTGGTACAGGTAATAAATAGATGATTGTTTTAATAAAGACCCAATTGAAATGATAAGAGCAAAATTTTAACGCAAAATTAATTGGAGAAAGATTCCTAAACCTGTGGCCCGTTACCCCAGCCCATCCATTGATTGTAAATGACATTCCTTGCAGATATTATGATACATGAACCAAAGCCAAGTGATGGATACTGCTTAAGATAGATGTCCTACCTGCTTACTGCAATATGTTCTTATCAGTCTAAAACAATCCCCCGAACATTAAGAACAAGAGATTACATCATGAAGTAATGAAGTGCTTGGGTTGAAAGTAAAAGGCATTTGAAAGAAATGGGTTTGGGGGCTAACACAGCAAGATCTCAGAAATGGAGTGCCAGCTTAGTTCTCTGCTTCAGAGACAAGTGAAGCAATTCAGAAGTGTCCTCCTGGGAAAAAGGTTGACAGATCTTTCTGCACAATAGTTAACAGCCAGCATCAGAAATGTGTGCAAATAACATACTAGCCACTACAATTTGTCATCCTGGAGTGGAAGGGCCACTCAGACTCATAGCAGTGGTCTTGCTGCTGTGCCTGTTCAAATAGACAGAAAAGAATGAGGAAAACAAATTTTTCCATCTAGTTTGTTTCAGTATTGGTACAAAGACTATTTTCCCGCCCTCAGGAGACAGCAAAAACAGTCAACAACTGAAATGCTTCAGAAATGGAAATGATCTGAATCACAAATATTTCTTTTCACATGAAATTTAAAGCCTAAGTCATAACTGTCAAACAGATAGAACTATTTAAAGATGAATGTACTATACATACTAAAATATTCCCAGAGAGAACTATTGTGTCCTTAGTCTGTTTAAAAGTCTAGAGTTCCTGGTAAAAAAACTTGTACAGAGCTGAGGTAGCTCCACGACATTCTCTTTTCAGATTAATTAAACTCTTCAGCCTCACCACCGTTACCAATGGATTTCCATAAGTCCTTGAAAACCAGTAATTTCACTTTTTTCGTTCTCTGAAAAAAATGACAGTGACAAGAGTTATTTGCACTCCCTATTTTCTGAAAAGCCTGAACATCAAGCCTTAAGAACTTTATCATGAGTTTTACTTCAAACTAAATTGGAAGAGAATGGCAGAAAGAATGGGAGCCTCAAGCAAAAGAATTTAGGCTTCTAATTCTTGGGTTGTCTTCTTACTTACCTAAGACAAGAAGTGGAAAGAGAATAGATTAGAGTTAGCAGCTGTTGAAGATTTGCACGTACTCTTCCACTCTTCCAAGAGGTCAAGGATGCTTTTCTGGCCCTCCCTCCCTCCACAAGCTGCAGCTTCCTTCAAGGCACATTCACCTGCTGTGCAATGGAGCTCCCCACGAGCTGCAGTGTAGGTATGTGTTCCACCACGGTTCTCCAGGGATTGCTGGGAGACAACCTGCTTGATGATGATGTCCTCCAGGGACTGTGGGGGATTCTTTGCTCTGTCAACTGGAGCACCTTCTCCTCCCTCTTGTCTCACTTTAGTATCATGCAGCTGCTTCTCATACTCCTTTTTTCCCTCACTTGTCACTGCCTATTCATATGTTTTGTACTTTTGACAATATCTTTTCACAAAGACTGATGGGCTCAGTTGCAGAAATGTGTCTTGCACCATGATTTTACAGAAAAGAATAGTGGAAGTACAAATATACTGCTAAAGAACCAGAAAATTGACAATCATTCATTGTAATACTCATTTTGCCTTCTTTCTCCTTAAGACCTGGAAAGACTACTGGGCAGTGAAAAACACTACAGTGTTGTTTCAAAGAAAAGACTTTTTTAGGATTCTAAGGCGCATGTTCCAATTGCTTGAGAAAATTGAGAAAAGGCACTTTGTCTTTTGTGATAAATATCATTAGCCACTAGGGACAAAGTCTGACCAACAAGAGCAGATCAAAATCTGATGAGACCAAGCAATATACCTTGAGCGGCCAGGACAGAACCATTGAGTCGTCGGATCTGTTGAATTGGAAGGACCCCATCCGGATCATCATCAGTCCAACTCCTGGCCCTGCCTGGGGCCATCCTTGAGAATCACACCATATGCCTGAGAGCAATGTCCCAAACTCAGACAGGTGTGATGGTGTGACCACTCTCTGGAGAGACTCTTCCAGTGCCCAGCCATCCTCTGGTTAAAAACTTTTTCCTGATACCCGACCTAAACCTCCCCTGACTCAGCTGCATGCCATTTCTTTGAGTCCTGTCTTTGTAGACCTCATTTGAGGACTTCCTAATACCAAGGTGATTCCGCCCCAGAGCAGAGCAGAGCAGAGCAGAGCAGAGCAGAGCAGAGCAGAGCAAGACAATCCCCTCCCTTGCCCAGCTGGTGATGCTGTGCCTGATGCACCCCAGGACAGGCTTGGCCCTCCTGGCTGCCAGGGCACTGCTGATGCACATTCAGCTTGCCATTGGCCAGGAGCCTGGGTCCCTTTCTGCAGTGCTTCTCCCAGCCTCTTGCTCCCTCCCCAGTCTATACACCCACCAGCATTGCCCTGTTGCAGGTGCTGAATCCAGCACTTGCCCTTGTTCCACTCCATCTGGTTGGTGATTGCCTGTGGGAATCCTCAAAAACAGAGGGGTTTGGGAAAGCTGCAAAAGGAAGGCCTCAGAGACAGCAGAACTGTCATTGGAGCTAAGCAGTAGTCATAAGGTTTGTCAGCAGAAAAGTTAGATGAGAAGTAGAAAAGTAAGGACAAATGGAACAATGGTCTGTGTATTAATGCTTGTCTAGAATAACTCCCTAAGCTACAGCAAAGTATATCTAGCCAGATGTTAGGTAGTTCTAAGCTTAATAATGGAGCTCTGTGCATTGTATCTTAAGGCTTACAAGCAGGTCTTTTATTCGAAAGAAGCGAGCATTGTTCTAAGCCCAGGTACATGTCTTTATAGTGATTGGATAGAAGTACTGTCAATATGCTTTTGCTTTGTGTGATTGGTCAAAAAACTTTTCAAGTCAGTTGTAACATTAAGTTCTTTGTCTGCTGCTGGGGACGTGAGCTGCTGGCAGCTTCCCATTGTCATCACCATGTAATGAGACTGATGCTGGAAAAAAAACCAGCTTGAGACGCCGTCCCCAGCAGTCCCGCCCCTTTTGTGATTTGTGCATAGACTCCCGGCCAGCAAGAATTGCCCATCTCTCCTATTTGGCAAGATCTCTCTGCAAGGTCTCTGTGCCCTCAAGGGAGTTAGTTCACAGCTCCTCCCAATTTAGTGTCTTTGGCAAACTTTCTTGATATTCTTTCAAGTGCTGTGTCCAGGTTGTTCAAAAGATGTTGAAGAGAACTGGCCCAATGATGATACTGTCTTAGCCACTGAAATAAGTGCTTCATACTTCCTCTTGTTCCTTAGTGCAGAAATCACAACAAATTTCTTTTCTATCCATGCAGATATCTTCTCTTATGCTCGTGCTTTTTATCCCAACAGCAGCTGACACGACATTTACAGGCACAGCAACAGCACACTTTTCCTGCTCTTACTAGACTTAACAATTTTGCAACCTGTCAATCAGTGACCTATGCAACTAAAGTCAGACCTTCAGCATTTCTCATTAAATGAATGTCTTCAGAAGAAAACTTTGCTGCCTACTCTGTACGACTGAAGAATAGATGATAATGAGTTAGCATCACAATCATTGAAGTACAGAACCTATACTTTAGCAGGGAGAAAATTAAAAGAAGAGCTCTTTTATGCAACAACATAGCTGAGAAACAAAACAACTAGGAGCTTCCACAGGGTTCCCTGCAGTAGAAATGTACTTGGATGAAGGCAGAAGATAAAAGATGTGGTTTTGAAAGGCTATATCCTTGCTAAGCTAAATTGGATCTCATCCTGTCGATGAAAGATCAAGGAGCTCAAAGCGGAGCTAGAGAGACATGTCCAGATAATGAGATAGAGCAAAGCATTTTTCAAGATGATTAAGCATTCTGATGGACTGGGCAGTTAGGCTAAATCTGCCACACCCATTCACTTTTGGGGACTGAACTGTGGAGTGCTAAACTGTATCTGCTGCTCTGCAAAGTAAAAGAGATCCATCCAAATTGTACGGTTAGTGTGAACACTCTCACTCTCAATTGTAAAACACTTCATAAGCTATAAATCAGTCTTAGGAACAAAATGAAATAAAGTTGTTATGCCATCTGGGAATGGGAAAACATGTTCAAAATATTTTTTTCCTTATGTTTTCTTCTTTTTTCTTTTTTTTTTTCTTTTCTTTCTTTTTTTTTTTTTTTTTAATCCCACATTATGTGATTGATAATTTCAACCATTCTGGAATGCTTTTAAGATGAACCCAGCATAGTCATTTTATTACAGGCTCTTGTCCCTTACATGCTTCAATACAAGTTTGGAATATACTCCACAGTCAATTAGTGGTTTTTTATCTCTTTTCCCAGAGACAACTTTTAAAGGACTACTTAACCCCTAAAAATCATAATTTCTCTGGTTTCTCCAAGCTTTTTCAGAAAGCTGTTTTGGTTTTGTTTTGGTTTGTTGCATGTTCTTTTTTATAGCATCGTTCCTAATGTCTTCAGACCTACTACAAGAAGAAGTTAAAAATAGATCTTATTTGAAGAGACTGTTAAAGCTAATGAACTGCCAGTCTTGGTATTTGTATCTTTCTAAATCCTTTAAATTCCAAGGTTGCCTTCCTGAATCCTCAGTTACTTAGAAAACATTGTGTTTATAAAACAGACCCAGTTCAATTGCTTCTGCAAACTCACCTTCATTTTATAGGATTGTACTTCAAGAAATCTTGCTTCATTCAAACATTGGAAGTATAGATTTGACATCATCTGTGACCCTTCGATCTGTCTGAACTGTATTTCATTGTGTGAGTTCCTCAGTTGCTTCAAATAAGGACAGAATCTTTTCAATTTGCATAGCATGTTATCTGAAGATCTCCTGTCTGCTTTCTTCACTTGCTTTAATGGGAAGATAAGGGAAATAGGTTTTGAATGTTATCTTTTAGAGTCTACTTTTACCTACCAGTGTGCTTCTATGGACTAGAACCAATTTCAGCTTGAAAGAAGGTATTGTCATGATCCGCTCATACCAACGGGTTGGTTAACTGGTTGGTTGGTTAACTGATCTCGGAGTGCAACAGACAACCTGGAAAGGGGATTGCAGTATCAATCAAAACAAATGCACCTTTATAGAATGACCACAGCAAATGCCTGAAAGGAATCAGGGAGAGGAAAAGAATAAAAAAGAGGGGGAGAAAGAGAGAGGAGTATAGCTACCAAACATGGAGAGACTAAGTCCTCTTAGTCCGGCCGATAGAGTTTGCCTAGTCACGTTGGGAAGATCTCAAAGTCCTGGTGAACTCAAGGGTCTATTATAGTCCATTGCTGAGGGGGAAAACAGAATCTTGAAATGGCTGAGGGGGAACAGATACAATCAAGAAGAAGAAGTCTATTGAAATTGCTGAGGGGGAAAACGTTATTGAAGACGGGTACAGACAGTCCATGTTCTCAGCAGGATAAGTTAGTATCAGCAGTGAGTGGGACCCACTGTTTCAGGACTGCTTTCTGGGGGAAACCAGTCTAGGTCCTGTAGGCACATCTGTAGGCAACACTCAGCAGGCATCCTGCTTCAGTCAGGCCAGCACCTCTGCATCAGAATTACGGGTGCCTCAGTCTCAGTCCTTGGCAGGGGGGCTTCATCTCGGTGCCTCACGGCTGTAGTGGAGCAGATGAAGGATTTTCCATGGGGGGGCTACCAAGTTGCCCCAGCAAGTTCATCTGGCCAAGAGGTGGGAAAATTCCTGGTCTATTGTCATGAAGCAGGTGCAAGCATATAGGCCGGGTCGCCCCTTGGCAGGCCCTGCTAGAAGCAGTCACTGAAGACACAGCTGTGAACAATCACTTGGCAGGCCAGAATTCTGCTCAGGGGCCTCAGGATTTTTGGTGTTCATCCATTACTGGCAGGCCAGAGGTCCCATCGGTGTCTTTAGGGTCCTGATATCGGTCCTGTGGACAGTCGTGAGGCAAATGAGGGGAACCTCAGCCCATCTTTCACAGCACCTGGTGACTCACGACAGGCTTCAAAGGGTCTTCATCAGCAGTGTTCTGTAGTATTGTTGTGTACTTGTCGTACATTGGTAGCATATCCCGGAAAGCAGAGACAATACGTCAGACAGAGAGAGAGAAGGGAAGGAAAAGAAAAGATAGAAAAAGGCGGGGGTAAGGAAACAAGAAACAAATATAATAACAGTAATTTAGACCATATTATTTTAAAACATTTTTTTCAAATATCTGAAACTAATCACAAATAATCAAAGGCAATAAAGCAATAAACAAATCAACAACTGTTCATTTAAAATATTTTTTTTCAAAACAATTCACCAAAAATCAAAAGTAATTTTCTTATAATCTTCAAAGAAAATTGAAGACGATTTCAAAACACATCCTCTCATTTATAGTCGCCTTGTGTCAATAGTCTTGGAGATGGCCACAGTGAAAAGGACATCAGCCAAGTTGTGTGCATTAATGACAGACATCAATTTTGTTAACTCTTTCATCATTGTCCAATTCATAATGAGTAAGATTGCTGATTAAAAAACCCCAATCAAAACGAAACGCAAAAGGGCAATGATGGGATGACACATACTGTTCAGGACTCTTGTGGCAGTAGGTGACCACCCAAAAAGAGTATCCTACCACCTGTGTTCAGCATCTTTTCTTACTCTCTCTATGACATGGTGTATTTCTTTCACATTGTGATGAACAGTTACCAGTGCTTTCTGTCTATTCTTCTTGATCTTCTCCAATATTTCAATGAAGTCCTGATGAAGCAAAGATTGCTTTAGCAAAGTAATGTTCATCCCAATGGGAGTAGGTAAATGTCCTGGTTTAGGGCAAATTTGGGAGAAAACCTCCAAAAGGTGGACCCTCCAGAAAACAAACCCACACGGCCCCTCCTCCCAACCGGGTCGGGAAGGATTCCTTGGAAACAAGTGGAAAGAACCTGTTTCTGTAACAGGCAAAGCACCCCGCAGCACACAAAAGGAACAATACCAGATGACACCACTCTTTCACCGCTCTGAAAAAGTAGACAACTTCAGAAAGTCTCTCTTGGGAGTGCTCGCTCTGTTATCAGTCTGTCCTGTGCTGGGGTAGCTGCTGCACCTTGGCCGCAAGGTGCAAACTCTCGGTGTTTCCCAGGTCCCAGTCCGGAGCAGGTCCAAGTAGGTCCAAAGAAGGGAAAGGAGAAACAGTCCAGGAAAATTTGGACTGCTTAGCTAAACTAACTAATGAGCAGGAGCAAAAAAGCAAGAGCAAAGCAGGAGCAAAGCCGAAGCAAGAGCAAAGCGAAAAGCAAAGCAAAAAGCAAAAGCAGCACCCATGTACTGCCCTGTCTCTGTGTCGCGCCAGCTGTGGGGGAGCGGCTGATAGCAAAACCAAAACAAAACATTCGCTCTTCACAGCCAGTCTTGAAGGCACAGAACATGATATCCAGCATCAACAGAACACACGGATGGGGATACAAGCATCATAACGTCACCCTAGGACAGTAATAGTTTGTGAATCAGTCTTTAATTGGATTGAAAAAGGTAATGGGAGGTAACTGGAGCTTCTGAAGAAAAATCACATCCCTCAATTTTGTAAAGTTACAAGCGCAACAATTTGAATGATTTTTACTATCCACTACTGCATTTTCTACAAATACCATATCACAAGCAGTTCTAAAGCACCCACACCCATTGCCTATATATTTAAGGACTGTTTCGAAAGTCTCGTTAGGATGAATTTCAAAATGACAGATATTTTGTTCTGTGTCCAAACAAACATCTTGAGCTAGAATTCCATTACTTTCACAGATGAAGCCTTGTTCTCGGACAATAGAAGATTCCAAATTAACATGTTGCCATTTTTTACCAGTTTGATGGGCCCATTCTCTATGTTCAGAAAGACTGGGAATAGCTCCATCAAGATTTAGCCCTAATGCAATAATAGGAAATCTCAAATGCACTGAGGCATTGCGTACGGTTAACGCAAGAGCTGTGGCTGTGTTTGTAATGGGGTGATAAGTAAAGTTCACCAAGTTCCACCAGGACTGGAATTCTCTTTCAAAATCAGTGGCACTGTCCCAAATTCTTTTTTGAATTGCAGTAGGAAAATTGCCTTCACCTTCTCTTATCATTGAGGCAGCAACTGACTGCATCGACAATTGTGCCTGGATACAGCTAAGAGCCAAAGAAAGGTTGTTTTGTGTAGCACCGAGTGCATCAGTTACCAATTTGTGATCACTTACATTTACCTTTTCCCAAGCTGGTGATATGTTTGACAGCAAGCCCTGCTGTGTTCCCAAAGCCAATAAGGATGATTGCAGTGGTTGTTTTAATTTGGTCAAATCTCTAACCATTTTGTGGCAGCCAATTTATCCATTAGTACTTCAGAATCAATACTATTTAGAATTCCAAAACCTGTTCCCAAAACACCGGTTATGTCTCTTAGTGTCCGTTTTTAAAGAAAAAACGGACTTTCTGTTTTTGCAGCCAGGTGGTCCAACCCTCAAAGGAAGTCCGCAAAAAAGGCAAACAGGCTGGCTGAATTTCTGAGACATTGTTTTGCATCATCAGCAATTTGACTTGTTTAAGAGACCGTGCCAGATTGAACAATATGTGTTGTTGATCAGTTTTCCTGATTTTATATGGTCCAATTTCAAAACTTCTCAGGCTAAGCATAAGCGGTGGTTGGGCTGGAGTGGTGCTAGTAGAAGGTTGGTTCATACCATTTATTATCAACTTAAAAGAAAAGCCTTCACTAGTTTTGGACCAAAGACAAACTACTTCTGCAGTTTGTGTTAATGTAAAATTGTGCCAACAGTCTTGTACGCTTGGGGGCATACAAACCTGTTCACGCTTATTTGTCTGATCTGTCAAAACACTGATTGAGATTGCTTTGCTATAAGCAGTTCCACAAATCCTTCGGCTAATTTCTTCTCCCACTCCCCCTTGAAGCTGCCAGGCTTTTTGTTTTTCCCATTCCTGCCAAGTGAACAAAAGCTTGGGACCAAGGCCACATTGACTAAGGGGACTCGCAGTCCCTTCTGCCCACTAGGATGTAACTACTGTACTCAATGTCAGCTTTGTGCTCTCAGTCCCTTCTACCCATTGGGCTGTAACTATGGTGCTCAGTGTGGGCTTCATGCTCTCTGTCCTGTCTATTCCACTGGGATGTAACTACGGTACTCAGCGTGGGTTTTGTAATAGCTTCTATCTTAAATTTATGAGCTAAGCCTTTTCAACCAAACAGGTTGGTCAAGTTATTTTGCCAGCGGCATGTCACTTAAGTCAGTTTAGTTAACGTCAAATTATGCCAGCAATCAATTGGTTCATTTTTACAATCCTTTGTACTTGCAACATTGTTCGTTTTGCGACCTAGAGTGTAATTACCAACATACTCCTGGCAGCAACACAGAGTAAGGGGAATTTGTTTGGCACACTCCCACTTGTTTGTAGGACACAGTCTTGCTGAAGGGATATCCAAATCATTTTTCCCATCTGGTTCCATAAATTTTCCGGCAACTATGATGGAGGTGGATTTCTCATAGAGAGATCCTTCCATTTTTCTGCATGCTTCCACAATCGACTCACCAATTGTTCCAGTTAGGGCTCTAGTCCAGTCCTTCTGATCCCATCCCCACTCACTTGGACCATATACCTGGGAGTCATGCAGCACTATAGGCTCTAGGTTCGGGTGGCCACCCTTGGGATACCCTCCTAGAACATTAGTGGGATGGAGGGTAGCTTCAGACCACAACCACTCAGCAGGATCCTGTCCATGGAATTGTGGTAGGATGCAGAAAAGCATCACCAGTGTTATCATGGTTCAGACGATTTTCATGTCCCTCAGGCTTCTTCTGTCAAAGTAAAAACAACAGAAATCCTTCCACTGAGGGGCAGAAAAGAGGAAAAATGGATAGGATTATCCAGCATGTATTTATCCAATGCTCTTTCCCTAGAGCATCAGAGGCTAGCCATGCATATTTCTTCAGAGGGGTTTTCAGCACTAGTGCTACTTCCCCTACAGTAGGGAGGTCCACCAGAACAGGTTGTCCAGGGTAATGTGCTGGACTTTTTGAATCGTCAGGTCGCCGTAGTAAGGGAACGATGCTTGGAGCTGTTGGGCAAAAGGCAGTGATTTTGGGACATCCATTCACCCCCCATCTACTGTTCACTCTTTTAACAGCTTCCCATAACCGAACGTCCCAATTTCCCTCCCGAGGCTTCAGAAGTCGTTTCAAAAAGCCCTTGGTCCTTTCTAAGATCCCCTTAGCTTGAGGGTAGTGGAAAGGGGTGTGGAAAGACCGCTTAATTCCTTCACTTTTTGCCCAATGCTGTACACCTCTAGCAGTGAAGTGGGACCTGTGATCAGATTGAATTTCCTGTGGCTTTGGGAAAGTTCCAAACCACCCCTGCAAAGCTTTAACCACATTATCACCTGTAGCTCTTTTCAAAGCATCAGCTTGAACCAACCCAGATACAATTTCTACTCCTACTAGCACAAAGTGTTTACCTCCTGACTTCTTAAAGGGGCCGATATAGTCTGCCTGCCACGCGTCCCATAAGCCTTTACCCTTTCTTAAATGCAGAGGGTCATCTTCTAAAGGATGTCTCTCCAGTCACCTGCGACATTGCTCGCAGGCTGATACGCATGTTTTACACATTTCCCTGGTAACCAGCCAACCACAAGCATGAGCTTCTTTGTACAAATCTTTCGCACCTGTGTGCTGTCTTTTTACATGCAGCCATTCTAATAGTTGATCCCAGTCCTCAGGAATGAGTTCCTTTTTCAGGGGGCTGAGCCTTGCTAGTTCATCAGCTCTATTCTTCCACTCTCCTGCTGGATTTCCATCTGTTTGCTGAGAAGCTACCCAACCAATAGCAACATTTCCTTGGCTTGCAACATCTAAAATTTCTTGCCCCTTTTCCTTTTGCCACACTGGAATTCTGTGAACTTCCCAATCATTTTGCTGCCAGAAAGGAAGCCACTCGGTACAACCTTTGTACACTGCGTAAGAGTCGGTGTAAATGCAGACAAGAGAAATGTTCTGTGCCTCACATCGGAAAACACTCCAAACAGCTATGAGTTCCCCAGCCTGAGCGCTGCCTTCCCCTTCAGTAATGATTCTTTCGCCAGATGAAATGTGTAAGACAGCTGTTCTATATCTCCATACCTTTCCTTCCCGTTTTGCAGAGGCATCTGTGAACCAAGAACTTGCTGCTTGTTCGGGGGAGAAAGGAAGGGCAGCTTTGATTACAGAGGTAGATTTATCTTGGCTGCTAACCGGGCTCTCAGTGCCTTGGATTGTTAGATTTTTGGCAGCATCTTCCGTTAGTGAGACGGTATTACAATAGCCTTCCATCTGAGCATACCATTTCCTAACTGAGGCCCTTTGGGCTACCCCGTCAGGTGGGGGGGAGGGGTGGGGCTCCCATTAGTGATGATTTTGATAACTTTGAAAGGGCCTCTTAATACAATAGGCTCTTGTCATGCAATTATTTCCTCTTCTAGGAGAGCTAAGCTAACTACAAACAACCCCTTTTCCCAGGTAGTGTATCTTTTCTCAGCATCTTTGAAACCGCAGGAATAAAAACCAAGTGGCCCCGTTGGACCCTCGGGACCCCACTGCCAAATGTGTACTGATAGCCCTGAGGAGGCAAATCCCCATTCCACCTGAAAGGGATCTGTGGGATGGATAGGGCCTAGTGCTTGGTGAGCTGTTGCCTCAAAAATCAGTAATTGCAATGCTTCTTCCTGAGAAGGAGTCCAATCCCATTTCATTCTTTTCCTCAGCAAGTCAAAAAGCGGCCTAGCAATTATTGAGAAATCTGGGATGTGTTTTCTCCAGAACGCTAATAGTCCGAGAGCTTGCTGGACATCTTTCCTCAATTCAGGCCTTTGAATCTGACCTAAAGAGTTTAGGGTATCACGTGGAATACATGTCATGCCTCCTTTCCACCAAATTCTCAAAATCTTCACTTCCTGAGAAGGTTTCTGAATTTTCTCTGCGGGTATCTGCAAATCAAGACTTTTTAAGTGAGAGATTATTTTCTGCTGATGTTTCCCTACTACCTCTATTTCATCCTTCCCCCCCCCTCCCCACCCCCCCCCCCCCCCCCCCACCCCACCCAGAGTGTCTTAAATGTATTGATTATCAGCTACAGGATCAGCAGGATCAGGTTTGGGTATTTTTTCTAATTCCTCAACTAAAGCATGGTGGGCCAAAGTGGAGGAGTGTTTGTAGCCTTGGGGAAGCCTAGTGCAAGTGTATTGCCGTCCTTTCCCATGTGAAGGCAAAATGGTCCCTATATCTTCTGGCTGTATAGGTATCATAAGGAAGATGTCTTTGACATCCATAGTTGCCATTGCCATGATTGAGTGAGCCTTTTCTTGAATTGATGTTATTAATTCAGCTAAGTTTGGGACCAGTGCTGTAAGAGGGTCTGTGTTGGCTTTAAGCCTGTGAAAATCTACTGTTAATCTCCACTTTCCACTGGCTTTTCAGACTGGCCATACCAGTGAATTAAAAGGAGAATGTGTGTGAATTATTACCCCTTGGTTTCTCAAGTCCTGTAGAACTGCTTTGATACCTTCTCTGGCACCAGAAGGTATAGGGTATTGTTTTACATTAGTTGTTTGATTATAGGGTAGGGAGGGTGCGGTTTGAAGCGGCCTAATGTTAAGTGGCAGTGTGCCAAAAGACCACAGAAATCCCTCAGAGTCTTCCCACTGCCTCCCAGCAAGGACATCCATTCCTAATCAATTATTTGGAATGTTCCAAATTACCATTTTGATGACTAGTTGATGCTCATTTCCAGGGAGCGTCAGCTTGGCTAAGGCAACATTCATAGATTCTGTAGTTCCCAGAGCATTAAGAACACAGCATTGTCTCTTAGTTGGAACAATTCCACACCTCTGGGCATCCTTTTTTGTCAGTGCAGAGATTTGAGCCCCAACGTCAATCAAAAAGGTTACTAGTAGCCTGTGGAGGCCCGTGATAGCTGGGCTTAATATATGTCCTGATTTATTTTTAGTGAGCATTCTTAAATAAACCCAAGCTCCGCCCCTTTGCCCGCCTGTAAGCGGCAGAGAGATTTGTGTCCCGAAAACCCTGTTGGTTTTGGTGCACTGCCTGTGTTCTGTGGGAGAGGCTGGGGGAGGGTTAGTTTTTGTCCCTGAGAAGGGAGGGGTGCACTGGGTTGAGCCAATGGATTCAGTTTTCGCTGGTGCCAATTATTTATTATTTTCTGCAATTTCTCAAGGGGCAAACCATCCATCACCTCTTTGGGGACCCACTTTTGAATTCCCAACAACCACCAATGGTGGCAGTTAGAGATCTGTTTTCCTTTCTCTATAGTTTCACTGAGAGGAGCCCCAATAAACCAAAAACCTTTGTTATTTTCTGATTTCTACGCCGGGGTTTTTATAGGTCCATATTGTCTATAACAATTAATCAGATCTACTGCAACTTCAGCTCATGTCCAAACTTTATGGCTACTGGCAGGTGAATCAGATTGAGAAGCTGAGGGCTGTGAGGGGGAAGAGTAGGGAGTGAAGCCAGGATCTCTAGGTCCACTTTGGTCAGGGGAATTCCTGAGGAATCTTATCTAGTCTTTCTACAGGATTCAAAGCCATTATGGTTTTCTGTAGAGTCATTGCTGTATGTTTAAGTGTTTCTGGAAGCCCATGAGTTCAATTGGTCATTAGTTCTGGCTTCACAGGTAATTGCATTGGGCCTTCAAAACCAGGAACTAATTTCTTTTCATGAATCTTTTGCAGGCAGGCGGCTTTGTGGACACTTTCTAAGAGCTGGTCGGTGGTGTCAACGATTGCCAGGGGGTCACCCTTTTCCAAAGGATTCATTCTCCCGGCCCAGAAAGACGCACCCTGTGTCAGGGACCATGCGTCACGCTTACCTCCTTATCTCCTGTTGTGAAGAAGGCTCCATGTCCCCAGTACCCACTGGCCTCCGGTTAATTTAATTTGATCTCCACCATTGAGGGACACCCGGAAGAGATATTCTGTCTCTGATTCTTGTGGGAGGCGCCCGAATTCTTTTTACAGTTTAGCTAATTCGGTAGCACTGAACGGTATTTGTTTAGTTGTGATATGTGGGTCAAGATCCTCTTTCGGCAATGCAGAGAGACAGGGAGACCCACTTGGTAATCAGAATCCAATTTGATTGTGGGATACAAGCACTTATATACCATTGCAGGGAGACTAGTAATGTGTACTACAATGATTAGGTTAAAATCACATCCACAAACTTACGCATATAACAACATCTCTTGCTTGCAGAGTTTCATGGGATTTTCTTTTTCCAGTAAACCCGTTTGATTTAATCTTCTTGCAATCCAGGTCGAATTTTCAAAGTTCCATTTGTTTATGCCAAGGCATTCTGTTATCAAATCTCTTATGTTAACCAGGTCCAAAGTGCATCATCTGTCTTATGTCCCCCAACATTCCAACAATCCTCATCATTAAGATAGGTCTATTCTGTTTGAACCAAGGGTCTCAAGCGAGGACAGCAGTAGTCTCTCCAATTTTTTACTGCCTCAAGTTCCTGACGGGGATAGATTTGTTTCAAGTCAGGAGTTTCCTTTTCCTCTGGCTCTGTAGAGGAATCAGTATGATGTGAATTCTTAGCAAGTTCCTCTCTAAGGGCAGCTCGCAACATATAGATCTCATTTCTATCTTCCTTTAATTCTTTCTGCAAAATTTCAACTAGGTTTTGAAGGGAATCTATTCTTGCTATTTCCTCATTTCTTTGCTTAAAAAGGGTTTCTATGGCTGCTGTGAGACAAGCTGTCAAAACTGAGCAGAGGATGGTTTTATTTTTGCCCAGTTTAATTTCTGTTTCATGTTGTAAAGAACAAATTCTATCTATGATATTTTCTAAATTAAACCAGCTGTTCTCTGCCCAAACCTCCCCCCTTGGAGAAGGCTTGGCATTCTATTTAGCAAGCAGAGCAGAAAATTCAGCTGTAACTTTTGTGCTAGAGTTTTCAGTCATTTTATGAAGGGACCAAAACCATGACAGGGAGGTGCAAACTTAAGTTAGACAATCTCACAGCCTTTGCTGTGCTCCCCTTGGCTTCCCTGGCTGGGTGAAGAGACCAAATCTCCCTGGGAGGCCCTGCTTAGTTCCTTCAAGTTGTGCCTTCCTTCCCAGACAGTCCAAATTCACACATAAACAAAAACAGTTTCCCCTTTTGCTCTTAGAGATTTTTTGGGAAATTCTAAAGACAGAACCCTCAATAGAGTATGGGGGTGTATTTCACCTGGGCGTGCACGGTTTGTGGGAAATTCGAAGAGCTTTCCTTGCTTTCCAGCTCCGTTCAACCCTTTCGCGATGAGGGGCTAGGTGTGGCTGAAGCAAATCGTCCTTCCCCTGTTCCAGACTACAAACAGCCTTGCAGACCCTTCTGTCGATCAGAATCCTGTCCATGATGCCAATTTAATGTCACGATCCGCTCATACCAATGGGGGTGGTGATGGTTGGTTAACTGATCTGGGAGTGCAACAGACAACCTGGAAAGGGGATTGCAGTATCAATCCAAACAAATGCACCTTTATAGAATGACCACAGCAAATGCATGAAAGGAATTAGGGAGAGGAAAAGAATAGAAAAGAGGGGGAGAAAGAGAGAGGGAGTTGTCCTAAGCTGATTATATGATGCTTTTATCCCCAATCATCTTGTTCTGTTTATGCTGCATCATAAGTTTTGCACCTTTAAGACTTGTTGCAGAGAGTGAAGGGGGGAGAGAAGAAGCAGCAGTTTGTTTTCAGACACTGCACTCACTCCTCCACATTCCTGCTCCTGGACTGTGTTGTCTGGGGATGAACAGACAGTGGGACAGAGCTCTCCTTTGCTTTTAGTTAGTTTTAGCTTGCTGAGGCAAGGAAGTTCCCTGGACTGTGGTTTTTTTTTCTTTTTTCCCTTTTCTTTGGACCTCTTGAAACCTGCTCTGGACTGAACACCCAGAAGAGCACCGGCAGCTAGCACCTGTGGCCCACCAGGCCGGGCCCGGCCCGCAACATTTCCAGCACCGGAGGGACTGATAAGAGCCTGTGCGAGCTGAACTGCAACCGAGGGAGGGGACTTTCTCAGTTTGTCATGTCTTTTGGAGCAACAAGGGGTTTTATTGTTCAATATGGTTTAGGTTTTATTGTTTAATAAACAGGCTTTTTCCACCTCTTTCCAAGGAGCTATTTTCTCCTGGACTGGTTGGGGGGAGTGTTGCAGTGTGATGCCATTTCCTGTTTCAGGAAACAGGAAAATCCCTCAGGTGTTGGGATAGGTGAAACCTGTCCTTTCCCCTCCCCCTTTGCCCTCCTGCTAAGTGCTGTCCATCAATCTGAACATTCCAGCAGGGTCATGGTGTGGTTGGCAGAAGTTCAAAAGGTGCCCCTCAGGTCCGGGCTCATTGGCCTGTCCAAGTGTCTTTATCCTTTGAGCCTTCCCCTCCTCCCACCTGGTTGGTGGCTCACCTGTGCCTTCCCCTGCCCCTGTCCCCGGGCTGAAAAGGAGACGGGACCATGCGGTCTGGATTCTCTTGGGAGCTGTTACAAGTTTCAGAGGTCTGTCATCCTGGAATAAACTCTGGATTAAAACTCTACAGCAGAATCCTCTCCTTTTTCTCTTCACCGTCCCATGAACCTTTTCCACCAGAGGTAAACTGAGTTTCTACTATGCCTGGGTTTGTTGCGAGTGCCTAGCTGCAGGATGCAGCCGACCAAATGTATCTCTGAGGTGAAACATCACAGCTGCGCCTTTGGCCCAGCAGCAAGGGTCAGACGAGCCCAGGCACGTCCCACCCGGTAATATTGGGATTAATATTTCATAGGGGAGGGGCCAAATGAATCTGCTTTCCTAGAGGAGCCCCTTTGGGGGTTCTCCCCAAAATTTGCCCTGAACCAAGACAGGAGTATAGCTACCAAATGTGGAGAGACTAAGTCCTCATAGTCCAGCCGACAGAGTTTGCCTAGTCATGTTGGGAAGATAATGGCCCTGCCTGGTTAACTCAAGGTTCTATTATAGTCCATTGCTGAGGGGGGAAACAGATCTTGAAATGGCTGAGGGGGAACAGATACAATCAAGAAGAAGAAGTCTATTGAAATTGCTGAGGGGGAAAAAGGTATTGAAGACGCGTACAGACAGTCCATGTTCTCAGCAGGATAAGTCAGTAGCAGCAGTGAGTGGGACCCACTGTTTCAGGACTGCTTTCTGGGGGAAACCAGTCTAGGTCCTGTAGGCACATCTGTAGGCAGCACTCAGCAGGCATCCTGCTTCAGTCAGGCCAGCACCCCTGCATCAGAATTATGGGTGTCTCAGTCTCAGTCCTTGGTAGGGGGGCTTCATCTCGGTGCCTCACGGCTGTAGTGGAGCAGAGGAAGGATTTTCCATGGGGGGGCTACCAAGTTGCCCCAGCAAGTTCATCTGGCCAAGAGGTGGGAAAATTCCTGGTCTATTGTCATGAAGCAGGTGCAAGCATATAGGCCGGCTCGCCCCTTGACAGGCCCTGCTAGAAGCAGTCACTGAAGACACAGCTGTGAACAATCACTTGGCAGGCCAGAACTCTGCTCAGAGGCCTCAGGATTTTTGGTGTTCATCCATTACTGGCAGGCCAGAATTCCCATCGGTGTCTTTAGGGTCCCAGTGTCTGTCCTGGGAATGGTTGTGAGGCAAATGAGGGGAACTTTAGACTGTCTTTCACATGTATCAGAAAATCTATTTACTGAAATGGCCAAAAAGAATGCATAACATTTTCAATTGAGGGGGAAAAAGAAAACCAAACTCAAAGCGTTGGAGCAATATCATTCTAGAGAATGCCATGTCTCTATGAAAAATACAAAAAAATTTCTATTTTCAAACACACCCACAAATCACCATTTTACATCTTTTTTGTTGTTGTTGTTGTTTGTTTTAAAGCTCTGGCACTTATCTGATTCCTTTTTGAGTTAGTTCAGCTCATTCATCTAGTAAGAAAGCTGCTAAAATTAAACGGAAAAACCTATGGGGAACAGGATGCCACTTCAGCCATGTTGTAGGGAAGCATTAGGTCAGCCTTCTGTCTTGTAGAAATATGTCTGTCATATAGGAAAATCAATATGTAGCACTATCTTATTTTGAACTTTCTCATTGCTACTGGGTTCCTGAATGATCAAGATGGTTTAAACCAAACAACAGCCAGCCCTCTAAGATACTCCCCAAACTATTTGTCCTAGGGTGACCTTATGATGCTTGTATCCCCATTCATGTGTTCTGTTAATGTTGGATATTATGTTCTGTACCTTTAAGACCGGCTCTGAAGAGGGAAAGTTTTGTTTTGGTTTTCTTATCAGCCTGGCGGGACACAGAGACTGCGGCTTTTGCTTTTTCTGCTTTTGCTTTTTGCTTTGCTCTCTCGCTCTTGCTTGCTTCGCTTCTGCTTGCTTTTGCTCTTTAGCTAGTTCAGCTAAACTGTCCAATTTCTTCCTGGACTGTTTCTCCTTTCCTTTTTCTAACCAGATTGAACCTGCTCCAGACTGGGACCTGGGAAACACCGAGAGTTTGCACCTTGCGGCCTGCAGCAGCAGCCCCAGCGCCAGAGGGACTGAGAACAGAGTGACCACCCCCCAAGAGAGACTTTCTGAATTTGTCATCTTTTTTCAGAGCGGTGCCATCCGGTATTGTTCATTTTGTGTGCTGGGGGGTGCTGTGCTTTTTAAATAAACAGGTTCTTTCCACTCCTCTCTGAGGAATCCTTCCCGAACCGCTTGGGGGGAGGGGCTGTGTGGGTTTGCTTACTGGAGGAGCCCTAATTTGGAAATTCTCCTCCAAATTTGCCCTAAACCACAACACTATTGCAATGGAATAACTTGACCAGGTGAAGAGCTCGCTATGCAAAAGCTGAATATGATGTCAAGAATGCTTTGTTGTGGATTACCATTGTTTGGGATCATTTATCCCTTACCCTCCCATGTAGGTATAGGAAAAAATGAAGAAACCACAAGGCTTTTACAGCTGTTCTTGTATTTTGGGATAGTAAGGACTTGGGTTGGTAAACAAAACTTTTTTACTATTGACTTTATCGCTGTTTCACTTTGAATTAACTGCTTTGCATTTCAGCTTACCCATCAGTATAATGAGAAGAAGAATATCTTCCTTCCTGCCCAAAAGATGTTGAATTATGCCTGTGATGTCACGGACTTAAAGACGAAAACCATTGTGATTGAAAGGAAGTATTGGCATGCCACAAGGTAACTGGAGTGAGCTGTCTTTCCTCCTCAGCTTCACTGTGATAGTAGAATTTTAATTAGCAGTTCCAAAACTTTGTCTTAGCATAGTCTGGTGACATATCTCAGTAGAGCAGTGTCCTAGGGTGACTTTATGATGCTTGTATCCCCAGCCATCTGTTCTGTTAATGCTGGATATTCTATTCTCTGCCTTCAAGACTGCTTCTGAGAGCAAAGGTGGGGAGAAGAAGAAGTACGGAGTTTGTTATCACAGGCTGCACTCACCTTCTAAAAGCAACACTGCTCCACATTCTGTGCTGCACTGTGTTGTCTGGGCACTGATGGAGCAGAACAGAGTGTTCTTTGCTTTTCAGTTGGTTTAGCTGGCTGAGGCAGAGTTTTCCCTGGACTGTCTTTTTTTCTTTCCCTTTTCTTGGAACTGTTCAAACCTGCTCCAGACTGGGACCTGGAGAGCACTGAGAGCTTGCACTTTGTGGCCTATGGGGGCCTACTCTGGGCAGCAGCCTTTCCCAGTGCCGGAGGGATTGATAACAGAGCAAGCATCCACAGGAGAGACTTTCTGAATTTGTTGTCTCTTCAGAGCGGCGATTGAGTTTTGTCATCTGGTATTGTTCATTTTTTGTGCTGGGGGGTGCTTTCCCTGTTAAATAAACAGATTTTTTCCACTTCTCTCAGAGGAAATGTTTCCCAGACCAGTTGAGGGGAGGGGCCGTGTAGGTGGGCTTTCTGGGGGCGGGGGGGGGGGCCCTGAGACATGAACTTTAAAGAAATTTAGGGTTTTTAGAGGAGCTGAGGTTTTAGTTAGAGATAAGCCTTATTAGAGTTTATCAAAATAAATAGGTAGGCCTTGATGACGTTAAGAGTTAGTAGTTAACGAATAATTGATTGCTTGTCAACATCATGTTTGCTTAGCTGGGTTTATCATGAAGAATATAGAAACTCATAAATAGCTTTTAGGAACATAAGACAATTGTAGGCCACCTCTGTTCTGAGACCAATTGAAGATGGGGAATGGGAGTTCTACCAATGGGTTCATTTGTCATATTTGCATTGAAAATGTAGAAAGTTCAGAACCAGGAAGACTTCATTTATTTCCTCATTTTGGAACCCCTCCCCATGAAAGGGACCACCGATTCATTTTGAGGAACAAACTACGCGTGCTTAATAGCTTTTGAACTAATTACCATATGAAGTGGGGAATGATGGGATGTACCAAAATTATGAACATGTATTTGTCTTTTGGGTATTCAATACTTGTATAGATAAAAAGACTCTGTTATCACCTCTAAATCAGAGTGTGTATTTGGGAGCTATCCCGCACGCTGCCCAGCGTTGCAATAAACATACGCTTTCTAATTTTCAACTGTTAGAGAGCCTTTGTCCATCACAGTTGGATATCAGTACTAGATCAATATTTTTAATAAATCACTCCTTCTTGAGGATTGCTGCCAAATTTGCCCTAAACCAAGACAAGCAGGATGTGTGACTTAGAGAATGATGGAATCACTTTGGTTGGAAAAGACCTTTAAGAACATTGAGTCTAAATGTAATTAGCAAATACAACCATCAAGAAATGTTTTGCTGTCTGAAGAGAACATGGTTTATCTGGTAAGCTTTGCAAGTATTGGTGTCATCACAAGCATGCATGTCCAATGCATTAGATGGGTATATAATAAGAAACCTGTGCAAATCAACAGAATGATTCTCAGGGTAGGATATTGGCATGTTTCATCCTTCTTCCCGACTTCTTCCAAGGAATTATTTTTATAAAGTAAGGATTGGAATTGTTACTCTTTTGATGGTTCTTGTTGTATTACTGACATTTTTGGCATAGGAATGCCAAATGGGTTAATTCACCTAGTTTTTCAGATAAAGACCAAGATTTAGTGTTGCTTAAGCTGGAGGCAGAAATATTTAAATCCTCCAGCCTCCTTCTTAGTTCCTAATTTCTCTTACAATATCAGTGCACAATCTTGTCCCTTAAGGTCCAGCTAGCTCAGTTTATACCAACAGGGTGACATTAGTAGGGCTCACGTGATGCTGCACACAGAAGCCCTCGGGGTGCACCTCTAGCAGACAGTAATTCATGCACTTGGACCATCCCAGTGCTGACTTTGGATCACCAGAAGAGTAGAACTAGAGAGATTTGATGGAGAGCTCTCTGGAGGAAGTGGCCTGAAGAAGACAGCAGAAATCCCATCTGTGTGTTTGTACAAATAATGTGAATGCCATTTACAGAAAAAAAGTCTTCAAATGTGTAGAGAGCTTTTTGGATAATTAGTTAGCTGAGAAAGGACATTTCGATGTGATACCGATAGATAAAGATAGGAGAAACAAGCTGGGGATTATGTAACCGGTGCCCAATCACTGACAAAAGTCACAGTGACCTTCTCTGAAACGAGAAGACGGGAGAGAAAATCGCTTGCCAGAAAATGTAGATATCTTAAGTAGAGAAGCTAGAAGAATGCAAACATAGAAGCAAAATAATTATTAGAAGATAGAAGTAAGTGTAGTTGATTCAAGTGTGCTTTAACCAATAATGAGCTCAGCTTTTGCAATATGTATAAGCTTCATTAACACCAATATAAATATGTGTGAGTTTTCAATAAACTTCGAGATTTGCCATTCACGCATATTGTGTGCTGCTTTTCTCCCGCCGTTCACGACACACATGGATCTAGCTTTTTCTGCAGATTATTTGTCAACTATATGCATTACATGGACAGTTCCACTGAGCATCTGAAATACAGCTGCGTTTAAGTGCATTGATTCAGGGTTGGAAAGCAGTGAAATAAAGCTTTTCAGGAATAGCTGACATCCAAGTCCCGCAGAAATTTACCTATTTTCCTATTTTTAATGTCCAGATGCTTTTTAAAATAATGGGTGACCATTTAGCTACCTAATAGCTTTAATCAGAAATACAAAGAAAATTTTAAACTCCCATCTTTTATAGCTTGAATATTTTTCTTTGTTTCTTTCCTGGTTTCCAATTCAGGTCTACAAATCATATGATTAGGTAATGAGAACTCATGCTGTATAAAAATATTTCCTGCTATACTTCCAAGTCAAGGCCATGTTTTTCCCGGAACTGTTTAAAAAAATAAAATTCTATCTGGATTCTCTCTAGCCCACACTCATCATTATCTAAAATCATTTAAATATTGTATTTTGACTTTACATGGTGCAATTATATTCAGAAATCCAAGGCTCTATTGTTAGATTGTTTGTATGGTTTTCTGGCAATTCTAACTTCCCACAACCACTCTTGGCAGCTATATATTTTTGCAGCAAGGCATCACAGGGGTCTGTGAGAAGTTTTAATGTGAAGCAGAGCTAACATTAAAATACACGTGACATACTCGAAATATTTCACTTCAGAAAGTTACAGTTTGCTTAGATGGAATGAAATATGAAATAAATGAACCTCACACAACCTTTCTAAATCTTGGAAATCTATTACCTGAACTTTGAGTCAGTTTGCAGGACAGGACTCTGTAGAAATGCAAATGTGAAGTCCAAGGAATAGAGCAGAAGGTGTATTGGGCAGGGGTACAGAAGATTGCTCTGAAGGGTGATGTAAGCAAGATTGCATCCTATAAAGATAGCAGCTGCTTCTGCTGGTGCCAACATAGAGAATTTGCGCCACCAGCCTAGTTTTCTGGGGACATTTGACCTGTACACTCTTGAGGGCTTGTAGATGTGAATGAATCTGTCCTTTGAGCTGTTTTTTTCTTTTCAACGTCTATGACCTGACTTGCTATTGTGTACTGTACTGTATCGTTTTATAAACAGACATGTTTCATCTGTTTGAAAGCTGTAGTTGAAAGTGAGCTTGCAATCATGAGTTGGCTGTCAAAAGAATTAATTTTCTGCTTTAAGCAAAATATCAATAGAAACAGTCCATCCACTCCTATGATACAGATTCCTTTTGAATTTACAGGGTAATTTGCATCAGTGAGTATCATGCATGTGCAATAAATACACCTTGCTTGGTTTCTAATGATGATAATAGTCCTCTTTGTATTACTCTAAGGATTGAACTCACCATCATTATTTTCCTGTTCTCATTGAAGTGTAAAGGAAAAATAGTTTTGCATTAACCAAGGAGTAAAATGCATGGATTTAGCATCATTCTTGCAAGTAGTCCTCGATTCTGAAAATACCTCTCAGAAGCTGCATCAAATGGGAAAGCTAGACAGATGGCAGAATGCAGAACCTGCCATTTAGGATCAGGTACAAAATAACACCCAAGAAATTCTTCATGGATGCTGCATAAGTACAAAGACGCTGTTATTTAAAAGAGAAAAATAGTCAATGTGAAATGTGTTTGATGAATAAAAAGCTATGCTAATCAAGAGACTACAGTGCCAAGTGTGCTACAAGGCTTTTTTGTAATTCACATCATTCCCAGCATGAAAAAATACTATTTGTATTGTAGATTGCTTAAGAGTGCACAACAGTTTGGAAAAAAGTGCTTTGCTTTTTCTATTCATAGGAACTGTGTATCATGGTAAGAGATCCTGTAAACAGGTTTTGGAAAACAATGTTATTTTGAAGATTCATTCTATTCAGAAATACTTCACATGAAAAAATTTGATCTGCTCTCCATCCTGAAGACTCTTAAAGGAAAATGTCTTTCTTGCATTCTCTTCACACTAGTTCAGGAGCTCAGTCTTACCTGCATTCTAATGCTTTTTTATGTTCCTGATGGCATGGCTTAGACATCCTTGTCTCCATTACCATCATGATTTCCAGATCAAGTGATGAGAATTTTTCTTCAGGATTGGTGAAGTTAAGTGTCATAACATTTTTGTCAAGTCAGTTTGAAGGGTTTTTTTTGCCAAAGGAATCTCTTCCTTCCTAATGAAAACCATTGGCAATAGCAAACCTACTCAGTTTTTCAGGAAGTCAAATAATACATCTCCACTGTACAAGGTCCTCCCTTTGTTTTTTTTTCACCAGAAGAAAACTGCTGTTTTCTTCTTCTTCTATCACCTTAGACTTACTTTCTTCCAAAATCTTTTTAAACCTTTAGATTTCTCTTTATAGCTAATTACTTTCACAGTGGGCTATAGCATATGTATTTGAAAAGACCATTTGTACATATTCAAATGGCTTACTTCTATTCTATTAAGAAATGGCTGTACTTCTCTTAAGGAAACATAAAGGTGCAGTAATATTTTTTCTTCTACAAAATTTAAAAAACCCCAACTATTAAAAATGTTACCAGCAAATGATGTCTGTAAGACTGTGGCAGGAGGCTTTTTCCAGAACAATGTGCAGTTCTTCCCAATTCTATTTTTCCCTCTGATTACTTTGAACAAAAATGGTTTTACACAGTCTTCTAATAGTGGCATGTTACTAGTGGGGTAGAGTATTGCCCTGCCAGCACTGGAATTGACTCGATTGTAGTTGTGTTCAAATCTGCTGATGAGACAAGGTTTTTTTGCTGAACGCACTTCAGCAAGCAAGAGAGCTTCTTAGTCTTAAGATGCTATGAGTCCCAGAAGAAGATGAATGAGGTGATGACATGCCTTGTGTTCTGAAGAGAGATCAAAACTTATTTCTGGGGTCACCCCCCCTCTTGGTACAGAAAGCGCACAGAGGGCTTTGAAGCAGCACTTTCACCCTCTTTGCATTCACTAGTAAATCGGAAACAGAGCTTGCCCCAAGGGTGGTGCAAATATACTCTTTTGATGCAACTCTTAACCAGACAAAATCTCTGGGAAAATTTGCAGTGGCAGAAAGCAAGCCCTTCCTGGGAAATCTACTGAAACGGTTCAGAAGTTCTTCCCATTCCCTGTTGCTAACCTCTGCTGTCTAGCTGTCCGATATGTTTGGGACCATGTTGAAATCATTCTAAACAATGGACTGACGCTGCACTGTTGAGTAAACATAGGTCTTTTCCATAGGTGTCAGGGAAAAAGATTTCTGTTGGTAAAAATGATAGAAAACAATACCAGCATGGCAGAAAAACAATTACATCAATAGAATGAAGATGCCCAGAATTCTTCTTTTGAAGTTACACTGAATACAGTCAATATTTTCTAAAGAAGGTTGTGAAACTTAATAAGGAGTACATTCCACGTGACTGGTGCACAAGTTCATGTTTCCACCTTACAAAATACATATTATTAAAAGAAAAATGTTCTGCCTTGTAGAAAAGTAACCCATTAGGAATTTGATCAAAGATAGGATTAGATCAAGTATTCCTACAAGACAGTAGTAGTACTAGGAAAAGCCTTTTGGCGTCTATTTAACTACAGGAAACTTGAGAAATCAGAAGAGTGTCCTTCCCTGCTGCAAGCTGTACTTCCTATTTGCTAATGCTGCTTCAACATTGTCTAAAGAAAACTTGCCAAAATAAGACTACTGTATACAAGCAACTGTAACTATCCATTCCGTTCCAGCTAATTTTAACTAGCAAGTATGAGTCACACACTCTAATGGAATATTCTAATGCATAGATAGAGTATACCTTCACTAATAAATGGGGACTCTGGAAAAAGGACCAAATGCAGATGAATTTCAGGGAAGGAAATTATTGGAGTGCTAACTGCAGTCCCTCGACTTCACAAGAAATGATGCCTGGTAATCCCAACCAGAAACATATAGAAATCCATTTTCAAATGGGTTGCATCTATGGTCCTCTGTTCTTCCTATATGAAGAAACTGGTTTGAATCAATCTTCAAAATAGTATGCCTAAAGACCTTAGAAGCCTCCAATTCTTTTCTTTTTTTTTTTTTTTCCAGAAGCAACTGTCTCAAAACCTTTTTAAAGCTGACATTTTCCCTTAAGATGCCATATTTTAAAAGAGCACCTTGTCATTTAACAGGGTATTCCAAACATCATTTACAAGTTTAGACTGAAAGTAACACTTTTCCTAGTAATCTTTCCTTTTTTGCAGCTCAGTGCTAACATAGGCAGCAAAGAAGAGAACAGACCACAGCTCTTCCTGGAACATCTTGAACAAATGCCCTTGCCTATGTTCTAATCATTCACTTCACCAAAAGACCTAATGATGAAGAAAAGGTTGTGAAAGCATTACTAGTAGTGCTACATGGCAATGTACGGGTGTGATTTCTCAAGTAGAATTTGTATCACCTAGATGATACTTGGCAAACAGCAAATGAAGGGGTTTTCTTCAGCTCTCAGACGGATGTTACATGTCAGTAATTTAATAAAAAGATAACAAGAAGAAGGTTATTTTTTAACATGTGAATTTAATTACACCCCTGCCATGGACATCTGAATCTTATGAATAGACAGTGTCTGATTTAGAAAAAAATAAAGAATTATCACAGTTTAAAGAAACATAGGATCATAAACCCTCTGCTGATGGAACGTAGCCTATTCATTGGCTGAAATGAAGCAGGTAGACAGGACATATGAAATATTGTTTTGTGGATCAAACATTTATTTTCGAAAGTGATGCTGACAGATAGTGAACTCACCAACTTAGATATTGCACGGTAGATAAGGGTACATAACTTGCTCCATCAAGTAATCCCTTGGAACCATCATCCAAGGGGATTTTCCCCTGCATCTGTGAAAATATGCCTACCTTTTTCACAATACTTCTGCAGCAGCATTGTTAGGCCTGATCAGCTGCTATGGAGAGTGAATTATCGGCGGCAAGGTGACTGGCCAGGGGAATTTGCTTCAATGGATTTTGATCTCCCGGATATTTTGCAGACCTGCTTCAGCCCTGCTTGTCAAAGACAGCCTTTAAAGGGTGCCAAACAATTGTTAGTCTGTACTGGGCCATATGCTCTTTATTCTCTCCCTCAACTTCTCCATCGCCTCTCATCTGTTTCCCATGAGCTATGTTCAAGGTCCACAGGCTACTTTTCACAGAATCTTCAGGCCTGATGCAGTAAGAATGATGACTAGAACACAGCTGGGATCAATTTTCCAGTTTGCATAAAATGCATTCTGCACACAAATCCAATGAGACGGTGTTCCCCCTATGCCCAGAAAAACCTTCACTAGTACTAGTGTTCTACGTAAACTGCAACTTAGTCTGAAAGAAAAGCTTTTTTCTGAGAGTGTCTAAGAGCTTTGTATGAAGCACAGATATTTGATATATGCAATTTTGAATACCAGAGGAAAAAGAAAACCGCACAAAGCTTTTAATGGTACTGGTTTTAATTTTAAATTCCATGCACCTTTTCAAAAAGTGTCAGCTCAAACGCCCATGCACATATTTTAGTCATCTGTAAGTCAGTATTCATATAAAATGTGATTCAAATCAAAAGAATTTCAAACCTTTCCTCAAAGTTTATATGCCTAGATTTAATACTTCTGACACATATTAGATGAAAGGAAGACATTTTTTACTGTGGGGGTGCTGGAACACTGGAACAGGTTGCCCAGAGAAGTTGTGGGTGTCCCATCCCTGAAAGTATTCAAGGTCAGGTTGGATGGGGCTTTGAGCAGCAACACTGGAGACTCTTGATGGTAGAGAAACAAAGTTTGAATCTAGAAGAAACTCAGATTGAAGTATAGGAGCACGTTTTCCCTCAGCTCTTGGGGTAAAATCAAAGTGTTACAAAATTACCTTGATCTGTGATTTTCACTACTGTAACAGGTTAATGAAAACTATGCAGAAGATAGCAAATTTTAAAAGAGAGAAGAATTACAGCATAAAATACATGGGATGGGTTTCTACACGGGACAAAATCTCTGTATTTCAACACTTCCTCATGTTAGGATTTCATGAAGTGCCAAAGAAGGCGGCAAAATATCATTCAGGACATTATTTACTGGAGCTCAGCCTGGCCTTTAGTAGGAATTGGGTTTGAACATAATGTAGATATACCACACACTTTCCCTTCACTGAAAAATTACTGTTTACAATGAATAAGCAATGAGGATATGAAATTGACTGAAAGCATCTTAAAAAGGTAAAGTATTTCATTGTAAATGATCTGTGATCCAAATAGTTCTTCCACCTTAGTGAGGGACAAAAGAATTCTTCCATATCATGATGGTTTAAAATTGTATAAACCAATGTTTTCTTCTGAAAGGATATTATCTATTTTTTTCTATTTTTAGAAGAAAATATTCCTAGACATACAACACATGAGAACAAAGTAATTGTAAAGAAACAAATAATATGAAAATATTCCCTACATATAATTAAATGAAAAGCTGTGTTTTAAATAGGAAGTAGATATTAAACAGAATTTTTACACCAGATATTTGAATTGTTGCACCAGCTATTTTGCCCCCAAAGAGAGGTATTTAGCATTTCGGTCTTTTCCAAGGTGTTCATCATCTGCTATGCTGACCTCTGTGTGGGCCTAGGTGTGTGTGGAAGGGGGGCATGTGAAGGGGAGTGTGTATGTTTGCTTAACACTTGTTGTGGCAGCTTCATGCCTCAGCTCCATCATTTCTTTTAGAAACTTCACAGAGAGTGGATATGAAGTTTAATATCCACAAGAGATCAATTCCCAAATCATCCATTTTACCCTACCTTATAAATCATATGCTTTGTTGCATATTTTATCAAATAGACTTTCAAGCCACATGGAGAAATGAGAATGTGGAGAATCCCTCCAATGTCTTGCAACTTTTATGCAAATAGAGTTTCAAGAAAGGATAATTTCTTTTAAAATACATCTGGGACAGGCATGATGGTGGTGTCAAGCTGTTGGGGTTTTTGTTGCTGGGAGAAGTTGTACAAAAGGATTGGTCTTTACATTGACTAGTTACTGAATCAAGTGCATGAATCCATTGGAAATTCAACTGGGGGTTCCTTTTTCTAGCAGATTACTTCTACAACGAGCTTGCAGACTGAAGCTGACTCTTTTGCTCTCTTTTTGTTTCTTACCTATTTTCTTGGCTTCTTTACCACTATCTACACAATTTTGGAACTTTTTTCCCAACTAAAATTGTTTCATAGTCTGATAATTAGGATACATTTTTTACAAGGAATTTTTAAAAATCTTTGCTTGAGTTAAGAAGGTTAAGGACTAAGGTCTTTTTCTTACCTCATCAATATTGCGATGGAATTGATAAATAAAGACTAACTCTTTCTTTTTATTTTCAACCCAAGTAGATAGTTCCCATACATTAATACATTTTGTGGACCAATATTTGCCATTCTGATGTAAGTTGTCCCTTCTTAACAATATACATTCTGTGACTATGTTGACAACACTCTTGGTGAAGATCCTAATTGGTCTTAAACACACATAGGGAGAAATTTGCTCAGCCAGTGTCAGTCTTAAGCATGCCTATCAGAAGATCTTTCTATAGCTGGGGAATTTTCCCGTGAAAGGGATTCAGTTATGGAAGAGACACTTATCCCAGAGTTTTGCATTCTTCTTGAGCACTACTTAAGGAACTTAGATCCCATGTCCATTTGGATCTCTCTCTGCACAGATCTTTGTCATGCCACTGCTTGAAATGCATCTCTAAGAGAATTCATTAGCACAGAATGAACGAGAGTGGAAGGCGTCAGTGGGGCTCACCAGGTCCAACCCCCCTGCTTAAACCAGGATACCTAGAGCCTCTTGCCCAGGATTATATCTGGGTGTACTTTTAATGTCTTCAAAGATCCAGGCTCCACAATCTTTCTGGGCAGTCTGTGCCGTGGTTCAGTCGCCCTCACAGTAAAAAATCATTTGCTGATGTGCAGAGGCAATCTCCTGTATTTCAGTGTGTGCCTACTGCCTCTTGTCTTTTCACTGAGCATCCTTGAAAAGACACTGGTTCCCTCCTCTTTGCACACTTCTGGGATGTATGTGTGCTGCCACCTAGATAAATGTCAAAAACCTTCCTGAAGCCCAGGCAGACAATATTCCCTTCATCTACCGGGCAAGTTGATTCATCAGAGGAGTTTAAAAAGTTGTTCAGCATCAAGTTCCCCTGGTAAATCCATGCTGACTAGGTTATTTTGTCCTCCTTCATGTGCCTGGCAATGCTTTCCAGCAATAGCTGCTCCATCAACTTCCTGGGGATAAAAATGACGCTGGCTGGCTGGCTTGTACTTTTCCAAGTCCTCCTAGTTGCCTTTTTCCAAGATGGGTGACATTTGCTTTCATCCAGTCTTTGGGCACTTTCCTCAGTCACTATGATCCATCAAACATCATTAGGAGTGGCCTCAGAATAACATCTGCTAACACCCTTGAGACCTGTGGCTGCATCTCAACAGGGCCCGTGGACTTCATGGAATACGTACCAATTCAGTGACTATGCCCATAAAAGTTTGCAAGGGATAACAAAACATATTAACAGCTACCTGAAGAGTGAGTGAAAAACTATGGAAGCAATCCAAAAGGACAAAGACTTGAGTTCCCTTTTCAGACAAAGCATCCTATCGTGGAGCTGAGCAGCTTTAGATCTAGGGAAGCTTCCCTTCTGAAAGGATGCAGAAGACATTCTTTTACCCGTATCCACTAATAAAATGTATTGACCATTCACTTGCAATACAAAAAAAACTAAATTCTTTCCAAAATTGTTGCCGCCTAACTAGACAATCATGTACTGGCTGGCTATTCCCCTAACAGATGACAGCACCTGCTTGATGCCTCTTATGCCTACAGACTATTTGAATTAGGTCATTTGAGTGGGGATTACCGGTCTGGGAACTTTCTTTCTGATGAATTTGGAAGATTTACTGAAGCAAGGACCTGAAGATGAAAACTTCATTTCCCATCAGTGCACTTTAACATCCACGGCTGTAATGCCATTGTTTCTCACCAACTGAGTCAAGAATTTATGACTACAAAGTGAATCAGCTCCAAAAGGCAAGATAAAGGCTGGAAAACATTCTCTCTTGGTAAAGCAAATGAAGTGACTAAATTCTAATCACTCGCTGGCCTAAAGCTTCAAGGAGGGGGAGGTGGACCAGGTTTCCTTCCACTGCCGTTCTCTTTGTCACCTCAGTGTTTTATAGGGGTATGCAGACATTCAAAAAGAGAGCTTTGCTGAATTCATAAAATTCAGTCTTAAAAAATAACTTGAGAGCAGCTGAAATGAAAAGAACAAATAAAATGCAATTAATTCCACGGAAGCTTGAAATGATTATTTCTTCATTTTGCATTTGAGGATGTATATTGGGTGAGTTTGTCTTGTAGTGTTCTACAGGTTTTCTAACTGGCACACCTTTCTTTATGAATGGACTGTCCTTTCCTAAATACTCTCATATGGAGGAACATGCTTCTGATAAGAAGAGCACTAGGGTGTCTTTACTTGACCTTTTATTTTTACTGATGTTTGCTCCTTGGAAATGAATGGGGTTTTTCAATTGAAATGTCTTACTATTGTTCCCACAGGATAAGCCACAGACTCTTCTGCTCAGAGCTGTCACTAGTCAGCTATTCTCCTATCTGCCTTGAAGTAGTTGAATGTTCTGGTCTCAAAGTAGCACCTTCTATGTAGCCATGCTCTTAGCTGCCAGTGTCATCTTGAATCCAAACACCCTCCCGCAAGGGACCGCTGGTTCTGTAGTCAACTAAGGGGAAAAAAACGGTCCATCCATGCTTCCTGATTTAAAATATAAAGGTATATAAAGGTATGGTGTCCCTAAACGATTCTCTGCAGTTGAACACTACTTACCTTTGCCGTGTTTCTTCAACTCACTTGCAAGTCATTCATGCGCTACCTTATTGCGAGAATTGCTTGGTTTGAAGATGATTTAAAAGGGTAGGAGAATACTTTTGTGCCTCTGCTAGAAGGATGCTTTTCAAATCCACACAAGCTTCCTGCAAATGCAAAAGCATTCATCCTGTATTGTCCTAGGCTACAATATAAAAATGTTTTCTGCTCCCAACCTCAAGAGCTGCTGAAACCGGGAGGGGCATCGTTTTTTCCTTATCTCCTTATCTCTTAACGGGGCCATCCATGTCTTGCCACATGATTCAGAGATGACTCCCTCCAGGAGCCATTTCTGTTTAAAGGCTAATCAAGGAACCACCGCATGACTCAGAACCATTTGAGCCCATTGCAAGATGCTCTGCCCAGGGGGCAGGAGCTAAGCATCCCCAGCTGGATATAATCTGAGTTTTGGGACACCACAAGCAGTCTTTCCACTGGCTTCCTAGAGGAATGGCCACCCTCACCCACTGGGTCTTCAGAGGATAAGAGCTACCAGATGGTTTCTACAGGATCACTACTTCAACAAGACCATTTCATCCGGACTGCTAGCACCACCCTAACTAGCAGGGTGACAGGTTGTATTCTGTCCGTGGTTTTTCTTTTGTATCATTGCATGTATTTGGTTTTTCCCCTTTTCCTAATAAATTGTATTTCTGACTTGGAGTCTTGCTGCCATGCTGGATTTCTTCAGACCGACTAGCTCCTGACACCAACAGCCAGAGTGGGCTGCCCCCAGAAAGCTGTCAAATCCAGGGTGCAGCTGTAGGGCACAGCTGCTCTATGGCACAGGTGGACTGCATTGGGGATAGGACTGCGCCGAGGGCAGGGACAAGGAACAGGGAGAGGTCTTCTGTATGTTTTCCAAAGGAGTTTCTTCCCTGGAGGGTCAGGGACACAAAGACACTGAGCCAAATGCATACATCAACTTAGAAATGGGGAGAGGTCCCAGAGGAGGATACAATCTTGAACACACTGGGAGCAACTGGGGCTGGACCACAAGGCGGGGAATACAATGTTTAAACCAATAGGGGACTACAGGGGAGGAGAATAACTCTAACAAACCAATGGGGTTTTGAAGAGTATAAAATTGATAGGGAAGTTTCTAGAGAAAGGGGCAGGCTTGGGGAGGGATTGACATTCAGTGGGAGGAGGAAAAGGGAAGAAAAGGGCAGGTCTTTGGGGAGATGGACAACTAGGGCAAAAACTAACAACACGGGGGGAAAGGAACAATCCCTTAATAATAAAATATGCTCCAACAGCACAAAACAGGAAGTATTATCAAACTGACTACTCAAACTGCATTACAATCAAAAACACACACTGCAACAGCGACAGCATCTCTTGCTGGTTTTGCTTTCAAACCAGAAGAGGTGCCAACCAAAAAATTAGCAAACTTAAAAGTTAACTGGCCGCAGTTTTGATTTCCTTCTGAAATATATTACTGCTTGTCTAATTGGCTTAGCAGCATGTCTGTTCTTAGTGCCAAGCAGGGATTCACTTTGCCAGGCATGGAGGAAGCTTCTAGGAGCTTTTCACAAAAGATTCACTTCTGTGGCTGGCTTCTTCCCTCCCCACCAAAAACCAAGCCATGCAAAACCAACACCTTAACTAATCCCTAGTACTTAGTACGCATCCAATAATTCCTTTTAAACTATACTTTACATTTTTTACCAAATGCCCTGAAAAGAAATGGATCCATAATATTGATCAAAATAGTTCCAGTTCAATAGAAATACTGGGTCATGCAACTCTGGTTTACATCACTATTTTTTGTACAATCAACAGGAGCTTTTTTCGCCTCTAAAGAAATGTTTCCCGATGGTTTGGATCAGAAGATCCAGTATTGCCATCGTGAGATTTTTGTTTTGAAGGCCATAGGCTGTGCTCAGTGTTTTGGGTATATTCTTTGTTGTGCCTTGCATGTATTTTGGATAGAAAGCCAGTAGAGATGATGTCCTTGCTGCAGTAGCCATGCTAAATAAGGCAGAGCGTCTGGCTGATGTACTGGAGCTGTAGACTATCCACCAGTCGCCCAGGGCGGTGAGGATCTCTAAAGGAATATAATATTGGCTATGCTCTGGAAGTTTTACAGAGAGAAAGAGCCTCATAGCTCTAATGATTTGTCTCCTGGAGTTCTGAAGAATATGTTGTAAAGAAGAAGGCTGCTGTCTTTCGCAACAATCTTCCGTGCATTCAAGAGGATAATTTAACTTCTTGTCTGAGAATGAAAGAAATATTAGTAGTAATGAGTTCTTTTTTCTCTGTCGGTGCATCACTGATTGAGTTTGGGTAGGTTACAATTTATTTCTTTTTTTTCTTTAAATATTACATCGTAAGGTGTTCCAAATTCCCAAATTCTGCTTCACTTTATTTTGTAGGCCAGACTGGTTCCTCTTCTCTCGGCTCTATTATTGCAGACCATATCTGAATGAATTTTTTTTTTTTTTTCATTTTGAACATTATTAGATTTAAACTGTATGAACAGAACACTTTATTTATCATTATTTTACCAGTTTGGAAGGAAATAGAGAATTTTTAAGAAAATGACGCAACTCCACTTGTGGTTTTCAATAGAAGAGAAGAATAACAATGTCCTACATTCACAGCATTGTTTGCAGTCATATTGCAGCTAGTTTCTAGCAACTTAGGTCAGGTTCTGGAAGCAGGCACCCATGATAGGATAGAAGTCTAAGCAGTTTCATTTTGGCGGCTTTTCTTGAACAATAGCTAATATGTCTCAACGTTGTGCTGAATCTTGTTGTACAGACGCTTCTTTTGAGGTCTGACCTCCTTGCTGGACTACTGTATCTCAGAATCAGCTACAGTAAACCTGTGTTTCCTTATAGCTTTAAGAATTTGGTTCTAATCTATAAAAGCAAGAAAAGGTTGCCATATTAATACAAGAGAAAGAAAATGTTAGGAAAGCAGTTAATGGCATGGGGTTTTTCCCTACAAATTGGAGCAGAGATTTAGTTGTTTGATGGGGTTTTTTTTTGCTTCTCAATGGAATTTTAGAAGTGGTTGGGAAAGAAAGTGTGGATTTTTCAGGTTTGCCTTGAAAGAAGAATAACAGGGGAAACTGTTGAAAAGAATTAATCCAGAACTCTATGCCTTTCATACAGAGTTTCAGAAGTGAAAAGCAGGAAGAGACAGTCCAGACAAGATGATTGAATAGAATGAATTCAAAATAGCTTTCTTTTCCCTCTGAATTCCAGCTCTAAACCTTACTAATATTAAGGTATTAATAGGAAATACATCTGTCCTAGGGTGACGTTATGATGCTTGTATCCCCATTCATGTGTTCTGTGAATGTTGGCTATTATGTTCTGTACCTTTAAGACTGGCTCTGAAGAGGGAATGTTTTGTTTTGGTTTTCTTATCAGCCTGGCGGGACACAGAGACTGCAGCTTTTGCTTTTGCTGCTTTTGCTTTTCGCTTTGCTCTCTCTCACTCTTGCTTGCTTCGCTTCTGCTTGCTTTTGCTCATTAGCTAGTTTAGCTAAACTGTCCAAATTTCTTCCTGGACCACTTCTCCTTTCCTTTTACTGACCATTTTGAACCTGCTCCGGACTGGGACCTGGGAAACACCGAGAGTTTGCACCTTGTGGCCTGCAGCAGCTGGCCCAGCGCCGGAGGGACTGAGAAGAGAGTGAGCACCCCCCCAAGAGAGACTTTCTGAATTTGTCATCTTTTTCAGAGCGGTGTCATCCGGAATTGTTCCTTTTGCGTGCTGGGGGGTGCTGTGCCTATTAAATAAACAGGTTCGTTCCACTTCTCTCTGAGGAATCCTTCCCGAACCAGTTGCGGGGAGGGGCCCTAATTTGGAAATTCTCCTCCAAATTTGCCCTAAACCAGGACAACATCGCAATCTCTAAGATTTAAAAATGGATGATGAAGTTTTATATCCAGTAAAGTGTAAGGCTTCACATTTTAATCTGATTTGCATTTTGGTGAAAGCCGGGCATCCTTTGCAATTTACCAGATAACAAGGGATTTAGAACAGTAAGTATGCAAGTAATCTTTTGGACCCTTCATCTCCCTTCTTATGACAATGAATGCATTTATTAAGCTTGTTGTCCTGGCATGTTTTTATTCCATCAGGGGATTTGATCATACAAATGTCTAGTCATTCTTTCCTTGTTTTCAACCCCTCTAAGAGCATTCATCAGAACTATTCAGTAGTTCTTGATCTGCAACAGTGACGAGCACTAGACTGGTAAGAGTCAGTGGGCATCAGCAGATCCCCTATGACAGCACGTGGCAGGCTGTTCTGGCAGGACTGAAGTTTGAGGGGCTCGAATTCTGTGAAATAGAACATTCGAGGGATGGGAAACATGGAAACAGATTCTGAGCTTTCAACCCACCACATGAGTAAGTAATAAGGCAGGTAATTTTCTGTGGAAATTTCTTTAGCCCCAGTGTTGTGGATGATGATTACTCTTCCTACCTCCTTTGGCCAGCTACCAGCTTTCCCCTCCATTACTCTGCTTCTGGACAGAAAACCAGAAGAAGGGATTTTTGACCAAAACACCTATCAGGACCTTAGAGTGTTTTTTGCTCCAAAATGTTTCAAGGCAGATAGGGAAACAATTCCATTTTCGAGAGTGTGTTGAGAAGACAAGGTTGAAAGTTAAAAACATTGGGTTCTGTTTCTATATATGTTACTGATTGTGCTTATTATCTTAGTCAGGTAATATATATAGATAGATATATATATATTTGGTAGGGTTTGTTCTTTTTTATTTTTCTTGGCGTTTTTTTCCTTTTTTTTTTTTGATGCATCCTTGAGATAAAAGGCCAAAAGTACAGAAAAGTTCTGTACGGTTAAAATACTTTTGAGATGCCTCATGCTGAAAAACTTGTAGCTACTGCTAAGGCCCATTGGCCAATTCCTGCTTCATTTCTGAGAAGCTATAAAATTCCCATCTGTATTTTAGTTCTAACAATTTGTTGTTATGGTGGAGATGCAAATTAAGAACAACCATTTTTGAATCTGTAGGGATGTATTTACCATTTTGTAGCTGCCTTTTCAGTTTCTGAGCCACTATTGAAAAAAAGGAGAAGTATCTACACTGTTTTCAACCTGTAGACCATCCACTACTGTCCACATGCTCAGATTCAAAGGCAAACAAGCCTGTCTGGCCTCATTGGGAGGAATTCTTTGCATTCAAAAGACTAGACTAGTATTTGATTTCCACCAGCAGAGTCCATTGGGCAGCTCCTGTCACCTGCATTTCAATATTTAATCCTCCTCTATGTTTACTGTGCAAAGCTCTTTCAGAATGATGGTGTGCCCACTGTCTCACCAGCTGTGACGTTTGCAGCGAGTCTCCCACGGAAAGGAGCTGTAAAAAAGGCAAGCCAGGGCAGTGATTTCTGGTTCTCAATACCCACAAATCAAAGCTATTTAGTCTAATTTAAGGCTGAAAAAGAATTCAAAATGCCTTCAAAGGATTCAAAAAATCATCAGACAATACTGCAGTTCAGTATTCAGGACAAGAGCATATCCCACAGTGTGGTGGTTTGACAGGAAATGTGTTTTCTGGGATGCTGTGGTGAGGCCAATGGATGTTCAGATTTTAATATTGGCACCTAAGGTGGCCATTGGGACATTGGATGCGCCTCTGAGAACACGGGGTTAAAAGCAGGGCTCTCCCCTGGGAGGCTCTCTTGGGTTCCGGTCAGGGAAAGGTTCAGATCTCCCCTGCCTGGCTGCGGGCTGGGCGGGGCAGGGGAAGCCACCCGGCCCGGTGAAGTAGGCTGGGTCCCTGGCCAGAAGGGAGGTGAAGGCCCCTGCAGGATGGAAGGGTGGAGGAGCACTGAGAGGCATCGGGCAGCCCCCCCCCCGCCCCCCCAGGAGAGATAGAGAGAGAGCTGGTGCCTGTTCTTGGCCGGCCGAGAAGGAGAAGAGGGGAGTGCAAGAAGGTGCCTGGCAGGGCAGCCATGGGAGTTCTGGACAGACAGAGCCTCAGATTTTTAACCCTTTTCTTGGATGATGGAAAAATGCTAATCCTCCTGGAGTTGAATGAGAAGAGAGATATAGAGGAGATAAGAGGAAATGGGCCACGAGAGAAATAGAGAAGAACGCAGGTGGAAGAGATGATGGAGTAGCTTATGCTGGACTCTTTGTGTGTAGCCATGGACAGAGCCATGTTTCCTTGTGATACAGGGACTGCATTCTAGGGAGAGGCAATGCCTCAGGACCAAGAGGGTTCGGTGTGGGTACCCCTCGGCCCCAGGGGGTGAAAAATATGGGGGGGACAGATGTCCCAAAGTTGAGACTGTGCCTTTTTGCAGTGGGACGAAGCATCCTTAAAAGTCGACCCTAGAAGCAGCTCTGGTCTGTGTTCAGTGGTGAGAGCAGTGGACATGAAAGGAAGAGGTCACCATTGGCACAAGAAAGACTTCTTCTCCTCTTGATGAACTGAGGATTGAGTATTCTGAAGGGTGGTGCTGGACCAAGAGTCGATGATTTGGGGATGTATTGTATTGGGAATTTGGGGAGGAGGAGGAGGAGATGTATTTGTGAAGTTTTCATTTTCCTTGTGTGTTTCTTTTTTTTTTTCTTTTCCTTTCCCTTGTAGTTTAGTTAATAATTATTTTTTTTTCCCTAAGTGGGAGCCTGCTTTGCTTATTCCTGGTCACATCTCACAGCAGAAACCAGGGAGAGAGTATACTCATGGGGGCACTGGCATTGTCCCAGTGTCAAGCCATGACACCCAGGCTGAGAGAATGAGGGCTGTTTAGCCTGGTGAAGAGAAGGTTGCATGGAGACCTCACAACACCTTCCAATATCTGAAGGGAAGCAGGAGAGGGACTCTTCATTAGCAACTCTGGAGACAGGACAATGGGCAATGGCTTCAAAATGAAAGAGGGCAGGTTGAAATTAGATACTCGGAAGAAATTCTTCCCTGTGAGGGTGGTGAAGCACTGGCACAGAGAGCCTGGAGAAGTTATGGACACCCCAACCTGGTGTTCAAGGGCAGGCTGGATGGGGCTCTGAGCAACCTGAGCAAGTAAAAGGTGTCCCCGCCCATGTCAGAGAACTAGATGGCCTTTAAGGTCTTTGTCTACCCCGGCCATTCTATGATCCTGTGATTCTGCTGTGGTAGCGTTCAGGATGGAGCGTGTTCTGCATGTTGGCCATTTCCAATACACCATTGGTTCCAGGTGCCTTACACTAGCTTGCTCCCTGAAAATTCTGTCAGAATGAAGAACATCTCTCTATATATTAGACACATAATAAATGAAGAAATGGGTTTGCACATTTGTCCACTAAGTTGTGGATGAGATTGCTGTGAAGTTTCATTTGGTTTTCTTGTTTGCTCATGAGGCTGACGGTCCTTGTGTCAGCTGCCTCAAAGGCAGCATTTGCCTCCTCCGCCTCCCTTCTCCCTCCTCCCTCTTTCAATTTCTTTCCCTTGACAATTTAATGTCTTTTTCCCTTTCGTACCTGAAAATCCCTGCATGCTTCTGGGCTTTCTCCCTTTTCATAGAGATCTTCTTCCACCCTTGACAATCCATACTTTTCATACCATAAGGGCCTGCCCTTCAGGCATAAAAGACTTTGATTCCTTATTATATCTATGGGAATTTAATTAATAGCTTCATGCCTTTTCATAGAAAGAGTAGGGAATTGATAGCTTGTTGCCTGAAGTACAGAAGGAAGAGAATGAAACATGAATCATGTGGAGTGGAAAAGTTGCTATCTATTTTCTTCCAAGAACTACCCCAAAAGATGCAGGGGGTGATGAAGCCTGGCTAGATGAGTTTCCCTTCTAATGGAAGGAAACAACCACGCCACTTCATACAAGTCAGTCCTATAGAAGAGAGAAATTCACTTCTGGGAACATTGCAGGATTTGACTGCAGAGTCACACTCATCTTTTGTTGCTTTGTTGTCTGCTTGGCATGGAACACGCTGCTTTGAAGAGGGAAGTGACTAGCAGACAGTCCACTTTACAAACACATCTGCTTCCCTCTTCTTCTGAGACCTCAGCACAGAGCCCTCTTTGGCATGGTACTTCAAGGTAAGAAGGAGCGGGCAGAGGGCACTGGGAACAGACAGCAGTTTGCAGGTTGTATAGGAAAGAGGACTGCCCCTTGAATGTGGTGCAAATACAAACTTCCACCAGTTTCAGGGGTACACTTCAGCCAAGCTTGTTGTCCTGGCACATTTTTTCTCTGTGAAACGCTTTGCGGTATGATCTGGACGACAAGAGACGCAGAATACGGGGCTACGTAGTGCTGAGAAGGTAAGTGCCTGGCCCCAGTGTCTTTTGGCAGAAGCAGTGCACTAGAGCCGTTGGCTGCTGCCACAATGATCTGTGTGAGAAACAGATGCCTAATCCCCTCCGGGAGAGTAAAAGCAGCATTGGTTACAAGAGTCGAAGAGCACTGGGCTGGTGGCTGCCGCATACCAGCTGTAAAAGGAGCATGACTCCTACTGGCCTACCAACCAAACTCATGGTGGCAGTGGTAAGGATTAAAGTTCAGTGAGAGCTATTTGTGCTGCTACCTATGGCCCTTCTGTGGAAACAAATGTGCCTACCTTTAGGTTCCGAGATCCAGAGAACACAATGGTAGTTGCAGCGGAAAAGGGAAGGACAGAGCGCACTGGTGAGCTTGATGTGGCTTACACAGGGCAGGCAGAAGGTGCAGCCCAAGTCTTGCTTTTATTTCTAGAGCCTTTTTCTACGCAAACAGCTGCTGGATGTTTGCAACAAAGATGTGAGTGTGAAAAAGTGAGGGCAGGTCTATGTGGGAAAGAAGATACAAAGCGTTGTGCGCAGTTTAAAAGCTGTTTAGAAAAAAAAGGAGTTACTTTGAGAACATCTTCTGTCTTGACACTTCCACCTGTGTGATCTTTAGCTGCTTTGGACATGGCCACAATGAAAGAATGTGAAAATATTTGCGCTGCCAATGTCAGGTTGCACAGGAAAGAGGGTAGGTTGGCAAATGCCTTCTGTCCTGGCACATCTGTCAGTCAGAAGTGCAGCTGAAAACGCTTGGCTGTAGCGATAGTCTCTGTCACTTTGAGAGAATGTGCTGATGCACGTATATGTATCATTGAGAAAGTACGTGAGAATCGCTAGTATGTTTCGTTTGGTTGACAGACTGCAAAGGGACCGTTATGGCCAGCACTGCCTTTTTGTTGTAGGACTTTTTCTTTGAGAGCAGCCGCTGGACATTTTGAAGCGGTTTGGGATCTTCAAGCGTTCGAGTGCAAGATGGTACCTAGATCTTGAGGGAAAGTGCATATCTCCAGGAAGCTGAATGCAGTTCAGTGGGTGCAAGTTACATGTTGAGCAGCTGATGGCCCAGAAAACTTTCTAAAATGAAGAGGCCATGCTGCAATTGCCTTTTATTTTGAAGCTTCTAAACTGTGCAGCCAACAATGAAATGATTCTTTGTAGAGAGCTTTTTGGATAATTGGTTAGCTGAGAAAGGACATTTCGATATGATACCGATGGATAAGGATAGGGGATACAAGCTGGGAACTGAGCAACCAGTGTCCAATCACTGACAAAGGTCACAGTGACCTTCTCTGAAACGGGAAGACGGGGGAGAAAATCGCTTGCCAGAAAATGTAGATATCTTAGGTAGAGAAGCTGGAAGAATGCAAACATAGAAGCAAAATAATTATTAGAAGATAGAAGTAGGTGTGGTTGATCCAAGTGTGCTTTAACCAATAATGAACTCAGCTTTTGCAATATGTATAAGCTTCATTAACACAAATATAAATATGTCTGAGTTTTCAATAAACTTTGGGATTTGCCATTCACGCATATGGTGTGTCGCATTTCTCCCGCCGTTCACGACAATTCTTCTTCCTTCTGGGCTACATGCAGGATCCCATTCTGTCAGTACCCGAGAGCCAGGATCCACAGCGGAGCTCTTGTCCCTACACTGCTCCCACACGAACGGGGCTGGGCTAGACAAGTGCTTGTCTTTTTCCTGGGCACTGTCAGCGCTCTTCTAAATAACCACACCACAGCATTGTCAACTCACAAAACCAGGACACGCACCGAGCCCAGCTCACAACCACCCCCAGGACCCAGCCAAGTCAGAAACGTCCCTGCTCTCCAATCAACTGTGTCAGGACAAAAAGATGTCACCGATCTTCCCCTTCCAAGTGGATACTCTTCTTTGCCCCACACTCAAAGGCCGACACCAGATCTTCTGCCCTAACAAACTTTTTCTCTCTCACAGAGCCTGGTAACAAACTTGAAAATGTTGGCCGAGCTCGCAAAACTGTTGGTGGAGAAAGCTCTTTGCTGCCTACAATTTCAATTGCACCCATCAAACTATAAACGTGCACCCTGCTATCGCCACTTTCCTTCTCAGCTCTAGGTACCACCGTAAGCCTTCAATCTCTCAGAGTCAGGATCCAAATGGGATGGCACCAGGGACTGCTCACACAGTCCCTAAAGCTACAAGGGACAAAAAAACCTGTCCTGCAGAGGCCTGGCCTGGCCTCTGCATTGCCACTGACAGTTCAACAACTCGAACCCAGAGAACTGCCTATTGGGAAAAGCCTTTCAATTCACTGAGACCACCCAAAGTGGCCACCCAAACTTTGCCAAAGGGAGGAGGAACTAGAAGCCCATCTCAAAAGAAATGGCATCCCCTCCTCCAAAATCCAAAGCATCCAGGGCCTGATCCTCTACAAAGGTGTCAGACCACTGTTATTGGGCATTACCTGTGCGGGGCACTAGCTAGGCTGCACACCAAGACCCAGCGCAGCTCTTTACCTTGTCCAAAAGAAGTGTGCTGGCAGAATTTCAAGAAGGCTGCCTTGAGAAAGTGGAAAACACATGCCAAATGGATTCTTGCAGGAAGGAGACTGCCTTCCAAAGATGGATACCGACTCCATGATTGTACAAATTGAGTCAGTGCTTCCACACCAAATATGCCAGCATAGAAAGTTGCTGCCGCCCTTAAGCTGCACGACACAGCTTCTTATCTGCACCTCCAACACTGGGGCTAAGTTCTTTCCTTCCCATGAGAAAGCATTGCTGTTCTCCTTCAGGAACTTACCGAGCAAAAGTTGCATACCACGTCCGGTACTGACTCTGTCCAACAATGGCTCCTACACAGAAAGGACCAGGACAGAAATGTCTTGCTGTACTATACCTTCCCACGATACCTTATCATCAGCCCTACCAACATTGCCACCGTATCTTTTACTTCCCAAGCAAGGAAAGGCACTCCAAGTCACTTGGCTTTGCCTTGCCTCCAGTACCATGCCTAGTTTTCCTAGCCTACCCTACCCTAGCTTTGCTTGCTTGCCTATGTCTGCCTTGCCTAGCCCTTCCAATAACTTCCTGGCTTTGCTTTGCCTTGTCTACCACTCTTTGCCTTGCCTTCCATGCAGGTAAGGCAATGCAAAGCAAGTGTAGGCAATTGTAGGCAAGTCAAGGGACAGGTTGGCAAGACTGAAGCCGTGAGGGGAAAGCAAATGGAGTGGTAGGTGAGACAAGTGCCAGAAGTTAGAGGCAAGGCTGGGCATAGGAGGTAATGGTAACCGGAAGGGCTAGACAAGGCCAAGCCCTGTAGGAAAACTGCAGGCAGGTCAAATGTGAGGCATGGGTATGCAAGGGAATGCAAAGCAATGGAGAATGAGCAGGGCATGGCAAGGAAACTGGTTGGTTGCCCAAAGCAAGGCAAGTGGCAGGTCCGTTCAAAGATTGCTGGTACACAAAAGCGGCCCGGACGGACCGCTCTGTCCAGCCTTGATCTTGCATGGGTCATGTCTAATCTGCACCTAAGACACTTGGGTTGCCTGCTTTCCTTTGTATGCAAAAGAACTGTCATTCTGCCCCTGAAGCCCAAGGGTGAAAGATGAACTTTGTGTCCAAAATTCAAGGCATGTAAGCATAGATGTCAGAAGAAAGCTGTCAGGACAGATAGGTGTGCTTGCACGTGGCCTCCTCCAGGCTTCTTCTCACAAGCTCCTGAAACGCTGGGCCTTGAGAAAAAATAGCCAGTGGAAGCCTGGAGAATCCTAGGAGAAGCAGGCAGGGCAATGCATGTTGAAGAGATTCCACAAAAAGAGAGGTGGTGAATTCCAGGTGGGGGACTGGTGAGCAAGGTAATGCAAGGCAAGGAAGGGGTTCAAGGACAAGGCCAGACAAGTGGTGGCTTTGCCAGGCAACACAAAAGAGAGGGAGACAAGGCAATAAGAGTCCTAGAAGGAGAAGGAAATGAAAGATTGGAGCTGGACAAATGGGAAGGAAAAGAAGGATAGGTGAGCAAGTCAATACAAGGCACTGGGTTGGTATGAAGGGCAAGGGAAGGACATGCATGGGTCAGGAAGGCAAGGGAAAAGAAAGGAATTGTCAGCAATGACAAGGAAATGCAAGATTGGGTAGGAAAGGCAAGGCAATGTGGGGGAGGGATAGGCAACACAATGGGTATCTTAACAGGAAATGTCCATGCACAGCAAGGCCGAAGGAGAAGTGGTAGAGAGGTCAAGCTGGGAAATAGGTGAGTGTGTGCAGCTAAGAAAGAAAGAAAGAAAGTGCGTAGCTCTCGTGTCTGTCTGTGTGTGTGTGTGTGTGTGTGTGTGTGTGTGAGTGAAGTTTGCAGGATGTAAAGCAAAGAAAGGTGTCTCTTGATTGTGGAGTGAATGGATGTTTTTGAACGTAAGTGGCAAGGTCCAAGCAACCTTTTCATCCTGGTACATCTGTGTCTGTGAGACATAGTCAGAAACGTCTCCTTTTAGATTCAGACTGCAAGCAGGACATAGAATGTGACCGTGTGAATAGCTGAGCAGGAAAGCACATCACATCAGCATGTTTCAACAGAAGCAGTTAGTGCGAGAAGGAGATGGACGTGTGGGACTCCAGCAATGTGGCAATGCACTCAGCTGAGAAGCAAAGTGCAATGCCTCGGTGTATGCTCTGAAAATAAAAAGCTGCAAGGAAAAAGCAAGGGGACAGGCCAGTGAAATCTTTCTGTCCTGGCACACTGAGCTGTTTGAAGGTGAACCTCTGTTTGGTTTCACTAAGGACTCGGAGACATGGAGAGGATGTGCTTGTCCATGTAGCTGAGAAGGAAAGTGAGAATCACCGGTACGTTTGGCAGAGTTTGTAGGCTGCGGGGAGAAGGTGAGGGCCAGGCCTGGCTTCTGGCTGTGGCACTTGTTGCAAGGAAGAAGCTGCTGGATGGTTAAGCTTTTGGGGATCTGCAAGAGTGAAAGACTACGCTGGTACCTCATAAAATTAATGCTTGTTGATCATCTGGCTGAATCTATGACATAAACCAGAAGTGAAATTTCCCCCCATTTCCCTCAGTTTTTTCACCTTTTCATCCAACAGCCTGGGCCTTTTTGAAGCTGCTGTCAAACGCCTTGCCTTGGAAGCTAGAAGTATCTCAGTTCACCTGCTAAGAAACACGGGAAAGAGCTCAAGTCAATTTCAGAATTGCCCTGAGCAGAGCTGGTGTTTCAGTACCATAAATTTCCATTGCGAATATGTGCAAAAATCACCATTTTATTAGGCAAACAGTTGAAATACACTAGCAGCTTCATCTTCTTGTCGCTGCAGTCCTTGGAAGTTTTGCTATTTACTGAAACAGGAAACAGATCAAACACGAGAAGCTTAAGAATCCAAGCTCACTGCCATTGTACAAATAGCACAAACTTGATGAATTCAAGTTACCATTGTAACATACAGAATGGCTCTATTCAAGAAAATGGATGTGTCGTCCTTCACGGGGGCAGAAAACCTTTCTACCACGTGAACTCTGGGAGTAATCCATCATGCCTCAGTGTGCTGTGGCTGGTCAGAGAGCTACACGATGGATCTCTTTGCCTATGGCACTCTCAGGGCTCAAAGCTGCACATAAACTCCCCTTCCTTACAGACACACTAGTAAAGCCCACCGAAAATGCCGTTCTCCAGACAGCTTACTGAAACCAGCTAGGAGTTCCCAGCATCACGCTGGGCACTTCTGTCCACAGATGGCTTTGCTTTTAATGAACCAGAACAGAGCTGCGTTTTTCTAGTCTTTAGCTCTACTAAGGTATTTGATGTAACATGGCGAGAAAAAATCTCTTTCGACAATGATAATAACAGAGGGGATAATGTACCTTTTGCTGCTATCTCCTTCTGCTGCTCCATTTTGCTTGCTTTGTTATTGCTTTCTGTCAAAGAAACGCCAGCAAAATCCCTCATCAAGTCCTGCTGTGAAGACAGACTGCCAGAAAGGTAGAGAAACTTTGAACCTTTCCAAGACCCTTGTAGCACATGTCTTGGTCAATTGGTATGCAGCTCCTTTCTTCCAGCAGGACTTTTTTGCACCGTTAGCGCACATTGAACTGAATCCAGTACAAAAGCAGTGAATAGAGGAACTTTTCTTTTCATTGGAATGGTGATAAAAATGCATATCCAATAAAAGCATTTTAGAGCAGCAGGAAGATTTTCTATGTAGCTAGCAAATCATAAAAAGATGCATATTTACCGGTGGGGTTCCTCTCGGAATTTCAAAGAATTCCAGACAGAAAACACAGCTTAGTAAACTGCAAATCTAAATCACAGTATCTAGAAAGGTGACATGAAAAAGAGCAAGAGGAAGAAAACCAAAAAGAAAACCAAAGGAAGCCAGAAATAAGGCACAACCTCTCCTCCTTCTCCGCTTACTACAGTACCTTAGAAGTACCTGTGAGTGTCCTAACAGTCACATAAGTAGAAAACTGTGCCAAGAACAATTGTGGAAACTGGAAAACCCTGCGATCCGAACAGAAACATAGGGTTTGCTTTCACGACGATTAAATCTGCATGCAATGCGTACAGTAAGGGGATGTTTTGTATATTCAAAAACAATTCAAAAATATTTCCAAATCGAAGGGGCTGCTTTTTATTTCTTTTGAATTACTTGGTTAAATATGGTGCACGTTAAAATACTGCAGAGATGTGGTTCATTTTACAATGCCAACTGCAAAGGAGGGAAGCATTTTGTGTGCTTAAGAAAGCAAAGTATTGGAGAGTGTTTTTGTTACTTCTTTGGAAGGTTAGAATATGCGTAAAAGATGCTAGCTGGGGACTTACAATTAATGAATTATTTACTGTCAGTAGGTCAAATGACATTAGCTTTCAAAAAGGAAAAGGAGTCTTATTCCACGTGCCAATTTTAAAGTAGATTAATAAGCCTTCAGCAGAATATGGATATGAAGAGGGATATGACATGAAAGGGTAAGCAACACTGGTGACAGCAAAAGGCTTACCTGCTTCACACAAATACAGGAGATAAAATACTGTTTTTTCACAAACATTGCTATCCAGAGCTTTCCTTGAAAAGTTTCAATGCCAATCATGACAGTAAAATTCTGAGTGACAGTAACATTCACTCTATCATGAATAAAATTTACTCAATCATGACAGCAAAATTTGCTCAATGAGGAGTAAAATTCTTAGTGTAAGCGAAGTACCTTAAGCAAAGGGTAGCTCAAGCATAACTGGCATTTGATGTCAACAAAGGCAACTTGGCCTGCATGTGTCACATCTACTGCATTCAAAAGCTTACTCTGTCTCAGATTTCCTTTTGAGGGATACCAAGGCAAGCCGTTAAACGGCATGAAAATGATGACTTAAAGGAGGATATATTAGAAGCATGGAATAATGGTTAATGTTCTTTTCCTTCCAACTGCTTTGTTTGCCCGTTTAAATTTTTTAAGTCCTTCCTGGTATCACCGTGGTAGCAGTGCAGCAAGTGTTTGGTTGTAAGCTGTCCATATTGCCAGCTTCTGGACTGCCTTCAGAAAACTTCCCACTGGTTTTGTATAGAAATCACAAGCAGTAGAGATGACAAAGACTGCAGAAACCTTCTCATCTCCTTCTAGAGCAGGAGCGTGTCTTTGACCCACTCTTAACTAGACAACTTTCATCAGTCATGAGAGAGTCTCATGTTCAAGAGCTAAGCAATGACAGCTGTAAAGGACAAAAAGCACACTGATATTTTCTTGGGACTCCAGCACAGAGCAATGAAGGAGCTTGAATTCACCTTCTTGGAAAGTTTTAAAATGCACATGAAGTTGAGGAGAGGAGCTAAGCCATGGTAACTTTTGTTGAGTATGTCTGCGTAGACAGAGTTTCCATCACCGCAGAAGGAAGGAATGTCATTTAACCCACATAATCATCTCTAGCTGCTAAGCTGCGCTTACTGCAGATTATCCGCAACATATTTTACAGGGTGAGCTTTTATGTGTAATCCCTGAGTAACATTCCAGAGAGAAGTATTTTGGAGGGGGGGAAAGCCCAACTCTTAACTGTTTCAAATAATGGTTACATTTGAAAGTCAAAAAAGATGTAAAACCTTTCTTTCCTAGACCTATTACCAGCACAAACTGTACCAGAATTTACGACGCTTTTATTATGGCAGCATAACTCTACCGTGGACGCTCTCGCTCTGGACTATTCCTTAAGAAACAAAGTCCCCGAGAGAACTAAAACAAAATTAGCCAAAAATATTGGGCTGGATGATTTCAAAGGCTATGTACTAAAGGCCAAACACTTGTAATAATAGTAATGAGTGGACTAAAAGTTAAAGCATTACTCAGTTCAAAGATATCTTGTTCTCACAGAAGACTGTAAAAAAACTCTATTTTTCTGGGTCTGTTTTGTGCATTTAGATGTACCTTCTACTCCTTTCCACTGTCTGCGAATGTTTATGACAAGGTTGGAGGACCTCATGTAACCTTCTAGAAGTAAAGAAAGACAAGCCAGTCAAGAAAGGCAAAATTGTTAATGGCAGGTGGAAAGAGGGAGGCCAAGAATAGAAAACAAAAGAACAATAATAATTAAACGCCCTCCCTGTCTTCTGTGAAAAGTAAAGGCACAGACAAGAAAGAACAACTGCAAAATTCTCACGAGAAAAACGCACTTGATCTGGCTCAAGTATTTTGGGCTACATTTCTTGCTGTTTTCTCATGCCAAACATCTTAACCATTGAAGGTGTCCCTTTTCTCTTTCTGGAATACAGCTAGGAAGATGGCTGTGTCATTGCTGTCAAGCTGTTATTCTCGGAGGTGTCCAGTTCAAAGTCCTAGATGAACTGCTTTGCTCTGTCTCTTTAATATGGCATGACTTAACCACTTACAGTTTCAGCAGCTGAACTTGCCCAGCCCTACAATTCTTTAATCTTTGAATGGTTATATTAGCTCCTTGGCAACTGGCATTTGTAAGTCCATGCAACTGTGCAGAATTTGCACGATGAGATGATGCCAAATGAGTCATGGCAGTAGATTAACTAGGACATGCAAAGCAGAGAGGAGGGAATGAGAGCACAAGAAGAGGGTACAATCTCCTTTTTTTCTGCAACAGGGCTAACACCGTAGAAATCAAAAGGAACACAAATCCTCCTAGGGGTAGTTCTTGCAAAAAACAAAGACTTCTTTTTGTGTTCACAGATCACAGCAAAATGCGGATGACAAAACCAGGCCATTAAGTCACATGCAGTATGAAGCAGTATGAAAGAGGAAAGCAGCTGAGAGCCTCAACCCTGCTGAGTAGTCTCAGTATTCTTCTCGACATTAGCAGAAATTTGAAATGAGTCTCTGAAAATTACAAAGGAGGCAGAAGAAAAGGGAGCAATGACTCCTCTGGCATAGTGTTTCCTAACAGGGATCTTCAAAATGTAAAGATTGTATCATCCTTTCAACTGAAGGAAGGTATTAAAACAACAGGAAGGAAATGGCATCACATGCTAGAAAGACTCTGGGCAGTGTACTTCTAGACAGAAAGGCCACTGATGGAAAACCAACTAAACTGGCACCAATGCAGCAGCATTGTATTAAAGCCCAAAAATACCCACCGCTTCACTCTTTGCCATTCCGTTCATATGGACACAGCAGCTCTGCAACATTCCTACTGATCATCTCCTTGGCAAACTGGGAGTGAGGGTCCCTAGTGATGCAGAGTCCCCAGGCAGGTGCAGAGGAGAGCTGCTTTTTTGCAAAAACCAGGCTTTTGAAGCACTCAGGCCTTTATCAGTTCCACAGCTTTAAGCCATAACAAAATTCATTCAACCAACCATCATACACCACGCCGTGAACACGTGACGATTCTAGAACTTGTTGATCTACCTCTGATTCAGCGGCCTCACCTTCCCATAGTCCTTTTCTACTTAGCCAAAGTATCGGGCCTCAGCCCAAGGCCTTCCTTTTGTAAGCTTCTACCTATATGCAGCAGCAAACCACTATTTTCTTCCGTGCCAAGAGTTTAAGTAGATGATTTGCATCTGCCCTTCCGGTGAAACATAATGGGGAGAGAAAATTCTGTTGGAAATGTTCAGTCATTCAGTTTTCTAGACAGGCCAAATCAAAAGAAAAGCAAGCTATAGGATTGTGTACTTGCTCTTACAAAGCACCTGCTGCCCTCTGACAATGAACTAGCAGAAAACCAGCAAAAATAAGACTTGAGGCAAACAAGCCTTTGAAGGGAATTATGACATGATAAAGAAAGACAACACATTTCCAGCTTGTCGAGATACTTGAAATGTCAGCAAAGGCTTGAGGGCAAAGGCTGAACGAATGGGGAAAGGTTACAAGAATCCCAAGAAAAACATGACCATGGATTAAAAGAATCCCAACAGGTCAACTGACCTGTTGAAGTTTTCAGGAAATCAGTGGCTGCTGATTTAGATAGGCCATTCAAGTTAATTTCCCCATGCACCTTCCACTCCTTTTTCACCTGTCACCATCACAGGGTGAATTGGGACCATGGAATCACAATTCTTTGGATTCTGTTCTTAGCTTTAGGAGACAACTACAGCAGTTGAAGTAGCTGTTACTGATGTGATACCCAGGAACACAGAGTTGACACATTTCATTCATGTCCAATCACAACTAGCCATATCTAAGAGGATAGGATTGGCCTCTTTTCATGATGCTTTTCTTATTTTACAGCCTGCTATGATTCTGCTGAAACTTTTTCATTAGTTTCTCTCTAAAAAGGAGAAAGTCCAATGTCCCTCCCTACTGGTGCAGGTTTACCATTCGGTTTGTCGAGTCTAAAAATGGAATTGGAACTAGCAGGAATTACTGTGTTTAAAGCGTCCGGTCCGTTCAGACAGTCTCAGGGCGATAAAAGCCTAGATGTTATTGGCTAAATACTGTTTCCCCCAAGAGCGGACGCACGCAATTTAATCCAACTTTTTATAACAAACTCCAATAATACAGAATCCAGTCATACAAAAGAGTCACCAAGAAGCAGGAAGAATTCTCGGACCATTTACGGTAGCAAACTTCTCACCTTCTTTTGGAGTGAGCATAATCTGCTAGCTGAAGTAACAAACTTGAGGACAGAAATCGCCCTACTATTGAGAAGTTGTTGACAAGAGAACCACCTAAGCTGTGTGACTTTCCCTTTTCTATTCATTGGTCAAGCCTAGTAGCCTAAAATTTACGGGCTCAATCAAAGACAAATGCAATCTAGTCAGAGGTCTATGAAAAGTCCAAAACTAACCAGAATTCTTCTTAGACAATGGAAATGGAAGCAGAGCTACCAATTTCCTTGCCACATATCCCTAAAACTCATTCCTTTCTAGTCATAACTAATGTATAGCCACCAGTACAATCAGGAAAAGATGAAACTTACAGATGTCAGCGAGGGAAGGATTTGAAAGAACTCTTCCCATTATTCATCGTCTAGACAGCAACTATCATTAAAATCAGAGCCCTTTTAGTAGGGCTTTCCTTGTGGGAAATTCAGGACTCCAGGACAACGGAGCGAGAGGATTAAGCAGAAGCCATTGATTGTTGACATGATGCACTTCCACATTCTAAATCTCTGCACACGCTAGGCCCGCATTTTTATCTTGGAGCCTTTGTTATGTCCACACATTCTGTGTGTACCTCTCAGAAGATACGTTTGGTTACAGTCCAGGCGCTTTGCTGCCCCCCGTTATCGAGTTCTTGTAGTCTTGGAATTTGGTTTCTCAACTTCTCTTTCTTCTTTTAGCACGGCTTATGTCGTAGTAACCTTGATGAATTCCAGAGGGCTCTGAGAAAATTCTGAGAAGAACATATTCCAGCTGGATGGCTGGTGCACCCTTTAGTCTAAGAGGTTCAGCTACATTGCTACAATTTCCCCCTTCTTCGTCTTGCACCAGCTAAACCCTTTGCACTGTATTTACTTCCAAGAGGCTCACCAGTTTCATGATGCATGGAATAACAAGAAGCAATATAATAATGACTACTAGTAACAACAAAGTTCCCTTGACAAGATCTTCCAACCATTGAGTTGTTTCCCATCTCTCAAACCGTTCATGCGTAACCCTCTCATTCCCAATCAATTTCTTCATGTTATCTTGTCCTTGTTTGAGTTTCCAGTGAATGACTGCAGAAGGGTTAGAGAGGTTCAAAAAACACATTCCTTCAAAATCCTCACACTCTTGCCCATGTGCTAACAAGAAAGCTAGAGCAGCTTTATTTTGCAGTGTGCAATGACTAATGGTATCTACACCAGTGAGAACCTGATTTAAAGTCGCTGATCTTACCTTGAGTTGACCACCCAGCATCGCAACTTCTTAAGCATACTCAAAGCTTGACCAACAGCGACACCTGCTGTCAGGAATGGCACAATTAATCGAGAGGAGCGCCCAAACCTGTACACAATTGAGGCAAGGGCGTCTAAAGCTTATGCTTCTTCTTTCAGATCCCGGGATGCGAAGAATCGAGTTCTTCGCGCACAGAGCATTGTGCCAGGGGCGGTACGCTCCGGTGCGGCGCTTGTGCCGAAAGACGCCCGGGACACAATGCCGGTGGTGTTAATATTTGTTTTTCGCGTTTCGGAAGCTGCTGCTAGCCGAGTCTCCCGGAGGCGAAGAAGCGGCTTCTTCGCACACAGAGCATTGCTTGCGTCGCGGTGAGCACCTAAGAGCGGCTTGTGCCGAAAGAAGCCGGGGACGGGCACTTAGCTTCGGAGAGCTGCGTATCTGCGTCTTCTGCGTGTCTTGCCGCTCAACACTCAGCAAAAAGCTTTATCACCATATCTTGCAAAGAGAAACACTGCCAGTATAGAAAACATCCAAAATCATGTTCTAAAGCTTGTACAGAGGTCTGAAAAGTGTTTTGCAAAACGGAAAAAATAGCTGTCCAAAACTCGTTCTTTTCGAATATAATAACAATGGAAAAGGCAGGAGGGTGGTAAAATACTGTTTTCTCTAAGTCTGAATGCTGCCCACAATGTGCTTGTGTGGTGCGACTTGCACCTTCGCTTGCGGGAAGCTGCCGCACTCTCCGTCTCGCGGAGGCGAAGAAGCGGCTTCTTCGCACACAGAGCATTGGGTCGGTCGCAGTGAGCACCTAAGCGCGGCTTGTGCCGAAAGAAGCCGGGGACCGGCACTTAGCTTCGGAGAGCTGCGTATCTGCGTCTTCTGCGTGTCTTGCCGCTCAACACTCAGCAAAAAGCTTTTTCACCATATCTTGCAAAGAGAAACACTGCCAGTAAATAAAACATCCAAAATCATGTTCTAAAGCTTGTACAGAGGTCTGAAAAGTGTTTTGCAATACGGAAAAGATACTTGTGCAGAACTCGTTCCTTTCGAATATAATAACAATGGAAAAGGCAGGAGGGTGGTAAAATACTGTTTTCTCTAAGTCTGGATGCTGCCCACACTGTGCCTGCGTGGTGCGGCTTGCATCTTCGCCTTTGGGAAGCTGCCGCTCTCTCCGTCTCCCGGAGGCGAAGAAGCGGCTTCTTTGCGCACAACATTGTGCCGAGCGCAGGGAGCTCCTGAGAGCGGTTTGTGCCGAAAGAAGCCGGGGACCGGCACTTAGCTTCGGAGAGCTGCGTATCTGCGTCTTCTGCGTGTCTTGCCGCTCAACACTCAGCAAAAAGCTTTTTCACCATATCTTGCAAAGAGAAACACTGCCAGTAAATGAAACATCCAAAATCATGTTCTAAAGCTTGTACAGAGGTCTGAAAAGAATTTTGCAATACGGAAAAGATAGTTGTGCAGAACTCGTTCCTTTCGAATATAGTAACAATGGAAAAGGCAGGAGAGTGGTAAAATACTGCTTTCTCTAAGTCTGGATGCTGCCCACACTGTGCCTGCGTGGTGCGGCTTGCATCTTCGCCTTTGGGAAGCTGCCGCTCTCTCCGTCTCCCGGAGGCGAAGAAGCGGCTTCTTTGCGCACAACATTGTGCCCAGCGCAGGGAGCTCCTGAGAGCGGTTTGTGCCGAAAGAAGCCGGGGACCGGCACTTAGCATCGGAGAGCTCCGTATCTGCGTCTTCTGCGTGTCTTGCCGCTCAACACTCAGCAAAAAGCTTTTTTCCACCATATCTTGCAAAGAGAAACTCTGCCAGGAAATAAAACATCCAAAATCATGTTCTAAACTTGCACGGAGGTCTGAAAAGAGTTTTGCAAGAAGGAAAGCTAGTTGTCCAAAACTCGTTCCTTTCGAATATAATAACAATGGAAAAGGCAGGAGAGTGGTAAAATACTGTTTTCTGTAAGTCTGAAAGCTGCCCACAATGTGCTTGTGTGGTGCGACTTGCACCTTCGCTTTCGGGTAGCTGCCGCACTCTCCGTCTCGCGGAGGCGAAGAAGCGGCTTCTTCGCACACAGAGCATTGGGTCGGTCGCAGTGAGCACCTAAGAGCGGCTTGTGCCGAAAGAAGCCGGGGACCGGCACTTAGCTTCGGAGAGCTGCGTATCTGCGTCTTCTGCGTGTCTTGCCGCTCAACACTCAGCAAAAAGCTTTTCCACCATATCTTGCAAAGAGAAACACTGCCAGTATAGAAAACATCCAAAATCATGTTCTAAAGCTTGTACAGAGGTCTGAAAAGAGTTTTGCAATACGGAAAAGATAGTTGTGCAGAACTCGTTCCTTTCGAATATAATAACAACGGAAAAGGCAGGAGAGTGGTAAAATACTGTTTTCTCTAAGTCTGGATGCAGCCCACACTGTTGCTGTGTGGTGCGACTTTTATCTTCGCCTTTGGGAAGCTGCCGCTCTCTCCGTCTCCCGGAGGCGAAGAAGCCGCTTCTTTGCGCACAGAGCATTGTTTGGGTCGCAGTGCTTTTCGAAGAGCAGTTTGTGCCGAAAGAAGCCGGGGACCGGCACTTAGCATCGGAGAGCTCCGTATCTGCGTCTTCTGCGTGTCTTGCCGCTCAACATTCAGCAAAAAGCTCTTCCACCATATCTTGCAAAGAGAAACACTGCCAGTATAGAAAACATCCAAAATCATGTTCTAAAGCTTGTACAGAGGTCTGAAAAGTGTTTTGCAAAACGGAAAAAATAGCTGTCCAAAACTCGTTCTTTTCGAATATAGTAACAATGGAAAAGGCAGGAGAGTGGTAAAATACTGCTTTCTGTAAGTCTGAATGCTGCCCACAATATGCTTGTGTGGTGCGACTTGCACCTTCGCTTTCGGGAAGCTGCCGCTCTCTCCGTCTCCCGGAGGCGAAGAAGCGGCTTCTTCGCACACAGAGCATTGGGTCGGTCGCAGTGAGCACCTATGCGCGGCTTGTGCCGAAAGAAGCCGGGGACCGGCACTTAGCTTCGGAGAGCTGCGTATCTGCGTCTTCTGCGTGTCTTGCCGCTCAACACTCAGCAAAAAGCTTTTTCACCATATCTTGCAAAGAGAAACACTGCCAGTAAATAAAACATCCAAAATCATGTTCTAAAGCTTGTACAGAGGTCTGAAAAGTGTTTTGCAATACGGAAAAGATACTTGTGCAGAACTCGTTCCTTTCGAATATAATAACAATGGAAAAGGCAGGAGGGTGGTAAAATACTGTTTTCTCGAAGTCTGGATGCTGCCCACACTGTGCCTGCGTGGTGCGGCTTGCATCTTCGCCTTTGGGAAGCTGCCGCTCTCTCCGTCTCCCGGAGGCGAAGAAGCGTCTTCTTTGCGCACAACATTGTGCCCAGCGCAGGGAGCTCCTGAGAGCGGTTTGTGCCGAAAGAAGCCGGGGACCGGCACTTAGCATCGGAGAGCTGCGTATCTGCGTCTTCTGCGTGTCTTGCCGCTCAACACTCAGCAAAAAGCTTTTTTCCACCATATCTTGCAAAGAGAAACTCTCAGTATAGAAAACATCCAAAATCATGTTCTAAACTTGCACGGAGGTCTGAAAAGAGTTTTGCAAGAAGGAAAGCTAGTTGACCAAAACTCGTTCCTTTCGAATATAGTAACAATGGAAAAGGCAGGAGAGTGGTAAAATACTGCTTTCTCTAAGTCTGGATGCTGCCCACACTGTGCCTGCGTGGTGCGGCTTGCATCTTCGGCTTTGGGAAGCTGCCGCTCTCTCCGTCTCCCGGAGGCGAAGAAGAGGCTTCTTTGCGCACAGAGCATTGTTTGGGTCGCAGTGCTTTTCGAAGAGCGGCTTGTGCCGAAAGAAGCCGGGGACCGGCACTTAGCTTCGGAGAGCTGCGTATCTGCGTCTTCTGCGTGTCTTGCCGCTCAACACTCAGCAAAAAGCTTTTTCACCATATCTTGCAAAGAGAAACACTGCCAGTAAATGAAACATCCAAAATCATGTTCTAAAGCTTGTACAGAGGTCTGAAAAGTGTTTTGCAATACGGAAAAGATAGTTGTGCAGAACTCGTTCCTTTCGAATATAATAACAATGGAAAAGGCAGGAGGGTGGTAAAATACTGTTTTCTCTAAGTCTGGATGCTGCCCACACTGTGCCTGCGTGGTGCGGCTTGCATCTTCGCCTTTGGGAAGCTGCCGCTCTCTCCGTCTCCCGGAGGCGAAGAAGCGGCTTCTTTGCGCACAACATTGTGCCGAGCGCAGGGAGCTCCTGAGAGCGGTTTGTGCCGAAAGAAGCCGGGGACCGGCACTTAGCATCGGAGAGCTCCGTATCTGCGTCTTCTGCGTGTCTTGCCGCTCAACACTCAGCAAAAAGCTTTTTTCCACCATATCTTGCAAAGAGAAACTCTCAGTATAGAAAACATCCAAAATCATGTTCTAAACTTGCACGGAGGTCTGAAAAGAGTTTTGCAAGAAGGAAAGCTAGTTGACCAAAACTCGTTCCTTTCGAATATAGTAACAATGGAAAAGGCAGGAGAGTGGTAAAATACTGCTTTCTCTAAGTCTGGATGCTGCCCACACTGTGCCTGCGTGGTGCGGCTTGCATCTTCGCCTTTGGGAAGCTGCCGCTCTCTCCGTCTCCCGGAGGCGAAGAAGCGGCTTCTTTGCGCACAACATTGTGCCGAGCGCAGGGAGCTCCTGAGAGCGGTTTGTGCCGAAAGAAGCCGGGGACCGGCACTTAGCTTCGGAGAGCTCCGTATCTGCGTCTTCTGCGTGTCTTGCCGCTCAACACTCAGCAAAAAGCTTTTTCACCATATCTTGCAAAGAGAAACTCTGCCAGTAAATAAAACATCCAAAATCATGTTCTAAACTTGCACGGAGGTCTGAAAAGAGTTTTGCAAGAAGGAAAAGATAGCTGTCCAAAACTCGTTTCTTTCGAATATAAGAACAATGGAAAAGGCAGGAGAGTAGTAAAGTACTGTTTTCTCGAAGTCTGAATGCTGCCCACAATGTGCTTGTGTGGTGCGGCTTGCATCTTCGCCTTTGGGAAGCTGCCGCTCGCCGAGTCTCCCGGAGGCGAAGAAGCGGCTTCTTCGCACACAGAACATTGGGCCGGTCGCAGTGAGCACCTTAAGCGCGGCTTGTGCCGGAAGAAGCCGGGGACCGGCACTTAGCTTCGGAGAGCTGCGTATCTGCGTCTTCTGCGTGTCTTGCTGCTCAACACTCAGCAGAAACTTTTCCACCATATCTTGCAAAGAGAAACTCTGCCAGGAAATAAAACATCCAAAATCATGTTCTAAAACTTGCACGGAGGTCTGAAAAGAGTTTTGCAAGAAGGAAAGCTAGTTGGCCAAAACTCGTTCCTTTCGAATATAGTAACAATGGAAAAGGCAGGAGTGTGGTAAAGTACTGTTTTCTCGAAGTCTGAATTTTGCCCACAATGTGCTTGTGTGGTGCATCTTGCATCTTCGCCTTTGGGAAGCTGCCACTGGCCGAGTCTCCCGGAGGCGAAGAAGCGGCTTCTTTGCGCACAGAGCATTGTTTGGGTCCCGGTGCATTTCGGAGAGCGGCTTCTGCCGAAAGATGCCCGGGACCGGCACTTAGCTTCGGAGAGCTGCGTATCTGCGTCTTCTGCGTCTCTTGCCGCTCAACACTTAGCAAGAAGCTTTTCCACCATATCTTCCAAGGAGAAATTGTGCCAGTACACAAAACATCCCAGATCTTTTTCTAAAAAATGCACATAGCTATTCTAACTGTTTAATTAGAAGGAAAAGATAGTTGTCGAAAACTCTTTTTATGTGATTATATTGTGAATGGAAAAGTCAGGAGAGTGGTAAAGTAGTCTTTTCTATTTGTTTGAAAGGTGCTCAGGTTTTGCTGGTATTAGGCGGCTTGGTTCTTAGCCTTTCGGAGGGTGCCGCTCTCTCCGTCTCCCGGAGGCGAAGAAGCGGCTTCTTTGCGCACAGAGCATTGTGCAGGGCGCCGGGAGCACCTGAGAGCGGCTTGTGCGGAAAGAAGCCGGGGACCGGCACTTAGCTTCGGAGAGCTCCGTATCTCCGTCTTCTTAGGTTCTTGTCGTTCAACACTCAGCAAAAATCTTTTCCACCATATCTTGCAAGGAGAAACTGTGCCAGTACACAAAACATCCCCGATCCACTTCTAAAAGTTGCACAGAGGACTGCAGAGTGTTTAACAAGAAGAAAAACATAGTGTCCCAAAACTCCTTTTATTCGAATATAATGTGAATGAAAGGGCAGGAGAATGCTAAAGCACTCGTTTCTATCAATTTGAAAGCTGCACACGCTATATCGGTGTGCTGCAGCTTGCATCTTCGCCTTTGGGAAGCTGCCGTTCTCTCCATCTCCCGGAGGCGAAGAAGCGGCTTCTTCGCGCACAGAGCATTGTGCCGGTGGCGGTGTTCTCCGGAGAGCGGCTTCTGACGAAAGACGCCCTGGCAGGGGGCTTCGTTTCGGAGAGCTCTTTACTCTGCCTTCTGCCTCTCTCGTCGCATAAAACTGAGCAAAAAGCTTTTTTACTATGTCTTGCCAGGACAAACTGTGCCCGTACGGAAAACATCTCCGCTCTTGTTCTAGAAGTTGCACGGAGGTCTGCAGAGTGTTTAGCAAGAACCTAAAGAAAGTTGTCCAAAACTCCTTCTTTTTGAATGGTAATGTGAATGGAAAAGGCAGGAGAGAGGTAAGGTACTGTTTTCTTTAAGTTTGAGAGCTGCACACACAATCCCCATGTTGTGCGACTTTTTTCTTGGCTTTTAAAGAGGCGGCCGCGGTCTCCGTCTCCCGGAGGCGAAGAAGCCGCTTCTTTGCACACAGAGCATTGTGCCGGTCGCCGTGCGATCCCGAGCACGGCTTCTGCGGAAAGACGTCCGGGAGAGGCCCTTACCTTCGGAGAGCTCCGTATCTCTGAATCCGCGTCTCTTGTGGCCTACATCTTAGCAAAAAGCTTTTCTACTATGTCTCGCACGGAGAAACTGTCCCAGTACAAAAAGCATCCTTGATCTTTTTCTGGAAGTTGCACGGAGTGTCAGCAGAGTGTTTAGCAAGAAGCAAAAGAAAGTTGTCCAAAACCCCTTTTCTTCCAATGTTCATGTGAATTGAAAAGGCAGGAGAATGAGGAAGTGCTGTTTTCTGTACGTTTGAAAGCTGTCACAAGGAGAAACTCTATCAGCACCTCAAGTTTTCCTCCATTTTACTCCCGATATTTCTTTTGCTGTGCAGTCAAGAAGCACCCTTCTTTCTTAGTTATGCTGCAGGTTGTCTTCAAATGGCTTTGCTTTCTGTCCCCTCCTCCCCATTTCTAACAGGCACAAGCACATTCCCTTCCCGGAACAAAATCCTGGTAATAGATCCAGGAAGACTACGCTTTGACTTTGAGAACCAAAACCTATCTAAGAGAAAATAGTCCATTCCTTGAGACCCAATAGCACACATCTGTGTGCAGGAGGAAGAGGGGTGTCTGTGTGCGTGAATGGGAAGTGTACTCGCCAACAAACTAGAGCCAATATTAGTAACCAACATGTAACAAGTGTGGACGTATATAATTCCCTGCTCTTTTTTGGATCTTTTTTCTTAAAGGTTATTTTGCTTTTAAAAATTTTCTAGTCATTTGAGAGATTCTTCTTTGTTTGTGTGAGAATAGAAATCTCCATAAAGCTTACTATGTAAAAGCAAGGTAATTCTTGGACTTGATGATGACTATTTGGGAGATGATATTTTCATCTGCAAAAATCAATTTCCATGTTTTGGAAATATTTTTGTCACAGAAAGTAGTAAGTTTCAAGATGTGTTTTTAGAAGGTGTAAAAATTGAGATCCTCATTTGTATCAAAGCCATACAAAGAATATCCCTTAAAACCATCCACTCCATCATTTCATTTTTGTATTTTTGACTTTTCAATAGCTAGTTCTCACTTTCAGATGGCTTTTAAATGCCCTGTTTTGACACAATTTTGTTATTCATTTCTAAGCTTCAAAATGATATTTAAGAAGAGTAATTTCCTGTAACTACTTGACAGTTTGCAAATTAACATCAAAGTGGAGGGAGGGAGGGAAGGAAGTAGCAGAAGGACTTGGCAGAAAGAAGGACATAATGGAAGGAAGGCAGTGAAAGAAGGAAGTGGGGGAAAGAAAGAAAAGAAAGAAAGAAAGAGAAAGAAAGAAAGAAAGAAAGAAAGAAAGAAAGAAAGAGAGAGAAAGAATGAAAGAAACAAAGAAAGAAAGAAAGAAAGAAAAAGAAAGAAAGAAAGAAAGAAAGAGAAGGGAAGAAAATTCCCAAATGTCAGAAACGTTAATGATAAAATACTTGCGTGTATGATAAAGAGCGAGGAGTAGATATTAGATATAGTATTGCTAAATGGCACATAAATGTGAGACCCAAACAGTTCAACTCCTTGGATAGCAGTTTCTCAGCATTACTATGTTATTTCTAGCTTCAACTTCTTACTGCTACTGTACAGAATGATTACCATAGAATAATGGAATGGTTGGCTTTGGAAGGGACCTTAAATTCACCTACGTCCTCCCCAGCATGTCATTGTCAGGGACACCTTCCACTAGAGCGCCTTAAGCTCAAAGACCCATTCAAGCTGGCCTTGATCACTTCCAGGAATTGGTCACCCACAACATGTTCTAGTGTCTCACAACCATCTTGGCAAGGAATTTCTTCCCAATAGCCAAAGGAAACCTATCCTCTTCAGGTTTTAAAGCCATCCACACTTTTCCTATCGCTCCGTGCCCTTGTGTAGCTCACCTGCCTCCTTCTGGTAGGCTGTCTTCAGCTACTGGAGAGCTGCTCTAACAATTTGCCCGGAGTCTGCTCTTCTCCAGGCTGAGAAAATGCCTGCGGGACTCTGGCTTGATGACAGACTTCTTGTGCTGCACTGGGGGCTCAGACCATTCTTCTTCTTGGAATTGCTGTAGGATGCTCAGCCACTGTTGACTGTGGTACAGGTACACTGGTCATTGTGGTCCAGGTAATAAATAGATGATTGTTTTAATAAAGACCCAATTGAAATGATAAGAGCTAAATTTTAACGCAAAATTAATTGGAGAAAGATTCCTAAACCTGTGGCCCGTTACCCCAGCCCATCCATTGATTGTAAATGACATGCCTTGCAGATGTTATGATACATGAACCAAAGCCAAGTGATGGATACTGCTTAAGATAGATGTTCTACCTGCTTACTGCAATATGTTCTTCTCAGTCTAAAACAATCCCCCGAACATTAAGAACAAGAGATTACATCATGAAGTAATGAAGTGCTTGGGTTGAAAGTAAAAGGCATTTGAAAGAAATGGGTTTGGGGGCTAACACAGCAAGATCTCAGAAATGGAGTGCCAGCTTAGTTCTCTGCTTCAGAGACAAGTGAAGCAATTCAGAAGTGTCTTCCTGGGAAAAAGGTTGACAGATCTTTCTGCACAACAGTTAACAGCCGGCATCAGAAATGGGTGCAAATAACATACTAGCCACTACAAGTTTGTCATCCTGGAGTGGAAGGGCCACTCAGACTCATAGCAGTGGTCTTGCTGCTGTGCCTGTTCGAATAGACAGAAAAGAATGAGGAAAACAAATTTTTCCATCTAGTTTGTTTCAGTATTGGTACAAAGACTATTTTCCCGCCCTCAGGAGACAGCAAAAACAGTCAACAACTGAAATGCTTCAGAAATGGAAATGATCTGAATCACAAATATTTCTTTTCACATCAAAATTAAAGCCCAAGTCATAACTGTCAAACAGATGATAGAACTATTTAAAGATGAATGTACTATACATACTAAAATATTCCCAGAGAGAACTATTGTGTCCTTAGTCTGTTTAAAAGTCTAGACTTCCTGGTAAAAAAACTTGTACAGAGCTGAGGTAGCTCCACGACATTCTCTTTTCAGATTAAGTAAACTCTTCAGCCTCACCACCGTTACCCATGGATTTCCGTAAGTCCTTGAAAACCAGTAATTTCCCTTTTTTCCTTCTCTGAAAAAAATGACAGTGACAAGAGTTATTTGCACTCCCTATTTTCTGAAAAGCCTGAACATCAAGCCTTAAGAACTTTATCATGAGTTTTACTTCAAACTAAATTTGAAGAGAATGGCAGAAAGAATGGCAGCCTCAAGCAAAAGAATTTAGGCTTCTAATTCTTGGCTTGTCTTCTTACTTACCTAAGACAAGAAGTGGAAAGAGAATAGATTAGAGTTAGCAGCTGTTGAAAATTTGCACGTACTCTTCCACTCTTCCAAGAGGTCAAGGATGCTTTTCTGGCCCTCTCTCCCTCCACAAGCTGCAGCTTCCTTCAAGGCACAGTCACCTGCTGTGGCATGGAGCTCCCCACGAGCTCCATTGTGTTCCTCCACGCTTCTCCAGGGACTGCTGGGAGACAACCTGCTTGATGATGATGTCCTCCAGGGACTGTGGGGGATTCTTTGCTCTGTCAACTGGAGCACCTTCTCCTCCTTCTTGTCTCACTTTAGTATCATGCAGCTGCTTCTCATACTCCTTTTTTCCCTCACTTGTCACTGCCTATTCATATGTTTTGTACTTTTGACAATATCTTTTCACAAAGACTGATGGGCTCAGTTGCAGAAATGTGTCTTGCTAGAAAATTGGATACTATAGAAAACCATGATTTTACAGAAAAGAATAGTGGAAGTACAAATATACTGCTAAAGAACCGGAAAACTGACAATCATTCATTGTAATACGTCCCCTCATTTTGCCTTCTTTCTCCTTAAGATCTGGAAAGACTACTGGGCAGTGAAAAACACTACAGTGTTGTTTCAAAGAAAAGACTTTTTTAGGATTCTAAGGCGCATGTTCCAATTGCTTGAGAAAATTGAGAAAAGGCACTTTGTCTTTTGTGATAAATATCATTAGCCACTAGGGACAAAGTCTGACCAACAACAAGAGCAGATCAAAATCTGATGAGACCAAGCAATATACCTTGAGTGGCCAGGACAGAACCATTGAGTCGTTGAATCTGTTGAATTGGAAGGACCCCATCAGGATCATCATCAGTCCAACTCCTGGCCCTGCCTGGGGCCATCCTTGAACTCCCAAACTCAGACAGTTGTGATGGTGTGACCACTCCCTGGAGAGACTCTTCCAGTGCCCAGCCATTCTCGGGTTAAAAACTTTTTCCTGATACCCGACCTAAACCTCCCCTGACTCAGCTGCATGCCATTTCTTTGAGTCCTGTCTTTGTAGACCTCATTTGAGGACTTTCTAATACCAAGGTGATTCCGCCCCAGAGCAGAGCAGAGCAGAGAAGAGAAGAGCAGAGCAGAGCAGAGCAGAGCAGAGCAGAGCAGAGCAAGACAATCCCCTCCCTTGCCCAGCTGGTGATGCTGTGCCTGATGCACCCCAGGACAGGCTTGGCCCTCCTGGCTGCCAGGGCACTGCTGATGCACATTCAGCTTGCCATTGGCCAGGAGCCTGGATCCCTTTCTGCAGTGCTTCTCCCAGCCTCTTGCTCCCTCCCCAGTCTATACACCCACCAGGATTGCCCAGTTGCAGGTGCTGAATCCAGCACTTGCCCTTGTTCCACTCCATCTGGTTGGCGATTGCCTGTGGGAATCCTCAAAAACAGAGGGGTTTGGGAAAGCTGCAAAAAGCAGGCCTCAGAGACAGCAGAACTGTCATTGGAGCTAAGCAGTAGTCATAAGGTTTGTCAGCAGAAAAATTAGATGAGAAGTAGAAAAGTAAGGACAAATGGAACAATGGTCTGTGTATTAATGCTTGTCTAGAATAACTCCCTAAGCTACAGCAAAGTATATCTAGCGTGATGTTAGGTAGTTCTAAGCTTAATAATGGAGCTCTGTGCATTGTATCTTAAGGCTTACAAGCAGGTCTTTTATTCGAAAGAAGCGAGCATTGTTCTAAGCCCAGGTACATGTCTTTATAGTGATTGGATAGAAGTACTGTCAATATGCTTTTGCTTTGTGTGATTGGTCAAAAAACTTTTCAAGTCAGTTGTAACATTAAGTTCTTTGTCGCTGCTGGGGACGTGAGCTGCTGGCAGCTTCCCATTGTCATCACCATGTAATGAGACTGATGCTGGAAAAAAACCAGCTTGAGACGCCGTCCCCAGCAGTCCCGCCCCTTTTGTGATTTGTGCATAGACTCCCGGCCAGCAAGAATTGCCCATCTCTCCTATTTGGCAAGATCTCTCTGCAAGGTCTCTGTGCCCTCAAGGGAGTTAGCTCACAGCTCCTCCCAATTTAGTGTCTTTGGCAAACTTTCTTAATATTCCTTCAAGTGCTGTGTCCAGGTTGTTCAAAAGATGTTGAAGAGAACTGGCCCAATGATGATACTGTCTTAGCCACTGAAATAAGTGCTTCATACTTCCTCTTGTGCAGAAATCACAACAAATTTCTTTTCTATCCATGTTTTCTTATGCTCATGCTTTTTATCCCAACAGCAGCTGACACGACATTTACAGGCACAGCAACAGCACACTTTTCCTGCTCTTACTAGACTTAACAATTTTGCAACCGGTCAATCAGTGACCTTTGCAAGTAAAGTCAGACCTTCAGCATTTCTCCTTAAATGAATGTCTTCAGAAGAAAACTTTGCTGCCTACTCTGTACGACTGAAGAATAGATGATAATGAGTTAGCATCACAATCAGTTAAGTAGAGAGGCTATCCTTTAGCAGGGAAAAAATTAAAAGAAGAGCTCTTTTATGCAACAACTATCTGAGAAACAAAACAACTAGGATCTTCCACAGGGTTCCCTGCAGTAGAAATGTACTTGGATGAATGCAGAAGATAAAAGATGTGGTTTTGAAAGGCTATGTCCTTGCTAAGCTAAATTGGATCTCATCCTGTCGATGAAAGATCAAGGAGCTCAAAGCGGAGCTAGAGAGACATGTCCAGATAATGAGATAGAGCAAAGCATTTTCCAAGATAATTAAGCATTCTGGTGGACTGGCCAGTTAGGTTAAATCTGCCACACCCATTCACTTTTGGGGACTGAGCTGTGGAGTGCTAAACCGTATCTGCTGCTGTGCAAAGTAAAAGAGATCCATCCAAATTGTACGGTTAGTGTGAACACTCTCACTCTCAATTGTAAAACACTTCATAAGCTATTAATCAGTCTTAGGAACAAAATGAAATAAAGTTGTTATGCCATCTGGGAATGGGAAAACATCTTCAAAATATTTTTTTCTCTATGTTTTCTTCTTTTTTCTTTTTTTCCTTTTTTTTTTTTTAATCCCACATTATGTGATTGATAATTTCAACCATTCTGGAATGCTTTTAACAGATGAACCCAGCATAGTAGTTTTATTACCGGCTCTTGTCCCTTACATGCTTCAGTACACGTTTGGAATATACTCCACAGTCAATGAGTGGTTTTTTATCTCTTTTCCCAGAGACAACTTTTAAAGGACTACTTAACCCCTAAAAATCATAATTTCTCTGGTTTCTCCAAGCTTTTTCAGAAAGCTGTTTTGGTTTTGTTTTGGTTTGTTGTTTGTTTTGTTTTATTGCATCGTTCCTAATGTCTTCAGACCTACTACAAGAAGAAGTTAAAAATAGATCTTATTTGAAGAGACTGTTAAAGCTAATGAACTGCCAGTCTTGGTATTTGTATGTTTCTAAATCCTTTAAAGTCCAAGGTTGCCTTCCTGAATCCTCAGTTACTTAGAAAACATTGTGTTTAGAAAACAGACCCAGTTCAATTGCTTCTGCAAACTCACCTTCATTGTATAGGATTGTACTTCAAGAAATCTTGCTTCATTCAAACATTGGAAGTACGGATTTGACATCATCTGTGACCCTTCCATCTGTCTGAACTGTATTTCATTGTGTGAGTTCCTCAGTTGCTTCAAATAAGGACAGAATCTTTTCAATTTGCATAGCATGTTATCTGAAGATCTCCTGTCTGCTTTCTTCACTTGCTTTAATGGGAAGACAAGGGAAATAGGTTTTGAATGTTATCTTTTAGAGTCTACTTTTACCTACCAGTGTGCTTCTATGGACTAGAACCAATTTCAGCTTGAAAGAAGGTATTGTCACCATCCGCTCATACCAACGGGTTGGTTAACTGGTTGGTTGGTTAACTGATCTGGGAGTGCAACAGACAACCTGGAAAGGGGATTGCAGTATCAATCAAAAGAAATGCACCTTTATAGAATGACCACAGCAAATGCCTGAAAGGAATCAGGGAGAGGAAAAGAATAAAAAAGAGGGGGAGAAAGAGAGAGGAGTATAGCTACCAAACATGGAGAGACTAAGTCCTCTTAGTCCGGCCGATAGAGTTTGCCTAGTCACGTTGGGAAGATCTCAAAGTCCTGGTGAACTCAAGGTTCTATTATAGTCCATTGCTGAGGGGGGAAACAGAATCTTGAAATGGCTGAGGGGGAACAGATCCAATCAAGAAGAAGAAGTCTATTGAAATTGCTGAGGGGGAAAACGTTATTGAAGACGGGTACAGACAGTCCATGTTCTCAGCAGGATAAGTCAGTAGCAGCAGTGAGTGGGACCCACTGTTTCAGGACTGCTTTCTGGGGGAAACCAGTCTAGGTCCTGTAGGCACATCTGTAGGCAACACTCAGCAGGCATCCTGCTTCAGTCAGGCCAGCACCCCTGCATCAGAATTACAGGTGTCTCAGTCTCAGTCCTTGGTAGGGGGGCTTCAACCTCGGTGCCTCACGGTGGTAGTGGAGCAGAGGAAGGATTTTCCATGGGGGGGCTACCAAGTTGCCCCAGCAAGTTCATCTGGCCAAGAGGTGGGAAAATTCCTGGTCTATTGTCGTGAAGCAGGTGCAAGCATATAGGCCGGCTCGCCCCTTGGCAGGCCCTGCTAGAAGCAGTCACTGAAGACACAGCTGTGAACAATCACTTGGCAGGCCAGAATTCTGCTCAGGGGCCTCAGGATTTTTGGTGTTCATCCATTACTGGCAGGCCAGAGGTCCCATCGGGGTCCTCAGGGTCCTGATAGCGGTCCTGTGGACGGTCGTGAGGCAAATGGGGGGAACCTCAGACCGTCCTTCACAGCACCTGGTGAGTCACAACAGGCTTCAAAGGGTCTTCATCAGCAGTGTTCTGTACTATTGTTGTGTACTTGTCGCGCATTGGTAGCATATCCTGGAAAGCAGATACAATACGTCAGACGGAGAGAGAGAAGGGAAGGACAAGAAAAGATAAAAAAAGGCGGGGGTAAGGAAACAAGAAAGAAATATAATAACAGGAATTTAAACCATATTATTTTGAAACATTTTTTTCAAATATCTGAAACTAATCACAAATAATCAAAGGCAATAAAGCAATAAACAAATCAACAACAGTTCATTTAAAATATTTTTTTTCAAAACAATTCACCAAAAATCAAAAGTAATTTTCTTATAATCTTCAAAGAAAATTGAAGACGATTTCAAAACACATCCTCTCATTTATAGTCGCCTTGTGTCAATAGTCTTGGAGATGGCCACAGTGAAAAGGACATCAGCCAAGTTGTGTGCATTAATGACAGACATCAATTTTGTTAACTCTTTCATCATTCTCCAATTCATAATGAGTAAGATTGCTGATTAAAAAACCCCAATCAAAACGAAACGCAAAAGGGCAATGATGGGATGACACATACTGTTCAGGACTCTTGTGGCAGTAGGTGACCACCCAAAAAGAGTATCCTACCACCTGTGTTCAGCATCTTTTCTTACTCTCTCTATGACATGGTGTATTTCTTTCACATTGTGATGAACAGTTACCAGTGCTTTCTGTCTATTCTTCTTGATCTTCTCCAATATTTCAATGAAGTCCTGATGAAGCAAAGATTGCTTTACCAAAGTAATGTTCATCCCAATGGGAGTAGGTGAATGTCCTGGTTTCGGGCAAATTTGGGAGAAAACCTCCAAAAGGTGGACCCTCCAGAAAACAAACCCACACGGCCCCTCCCCCCAACCGGGTCGGGAAGGATTCCTTGGAAACAAGTGGAAAGAACCTGTTTCTGTAACAGGCAAAGCACCCCGCAGCACACAAAAGGAACAATACCAGATGGCACCACTCTTTCACCGCTCTGAAAAAGTAGACAACTTCAGAAAGTCTCTCTGGGGAGTGCTCGCTCTGTTATCAGTCTGTCCTGTGCTGGGGTAGCTGCTGCACCTTGGCCGCAAGGTGCAAACTCTCGGTGTTTCCCAGGTCCCAGTCCGGAGCAGGTCCGAGTAGGTCCAAAGAAGGGAAAGGAGAAACAGTCCAGGGAAAATTTGGACTGCTTAGCTAAACTAACTAATGAGCAGGAGCAAAAAAGCAAGAGCAAAGCAGGAGCAAAGCCGAAGCAAGAGCAAAGCGAAAAGCAAAGCAAAAAGCAAAAGCAGCACCCATGTACTGCCCTGTCTCTGTGTCGTGCCAGCTGTGGGGGAGCGGCTGATAGCAAAACCAAAACAAAACATTCGCTCTTCACAGCCAGTCTTGAAGGCACAGAACATGATATCCAGCATCAACAGAACACACGGATGGGGATACAAGCATCATAACGTCACCCTAGGACAGTAATAGTTTGTGAATCAGTCTTTAATTGGATTGAAAAAGGTAATGGGAGGTAACTGGAGCTTCTGAAGAAAAATCACATCCCTCAATTTTGTAAAGTTACAAGCGCAACAATTTGAATGATTTTTACTATCCACTACTGCATTTTCTACAAATACCGTATCACAAGCAGTTCTAGAGCACCCACACCCATTGCCTATATATTTAAGGACTGTTTCGAAAGTCTCGTTAGGACGAATTTCAAAATGACAGATATTTTGTTCTGTGTCCAAACAAACATCCTGAGCTGTAATTGCATTACTTTCACAGATGAAGCCTAGTTCTCGGACAATAGAAGATTCCAAATTAACATGTTGCCATTTTTTACCAGTTTGATGGGCCCATTGTCTATGTTCAGAAAGATTGGGAATAGCTCCATCATGATTTAGCCCTAATGCAAGAATAGGAAATCTCAAATGCACTGAGGCATTGCATACGGTTAACGCAAGAGCTGTGGCTGTGTTTGTAATGGGGTGATAAGTAAAATTCACCAAGTTCCACCAGGATTGGAATTCTCTTTCAAAATCAGTGGCACTGTCCCAAATTCTTTTCTGAATTGCAGTAGGAAAATTGCCTTCACCTTCTCTTATCATTGAGGCAGCAACTGACTGCATCAACAATTGTGCCTGGATACAGCTAAGAGCCAAAGAAAGGTTGTTTTGTGTAGCACCGAGTGCATCCGTCTACCAATTTGTGATCACTTACATTGACCTTTTCCCAAGCTGGTAATATGTTTGATAGCAAGCACTGCTGTGTTCCCAAAGCCAATAAGGATGATTGCAGTGGTTGTTTTAATTTGGTCAAATCTCTAACCATTTTGTGGCAGCCAATTTATCCATTAGTGTACTTCAGAATCAATACTATTTAGAATTCCAAAACCTGTTCCCAAAACACCGGTTATGTCTCTTAGTGTCTGTTTTTAAAGAAAAAACGGACTTTCTGTTTTTGCAGCCAGGTGGTCCAACCCTCAAAGGAAGTCCGCAAAAAAGGCAAACAGGCCGGCTGAATTTCTGAGACATTGTTTTGCATCATCAGCAATTTGACTTGTTTAAGAGACCGTGCCAGATTGAACAATATGTGTTGTTGACCAGTTTTCCTGATTATATATGGTCCAATTTCAAAACTTCTCAGGCTAAGCATAAGCGGTGCTTGGGCTGGAGTGGTGGTAGTAGAAGGTTGGTTCATACCATTTATTATCAACTTAAAAGAAAAGCCTTCACTAGTTTTGGACCAAAGACAAACTACTTCTGCAGTTTGTGTTAATGTAAAATTGTGCCAACAGTCTTGTACGCTTGGGGGCGTACAAACCTGTTCACGCTTATTTGTCTGATCTGTCAAAACACTGATGGAGATTGCTTTGCTATAAGCAGTTCCACAAATCCTTCGGCTAATTCCTTCTCCCACTCCCCCTTGAAGCTGCCAGGCTTTTTGTTTTTCCCATTCCTGCCAAGTGAACAAAAGCTTGGGACCAAGGCCACATTGACTAAGGGGACTCTCAGTCCCTTCTGCCCACTAGGATGTAACTACTGTACTCAATGTCAGCTCTGTGCTCTCAGTCCCTTCTACCCATTGGGGTGTAACTATGGTGCTCAGTGTGGGCTTCATGCTCTCCGTCCCGTCTATTCCACTGGGATGTAACTACGGTACTCAGCGTGGGTTTTGTTATAGCGTCTATCTTAAATTTATGAACTAAGCCTTTTCAACCTAACAGGTTGGTCAAGTTATTTTGCCAGCGGCATGTCACTTAAGTCGGTTTAGTTAACGTCAAATTATGCCAGCAATCAATTGGTTCATTTTTACAATCCTTTGTACTTGCAACATTGTTCGTTTTGCGACCTAGAGTGTAATTACCAACATACTCCTGGCAGCAACACAGAGTAAGGGGAATTTGTTTGGCACACTCCCACTTGTTTGTAGGACACAGTCTCGCTGAAGGGATATCCCAATCATTTTTCCCATCTGGTTCCATAAAATTTCCGACAACTGTGATGGAGGTGGATTTCTCATAGAGAGATCCTTCCATTTTTCTGCATGCTTCCACAATCGACTCACCAATTGTTCCAGTTAGGGCTCTAGTCCAGTCCTTCTGATCCCATCCCCACTCACTTGGACCATATACCTGGGGGTCATGCAGCACTATAGGCTCTAGGTTTGGGTGGCCACCCTTGGGATACGCTCCTAGAACATTAGTGGGATGGAGGGTAGCTTCAGACCACAACCACTCAGCAGGATCCTGTCCATGGAATTGTGGTAGGATGCAGAAAAGCATCACCAGTGTTATCATGGTTCAGATGATTTTCATGTTCCTCAGGGTTCTTCTGTCAAAGTAAAAACAACAGAAATCCTTCCACTGAGGGCAGAAAAGAGTTAAAATGATAGGATTATCCAGCATGTATTTATCCAATGCTCTTTCCCTAGAGCATCAGAGGCTGCCCATGCATATAGAAATATGGGGTTTCAGAGGGGTTTTCAGCACTAGTGCTACTTCCCCTACAGTAGGGAGGTCCACCAGAACAGGTTGTCCAGGGTAATGTGCTGGACTTTTTGAATCGTCAGGTCGCCGTAGTAAGGGAACGATGCTTGGAGCTGTTGGGCAAAAGGCAGTGATTTTGGGACATCCATTCACCCCCCATCTACTGTTCACTCTTTTAACAGCTTCCCATAACCAAACGTCCCAATTTCCCTCCCGGGGCTTCAGAAGTCCTTTCAAAAAACGCTTGGTCCTTTCTAAGATCCCCTTAGCTTGAGGGTAGTGGAAAGGGCTGTGGAAAGACCGCTTAATTCCTTCACCTTTTGCCCAATGCTGTGCACCTCTAGCAGTGAAGTGGGACCTGTGATCAGATTGAATTTCCTGTGGCTTTGGGAAAGTTCCAAACCACCCCTGCAAAGCTTTAACTGCATTATCACCTGTAGCTCTTTTCAAAGCATCAGCTTGAACCAACCCAGATACACTTTCTACTCCTACTAGCACAAAGTGTTTACCTCCTGACTTCTTAAAGGGGCCAATATAGTCTACCTGCCACGCGTCCCATAAGCCTTTACCCTTTCTTAAATGCAGAGGGTCATCTTCTCAAGGATGTCTCTCCAGTCACCTGTGACATTGCTCGCAGGCTGATACGCATGTTTTACACATTTCCCTGGTAACCAGCCAACCACAAGCATGAGCTTCTTTGTACAAATCTTTCGCACCTGTGTGCTGTCTTTTTACATGCAGCCATTCTAACAGTTGATCCCAGTCCTCAGTAATGAGTTCCTTTTTCAGGGGGCTGAGCCTTGCTAGTTCATCAGCTCTATTCTTCCACTCTCCTGCTGGATTTCCATCTGCTTGCTGAGAAGCTACCCAACCAATAGCAACATTTCCTTGGCTTGCAACATCTAAAATTTCTTGCCCCTTTTCCTTTTGCCACACTGGAATTCTGTGAACTTCCCAATCATTTTGCTGCCAGCAAGGAAGCCACTCGGTACAACCTTTGTACACTGCGTAAGAGTCGGTATAAATGCAGACAAGAGAAATGTTCTGTGCCTCACATTGGAAAACACTCCAAACAGCTATGAGTTCCCCAGCCTGAGCGCTGCCTTCCCCTTCGGTAATGATTCTTTCACCAAATGAATTGTGTAAGACAGCTGTTCTAGATCTCCATACCTTCCCTTCCCGTTTTGCAGAGGCATCTGTGAACCAAGAACTTGCTGCTTGTTCGGGGGAGAAAGGAAGGGCAGCTTTGATTACAGAGGCAGATTTATCTTGGCTGCTAACCAGGCTCTCAGTGCCTTGGCTTGTTAGATTTTTAGCAGCATCTTCCGTTCTTGAGACGGTATTACAATAGCCTTCCATCTGAGCATACCATTTCCTAACTGAGGCCCTTTGGGCTACCCCGTCAGGTGGGGGGGAGGGGTGGGGCTCCCATTAGTGACGATTTTGATAACTTTGAAAGGGCTTCTTAATACAATAAGCTCTTGTCATGCAATTTTTTCCTCTTCTAGGAGAGCTAAGCTAACTACAAACAACCCCTTTTCCCAGGTAGTGTATCTTTTCTCAGCATCTTTGAAACCACAGGAATAAAAACCAAGAGGCCCCGTTGGACCCTCGGGACCCCACTGCCAAATGTGTACTGATAGCCCTGAGGAGGCAAATCCCCATTCCACCTGAAAGGGATCTGTGGGATGGATAGGGCCTAGTGCTTGGTGAGCTGTTGCCTCAAAAATCAGTAATTGCAATGCTTCTTCCTGAGAAGGAGTCCAATCCCATGTCATTCTTTTCCTCAGCAAGTCAAAAAGCGGCCTAGCAATTATTGAGAAATCTGGGATGTGTTTTCTCCAGAACACTAATAGTCCTAGAGCTTGCTGGAGATCTTTCCTCAATTCAGGCCTTTGAATCTGATCTAAAGAGGTTAGGGTATCGGGTGGAATACATGTCATGCCTCCTTTCCACCAAATTCTCAAAATCTTCACTTCCTGAGAAGGTTTCTGAATTTTCTCTGCGGGTATCTGCAAATCAAGACTTTTTAAGTGAGAGATTATTTTCTGCTGATGTTTCCCTACTACCTCTATTTCATCCTTCCCCCCCTCCCCACCCCCCCCCCCCCCCCCCCCAGAGTGTCTTAAATGTATTGATTATCAGCTACAGGATCAGCAGGATCAGGTTTGGCTATTTTTTCTAATTCCTCAACTAAAGCATGGTGGGCCAAAGTGGAGGAGTGTTTGTAGCCTTGGGGAAACCTAGTGCAAGTGTATTGCCGTCCTTTCCCATGTGAAGGCAAAATGGTCCCTATATCTTCTGGCTGTATAGGTATCATAAGGAAGACGTCTTTGACATCCATAGTTGCCATTGCCATGATTGAGTGAGCCTTTTCTTGAATTGATGTTATTAATTCAGCTAAGTTTGGGACCAGTGCTGTAAGAGGGTCTGTGTTGGCTTTAAGCCTGTGAAAATCTACTGTTAATCTCCACTTTCCACTGGCTTTTCAGACTGGCCATACCGGTGAATTAAAAGGAGAATGTGTGTGAATTATTACCCCTTGGTTTCTCAAGTCCTGTAGAACCGCTTTGATACCTTCTCTGGCACCAGAAGGTAGAGGGTATTGTTTTACATTAGTTGTTTGATTATAGGGTAGGGAGGGTGCGGTTTGAAGCAGCCTAATGTTAAGTGGCAGTGTGCCAAAAGACCACAGAAATCCCTCAGAGTCTTCCCACTGCCTCCCAGCAAGGACACCCATTCCTAATCAATTATTTGGAATGTTCCCAATTACCATTTTGATGACTAGTTGATGCTCATTTCCAGGGAGCCTCAGTTTGGCTAAGGCAACATTCATAGATTCTGTAGTTCCCAGAGCATTAAGAACACAGCATTGTCTCTTAGTTGGAACAATTCCACACCTCTGGGCATCCTTTTTTGTCAGTGCAGAGATTTGAGCCCCAACGTCAATCAAAAAGGTTACTAGTAGCCTGTGGAGGCCCGTGATAGCTGGGCTTAATATATATCCGGATTTATTTTTAGTGAGCATTCTTAAATAAACCCACACTCCGCCCCTTTGCCCACCTGTAAGCGGCAGAGAGATTTGTTTCCCGAAAACCCTGTTGGTTTTGGTTCACTGCCTGTGTTCCGTGGGAGAAGCTGGGGGAGGGTTAGTTTTTGTCCCTGAGAAGGGAGGGGTGCACTGGGTTGAGCCAATGGATTCGGTTTTCGCTGGTGCCAATTATTTATTATTTTCTGCAATTTATCAAGGGGCAAACCATCCATCACCTCTTTGGGGACCCACTTTTGAATCCCCAACAACCACCAACGGTGGCAGTTAGAGATCTGTTTTCCTTTCTCTATATTTTCACTGTGAGGAGCCCCAATAAACCAAACACCTTTGTTATTTTCTGATTTCTATGCCGGGGTTTTTATAGGTCCATATTGTCTACAATAATTAATCAGATCTACTGCAACTTCAGCTCATGTCCAAACTTTATGGCTACTGGCAGGTGAATCAGATTGAGAAGCTGAGGGCTGTGAGGGGGAAGAGTAGGGAGTGAAGCCAGGATCTCTAGGTCCACTTTGGTCAGGGGAATTCCTGAGGAATCTTATCTAGTCTTTCTACAGGATTCAAAGCCATTATGGTTTTCTGTAGAGTCATTGCTGTATGTTTAAGTGTTTCTGGAAGCCCACGAGTTCAATCGGTCATTAGTTCTGGCTTCACAGGTAATTGCATTGGGCATTCAAAACCAGGAACTAATTTCTTTTCATGAATCTTTTGCAGGCAGGCGGCTTTGTGGACACTTTCTAAGAGCTGGTTGGTGGTGTCAACGATTGCCAGGGGGTCACCCCTTTCCAGAGGATTCATTCTCCCGGCCCAGAAAGACGCACCCTGTGTCAGGGACCATGCGTCACGCTTACCTCCTTATCTCCTGTTGTGAAGAAGGCTCCATGTCCCACTGGCCTCCGGTTAATTTAATTTGATCTCCACCATCGAGGGACACTCGGAGGACATATTTGTCTCTGATTCTTGTGGGAGGCGCCCGAATTCTTTTGACAGCTTAGCTAATTCGGTAGCACTGAACGGTATTTGTTTAGTTGTGATAGGTGGGTCAAGATCCTCTTTCGGCAATGCAGAGAGACAGGGAGACCCACTCGGTAATCAGAATCCAATTTGATTGTGGGATACAAGCACTTACATACCATTGCAGGGAGACTAGTAATGTGTACTACAATGATTAGGTTAAAATCACATCCACAAACTTACGCATATAACAACATCTCTTGCTTGCAGAGTTTAATGGGATTTTCTTTTTCCAGTAAACCCGTTTGATTTAATCTTCTTGCAATCCAGGTCGAATTTTCAAAGTTCCATTTGTTTATGCCAAGGCATTCTGTTATCAAATCTCTTATGTTAACCAGGTCCAAAGTGCATCATCTGTCTTATGTCCCCCAACATTCCAACAATCCTCATCATTAAGATAGGTCTATTCTGTTTGAACCAAGGGTCTCAAGCGAGGACAGCAGTATTCTCTCCAATTTTTTACTGCCTCAAGTTCCTGACGGGGATAGATTTGTTTCAAGTCAGGAGTTTCCTTTTCCTCTGGCTCTGTAGAGGAATCAGTATGATGTGAATTCTTAGCAAGTTCCTCTCTAAGGGCAGCTCGCAACATATAGATCTCATTTCTATCTTCCTTTAATTCTTTCTGCAAAATTTCAACTAGGTTTTGAAGGGAATCTATTCTTGCTATTTCCTCGTTTCTTTGCTTAAAAAGGGTTTCTATGGCTGCTGTGAGACAAGCTGCCAAAACTGAGCAGAGGATGGTTTTATTTTTGCCCAGTTTAACTTCTGTTTCATGTTGTAAAGAACAAATTCTATCTATGACATTTTCTAAATTAAACCAGCTGTTCTCTGCCCAAACCTCCCCCCTTGGAGAAGGCTTGGCATTCTATTTAGCAAGCAGAGCAGAAAATTCAGAAATTTAACTTTTGTGCTAGAGTTTTCAGTCATTTTATGAAGGGACCAAAACCATGACAGGGAGGTGCAAACTTAAGTTAGACAATCTCACAGCCTTTGCTGTGCTCCCCTTTGCTTCCCTGGCTGGGTGAAGAGACCAAATCTCCCTGGGAGGCCCTGCTTAGTTCCTTCAAGTTGTCCCTTCCTTCCCAGACAGTCCAAATTCACACATAAACAAAAACAGTTTCCCCTTTTGCGCTAAGAGATTTTTTGGGAAATTCTAAAGACAGAACCCTCAATAGAGTATGGGGGCGTATTTCACCTGGGCGTGCGCAGTTTGTGGGAAATTCAAAGAGCTTTCCTTGCTTTCCAGCTTCGTTCAACCCTTTCGCGATGAGGGGCTAGGTGTGGCTGAAGCAAATCGTCCTTCCCCTGTTCCAGACTACAAACAGCCTTGCAGACCCTTCTGTCGATCAGAATCCTGTCCATGATGCCAATTTAATGTCACGATCCGCTCATACCAATGGGGGTGGTGATGGTTGGTTAACTGATCTGGGAGTGCAACAGACAACACGGAAAGGGGATTGCAGTATCAATCCAAACAAATGCACCTTTATAGAATGACCACAGCAAATGCATGAAAGGAATTAGGGAGAGGAAAAGAATAGAAAAGAGGGGGAGAAAGAGAGAGGGAGTTGTCCTAAGCTGATTATATGATGCTTTTAACCCCAATCATCTTGTTCTGTTTATGCTGCATCATAAGTTTTGCACCTTTAAGACTTGTTGCAGAGAGTGAAGGGGGGAGAGAAGAAGCAGCAGTTTGTTTTCAGACCCTGCACTCACTCCTCCACATTCCTGCTCCTGGACTGTGTTGTCTGGGGATGAACAGACAGTGGGACAGAGCTCTCCTTTGCTTTTAGTTAGTTTTAGCTTGCTGAGGCAAGGAAGTTCCCTGGACTGTGGTTTCTTTTCTTTTTTCCCTTTTCTTTGGACCTCTTGAAACCTGCTCTGGACTGAACACCCAGAAGAGCACCGGCAGCTAGCACCTGTGGCCCACCAGGCCGGGCCCGGCCCGCAACATTTCCAGCACCGGAGGGACTGATAAGAGCCTGTGTGAGCTGAACTGCAACCGAGGGAGGGGACTTTCTCAGTTTGTCATCTCTTTTGGAGCAACAAGGGGTTTTATTGTTCAATATTGTTTAGGTTTTATTGTTTAATAAACAGGTTTTTTCCACCTCTTTCCAAGGAGCTATTTTCTCCTGGACCGGTTGGGGGGAGTGTTGCAGTGTGACGCCATTTCCTGTTTCAGGAAACAGGAAAATCCCTCAGGTGTTGGGATAGGTGAAACCTGTCCTTTCCCCTCCCCCTTTGCCCTCCTGCTAAGTGCTGTCCATCAATGTTAACATTCCAGCAGGGTCATGGTGTGGTTGGCAGAAGTTCAAAAGATGCCCCTCAGGTCCGGGCTCATTGGCCTGTCCAAGTGTCTTTATCCTTTGAGCCTTCCCCTCCTCCCACCTGGTTGGTGGCTCACCTGTGCCTTCCCCTGCCCCTGTCCCCGGGCTTAAAAGGAGACGGGACCATGCGGTCTGGATTCTCTTGGGAGCTGTTACAAGATTCAGAGGTCTGTCATCCTGGAATAAACTCTGGATTAAAACTCTACAGCAGAATCCTCTCCTTTTTCTCTTCACCGTCCCCTGAACCTTTTCCACCAGAGGTCAACTGAGTTTCTACTATGCCTGGATTTGTTGCGAGTGCCTAGCTGCACGATCCAGCCGGCCAAATGTATCTCTGAGGTGAAACATCACAGCTGCCGCCTTTGGCCCAGCAGCAAGGGTCAGACGAGCCCAGGCACGTCCCACCCGGTAATATTGGGATTAATATTTCATAGGGGAGGGGCCAAATGAATCTGCTTTCCTAGAGGAGCCCCTTTGGGGGTTCTCCCCAAAATTTGCCCTGAACCAAGACAGGAGTAGAGCTACCAAATGTGGAGAGACTAAGTCCTCATAGTCCAGCCGACAGAGTTTGCCTAGTCACGTTGGGAAGATAATGGCCCTGCCTGGTTAACTCAAGGTTAAGTCCTGGTGAACTCAAGGTTCTATTATAGTCCATTGCTGAGGGGGGAAACAGAATCTTGAAATGGCTGAGGGGGAACAGATCCAATCAAGAAGAAGAAGTCTATTGAAATTGCTGAGGGGGAAAAAGGTATTGAAGACGGGTACAGACAGTCCATGTTCTCAGCAGGATAAGTCAGTAGCAGCAGTGAGTGGGACCCACTGTTTCAGGACTGCTTTCTGGGGGAAACCAGTCTAGGTCCTGTAGGCACATCTGTAGGCAACACTCAGCAGGCATCCTGCTTCAGTCAGGCCAGCACCCCTGCATCAGAATTACAGGTGTCTCAGTCTCAGTCCTTGGTAGGGGGGCTTCAACCTCGGTGCCTCACGGTGGTAGTGGAGCAGAGGAAGGATTTTCCATGGGGGGGCTACCAAGTTGCCCCAGCAAGTTCATCTGGCCAAGAGGTGGGAAAATTCCTGGTCTATTGTCGTGAAGCAGGTGCAAGCATATAGGCTGGGTCGCCCTTTGGCAGGCCCTGCTAGAAGCAGTCACTGAAGACACAGCTGTGAACAATCACTTGGCAGGCCAGAATTCTGCTCAGGGGCCTCAGGATTTTTGGTGTTCATCCATTACTGGCAGGCCAGAATTCCCATCGGTGTCTTTAGGGTCCCAGTGTCTGTCCTGGGAATGGTCGTGAGGCAAATGAGGGGAACTTTAGACTGTCTTTCACATGTATCAGAAAATCTATTTCCTGAACTGGCCAAAAAGAATGCATAACATTTACAATTGAGGGGGAAAAAGAAAACCAAACTCAAACCGTTGGAGCAATATCATTCTAGAGAATGCCATGTCTCTATGAAAAATACAAAAAAATTTCTGTTTTCAAACGCACCCACAAATCACCATTTTGCATCTTTTTTGTTGTTGTTGTTGTTTGTTTTAAAGCTCTGGCACTTATCTGATTCCTTTTTGAGTTAGTTCAGCTCATTAATCTAGTAAGAAAGCTGCTAAAATTAAACGGAAAAACCTATGGGGAGCAGGATGCCACTTCAGCCATGTTGTAGGGAAGCATTAGGTCAGCCTTCTGTCTTGTAGAAATACGTCTGTCATATAGGAAAATCACTGCGTAGCACTATCTTATTTTGAACTTTCTCATTGCTACTGGGTTCCTGAATGATCAAGATGGTTTAAACCAAACAACAGCCAGCCCTCTAAGATACTCCCCAAACTATTGCAATGGAATAACTTGATCAGGTGAAGAGCTCACTATGCAAAAGCTGAATATGATGTCAAGAATGCTTTGTTGTGGATTACCATTGTTTGGGATCATTTATCCCTTACCCTCCCATGTAGGTATAGGAAAAAATGAAGAAACCACAAGGCTTTTACAGCTGTTCTTGTATTTTGGGATAGTAAGGACTTGGGTTGGTAAACAAAACTGTGGTGAGTTTTACTATTGACTTTATGGCTGTTTCACTTTGAATTAACTGCTTTGCATTTCAGCTTACCCATCAGTATAATGAGAAGAAGAATATCTTCCTTCCTGCCCAAAAGATGTTGAATTATGCCTGTGATGTCACGGACTTAAAGACGAAAACCATTGTGATTGAAAGGAAGTATTGGCATGCCACAAGGTAACTGGAGTGAGCTGTCTTTCCTCCTCAGCTTCACTGTGATAGTAGAATTTTAATTAGCAGTTCCAAAACTTTGTCTTAGCATAGTCTGGTGACATATCTCAGTAGAGCAGTGTCCTAGGGTGACTTTATGATGCTTGTATCCCCAGCCATCTGTTCTGTTAATGCTGGATATTCTATTCTCTGCCTTCAAGACTGCTTCTGAGAGCAAAGGTGGGGAGAAGAAGAAGTACGGAGTTTGTTATCACAGGCTGCACTCACCTTCTAAAAGCAACACTGCTCCACATTCTGTGCTGCACTGTGTTGTCTGGGCACTGATGGAGCAGAACAGAGTGTTCTTTGCTTTTCAGTTGGTTTAGCTGGCTGAGGCAGAGTTTTCCCTGGACTGTCTTTTTTTCTTTCCCTTTTCTTGGAACTGTTCAAACCTGCTCCAGACTGGGACCTGGAGAGCACTGAGAGCTTGCACTTTGTGGCCTATGGGGGCCTACTCTGGGCAGCAGCCTTTCCCAGTGCCGGAGGGATTGATAACAGAGCAAGCATCCACAGGAGAGACTTTCTGAATTTGTTGTCTCTTCAGAGCGGCGATTGAGTTTTGTCATCTGGTATTGTTCATTTTTTGTGCTGGGGGGTGCTTTCCCTGTTAAATAAACAGATTTTTTCCACTTCTCTCAGAGGAAATGTTTCCCAGACCAGTTGAGGGGAGGGGCCGTGTAGGTGGGCTTTCTGGGGGGGGGCCCCCTGAGACATGAACTTTAAAGAAATTTAGGGTTTTTAGAGGAGCTGAGGTTTTAGTCAGAGATAAGCCTTATTAGAGTTTATCAAAATAAATAGGTAGGCCTTGATGAAGTTAAGAGTTAGTAGTTAACTAATAATTGATTGCTTGTCAACATCATGTTTGCTTAGCTGGGTTTATCATGAAGAATACAGAAACTCATAAATAGCTTTTAGGAACATAAGACAATTGTAGGCCACCTCTGTTCTGAAACCAATTGAAGATGGGGAATGGGAGTTCTACCAATGGGTTCATTTGTCATATTTGCATTGAAAATGTAGAAAGTTCAGAACCAGGAAGACTTCATTTATTTCCTCATTTTGGAACCCCTCCCCATGAAAGGGACCACCGATTCATTTTGAGGAACAAACTACACGTGCTTAATAGCTTTTGAACTGATTACCATACGAAGTGAGGAATGATGGGATGTACCTAAATTATGAACATGTATTTGTCTTTTGGGTATTCAATACTTGTATAGATAAAAAGACTCTGTTATCACCTCTAAATCACAGCGTGTATTTGGGAGCTATCCCGCACGCTGCCCAGCGTTGCAATAAACATACACTTTCTAATTTTGAACTGTTAGGGAGCCTTTGTCCATCACAGTTGGATATCAGTACTAGATCAATATTTTTAATAAATCACCCCTTCTTGAGGATTGCTGCCAAATTTGCCCTCAACCAAGACAAGCAGGATCTGCGATTTAGAGAATGATGGAATCACTTTGGTTGGAAAAGACCTTTAAGAACATTGAGTCTAAATGTAATTAGCAAACACAACCATCAAGAAATGTTTTGCTGTCTGAAGAGAACATGGTTTATCTGGTAAGCTTTGCAAGTATTTGTGTCATCGCAAGCACGCATGTCCAATGCATTAGATGGGTATATAATAAGAAACCTGTGCAAATCAACAGAATGATTCTCAGGGTAGGATATTGGCATGTTTCATCCTTCTTCCCGACTTCTTCCAATGAATTACTTTTACAAAGTAAGGATTGGAATTGTTACTCTTTTGACGGTTCTTGTTGTATTACTGACATTTTTGGCATAGGAATGCCAAATAGGTTAATTCACCTAGTTTTTCAGATAAAGACCAAGATTGAGTGTTGCTTAAGCTGGAGGCAGAAATATTTAAATCTTCCAGCCTCCTTCTTAGTTCCTAATTTCTCTTACAATATCAGTGCACAATCTTGTCCCTTAAGGTCCAGCTAGCTCAGTTTATACCAACAGGGTGACTTTAGTAGGGCTCACGTCATGCTGCACACAGAAGCCCTCAGGGTGCACCTCTAGCAGACAGTAATTCATGCACTTGGACCATCCCAGTGCTGACTTTGGATCACCAGAAGAGTAGAACTAGAGAGATTTGATGGAGAGCTCTCTGGAGGAAGTGGCCTGAAGAAGACAGCAGAAATCCCATCTGTGTGTTTGTACAAATAACGTGAATACCATTTACAGGAAAAGATCTTCAAATCGATCTAGCTTTTTCTGCAGATTATTTGTCAACTATATGCATTACATGGACAGTTCCACTGAGCATCTGAAATACAGCTGCGTTTAAGTGGATTGATTCAGGGTTGGAAAGCAGTGAAATAAAGCTTTTCAGGAATAGCTGACATCCAAGTCCCGCAGAAATTTACCTATTTTTAATGTCCAGATGCTTTTTAAAATAATGGGTGACCATTTAGCTACCTAATAGCTTTAATCAGAAATACCAAGAAAATTTTAAACTCCCATCTTTTATAGCTTGAATATTTTTCTTTGTTTATTTCCTGGTTTCCAATTCAGGTCTACAAATCGTATGATTAGGTAATGAGAACTCATGCTGTATAAAAATATTTCCTGCTATACTTCCAAGTCAAGGCCATGTTTTTCCCGGAACTGTTTAAAAAAATAAAATTCTATCTGGATTCTCTCTAGCCCACACTCATCATTATCTAAAATCATTTAAATATTGTATTTTGACTTTACATGGTGCAATTATATTCAGAAATCCAAGGCTCTATTGTTAGATTGTTTGTATGGTTTTCTGGCAATTCTAACTTCCCACAACCACTCTTGGCAGCTATATATTTTTGCAGCAAGGCATCACAGGGGTCTGTGAGAAGTTTGAATGTGAAGCAGAGCTAACATTAAAATACACGGGACATACTCGAAATATTTCACTTCAGAAAGTTACAGTTTGCTTAGATGGAATGAAATATGAAATAAATGAACCTCACACAACATTTCTAAATCTTGGAAATCTACTACCTGAACTTTGAGTCAGTTTGCAGGACAGGACTCTGTAGAAATGCAAATGTGAAGTCCAAGGAATAGAGCAGAAGGTGTATTGGGCAGGGGTACAGAAGATTGCTCTGAAGGGTGATGTAAGCAAGATTGCATCCTATCAAGATAGCAGCTGCTTCTGCTGGTGCCAACATAGAGAATTTGCGCCACCAGCCTAGTTTTCTGGGGACATTTGACCTGTACACTCTTCAGGGCTTGTAGATGTGAATGAATCTGTCCTTTGATCTGTTTTTTTCTTTTCAATGTCTATGACCTGACTTGCTACTGTGTACTGTACTGTATCGTTTTATAAACAGACATGTTTCATCTGTTTGAAAGCTGTAGTTGAAAGTGAGCTTGCAATCATGAGTTGGCTGTCAAAAGAATTAATTTTCTGCTTTAAGCAAAATATCAGTAGAAACAGTCCATCCACTCCTATGATACAGATTCCTTTTGAATTTACAGGGTAATTTGCATCAGTGAGTATCATGCATGTGCAATAAATACACCTTGCTTGGTTTCTAATGATGATAATAGTCCTCTTTGTATTACTCTAAGGATTGAACTCACCATCATTATTTTCCTGTTCTCATTGAAGTGTAAAGGAAAAATAGTTTTGCATTAACCAAGGAGTAAAATGCATGGATTTAGCATCATTCTTGCAAGTAGTCCTCGATTCTGAAAATACCTCTCAGAAGCTGCATCAAATGGGAAAGCTAGACAGATGGCAGAATGCAGAACCTGCCATTTAGGATCAGGTACAAAATAACACCCAAGAAATTCTTCATGGATGCTGCATAAGTACAAAGATGCCGTTATTTAAAAGAGAAAAATAGTCAATGTGAAACGTGTTTGATGAATAAAAAGCTATGCTAATCAAGAGACCACAGTGCCAAGTGTGCTACAAGGCTTTTTTGTAATTCACATCATTCCCAGCATGAAAAAATACTATTTTTATTGTAGATTGCTTAAGAGTGCACAACAGTTTGGAAAAAAGTGCTTTGCTTTTTCTATTCATAGGAACTGTGTATCATGGTAAGAGATACTGTAGACAGGTTTTGGAAAACAATGTTATTTTGAAGATTCATTCTATTCAGAAATACTTCACATGAAAAAATTTGATCTGCTCTCCATCCTGAAGACTCTTAAAGGAAAATGTCTTTGTTGCATTCTCTTCACACTAGTTCAGGAGCTCAGTCTTACCTGCATTCTAATGCTTTTTGATGTTCCTGATGGCATGGCTTAGACATCCTTGTCTCCATTACCATCATGATTTCCAGATCAAGTGATGAGAATTTTTCTTCAGGACTGGTGAAGTTAAGTGTCATAACATTTTTGTCAAGTCAGTTTGAAGGGGTTTTTTTGCCAAAGGAATCTCTTCCTTCCTAATGAAAACCATTGGCAATAGCAAACCTACTCAGTTTTTCAGGAAGTCAAATAATACATCTCCACTGTACAAGGTCCTCCCTTTGTTTTTTTTTCACCAGAAGAAAACTGCTGTTTTCTTCTTCTTCTATCACCTTAGACTTACTTTCTTCCAAAATCTTTTTAAACCTTTAGATTTCTCTTTATAGCTAATTACTTTCACAGTGGGCTATAGCATATGTATTTGAAAAGACCATTTGTACATATCCAAATGGCTTACTTCTATTCTATTAAGAAATGGCTGTACTTCTATTAAGGAAACATAAAGGTGCAGTAATATTTTTTCTTCTACAAAATTTAAAAAACCCCAACTATTAAAAATGATACCAGCAAATGATGTCTGTAAGACTGAGGCAGGAGGCTTTTTCCAGAACAATGTGCAGTTCTTCCCAATTCTATTTTTCCCTCCGATTACTTTGTACAAAAATAGTTTTACACAGTCTTCTAATAGTGGCATGTTACTAGTGGGGTAGAGTATTGCCCTGCCAGCATTGGAATTGACTCGACTGTAGTTGTGTTCAAATCTGCTGATGAGACAAGGTTTTTTTGCTGAACGCACTTCAGCAAGCAAGAGAGCTTCTTCGTCTTAAGATGCTATGAGTCCCAGAAGAAGATGAATGAGGTGATGACATGCCTTGTGTTCTGAAGAGAGATCAAAACTTATTGCTGGGGTCACCCCCCCTCTTGGTACAGAAAGCGCACAGAGGGCTTTGAAGCAGCACTTTCACCCTCTTTGCATTCACTAGTAAATTGGAGACAGAGCTTGCCCCAAGGTTTGGGCAAAAATACTCTTTTGATGCAACTCTTCACCAGACAAAATCTCTGGGAAAATTTGCAGTGGCAGAAAGCAAGCCCTTCCTGGGAAATCTACTGAAACGGTTCAGAAGTTATTCCCATTCCCTGTTGCTAACCTCTGCTGTCTAGCTGTCCCATATGTTTGGGACCATGTTGAAATCATTCTAAACAATGGACTGACGCTGCACTGTTGAGTAAACATAGGTCTTTTCCATAGGTGTCAGGGAAAAATATTTCTGTTGGTAAAAATGATAGAAAACAATACCAGCATGGGAGAAAAACAAGTACATCAATAGAATGAAGATGCCCAGAATTCTCCTTTTGAAGTTACACACAGTCAATATTTTCTAAAGAAGGTTGTGAAACTTAATAAGGAGTACAGTCCACGTGACTGGTGCACAAGTTCATGTTTCCAACTTACAAAATACATATTATTAAAAGAAAAATGTTCTGCCTTGTAGAAAAGTAACCCATTAAGAATTTGATCAAAGATAGGATTAGATCAAGTATTCCTACAAGACAGTAGTAGTACTAGGAAAAGCCTTTTGGTGTCTATTTAACTACAGGAAACTTGAGAAAGCAGAAGAGTGTCCTTCCCTGCTGCAAGCTGTACTTCCTAGTTGCTAGTGCTGCTTCAACATTGTCTAAAGAAAACTTGCCAAAATAAGACTATTGTATACACGCAACTGTAACTATCCATTCCGCTCCAGCTCATTTTAACTAGCAAGTATGAGTCACACACTCTAATGGAATATTCTAATGCATAGATAGAGTATACCTTCACTAATAAATGGGGACTCTGGAAAAAGGACCAAATGCAGATGAATTTCAGGGAAGGAAATTATTGGAGTGCTAACTGCAGTCCCTCGACTTCACAAGAAATGATGCCTGGTAATCCCAACCAGAAACATATAGAAATCCATTTTCAAATGGGTTGCATCTATGGTCCTCTGTTCTTCCTATATGAAGAAACTGGTTTGAATCAATCTTCAAAATAGTATGCCTAAAGACCTTAGAAGCCTCCAATTCTTTTCTTTTTTTTTTTTTTTCCAGAAGCAACTGTCTCAAAACCTTTTTAAAGCTGACATTTTCCCTTAAGATGCCATATTTTAAAAGAGCACCTTGTCATTTAACAGGGTATTCCAAACATCATTTACAAGTTTAGACTGAAAGTAACACTTTTCCTAGTAATCTTTCCTTTTTTGCAGCTCAGTGCTAACATAGGCAGCAAAGAAGAGAACAGACCACAGCTCTTCCTGGAACATCTTGAACAAATGCCCTTGCCTATGTTCTAATCATTCACTTCACCAAAAGACCTAATGATGAAGAAAAGGTTGTGAAAGCATTACTAGTAGTGCTACATGGCAATGTACGGGTGTGATTTCTCAAGTAGAATTTGTATCACATAGATGATACTTGGCAAACAGCAAATGAAGGGGTTTTCTTCAGCTCTCAGACGGATGTTACATGTCAGTAATTTAATAAAAAGATAACAAGAAGAAGGTTATTTTTTAACATGTGAATTTAATTACACCCCTGCCATGGACATCTGAATCTTATGAATAGACAGTGTCTGATTTAGAAAAAAATAAAGAATTATCACAGTTTAAAGAAACATAGGATCATAAACCCTTTGCTGATGGAACGTAGCCTATTCATTGGTTGAAATGAAGCAGGTAGACAGGACATATGAAATATTGTTTTGTGGATCAAACATTTATTTTCGAAAGTGATGCTGACAGATAGTGAACTCACCAACTTAGATATTGCACGGTAGATAAGGGTACATAACTTGCTCCATCAAGTAATCCCTTGGAACCATCATCCAAGGGGATTTTCCCCTGCATCTGTGAAAATATGCCTACCTTTTTCACAATACTTCTGCAGCAGCATTCTTAGGCCTGATCAGCTGCTATGGAGAGTGAATTATCGGCAGCAAGGTGACTGGCCAGGGGAATTTGCTTCAATGGATTTTGATCTCCCGGATATTTTGCAGACCTGCTTCAGCCCTGCTTGTCAAAGACAGCCTTTAAAGGGTGCCAAACAATTGTTAGTCTGTACTGGGCCATATGCTCTTTATTCTCTCCCTCAACTTCTCCATCGCCTCTCATCTGTTTCCCATGAGCTATGTTCAAGGTCCACAGGCTACTTTTCACAGAATCTTCAGGCCTGATGCAGTAAGAATGATGACTAGAACACAGCTGGGATCAATTTTCCAGTTTGCATAAAATGCATTCTGCACACAAATCCAATGAGAAGGTGTTCCCCCTATGCCCAGAAAAACCTTCACTAGTACTAGTGTTCTACGTAAACTGCAACTTAGTCTGAAAGAAAAGCTTTTTTCTGAGAGTGTCTAAGAGCTTTGTATGAAGCACAGATATTTGATATATGCAATTTTGAATACCAGAGGAAAAAGAAAACCGCACAAAGCTTTTAATGGTACTGGTTTTAGTTTTAAATTCCATGCACCTTTTCAAAAAGTGTCAGCTCAAACGCCCATCAACATATTTTAGTCATCTGTAAGTCAGTATTCATATAAAATGTGATTCAAATCAAAAGAATTTCAAACCTTTCCTCAAAGTTTATATGCCTAGATTTAATACTTCTGACACATATTAGATGAAAGGAAGACATTTTTTACTGTGGGGGTGCTGGAACACTGGAACAGGTTGCCCAGAGAAGTAGTGGGTGTCCCATCCCTGAAAGTATTCAAGGTCAGGTTGGATGGGGCTTTGAGCAGCAACACTGGAGACTCTTGATGGTAGAGAAACAAAGTTGGAATCTAGAAGAAACTCAGATTGAAGTATAGGAGCACGTTTTCCCTCAGCTCTTGGGGTAAAATCAAAGTGTTACAAAATTACCTTGATCTGTGATTTTCACTACTGTAACAGGTTAATGAAAACTATGCAGAAGATAGCAAATTTTAAAAGAGAGAAGAATTACAGCATAAAATACATGGGATGGGTTTCTACACGGGACAAAATCTCTGTATTTCAACACTTCCTCATGTTAGGATTTCATGAAGTGCCAAAGAAGGCGGCAAAATATCATTCAGGACATTATTTACTGGAGCTCAGCCTGGCCTTTAGTAGGAATTGGGTTTGAACATAATGTAGATATACCACACACTTTCCCTTCACTGAAAAATTACTGTTTACAATGAATAAGCAATGAGGATATGAAATTGACTGAAAGCATCTTAAAAAGGTAAAGTATTTCATTGTAAATGATCTGTGATCCAAATAGTTCTTCCACCTTAGTGAGGGACAAAAGAATTCTTCCATATCATGATGGTTTAAAATTGTATAAACCAATGTTTTCTTCTGAAAGGATATTATCTATTTTTTTCTATTTCTAGAAGAAAATATTCCTAGACATACAACACATGAGAACAAAGTAATTGTAAAGAAACAAATAATATGAAAATATTCCCTACATATAATTAAATGAAAAGCTGTGTTTTAAATAGGAAGTAGATATTAAACAGAATTTTTACACCAGATATTTGAATTGTTGCACCAGCTATTTTGCCCCCAAAGAGAGGTATTTAGCATTTCGGTCTTTTCCAAGGTGTTCATCATCTGCTATGCTGACCTCTGTGTGGGCCTAGGTGTGTGTGGAAGGGGGGCATGTGAAGGGGAGTGTGTATGTTTGCTTAACACTTGTTGTGGCAGCTTCATGCCTCAGCTCCATCATTTCTTTTAGAAACTTCACCGAGAGTGGATATGAAGTTTAATATCAACAAGAGATCAATTCCCAAATCATCCATTTTACCCTACCTTATAAATCATATGCTTTGTTGCATATTTTATCAAATAGACTTTCAAGCCACATGGAGAAATGAGAATGTGGAGAATCCCTCCAATGTCTTGCAACTTTTATGCAAATAGAGTTTCAAGAAAGGATAATTTCTTTTAAAATACATCTGGGACAGGCATGATGGTGGTGTCAAGCTGTTGGGGTTTTTGTTGCTGGGAGAAGTTGTACAAAAGGATTGGTCTTTACATTGACTAGTGACTGAATCAAGTGCATGAATCCATTGGAAATTCAACTGGGGGTTCCTTTTTCTAGCAGATTACTTCTAGAACGAGCTTGCAGACTGAAGCTGACTCTTTTGCTCTCTTTTTGTTTCTTACCTATTTTCTTGGCTTCTTTACCACTATCTACACAATTTTGGAACTTTTTTCCCAACTAAAATTGTTTCATAGTCTGATAATTAGGATACATTTTTTACAAGGAATTTTTAAAAATCTTTGCTTGAGTTAAGAAGGTTAAGGACTAAGGTCTTTTTCTTACCTCATCAATATTGCGATGGAATTGATAAATAAAGACTAACTCTTTCTTTTTATTTTCAACCCAAGTAGATAGTTCCCATACATTAATACATTTTGTGGACCAATATTTGCCATTCTGATGTAAGTTGTCCCTTCTTAACAATATACATTCTGTGACTATGTTGACAACACTCTTGGTGAAGATCCTAATTGGTCTTAAACACACATAGGGAGAAATTTGCTCAGCCAGTGTCAGTCTTAAGCATGCCTATCAGAAGATCTTTCTATAGCTGGGGAATTTTCCCGTGAAAGGGATTCAGTTATGGAAGAGACACTTATCCCAGAGTTTTGCATTCTTCTTGAGCACTACTTAAGGAACTTAGATCCCATGTCCATTTGGATCTCTCTCTGCACAGATCTTTGTCATGCCACTGCTTGAAATGCATCTCTAAGAGAATTCATTAGCACAGAATGAACGAGAGTGGAAGGCGTCAGTGGGGCTCACCAGGTCCAACCCCCCTGCTTAAACCAGGATACCTAGAGCCTCTTGCCCAGGATTATATCTGGGTGTACTTTTAATGTCTTCAAAGATCCAGGCTCCACAATCTTTCTGGGCAGTCTGTGCCGTGGTTCAGTCGCCCTCACAGTAAAAAATCATTTGCTGATGTGCAGAGCCAATCTCCTGTATTTCAGTGTGTGCCTACTGCCTCTTGTCTTTTCACTGAGCATCCTTGAAAAGACACTGGTTCCCTCCTCTTTGCACACTTCTGGGATGTATGTGTGCTGCCACCTAGATAAATGTCAAAAACCTTCCTGAAGCCCAGGCAGACAATATTCCCTTCATCTACCGGGCAAGTTGATTCATCAGAGGAGTTTAAAAAGTTGTTCAGCATCAAGTTCCCCTGGTAAATCCATGCTGACTAGGTTATTTTGTCCTCCTTCATGTGCCTGGCAATGCTTTCCAGCAATAGCTGCTCCATCAACTTCCTGGGGATAAAAATGACGCTGGCTGGCTGGCTTGTACTTTTCCAAGTCCTCCTAGTTGCCTTTTTCCAAGATGGGTGACATTTGCTTTCATCCAGTCTTTGGGCACTTTCCTCAGTCACTATGATCCATCAAACATCATTAGGAGTGGCCTCAGAATAACATCTGCTAACACCCTTGAGACCTGTGGCTGCATCTCAACAGGGCCCGTGGACTTCATAGAATACGTACCAATTCAGTGACTATGCCCATAAAAGTTTGCAAGGGATAACAGAACATATTAACAGCTACCTGAAGAGTGAGTGAAAAACTATGGAAGCAATCCAAAAGGACAAAGACTTGAGTTCCCTTTTCAGACAAAGCATCCTATCATGGAGCTGAGCAGCTTTAGATCTAGGGAAGCTTCCCTTCTGAAAGGATGCAGAAGACATTCTTTTACCCGTATCCACTAATAAAATGTATTGACCATTCACTTGCAATACAAAAAAAAACTAAATTCTTTCCAAAATTGTTGCCGCCTAACTAGACAATCATGTACTGGCTGGGTATTCCCCTAACAGATGACAGCACCTGCTTGATGCCTCTTATGCCTACAGACTATTTGAATTAGGTCATTTGAGTGGGGATTACCGGTCTGGGAACTTTCTTTCTGATGAATTTGGAATATTTACTGAAGCAAGGACCTGAAGATGAAAACTTCATTTCCCATCAGTGCACTTTAACATCCACGGCTGTAATGCCATTGTTTCTCACCAACTGAGTCAAGAATTTATGACTACAAAGTGAATCAGCTCCAAAAGGCAAGATAAAGGCTGGAAAACATTCTCTCTTGGTAAAGCAAATGAAGTGACTAAATTCTAATCACTCGCTGGCCTAAAGCTTCAAGGAGGGGGAGGTGGACCAGGTTTCCTTCCACTGCCGTTCTCTTTGTCACCTCAGTGTTTTATAGGGGTATGCAGACATTCAAAAAGAGAGCTTTGCTGAATTCATAAAATTCAGTCTTAAAAAATAACTTGAGAGCAGCTGAAATGAAAAGAACAAATAAAATGCAATTAATTCCACGGAAGCTTGAAATGATTATTTCTTCATTTTGCATTTGAGGATGTATATTGGGTGAGTTTGTCTTGTAGTGTTCTACAGGTTTTCTAACTGGCACACCTTTCTTTATGAATGGACTGTCCTTTCCTAAATACTCTCATATGGAGGAACATGCTTCTGATAAGAAGAGCACTAGGGTGTCTTTACTTGACCTTTTATTTTTACTGATGTTTGCTCCTTGGAAATGAATGGGGTTTTTCAATTGAAATGTCTTACTATTGTTCCCACAGGATAAGCCACAGACTCTTCTGCTCAGAGCTGTCACTAGTCAGCTATTCTCCTATCTGCCTTGAAGTAGTTGAATGTTCTGGTCTCAAAGTAGCACCTTCTATGTAGCCATGCTCTTAGCTGCCAGTGTCATCTTGAATCCAAACACCCTCCCGCAAGGGACCGCTGGTTCTGTAGTCAACTAAGGGGAAAAAAACGGTCCATCCATGCTTCCTGATTTAAAATATAAAGGTATATAAAGGTATGGTGTCCCTAAACGATTCTCTGCAGTTGAACACTACTTATCTTTGCCGTGTTTCTTCAACTCACTTGCAAGTCATTCATGCGCTACCTTATTGCGAGAATTGCTTGGTTTGAAGATGATTTAAAAGGGTAGGAGAATACTTTTGTGCCTCTGCTAGAAGGATGCTTTTCAAATCCACACAAGCTTCCTGCAAATGCAAAAGCATTCATCCTGTATTGTCCTAGGCTACAATATAAAAATGTTTTCTGCTCCCAACCTCAAGAGCTGCTGAAACCGGGAGGGGCATCGTTTTTTCCTTATCTCCTTATCTCTTAACGGGGCCATCCATGTCTTGCCACATGATTCAGAGATGACTCCCTCCAGGAGCCATTTCTGTTTAAAGGCTAATCAAGGAACCACCGCATGACTCAGAACCATTTGAGCCCATTGCAAGATGCTCTGCCCAGGGGGCAGGAGCTAAGCATCCCCAGCTGGATATAATCTGAGTTTTGGGACACCACAAGCAGTCTTTCCACTGGCTTCCTAGAGGAATGGCCACCCTCACCCACTGGGTCTTCAGAGGATAAGAGCTACCAGATGGTTTCTACAGGATCACTACTTCAACAAGACCATTTCATCCGGACTGCTAGCACCACCCTAACTAGCAGGGTGACAGGTTGTATTCTGTCCGTGGTTTTTCTTTTGTATCATTGCATGTATTTGGTTTTTCCCCTTTTCCTAATAAATTGTATTTCTGACTTGGAGTCTTGCTGCCATGCTGGATTTCTTCAGACCGACTAGCTCCTGACACCAACAGCCAGAGTGGGCTGCCCCCAGAAAGCTGTCAAATCCAGGGTGCAGCTGTAGGGCACAGCTGCTCTATGGCACAGGTGGACTGCATTGGGGATAGGACTGCGCCGAGGGCAGGGACAAGGAACAGGGAGAGGTCTTCTGTATGTTTTCCAAAGGAGTTTCTTCCCTGGAGGGTCAGGGACACAAAGACACTGAGCCAAATGCATACATCAACTTAGAAATGGGGAGAGGTCCCAGAGGAGGATACAATCTTGAACACACTGGGAGCAACTGGGGCTGGACCACAAGGCGGGGAATACAATGTTTAAACCAATAGGGGACTACAGGGGAGGAGAATAACTCTAACAAACCAATGGGGTTTTGAAGAGTATAAAATTGATAGGGAAGTTTCTAGAGAAAGGGGCAGGCTTGGGGAGGGATTGACATTCAGTGGGAGGAGGAAAAGGGAAGAAAAGGGCAGGTCTTTGGGGAGATGGACAACTAGGGCAAAAACTAACAACACGGGGGGAAAGGAACAATCCCTTAATAATAAAATATGCTCCAACAGCACAAAACAGGAAGTATTATCAAACTGACTACTCAAACTGCATTACAATCAAAAACACACACTGCAACAGCGACAGCATCTCTTGCTGGTTTTGCTTTCAAACCAGAAGAGGTGCCAACCAAAAAATTAGCAAACTTAAAAGTTAACTGGCCGCAGTTTTGATTTCCTTCTGAAATATATTACTGCTTGTCTAATTGGCTTAGCAGCATGTCTGTTCTTAGTGCCAAGCAGGGATTCACTTTGCCAGGCATGGAGGAAGCTTCTAGGAGCTTTTCACAAAAGATTCACTTCTGTGGCTGGCTTCTTCCCTCCCCACCAAAAACCAAGCCATGCAAAACCAACACCTTAACTAATCCCTAGTACTTAGTACGCATCCAATAATTCCTTTTAAACTATACTTTACATTTTTTACCAAATGCCCTGAAAAGAAATGGATCCATAATATTGATCAAAATAGTTCCAGTTCAATAGAAATACTGGGTCATGCAACTCTGGTTTACATCACTATTTTTTGTACAATCAACAGGAGCTTTTTTCGCCTCTAAAGAAATGTTTCCCGATGGTTTGGATCAGAAGATCCAGTATTGCCATCGTGAGATTTTTGTTTTGAAGGCCATAGGCTGTGCTCAGTGTTTTGGGTATATTCTTTGTTGTGCCTTGCATGTATTTTGGATAGAAAGCCAGTAGAGATGATGTCCTTGCTGCAGTAGCCATGCTAAATAAGGCAGAGCGTCTGGCTGATGTACTGGAGCTGTAGACTATCCACCAGTCGCCCAGGGCGGTGAGGATCTCTAAAGGAATATAATATTGGCTATGCTCTGGAAGTTTTACAGAGAGAAAGAGCCTCATCGCTCTAATGATTTGTCTCCTGGAGTTCCGAAGAATATGTTGTAAAGAAGAAGGCTGCTGTCTTTCGCAACAATCTTCCGTGCATTCAAGAGGATAATTTAACTTCTTGTCTGAGAATGAAAGAAATATTAGTAGTAATGAGTTCTTTTTTCTCTGTCGGTGCATCACTGATTGAGTTTGGGTAGGTTACATTTTATTTCTTTTTTTTCTTTAAATATTACATCGTAAGGTGTTCCAAATTCCCAGATTCTGCTTCACTTTATTTTGTAGGCCAGACTGGTTCCTCTTCTCTCGGCTCTATTATTGCAGACCATATCTGAATGAATTTTTTTTTTTTTTCATTTTGAACATTATTAGATTTAAACTGTATGAACAGAACACTTTATTTATCATTATTTTACCAGTTTGGAAGGAAATAGAGAATTTTTAAGAAAATGACGCAACTCCACTTGTGGTTTTCAATGGAAGAGAAGAATAACAATGTCCTACATTCACAGCATTGTTTGCAGTCATATTGCAGCTAGTTTCCAGCAACTTAGGTCAGGTTCTGGAAGCAGGCACCCATGATAGGATAGAAGTCTAAGCAGTTTCATTTTGGCGGCTTTTCTTGAACAATAGCTAATATGTCTCAACGTTGTGCTGAATCTTGTTGTACAGACGCTTCTTTTGAGGTCTGACCTCCTTGCTGGACTACTGTATCTCAGAATCAGCTACAGTAAACCTGTGTTTCCTTATAGCTTTAAGAATTTGGTTCTAATCTATAAAAGCAAGAAAAGGTTGCCATATTAATACAAGAGAAAGAAAATGTTAGGAAAGCAGTTAATGGCATGGGGGTTTTTCCTACAAATTGGAGCAGAGATTTAGTTGTTTGATGGGGTTTTTTTTTGCTTCTCAATGGAATTTTAGAAGTGGTTGGGAAAGAAAGTGTGGATTTTTCAGGTTTGCCTTGAAAGAAGAATAACAGGGGAAACTGTTGAAAAGAATTAATCCAGAACTCTATGCCTTTCATACAGAGTTTCAGAAGTGAAAAGCAGGAAGAGACAGTCCAGACAAGATGATTGAATAGAATGAATTCAAAATAGCTTTCTTTTCCCTCTGAATTCCAGCTCTAAACCTTACTAATATTAAGGTATTAATAGGAAATACATCTGTCCTAGGGTGACGTTATGATGCTTGTATCCCCATTCATGTGTTCTGTGAATGTTGGATATTATGTTCTGTACCTTTAAGACTGGCTCTGAAGAGGGAATGTTTTGTTTTGGTTTTCTTATCAGCCTGGCGGGACACAGAGACTGCAGCTTTTGCTTTTGCTGCTTTTGCTTTTCGCTTTGCTCTCTCTCACTCTTGCTTGCTTCGCTTCTGCTTGCTTTTGCTCATTAGCTAGTTTAGCTAAACTGTCCAAATTTCTTCCTGGACCACTTCTCCTTTCCTTTTACTGACCATTTTGAACCTGCTCCGGACTGGGACCTGGGAAACACCGAGAGTTTGCACCTTGTGGCCTGCAGCAGCTGGCCCAGCGCCGGAGGGACTGAGAAGAGAGTGAGCACCCCCCCAAGAGAGACTTTCTGAATTTGTCATCTTTTTCAGAGCGGTGTCATCTGGAATTGTTCCTTTTGCGTGCTGGGGGGTGCTGTGCCTATTAAATAAACAGGTTCGTTCCACTTCTCTCTGAGGAATCCTTCCCGAACCAGTTGCGGGGAGGGGCCCTAATTTGGAAATTCTCCTCCAAATTTGCCCTAAACCAGGACAACATCGCAATCTCTAAGATTTAAAAATGGATGATGAAGTTTTATATCCAGTAAAGTGTAAGGCTTCACATTTTAATCTGATTTGCATTTTGGTGAAAGCCGGGCATCCTTTGCAATTTACCAGATAACAAGGGATTTAGAACAGTAAGTATGCAAGTAATCTTTTGGACCCTTCATCTCCCTTCTTATGACAATGAATACATTTATTAAGCTTGTTGTCCTGGCATGTTTTTATTCCATCAGGGGATTTGATCATACAAATGTCTAGTCATTCTTTCCTTGTTTTCAACCACTCTAAGAGCATTCATCAGAACTATTCAGTAGTTCTTGATCTGCAACAGTGACGAGCACTAGACTGGTAAGAGTCAGTGGGCATCAGCAGATCCCCTATGACAGCACGTGGCAGGCTGTTCTGGCAGGACTGAAGTTTGAGGGGCTCGAATTCTGTGAAATAGAACATTCGAGGGATGGGAAACATGGAAACAGATTCTGAGCTTTCAACCCACCACATGAGCAAGTAATAAGGCAGGTAATTTTCTGTGGAAATTTCTTTAGCCCCAGTGTTGTGGATGATGATTACTCTTCCTACCTCCTTTGGCCAGCTACCAGCTTTCCCCTCCATTACTCTGCTTCTGGACAGAAAACCAGAAGAAGGGATTTTTGACCAAAACACCTATCAGGACCTTAGAGTGTTTTTTGCTCCAAAATGTTTCAAGGCAGATAGGGAAACAATTCCATTTTCGAGAGTGTGTTGAGAAGACAAGGTTGAAAGTTAAAAACCATGGGTTCTGTTTCTATATATGTTACTGATTGTGCTTATTATCTTAGTCATGTAATATATATATATATATATATATATATATTTGGTAGGGTTTGTTCTTTTTTATTTTTCTTGGCGTTTTTTTCCTTTTTTTTTTTTGATGCATCCTTGAGATAAAAGGCCAAAAGTACAGAAAAGTTCTGTACGGTTAAAATACTTTTGAGATGCCTCATGCTGAAAAACTTGTAGCTACTGCTAAGGCCCATTGGCCAATTCCTGCTTCATTTCTGAGAAGCTATAAAATTCCCATCTGTATTTTAGTTCTAACAATTTGTTGTTATGGTGGAGATGCAACTTAAGAACAACCATTTTTGAATCTGTAGGGATGTATTTACCATTTTGTAGCTGCCTTTTCAGTTTCTGAGCCACTATTGAAAAAAAGGAGAAGTATCTACACTGTTTTCAACCTGTAGACCATCCACTACTGTCCACATGCTCAGATTCAAAGGCAAACAAGCCTGTCTGGCCTCATTGGGAGGAATTCTTTGCATTCAAAAGACTAGACTAGTATTTGATTTCCACCAGCAGAGTCCATTGGGCAGCTCCTGTCACCTGCATTTCAATATTTAATCCTCCTCTAGGTTTACTGTGCAAAGCTCTTTCAGAATGATGGTGGGCCCACTGTCTCACCAGCTGTGACGTTTGCAGCGAGTCTCCCACGGAAAGGAGCTGTAAAAAAGGCAAGCCAGGGCAGTGATTTCTGGTTCTCAATACCCACAAATCAAAGCTATTTAGTCTAATTTAAGGCTGAAAAAGAATTCAAAATGCCTTCAAAGGATTCAAAAAATCATCAGACAATACTGCAGTTCAGTATTCAGGACAAGAGCATATCCCACAGTGTGGTGGTTTGACAGGAAATGTGTTTTCTGGGATGCTGTGGTGAGGCCAATGGATGTTCAGATTTTAATATTGGCACCTAAGGTGGCCATTGGGACATTGGATGCGCCTCTGAGAACACGGGGTTAAAAGCAGGGCTCTCCCCTGGGAGGCTCTCTTGGGTTCCGGTCAGGGAAAGGTTCAGATCTCCCCTGCCTGGCTGCGGGCTGGGCGGGGCAGGGGAAGCCACCCGGCCCGGTGAAGTAGGCTGGGTCCCTGGCCAGAAGGGAGGTGAAGGCCCCTGCAGGATGGAAGGGTGGAGGAGCACTGAGAGGCATCGGGCAGCCCCCCCCCCCCGCCCCCCCAGGAGAGATAGAGAGAGAGCTGGTGCCTGTTCTTGGCCGGCCGAGAAGGAGAAGAGGGGAGTGCAAGAAGGTGCCTGGCAGGGCAGCCATGGGAGTTCTGGACAGACAGAGCCTCAGATTTTTAACCCTTTTCTTGGATGATGGAAAAATGCTAATCCTCCTGGAGTTGAATGAGAAGAGAGATATAGAGGAGATAAGAGGAAATGGGCCACGAGAGAAATAGAGAAGAAGGCAGGTGGAAGAGATGATGGAGTAGCTTATGCTGGACTCTTTGTGTGTAGCCATGGACAGAGCCATGTTTCCTTGTGATACAGGGACTGCATTCTAGGGAGAGGCAATGCCTCAGGACCAAGAGGGTTCGGTGTGGGTACCCCTCGGCCCCAGGGGGTGAAAAATATGGGGGGGACAGATGTCCCAAAGTTGAGACTGTGCCTTTTTGCAGTGGGACGAAGCATCCTTAAAAGTCGACCCTAGAAGCAGCTCTGGTCTGTGTTCAGTGGTGAGAGCAGTGGACATGAAAGGAAGAGGTCACCATTGGCACAAGAAAGACTTCTTCTCCTCTTGATGAACTGAGGATTGAGTATTCTGAAGGGTGGTGCTGGACCAAGAGTCGATGATTTGGGGATGTATTGTATTGGGAATTTGGGGAGGAGGAGGAGGAGATGTATTTGTGAAGTTTTCATTTTCCTTGTGTGTTTCTTTTTTTTTTTTCTTTTCCTTTCCCTTGTAGTTTAGTTAATAATTATTTTTTTTTCCCTAAGTGGGAGCCTGCTTTGCTTATTCCTGGTCACATCTCACAGCAGAAACCAGGGAGAGAGTATACTCATGGGGGCACTGGCATTGTCCCAGTGTCAAGCCATGACACCCAGGCTGAGAGAATGAGGGCTGTTTAGCCTGGTGAAGAGAAGGTTGCATGGAGACCTCACAACACCTTCCAATATCTGAAGGGAAGCAGGAGAGGGACTCTTCATTAGCAACTCTGGAGACAGGACAATGGGCAATGGCTTCAAAATGAAAGAGGGCAGGTTGAAATTAGATACTCGGAAGAAATTCTTCCCTGTGAGGGTGGTGAAGCACTGGCACAGAGAGCCTGGAGAAGTTATGGACACCCCAACCTGGTGTTCAAGGGCAGGCTGGATGGGGCTCTGAGCAACCTGAGCAAGTAAAAGGTGTCCCCGCCCATGTCAGAGAACTAGATGGCCTTTAAGGTCTTTGTCTACCCCGGCCATTCTATGATCCTGTGATTCTGCTGTGGTAGCGTTCAGGATGGAGCGTGTTCTGCATGTTGGCCATTTCCAATACACCATTGGTTCCAGGTGCCTTACACTAGCTTGCTCCCTGAAAATTCTGTCAGAATGAAGAACATCTCTCTATATATTAGACACATAATAAATGAAGAAATGGGTTTGCACATTTGTCCACTAAGTTGTGGATGAGATTGCTGTGAAGTTTCATTTGGTTTTCTTGTTTGCTCATGAGGCTGACGGTCCTTGTGTCAGCTGCCTCAAAGGCAGCATTTGCCTCCTCCGCCTCCCTTCTCCCTCCTCCCTCTTTCAATTTCTTTCCCTTGACAATTTAATGTCTTTTTCCCTTTCGTACCTGAAAATCCCTGCATGCTTCTGGGCTTTCTCCCTTTTCATACAGATCTTCTTCCACCCTTGACAATCCATACTTTTCATACCATAAGGGCCTGCCCTTCAGGCATAAAAGACTTTGATTCCTTATTATATCTATGGGAATTTAATTAATAGCTTCATGCCTTTTCATAGAAAGAGTAGGGAATTGATAGCTTGTTCCCTGAAGTACAGAAGGAAGAGAATGAAACATGAATCATGTGGAGTGGAAAAGTTGCTATCTATTTTCTTCCAAGAACTACCCCAAAAGATGCAGGGGGTGATGAAGCCTGGCTAGATGAGTTTCCCTTCTAATGGAAGGAAACAACCACGCCACTTCATACAAGTCAGTCCTATAGAAGAGAGAAATTCACTTCTGGGAACATTGCAGGATTTGACTGCAGAGTCACACTCATCTTTTGTTGCTTTGTTGTCTGCTTGGCATGGAACACGCTGCTTTGAAGAGGGAAGTGACTAACAGACAGTCCACTTTACAAACACATCTGCTTCCCTCTTCTTCTGAGACCTCAGCACAGAGCCCTCTTTGGCATGGTACTTCAAGGTAAGAAGGAGCGGGCAGAGGGCACTGCGAACAGACAGCAGTTTGCAGGTTGTATAGGAAAGAGGACTGCCCCTTGAATGTGGTGCAAATACAAACTTCCACCAGTTTCAGGGGTACACTTCAGCCAAGCTTGTTGTCCTGGCACATTTTTTCTCTGTGAAACGCTTTGCGGTATGATCTGGACGACAAGAGACGCAGAATACGGGGCTACGTAGTGCTGAGAAGGTAAGTGCCTGGCCCCAGTGTCTTTTGGCAGAAGCAGCGCACTAGAGCCGTTGGCTGCTGCCACAATGATCTGTGTGAGAAACAGATGCCTAATCCCCTCCGGGAGAGTAAAAGCAGCATTGGTTACAAGAGTCGAAGAGCACTGGGCTGGTGGCTGCCGCATACCAGCTGTAAAAGGAGCATGACTCCTACTGGCCTACCAACCAAACTCATGGTGGCAGTGGTAAGGATTAAAGTTCAGTGAGAGCTATTTGTGCTGCTACCTATGGCCCTTCTGTGGAAACAAATGTGCCTACCTTTAGGTTCCGAGATCCAGAGAACACAATGGTAGTTGCAGCGGAAAAGGGAAGGACAGAGCGCACTGGTGAGCTTGATGTGGCTTACACAGGGCAGGCAGAAGGTGCAGCCCAAGTCTCGCTTTTATTTCTAGAGCCTTTTTCTACGCAAACAGCTGCTGGATGTTTGCAACAAAGATGTGAGTGTGAAAAAGTGAGGGCAGGTCTGTGTGGGAAAGAAGATACAAAGCATTGTGCGCAGTTTAAAAGCTGTTTAGAAAAAAAAGGAGTTACTTTGAGAACATCTTCTGTCTTGACACTTCCACCTGTGTGATCTTTAGCTGCTTTGGACATGGCCACAATGAAAGAATGTGAAAATATTTGCGCTGCCAATGTCCGTTTGCACAGGAAAGAGGGTAGGTTGGCAAATGCCTTCTGTCCTGGCACATCTGTCAGTCAGAAGTGCAGCTGAAAACGCTTGGCTGTAGCGATAGTCTCTGTCACTTTGAGAGAATGTGCTGATGCACGTATATGTATCATTGAGAAAGTACGTGAGAATCGCTAGTATGTTTCGTTTGGTTGACAGACTGCAAAGGGACCGTTATGGCCAGCACTGCCTTTTTGTTGTAGGACTTTTTCTTTGAGAGCAGCCGCTGGACATTTTGAAGCGGTTTGGGATCTTCAAGCGTTCGAGTGCAAGATGGTACCTAGATCTTGAGGGAAAGTGCATATCTCCAGGAAGCTGAATGCAGTTCAGTGGGTGCAAGTTACATGTTGAGCAGCTGATGGCCCAGAAAACTTTCTAAAATGAAGAGGCCATGCTGCAATTGCCTTTTATTTTGAAGCTTCTAAACTGTGCAGCCAACAATGAAATGATTCTTTGTAGAGAGCTTTTTGGATAATTGGTTAGCTGAGAAAGGACATTTCGATGTGATACCGATGGATAAGGATAGGGGATACAAGCTGGGAACTGAGCAACCAGTGTCCAATCACTGACAAAGGTCACAGTGACCTTCTCTGAAACGGGAAGACGGGGGAGAAAATCGCTTGCCAGAAAATGTAGATATCTTAGGTAGAGAAGCTGGAAGAATGCAAACATAGAAGCAAAATAATTATTAGAAGATAGAAGTAGGTGTGGTTGATCCAAGTGTGCTTTAACCAATAATGAACTCAGCTTTTGCAATATGTATAAGCTTCATTAACACCAATATAAATATGTCTGAGTTTTCAATAAACTTTGGGATTTGCCATTCACGCATATGGTGTGTCGCATTTCTCCCGCCGTTCACGACAATTCTTCTTCCTTCTGGGCTACATGCAGGATCCCATTCTGTCAGTACCCGAGAGCCAGGATCCACAGCGGAGCTCTTGTCCCTACACTGCTCCCACACGAACGGGGCTGGGCTAGAAAAGTGCTTGTCTTTTTCCTGGGCACTGTCAGCGCTCTTCTAAATAACCACACCACAGCATTGTCAACTCACAAAACCAGGACACGCACCGAGCCCAGCTCACAACCACCCCCAGGACCCAGCCAAGTCAGAAACGTCCCTGCTCTCCAACTGTGTCAGGACAAAAAGATGTCACCGATCTTCCCCTTCCAAGTGGATACTCTTCTTTGCCCCACACTCAAAGGCCGACACCAGATCTTCTGCCCTAACAAACGTTTTCTCTCTCACAGAGCCTGGTAACAAACTTGAAAATGTTGGCCGAGCTCGCAAAACTGTTGGTGGAGAAAGCTCTTTGCTGCCTACAATTTCAATTGCACCCATCAAACTATAAACGTGCACCCTGCTATCGCCACTTTCCTTCTCAGCTCTAGGTACCACCGTAAGCCTTCAATCTCTCAGAGTCAGGATCCAAATGGGATGGCACCAGGGACTGCTCACACAGTCCCTAAAGCTACAAGGGACAAAAAACCTGTCCTGCAGAGGCCTGGCCTGGCCTCTGCATTGCCACTGACAGTTCAACAACTCGAACCCAGAGAACTGCCTATTGGGAAAAGCCTTTCAATTCACTGAGACCACCCAAAGTGGCCACCCAAACTTTGCCAAAGGGAGGAGGAACTAGAAGCCCATCTCAAAAGAAATGGCATCCCCTCCTCCAAAATCCAAAGCATCCAGGGCCTGATCCTCTACAAAGGTGTCAGACCACTGTTATTGGGCATTACCTGTGCGGGGCACTAGCTAGGCTGCACACCAAGACCCAGCGCAGCTCTTTACCTTGTCCAAAAGAAGTGTGCTGGCAGAATTTCAAGAAGGCTGCCTTGAGAAAGTGGAAAACACATGCCAAATGGATTCTTGCAGGAAGGAGACTGCCTTCCAAAGATGGATACCGACTCCATGATTGTACAAATTGAGTCAGTGCTTCCACACCAAATATGCCAGCATAGAAAGTTGCTGCCGCCCTTAAGCTGCACGACACAGCTTCTTATCTGCACCTCCAACACTGGGGCTAAGTTCTTTCCTTCCCATGAGAAAGCATTGCTGTTCTCCTTCAGGAACTTACCGAGCAAAAGTTGCATACCACGTCCGGTACTGACTCTGTCCAACAATGGCTCCTACACAGAAAGGACCAGGACAGAAATGTCTTGCTGTACTATACCTTCCCACGATACCTTATCATCAGCCCTACCAACATTGCCACCGTATCTTTTACTTCCCAAGCAAGGAAAGGCACTCCAAGTCACTTGGCTTTGCCTTGCCTCCAGTACCATGCCTAGTTTTCCTAGCCTACCCTACCCTAGCTTTGCTTGCTTGCCTATGTCTGCCTTGCCTAGCCCTTCCAATAACTTCCTGGCTTTGCTTTGCCTTGTCTACCACTCTTTGCCTTGCCTTCCATGCAGGTAAGGCAATGCAAAGCAAGTGTAGGCAATTGTAGGCAAGTCAAGGGACAGGTTGGCAAGACTGAAGCCGTGAGGGGAAAGCAAATGGAGTGGTAGGTGAGACAAGTGCCAGAAGTTAGAGGCAAGGCTGGGCATAGGAGGTAATGGTAACCGGAAGGGCTAGGCAAGGCCAAGCCCTGTAGGAAAACTGCAGGCAGGTCAAATGTGAGGCATGGGTATGCAAGGGAATGCAAAGCAATGGAGAATGAGCAGGGCATGGCAAGGAAACTGGTTGGTTGCCCAAAGCAAGGCAAGTGGCAGGTCCGTTCAAAGATTGCTGGTACACAAAAGCGGCCCGGACGGACCGCTCTGTCCAGCCTTGATCTAGCATGGGTCATGTCTAATCTGCACCTAAGACACTTGGGTTGCCTGCTTTCCTTTGTATGCAAAAGAACTGTCATTCTGCCCCTGAAGCCCAAGGGTGAAAGATGAACTTTGTGTCCAAAATTCAAGGCATGTAAGCATAGATGTCAGAAGAAAGCTGTCAGGACAGATAGGTGTGCTTGCACGTGGCCTCCTCCAGGCTTCTTCTCACAAGCTCCTGAAACGCTGGGCCTTGAGAAAAAATAGCCAGTGGAAGCCTGGAGAATCCTAGGAGAAGCAGGCAGGGCAATGCATGTTGAAGAGATTCCACAAAAAGAGAGGTGGTGAATTCCAGGTGGGGGACTGGTGAGCAAGGTAATGCAAGGCAAGGAAGGGGTTCAAGGACAAGGCCAGACAAGTGGTGGCTTTGCCAGGCAACACAAAAGAGAGGGAGACAAGGCAATAAGAGTCCTAGAAGGAGAAGGAAATGAAAGATTGGAGCTGGACAAATGGGAAGGAAAAGAAGGATAGGTGAGCAAGTCAATACAAGGCACTGGGTTGGTATGAAGGGCAAGGGAAGGACATGCATGGGTCAGGAAGGCAAGGGAAAAGAAAGGAATTGTCAGCAATGACAAGGAAATGCAAGATTGGGTAGGAAAGGCAAGGCAATGTGGGGGAGGGATAGGCAACACAATGGGTATCTTAACAGGAAATGTCCATGCACAGCAAGGCCGAAGGAGAAGTGGTAGAGAGGTCAAGCTGGGAAATAGGTGAGTGTGTGCAGCTAAGAAAGAAAGAAAGAAAGTGCGTAGCTCTCGTGTCTGTCTGTGTGTGTGTGTGTGTGTGTGTGTGTGAGTGAAGTTTGCAGGATGTAAAGCAAAGAAAGGTGTCTCTTGATTGTGGAGTGAATGGATGTTTTTGAACGTAAGTGGCAAGGTCCAAGCAACCTTTTCATCCTGGTACATCTGTGTCTGTGAGACATAGTCAGAAACGTCTCCTTTTAGATTCAGACTGCAAGCAGGACACAGAATGTGACTGTGTGAATAGCTGAGCAGGAAAGCACATCACATCAGCATGTTTCAACAGAAGCAGTTAGTGCGAGAAGGAGATGGACGTGTGGGACTCCAGCAATGTGGCAATGCACTCAGCTGAGAAGCAAAGTGCAATGCCTCGGTGTATGCTCTGAAAATAAAAAGCTGCAAGGAAAAAGCAAGGGGACAGGCCAGTGAAATCTTTCTGTCCTGGCACACTGAGCTGTTTGAAGGTGAACCTCTGTTTGGTTTCACTAAGGACTCGGAGACATGGAGAGGATGTGCTTGTCCATGTAGCTGAGAAGGAAAGTGAGAATCACCGGTACGTTTGGCAGAGTTTGTAGGCTGCGGGGAGAAGGTGAGGGCCAGGCCTGGCTTCTGGCTGTGGCACTTGTTGCAAGGAAGAAGCTGCTGGATGGTTAAGCTTTTGGGGATCTGCAAGAGTGAAAGACTACGCTGGTACCTCATAAAATTAATGCTTGTTGATCATCTGGCTGAATCTATGACATAAACCAGAAGTGAAATTTCCCCCCATTTCCCTCAGTTTTTTCACCTTTTCATCCAACAGCCTGGGCCTTTTTGAAGCTGCTGTCAAACGCCTTGCCTTGGAAGCTAGAAGTATCTCAGTTCACCTGCTAAGAAACACGGGAAAGAGCTCAAGTCAATTTCAGAATTGCCCTGAGCAGAGCTGGTGTTTCGGTACCGTAAATTTCCATTGCGAATATGTGCAAAAATCACCATTTTATTAGGCAAACAGTTGAAATACACTAGCAGCTTCATCTTCTTGTCGCTGCAGTCCTTGGAAGTTTTGCTATTTACTGAAACAGGAAACAGATCAAACACGAGAAGCTTAAGAATCCAAGCTCACTGCCATTGTACAAATAGCACAAACTTGATGAATTCAAGTTACCATTGTAACATACAGAATGGCTCTATTCAAGAAAATGGATGTGTCGTCCTTCACGGGGGCAGAAAACCTTTCTACCACGTGAACTCTGGGAGTAATCCATCATGCCTCAGTGTGCTGTGGCTGGTCAGAGAGCTACACGATGGGTCTCTTTGCCTATGGCACTCTCAGGGCTCAAAGCTGCACATAAACTCCCCCTCCTTACAGACACGCTAGTAAAGCCCACCGAAAATGCCGTTCTCCAGACAGCTTACTGAAACCAGCTAGGAGTTCCCAGCATCACGCTGGGCACTTCTGTCCACAGATGGCTTTGCTTTTAATGAACCAGAACAGAGCTGCGTTTTTCTAGTCTTTAGCTCTACTAAGGTATTTGATGTAACATGGCGAGAAAAAATCTCTTTCGACAATGATAATAACAGAGGGGATAATGTACCTTTTGCTGCTATCTCCTTCTGCTGCTCCATTTTGCTTGCTTTGTTATTGCTTTCTGTCAAAGAAACGCCAGCAAAATCCCTCATCAAGTCCTGCTGTGAAGACAGACTGCCAGAAAGGTAGAGAAACTTTGAACCTTTCCAAGACCCTTGTAGCACATGTCTTGGTCAATTGGTATGCAGCTCCTTTCTTCCAGCAGGACTTTTTTGCACCGTTAGCGCACATTGAACTGAATCCAGTACAAAAGCAGTGAATAGAGGAACTTTTCTTTTCATTGGAATGGTGATAAAAATGCATATCCAATAAAAGCATTTTAGAGCAGCAGGAAGATTTTCTATGTAGCTAGCAAATCATAAAAAGATGCATATTTACCGGTGGGGTTCCTCTCGGAATTTCAAAGAATTCCAGACAGAAAACACAGCTTAGTAAACTGCAAATCTAAATCACAGTATCTAGAAAGGTGACATGAAAAAGAGCAAGAGGAAGAAAACCAAAAAGAAAACCAAAGGAAGCCAGAAATAAGGCACAACCTCTCCTCCTTCTCCGCTTACTACAGTACCTTAGAAGTACCTGTGAGTGTCCTAACAGTCACATAAGTAGAAAACTGTGCCAAGAACAATTGTGGAAACTGGAAAACCCTGCGATCCGAACAGAAACATAGGGTTTGCTTTCACGACGATTAAATCTGCATGCAATGCGTACGGTAAGGGTATGTTTTGTATATTCAAAAACAATTCAAAAATATTTCCAAATCGAAGGGGCTGCTTTTTATTTCTTTTGAATTACTTGGTTAAATATGGTGCACGTTAAAATACTGCAGAGATGTGGTTCATTTTACAATGCCAACTGCAAAGGAGGGAAGCATTTTGTGTGCTTAAGAAAGCAAAGTATTGGAGAGTGTTTTTGTTACTTCTTTGGAAGGTTAGAATATGCGTAAAAGATGCTAGCTGGGGACTTACAATTAATGAATTATTTACTGTCAGTAGGTCAAATGACATTAGCTTTCAAAAAGGAAAAGGAGTCTTATTCCACGTGCCAATTTTAAAGTAGATTAATAAGCCTTCAGCAGAATATGGATATGAAGAGGGATATGACATGAAAGGGTAAGCAACACTGGTGACAGCAAAAGGCTTACCTGCTTCACACAAATACAGGAGATAAAATACTGTTTTTTCACAAACATTGCTATCCAGAGCTTTCCTTGAAAAGTTTCAATGCCAATCATGACAGTAAAATTCTGAGTGACAGTAACATTCACTCTATCATGAATAAAATTTACTCAATCATGACAGCAAAATTTGCTCAATGAGGAGTAAAATTCTTAGTGTAAGCGAAGTACCTTAAGCAAAGGGTAGCTCAAGCATAACTGGCATTTGATGTCAACAAAGGCAACTTGGCCTGCACGTGTCACATCTACTGCATTCAAAAGCTTACTCTGTCTCAGATTTCCTTTTGAGGGATACCAAGGCAAGCCGTTAAACGGCATGAAAATGATGACTTAAAGGAGGATATATTAGAAGCATGGAATAATGGTTAATGTTCTTTTCCTTCCAACTGCTTTGTTTGCCCTTCTAAATTTTTTAAGTCCTTCCTGGTATCACCGTGGTAGCAGTGCAGCAAGTGTTTGGTTGTAAGCTGTCCATATTGCCAGCTTCTGGACTGCCTTCAGAAAACTTCCCACTGGTTTTGTATAGAAATCACAAGCAGTAGAGATGACAAAGACTGCAGAAACCTTCTCATCTCCTTCTAGAGCAGGAGCGTGTCTTTGACCCACTCTTAACTAGACAACTTTCATCAGTCATGAGAGAGTCTCATGTTCAAGAGCTAAGCAATGACAGCTGTAAAGGACAAAAAGCACACTGATATTTTCTTGGGACTCCAGCACAGAGCAATGAAGGAGCTTGAATTCACCTTCTTGGAAAGTTTTAAAATGCACATGAAGTTGAGGAGAGGAGCTAAGCCATGGTAACTTTTGTTGAGTATGTCTGCGTAGACAGAGTTTCCATCACCGCAGAAGGAAGGAATGTCATTTAACCCACATAATCATCTCTAGCTGCTAAGCTGCGCTTACTGCAGATTATCCACAACATATTTTACGGGGTGAGCTTTTATGTGTAATCCCTGAGTAACATTCGAGAGAAAAGTATTTTGGAGGGGGGGAAAGCCCAACTCTTAACTGTTTCAAATAATGGTTACATTTGAAAGTCAAAAAAGATGTAAAACCTTTCTTTCCTAGACCTATTACCAGCACAAACTGTACCAGAATTTACGACGCTTTTATTATGGCAGCATAACTCTACCGTGGACGCTCTCGCTCTGGACTATTCCTTAAGAAACAAAGTCCCCGAGAGAACTAAAACAAAATTAGCCAAAAATATTGGGCTGGATGATTTCAAAGGCTATGTACTAAAGGCCAAACACTTGTAATAATAGTAATGAGTGGACTAAAAGTTAAAGCATTACTCAGTTCAAAGATATCTTGTTCTCACAGAAGACTGTAAAAAAACTCTATTTTTCTGGGTCTGTTTTGTGCATTTAGATGTACCTTCTACTCCTTTCCACTGTCTGCGAATGTTTATGACAAGGTTGGAGGACCTCATGTAACCTTCTAGAAGTAAAGAAAGACAAGCCAGTCAAGAAAGGCAAAATTGTTAATGGCAGGTGGAAAGAGGGAGGCCAAGAATAGAAAACAAAAGAACAATAATAATTAAACGCCCTCCCTGTCTTCTGTGAAAAGTAAAGGCACAGACAAGAAAGAACAACTGCAAAATTCTCACGAGAAAAACGCACTTGATCTGGCTCAAGTATTTTGGGCTACATTTCTTGCTGTTTTCTCATGCCAAACATCTTAACCATTGAAGGTGTCCCTTTTCTCTTTCTGGAATACAGCTAGGAAGATGGCTGTGTCATTGCTGTCAAGCTGTTATTCTCGGAGGTGTCCAGTTCAAAGTCCTAGATGAACTGCTTTGCTCTGTCTCTTTAATATGGCATGACTTAACCACTTACAGTTTCAGCAGCTGAACTTGCCCAGCCCTACAATTCTTTAATCTTTGAATGGTTATATTAGCTCCTTGGCAACTGGCATTTGTAAGTCCATGCAACTGTGCAGAATTTGTACTATGAGATGATGCCAAATGAGTCATGGCAGTAGATTAACTAGGACATGCAAAGCAGAGAGGAGGGAATGAGAGCACAAGAAGAGGGTACAATCTCCTTTTTTTCTGCAACAGGGCTAACACCGTAGAAATCAAAAGGAACACAAATCCTCCTAGGGGTAGTTCTTGCAAAAAACAAAGACTTCTTTTTGTGTTCACAGATCACAGCAAAATGCGGATGACAAAACCAGGCCATTAAGTCACATGCAGTATGAAGCAGTATGAAAGAGGAAAGCAGCTGAGAGCCTCAACCCTGCTGAGTAGTCTCAGTATTCTTCTCGACATTAGCAGAAATTTGAAATGAGTCTCTGAAAATTACAAAGGAGGCAGAAGAAAAGGGAGCAATGACTCCTCTGGCATAGTGTTTCCTAACAGGGATCTTCAAAATGTAAAGATTGTATCATCCTTTCAACTGAAGGAAGGTATTAAAACAACAGGAAGGAAATGGCATCACATGCTAGAAAGACTCTGGGCAGTGTACTTCTAGACAGAAAGGCCACTGATGGAAAACCGACTAAACTGGCACCAATGCAGCAGCATTGTATTAAAGCCCAAAAATACCCACCGCTTCACTCTTTGCCATTCCGTTCATATGGACACAGCAGCTCTGCAACATTCCTACTGATCATCTCCTTGGCAAACTGGGAGTGAGGGTCCCTAGTGATGCAGAGTCCCCAGGCAGGTGCAGAGGAGAGCTGCTTTTCTGCAAAAACCAGGCTTTTGAAGCACTCAGGCCTTTATCAGTTCCACAGCTTTAAGCCATAACAAAATTCATTCAACCAACCATCATACACCACGCCGTGAACACGTGACCATTCTAGAACTTGTTGATCTACCTCTGATTCAGCGGCCTCACCTTCCCATAGTCCTTTTCTACTTAGCCAAAGTATCGGGCCTCAGCCCAAGGCCTTCCTTTTGTAAGCTTCTACCTATATGCAGCAGCAAACCACTATTTTCTTCCGTGCCAAGAGTTTAAGTAGATGATTTGCATCTGCCCTTCCGGTGAAACATAATGGGGAGAGAAAATTCTGTTGGAAATGTTCAGTCATTCAGTTTTCTAGACAGGCCAAATCAAAAGAAAAGCAAGCTATAGGATTGTGTACTTGCTCTTACAAAGCACCTGCTGCCCTCTGACAATGAACTAGCAGAAAACCAGCAAAAATAAGACTTGAGGCAAACAAGCCTTTGAAGGGAATTATGACATGATAAAGAAAGACAACACATTTCCAGCTTGTCGAGATACTTGAAATGTCAGCAAAGGCTTGAGGGCAAAGGCTGAACGAATGGGGAAAGGTTACAAGAATCCCAAGAAAAACATGACCATGGATTAAAAGAATCCCAACAGGTCAACTGACCTGTTGAAGTTTTCAGGAAATCAGTGGCTGCTGATTTAGATAGGCCATTCAAGTTAATTTCCCCGTGCACCTTCCACTCCTTTTTCACCTGTCACCATCACAGGGTGAATTGGGACCATGGAATCACAATTCTTTGGATTCTGTTCTTAGCTTTAGGAGACAACTACAGCAGTTGAAGTAGCTGTTACTGATGTGATACCCAGGAACACAGAGTTGACACATTTCATTCATGTCCAATCACAACTAGCCATATCTAAGAGGATAGGATTGGCCTCTTTTCATGATGCTTTTCTTATCTTACAGCCTGCTATGATTCTGCTGAAACTTTTTCATTAGTTTCTCTCTAAAAAGGAGAAAGTCCAATGTCCCTCCCTACTGGTGCAGGTTTACCATTCGGTTTGTCGAGTCTAAAAATGGAATTGGAACTAGCAGGAATTACTGTGTTTAAAGCGTCCGGTCCGTTCAGACAGTCTCAGGGCGATAAAAGCCTAGATGTTATTGGCTAAATACTGTTTCCCCCAAGAGCGGACGCACGCAATTTAATCCAACTTTTTATAACAAACTCCAATAATACAGAATCCAGTCATACAAAAGAGTCACCAAGAAGCAGGAAGAATTCTCGGACCATTTAGGGTAGCAAACTTCTCACCTTCTTTTGGAGTGAGCATAATCTGCTAGCTGAAGTAACAAACTTGAGGACAGAAATCGCCCTACTATTGAGAAGTTGTTGACAAGAGAACCACCTAAGCTGTGTGACTTTCCCTTTTCTATTCATTGGTCAAGCCTAGTAGCCTAAAATTTACGGGCTCAATCAAAGACAAATGCAATCTAGTCAGAGGTCTATGAAATGTCCAAAACTAACCAGAATTCTTCTTAGACAATGGAAATGGAAGCAGAGCTACCAATTTCCTTGCCACATATCCCTAAAACTCATTCCTTTCTAGTCATAACTAATGTATAGCCACCAGTACAATCAGGAAAAGATGAAACTTACAGATGTCAGCGAGGGAAGGATTTGAAAGAACTCTTCCCATTATTCATCGTCTAGACAGCAACTATCATTAAAATCAGAGCCCTTTTAGTAGGGCTTTCCTTGTGGGAAATTCAGGACTCCAGGACAACGGAGCGAGAGGATTAAGCAGAAGCCATTGATTGTTGACATGATGCACTTCCACATTCTAAATCTCTGCACACGCTAGGCCCGCATTTTTATCTTGGAGCCTTTGTTATGTCCACACATTCTGTGTGTACCTCTCAGAAGATACGTTTGGTTACAGTCCAGGCGCTTTGCTGCCCCCCGTTATCGAGTTCTTGTAGTCTTGGAATTTGGTTTCTCAACTTCTCTTTCTTCTTTTAGCACGGCTTATGTCGTAGTAACCTTGATGAATTCCAGAGGGCTCTGAGAAAATTCTGAGAAGAACATATTCCAGCTGGATGGCTGGTGCACCCTTTAGTCTAAGAGGTTCAGCTACATTGCTACAATTTCCCCCTTCTTCGTCTTGCACCAGCTAAACCCTTTGCACTGTATTTACTTCCAAGAGGCTCACCAGTTTCATGATGCATGGAATAACAAGAAGCAATATAATAATGACTACTAGTAACAACAAAGTTCCCTTGACAAGATCTTCCAACCATCGAGTTGTTTCCCATCTCTCAAACCGTTCATGCGTAACCCTCTCATTCCCAATCAATTTCTTCATGTTATCTTGTCCTTGTTTGAGTTTCCAGTGAATGACTGCAGAAGGGTTAGAGAGGTTCAAAAAACACATTCCTTCAAAATCCTCACACTCTTGCCCATGTGCTAACAAGAAAGCTAGAGCAGCTTTATTTTGCAGTGTGCAATGACTAATGGTATCTACACCAGTGAGAACCTGATTTAAAGTCGCTGATCTTACCTTGAGTTGACCACCCAGCATCGCAACTTCTTAAGCATACTCAAAGCTTGACCAACAGCGACACCTGCTGTCAGGAATGGCACAATTAATCGAGAGGAGCGCCCAAACCTGTACACAATTGAGGCAAGGGCGTCTAAAGCTTATGCTTCTTCTTTCAGATCCCGGGATGCGAAGAATCGAGTTCTTCGCGCACAGAGCATTGTGCCAGGGGCGGTACGCTCCGGTGCGGCGCTTGTGCCGAAAGACGCCCGGGACACAATGCCGGTGGTGTTAATATTTGTTTTTCGCGTTTCGGAAGCTGCTGCTAGCCGAGTCTCCCGGAGGCGAAGAAGCGGCTTCTTCGCACACAGAGCATTGCTTGCGTCGCGGTGAGCACCTAAGAGCGGCTTGTGCCGAAAGAAGCCGGGGACGGGCACTTAGCTTCGGAGAGCTGCGTATCTGCGTCTTCTGCGTGTCTTGCCGCTCAACACTCAGCAAAAAGCTTTATCACCATATCTTGCAAAGAGAAACACTGCCAGTATAGAAAACATCCAAAATCATGTTCTAAAGCTTGTACAGAGGTCTGAAAAGTGTTTTGCAAAACGGAAAAAATAGCTGTCCAAAACTCGTTCTTTTCGAATATAATAACAATGGAAAAGGCAGGAGGGTGGTAAAATACTGTTTTCTCTAAGTCTGAATGCTGCCCACAATGTGCTTGTGTGGTGCGACTTGCACCTTCGCTTGCGGGAAGCTGCCGCACTCTCCGTCTCGCGGAGGCGAAGAAGCGGCTTCTTCGCACACAGAGCATTGGGTCGGTCGCAGTGAGCACCTAAGCGCGGCTTGTGCCGAAAGAAGCCGGGGACCGGCACTTAGCTTCGGAGAGCTGCGTATCTGCGTCTTCTGCGTGTCTTGCCGCTCAACACTCAGCAAAAAGCTTTTTCACCATATCTTGCAAAGAGAAACACTGCCAGTAAATAAAACATCCAAAATCATGTTCTAAAGCTTGTACAGAGGTCTGAAAAGTGTTTTGCAATACGGAAAAGATACTTGTGCAGAACTCGTTCCTTTCGAATATAATAACAATGGAAAAGGCAGGAGGGTGGTAAAATACTGTTTTCTCTAAGTCTGGATGCTGCCCACACTGTGCCTGCGTGGTGCGGCTTGCATCTTCGCCTTTGGGAAGCTGCCGCTCTCTCCGTCTCCCGGAGGCGAAGAAGCGGCTTCTTTGCGCACAACATTGTGCCGAGCGCAGGGAGCTCCTGAGAGCGGTTTGTGCCGAAAGAAGCCGGGGACCGGCACTTAGCTTCGGAGAGCTGCGTATCTGCGTCTTCTGCGTGTCTTGCCGCTCAACACTCAGCAAAAAGCTTTTTCACCATATCTTGCAAAGAGAAACACTGCCAGTAAATGAAACATCCAAAATCATGTTCTAAAGCTTGTACAGAGGTCTGAAAAGAATTTTGCAATACGGAAAAGATAGTTGTGCAGAACTCGTTCCTTTCGAATATAGTAACAATGGAAAAGGCAGGAGAGTGGTAAAATACTGCTTTCTCTAAGTCTGGATGCTGCCCACACTGTGCCTGCGTGGTGCGGCTTGCATCTTCGCCTTTGGGAAGCTGCCGCTCTCTCCGTCTCCCGGAGGCGAAGAAGCGGCTTCTTTGCGCACAGAGCATTGTTTGGGTCGCAGTGCTTTTCGAAGAGCGGCTTGTGCCGAAAGAAGCCGGGGACCGGCACTTAGCTTCGGAGAGCTCCGTATCTGCGTCTTCTGCGTGTCTTGCCGCTCAACACTCAGCAAAAAGCTTTTTTCCACCATATCTTGCAAAGAGAAACTCTCAGTATAGAAAACATCCAAAATCATGTTCTAAAGCTTGTACAGAGGTCTGAAAAGTGTTTTGCAATACGGAAAAGATACTTGTGCAGAACTCGTTCCTTTCGAATATAATAACAATGGAAAAGGCAGGAGGGTGGTAAAATACTGTTTTCTCTAAGTCTGGATGCTGCCCACACTGTGCCTGCGTGGTGCGGCTTGCATCTTCGCCTTTGGGAAGCTGCCGCTCTCTCCGTCTCCCGGAGGCGAAGAAGCGGCTTCTTTGCGCACAACATTGTGCCCAGCGCAGGGAGCTCCTGAGAGCGGTTTGTGCCGAAAGAAGCCGGGGACCGGCACTTAGCATCGGAGAGCTGCGTATCTGCGTCTTCTGCGTGTCTTGCCGCTCAACACTCAGCAAAAAGCTCTTCCACCATATCTTGCAAAGAGAAACTCTGCCAGTATAGAAAACATCCAAAATCATGTTCTAAAGCTTGTACAGAGGTCTGAAAAGTGTTTTGCAAAACGGAAAAAATAGCTGTCCAAAACTCGTTCTTTTCGAATATAATAACAATGGAAAAGGCAGGAGGGTGGTAAAATACTGTTTTCTCTAAGTCTGAATGCTGCCCACAATGTGCTTGTGTGGTGCGACTTGCACCTTCGCTTGCGGGAAGCTGCCGCACTCTCCGTCTCGCGGAGGCGAAGAAGCGGCTTCTTCGCACACAGAGCATTGGGTCGGTCGCAGTGAGCACCTAAGCGCGGCTTGTGCCGAAAGAAGCCGGGGACCGGCACTTAGCTTCGGAGAGCTGCGTATCTGCGTCTTCTGCGTGTCTTGCCGCTCAACACTCAGCAAAAAGCTTTTTCACCATATCTTGCAAAGAGAAACACTGCCAGTAAATAAAACATCCAAAATCATGTTCTAAAGCTTGTACAGAGGTCTGAAAAGTGTTTTGCAATACGGAAAAGATACTTGTGCAGAACTCGTTCCTTTCGAATATAATAACAATGGAAAAGGCAGGAGGGTGGTAAAATACTGTTTTCTCTAAGTCTGGATGCTGCCCACACTGTGCCTGCGTGGTGCGGCTTGCATCTTCGCCTTTGGGAAGCTGCCGCTCTCTCCGTCTCCCGGAGGCGAAGAAGCGGCTTCTTTGCGCACAACATTGTGCCGAGCGCAGGGAGCTCCTGAGAGCGGTTTGTGCCGAAAGAAGCCGGGGACCGGCACTTAGCTTCGGAGAGCTGCGTATCTGCGTCTTCTGCGTGTCTTGCCGCTCAACACTCAGCAAAAAGCTTTTTCACCATATCTTGCAAAGAGAAACACTGCCAGTAAATGAAACATCCAAAATCATGTTCTAAAGCTTGTACAGAGGTCTGAAAAGAATTTTGCAATACGGAAAAGATAGTTGTGCAGAACTCGTTCCTTTCGAATATAGTAACAATGGAAAAGGCAGGAGAGTGGTAAAATACTGCTTTCTCTAAGTCTGGATGCTGCCCACACTGTGCCTGCGTGGTGCGGCTTGCATCTTCGCCTTTGGGAAGCTGCCGCTCTCTCCGTCTCCCGGAGGCGAAGAAGCGGCTTCTTTGCGCACAGAGCATTGTTTGGGTCGCAGTGCTTTTCGAAGAGCGGCTTGTGCCGAAAGAAGCCGGGGACCGGCACTTAGCTTCGGAGAGCTCCGTATCTGCGTCTTCTGCGTGTCTTGCCGCTCAACACTCAGCAAAAAGCTTTTTTCCACCATATCTTGCAAAGAGAAACTCTCAGTATAGAAAACATCCAAAATCATGTTCTAAAGCTTGTACAGAGGTCTGAAAAGTGTTTTGCAATACGGAAAAGATACTTGTGCAGAACTCGTTCCTTTCGAATATAATAACAATGGAAAAGGCAGGAGGGTGGTAAAATACTGTTTTCTCTAAGTCTGGATGCTGCCCACACTGTGCCTGCGTGGTGCGGCTTGCATCTTCGCCTTTGGGAAGCTGCCGCTCTCTCCGTCTCCCGGAGGCGAAGAAGCGGCTTCTTTGCGCACAACATTGTGCCGAGCGCAGGGAGCTCCTGAGAGCGGTTTGTGCCGAAAGAAGCCGGGGACCGGCACTTAGCATCGGAGAGCTGCGTATCTGCGTCTTCTGCGTGTCTTGCCGCTCAACACTCAGCAAAAAGCTTTATCACCATATCTTGCAAAGAGAAACACTGCCAGTATAGAAAACATCCAAAATCATGTTCTAAAGCTTGTACAGAGGTCTGAAAAGTGTTTTGCAAAACGGAAAAAATAGCTGTCCAAAACTCGTTCTTTTCGAATATAATAACAATGGAAAAGGCAGGAGGGTGGTAAAATACTGTTTTCTCTAAGTCTGAATGCTGCCCACAATGTGCTTGTGTGGTGCGACTTGCACCTTCGCTTGCGGGAAGCTGCCGCACTCTCCGTCTCGCGGAGGCGAAGAAGCGGCTTCTTCGCACACAGAGCATTGGGTCGGTCGCAGTGAGCACCTAAGCGCGGCTTGTGCCGAAAGAAGCCGGGGACCGGCACTTAGCTTCGGAGAGCTGCGTATCTGCGTCTTCTGCGTGTCTTGCCGCTCAACACTCAGCAAAAAGCTTTTTCACCATATCTTGCAAAGAGAAACACTGCCAGTAAATAAAACATCCAAAATCATGTTCTAAAGCTTGTACAGAGGTCTGAAAAGTGTTTTGCAATACGGAAAAGATACTTGTGCAGAACTCGTTCCTTTCGAATATAATAACAATGGAAAAGGCAGGAGGGTGGTAAAATACTGTTTTCTCTAAGTCTGGATGCTGCCCACACTGTGCCTGCGTGGTGCGGCTTGCATCTTCGCCTTTGGGAAGCTGCCGCTCTCTCCGTCTCCCGGAGGCGAAGAAGCGGCTTCTTTGCGCACAACATTGTGCCGAGCGCAGGGAGCTCCTGAGAGCGGTTTGTGCCGAAAGAAGCCGGGGACCGGCACTTAGCATCGGAGAGCTCCGTATCTGCGTCTTCTGCGTGTCTTGCCGCTCAACACTCAGCAAAAAGCTTTTTTCCACCATATCTTGCAAAGAGAAACTCTCAGTATAGAAAACATCCAAAATCATGTTCTAAACTTGCACGGAGGTCTGAAAAGAGTTTTGCAAGAAGGAAAGCTAGTTGTCCAAAACTCGTTCCTTTCGAATATAATAACAATGGAAAAGGCAGGAGAGTGGTAAAATACTGTTTTCTGTAAGTCTGAAAGCTGCCCACAATGTTCTTGTGTGGTGCGACTTGCACCTTCGCTTTCGGGTAGCTGCCGCACTCTCCGTCTCGCGGAGGCGAAGAAGCGGCTTCTTCGCACACAGAGCATTGGGTCGGTCGCAGTGAGCACCTAAGAGCGGCTTGTGCCGAAAGAAGCCGGGGACCGGCACTTAGCTTCGGAGAGCTGCGTATCTGCGTCTTCTGCGTGTCTTGCCGCTCAACACTCAGCAAAAAGCTTTTCCACCATATCTTGCAAAGAGAAACACTGCCAGTATAGAAAACATCCAAAATCATGTTCTAAAGCTTGTACAGAGGTCTGAAAAGAGTTTTGCAATACGGAAAAGATAGTTGTGCAGAACTCGTTCCTTTCGAATATAATAACAACGGAAAAGGCAGGAGAGTGGTAAAATACTGTTTTCTCTAAGTCTGGATGCAGCCCACACTGTTGCTGTGTGGTGCGACTTTTATCTTCGCCTTTGGGAAGCTGCCGCTCTCTCCGTCTCCCGGAGGCGAAGAAGCCGCTTCTTTGCGCACAGAGCATTGTTTGGGTCGCAGTGCTTTTCGAAGAGCAGTTTGTGCCGAAAGAAGCCGGGGACCGGCACTTAGCATCGGAGAGCTCCGTATCTGCGTCTTCTGCGTGTCTTGCCGCTCAACATTCAGCAAAAAGCTCTTCCACCATATCTTGCAAAGAGAAACACTGCCAGTATAGAAAACATCCAAAATCATGTTCTAAAGCTTGTACAGAGGTCTGAAAAGTGTTTTGCAAAACGGAAAAAATAGCTGTCCAAAACTCGTTCTTTTCGAATATAGTAACAATGGAAAAGGCAGGAGGGTGGTAAAATACTGCTTTCTGTAAGTCTGAATGCTGCCCACAATATGCTTGTGTGGTGCGACTTGCACCTTCGCTTTCGGGAAGCTGCCGCTCTCTCCGTCTCCCGGAGGCGAAGAAGCGGCTTCTTCGCACACAGAGCATTGGGTCGGTCGCAGTGAGCACCTAAGCGCGGCTTGTGCCGAAAGAAGCCGGGGACCGGCACTTAGCTTCGGAGAGCTGCGTATCTGCGTCTTCTGCGTGTCTTGCCGCTCAACACTCAGCAAAAAGCTTTTTCACCATATCTTGCAAAGAGAAACACTGCCAGTAAATGAAACATCCAAAATCATGTTATAAAGCTTGTACAGAGGTCTGAAAAGTGTTTTGCAATACGGAAAAGATAGTTGTGCAGAACTCGTTCCTTTCGAATATAATAACAATGGAAAAGGCAGGAGGGTGGTAAAATACTGTTTTCTCTAAGTCTGGATGCTGCCCACACTGTGCCTGCGTGGTGCGGCTTGCATCTTCGCCTTTGGGAAGCTGCCGCTCTCTCCGTCTCCCGGAGGCGAAGAAGCGTCTTCTTTGCGCACAACATTGTGCCCAGCGCAGGGAGCTCCTGAGAGCGGTTTGTGCCGAAAGAAGCCGGGGACCGGCACTTAGCATCGGAGAGCTCCGTATCTGCGTCTTCTGCGTGTCTTGCCGCTCAACACTCAGCAAAAAGCTTTTTTCCACCATATCTTGCAAAGAGAAACTCTCAGTATAGAAAACATCCAAAATCATGTTCTAAACTTGCACGGAGGTCTGAAAAGAGTTTTGCAAGAAGGAAAGCTAGTTGGCCAAAACTCGTTCCTTTCGAATATAGTAACAATGGAAAAGGCAGGAGAGTGGTAAAATACTGCTTTCTCTAAGTCTGGATGCTGCCCACACTGTGCCTGCGTGGTGCGGCTTGCATCTTCGGCTTTGGGAAGCTGCCGCTCTCTCCGTCTCCCGGAGGCGAAGAAGAGGCTTCTTTGCGCACAGAGCATTGTTTGGGTCGCAGTGCTTTTCGAAGAGCGGCTTGTGCCGAAAGAAGCCGGGGACCGGCACTTAGCTTCGGAGAGCTGCGTATCTGCGTCTTCTGCGTGTCTTGCCGCTCAACACTCAGCAAAAAGCTTTTTCACCATATCTTGCAAAGAGAAACACTGCCAGTAAATGAAACATCCAAAATCATGTTCTAAAGCTTGTACAGAGGTCTGAAAAGTGTTTTGCAATACGGAAAAGATAGTTGTGCAGAACTCGTTCCTTTCGAATATAATAACAATGGAAAAGGCAGGAGGGTGGTAAAATACTGTTTTCTCTAAGTCTGGATGCTGCCCACACTGTGCCTGCGTGGTGCGGCTTGCATCTTCGCCTTTGGGAAGCTGCCGCTCTCTCCGTCTCCCGGAGGCGAAGAAGCGGCTTCTTTGCGCACAACATTGTGCCGAGCGCAGGGAGCTCCTGAGAGCGGTTTGTGCCGAAAGAAGCCGGGGACCGGCACTTAGCATCGGAGAGCTCCGTATCTGCGTCTTCTGCGTGTCTTGCCGCTCAACACTCAGCAAAAAGCTTTTTTCCACCATATCTTGCAAAGAGAAACTCTCAGTATAGAAAACATCCAAAATCATGTTCTAAACTTGCACGGAGGTCTGAAAAGAGTTTTGCAAGAAGGAAAGCTAGTTGGCCAAAACTCGTTCCTTTCGAATATAGTAACAATGGAAAAGGCAGGAGAGTGGTAAAATACTGCTTTCTCTAAGTCTGGATGCTGCCCACACTGTGCCTGCGTGGTGCGGCTTGCATCTTCGCCTTTGGGAAGCTGCCGCTCTCTCCGTCTCCCGGAGGCGAAGAAGCGGCTTCTTTGCGCACAACATTGTGCCGAGCGCAGGGAGCTCCTGAGAGCGGTTTGTGCCGAAAGAAGCCGGGGACCGGCACTTAGCTTCGGAGAGCTCCGTATCTGCGTCTTCTGCGTGTCTTGCCGCTCAACACTCAGCAAAAAGCTTTTCCACCATATCTTGCAAAGAGAAACTCTGCCAGTAAATAAAACATCCAAAATCATGTTCTAAACTTGCACGGAGGTCTGAAAAGAGTTTTGCAAGAAGGAAAAGATAGCTGTCCAAAACTCGTTTCTTTCGAATATAAGAACAATGGAAAAGGCAGGAGAGTAGTAAAGTACTGTTTTCTCGAAGTCTGAATGCTGCCCACAATGTGCTTGTGTGGTGCGGCTTGCATCTTCGCCTTTGGGAAGCTGCCGCTCGCCGAGTCTCCCGGAGGCGAAGAAGCGGCTTCTTCGCACACAGAACATTGGGCCGGTCGCAGTGAGCACCTTAAGCGCGGCTTGTGCCGGAAGAAGCCGGGGACCGGCACTTAGCTTCGGAGAGCTGCGTATCTGCGTCTTCTGCGTGTCTTGCTGCTCAACACTCAGCAGAAACTTTTCCACCATATCTTGCAAAGAGAAACTCTGCCAGGAAATAAAATATCCAAAATCATGTTCTAAACTTGCACGGAGGTCTGAAAAGAGTTTTGCAAGAAGGAAAGCTAGTTGGCCAAAACTCGTTCCTTTCGAATATAGTAACAATGGAAAAGGCAGGAGTGTGGTAAAGTACTGTTTTCTCGAAGTCTGAATTTTGCCCACAATGTGCTTGTGTGGTGCATCTTGCATCTTCGCCTTTGGGAAGCTGCCACTGGCCGAGTCTCCCGGAGGCGAAGAAGCGGCTTCTTTGCGCACAGAGCATTGTTTGGGTCCCGGTGCATTTCGGAGAGCGGCTTCTGCCGAAAGATGCCCGGGACCGGCACTTAGCTTCGGAGAGCTGCGTATCTGCGTCTTCTGCGTCTCTTGCCGCTCAACACTTAGCAAGAAGCTTTTCCACCATATCTTCCAAGGAGAAATTGTGCCAGTACACAAAACATCCCAGATCTTTTTCTAAAAAATGCACATAGCTATTCTAACTGTTTAATTAGAAGGAAAAGATAGTTGTCGAAAACTCTTTTTATGTGATTATATTGTGAATGGAAAAGTCAGGAGAGTGGTAAAGTAGTCTTTTCTATTTGTTTGAAAGGTGCTCAGGTTTTGCTGGTATTAGGCGGCTTGGTTCTTAGCCTTTCGGAGGGTGCCGCTCTCTCCGTCTCCCGGAGGCGAAGAAGCGGCTTCTTTGCGCACAGAGCATTGTGCAGGGCGCCGGGAGCACCTGAGAGCGGCTTGTGCGGAAAGAAGCCGGGGACCGGCACTTAGCTTCGGAGAGCTCCGTATCTCCGTCTTCTTAGGTTCTTGTCGTTCAACACTCAGCAAAAATCTTTTCCACCATATCTTGCAAGGAGAAACTGTGCCAGTACACAAAACATCCCCGATCCACTTCTAAAAGTTGCACAGAGGACTGCAGAGTGTTTAACAAGAAGAAAAACATAGTGTCCCAAAACTCCTTTTATTCGAATATAATGTGAATGAAAGGGCAGGAGAATGCTAAAGCACTCGTTTCTATCAATTTGAAAGCTGCACACGCTATATCGGTGTGCTGCAGCTTGCATCTTCGCCTTTGGGAAGCTGCCGTTCTCTCCATCTCCCGGAGGCGAAGAAGCGGCTTCTTCGCGCACAGAGCATTGTGCCGGTGGCGGTGTTCTCCGGAGAGCGGCTTCTGACGAAAGACGCCCTGGCAGGGGGCTTCGTTTCGGAGAGCTCTTTACTCTGCCTTCTGCCTCTCTCGTCGCATAAAACTGAGCAAAAAGCTTTTTTACTATGTCTTGCCAGGACAAACTGTGCCCGTACGGAAAACATCTCCGCTCTTGTTCTAGAAGTTGCACGGAGGTCTGCAGAGTGTTTAGCAAGAACCTAAAGAAAGTTGTCCAAAACTCCTTCTTTTTGAATGGTAATGTGAATGGAAAAGGCAGGAGAGAGGTAAGGTACTGTTTTCTTTAAGTTTGAGAGCTGCACACACAATCCCCATGTTGTGCGACTTTTTTCTTGGCTTTTAAAGAGGCGGCCGCGGTCTCCGTCTCCCGGAGGCGAAGAAGCCGCTTCTTTGCACACAGAGCATTGTGCCGGTCGCCGTGCGATCCCGAGCACGGCTTCTGCGGAAAGACGTCCGGGAGAGGCCCTTACCTTCGGAGAGCTCCGTATCTCTGAATCCGCGTCTCTTGTGGCCTACATCTTAGCAAAAAGCTTTTCTACTATGTCTCGCACGGAGAAACTGTCCCAGTACAAAAAGCATCCTTGATCTTTTTCTGGAAGTTGCACGGAGTGTCAGCAGAGTGTTTAGCAAGAAGCAAAAGAAAGTTGTCCAAAACCCCTTTTCTTCCAATGTTCATGTGAATTGAAAAGGCAGGAGAATGAGGAAGTGCTGTTTTCTGTACGTTTGAAAGCTGTCACAAGGAGAAACTCTATCAGCACCTCAAGTTTTCCTCCATTTTACTCCCGATATTTCTTTTGCTGTGCAGTCAAGAAGCACCCTTCTTTCTTAGTTATGCTGCAGGTTGTCTTCAAATGGCTTTGCTTTCTGTCCCCTCCTCCCCATTTCTAACAGGCACAAGCACATTCCCTTCCCGGAACAAAATCCTGGTAATAGAGCCAGGAAGACTACGCTTTGACTTTGAGAACCAAAACCTATCTAAGAGAAAATAGTCCATTCTTTGAGACCCAATAGCACGCATCTGTGTGCAGGAGGAAGAGGGGTGTCTGTGTGCGTGAATGGGAAGTGTACTCGCCAACAAACTAGAGCCAATATTAGTAACCAACATGTAACAAGTGTGGACGTATATAATTCCCTGCTCTTTTTTGGATCTTTTTTCTTAAAGGTTATTTTGCTTTTAAAAATTTTCTAGTCATTTGAGAGATTCTTCTTTGTTTGTGTGAGAATAGAAATCTCCATAAAGCTTACTATGTAAAAGCAAGGTAATTCTTGGACTTGATGATGACTATTTGGGAGATGATATTTTCATCTGCAAAAATCAATTTCCATGTTTTGGAAATATTTTTGTCACAGAAAGTAGTAAGTTTCAAGATGTGTTTTTAGAAGGTGTAAAAATTGAGATCCTCATTTGTATCAAAGCCATACAAAGAATATCCCTTAAAACCATCCACTCCATCATTTCATTTTTGTATTTTTGACTTTTCAATAGCTAGTTCTCACTTTCAGATGGCTTTTAAATGCCCTGTTTTGACACAATTTTGTTATTCATTTCTAAGCTTCAAAATGATATTTAAGAAGAGTAATTTCCTGTAACTACTTGACAGTTTGCAAATTAACATCAAAGTGGAGGGAGGGAGGGAAGGAAGTAGCAGAAGGACTTGGCAGAAAGAAGGACATAATGGAAGGAAGGCAGTGAAAGAAGGAAGTGGGGGAAAGAAAGAAAAGAAAGAAAGAAAGAGAAAGAAAGAAAGAAAGAAAGAAAGAAAGAAAGAAAGAAAGAAAGAAAGAGAGAGAAAGAATGAAAGAAACAAAGAAAGAAAGAAAGAAAGAAAAAGAAAGAAAGAAAGAAAGAAAGAGAAGGGAAGAAAATTCCCAAATGTCAGAAACGTTAATGATAAAATACTTGCGTGTATGATAAAGAGCGAGGAGTAGATATTAGATATAGTATTGCTAAATGGCACATAAATGTGAGACCCAAACAGTTCAACTCCTTGGATAGCAGTTTCTCAGCATTACTATGTTATTTCTAGCTTCAACTTCTTACTGCTACTGTACAGAATGATTACCATAGAATAATGGAATGGTTGGCTTTGGAAGGGACCTTAAATTCACCTACGTCCTCCCCAGCATGTCATTGTCAGGGACACCTTCCACTAGAGCGCCTTAAGCTCAAAGACCCATTCAAGCTGGCCTTGATCACTTCCAGGAATTGGTCACCCACAACATGTTCTAGTGTCTCACAACCATCTTGGCAAGGAATTTCTTCCCAATAGCCAAAGGAAACCTATCCTCTTCAGGTTTTAAAGCCATCCACACTTTTCCTATCGCTCCGTGCCCTTGTGTAGCTCACCTGCCTCCTTCTGGTAGGCTGTCTTCAGCTACTGGAGAGCTGCTCTAACAATTTGCCCGGAGTCTGCTCTTCTCCAGGCTGAGAAAATGCCTGCGGGACTCTGGCTTGATGACAGACTTCTTGTGCTGCACTGGGGGCTCAGACCATTCTTCTTCTTGGAATTGCTGTAGGATGCTCAGCCACTGTTGACTGTGGTACAGGTACACTGGTCATTGTGGTCCAGGTAATAAATAGATGATTGTTTTAATAAAGACCCAATTGAAATGATAAGAGCTAAATTTTAACGCAAAATTAATTGGAGAAAGATTCCTAAACCTGTGGCCCGTTACCCCAGCCCATCCATTGATTGTAAATGACATGCCTTGCAGATGTTATGATACATGAACCAAAGCCAAGTGATGGATACTGCTTAAGATAGATGTTCTACCTGCTTACTGCAATATGTTCTTCTCAGTCTAAAACAATCCCCCGAACATTAAGAACAAGAGATTACATCATGAAGTAATGAAGTGCTTGGGTTGAAAGTAAAAGGCATTTGAAAGAAATGGGTTTGGGGGCTAACACAGCAAGATCTCAGAAATGGAGTGCCAGCTTAGTTCTCTGCTTCAGAGACAAGTGAAGCAATTCAGAAGTGTCTTCCTGGGAAAAAGGTTGACAGATCTTTCTGCACAACAGTTAACAGCCGGCATCAGAAATGGGTGCAAATAACATACTAGCCACTACAAGTTTGTCATCCTGGAGTGGAAGGGCCACTCAGACTCATAGCAGTGGTCTTGCTGCTGTGCCTGTTCGAATAGACAGAAAAGAATGAGGAAAACAAATTTTTCCATCTAGTTTGTTTCAGTATTGGTACAAAGACTATTTTCCCGCCCTCAGGAGACAGCAAAAACAGTCAACAACTGAAATGCTTCAGAAATGGAAATGATCTGAATCACAAATATTTCTTTTCACATCAAAATTAAAGCCCAAGTCATAACTGTCAAACAGATGATAGAACTATTTAAAGATGAATGTACTATACATACTAAAATATTCCCAGAGAGAACTATTGTGTCCTTAGTTTGTTTAAAAGTCTAGACTTCCTGGTAAAAAAACTTGTACAGAGCTGAGGTAGCTCCACGACATTCTCTTTTCAGATTAAGTAAACTCTTCAGTCTCACCACCGTTACCCATGGATTTCCGTAAGTCCTTGAAAACCAGTAATTTCCCTTTTTTCCTTCTCTGAAAAAAATGACAGTGACAAGAGTTATTTGCACTCCCTATTTTCTGAAAAGCCTGAACATCAAGCCTTAAGAACTTTATCATGAGTTTTACTTCAAACTAAATTTGAAGAGAATGGCAGAAAGAATGGCAGCCTCAAGCAAAAGAATTTAGGCTTCTAATTCTTGGCTTGTCTTCTTACTTACCTAAGACAAGAAGTGGAAAGAGAATAGATTAGAGTTAGCAGCTGTTGAAGATTTGCACGTACTCTTCCACTCTTCCAAGAGGTCAAGGATGCTTTTCTGGCCCTCTCTCCCTCCACAAGCTGCAGCTTCCTTCAAGGCACAGTCACCTGCTGTGGCATGGAGCTCCCCACGAGCTCCATTGTGTTCCTCCACGCTTCTCCAGGGACTGCTGGGAGACAACCTGCTTGATGATGATGTCCTCCAGGGACTGTGGGGGATTCTTTGCTCTGTCAACTGGAGCACCTTCTCCTCCTTCTTGTCTCACTTTAGTATCATGCAGCTGCTTCTCATACTCCTTTTTTCCCTCACTTGTCACTGCCTATTCATATGTTTTGTACTTTTGACAATATCTTTTCACAAAGACTGATGGGCTCAGTTGCAGAAATGTGTCTTGCTAGAAAATTGGATACTATAGAAAACCATGATTTTACAGAAAAGAATAGTGGAAGTACAAATATACTGCTAAAGAACCGGAAAACTGACAATCATTCATTGTAATACGTCCCCTCATTTTGCCTTCTTTCTCCTTAAGATCTGGAAAGACTACTGGGCAGTGAAAAACACTACAGTGTTGTTTCAAAGAAAAGACTTTTTTAGGATTCTAAGGCGCATGTTCCAATTGCTTGAGAAAATTGAGAAAAGGCACTTTGTCTTTTGTGATAAATATCATTAGCCACTAGGGACAAAGTCTGACCAACAACAAGAGCAGATCAAAATCTGATGAGACCAAGCAATATACCTTGAGTGGCCAGGACAGAACCATTGAGTCGTTGAATCTGTTGAATTGGAAGGACCCCATCAGGATCATCATCAGTCCAACTCCTGGCCCTGCCTGGGGCCATCCTTGAACTCCCAAACTCAGACAGTTGTGATGGTGTGACCACTCCCTGGAGAGACTCTTCCAGTGCCCAGCCATTCTCGGGTTAAAAACTTTTTCCTGATACCCGACCTAAACCTCCCCTGACTCAGCTGCATGCCATTTCTTTGAGTCCTGTCTTTGTAGACCTCATTTGAGGACTTTCTAATACCAAGGTGATTCCGCCCCAGAGCAGAGCAGAGCAGAGAAGAGAAGAGCAGAGCAGAGCAGAGCAGAGCAGAGCAGAGCAGAGCAAGACAATCCCCTCCCTTGCCCAGCTGGTGATGCTGTGCCTGATGCACCCCAGGACAGGCTTGGCCCTCCTGGCTGCCAGGGCACTGCTGATGCACATTCAGCTTGCCATTGGCCAGGAGCCTGGATCCCTTTCTGCAGTGCTTCTCCCAGCCTCTTGCTCCCTCCCCAGTCTATACACCCACCAGGATTGCCCAGTTGCAGGTGCTGAATCCAGCACTTGCCCTTGTTCCACTCCATCTGGTTGGCGATTGCCTGTGGGAATCCTCAAAAACAGAGGGGTTTGGGAAAGCTGCAAAAAGCAGGCCTCAGAGACAGCAGAACTGTCATTGGAGCTAAGCAGTAGTCATAAGGTTTGTCAGCAGAAAAATTAGATGAGAAGTAGAAAAGTAAGGACAAATGGAACAATGGTCTGTGTATTAATGCTTGTCTAGAATAACTCCCTAAGCTACAGCAAAGTATATCTAGCGTGATGTTAGGTAGTTCTAAGCTTAATAATGGAGCTCTGTGCATTGTATCTTAAGGCTTACAAGCAGGTCTTTTATTCGAAAGAAGCGAGCATTGTTCTAAGCCCAGGTACATGTCTTTATAGTGATTGGATAGAAGTACTGTCAATATGCTTTTGCTTTGTGTGATTGGTCAAAAAACTTTTCAAGTCAGTTGTAACATTAAGTTCTTTGTCGCTGCTGGGGACGTGAGCTGCTGGCAGCTTCCCATTGTCATCACCATGTAATGAGACTGATGCTGGAAAAAAACCAGCTTGAGACGCCATCCCCAGCAGTCCCGCCCCTTTTGTGATTTGTGCATAGACTCCCGGCCAGCAAGAATTGCCCATCTCTCCTATTTGGCAAGATCTCTCTGCAAGGTCTCTGTGCCCTCAAGGGAGTTAGCTCACAGCTCCTCCCAATTTAGTGTCTTTGGCAAACTTTCTTAATATTCCTTCAAGTGCTGTGTCCAGGTTGTTCAAAAGATGTTGAAGAGAACTGGCCCAATGATGATACTGTCTTAGCCACTGAAATAAGTGCTTCATACTTCCTCTTGTGCAGAAATCACAACAAATTTCTTTTCTATCCATGTTTTCTTATGCTCATGCTTTTTATCCCAACAGCAGCTGACACGACATTTACAGGCACAGCAACAGCACACTTTTCCTGCTCTTACTAGACTTAACAATTTTGCAACCGGTCAATCAGTGACCTTTGCAAGTAAAGTCAGACCTTCAGCATTTCTCCTTAAATGAATGTCTTCAGAAGAAAACTTTGCTGCCTACTCTGTACGACTGAAGAATAGATGATAATGAGTTAGCATCACAATCAGTTAAGTAGAGAGGCTATCCTTTAGCAGGGAAAAAATTAAAAGAAGAGCTCTTTTATGCAACAACTATCTGAGAAACAAAACAACTAGGATCTTCCACAGGGTTCCCTGCAGTAGAAATGTACTTGGATGAATGCAGAAGATAAAAGATGTGGTTTTGAAAGGCTATGTCCTTGCTAAGCTAAATTGGATCTCATCCTGTCGATGAAAGATCAAGGAGCTCAAAGCGGAGCTAGAGAGACATGTCCAGATAATGAGATAGAGCAAAGCATTTTCCAAGATAATTAAGCATTCTGGTGGACTGGCCAGTTAGGTTAAATCTGCCACACCCATTCACTTTTGGGGACTGAGCTGTGGAGTGCTAAACCGTATCTGCTGCTGTGCAAAGTAAAAGAGATCCATCCAAATTGTACGGTTAGTGTGAACACTCTCACTCTCAATTGTAAAACACTTCATAAGCTATTAATCAGTCTTAGGAACAAAATGAAATAAAGTTGTTATGCCATCTGGGAATGGGAAAACATCTTCAAAATATTTTTTTCTCTATGTTTTCTTCTTTTTTCTTTTTTTCCTTTTTTTTTTTTTAATCCCACATTATGTGATTGATAATTTCAACCATTCTGGAATGCTTTTAACAGATGAACCCAGCATAGTAGTTTTATTACCGGCTCTTGTCCCTTACATGCTTCAGTACACGTTTGGAATATACTCCACAGTCAATGAGTGGTTTTTTATCTCTTTTCCCAGAGACAACTTTTAAAGGACTACTTAACCCCTAAAAATCATAATTTCTCTGGTTTCTCCAAGCTTTTTCAGAAAGCTGTTTTGGTTTTGTTTTGGTTTGTTGTTTGTTTTGTTTTATTGCATCGTTCCTAATGTCTTCAGACCTACTACAAGAAGAAGTTAAAAATAGATCTTATTTGAAGAGACTGTTAAAGCTAATGAACTGCCAGTCTTGGTATTTGTATGTTTCTAAATCCTTTAAAGTCCAAGGTTGCCTTCCTGAATCCTCAGTTACTTAGAAAACATTGTGTTTAGAAAACAGACCCAGTTCAATTGCTTCTGCAAACTCACCTTCATTTTATAGGATTGTACTTCAAGAAATCTTGCTTCATTCAAACATTGGAAGTACGGATTTGACATCATCTGTGACCCTTCCATCTGTCTGAACTGTATTTCATTGTGTGAGTTCCTCAGTTGCTTCAAATAAGGACAGAATCTTTTCAATTTGCATAGCATGTTATCTGAAGATCTCCTGTCTGCTTTCTTCACTTGCTTTAATGGGAAGACAAGGGAAATAGGTTTTGAATGTTATCTTTTAGAGTCTACTTTTACCTACCAGTGTGCTTCTATGGACTAGAACCAATTTCAGCTTGAAAGAAGGTATTGTCACCATCCGCTCATACCAACGGGTTGGTTAACTGGTTGGTTGGTTAACTGATCTGGGAGTGCAACAGACAACCTGGAAAGGGGATTGCAGTATCAATCAAAAGAAATGCACCTTTATAGAATGACCACAGCAAATGCCTGAAAGGAATCAGGGAGAGGAAAAGAATAAAAAAGAGGGGGAGAAAGAGAGAGGAGTATAGCTACCAAACATGGAGAGACTAAGTCCTCTTAGTCCGGCCGATAGAGTTTGCCTAGTCACGTTGGGAAGATCTCAAAGTCCTGGTGAACTCAAGGTTCTATTATAGTCCATTGCTGAGGGGGGAAACAGAATCTTGAAATGGCTGAGGGGGAACAGATCCAATCAAGAAGAAGAAGTCTATTGAAATTGCTGAGGGGGAAAACGTTATTGAAGACGGGTACAGACAGTCCATGTTCTCAGCAGGATAAGTCAGTAGCAGCAGTGAGTGGGACCCACTGTTTCAGGACTGCTTTCTGGGGGAAACCAGTCTAGGTCCTGTAGGCACATCTGTAGGCAACACTCAGCAGGCATCCTGCTTCAGTCAGGCCAGCACCCCTGCATCAGAATTACAGGTGTCTCAGTCTCAGTCCTTGGTAGGGGGGCTTCAACCTCTGTGCCTCACGGTGGTAGTGGAGCAGAGGAAGGATTTTCCATGGGGGGGCTACCAAGTTGCCCCAGCAAGTTCATCTGGCCAAGAGGTGGGAAAATTCCTGGTCTATTGTCGTGAAGCAGGCGCAAGCATATAGGCCGGGTCGCCCCTTGGCAGGCCCTGCTAGAAGCAGTCACTGAAGACACAGCTGTGAACAATCACTTGGCAGGCCAGAATTCTGCTCAGGGGCCTCAGGATTTTTGGTGTTCATCCATTACTGGCAGGCCAGAGGTCCCATCGGGGTCCTCAGGGTCCTGATAGCGGTCCTGTGGACGGTCGTGAGGCAAATGGGGGGAACCTCAGACCGTCCTTCACAGCACCTGGTGAGTCACAACAGGCTTCAAAGGGTCTTCATCAGCAGTGTTCTGTACTATTGTTGTGTACTTGTCGCGCATTGGTAGCATATCCTGGAAAGCAGATACAATACGTCAGACGGAGAGAGAGAAGGGAAGGACAAGAAAAGATAAAAAAAGGCGGGGGTAAGGAAACAAGAAAGAAATATAATAACAGGAATTTAAACCATATTATTTTGAAACATTTTTTTCAAATATCTGAAACTAATCACAAATAATCAAAGGCAATAAAGCAATAAACAAATCAACAACAGTTCATTTAAAATATTTTTTTTCAAAACAATTCACCAAAAATCAAAAGTAATTTTCTTATAATCTTCAAAGAAAATTGAAGACGATTTCAAAACACATCCTCTCATTTATAGTCGCCTTGTGTCAATAGTCTTGGAGATGGCCACAGTGAAAAGGACATCAGCCAAGTTGTGTGCATTAATGACAGACATCAATTTTGTTAACTCTTTCATCATTCTCCAATTCATAATGAGTAAGATTGCTGATTAAAAAACCCCAATCAAAACGAAACGCAAAAGGGCAATGATGGGATGACACATACTGTTCAGGACTCTTGTGGCAGTAGGTGACCACCCAAAAAGAGTATCCTACCACCTGTGTTCAGCATCTTTTCTTACTCTCTCTATGACATGGTGTATTTCTTTCACATTGTGATGAACAGTTACCAGTGCTTTCTGTCTATTCTTCTTGATCTTCTCCAATATTTCAATGAAGTCCTGATGAAGCAAAGATTGCTTTACCAAAGTAATGTTCATCCCAATGGGAGTAGGTGAATGTCCTGGTTTCGGGCAAATTTGGGAGAAAACCTCCAAAAGGTGGACCCTCCAGAAAACAAACCCACACGGCCCCTCCCCCCAACCGGGTCGGGAAGGATTCCTTGGAAACAAGTGGAAAGAACCTGTTTCTGTAACAGGCAAAGCACCCCGCAGCACACAAAAGGAACAATACCAGATGGCACCACTCTTTCACCGCTCTGAAAAAGTAGACAACTTCAGAAAGTCTCTCTGGGGAGTGCTCGCTCTGTTATCAGTCTGTCCTGTGCTGGGGTAGCTGCTGCACCTTGGCCGCAAGGTGCAAACTCTCGGTGTTTCCCAGGTCCCAGTCCGGAGCAGGTCCGAGTAGGTCCAAAGAAGGGAAAGGAGAAACAGTCCAGGGAAAATTTGGACTGCTTAGCTAAACTAACTAATGAGCAGGAGCAAAAAAGCAAGAGCAAAGCAGGAGCAAAGCCGAAGCAAGAGCAAAGCGAAAAGCAAAGCAAAAAGCAAAAGCAGCACCCATGTACTGCCCTGTCTCTGTGTCGTGCCAGCTGTGGGGGAGCGGCTGATAGCAAAACCAAAACAAAACATTCGCTCTTCACAGCCAGTCTTGAAGGCACAGAACATGATATCCAGCATCAACAGAACACACGGATGGGGATACAAGCATCATAACGTCACCCTAGGACAGTAATAGTTTGTGAATCAGTCTTTAATTGGATTGAAAAAGGTAATGGGAGGTAACTGGAGCTTCTGAAGAAAAATCACATCCCTCAATTTTGTAAAGTTACAAGCGCAACAATTTGAATGATTTTTACTATCCACTACTGCATTTTCTACAAATACCGTATCACAAGCAGTTCTAAAGCACCCACACCCATTGCCTATATATTTAAGGACTGTTTCGAAAGTCTCGTTAGGACGAATTTCAAAATGACAGATATTTTGTTCTGTGTCCAAACAAACATCCTGAGCTGTAATTGCATTACTTTCACAGATGAAGCCTAGTTCTCGGACAATAGAAGATTCCAAATTAACATGTTGCCATTTTTTACCAGTTTGATGGGCCCATTGTCTATGTTCAGAAAGATTGGGAATAGCTCCATCATGATTTAGCCCTAATGCAAGAATAGGAAATCTCAAATGCACTGAGGCATTGCATACGGTTAACGCAAGAGCTGTGGCTGTGTTTGTAATGGGGTGATAAGTAAAATTCACCAAGTTCCACCAGGATTGGAATTCTCTTTCAAAATCAGTGGCACTGTCCCAAATTCTTTTCTGAATTGCAGTAGGAAAATTGCCTTCACCTTCTCTTATCATTGAGGCAGCAACTGACTGCATCAACAATTGTGCCTGGATACAGCTAAGAGCCAAAGAAAGGTTGTTTTGTGTAGCACCGAGTGCATCCGTCTACCAATTTGTGATCACTTACATTGACCTTTTCCCAAGCTGGTAATATGTTTGATAGCAAGCACTGCTGTGTTCCCAAAGCCAATAAGGATGATTGCAGTGGTTGTTTTAATTTGGTCAAATCTCTAACCATTTTGTGGCAGCCAATTTATCCATTAGTGTACTTCAGAATCAATACTATTTAGAATTCCAAAACCTGTTCCCAAAACACCGGTTATGTCTCTTAGTGTCTGTTTTTAAAGAAAAAACGGACTTTCTGTTTTTGCAGCCAGGTGGTCCAACCCTCAAAGGAAGTCCGCAAAAAAGGCAAACAGGCCGGCTGAATTTCTGAGACATTGTTTTGCATCATCAGCAATTTGACTTGTTTAAGAGACCGTGCCAGATTGAACAATATGTGTTGTTGACCAGTTTTCCTGATTATATATGGTCCAATTTCAAAACTTCTCAGGCTAAGCATAAGCGGTGCTTGGGCTGGAGTGGTGGTAGTAGAAGGTTGGTTCATACCATTTATTATCAACTTAAAAGAAAAGCCTTCACTAGTTTTGGACCAAAGACAAACTACTTCTGCAGTTTGTGTTAATGTAAAATTGTGCCAACAGTCTTGTACGCTTGGGGGCGTACAAACCTGTTCACGCTTATTTGTCTGATCTGTCAAAACACTGATGGAGATTGCTTTGCTATAAGCAGTTCCACAAATCCTTCGGCTAATTCCTTCTCCCACTCCCCCTTGAAGCTGCCAGGCTTTTTGTTTTTCCCATTCCTGCCAAGTGAACAAAAGCTTGGGACCAAGGCCACATTGACTAAGGGGACTCTCAGTCCCTTCTGCCCACTAGGATGTAACTACTGTACTCAATGTCAGCTCTGTGCTCTCAGTCCCTTCTACCCATTGGGGTGTAACTATGGTGCTCAGTGTGGGCTTCATGCTCTCCGTCCCGTCTATTCCACTGGGATGTAACTACGGTACTCAGCGTGGGTTTTGTTATAGCGTCTATCTTAAATTTATGAACTAAGCCTTTTCAACCTAACAGGTTGGTCAAGTTATTTTGCCAGCGGCATGTCACTTAAGTCGGTTTAGTTAACGTCAAATTATGCCAGCAATCAATTGGTTCATTTTTACAATCCTTTGTACTTGCAACATTGTTCGTTTTGCGACCTAGAGTGTAATTACCAACATACTCCTGGCAGCAACACAGAGTAAGGGGAATTTGTTTGGCACACTCCCACTTGTTTGTAGGACACAGTCTCGCTGAAGGGATATCCCAATCATTTTTCCCATCTGGTTCCATAAAATTTCCGACAACTGTGATGGAGGTGGATTTCTCATAGAGAGATCCTTCCATTTTTCTGCATGCTTCCACAATCGACTCACCAATTGTTCCAGTTAGGGCTCTAGTCCAGTCCTTCTGATCCCATCCCCACTCACTTGGACCATATACCTGGGGGTCATGCAGCACTATAGGCTCTAGGTTTGGGTGGCCACCCTTGGGATACGCTCCTAGAACATTAGTGGGATGGAGGGTAGCTTCAGACCACAACCACTCAGCAGGATCCTGTCCATGGAATTGTGGTAGGATGCAGAAAAGCATCACCAGTGTTATCATGGTTCAGATGATTTTCATGTTCCTCAGGGTTCTTCTGTCAAAGTAAAAACAACAGAAATCCTTCCACTGAGGGCAGAAAAGAGTTAAAATGATAGGATTATCCAGCATGTATTTATCCAATGCTCTTTCCCTAGAGCATCAGAGGCTGCCCATGCATATAGAAATATGGGGTTTCAGAGGGGTTTTCAGCACTAGTGCTACTTCCCCTACAGTAGGGAGGTCCACCAGAACAGGTTGTCCAGGGTAATGTGCTGGACTTTTTGAATCGTCAGGTCGCCGTAGTAAGGGAACGATGCTTGGAGCTGTTGGGCAAAAGGCAGTGATTTTGGGACATCCATTCACCCCCCATCTACTGTTCACTCTTTTAACAGCTTCCCATAACCAAACGTCCCAATTTCCCTCCCGGGGCTTCAGAAGTCCTTTCAAAAAACGCTTGGTCCTTTCTAAGATCCCCTTAGCTTGAGGGTAGTGGAAAGGGCTGTGGAAAGACCGCTTAATTCCTTCACCTTTTGCCCAATGCTGTGCACCTCTAGCAGTGAAGTGGGACTTGTGATCAGATTGAATTTCCTGTGGCTTTGGGAAAGTTCCAAACCACCCCTGCAAAGCTTTAACTGCATTATCACCTGTAGCTCTTTTCAAAGCATCAGCTTGAACCAACCCAGATACACTTTCTACTCCTACTAGCACAAAGTGTTTACCTCCTGACTTCTTAAAGGGGCCAATATAGTCTACCTGCCACGCGTCCCATAAGCCTTTACCCTTTCTTAAATGCAGAGGGTCATCTTCTCAAGGATGTCTCTCCAGTCACCTGTGACATTGCTCGCAGGCTGATACGCATGTTTTACACATTTCCCTGGTAACCAGCCAACCACAAGCATGAGCTTCTTTGTACAAATCTTTCGCACCTGTGTGCTGTCTTTTTACATGCAGCCATTCTAACAGTTGATCCCAGTCCTCAGTAATGAGTTCCTTTTTCAGGGGGCTGAGCCTTGCTAGTTCATCAGCTCTATTCTTCCACTCTCCTGCTGGATTTCCATCTGCTTGCTGAGAAGCTACCCAACCAATAGCAACATTTCCTTGGCTTGCAACATCTAAAATTTCTTGCCCCTTTTCCTTTTGCCACACTGGAATTCTGTGAACTTCCCAATCATTTTGCTGCCAGCAAGGAAGCCACTCGGTACAACCTTTGTACACTGCGTAAGAGTCGGTATAAATGCAGACAAGAGAAATGTTCTGTGCCTCACATTGGAAAACACTCCAAACAGCTATGAGTTCCCCAGCCTGAGCGCTGCCTTCCCCTTCGGTAATGATTCTTTCACCAAATGAATTGTGTAAGACAGCTGTTCTAGATCTCCATACCTTCCCTTCCCGTTTTGCAGAGGCATCTGTGAACCAAGAACTTGCTGCTTGTTCGGGGGAGAAAGGAAGGGCAGCTTTGATTACAGAGGCAGATTTATCTTGGCTGCTAACCAGGCTCTCAGTGCCTTGGCTTGTTAGATTTTTAGCAGCATCTTCCGTTCTTGAGACGGTATTACAATAGCCTTCCATCTGAGCATACCATTTCCTAACTGAGGCCCTTTGGGCTACCCCGTCAGGTGGGGGGGAGGGGTGGGGCTCCCATTAGTGACGATTTTGATAACTTTGAAAGGGCTTCTTAATACAATAAGCTCTTGTCATGCAATTTTTTCCTCTTCTAGGAGAGCTAAGCTAACTACAAACAACCCCTTTTCCCAGGTAGTGTATCTTTTCTCAGCATCTTTGAAACCACAGGAATAAAAACCAAGAGGCCCCGTTGGACCCTCGGGACCCCACTGCCAAATGTGTACTGATAGCCCTGAGGAGGCAAATCCCCATTCCACCTGAAAGGGATCTGTGGGATGGATAGGGCCTAGTGCTTGGTGAGCTGTTGCCTCAAAAATCAGTAATTGCAATGCTTCTTCCTGAGAAGGAGTCCAATCCCATGTCATTCTTTTCCTCAGCAAGTCAAAAAGCGGCCTAGCAATTATTGAGAAATCTGGGATGTGTTTTCTCCAGAACACTAATAGTCCTAGAGCTTGCTGGAGATCTTTCCTCAATTCAGGCCTTTGAATCTGATCTAAAGAGGTTAGGGTATCGGGTGGAATACATGTCATGCCTCCTTTCCACCAAATTCTCAAAATCTTCACTTCCTGAGAAGGTTTCTGAATTTTCTCTGCGGGTATCTGCAAATCAAGACTTTTTAAGTGAGAGATTATTTTCTGCTGATGTTTCCCTACTACCTCTATTTCATCCTTCCCCCCCTCCCCACCCCCCCCCCCCCCCCCCCCAGAGTGTCTTAAATGTATTGATTATCAGCTACAGGATCAGCAGGATCAGGTTTGGCTATTTTTTCTAATTCCTCAACTAAAGCATGGTGGGCCAAAGTGGAGGAGTGTTTGTAGCCTTGGGGAAACCTAGTGCAAGTGTATTGCCGTCCTTTCCCATGTGAAGGCAAAATGGTCCCTATATCTTCTGGCTGTATAGGTATCATAAGGAAGACGTCTTTGACATCCATAGTTGCCATTGCCATGATTGAGTGAGCCTTTTCTTGAATTGATGTTATTAATTCAGCTAAGTTTGGGACCAGTGCTGTAAGAGGGTCTGTGTTGGCTTTAAGCCTGTGAAAATCTACTGTTAATCTCCACTTTCCACTGGCTTTTCAGACTGGCCATACCGGTGAATTAAAAGGAGAATGTGTGTGAATTATTACCCCTTGGTTTCTCAAGTCCTGTAGAACCGCTTTGATACCTTCTCTGGCACCAGAAGGTAGAGGGTATTGTTTTACATTAGTTGTTTGATTATAGGGTAGGGAGGGTGCGGTTTGAAGCAGCCTAATGTTAAGTGGCAGTGTGCCAAAAGACCACAGAAATCCCTCAGAGTCTTCCCACTGCCTCCCAGCAAGGACACCCATTCCTAATCAATTATTTGGAATGTTCCCAATTACCATTTTGATGACTAGTTGATGCTCATTTCCAGGGAGCCTCAGTTTGGCTAAGGCAACATTCATAGATTCTGTAGTTCCCAGAGCATTAAGAACACAGCATTGTCTCTTAGTTGGAACAATTCCACACCTCTGGGCATCCTTTTTTGTCAGTGCAGAGATTTGAGCCCCAACGTCAATCAAAAAGGTTACTAGTAGCCTGTGGAGGCCCGTGATAGCTGGGCTTAATATATATCCGGATTTATTTTTAGTGAGCATTCTTAAATAAACCCACACTCCGCCCCTTTGCCCACCTGTAAGCGGCAGAGAGATTTGTTTCCCGAAAACCCTGTTGGTTTTGGTTCACTGCCTGTGTTCCGTGGGAGAAGCTGGGGGAGGGTTAGTTTTTGTCCCTGAGAAGGGAGGGGTGCACTGGGTTGAGCCAATGGATTCGGTTTTCGCTGGTGCCAATTATTTATTATTTTCTGCAATTTATCAAGGGGCAAACCATCCATCACCTCTTTGGGGACCCACTTTTGAATCCCCAACAACCACCAACGGTGGCAGTTAGAGATCTGTTTTCCTTTCTCTATATTTTCACTGTGAGGAGCCCCAATAAACCAAACACCTTTGTTATTTTCTGATTTCTATGCCGGGGTTTTTATAGGTCCATATTGTCTACAATAATTAATCAGATCTACTGCAACTTCAGCTCATGTCCAAACTTTATGGCTACTGGCAGGTGAATCAGATTGAGAAGCTGAGGGCTGTGAGGGGGAAGAGTAGGGAGTGAAGCCAGGATCTCTAGGTCCACTTTGGTCAGGGGAATTCCTGAGGAATCTTATCTAGTCTTTCTACAGGATTCAAAGCCATTATGGTTTTCTGTAGAGTCATTGCTGTATGTTTAAGTGTTTCTGGAAGCCCACGAGTTCAATCGGTCATTAGTTCTGGCTTCACAGGTAATTGCATTGGGCATTCAAAACCAGGAACTAATTTCTTTTCATGAATCTTTTGCAGGCAGGCGGCTTTGTGGACACTTTCTAAGAGCTGGTTGGTGGTGTCAACGATTGCCAGGGGGTCACCCCTTTCCAGAGGATTCATTCTCCCGGCCCAGAAAGACGCACCCTGTGTCAGGGACCATGCGTCACGCTTACCTCCTTATCTCCTGTTGTGAAGAAGGCTCCATGTCCCACTGGCCTCCGGTTAATTTAATTTGATCTCCACCATCGAGGGACACTCGGAGGACATATTTGTCTCTGATTCTTGTGGGAGGCGCCCGAATTCTTTTGACAGCTTAGCTAATTCGGTAGCACTGAACGGTATTTGTTTAGTTGTGATAGGTGGGTCAAGATCCTCTTTCGGCAATGCAGAGAGACAGGGAGACCCACTCGGTAATCAGAATCCAATTTGATTGTGGGATACAAGCACTTACATACCATTGCAGGGAGACTAGTAATGTGTACTACAATGATTAGGTTAAAATCACATCCACAAACTTACGCATATAACAACATCTCTTGCTTGCAGAGTTTAATGGGATTTTCTTTTTCCAGTAAACCCGTTTGATTTAATCTTCTTGCAATCCAGGTCGAATTTTCAAAGTTCCATTTGTTTATGCCAAGGCATTCTGTTATCAAATCTCTTATGTTAACCAGGTCCAAAGTGCATCATCTGTCTTATGTCCCCCAACATTCCAACAATCCTCATCATTAAGATAGGTCTATTCTGTTTGAACCAAGGGTCTCAAGCGAGGACAGCAGTATTCTCTCCAATTTTTTACTGCCTCAAGTTCCTGACGGGGATAGATTTGTTTCAAGTCAGGAGTTTCCTTTTCCTCTGGCTCTGTAGAGGAATCAGTATGATGTGAATTCTTAGCAAGTTCCTCTCTAAGGGCAGCTCGCAACATATAGATCTCATTTCTATCTTCCTTTAATTCTTTCTGCAAAATTTCAACTAGGTTTTGAAGGGAATCTATTCTTGCTATTTCCTCGTTTCTTTGCTTAAAAAGGGTTTCTATGGCTGCTGTGAGACAAGCTGCCAAAACTGAGCAGAGGATGGTTTTATTTTTGCCCAGTTTAACTTCTGTTTCATGTTGTAAAGAACAAATTCTATCTATGACATTTTCTAAATTAAACCAGCTGTTCTCTGCCCAAACCTCCCCCCTTGGAGAAGGCTTGGCATTCTATTTAGCAAGCAGAGCAGAAAATTCAGAAATTTAACTTTTGTGCTAGAGTTTTCAGTCATTTTATGAAGGGACCAAAACCATGACAGGGAGGTGCAAACTTAAGTTAGACAATCTCACAGCCTTTGCTGTGCTCCCCTTTGCTTCCCTGGCTGGGTGAAGAGACCAAATCTCCCTGGGAGGCCCTGCTTAGTTCCTTCAAGTTGTCCCTTCCTTCCCAGACAGTCCAAATTCACACATAAACAAAAACAGTTTCCCCTTTTGCGCTAAGAGATTTTTTGGGAAATTCTAAAGACAGAACCCTCAATAGAGTATGGGGGCGTATTTCACCTGGGCGTGCGCAGTTTGTGGGAAATTCAAAGAGCTTTCCTTGCTTTCCAGCTTCGTTCAACCCTTTCGCGATGAGGGGCTAGGTGTGGCTGAAGCAAATCGTCCTTCCCCTGTTCCAGACTACAAACAGCCTTGCAGACCCTTCTGTCGATCAGAATCCTGTCCATGATGCCAATTTAATGTCACGATCCGCTCATACCAATGGGGGTGGTGATGGTTGGTTAACTGATCTGGGAGTGCAACAGACAACACGGAAAGGGGATTGCAGTATCAATCCAAACAAATGCACCTTTATAGAATGACCACAGCAAATGCATGAAAGGAATTAGGGAGAGGAAAAGAATAGAAAAGAGGGGGAGAAAGAGAGAGGGAGTTGTCCTAAGCTGATTATATGATGCTTTTAACCCCAATCATCTTGTTCTGTTTATGCTGCATCATAAGTTTTGCACCTTTAAGACTTGTTGCAGAGAGTGAAGGGGGGAGAGAAGAAGCAGCAGTTTGTTTTCAGACCCTGCACTCACTCCTCCACATTCCTGCTCCTGGACTGTGTTGTCTGGGGATGAACAGACAGTGGGACAGAGCTCTCCTTTGCTTTTAGTTAGTTTTAGCTTGCTGAGGCAAGGAAGTTCCCTGGACTGTGGTTTCTTTTCTTTTTTCCCTTTTCTTTGGACCTCTTGAAACCTGCTCTGGACTGAACACCCAGAAGAGCACCGGCAGCTAGCACCTGTGGCCCACCAGGCCGGGCCCGGCCCGCAACATTTCCAGCACCGGAGGGACTGATAAGAGCCTGTGTGAGCTGAACTGCAACCGAGGGAGGGGACTTTCTCAGTTTGTCATCTCTTTTGGAGCAACAAGGGGTTTTATTGTTCAATATTGTTTAGGTTTTATTGTTTAATAAACAGGTTTTTTCCACCTCTTTCCAAGGAGCTATTTTCTCCTGGACCGGTTGGGGGGAGTGTTGCAGTGTGACGCCATTTCCTGTTTCAGGAAACAGGAAAATCCCTCAGGTGTTGGGATAGGTGAAACCTGTCCTTTCCCCTCCCCCTTTGCCCTCCTGCTAAGTGCTGTCCATCAATGTTAACATTCCAGCAGGGTCATGGTGTGGTTGGCAGAAGTTCAAAAGATGCCCCTCAGGTCCGGGCTCATTGGCCTGTCCAAGTGTCTTTATCCTTTGAGCCTTCCCCTCCTCCCACCTGGTTGGTGGCTCACCTGTGCCTTCCCCTGCCCCTGTCCCCGGGCTTAAAAGGAGACGGGACCATGCGGTCTGGATTCTCTTGGGAGCTGTTACAAGATTCAGAGGTCTGTCATCCTGGAATAAACTCTGGATTAAAACTCTACAGCAGAATCCTCTCCTTTTTCTCTTCACCGTCCCCTGAACCTTTTCCACCAGAGGTCAACTGAGTTTCTACTATGCCTGGATTTGTTGCGAGTGCCTAGCTGCACGATCCAGCCGGCCAAATGTATCTCTGAGGTGAAACATCACAGCTGCCGCCTTTGGCCCAGCAGCAAGGGTCAGACGAGCCCAGGCACGTCCCACCCGGTAATATTGGGATTAATATTTCATAGGGGAGGGGCCAAATGAATCTGCTTTCCTAGAGGAGCCCCTTTGGGGGTTCTCCCCAAAATTTGCCCTGAACCAAGACAGGAGTAGAGCTACCAAATGTGGAGAGACTAAGTCCTCATAGTCCAGCCGACAGAGTTTGCCTAGTCACGTTGGGAAGATAATGGCCCTGCCTGGTTAACTCAAGGTTAAGTCCTGGTGAACTCAAGGTTCTATTATAGTCCATTGCTGAGGGGGGAAACAGAATCTTGAAATGGCTGAGGGGGAACAGATCCAATCAAGAAGAAGAAGTCTATTGAAATTGCTGAGGGGGAAAAAGGTATTGAAGACGGGTACAGACAGTCCATGTTCTCAGCAGGATAAGTCAGTAGCAGCAGTGAGTGGGACCCACTGTTTCAGGACTGCTTTCTGGGGGAAACCAGTCTAGGTCCTGTAGGCACATCTGTAGGCAACACTCAGCAGGCATCCTGCTTCAGTCAGGCCAGCACCCCTGCATCAGAATTACAGGTGTCTCAGTCTCAGTCCTTGGTAGGGGGGCTTCAACCTCGGTGCCTCACGGTGGTAGTGGAGCAGAGGAAGGATTTTCCATGGGGGGGCTACCAAGTTGCCCCAGCAAGTTCATCTGGCCAAGAGGTGGGAAAATTCCTGGTCTATTGTCGTGAAGCAGGTGCAAGCATATAGGCTGGGTCGCCCTTTGGCAGGCCCTGCTAGAAGCAGTCACTGAAGACACAGCTGTGAACAATCACTTGGCAGGCCAGAATTCTGCTCAGGGGCCTCAGGATTTTTGGTGTTCATCCATTACTGGCAGGCCAGAATTCCCATCGGTGTCTTTAGGGTCCCAGTGTCTGTCCTGGGAATGGTCGTGAGGCAAATGAGGGGAACTTTAGACTGTCTTTCACATGTATCAGAAAATCTATTTCCTGAACTGGCCAAAAAGAATGCATAACATTTACAATTGAGGGGGAAAAAGAAAACCAAACTCAAACCGTTGGAGCAATATCATTCTAGAGAATGCCATGTCTCTATGAAAAATACAAAAAAATTTCTGTTTTCAAACGCACCCACAAATCACCATTTTGCATCTTTTTTGTTGTTGTTGTTGTTTGTTTTAAAGCTCTGGCACTTATCTGATTCCTTTTTGAGTTAGTTCAGCTCATTAATCTAGTAAGAAAGCTGCTAAAATTAAACGGAAAAACCTATGGGGAGCAGGATGCCACTTCAGCCATGTTGTAGGGAAGCATTAGGTCAGCCTTCTGTCTTGTAGAAATACGTCTGTCATATAGGAAAATCACTGCGTAGCACTATCTTATTTTGAACTTTCTCATTGCTACTGGGTTCCTGAATGATCAAGATGGTTTAAACCAAACAACAGCCAGCCCTCTAAGATACTCCCCAAACTATTGCAATGGAATAACTTGATCAGGTGAAGAGCTCACTATGCAAAAGCTGAATATGATGTCAAGAATGCTTTGTTGTGGATTACCATTGTTTGGGATCATTTATCCCTTACCCTCCCATGTAGGTATAGGAAAAAATGAAGAAACCACAAGGCTTTTACAGCTGTTCTTGTATTTTGGGATAGTAAGGACTTGGGTTGGTAAACAAAACTGTGGTGAGTTTTACTATTGACTTTATGGCTGTTTCACTTTGAATTAACTGCTTTGCATTTCAGCTTACCCATCAGTATAATGAGAAGAAGAATATCTTCCTTCCTGCCCAAAAGATGTTGAATTATGCCTGTGATGTCACGGACTTAAAGACGAAAACCATTGTGATTGAAAGGAAGTATTGGCATGCCACAAGGTAACTGGAGTGAGCTGTCTTTCCTCCTCAGCTTCACTGTGATAGTAGAATTTTAATTAGCAGTTCCAAAACTTTGTCTTAGCATAGTCTGGTGACATATCTCAGTAGAGCAGTGTCCTAGGGTGACTTTATGATGCTTGTATCCCCAGCCATCTGTTCTGTTAATGCTGGATATTCTATTCTCTGCCTTCAAGACTGCTTCTGAGAGCAAAGGTGGGGAGAAGAAGAAGTACGGAGTTTGTTATCACAGGCTGCACTCACCTTCTAAAAGCAACACTGCTCCACATTCTGTGCTGCACTGTGTTGTCTGGGCACTGATGGAGCAGAACAGAGTGTTCTTTGCTTTTCAGTTGGTTTAGCTGGCTGAGGCAGAGTTTTCCCTGGACTGTCTTTTTTTCTTTCCCTTTTCTTGGAACTGTTCAAACCTGCTCCAGACTGGGACCTGGAGAGCACTGAGAGCTTGCACTTTGTGGCCTATGGGGGCCTACTCTGGGCAGCAGCCTTTCCCAGTGCCGGAGGGATTGATAACAGAGCAAGCATCCACAGGAGAGACTTTCTGAATTTGTTGTCTCTTCAGAGCGGCGATTGAGTTTTGTCATCTGGTATTGTTCATTTTTTGTGCTGGGGGGTGCTTTCCCTGTTAAATAAACAGATTTTTTCCACTTCTCTCAGAGGAAATGTTTCCCAGACCAGTTGAGGGGAGGGGCCGTGTAGGTGGGCTTTCTGGGGGGGGGCCCCCTGAGACATGAACTTTAAAGAAATTTAGGGTTTTTAGAGGAGCTGAGGTTTTAGTCAGAGATAAGCCTTATTAGAGTTTATCAAAATAAATAGGTAGGCCTTGATGAAGTTAAGAGTTAGTAGTTAACTAATAATTGATTGCTTGTCAACATCATGTTTGCTTAGCTGGGTTTATCATGAAGAATACAGAAACTCATAAATAGCTTTTAGGAACATAAGACAATTGTAGGCCACCTCTGTTCTGAAACCAATTGAAGATGGGGAATGGGAGTTCTACCAATGGGTTCATTTGTCATATTTGCATTGAAAATGTAGAAAGTTCAGAACCAGGAAGACTTCATTTATTTCCTCATTTTGGAACCCCTCCCCATGAAAGGGACCACCGATTCATTTTGAGGAACAAACTACACGTGCTTAATAGCTTTTGAACTGATTACCATACGAAGTGAGGAATGATGGGATGTACCTAAATTATGAACATGTATTTGTCTTTTGGGTATTCAATACTTGTATAGATAAAAAGACTCTGTTATCACCTCTAAATCACAGCGTGTATTTGGGAGCTATCCCGCACGCTGCCCAGCGTTGCAATAAACATACACTTTCTAATTTTGAACTGTTAGGGAGCCTTTGTCCATCACAGTTGGATATCAGTACTAGATCAATATTTTTAATAAATCACCCCTTCTTGAGGATTGCTGCCAAATTTGCCCTCAACCAAGACAAGCAGGATCTGCGATTTAGAGAATGATGGAATCACTTTGGTTGGAAAAGACCTTTAAGAACATTGAGTCTAAATGTAATTAGCAAACACAACCATCAAGAAATGTTTTGCTGTCTGAAGAGAACATGGTTTATCTGGTAAGCTTTGCAAGTATTTGTGTCATCGCAAGCACGCATGTCCAATGCATTAGATGGGTATATAATAAGAAACCTGTGCAAATCAACAGAATGATTCTCAGGGTAGGATATTGGCATGTTTCATCCTTCTTCCCGACTTCTTCCAATGAATTACTTTTACAAAGTAAGGATTGGAATTGTTACTCTTTTGACGGTTCTTGTTGTATTACTGACATTTTTGGCATAGGAATGCCAAATAGGTTAATTCACCTAGTTTTTCAGATAAAGACCAAGATTGAGTGTTGCTTAAGCTGGAGGCAGAAATATTTAAATCTTCCAGCCTCCTTCTTAGTTCCTAATTTCTCTTACAATATCAGTGCACAATCTTGTCCCTTAAGGTCCAGCTAGCTCAGTTTATACCAACAGGGTGACTTTAGTAGGGCTCACGTCATGCTGCACACAGAAGCCCTCAGGGTGCACCTCTAGCAGACAGTAATTCATGCACTTGGACCATCCCAGTGCTGACTTTGGATCACCAGAAGAGTAGAACTAGAGAGATTTGATGGAGAGCTCTCTGGAGGAAGTGGCCTGAAGAAGACAGCAGAAATCCCATCTGTGTGTTTGTACAAATAACGTGAATACCATTTACAGGAAAAGATCTTCAAATCGATCTAGCTTTTTCTGCAGATTATTTGTCAACTATATGCATTACATGGACAGTTCCACTGAGCATCTGAAATACAGCTGCGTTTAAGTGGATTGATTCAGGGTTGGAAAGCAGTGAAATAAAGCTTTTCAGGAATAGCTGACATCCAAGTCCCGCAGAAATTTACCTATTTTTAATGTCCAGATGCTTTTTAAAATAATGGGTGACCATTTAGCTACCTAATAGCTTTAATCAGAAATACCAAGAAAATTTTAAACTCCCATCTTTTATAGCTTGAATATTTTTCTTTGTTTATTTCCTGGTTTCCAATTCAGGTCTACAAATCGTATGATTAGGTAATGAGAACTCATGCTGTATAAAAATATTTCCTGCTATACTTCCAAGTCAAGGCCATGTTTTTCCCGGAACTGTTTAAAAAAATAAAATTCTATCTGGATTCTCTCTAGCCCACACTCATCATTATCTAAAATCATTTAAATATTGTATTTTGACTTTACATGGTGCAATTATATTCAGAAATCCAAGGCTCTATTGTTAGATTGTTTGTATGGTTTTCTGGCAATTCTAACTTCCCACAACCACTCTTGGCAGCTATATATTTTTGCAGCAAGGCATCACAGGGGTCTGTGAGAAGTTTGAATGTGAAGCAGAGCTAACATTAAAATACACGGGACATACTCGAAATATTTCACTTCAGAAAGTTACAGTTTGCTTAGATGGAATGAAATATGAAATAAATGAACCTCACACAACATTTCTAAATCTTGGAAATCTACTACCTGAACTTTGAGTCAGTTTGCAGGACAGGACTCTGTAGAAATGCAAATGTGAAGTCCAAGGAATAGAGCAGAAGGTGTATTGGGCAGGGGTACAGAAGATTGCTCTGAAGGGTGATGTAAGCAAGATTGCATCCTATCAAGATAGCAGCTGCTTCTGCTGGTGCCAACATAGAGAATTTGCGCCACCAGCCTAGTTTTCTGGGGACATTTGACCTGTACACTCTTCAGGGCTTGTAGATGTGAATGAATCTGTCCTTTGATCTGTTTTTTTCTTTTCAATGTCTATGACCTGACTTGCTACTGTGTACTGTACTGTATCGTTTTATAAACAGACATGTTTCATCTGTTTGAAAGCTGTAGTTGAAAGTGAGCTTGCAATCATGAGTTGGCTGTCAAAAGAATTAATTTTCTGCTTTAAGCAAAATATCAGTAGAAACAGTCCATCCACTCCTATGATACAGATTCCTTTTGAATTTACAGGGTAATTTGCATCAGTGAGTATCATGCATGTGCAATAAATACACCTTGCTTGGTTTCTAATGATGATAATAGTCCTCTTTGTATTACTCTAAGGATTGAACTCACCATCATTATTTTCCTGTTCTCATTGAAGTGTAAAGGAAAAATAGTTTTGCATTAACCAAGGAGTAAAATGCATGGATTTAGCATCATTCTTGCAAGTAGTCCTCGATTCTGAAAATACCTCTCAGAAGCTGCATCAAATGGGAAAGCTAGACAGATGGCAGAATGCAGAACCTGCCATTTAGGATCAGGTACAAAATAACACCCAAGAAATTCTTCATGGATGCTGCATAAGTACAAAGATGCCGTTATTTAAAAGAGAAAAATAGTCAATGTGAAACGTGTTTGATGAATAAAAAGCTATGCTAATCAAGAGACCACAGTGCCAAGTGTGCTACAAGGCTTTTTTGTAATTCACATCATTCCCAGCATGAAAAAATACTATTTTTATTGTAGATTGCTTAAGAGTGCACAACAGTTTGGAAAAAAGTGCTTTGCTTTTTCTATTCATAGGAACTGTGTATCATGGTAAGAGATACTGTAGACAGGTTTTGGAAAACAATGTTATTTTGAAGATTCATTCTATTCAGAAATACTTCACATGAAAAAATTTGATCTGCTCTCCATCCTGAAGACTCTTAAAGGAAAATGTCTTTGTTGCATTCTCTTCACACTAGTTCAGGAGCTCAGTCTTACCTGCATTCTAATGCTTTTTGATGTTCCTGATGGCATGGCTTAGACATCCTTGTCTCCATTACCATCATGATTTCCAGATCAAGTGATGAGAATTTTTCTTCAGGACTGGTGAAGTTAAGTGTCATAACATTTTTGTCAAGTCAGTTTGAAGGGGTTTTTTTGCCAAAGGAATCTCTTCCTTCCTAATGAAAACCATTGGCAATAGCAAACCTACTCAGTTTTTCAGGAAGTCAAATAATACATCTCCACTGTACAAGGTCCTCCCTTTGTTTTTTTTTCACCAGAAGAAAACTGCTGTTTTCTTCTTCTTCTATCACCTTAGACTTACTTTCTTCCAAAATCTTTTTAAACCTTTAGATTTCTCTTTATAGCTAATTACTTTCACAGTGGGCTATAGCATATGTATTTGAAAAGACCATTTGTACATATCCAAATGGCTTACTTCTATTCTATTAAGAAATGGCTGTACTTCTATTAAGGAAACATAAAGGTGCAGTAATATTTTTTCTTCTACAAAATTTAAAAAACCCCAACTATTAAAAATGATACCAGCAAATGATGTCTGTAAGACTGAGGCAGGAGGCTTTTTCCAGAACAATGTGCAGTTCTTCCCAATTCTATTTTTCCCTCCGATTACTTTGTACAAAAATAGTTTTACACAGTCTTCTAATAGTGGCATGTTACTAGTGGGGTAGAGTATTGCCCTGCCAGCATTGGAATTGACTCGACTGTAGTTGTGTTCAAATCTGCTGATGAGACAAGGTTTTTTTGCTGAACGCACTTCAGCAAGCAAGAGAGCTTCTTCGTCTTAAGATGCTATGAGTCCCAGAAGAAGATGAATGAGGTGATGACATGCCTTGTGTTCTGAAGAGAGATCAAAACTTATTGCTGGGGTCACCCCCCCTCTTGGTACAGAAAGCGCACAGAGGGCTTTGAAGCAGCACTTTCACCCTCTTTGCATTCACTAGTAAATTGGAGACAGAGCTTGCCCCAAGGTTTGGGCAAAAATACTCTTTTGATGCAACTCTTCACCAGACAAAATCTCTGGGAAAATTTGCAGTGGCAGAAAGCAAGCCCTTCCTGGGAAATCTACTGAAACGGTTCAGAAGTTATTCCCATTCCCTGTTGCTAACCTCTGCTGTCTAGCTGTCCCATATGTTTGGGACCATGTTGAAATCATTCTAAACAATGGACTGACGCTGCACTGTTGAGTAAACATAGGTCTTTTCCATAGGTGTCAGGGAAAAATATTTCTGTTGGTAAAAATGATAGAAAACAATACCAGCATGGGAGAAAAACAAGTACATCAATAGAATGAAGATGCCCAGAATTCTCCTTTTGAAGTTACACACAGTCAATATTTTCTAAAGAAGGTTGTGAAACTTAATAAGGAGTACAGTCCACGTGACTGGTGCACAAGTTCATGTTTCCAACTTACAAAATACATATTATTAAAAGAAAAATGTTCTGCCTTGTAGAAAAGTAACCCATTAAGAATTTGATCAAAGATAGGATTAGATCAAGTATTCCTACAAGACAGTAGTAGTACTAGGAAAAGCCTTTTGGTGTCTATTTAACTACAGGAAACTTGAGAAAGCAGAAGAGTGTCCTTCCCTGCTGCAAGCTGTACTTCCTAGTTGCTAGTGCTGCTTCAACATTGTCTAAAGAAAACTTGCCAAAATAAGACTATTGTATACACGCAACTGTAACTATCCATTCCGCTCCAGCTCATTTTAACTAGCAAGTATGAGTCACACACTCTAATGGAATATTCTAATGCATAGATAGAGTATACCTTCACTAATAAATGGGGACTCTGGAAAAAGGACCAAATGCAGATGAATTTCAGGGAAGGAAATTATTGGAGTGCTAACTGCAGTCCCTCGACTTCACAAGAAATGATGCCTGGTAATCCCAACCAGAAACATATAGAAATCCATTTTCAAATGGGTTGCATCTATGGTCCTCTGTTCTTCCTATATGAAGAAACTGGTTTGAATCAATCTTCAAAATAGTATGCCTAAAGACCTTAGAAGCCTCCAATTCTTTTCTTTTTTTTTTTTTTTCCAGAAGCAACTGTCTCAAAACCTTTTTAAAGCTGACATTTTCCCTTAAGATGCCATATTTTAAAAGAGCACCTTGTCATTTAACAGGGTATTCCAAACATCATTTACAAGTTTAGACTGAAAGTAACACTTTTCCTAGTAATCTTTCCTTTTTTGCAGCTCAGTGCTAACATAGGCAGCAAAGAAGAGAACAGACCACAGCTCTTCCTGGAACATCTTGAACAAATGCCCTTGCCTATGTTCTAATCATTCACTTCACCAAAAGACCTAATGATGAAGAAAAGGTTGTGAAAGCATTACTAGTAGTGCTACATGGCAATGTACGGGTGTGATTTCTCAAGTAGAATTTGTATCACATAGATGATACTTGGCAAACAGCAAATGAAGGGGTTTTCTTCAGCTCTCAGACGGATGTTACATGTCAGTAATTTAATAAAAAGATAACAAGAAGAAGGTTATTTTTTAACATGTGAATTTAATTACACCCCTGCCATGGACATCTGAATCTTATGAATAGACAGTGTCTGATTTAGAAAAAAATAAAGAATTATCACAGTTTAAAGAAACATAGGATCATAAACCCTTTGCTGATGGAACGTAGCCTATTCATTGGTTGAAATGAAGCAGGTAGACAGGACATATGAAATATTGTTTTGTGGATCAAACATTTATTTTCGAAAGTGATGCTGACAGATAGTGAACTCACCAACTTAGATATTGCACGGTAGATAAGGGTACATAACTTGCTCCATCAAGTAATCCCTTGGAACCATCATCCAAGGGGATTTTCCCCTGCATCTGTGAAAATATGCCTACCTTTTTCACAATACTTCTGCAGCAGCATTCTTAGGCCTGATCAGCTGCTATGGAGAGTGAATTATCGGCAGCAAGGTGACTGGCCAGGGGAATTTGCTTCAATGGATTTTGATCTCCCGGATATTTTGCAGACCTGCTTCAGCCCTGCTTGTCAAAGACAGCCTTTAAAGGGTGCCAAACAATTGTTAGTCTGTACTGGGCCATATGCTCTTTATTCTCTCCCTCAACTTCTCCATCGCCTCTCATCTGTTTCCCATGAGCTATGTTCAAGGTCCACAGGCTACTTTTCACAGAATCTTCAGGCCTGATGCAGTAAGAATGATGACTAGAACACAGCTGGGATCAATTTTCCAGTTTGCATAAAATGCATTCTGCACACAAATCCAATGAGAAGGTGTTCCCCCTATGCCCAGAAAAACCTTCACTAGTACTAGTGTTCTACGTAAACTGCAACTTAGTCTGAAAGAAAAGCTTTTTTCTGAGAGTGTCTAAGAGCTTTGTATGAAGCACAGATATTTGATATATGCAATTTTGAATACCAGAGGAAAAAGAAAACCGCACAAAGCTTTTAATGGTACTGGTTTTAGTTTTAAATTCCATGCACCTTTTCAAAAAGTGTCAGCTCAAACGCCCATCAACATATTTTAGTCATCTGTAAGTCAGTATTCATATAAAATGTGATTCAAATCAAAAGAATTTCAAACCTTTCCTCAAAGTTTATATGCCTAGATTTAATACTTCTGACACATATTAGATGAAAGGAAGACATTTTTTACTGTGGGGGTGCTGGAACACTGGAACAGGTTGCCCAGAGAAGTAGTGGGTGTCCCATCCCTGAAAGTATTCAAGGTCAGGTTGGATGGGGCTTTGAGCAGCAACACTGGAGACTCTTGATGGTAGAGAAACAAAGTTGGAATCTAGAAGAAACTCAGATTGAAGTATAGGAGCACGTTTTCCCTCAGCTCTTGGGGTAAAATCAAAGTGTTACAAAATTACCTTGATCTGTGATTTTCACTACTGTAACAGGTTAATGAAAACTATGCAGAAGATAGCAAATTTTAAAAGAGAGAAGAATTACAGCATAAAATACATGGGATGGGTTTCTACACGGGACAAAATCTCTGTATTTCAACACTTCCTCATGTTAGGATTTCATGAAGTGCCAAAGAAGGCGGCAAAATATCATTCAGGACATTATTTACTGGAGCTCAGCCTGGCCTTTAGTAGGAATTGGGTTTGAACATAATGTAGATATACCACACACTTTCCCTTCACTGAAAAATTACTGTTTACAATGAATAAGCAATGAGGATATGAAATTGACTGAAAGCATCTTAAAAAGGTAAAGTATTTCATTGTAAATGATCTGTGATCCAAATAGTTCTTCCACCTTAGTGAGGGACAAAAGAATTCTTCCATATCATGATGGTTTAAAATTGTATAAACCAATGTTTTCTTCTGAAAGGATATTATCTATTTTTTTCTATTTCTAGAAGAAAATATTCCTAGACATACAACACATGAGAACAAAGTAATTGTAAAGAAACAAATAATATGAAAATATTCCCTACATATAATTAAATGAAAAGCTGTGTTTTAAATAGGAAGTAGATATTAAACAGAATTTTTACACCAGATATTTGAATTGTTGCACCAGCTATTTTGCCCCCAAAGAGAGGTATTTAGCATTTCGGTCTTTTCCAAGGTGTTCATCATCTGCTATGCTGACCTCTGTGTGGGCCTAGGTGTGTGTGGAAGGGGGGCATGTGAAGGGGAGTGTGTATGTTTGCTTAACACTTGTTGTGGCAGCTTCATGCCTCAGCTCCATCATTTCTTTTAGAAACTTCACCGAGAGTGGATATGAAGTTTAATATCAACAAGAGATCAATTCCCAAATCATCCATTTTACCCTACCTTATAAATCATATGCTTTGTTGCATATTTTATCAAATAGACTTTCAAGCCACATGGAGAAATGAGAATGTGGAGAATCCCTCCAATGTCTTGCAACTTTTATGCAAATAGAGTTTCAAGAAAGGATAATTTCTTTTAAAATACATCTGGGACAGGCATGATGGTGGTGTCAAGCTGTTGGGGTTTTTGTTGCTGGGAGAAGTTGTACAAAAGGATTGGTCTTTACATTGACTAGTGACTGAATCAAGTGCATGAATCCATTGGAAATTCAACTGGGGGTTCCTTTTTCTAGCAGATTACTTCTAGAACGAGCTTGCAGACTGAAGCTGACTCTTTTGCTCTCTTTTTGTTTCTTACCTATTTTCTTGGCTTCTTTACCACTATCTACACAATTTTGGAACTTTTTTCCCAACTAAAATTGTTTCATAGTCTGATAATTAGGATACATTTTTTACAAGGAATTTTTAAAAATCTTTGCTTGAGTTAAGAAGGTTAAGGACTAAGGTCTTTTTCTTACCTCATCAATATTGCGATGGAATTGATAAATAAAGACTAACTCTTTCTTTTTATTTTCAACCCAAGTAGATAGTTCCCATACATTAATACATTTTGTGGACCAATATTTGCCATTCTGATGTAAGTTGTCCCTTCTTAACAATATACATTCTGTGACTATGTTGACAACACTCTTGGTGAAGATCCTAATTGGTCTTAAACACACATAGGGAGAAATTTGCTCAGCCAGTGTCAGTCTTAAGCATGCCTATCAGAAGATCTTTCTATAGCTGGGGAATTTTCCCGTGAAAGGGATTCAGTTATGGAAGAGACACTTATCCCAGAGTTTTGCATTCTTCTTGAGCACTACTTAAGGAACTTAGATCCCATGTCCATTTGGATCTCTCTCTGCACAGATCTTTGTCATGCCACTGCTTGAAATGCATCTCTAAGAGAATTCATTAGCACAGAATGAACGAGAGTGGAAGGCGTCAGTGGGGCTCACCAGGTCCAACCCCCCTGCTTAAACCAGGATACCTAGAGCCTCTTGCCCAGGATTATATCTGGGTGTACTTTTAATGTCTTCAAAGATCCAGGCTCCACAATCTTTCTGGGCAGTCTGTGCCGTGGTTCAGTCGCCCTCACAGTAAAAAATCATTTGCTGATGTGCAGAGCCAATCTCCTGTATTTCAGTGTGTGCCTACTGCCTCTTGTCTTTTCACTGAGCATCCTTGAAAAGACACTGGTTCCCTCCTCTTTGCACACTTCTGGGATGTATGTGTGCTGCCACCTAGATAAATGTCAAAAACCTTCCTGAAGCCCAGGCAGACAATATTCCCTTCATCTACCGGGCAAGTTGATTCATCAGAGGAGTTTAAAAAGTTGTTCAGCATCAAGTTCCCCTGGTAAATCCATGCTGACTAGGTTATTTTGTCCTCCTTCATGTGCCTGGCAATGCTTTCCAGCAATAGCTGCTCCATCAACTTCCTGGGGATAAAAATGACGCTGGCTGGCTGGCTTGTACTTTTCCAAGTCCTCCTAGTTGCCTTTTTCCAAGATGGGTGACATTTGCTTTCATCCAGTCTTTGGGCACTTTCCTCAGTCACTATGATCCATCAAACATCATTAGGAGTGGCCTCAGAATAACATCTGCTAACACCCTTGAGACCTGTGGCTGCATCTCAACAGGGCCCGTGGACTTCATAGAATACGTACCAATTCAGTGACTATGCCCATAAAAGTTTGCAAGGGATAACAGAACATATTAACAGCTACCTGAAGAGTGAGTGAAAAACTATGGAAGCAATCCAAAAGGACAAAGACTTGAGTTCCCTTTTCAGACAAAGCATCCTATCATGGAGCTGAGCAGCTTTAGATCTAGGGAAGCTTCCCTTCTGAAAGGATGCAGAAGACATTCTTTTACCCGTATCCACTAATAAAATGTATTGACCATTCACTTGCAATACAAAAAAAAACTAAATTCTTTCCAAAATTGTTGCCGCCTAACTAGACAATCATGTACTGGCTGGGTATTCCCCTAACAGATGACAGCACCTGCTTGATGCCTCTTATGCCTACAGACTATTTGAATTAGGTCATTTGAGTGGGGATTACCGGTCTGGGAACTTTCTTTCTGATGAATTTGGAATATTTACTGAAGCAAGGACCTGAAGATGAAAACTTCATTTCCCATCAGTGCACTTTAACATCCACGGCTGTAATGCCATTGTTTCTCACCAACTGAGTCAAGAATTTATGACTACAAAGTGAATCAGCTCCAAAAGGCAAGATAAAGGCTGGAAAACATTCTCTCTTGGTAAAGCAAATGAAGTGACTAAATTCTAATCACTCGCTGGCCTAAAGCTTCAAGGAGGGGGAGGTGGACCAGGTTTCCTTCCACTGCCGTTCTCTTTGTCACCTCAGTGTTTTATAGGGGTATGCAGACATTCAAAAAGAGAGCTTTGCTGAATTCATAAAATTCAGTCTTAAAAAATAACTTGAGAGCAGCTGAAATGAAAAGAACAAATAAAATGCAATTAATTCCACGGAAGCTTGAAATGATTATTTCTTCATTTTGCATTTGAGGATGTATATTGGGTGAGTTTGTCTTGTAGTGTTCTACAGGTTTTCTAACTGGCACACCTTTCTTTATGAATGGACTGTCCTTTCCTAAATACTCTCATATGGAGGAACATGCTTCTGATAAGAAGAGCACTAGGGTGTCTTTACTTGACCTTTTATTTTTACTGATGTTTGCTCCTTGGAAATGAATGGGGTTTTTCAATTGAAATGTCTTACTATTGTTCCCACAGGATAAGCCACAGACTCTTCTGCTCAGAGCTGTCACTAGTCAGCTATTCTCCTATCTGCCTTGAAGTAGTTGAATGTTCTGGTCTCAAAGTAGCACCTTCTATGTAGCCATGCTCTTAGCTGCCAGTGTCATCTTGAATCCAAACACCCTCCCGCAAGGGACCGCTGGTTCTGTAGTCAACTAAGGGGAAAAAAACGGTCCATCCATGCTTCCTGATTTAAAATATAAAGGTATATAAAGGTATGGTGTCCCTAAACGATTCTCTGCAGTTGAACACTACTTATCTTTGCCGTGTTTCTTCAACTCACTTGCAAGTCATTCATGCGCTACCTTATTGCGAGAATTGCTTGGTTTGAAGATGATTTAAAAGGGTAGGAGAATACTTTTGTGCCTCTGCTAGAAGGATGCTTTTCAAATCCACACAAGCTTCCTGCAAATGCAAAAGCATTCATCCTGTATTGTCCTAGGCTACAATATAAAAATGTTTTCTGCTCCCAACCTCAAGAGCTGCTGAAACCGGGAGGGGCATCGTTTTTTCCTTATCTCCTTATCTCTTAACGGGGCCATCCATGTCTTGCCACATGATTCAGAGATGACTCCCTCCAGGAGCCATTTCTGTTTAAAGGCTAATCAAGGAACCACCGCATGACTCAGAACCATTTGAGCCCATTGCAAGATGCTCTGCCCAGGGGGCAGGAGCTAAGCATCCCCAGCTGGATATAATCTGAGTTTTGGGACACCACAAGCAGTCTTTCCACTGGCTTCCTAGAGGAATGGCCACCCTCACCCACTGGGTCTTCAGAGGATAAGAGCTACCAGATGGTTTCTACAGGATCACTACTTCAACAAGACCATTTCATCCGGACTGCTAGCACCACCCTAACTAGCAGGGTGACAGGTTGTATTCTGTCCGTGGTTTTTCTTTTGTATCATTGCATGTATTTGGTTTTTCCCCTTTTCCTAATAAATTGTATTTCTGACTTGGAGTCTTGCTGCCATGCTGGATTTCTTCAGACCGACTAGCTCCTGACACCAACAGCCAGAGTGGGCTGCCCCCAGAAAGCTGTCAAATCCAGGGTGCAGCTGTAGGGCACAGCTGCTCTATGGCACAGGTGGACTGCATTGGGGATAGGACTGCGCCGAGGGCAGGGACAAGGAACAGGGAGAGGTCTTCTGTATGTTTTCCAAAGGAGTTTCTTCCCTGGAGGGTCAGGGACACAAAGACACTGAGCCAAATGCATACATCAACTTAGAAATGGGGAGAGGTCCCAGAGGAGGATACAATCTTGAACACACTGGGAGCAACTGGGGCTGGACCACAAGGCGGGGAATACAATGTTTAAACCAATAGGGGACTACAGGGGAGGAGAATAACTCTAACAAACCAATGGGGTTTTGAAGAGTATAAAATTGATAGGGAAGTTTCTAGAGAAAGGGGCAGGCTTGGGGAGGGATTGACATTCAGTGGGAGGAGGAAAAGGGAAGAAAAGGGCAGGTCTTTGGGGAGATGGACAACTAGGGCAAAAACTAACAACACGGGGGGAAAGGAACAATCCCTTAATAATAAAATATGCTCCAACAGCACAAAACAGGAAGTATTATCAAACTGACTACTCAAACTGCATTACAATCAAAAACACACACTGCAACAGCGACAGCATCTCTTGCTGGTTTTGCTTTCAAACCAGAAGAGGTGCCAACCAAAAAATTAGCAAACTTAAAAGTTAACTGGCCGCAGTTTTGATTTCCTTCTGAAATATATTACTGCTTGTCTAATTGGCTTAGCAGCATGTCTGTTCTTAGTGCCAAGCAGGGATTCACTTTGCCAGGCATGGAGGAAGCTTCTAGGAGCTTTTCACAAAAGATTCACTTCTGTGGCTGGCTTCTTCCCTCCCCACCAAAAACCAAGCCATGCAAAACCAACACCTTAACTAATCCCTAGTACTTAGTACGCATCCAATAATTCCTTTTAAACTATACTTTACATTTTTTACCAAATGCCCTGAAAAGAAATGGATCCATAATATTGATCAAAATAGTTCCAGTTCAATAGAAATACTGGGTCATGCAACTCTGGTTTACATCACTATTTTTTGTACAATCAACAGGAGCTTTTTTCGCCTCTAAAGAAATGTTTCCCGATGGTTTGGATCAGAAGATCCAGTATTGCCATCGTGAGATTTTTGTTTTGAAGGCCATAGGCTGTGCTCAGTGTTTTGGGTATATTCTTTGTTGTGCCTTGCATGTATTTTGGATAGAAAGCCAGTAGAGATGATGTCCTTGCTGCAGTAGCCATGCTAAATAAGGCAGAGCGTCTGGCTGATGTACTGGAGCTGTAGACTATCCACCAGTCGCCCAGGGCGGTGAGGATCTCTAAAGGAATATAATATTGGCTATGCTCTGGAAGTTTTACAGAGAGAAAGAGCCTCATCGCTCTAATGATTTGTCTCCTGGAGTTCCGAAGAATATGTTGTAAAGAAGAAGGCTGCTGTCTTTCGCAACAATCTTCCGTGCATTCAAGAGGATAATTTAACTTCTTGTCTGAGAATGAAAGAAATATTAGTAGTAATGAGTTCTTTTTTCTCTGTCGGTGCATCACTGATTGAGTTTGGGTAGGTTACATTTTATTTCTTTTTTTTCTTTAAATATTACATCGTAAGGTGTTCCAAATTCCCAGATTCTGCTTCACTTTATTTTGTAGGCCAGACTGGTTCCTCTTCTCTCGGCTCTATTATTGCAGACCATATCTGAATGAATTTTTTTTTTTTTTCATTTTGAACATTATTAGATTTAAACTGTATGAACAGAACACTTTATTTATCATTATTTTACCAGTTTGGAAGGAAATAGAGAATTTTTAAGAAAATGACGCAACTCCACTTGTGGTTTTCAATGGAAGAGAAGAATAACAATGTCCTACATTCACAGCATTGTTTGCAGTCATATTGCAGCTAGTTTCCAGCAACTTAGGTCAGGTTCTGGAAGCAGGCACCCATGATAGGATAGAAGTCTAAGCAGTTTCATTTTGGCGGCTTTTCTTGAACAATAGCTAATATGTCTCAACGTTGTGCTGAATCTTGTTGTACAGACGCTTCTTTTGAGGTCTGACCTCCTTGCTGGACTACTGTATCTCAGAATCAGCTACAGTAAACCTGTGTTTCCTTATAGCTTTAAGAATTTGGTTCTAATCTATAAAAGCAAGAAAAGGTTGCCATATTAATACAAGAGAAAGAAAATGTTAGGAAAGCAGTTAATGGCATGGGGGTTTTTCCTACAAATTGGAGCAGAGATTTAGTTGTTTGATGGGGTTTTTTTTTGCTTCTCAATGGAATTTTAGAAGTGGTTGGGAAAGAAAGTGTGGATTTTTCAGGTTTGCCTTGAAAGAAGAATAACAGGGGAAACTGTTGAAAAGAATTAATCCAGAACTCTATGCCTTTCATACAGAGTTTCAGAAGTGAAAAGCAGGAAGAGACAGTCCAGACAAGATGATTGAATAGAATGAATTCAAAATAGCTTTCTTTTCCCTCTGAATTCCAGCTCTAAACCTTACTAATATTAAGGTATTAATAGGAAATACATCTGTCCTAGGGTGACGTTATGATGCTTGTATCCCCATTCATGTGTTCTGTGAATGTTGGATATTATGTTCTGTACCTTTAAGACTGGCTCTGAAGAGGGAATGTTTTGTTTTGGTTTTCTTATCAGCCTGGCGGGACACAGAGACTGCAGCTTTTGCTTTTGCTGCTTTTGCTTTTCGCTTTGCTCTCTCTCACTCTTGCTTGCTTCGCTTCTGCTTGCTTTTGCTCATTAGCTAGTTTAGCTAAACTGTCCAAATTTCTTCCTGGACCACTTCTCCTTTCCTTTTACTGACCATTTTGAACCTGCTCCGGACTGGGACCTGGGAAACACCGAGAGTTTGCACCTTGTGGCCTGCAGCAGCTGGCCCAGCGCCGGAGGGACTGAGAAGAGAGTGAGCACCCCCCCAAGAGAGACTTTCTGAATTTGTCATCTTTTTCAGAGCGGTGTCATCTGGAATTGTTCCTTTTGCGTGCTGGGGGGTGCTGTGCCTATTAAATAAACAGGTTCGTTCCACTTCTCTCTGAGGAATCCTTCCCGAACCAGTTGCGGGGAGGGGCCCTAATTTGGAAATTCTCCTCCAAATTTGCCCTAAACCAGGACAACATCGCAATCTCTAAGATTTAAAAATGGATGATGAAGTTTTATATCCAGTAAAGTGTAAGGCTTCACATTTTAATCTGATTTGCATTTTGGTGAAAGCCGGGCATCCTTTGCAATTTACCAGATAACAAGGGATTTAGAACAGTAAGTATGCAAGTAATCTTTTGGACCCTTCATCTCCCTTCTTATGACAATGAATACATTTATTAAGCTTGTTGTCCTGGCATGTTTTTATTCCATCAGGGGATTTGATCATACAAATGTCTAGTCATTCTTTCCTTGTTTTCAACCACTCTAAGAGCATTCATCAGAACTATTCAGTAGTTCTTGATCTGCAACAGTGACGAGCACTAGACTGGTAAGAGTCAGTGGGCATCAGCAGATCCCCTATGACAGCACGTGGCAGGCTGTTCTGGCAGGACTGAAGTTTGAGGGGCTCGAATTCTGTGAAATAGAACATTCGAGGGATGGGAAACATGGAAACAGATTCTGAGCTTTCAACCCACCACATGAGCAAGTAATAAGGCAGGTAATTTTCTGTGGAAATTTCTTTAGCCCCAGTGTTGTGGATGATGATTACTCTTCCTACCTCCTTTGGCCAGCTACCAGCTTTCCCCTCCATTACTCTGCTTCTGGACAGAAAACCAGAAGAAGGGATTTTTGACCAAAACACCTATCAGGACCTTAGAGTGTTTTTTGCTCCAAAATGTTTCAAGGCAGATAGGGAAACAATTCCATTTTCGAGAGTGTGTTGAGAAGACAAGGTTGAAAGTTAAAAACCATGGGTTCTGTTTCTATATATGTTACTGATTGTGCTTATTATCTTAGTCATGTAATATATATATATATATATATATATATATTTGGTAGGGTTTGTTCTTTTTTATTTTTCTTGGCGTTTTTTTCCTTTTTTTTTTTTGATGCATCCTTGAGATAAAAGGCCAAAAGTACAGAAAAGTTCTGTACGGTTAAAATACTTTTGAGATGCCTCATGCTGAAAAACTTGTAGCTACTGCTAAGGCCCATTGGCCAATTCCTGCTTCATTTCTGAGAAGCTATAAAATTCCCATCTGTATTTTAGTTCTAACAATTTGTTGTTATGGTGGAGATGCAACTTAAGAACAACCATTTTTGAATCTGTAGGGATGTATTTACCATTTTGTAGCTGCCTTTTCAGTTTCTGAGCCACTATTGAAAAAAAGGAGAAGTATCTACACTGTTTTCAACCTGTAGACCATCCACTACTGTCCACATGCTCAGATTCAAAGGCAAACAAGCCTGTCTGGCCTCATTGGGAGGAATTCTTTGCATTCAAAAGACTAGACTAGTATTTGATTTCCACCAGCAGAGTCCATTGGGCAGCTCCTGTCACCTGCATTTCAATATTTAATCCTCCTCTAGGTTTACTGTGCAAAGCTCTTTCAGAATGATGGTGGGCCCACTGTCTCACCAGCTGTGACGTTTGCAGCGAGTCTCCCACGGAAAGGAGCTGTAAAAAAGGCAAGCCAGGGCAGTGATTTCTGGTTCTCAATACCCACAAATCAAAGCTATTTAGTCTAATTTAAGGCTGAAAAAGAATTCAAAATGCCTTCAAAGGATTCAAAAAATCATCAGACAATACTGCAGTTCAGTATTCAGGACAAGAGCATATCCCACAGTGTGGTGGTTTGACAGGAAATGTGTTTTCTGGGATGCTGTGGTGAGGCCAATGGATGTTCAGATTTTAATATTGGCACCTAAGGTGGCCATTGGGACATTGGATGCGCCTCTGAGAACACGGGGTTAAAAGCAGGGCTCTCCCCTGGGAGGCTCTCTTGGGTTCCGGTCAGGGAAAGGTTCAGATCTCCCCTGCCTGGCTGCGGGCTGGGCGGGGCAGGGGAAGCCACCCGGCCCGGTGAAGTAGGCTGGGTCCCTGGCCAGAAGGGAGGTGAAGGCCCCTGCAGGATGGAAGGGTGGAGGAGCACTGAGAGGCATCGGGCAGCCCCCCCCCCCCGCCCCCCCAGGAGAGATAGAGAGAGAGCTGGTGCCTGTTCTTGGCCGGCCGAGAAGGAGAAGAGGGGAGTGCAAGAAGGTGCCTGGCAGGGCAGCCATGGGAGTTCTGGACAGACAGAGCCTCAGATTTTTAACCCTTTTCTTGGATGATGGAAAAATGCTAATCCTCCTGGAGTTGAATGAGAAGAGAGATATAGAGGAGATAAGAGGAAATGGGCCACGAGAGAAATAGAGAAGAAGGCAGGTGGAAGAGATGATGGAGTAGCTTATGCTGGACTCTTTGTGTGTAGCCATGGACAGAGCCATGTTTCCTTGTGATACAGGGACTGCATTCTAGGGAGAGGCAATGCCTCAGGACCAAGAGGGTTCGGTGTGGGTACCCCTCGGCCCCAGGGGGTGAAAAATATGGGGGGGACAGATGTCCCAAAGTTGAGACTGTGCCTTTTTGCAGTGGGACGAAGCATCCTTAAAAGTCGACCCTAGAAGCAGCTCTGGTCTGTGTTCAGTGGTGAGAGCAGTGGACATGAAAGGAAGAGGTCACCATTGGCACAAGAAAGACTTCTTCTCCTCTTGATGAACTGAGGATTGAGTATTCTGAAGGGTGGTGCTGGACCAAGAGTCGATGATTTGGGGATGTATTGTATTGGGAATTTGGGGAGGAGGAGGAGGAGATGTATTTGTGAAGTTTTCATTTTCCTTGTGTGTTTCTTTTTTTTTTTTCTTTTCCTTTCCCTTGTAGTTTAGTTAATAATTATTTTTTTTTCCCTAAGTGGGAGCCTGCTTTGCTTATTCCTGGTCACATCTCACAGCAGAAACCAGGGAGAGAGTATACTCATGGGGGCACTGGCATTGTCCCAGTGTCAAGCCATGACACCCAGGCTGAGAGAATGAGGGCTGTTTAGCCTGGTGAAGAGAAGGTTGCATGGAGACCTCACAACACCTTCCAATATCTGAAGGGAAGCAGGAGAGGGACTCTTCATTAGCAACTCTGGAGACAGGACAATGGGCAATGGCTTCAAAATGAAAGAGGGCAGGTTGAAATTAGATACTCGGAAGAAATTCTTCCCTGTGAGGGTGGTGAAGCACTGGCACAGAGAGCCTGGAGAAGTTATGGACACCCCAACCTGGTGTTCAAGGGCAGGCTGGATGGGGCTCTGAGCAACCTGAGCAAGTAAAAGGTGTCCCCGCCCATGTCAGAGAACTAGATGGCCTTTAAGGTCTTTGTCTACCCCGGCCATTCTATGATCCTGTGATTCTGCTGTGGTAGCGTTCAGGATGGAGCGTGTTCTGCATGTTGGCCATTTCCAATACACCATTGGTTCCAGGTGCCTTACACTAGCTTGCTCCCTGAAAATTCTGTCAGAATGAAGAACATCTCTCTATATATTAGACACATAATAAATGAAGAAATGGGTTTGCACATTTGTCCACTAAGTTGTGGATGAGATTGCTGTGAAGTTTCATTTGGTTTTCTTGTTTGCTCATGAGGCTGACGGTCCTTGTGTCAGCTGCCTCAAAGGCAGCATTTGCCTCCTCCGCCTCCCTTCTCCCTCCTCCCTCTTTCAATTTCTTTCCCTTGACAATTTAATGTCTTTTTCCCTTTCGTACCTGAAAATCCCTGCATGCTTCTGGGCTTTCTCCCTTTTCATACAGATCTTCTTCCACCCTTGACAATCCATACTTTTCATACCATAAGGGCCTGCCCTTCAGGCATAAAAGACTTTGATTCCTTATTATATCTATGGGAATTTAATTAATAGCTTCATGCCTTTTCATAGAAAGAGTAGGGAATTGATAGCTTGTTCCCTGAAGTACAGAAGGAAGAGAATGAAACATGAATCATGTGGAGTGGAAAAGTTGCTATCTATTTTCTTCCAAGAACTACCCCAAAAGATGCAGGGGGTGATGAAGCCTGGCTAGATGAGTTTCCCTTCTAATGGAAGGAAACAACCACGCCACTTCATACAAGTCAGTCCTATAGAAGAGAGAAATTCACTTCTGGGAACATTGCAGGATTTGACTGCAGAGTCACACTCATCTTTTGTTGCTTTGTTGTCTGCTTGGCATGGAACACGCTGCTTTGAAGAGGGAAGTGACTAACAGACAGTCCACTTTACAAACACATCTGCTTCCCTCTTCTTCTGAGACCTCAGCACAGAGCCCTCTTTGGCATGGTACTTCAAGGTAAGAAGGAGCGGGCAGAGGGCACTGCGAACAGACAGCAGTTTGCAGGTTGTATAGGAAAGAGGACTGCCCCTTGAATGTGGTGCAAATACAAACTTCCACCAGTTTCAGGGGTACACTTCAGCCAAGCTTGTTGTCCTGGCACATTTTTTCTCTGTGAAACGCTTTGCGGTATGATCTGGACGACAAGAGACGCAGAATACGGGGCTACGTAGTGCTGAGAAGGTAAGTGCCTGGCCCCAGTGTCTTTTGGCAGAAGCAGCGCACTAGAGCCGTTGGCTGCTGCCACAATGATCTGTGTGAGAAACAGATGCCTAATCCCCTCCGGGAGAGTAAAAGCAGCATTGGTTACAAGAGTCGAAGAGCACTGGGCTGGTGGCTGCCGCATACCAGCTGTAAAAGGAGCATGACTCCTACTGGCCTACCAACCAAACTCATGGTGGCAGTGGTAAGGATTAAAGTTCAGTGAGAGCTATTTGTGCTGCTACCTATGGCCCTTCTGTGGAAACAAATGTGCCTACCTTTAGGTTCCGAGATCCAGAGAACACAATGGTAGTTGCAGCGGAAAAGGGAAGGACAGAGCGCACTGGTGAGCTTGATGTGGCTTACACAGGGCAGGCAGAAGGTGCAGCCCAAGTCTCGCTTTTATTTCTAGAGCCTTTTTCTACGCAAACAGCTGCTGGATGTTTGCAACAAAGATGTGAGTGTGAAAAAGTGAGGGCAGGTCTGTGTGGGAAAGAAGATACAAAGCATTGTGCGCAGTTTAAAAGCTGTTTAGAAAAAAAAGGAGTTACTTTGAGAACATCTTCTGTCTTGACACTTCCACCTGTGTGATCTTTAGCTGCTTTGGACATGGCCACAATGAAAGAATGTGAAAATATTTGCGCTGCCAATGTCCGTTTGCACAGGAAAGAGGGTAGGTTGGCAAATGCCTTCTGTCCTGGCACATCTGTCAGTCAGAAGTGCAGCTGAAAACGCTTGGCTGTAGCGATAGTCTCTGTCACTTTGAGAGAATGTGCTGATGCACGTATATGTATCATTGAGAAAGTACGTGAGAATCGCTAGTATGTTTCGTTTGGTTGACAGACTGCAAAGGGACCGTTATGGCCAGCACTGCCTTTTTGTTGTAGGACTTTTTCTTTGAGAGCAGCCGCTGGACATTTTGAAGCGGTTTGGGATCTTCAAGCGTTCGAGTGCAAGATGGTACCTAGATCTTGAGGGAAAGTGCATATCTCCAGGAAGCTGAATGCAGTTCAGTGGGTGCAAGTTACATGTTGAGCAGCTGATGGCCCAGAAAACTTTCTAAAATGAAGAGGCCATGCTGCAATTGCCTTTTATTTTGAAGCTTCTAAACTGTGCAGCCAACAATGAAATGATTCTTTGTAGAGAGCTTTTTGGATAATTGGTTAGCTGAGAAAGGACATTTCGATGTGATACCGATGGATAAGGATAGGGGATACAAGCTGGGAACTGAGCAACCAGTGTCCAATCACTGACAAAGGTCACAGTGACCTTCTCTGAAACGGGAAGACGGGGGAGAAAATCGCTTGCCAGAAAATGTAGATATCTTAGGTAGAGAAGCTGGAAGAATGCAAACATAGAAGCAAAATAATTATTAGAAGATAGAAGTAGGTGTGGTTGATCCAAGTGTGCTTTAACCAATAATGAACTCAGCTTTTGCAATATGTATAAGCTTCATTAACACCAATATAAATATGTCTGAGTTTTCAATAAACTTTGGGATTTGCCATTCACGCATATGGTGTGTCGCATTTCTCCCGCCGTTCACGACAATTCTTCTTCCTTCTGGGCTACATGCAGGATCCCATTCTGTCAGTACCCGAGAGCCAGGATCCACAGCGGAGCTCTTGTCCCTACACTGCTCCCACACGAACGGGGCTGGGCTAGAAAAGTGCTTGTCTTTTTCCTGGGCACTGTCAGCGCTCTTCTAAATAACCACACCACAGCATTGTCAACTCACAAAACCAGGACACGCACCGAGCCCAGCTCACAACCACCCCCAGGACCCAGCCAAGTCAGAAACGTCCCTGCTCTCCAACTGTGTCAGGACAAAAAGATGTCACCGATCTTCCCCTTCCAAGTGGATACTCTTCTTTGCCCCACACTCAAAGGCCGACACCAGATCTTCTGCCCTAACAAACGTTTTCTCTCTCACAGAGCCTGGTAACAAACTTGAAAATGTTGGCCGAGCTCGCAAAACTGTTGGTGGAGAAAGCTCTTTGCTGCCTACAATTTCAATTGCACCCATCAAACTATAAACGTGCACCCTGCTATCGCCACTTTCCTTCTCAGCTCTAGGTACCACCGTAAGCCTTCAATCTCTCAGAGTCAGGATCCAAATGGGATGGCACCAGGGACTGCTCACACAGTCCCTAAAGCTACAAGGGACAAAAAACCTGTCCTGCAGAGGCCTGGCCTGGCCTCTGCATTGCCACTGACAGTTCAACAACTCGAACCCAGAGAACTGCCTATTGGGAAAAGCCTTTCAATTCACTGAGACCACCCAAAGTGGCCACCCAAACTTTGCCAAAGGGAGGAGGAACTAGAAGCCCATCTCAAAAGAAATGGCATCCCCTCCTCCAAAATCCAAAGCATCCAGGGCCTGATCCTCTACAAAGGTGTCAGACCACTGTTATTGGGCATTACCTGTGCGGGGCACTAGCTAGGCTGCACACCAAGACCCAGCGCAGCTCTTTACCTTGTCCAAAAGAAGTGTGCTGGCAGAATTTCAAGAAGGCTGCCTTGAGAAAGTGGAAAACACATGCCAAATGGATTCTTGCAGGAAGGAGACTGCCTTCCAAAGATGGATACCGACTCCATGATTGTACAAATTGAGTCAGTGCTTCCACACCAAATATGCCAGCATAGAAAGTTGCTGCCGCCCTTAAGCTGCACGACACAGCTTCTTATCTGCACCTCCAACACTGGGGCTAAGTTCTTTCCTTCCCATGAGAAAGCATTGCTGTTCTCCTTCAGGAACTTACCGAGCAAAAGTTGCATACCACGTCCGGTACTGACTCTGTCCAACAATGGCTCCTACACAGAAAGGACCAGGACAGAAATGTCTTGCTGTACTATACCTTCCCACGATACCTTATCATCAGCCCTACCAACATTGCCACCGTATCTTTTACTTCCCAAGCAAGGAAAGGCACTCCAAGTCACTTGGCTTTGCCTTGCCTCCAGTACCATGCCTAGTTTTCCTAGCCTACCCTACCCTAGCTTTGCTTGCTTGCCTATGTCTGCCTTGCCTAGCCCTTCCAATAACTTCCTGGCTTTGCTTTGCCTTGTCTACCACTCTTTGCCTTGCCTTCCATGCAGGTAAGGCAATGCAAAGCAAGTGTAGGCAATTGTAGGCAAGTCAAGGGACAGGTTGGCAAGACTGAAGCCGTGAGGGGAAAGCAAATGGAGTGGTAGGTGAGACAAGTGCCAGAAGTTAGAGGCAAGGCTGGGCATAGGAGGTAATGGTAACCGGAAGGGCTAGGCAAGGCCAAGCCCTGTAGGAAAACTGCAGGCAGGTCAAATGTGAGGCATGGGTATGCAAGGGAATGCAAAGCAATGGAGAATGAGCAGGGCATGGCAAGGAAACTGGTTGGTTGCCCAAAGCAAGGCAAGTGGCAGGTCCGTTCAAAGATTGCTGGTACACAAAAGCGGCCCGGACGGACCGCTCTGTCCAGCCTTGATCTAGCATGGGTCATGTCTAATCTGCACCTAAGACACTTGGGTTGCCTGCTTTCCTTTGTATGCAAAAGAACTGTCATTCTGCCCCTGAAGCCCAAGGGTGAAAGATGAACTTTGTGTCCAAAATTCAAGGCATGTAAGCATAGATGTCAGAAGAAAGCTGTCAGGACAGATAGGTGTGCTTGCACGTGGCCTCCTCCAGGCTTCTTCTCACAAGCTCCTGAAACGCTGGGCCTTGAGAAAAAATAGCCAGTGGAAGCCTGGAGAATCCTAGGAGAAGCAGGCAGGGCAATGCATGTTGAAGAGATTCCACAAAAAGAGAGGTGGTGAATTCCAGGTGGGGGACTGGTGAGCAAGGTAATGCAAGGCAAGGAAGGGGTTCAAGGACAAGGCCAGACAAGTGGTGGCTTTGCCAGGCAACACAAAAGAGAGGGAGACAAGGCAATAAGAGTCCTAGAAGGAGAAGGAAATGAAAGATTGGAGCTGGACAAATGGGAAGGAAAAGAAGGATAGGTGAGCAAGTCAATACAAGGCACTGGGTTGGTATGAAGGGCAAGGGAAGGACATGCATGGGTCAGGAAGGCAAGGGAAAAGAAAGGAATTGTCAGCAATGACAAGGAAATGCAAGATTGGGTAGGAAAGGCAAGGCAATGTGGGGGAGGGATAGGCAACACAATGGGTATCTTAACAGGAAATGTCCATGCACAGCAAGGCCGAAGGAGAAGTGGTAGAGAGGTCAAGCTGGGAAATAGGTGAGTGTGTGCAGCTAAGAAAGAAAGAAAGAAAGTGCGTAGCTCTCGTGTCTGTCTGTGTGTGTGTGTGTGTGTGTGTGTGTGAGTGAAGTTTGCAGGATGTAAAGCAAAGAAAGGTGTCTCTTGATTGTGGAGTGAATGGATGTTTTTGAACGTAAGTGGCAAGGTCCAAGCAACCTTTTCATCCTGGTACATCTGTGTCTGTGAGACATAGTCAGAAACGTCTCCTTTTAGATTCAGACTGCAAGCAGGACACAGAATGTGACTGTGTGAATAGCTGAGCAGGAAAGCACATCACATCAGCATGTTTCAACAGAAGCAGTTAGTGCGAGAAGGAGATGGACGTGTGGGACTCCAGCAATGTGGCAATGCACTCAGCTGAGAAGCAAAGTGCAATGCCTCGGTGTATGCTCTGAAAATAAAAAGCTGCAAGGAAAAAGCAAGGGGACAGGCCAGTGAAATCTTTCTGTCCTGGCACACTGAGCTGTTTGAAGGTGAACCTCTGTTTGGTTTCACTAAGGACTCGGAGACATGGAGAGGATGTGCTTGTCCATGTAGCTGAGAAGGAAAGTGAGAATCACCGGTACGTTTGGCAGAGTTTGTAGGCTGCGGGGAGAAGGTGAGGGCCAGGCCTGGCTTCTGGCTGTGGCACTTGTTGCAAGGAAGAAGCTGCTGGATGGTTAAGCTTTTGGGGATCTGCAAGAGTGAAAGACTACGCTGGTACCTCATAAAATTAATGCTTGTTGATCATCTGGCTGAATCTATGACATAAACCAGAAGTGAAATTTCCCCCCATTTCCCTCAGTTTTTTCACCTTTTCATCCAACAGCCTGGGCCTTTTTGAAGCTGCTGTCAAACGCCTTGCCTTGGAAGCTAGAAGTATCTCAGTTCACCTGCTAAGAAACACGGGAAAGAGCTCAAGTCAATTTCAGAATTGCCCTGAGCAGAGCTGGTGTTTCGGTACCGTAAATTTCCATTGCGAATATGTGCAAAAATCACCATTTTATTAGGCAAACAGTTGAAATACACTAGCAGCTTCATCTTCTTGTCGCTGCAGTCCTTGGAAGTTTTGCTATTTACTGAAACAGGAAACAGATCAAACACGAGAAGCTTAAGAATCCAAGCTCACTGCCATTGTACAAATAGCACAAACTTGATGAATTCAAGTTACCATTGTAACATACAGAATGGCTCTATTCAAGAAAATGGATGTGTCGTCCTTCACGGGGGCAGAAAACCTTTCTACCACGTGAACTCTGGGAGTAATCCATCATGCCTCAGTGTGCTGTGGCTGGTCAGAGAGCTACACGATGGGTCTCTTTGCCTATGGCACTCTCAGGGCTCAAAGCTGCACATAAACTCCCCCTCCTTACAGACACGCTAGTAAAGCCCACCGAAAATGCCGTTCTCCAGACAGCTTACTGAAACCAGCTAGGAGTTCCCAGCATCACGCTGGGCACTTCTGTCCACAGATGGCTTTGCTTTTAATGAACCAGAACAGAGCTGCGTTTTTCTAGTCTTTAGCTCTACTAAGGTATTTGATGTAACATGGCGAGAAAAAATCTCTTTCGACAATGATAATAACAGAGGGGATAATGTACCTTTTGCTGCTATCTCCTTCTGCTGCTCCATTTTGCTTGCTTTGTTATTGCTTTCTGTCAAAGAAACGCCAGCAAAATCCCTCATCAAGTCCTGCTGTGAAGACAGACTGCCAGAAAGGTAGAGAAACTTTGAACCTTTCCAAGACCCTTGTAGCACATGTCTTGGTCAATTGGTATGCAGCTCCTTTCTTCCAGCAGGACTTTTTTGCACCGTTAGCGCACATTGAACTGAATCCAGTACAAAAGCAGTGAATAGAGGAACTTTTCTTTTCATTGGAATGGTGATAAAAATGCATATCCAATAAAAGCATTTTAGAGCAGCAGGAAGATTTTCTATGTAGCTAGCAAATCATAAAAAGATGCATATTTACCGGTGGGGTTCCTCTCGGAATTTCAAAGAATTCCAGACAGAAAACACAGCTTAGTAAACTGCAAATCTAAATCACAGTATCTAGAAAGGTGACATGAAAAAGAGCAAGAGGAAGAAAACCAAAAAGAAAACCAAAGGAAGCCAGAAATAAGGCACAACCTCTCCTCCTTCTCCGCTTACTACAGTACCTTAGAAGTACCTGTGAGTGTCCTAACAGTCACATAAGTAGAAAACTGTGCCAAGAACAATTGTGGAAACTGGAAAACCCTGCGATCCGAACAGAAACATAGGGTTTGCTTTCACGACGATTAAATCTGCATGCAATGCGTACGGTAAGGGTATGTTTTGTATATTCAAAAACAATTCAAAAATATTTCCAAATCGAAGGGGCTGCTTTTTATTTCTTTTGAATTACTTGGTTAAATATGGTGCACGTTAAAATACTGCAGAGATGTGGTTCATTTTACAATGCCAACTGCAAAGGAGGGAAGCATTTTGTGTGCTTAAGAAAGCAAAGTATTGGAGAGTGTTTTTGTTACTTCTTTGGAAGGTTAGAATATGCGTAAAAGATGCTAGCTGGGGACTTACAATTAATGAATTATTTACTGTCAGTAGGTCAAATGACATTAGCTTTCAAAAAGGAAAAGGAGTCTTATTCCACGTGCCAATTTTAAAGTAGATTAATAAGCCTTCAGCAGAATATGGATATGAAGAGGGATATGACATGAAAGGGTAAGCAACACTGGTGACAGCAAAAGGCTTACCTGCTTCACACAAATACAGGAGATAAAATACTGTTTTTTCACAAACATTGCTATCCAGAGCTTTCCTTGAAAAGTTTCAATGCCAATCATGACAGTAAAATTCTGAGTGACAGTAACATTCACTCTATCATGAATAAAATTTACTCAATCATGACAGCAAAATTTGCTCAATGAGGAGTAAAATTCTTAGTGTAAGCGAAGTACCTTAAGCAAAGGGTAGCTCAAGCATAACTGGCATTTGATGTCAACAAAGGCAACTTGGCCTGCACGTGTCACATCTACTGCATTCAAAAGCTTACTCTGTCTCAGATTTCCTTTTGAGGGATACCAAGGCAAGCCGTTAAACGGCATGAAAATGATGACTTAAAGGAGGATATATTAGAAGCATGGAATAATGGTTAATGTTCTTTTCCTTCCAACTGCTTTGTTTGCCCTTCTAAATTTTTTAAGTCCTTCCTGGTATCACCGTGGTAGCAGTGCAGCAAGTGTTTGGTTGTAAGCTGTCCATATTGCCAGCTTCTGGACTGCCTTCAGAAAACTTCCCACTGGTTTTGTATAGAAATCACAAGCAGTAGAGATGACAAAGACTGCAGAAACCTTCTCATCTCCTTCTAGAGCAGGAGCGTGTCTTTGACCCACTCTTAACTAGACAACTTTCATCAGTCATGAGAGAGTCTCATGTTCAAGAGCTAAGCAATGACAGCTGTAAAGGACAAAAAGCACACTGATATTTTCTTGGGACTCCAGCACAGAGCAATGAAGGAGCTTGAATTCACCTTCTTGGAAAGTTTTAAAATGCACATGAAGTTGAGGAGAGGAGCTAAGCCATGGTAACTTTTGTTGAGTATGTCTGCGTAGACAGAGTTTCCATCACCGCAGAAGGAAGGAATGTCATTTAACCCACATAATCATCTCTAGCTGCTAAGCTGCGCTTACTGCAGATTATCCACAACATATTTTACGGGGTGAGCTTTTATGTGTAATCCCTGAGTAACATTCGAGAGAAAAGTATTTTGGAGGGGGGGAAAGCCCAACTCTTAACTGTTTCAAATAATGGTTACATTTGAAAGTCAAAAAAGATGTAAAACCTTTCTTTCCTAGACCTATTACCAGCACAAACTGTACCAGAATTTACGACGCTTTTATTATGGCAGCATAACTCTACCGTGGACGCTCTCGCTCTGGACTATTCCTTAAGAAACAAAGTCCCCGAGAGAACTAAAACAAAATTAGCCAAAAATATTGGGCTGGATGATTTCAAAGGCTATGTACTAAAGGCCAAACACTTGTAATAATAGTAATGAGTGGACTAAAAGTTAAAGCATTACTCAGTTCAAAGATATCTTGTTCTCACAGAAGACTGTAAAAAAACTCTATTTTTCTGGGTCTGTTTTGTGCATTTAGATGTACCTTCTACTCCTTTCCACTGTCTGCGAATGTTTATGACAAGGTTGGAGGACCTCATGTAACCTTCTAGAAGTAAAGAAAGACAAGCCAGTCAAGAAAGGCAAAATTGTTAATGGCAGGTGGAAAGAGGGAGGCCAAGAATAGAAAACAAAAGAACAATAATAATTAAACGCCCTCCCTGTCTTCTGTGAAAAGTAAAGGCACAGACAAGAAAGAACAACTGCAAAATTCTCACGAGAAAAACGCACTTGATCTGGCTCAAGTATTTTGGGCTACATTTCTTGCTGTTTTCTCATGCCAAACATCTTAACCATTGAAGGTGTCCCTTTTCTCTTTCTGGAATACAGCTAGGAAGATGGCTGTGTCATTGCTGTCAAGCTGTTATTCTCGGAGGTGTCCAGTTCAAAGTCCTAGATGAACTGCTTTGCTCTGTCTCTTTAATATGGCATGACTTAACCACTTACAGTTTCAGCAGCTGAACTTGCCCAGCCCTACAATTCTTTAATCTTTGAATGGTTATATTAGCTCCTTGGCAACTGGCATTTGTAAGTCCATGCAACTGTGCAGAATTTGTACTATGAGATGATGCCAAATGAGTCATGGCAGTAGATTAACTAGGACATGCAAAGCAGAGAGGAGGGAATGAGAGCACAAGAAGAGGGTACAATCTCCTTTTTTTCTGCAACAGGGCTAACACCGTAGAAATCAAAAGGAACACAAATCCTCCTAGGGGTAGTTCTTGCAAAAAACAAAGACTTCTTTTTGTGTTCACAGATCACAGCAAAATGCGGATGACAAAACCAGGCCATTAAGTCACATGCAGTATGAAGCAGTATGAAAGAGGAAAGCAGCTGAGAGCCTCAACCCTGCTGAGTAGTCTCAGTATTCTTCTCGACATTAGCAGAAATTTGAAATGAGTCTCTGAAAATTACAAAGGAGGCAGAAGAAAAGGGAGCAATGACTCCTCTGGCATAGTGTTTCCTAACAGGGATCTTCAAAATGTAAAGATTGTATCATCCTTTCAACTGAAGGAAGGTATTAAAACAACAGGAAGGAAATGGCATCACATGCTAGAAAGACTCTGGGCAGTGTACTTCTAGACAGAAAGGCCACTGATGGAAAACCGACTAAACTGGCACCAATGCAGCAGCATTGTATTAAAGCCCAAAAATACCCACCGCTTCACTCTTTGCCATTCCGTTCATATGGACACAGCAGCTCTGCAACATTCCTACTGATCATCTCCTTGGCAAACTGGGAGTGAGGGTCCCTAGTGATGCAGAGTCCCCAGGCAGGTGCAGAGGAGAGCTGCTTTTCTGCAAAAACCAGGCTTTTGAAGCACTCAGGCCTTTATCAGTTCCACAGCTTTAAGCCATAACAAAATTCATTCAACCAACCATCATACACCACGCCGTGAACACGTGACCATTCTAGAACTTGTTGATCTACCTCTGATTCAGCGGCCTCACCTTCCCATAGTCCTTTTCTACTTAGCCAAAGTATCGGGCCTCAGCCCAAGGCCTTCCTTTTGTAAGCTTCTACCTATATGCAGCAGCAAACCACTATTTTCTTCCGTGCCAAGAGTTTAAGTAGATGATTTGCATCTGCCCTTCCGGTGAAACATAATGGGGAGAGAAAATTCTGTTGGAAATGTTCAGTCATTCAGTTTTCTAGACAGGCCAAATCAAAAGAAAAGCAAGCTATAGGATTGTGTACTTGCTCTTACAAAGCACCTGCTGCCCTCTGACAATGAACTAGCAGAAAACCAGCAAAAATAAGACTTGAGGCAAACAAGCCTTTGAAGGGAATTATGACATGATAAAGAAAGACAACACATTTCCAGCTTGTCGAGATACTTGAAATGTCAGCAAAGGCTTGAGGGCAAAGGCTGAACGAATGGGGAAAGGTTACAAGAATCCCAAGAAAAACATGACCATGGATTAAAAGAATCCCAACAGGTCAACTGACCTGTTGAAGTTTTCAGGAAATCAGTGGCTGCTGATTTAGATAGGCCATTCAAGTTAATTTCCCCGTGCACCTTCCACTCCTTTTTCACCTGTCACCATCACAGGGTGAATTGGGACCATGGAATCACAATTCTTTGGATTCTGTTCTTAGCTTTAGGAGACAACTACAGCAGTTGAAGTAGCTGTTACTGATGTGATACCCAGGAACACAGAGTTGACACATTTCATTCATGTCCAATCACAACTAGCCATATCTAAGAGGATAGGATTGGCCTCTTTTCATGATGCTTTTCTTATCTTACAGCCTGCTATGATTCTGCTGAAACTTTTTCATTAGTTTCTCTCTAAAAAGGAGAAAGTCCAATGTCCCTCCCTACTGGTGCAGGTTTACCATTCGGTTTGTCGAGTCTAAAAATGGAATTGGAACTAGCAGGAATTACTGTGTTTAAAGCGTCCGGTCCGTTCAGACAGTCTCAGGGCGATAAAAGCCTAGATGTTATTGGCTAAATACTGTTTCCCCCAAGAGCGGACGCACGCAATTTAATCCAACTTTTTATAACAAACTCCAATAATACAGAATCCAGTCATACAAAAGAGTCACCAAGAAGCAGGAAGAATTCTCGGACCATTTAGGGTAGCAAACTTCTCACCTTCTTTTGGAGTGAGCATAATCTGCTAGCTGAAGTAACAAACTTGAGGACAGAAATCGCCCTACTATTGAGAAGTTGTTGACAAGAGAACCACCTAAGCTGTGTGACTTTCCCTTTTCTATTCATTGGTCAAGCCTAGTAGCCTAAAATTTACGGGCTCAATCAAAGACAAATGCAATCTAGTCAGAGGTCTATGAAATGTCCAAAACTAACCAGAATTCTTCTTAGACAATGGAAATGGAAGCAGAGCTACCAATTTCCTTGCCACATATCCCTAAAACTCATTCCTTTCTAGTCATAACTAATGTATAGCCACCAGTACAATCAGGAAAAGATGAAACTTACAGATGTCAGCGAGGGAAGGATTTGAAAGAACTCTTCCCATTATTCATCGTCTAGACAGCAACTATCATTAAAATCAGAGCCCTTTTAGTAGGGCTTTCCTTGTGGGAAATTCAGGACTCCAGGACAACGGAGCGAGAGGATTAAGCAGAAGCCATTGATTGTTGACATGATGCACTTCCACATTCTAAATCTCTGCACACGCTAGGCCCGCATTTTTATCTTGGAGCCTTTGTTATGTCCACACATTCTGTGTGTACCTCTCAGAAGATACGTTTGGTTACAGTCCAGGCGCTTTGCTGCCCCCCGTTATCGAGTTCTTGTAGTCTTGGAATTTGGTTTCTCAACTTCTCTTTCTTCTTTTAGCACGGCTTATGTCGTAGTAACCTTGATGAATTCCAGAGGGCTCTGAGAAAATTCTGAGAAGAACATATTCCAGCTGGATGGCTGGTGCACCCTTTAGTCTAAGAGGTTCAGCTACATTGCTACAATTTCCCCCTTCTTCGTCTTGCACCAGCTAAACCCTTTGCACTGTATTTACTTCCAAGAGGCTCACCAGTTTCATGATGCATGGAATAACAAGAAGCAATATAATAATGACTACTAGTAACAACAAAGTTCCCTTGACAAGATCTTCCAACCATCGAGTTGTTTCCCATCTCTCAAACCGTTCATGCGTAACCCTCTCATTCCCAATCAATTTCTTCATGTTATCTTGTCCTTGTTTGAGTTTCCAGTGAATGACTGCAGAAGGGTTAGAGAGGTTCAAAAAACACATTCCTTCAAAATCCTCACACTCTTGCCCATGTGCTAACAAGAAAGCTAGAGCAGCTTTATTTTGCAGTGTGCAATGACTAATGGTATCTACACCAGTGAGAACCTGATTTAAAGTCGCTGATCTTACCTTGAGTTGACCACCCAGCATCGCAACTTCTTAAGCATACTCAAAGCTTGACCAACAGCGACACCTGCTGTCAGGAATGGCACAATTAATCGAGAGGAGCGCCCAAACCTGTACACAATTGAGGCAAGGGCGTCTAAAGCTTATGCTTCTTCTTTCAGATCCCGGGATGCGAAGAATCGAGTTCTTCGCGCACAGAGCATTGTGCCAGGGGCGGTACGCTCCGGTGCGGCGCTTGTGCCGAAAGACGCCCGGGACACAATGCCGGTGGTGTTAATATTTGTTTTTCGCGTTTCGGAAGCTGCTGCTAGCCGAGTCTCCCGGAGGCGAAGAAGCGGCTTCTTCGCACACAGAGCATTGCTTGCGTCGCGGTGAGCACCTAAGAGCGGCTTGTGCCGAAAGAAGCCGGGGACGGGCACTTAGCTTCGGAGAGCTGCGTATCTGCGTCTTCTGCGTGTCTTGCCGCTCAACACTCAGCAAAAAGCTTTATCACCATATCTTGCAAAGAGAAACACTGCCAGTATAGAAAACATCCAAAATCATGTTCTAAAGCTTGTACAGAGGTCTGAAAAGTGTTTTGCAAAACGGAAAAAATAGCTGTCCAAAACTCGTTCTTTTCGAATATAATAACAATGGAAAAGGCAGGAGGGTGGTAAAATACTGTTTTCTCTAAGTCTGAATGCTGCCCACAATGTGCTTGTGTGGTGCGACTTGCACCTTCGCTTGCGGGAAGCTGCCGCACTCTCCGTCTCGCGGAGGCGAAGAAGCGGCTTCTTCGCACACAGAGCATTGGGTCGGTCGCAGTGAGCACCTAAGCGCGGCTTGTGCCGAAAGAAGCCGGGGACCGGCACTTAGCTTCGGAGAGCTGCGTATCTGCGTCTTCTGCGTGTCTTGCCGCTCAACACTCAGCAAAAAGCTTTTTCACCATATCTTGCAAAGAGAAACACTGCCAGTAAATAAAACATCCAAAATCATGTTCTAAAGCTTGTACAGAGGTCTGAAAAGTGTTTTGCAATACGGAAAAGATACTTGTGCAGAACTCGTTCCTTTCGAATATAATAACAATGGAAAAGGCAGGAGGGTGGTAAAATACTGTTTTCTCTAAGTCTGGATGCTGCCCACACTGTGCCTGCGTGGTGCGGCTTGCATCTTCGCCTTTGGGAAGCTGCCGCTCTCTCCGTCTCCCGGAGGCGAAGAAGCGGCTTCTTTGCGCACAACATTGTGCCGAGCGCAGGGAGCTCCTGAGAGCGGTTTGTGCCGAAAGAAGCCGGGGACCGGCACTTAGCTTCGGAGAGCTGCGTATCTGCGTCTTCTGCGTGTCTTGCCGCTCAACACTCAGCAAAAAGCTTTTTCACCATATCTTGCAAAGAGAAACACTGCCAGTAAATGAAACATCCAAAATCATGTTCTAAAGCTTGTACAGAGGTCTGAAAAGAATTTTGCAATACGGAAAAGATAGTTGTGCAGAACTCGTTCCTTTCGAATATAGTAACAATGGAAAAGGCAGGAGAGTGGTAAAATACTGCTTTCTCTAAGTCTGGATGCTGCCCACACTGTGCCTGCGTGGTGCGGCTTGCATCTTCGCCTTTGGGAAGCTGCCGCTCTCTCCGTCTCCCGGAGGCGAAGAAGCGGCTTCTTTGCGCACAGAGCATTGTTTGGGTCGCAGTGCTTTTCGAAGAGCGGCTTGTGCCGAAAGAAGCCGGGGACCGGCACTTAGCTTCGGAGAGCTCCGTATCTGCGTCTTCTGCGTGTCTTGCCGCTCAACACTCAGCAAAAAGCTTTTTTCCACCATATCTTGCAAAGAGAAACTCTCAGTATAGAAAACATCCAAAATCATGTTCTAAAGCTTGTACAGAGGTCTGAAAAGTGTTTTGCAATACGGAAAAGATACTTGTGCAGAACTCGTTCCTTTCGAATATAATAACAATGGAAAAGGCAGGAGGGTGGTAAAATACTGTTTTCTCTAAGTCTGGATGCTGCCCACACTGTGCCTGCGTGGTGCGGCTTGCATCTTCGCCTTTGGGAAGCTGCCGCTCTCTCCGTCTCCCGGAGGCGAAGAAGCGGCTTCTTTGCGCACAACATTGTGCCCAGCGCAGGGAGCTCCTGAGAGCGGTTTGTGCCGAAAGAAGCCGGGGACCGGCACTTAGCATCGGAGAGCTGCGTATCTGCGTCTTCTGCGTGTCTTGCCGCTCAACACTCAGCAAAAAGCTCTTCCACCATATCTTGCAAAGAGAAACTCTGCCAGTATAGAAAACATCCAAAATCATGTTCTAAAGCTTGTACAGAGGTCTGAAAAGTGTTTTGCAAAACGGAAAAAATAGCTGTCCAAAACTCGTTCTTTTCGAATATAATAACAATGGAAAAGGCAGGAGGGTGGTAAAATACTGTTTTCTCTAAGTCTGAATGCTGCCCACAATGTGCTTGTGTGGTGCGACTTGCACCTTCGCTTGCGGGAAGCTGCCGCACTCTCCGTCTCGCGGAGGCGAAGAAGCGGCTTCTTCGCACACAGAGCATTGGGTCGGTCGCAGTGAGCACCTAAGCGCGGCTTGTGCCGAAAGAAGCCGGGGACCGGCACTTAGCTTCGGAGAGCTGCGTATCTGCGTCTTCTGCGTGTCTTGCCGCTCAACACTCAGCAAAAAGCTTTTTCACCATATCTTGCAAAGAGAAACACTGCCAGTAAATAAAACATCCAAAATCATGTTCTAAAGCTTGTACAGAGGTCTGAAAAGTGTTTTGCAATACGGAAAAGATACTTGTGCAGAACTCGTTCCTTTCGAATATAATAACAATGGAAAAGGCAGGAGGGTGGTAAAATACTGTTTTCTCTAAGTCTGGATGCTGCCCACACTGTGCCTGCGTGGTGCGGCTTGCATCTTCGCCTTTGGGAAGCTGCCGCTCTCTCCGTCTCCCGGAGGCGAAGAAGCGGCTTCTTTGCGCACAACATTGTGCCGAGCGCAGGGAGCTCCTGAGAGCGGTTTGTGCCGAAAGAAGCCGGGGACCGGCACTTAGCTTCGGAGAGCTGCGTATCTGCGTCTTCTGCGTGTCTTGCCGCTCAACACTCAGCAAAAAGCTTTTTCACCATATCTTGCAAAGAGAAACACTGCCAGTAAATGAAACATCCAAAATCATGTTCTAAAGCTTGTACAGAGGTCTGAAAAGAATTTTGCAATACGGAAAAGATAGTTGTGCAGAACTCGTTCCTTTCGAATATAGTAACAATGGAAAAGGCAGGAGAGTGGTAAAATACTGCTTTCTCTAAGTCTGGATGCTGCCCACACTGTGCCTGCGTGGTGCGGCTTGCATCTTCGCCTTTGGGAAGCTGCCGCTCTCTCCGTCTCCCGGAGGCGAAGAAGCGGCTTCTTTGCGCACAGAGCATTGTTTGGGTCGCAGTGCTTTTCGAAGAGCGGCTTGTGCCGAAAGAAGCCGGGGACCGGCACTTAGCTTCGGAGAGCTCCGTATCTGCGTCTTCTGCGTGTCTTGCCGCTCAACACTCAGCAAAAAGCTTTTTTCCACCATATCTTGCAAAGAGAAACTCTCAGTATAGAAAACATCCAAAATCATGTTCTAAAGCTTGTACAGAGGTCTGAAAAGTGTTTTGCAATACGGAAAAGATACTTGTGCAGAACTCGTTCCTTTCGAATATAATAACAATGGAAAAGGCAGGAGGGTGGTAAAATACTGTTTTCTCTAAGTCTGGATGCTGCCCACACTGTGCCTGCGTGGTGCGGCTTGCATCTTCGCCTTTGGGAAGCTGCCGCTCTCTCCGTCTCCCGGAGGCGAAGAAGCGGCTTCTTTGCGCACAACATTGTGCCGAGCGCAGGGAGCTCCTGAGAGCGGTTTGTGCCGAAAGAAGCCGGGGACCGGCACTTAGCATCGGAGAGCTGCGTATCTGCGTCTTCTGCGTGTCTTGCCGCTCAACACTCAGCAAAAAGCTTTATCACCATATCTTGCAAAGAGAAACACTGCCAGTATAGAAAACATCCAAAATCATGTTCTAAAGCTTGTACAGAGGTCTGAAAAGTGTTTTGCAAAACGGAAAAAATAGCTGTCCAAAACTCGTTCTTTTCGAATATAATAACAATGGAAAAGGCAGGAGGGTGGTAAAATACTGTTTTCTCTAAGTCTGAATGCTGCCCACAATGTGCTTGTGTGGTGCGACTTGCACCTTCGCTTGCGGGAAGCTGCCGCACTCTCCGTCTCGCGGAGGCGAAGAAGCGGCTTCTTCGCACACAGAGCATTGGGTCGGTCGCAGTGAGCACCTAAGCGCGGCTTGTGCCGAAAGAAGCCGGGGACCGGCACTTAGCTTCGGAGAGCTGCGTATCTGCGTCTTCTGCGTGTCTTGCCGCTCAACACTCAGCAAAAAGCTTTTTCACCATATCTTGCAAAGAGAAACACTGCCAGTAAATAAAACATCCAAAATCATGTTCTAAAGCTTGTACAGAGGTCTGAAAAGTGTTTTGCAATACGGAAAAGATACTTGTGCAGAACTCGTTCCTTTCGAATATAATAACAATGGAAAAGGCAGGAGGGTGGTAAAATACTGTTTTCTCTAAGTCTGGATGCTGCCCACACTGTGCCTGCGTGGTGCGGCTTGCATCTTCGCCTTTGGGAAGCTGCCGCTCTCTCCGTCTCCCGGAGGCGAAGAAGCGGCTTCTTTGCGCACAACATTGTGCCGAGCGCAGGGAGCTCCTGAGAGCGGTTTGTGCCGAAAGAAGCCGGGGACCGGCACTTAGCATCGGAGAGCTCCGTATCTGCGTCTTCTGCGTGTCTTGCCGCTCAACACTCAGCAAAAAGCTTTTTTCCACCATATCTTGCAAAGAGAAACTCTCAGTATAGAAAACATCCAAAATCATGTTCTAAACTTGCACGGAGGTCTGAAAAGAGTTTTGCAAGAAGGAAAGCTAGTTGTCCAAAACTCGTTCCTTTCGAATATAATAACAATGGAAAAGGCAGGAGAGTGGTAAAATACTGTTTTCTGTAAGTCTGAAAGCTGCCCACAATGTTCTTGTGTGGTGCGACTTGCACCTTCGCTTTCGGGTAGCTGCCGCACTCTCCGTCTCGCGGAGGCGAAGAAGCGGCTTCTTCGCACACAGAGCATTGGGTCGGTCGCAGTGAGCACCTAAGAGCGGCTTGTGCCGAAAGAAGCCGGGGACCGGCACTTAGCTTCGGAGAGCTGCGTATCTGCGTCTTCTGCGTGTCTTGCCGCTCAACACTCAGCAAAAAGCTTTTCCACCATATCTTGCAAAGAGAAACACTGCCAGTATAGAAAACATCCAAAATCATGTTCTAAAGCTTGTACAGAGGTCTGAAAAGAGTTTTGCAATACGGAAAAGATAGTTGTGCAGAACTCGTTCCTTTCGAATATAATAACAACGGAAAAGGCAGGAGAGTGGTAAAATACTGTTTTCTCTAAGTCTGGATGCAGCCCACACTGTTGCTGTGTGGTGCGACTTTTATCTTCGCCTTTGGGAAGCTGCCGCTCTCTCCGTCTCCCGGAGGCGAAGAAGCCGCTTCTTTGCGCACAGAGCATTGTTTGGGTCGCAGTGCTTTTCGAAGAGCAGTTTGTGCCGAAAGAAGCCGGGGACCGGCACTTAGCATCGGAGAGCTCCGTATCTGCGTCTTCTGCGTGTCTTGCCGCTCAACATTCAGCAAAAAGCTCTTCCACCATATCTTGCAAAGAGAAACACTGCCAGTATAGAAAACATCCAAAATCATGTTCTAAAGCTTGTACAGAGGTCTGAAAAGTGTTTTGCAAAACGGAAAAAATAGCTGTCCAAAACTCGTTCTTTTCGAATATAGTAACAATGGAAAAGGCAGGAGGGTGGTAAAATACTGCTTTCTGTAAGTCTGAATGCTGCCCACAATATGCTTGTGTGGTGCGACTTGCACCTTCGCTTTCGGGAAGCTGCCGCTCTCTCCGTCTCCCGGAGGCGAAGAAGCGGCTTCTTCGCACACAGAGCATTGGGTCGGTCGCAGTGAGCACCTAAGCGCGGCTTGTGCCGAAAGAAGCCGGGGACCGGCACTTAGCTTCGGAGAGCTGCGTATCTGCGTCTTCTGCGTGTCTTGCCGCTCAACACTCAGCAAAAAGCTTTTTCACCATATCTTGCAAAGAGAAACACTGCCAGTAAATGAAACATCCAAAATCATGTTATAAAGCTTGTACAGAGGTCTGAAAAGTGTTTTGCAATACGGAAAAGATAGTTGTGCAGAACTCGTTCCTTTCGAATATAATAACAATGGAAAAGGCAGGAGGGTGGTAAAATACTGTTTTCTCTAAGTCTGGATGCTGCCCACACTGTGCCTGCGTGGTGCGGCTTGCATCTTCGCCTTTGGGAAGCTGCCGCTCTCTCCGTCTCCCGGAGGCGAAGAAGCGTCTTCTTTGCGCACAACATTGTGCCCAGCGCAGGGAGCTCCTGAGAGCGGTTTGTGCCGAAAGAAGCCGGGGACCGGCACTTAGCATCGGAGAGCTCCGTATCTGCGTCTTCTGCGTGTCTTGCCGCTCAACACTCAGCAAAAAGCTTTTTTCCACCATATCTTGCAAAGAGAAACTCTCAGTATAGAAAACATCCAAAATCATGTTCTAAACTTGCACGGAGGTCTGAAAAGAGTTTTGCAAGAAGGAAAGCTAGTTGGCCAAAACTCGTTCCTTTCGAATATAGTAACAATGGAAAAGGCAGGAGAGTGGTAAAATACTGCTTTCTCTAAGTCTGGATGCTGCCCACACTGTGCCTGCGTGGTGCGGCTTGCATCTTCGGCTTTGGGAAGCTGCCGCTCTCTCCGTCTCCCGGAGGCGAAGAAGAGGCTTCTTTGCGCACAGAGCATTGTTTGGGTCGCAGTGCTTTTCGAAGAGCGGCTTGTGCCGAAAGAAGCCGGGGACCGGCACTTAGCTTCGGAGAGCTGCGTATCTGCGTCTTCTGCGTGTCTTGCCGCTCAACACTCAGCAAAAAGCTTTTTCACCATATCTTGCAAAGAGAAACACTGCCAGTAAATGAAACATCCAAAATCATGTTCTAAAGCTTGTACAGAGGTCTGAAAAGTGTTTTGCAATACGGAAAAGATAGTTGTGCAGAACTCGTTCCTTTCGAATATAATAACAATGGAAAAGGCAGGAGGGTGGTAAAATACTGTTTTCTCTAAGTCTGGATGCTGCCCACACTGTGCCTGCGTGGTGCGGCTTGCATCTTCGCCTTTGGGAAGCTGCCGCTCTCTCCGTCTCCCGGAGGCGAAGAAGCGGCTTCTTTGCGCACAACATTGTGCCGAGCGCAGGGAGCTCCTGAGAGCGGTTTGTGCCGAAAGAAGCCGGGGACCGGCACTTAGCATCGGAGAGCTCCGTATCTGCGTCTTCTGCGTGTCTTGCCGCTCAACACTCAGCAAAAAGCTTTTTTCCACCATATCTTGCAAAGAGAAACTCTCAGTATAGAAAACATCCAAAATCATGTTCTAAACTTGCACGGAGGTCTGAAAAGAGTTTTGCAAGAAGGAAAGCTAGTTGGCCAAAACTCGTTCCTTTCGAATATAGTAACAATGGAAAAGGCAGGAGAGTGGTAAAATACTGCTTTCTCTAAGTCTGGATGCTGCCCACACTGTGCCTGCGTGGTGCGGCTTGCATCTTCGCCTTTGGGAAGCTGCCGCTCTCTCCGTCTCCCGGAGGCGAAGAAGCGGCTTCTTTGCGCACAACATTGTGCCGAGCGCAGGGAGCTCCTGAGAGCGGTTTGTGCCGAAAGAAGCCGGGGACCGGCACTTAGCTTCGGAGAGCTCCGTATCTGCGTCTTCTGCGTGTCTTGCCGCTCAACACTCAGCAAAAAGCTTTTCCACCATATCTTGCAAAGAGAAACTCTGCCAGTAAATAAAACATCCAAAATCATGTTCTAAACTTGCACGGAGGTCTGAAAAGAGTTTTGCAAGAAGGAAAAGATAGCTGTCCAAAACTCGTTTCTTTCGAATATAAGAACAATGGAAAAGGCAGGAGAGTAGTAAAGTACTGTTTTCTCGAAGTCTGAATGCTGCCCACAATGTGCTTGTGTGGTGCGGCTTGCATCTTCGCCTTTGGGAAGCTGCCGCTCGCCGAGTCTCCCGGAGGCGAAGAAGCGGCTTCTTCGCACACAGAACATTGGGCCGGTCGCAGTGAGCACCTTAAGCGCGGCTTGTGCCGGAAGAAGCCGGGGACCGGCACTTAGCTTCGGAGAGCTGCGTATCTGCGTCTTCTGCGTGTCTTGCTGCTCAACACTCAGCAGAAACTTTTCCACCATATCTTGCAAAGAGAAACTCTGCCAGGAAATAAAATATCCAAAATCATGTTCTAAACTTGCACGGAGGTCTGAAAAGAGTTTTGCAAGAAGGAAAGCTAGTTGGCCAAAACTCGTTCCTTTCGAATATAGTAACAATGGAAAAGGCAGGAGTGTGGTAAAGTACTGTTTTCTCGAAGTCTGAATTTTGCCCACAATGTGCTTGTGTGGTGCATCTTGCATCTTCGCCTTTGGGAAGCTGCCACTGGCCGAGTCTCCCGGAGGCGAAGAAGCGGCTTCTTTGCGCACAGAGCATTGTTTGGGTCCCGGTGCATTTCGGAGAGCGGCTTCTGCCGAAAGATGCCCGGGACCGGCACTTAGCTTCGGAGAGCTGCGTATCTGCGTCTTCTGCGTCTCTTGCCGCTCAACACTTAGCAAGAAGCTTTTCCACCATATCTTCCAAGGAGAAATTGTGCCAGTACACAAAACATCCCAGATCTTTTTCTAAAAAATGCACATAGCTATTCTAACTGTTTAATTAGAAGGAAAAGATAGTTGTCGAAAACTCTTTTTATGTGATTATATTGTGAATGGAAAAGTCAGGAGAGTGGTAAAGTAGTCTTTTCTATTTGTTTGAAAGGTGCTCAGGTTTTGCTGGTATTAGGCGGCTTGGTTCTTAGCCTTTCGGAGGGTGCCGCTCTCTCCGTCTCCCGGAGGCGAAGAAGCGGCTTCTTTGCGCACAGAGCATTGTGCAGGGCGCCGGGAGCACCTGAGAGCGGCTTGTGCGGAAAGAAGCCGGGGACCGGCACTTAGCTTCGGAGAGCTCCGTATCTCCGTCTTCTTAGGTTCTTGTCGTTCAACACTCAGCAAAAATCTTTTCCACCATATCTTGCAAGGAGAAACTGTGCCAGTACACAAAACATCCCCGATCCACTTCTAAAAGTTGCACAGAGGACTGCAGAGTGTTTAACAAGAAGAAAAACATAGTGTCCCAAAACTCCTTTTATTCGAATATAATGTGAATGAAAGGGCAGGAGAATGCTAAAGCACTCGTTTCTATCAATTTGAAAGCTGCACACGCTATATCGGTGTGCTGCAGCTTGCATCTTCGCCTTTGGGAAGCTGCCGTTCTCTCCATCTCCCGGAGGCGAAGAAGCGGCTTCTTCGCGCACAGAGCATTGTGCCGGTGGCGGTGTTCTCCGGAGAGCGGCTTCTGACGAAAGACGCCCTGGCAGGGGGCTTCGTTTCGGAGAGCTCTTTACTCTGCCTTCTGCCTCTCTCGTCGCATAAAACTGAGCAAAAAGCTTTTTTACTATGTCTTGCCAGGACAAACTGTGCCCGTACGGAAAACATCTCCGCTCTTGTTCTAGAAGTTGCACGGAGGTCTGCAGAGTGTTTAGCAAGAACCTAAAGAAAGTTGTCCAAAACTCCTTCTTTTTGAATGGTAATGTGAATGGAAAAGGCAGGAGAGAGGTAAGGTACTGTTTTCTTTAAGTTTGAGAGCTGCACACACAATCCCCATGTTGTGCGACTTTTTTCTTGGCTTTTAAAGAGGCGGCCGCGGTCTCCGTCTCCCGGAGGCGAAGAAGCCGCTTCTTTGCACACAGAGCATTGTGCCGGTCGCCGTGCGATCCCGAGCACGGCTTCTGCGGAAAGACGTCCGGGAGAGGCCCTTACCTTCGGAGAGCTCCGTATCTCTGAATCCGCGTCTCTTGTGGCCTACATCTTAGCAAAAAGCTTTTCTACTATGTCTCGCACGGAGAAACTGTCCCAGTACAAAAAGCATCCTTGATCTTTTTCTGGAAGTTGCACGGAGTGTCAGCAGAGTGTTTAGCAAGAAGCAAAAGAAAGTTGTCCAAAACCCCTTTTCTTCCAATGTTCATGTGAATTGAAAAGGCAGGAGAATGAGGAAGTGCTGTTTTCTGTACGTTTGAAAGCTGTCACAAGGAGAAACTCTATCAGCACCTCAAGTTTTCCTCCATTTTACTCCCGATATTTCTTTTGCTGTGCAGTCAAGAAGCACCCTTCTTTCTTAGTTATGCTGCAGGTTGTCTTCAAATGGCTTTGCTTTCTGTCCCCTCCTCCCCATTTCTAACAGGCACAAGCACATTCCCTTCCCGGAACAAAATCCTGGTAATAGAGCCAGGAAGACTACGCTTTGACTTTGAGAACCAAAACCTATCTAAGAGAAAATAGTCCATTCTTTGAGACCCAATAGCACGCATCTGTGTGCAGGAGGAAGAGGGGTGTCTGTGTGCGTGAATGGGAAGTGTACTCGCCAACAAACTAGAGCCAATATTAGTAACCAACATGTAACAAGTGTGGACGTATATAATTCCCTGCTCTTTTTTGGATCTTTTTTCTTAAAGGTTATTTTGCTTTTAAAAATTTTCTAGTCATTTGAGAGATTCTTCTTTGTTTGTGTGAGAATAGAAATCTCCATAAAGCTTACTATGTAAAAGCAAGGTAATTCTTGGACTTGATGATGACTATTTGGGAGATGATATTTTCATCTGCAAAAATCAATTTCCATGTTTTGGAAATATTTTTGTCACAGAAAGTAGTAAGTTTCAAGATGTGTTTTTAGAAGGTGTAAAAATTGAGATCCTCATTTGTATCAAAGCCATACAAAGAATATCCCTTAAAACCATCCACTCCATCATTTCATTTTTGTATTTTTGACTTTTCAATAGCTAGTTCTCACTTTCAGATGGCTTTTAAATGCCCTGTTTTGACACAATTTTGTTATTCATTTCTAAGCTTCAAAATGATATTTAAGAAGAGTAATTTCCTGTAACTACTTGACAGTTTGCAAATTAACATCAAAGTGGAGGGAGGGAGGGAAGGAAGTAGCAGAAGGACTTGGCAGAAAGAAGGACATAATGGAAGGAAGGCAGTGAAAGAAGGAAGTGGGGGAAAGAAAGAAAAGAAAGAAAGAAAGAGAAAGAAAGAAAGAAAGAAAGAAAGAAAGAAAGAAAGAAAGAAAGAAAGAGAGAGAAAGAATGAAAGAAACAAAGAAAGAAAGAAAGAAAGAAAAAGAAAGAAAGAAAGAAAGAAAGAGAAGGGAAGAAAATTCCCAAATGTCAGAAACGTTAATGATAAAATACTTGCGTGTATGATAAAGAGCGAGGAGTAGATATTAGATATAGTATTGCTAAATGGCACATAAATGTGAGACCCAAACAGTTCAACTCCTTGGATAGCAGTTTCTCAGCATTACTATGTTATTTCTAGCTTCAACTTCTTACTGCTACTGTACAGAATGATTACCATAGAATAATGGAATGGTTGGCTTTGGAAGGGACCTTAAATTCACCTACGTCCTCCCCAGCATGTCATTGTCAGGGACACCTTCCACTAGAGCGCCTTAAGCTCAAAGACCCATTCAAGCTGGCCTTGATCACTTCCAGGAATTGGTCACCCACAACATGTTCTAGTGTCTCACAACCATCTTGGCAAGGAATTTCTTCCCAATAGCCAAAGGAAACCTATCCTCTTCAGGTTTTAAAGCCATCCACACTTTTCCTATCGCTCCGTGCCCTTGTGTAGCTCACCTGCCTCCTTCTGGTAGGCTGTCTTCAGCTACTGGAGAGCTGCTCTAACAATTTGCCCGGAGTCTGCTCTTCTCCAGGCTGAGAAAATGCCTGCGGGACTCTGGCTTGATGACAGACTTCTTGTGCTGCACTGGGGGCTCAGACCATTCTTCTTCTTGGAATTGCTGTAGGATGCTCAGCCACTGTTGACTGTGGTACAGGTACACTGGTCATTGTGGTCCAGGTAATAAATAGATGATTGTTTTAATAAAGACCCAATTGAAATGATAAGAGCTAAATTTTAACGCAAAATTAATTGGAGAAAGATTCCTAAACCTGTGGCCCGTTACCCCAGCCCATCCATTGATTGTAAATGACATGCCTTGCAGATGTTATGATACATGAACCAAAGCCAAGTGATGGATACTGCTTAAGATAGATGTTCTACCTGCTTACTGCAATATGTTCTTCTCAGTCTAAAACAATCCCCCGAACATTAAGAACAAGAGATTACATCATGAAGTAATGAAGTGCTTGGGTTGAAAGTAAAAGGCATTTGAAAGAAATGGGTTTGGGGGCTAACACAGCAAGATCTCAGAAATGGAGTGCCAGCTTAGTTCTCTGCTTCAGAGACAAGTGAAGCAATTCAGAAGTGTCTTCCTGGGAAAAAGGTTGACAGATCTTTCTGCACAACAGTTAACAGCCGGCATCAGAAATGGGTGCAAATAACATACTAGCCACTACAAGTTTGTCATCCTGGAGTGGAAGGGCCACTCAGACTCATAGCAGTGGTCTTGCTGCTGTGCCTGTTCGAATAGACAGAAAAGAATGAGGAAAACAAATTTTTCCATCTAGTTTGTTTCAGTATTGGTACAAAGACTATTTTCCCGCCCTCAGGAGACAGCAAAAACAGTCAACAACTGAAATGCTTCAGAAATGGAAATGATCTGAATCACAAATATTTCTTTTCACATCAAAATTAAAGCCCAAGTCATAACTGTCAAACAGATGATAGAACTATTTAAAGATGAATGTACTATACATACTAAAATATTCCCAGAGAGAACTATTGTGTCCTTAGTTTGTTTAAAAGTCTAGACTTCCTGGTAAAAAAACTTGTACAGAGCTGAGGTAGCTCCACGACATTCTCTTTTCAGATTAAGTAAACTCTTCAGTCTCACCACCGTTACCCATGGATTTCCGTAAGTCCTTGAAAACCAGTAATTTCCCTTTTTTCCTTCTCTGAAAAAAATGACAGTGACAAGAGTTATTTGCACTCCCTATTTTCTGAAAAGCCTGAACATCAAGCCTTAAGAACTTTATCATGAGTTTTACTTCAAACTAAATTTGAAGAGAATGGCAGAAAGAATGGCAGCCTCAAGCAAAAGAATTTAGGCTTCTAATTCTTGGCTTGTCTTCTTACTTACCTAAGACAAGAAGTGGAAAGAGAATAGATTAGAGTTAGCAGCTGTTGAAGATTTGCACGTACTCTTCCACTCTTCCAAGAGGTCAAGGATGCTTTTCTGGCCCTCTCTCCCTCCACAAGCTGCAGCTTCCTTCAAGGCACAGTCACCTGCTGTGGCATGGAGCTCCCCACGAGCTCCATTGTGTTCCTCCACGCTTCTCCAGGGACTGCTGGGAGACAACCTGCTTGATGATGATGTCCTCCAGGGACTGTGGGGGATTCTTTGCTCTGTCAACTGGAGCACCTTCTCCTCCTTCTTGTCTCACTTTAGTATCATGCAGCTGCTTCTCATACTCCTTTTTTCCCTCACTTGTCACTGCCTATTCATATGTTTTGTACTTTTGACAATATCTTTTCACAAAGACTGATGGGCTCAGTTGCAGAAATGTGTCTTGCTAGAAAATTGGATACTATAGAAAACCATGATTTTACAGAAAAGAATAGTGGAAGTACAAATATACTGCTAAAGAACCGGAAAACTGACAATCATTCATTGTAATACGTCCCCTCATTTTGCCTTCTTTCTCCTTAAGATCTGGAAAGACTACTGGGCAGTGAAAAACACTACAGTGTTGTTTCAAAGAAAAGACTTTTTTAGGATTCTAAGGCGCATGTTCCAATTGCTTGAGAAAATTGAGAAAAGGCACTTTGTCTTTTGTGATAAATATCATTAGCCACTAGGGACAAAGTCTGACCAACAACAAGAGCAGATCAAAATCTGATGAGACCAAGCAATATACCTTGAGTGGCCAGGACAGAACCATTGAGTCGTTGAATCTGTTGAATTGGAAGGACCCCATCAGGATCATCATCAGTCCAACTCCTGGCCCTGCCTGGGGCCATCCTTGAACTCCCAAACTCAGACAGTTGTGATGGTGTGACCACTCCCTGGAGAGACTCTTCCAGTGCCCAGCCATTCTCGGGTTAAAAACTTTTTCCTGATACCCGACCTAAACCTCCCCTGACTCAGCTGCATGCCATTTCTTTGAGTCCTGTCTTTGTAGACCTCATTTGAGGACTTTCTAATACCAAGGTGATTCCGCCCCAGAGCAGAGCAGAGCAGAGAAGAGAAGAGCAGAGCAGAGCAGAGCAGAGCAGAGCAGAGCAGAGCAAGACAATCCCCTCCCTTGCCCAGCTGGTGATGCTGTGCCTGATGCACCCCAGGACAGGCTTGGCCCTCCTGGCTGCCAGGGCACTGCTGATGCACATTCAGCTTGCCATTGGCCAGGAGCCTGGATCCCTTTCTGCAGTGCTTCTCCCAGCCTCTTGCTCCCTCCCCAGTCTATACACCCACCAGGATTGCCCAGTTGCAGGTGCTGAATCCAGCACTTGCCCTTGTTCCACTCCATCTGGTTGGCGATTGCCTGTGGGAATCCTCAAAAACAGAGGGGTTTGGGAAAGCTGCAAAAAGCAGGCCTCAGAGACAGCAGAACTGTCATTGGAGCTAAGCAGTAGTCATAAGGTTTGTCAGCAGAAAAATTAGATGAGAAGTAGAAAAGTAAGGACAAATGGAACAATGGTCTGTGTATTAATGCTTGTCTAGAATAACTCCCTAAGCTACAGCAAAGTATATCTAGCGTGATGTTAGGTAGTTCTAAGCTTAATAATGGAGCTCTGTGCATTGTATCTTAAGGCTTACAAGCAGGTCTTTTATTCGAAAGAAGCGAGCATTGTTCTAAGCCCAGGTACATGTCTTTATAGTGATTGGATAGAAGTACTGTCAATATGCTTTTGCTTTGTGTGATTGGTCAAAAAACTTTTCAAGTCAGTTGTAACATTAAGTTCTTTGTCGCTGCTGGGGACGTGAGCTGCTGGCAGCTTCCCATTGTCATCACCATGTAATGAGACTGATGCTGGAAAAAAACCAGCTTGAGACGCCATCCCCAGCAGTCCCGCCCCTTTTGTGATTTGTGCATAGACTCCCGGCCAGCAAGAATTGCCCATCTCTCCTATTTGGCAAGATCTCTCTGCAAGGTCTCTGTGCCCTCAAGGGAGTTAGCTCACAGCTCCTCCCAATTTAGTGTCTTTGGCAAACTTTCTTAATATTCCTTCAAGTGCTGTGTCCAGGTTGTTCAAAAGATGTTGAAGAGAACTGGCCCAATGATGATACTGTCTTAGCCACTGAAATAAGTGCTTCATACTTCCTCTTGTGCAGAAATCACAACAAATTTCTTTTCTATCCATGTTTTCTTATGCTCATGCTTTTTATCCCAACAGCAGCTGACACGACATTTACAGGCACAGCAACAGCACACTTTTCCTGCTCTTACTAGACTTAACAATTTTGCAACCGGTCAATCAGTGACCTTTGCAAGTAAAGTCAGACCTTCAGCATTTCTCCTTAAATGAATGTCTTCAGAAGAAAACTTTGCTGCCTACTCTGTACGACTGAAGAATAGATGATAATGAGTTAGCATCACAATCAGTTAAGTAGAGAGGCTATCCTTTAGCAGGGAAAAAATTAAAAGAAGAGCTCTTTTATGCAACAACTATCTGAGAAACAAAACAACTAGGATCTTCCACAGGGTTCCCTGCAGTAGAAATGTACTTGGATGAATGCAGAAGATAAAAGATGTGGTTTTGAAAGGCTATGTCCTTGCTAAGCTAAATTGGATCTCATCCTGTCGATGAAAGATCAAGGAGCTCAAAGCGGAGCTAGAGAGACATGTCCAGATAATGAGATAGAGCAAAGCATTTTCCAAGATAATTAAGCATTCTGGTGGACTGGCCAGTTAGGTTAAATCTGCCACACCCATTCACTTTTGGGGACTGAGCTGTGGAGTGCTAAACCGTATCTGCTGCTGTGCAAAGTAAAAGAGATCCATCCAAATTGTACGGTTAGTGTGAACACTCTCACTCTCAATTGTAAAACACTTCATAAGCTATTAATCAGTCTTAGGAACAAAATGAAATAAAGTTGTTATGCCATCTGGGAATGGGAAAACATCTTCAAAATATTTTTTTCTCTATGTTTTCTTCTTTTTTCTTTTTTTCCTTTTTTTTTTTTTAATCCCACATTATGTGATTGATAATTTCAACCATTCTGGAATGCTTTTAACAGATGAACCCAGCATAGTAGTTTTATTACCGGCTCTTGTCCCTTACATGCTTCAGTACACGTTTGGAATATACTCCACAGTCAATGAGTGGTTTTTTATCTCTTTTCCCAGAGACAACTTTTAAAGGACTACTTAACCCCTAAAAATCATAATTTCTCTGGTTTCTCCAAGCTTTTTCAGAAAGCTGTTTTGGTTTTGTTTTGGTTTGTTGTTTGTTTTGTTTTATTGCATCGTTCCTAATGTCTTCAGACCTACTACAAGAAGAAGTTAAAAATAGATCTTATTTGAAGAGACTGTTAAAGCTAATGAACTGCCAGTCTTGGTATTTGTATGTTTCTAAATCCTTTAAAGTCCAAGGTTGCCTTCCTGAATCCTCAGTTACTTAGAAAACATTGTGTTTAGAAAACAGACCCAGTTCAATTGCTTCTGCAAACTCACCTTCATTTTATAGGATTGTACTTCAAGAAATCTTGCTTCATTCAAACATTGGAAGTACGGATTTGACATCATCTGTGACCCTTCCATCTGTCTGAACTGTATTTCATTGTGTGAGTTCCTCAGTTGCTTCAAATAAGGACAGAATCTTTTCAATTTGCATAGCATGTTATCTGAAGATCTCCTGTCTGCTTTCTTCACTTGCTTTAATGGGAAGACAAGGGAAATAGGTTTTGAATGTTATCTTTTAGAGTCTACTTTTACCTACCAGTGTGCTTCTATGGACTAGAACCAATTTCAGCTTGAAAGAAGGTATTGTCACCATCCGCTCATACCAACGGGTTGGTTAACTGGTTGGTTGGTTAACTGATCTGGGAGTGCAACAGACAACCTGGAAAGGGGATTGCAGTATCAATCAAAAGAAATGCACCTTTATAGAATGACCACAGCAAATGCCTGAAAGGAATCAGGGAGAGGAAAAGAATAAAAAAGAGGGGGAGAAAGAGAGAGGAGTATAGCTACCAAACATGGAGAGACTAAGTCCTCTTAGTCCGGCCGATAGAGTTTGCCTAGTCACGTTGGGAAGATCTCAAAGTCCTGGTGAACTCAAGGTTCTATTATAGTCCATTGCTGAGGGGGGAAACAGAATCTTGAAATGGCTGAGGGGGAACAGATCCAATCAAGAAGAAGAAGTCTATTGAAATTGCTGAGGGGGAAAACGTTATTGAAGACGGGTACAGACAGTCCATGTTCTCAGCAGGATAAGTCAGTAGCAGCAGTGAGTGGGACCCACTGTTTCAGGACTGCTTTCTGGGGGAAACCAGTCTAGGTCCTGTAGGCACATCTGTAGGCAACACTCAGCAGGCATCCTGCTTCAGTCAGGCCAGCACCCCTGCATCAGAATTACAGGTGTCTCAGTCTCAGTCCTTGGTAGGGGGGCTTCAACCTCTGTGCCTCACGGTGGTAGTGGAGCAGAGGAAGGATTTTCCATGGGGGGGCTACCAAGTTGCCCCAGCAAGTTCATCTGGCCAAGAGGTGGGAAAATTCCTGGTCTATTGTCGTGAAGCAGGCGCAAGCATATAGGCCGGGTCGCCCCTTGGCAGGCCCTGCTAGAAGCAGTCACTGAAGACACAGCTGTGAACAATCACTTGGCAGGCCAGAATTCTGCTCAGGGGCCTCAGGATTTTTGGTGTTCATCCATTACTGGCAGGCCAGAGGTCCCATCGGGGTCCTCAGGGTCCTGATAGCGGTCCTGTGGACGGTCGTGAGGCAAATGGGGGGAACCTCAGACCGTCCTTCACAGCACCTGGTGAGTCACAACAGGCTTCAAAGGGTCTTCATCAGCAGTGTTCTGTACTATTGTTGTGTACTTGTCGCGCATTGGTAGCATATCCTGGAAAGCAGATACAATACGTCAGACGGAGAGAGAGAAGGGAAGGACAAGAAAAGATAAAAAAAGGCGGGGGTAAGGAAACAAGAAAGAAATATAATAACAGGAATTTAAACCATATTATTTTGAAACATTTTTTTCAAATATCTGAAACTAATCACAAATAATCAAAGGCAATAAAGCAATAAACAAATCAACAACAGTTCATTTAAAATATTTTTTTTCAAAACAATTCACCAAAAATCAAAAGTAATTTTCTTATAATCTTCAAAGAAAATTGAAGACGATTTCAAAACACATCCTCTCATTTATAGTCGCCTTGTGTCAATAGTCTTGGAGATGGCCACAGTGAAAAGGACATCAGCCAAGTTGTGTGCATTAATGACAGACATCAATTTTGTTAACTCTTTCATCATTCTCCAATTCATAATGAGTAAGATTGCTGATTAAAAAACCCCAATCAAAACGAAACGCAAAAGGGCAATGATGGGATGACACATACTGTTCAGGACTCTTGTGGCAGTAGGTGACCACCCAAAAAGAGTATCCTACCACCTGTGTTCAGCATCTTTTCTTACTCTCTCTATGACATGGTGTATTTCTTTCACATTGTGATGAACAGTTACCAGTGCTTTCTGTCTATTCTTCTTGATCTTCTCCAATATTTCAATGAAGTCCTGATGAAGCAAAGATTGCTTTACCAAAGTAATGTTCATCCCAATGGGAGTAGGTGAATGTCCTGGTTTCGGGCAAATTTGGGAGAAAACCTCCAAAAGGTGGACCCTCCAGAAAACAAACCCACACGGCCCCTCCCCCCAACCGGGTCGGGAAGGATTCCTTGGAAACAAGTGGAAAGAACCTGTTTCTGTAACAGGCAAAGCACCCCGCAGCACACAAAAGGAACAATACCAGATGGCACCACTCTTTCACCGCTCTGAAAAAGTAGACAACTTCAGAAAGTCTCTCTGGGGAGTGCTCGCTCTGTTATCAGTCTGTCCTGTGCTGGGGTAGCTGCTGCACCTTGGCCGCAAGGTGCAAACTCTCGGTGTTTCCCAGGTCCCAGTCCGGAGCAGGTCCGAGTAGGTCCAAAGAAGGGAAAGGAGAAACAGTCCAGGGAAAATTTGGACTGCTTAGCTAAACTAACTAATGAGCAGGAGCAAAAAAGCAAGAGCAAAGCAGGAGCAAAGCCGAAGCAAGAGCAAAGCGAAAAGCAAAGCAAAAAGCAAAAGCAGCACCCATGTACTGCCCTGTCTCTGTGTCGTGCCAGCTGTGGGGGAGCGGCTGATAGCAAAACCAAAACAAAACATTCGCTCTTCACAGCCAGTCTTGAAGGCACAGAACATGATATCCAGCATCAACAGAACACACGGATGGGGATACAAGCATCATAACGTCACCCTAGGACAGTAATAGTTTGTGAATCAGTCTTTAATTGGATTGAAAAAGGTAATGGGAGGTAACTGGAGCTTCTGAAGAAAAATCACATCCCTCAATTTTGTAAAGTTACAAGCGCAACAATTTGAATGATTTTTACTATCCACTACTGCATTTTCTACAAATACCGTATCACAAGCAGTTCTAAAGCACCCACACCCATTGCCTATATATTTAAGGACTGTTTCGAAAGTCTCGTTAGGACGAATTTCAAAATGACAGATATTTTGTTCTGTGTCCAAACAAACATCCTGAGCTGTAATTGCATTACTTTCACAGATGAAGCCTAGTTCTCGGACAATAGAAGATTCCAAATTAACATGTTGCCATTTTTTACCAGTTTGATGGGCCCATTGTCTATGTTCAGAAAGATTGGGAATAGCTCCATCATGATTTAGCCCTAATGCAAGAATAGGAAATCTCAAATGCACTGAGGCATTGCATACGGTTAACGCAAGAGCTGTGGCTGTGTTTGTAATGGGGTGATAAGTAAAATTCACCAAGTTCCACCAGGATTGGAATTCTCTTTCAAAATCAGTGGCACTGTCCCAAATTCTTTTCTGAATTGCAGTAGGAAAATTGCCTTCACCTTCTCTTATCATTGAGGCAGCAACTGACTGCATCAACAATTGTGCCTGGATACAGCTAAGAGCCAAAGAAAGGTTGTTTTGTGTAGCACCGAGTGCATCCGTCTACCAATTTGTGATCACTTACATTGACCTTTTCCCAAGCTGGTAATATGTTTGATAGCAAGCACTGCTGTGTTCCCAAAGCCAATAAGGATGATTGCAGTGGTTGTTTTAATTTGGTCAAATCTCTAACCATTTTGTGGCAGCCAATTTATCCATTAGTGTACTTCAGAATCAATACTATTTAGAATTCCAAAACCTGTTCCCAAAACACCGGTTATGTCTCTTAGTGTCTGTTTTTAAAGAAAAAACGGACTTTCTGTTTTTGCAGCCAGGTGGTCCAACCCTCAAAGGAAGTCCGCAAAAAAGGCAAACAGGCCGGCTGAATTTCTGAGACATTGTTTTGCATCATCAGCAATTTGACTTGTTTAAGAGACCGTGCCAGATTGAACAATATGTGTTGTTGACCAGTTTTCCTGATTATATATGGTCCAATTTCAAAACTTCTCAGGCTAAGCATAAGCGGTGCTTGGGCTGGAGTGGTGGTAGTAGAAGGTTGGTTCATACCATTTATTATCAACTTAAAAGAAAAGCCTTCACTAGTTTTGGACCAAAGACAAACTACTTCTGCAGTTTGTGTTAATGTAAAATTGTGCCAACAGTCTTGTACGCTTGGGGGCGTACAAACCTGTTCACGCTTATTTGTCTGATCTGTCAAAACACTGATGGAGATTGCTTTGCTATAAGCAGTTCCACAAATCCTTCGGCTAATTCCTTCTCCCACTCCCCCTTGAAGCTGCCAGGCTTTTTGTTTTTCCCATTCCTGCCAAGTGAACAAAAGCTTGGGACCAAGGCCACATTGACTAAGGGGACTCTCAGTCCCTTCTGCCCACTAGGATGTAACTACTGTACTCAATGTCAGCTCTGTGCTCTCAGTCCCTTCTACCCATTGGGGTGTAACTATGGTGCTCAGTGTGGGCTTCATGCTCTCCGTCCCGTCTATTCCACTGGGATGTAACTACGGTACTCAGCGTGGGTTTTGTTATAGCGTCTATCTTAAATTTATGAACTAAGCCTTTTCAACCTAACAGGTTGGTCAAGTTATTTTGCCAGCGGCATGTCACTTAAGTCGGTTTAGTTAACGTCAAATTATGCCAGCAATCAATTGGTTCATTTTTACAATCCTTTGTACTTGCAACATTGTTCGTTTTGCGACCTAGAGTGTAATTACCAACATACTCCTGGCAGCAACACAGAGTAAGGGGAATTTGTTTGGCACACTCCCACTTGTTTGTAGGACACAGTCTCGCTGAAGGGATATCCCAATCATTTTTCCCATCTGGTTCCATAAAATTTCCGACAACTGTGATGGAGGTGGATTTCTCATAGAGAGATCCTTCCATTTTTCTGCATGCTTCCACAATCGACTCACCAATTGTTCCAGTTAGGGCTCTAGTCCAGTCCTTCTGATCCCATCCCCACTCACTTGGACCATATACCTGGGGGTCATGCAGCACTATAGGCTCTAGGTTTGGGTGGCCACCCTTGGGATACGCTCCTAGAACATTAGTGGGATGGAGGGTAGCTTCAGACCACAACCACTCAGCAGGATCCTGTCCATGGAATTGTGGTAGGATGCAGAAAAGCATCACCAGTGTTATCATGGTTCAGATGATTTTCATGTTCCTCAGGGTTCTTCTGTCAAAGTAAAAACAACAGAAATCCTTCCACTGAGGGCAGAAAAGAGTTAAAATGATAGGATTATCCAGCATGTATTTATCCAATGCTCTTTCCCTAGAGCATCAGAGGCTGCCCATGCATATAGAAATATGGGGTTTCAGAGGGGTTTTCAGCACTAGTGCTACTTCCCCTACAGTAGGGAGGTCCACCAGAACAGGTTGTCCAGGGTAATGTGCTGGACTTTTTGAATCGTCAGGTCGCCGTAGTAAGGGAACGATGCTTGGAGCTGTTGGGCAAAAGGCAGTGATTTTGGGACATCCATTCACCCCCCATCTACTGTTCACTCTTTTAACAGCTTCCCATAACCAAACGTCCCAATTTCCCTCCCGGGGCTTCAGAAGTCCTTTCAAAAAACGCTTGGTCCTTTCTAAGATCCCCTTAGCTTGAGGGTAGTGGAAAGGGCTGTGGAAAGACCGCTTAATTCCTTCACCTTTTGCCCAATGCTGTGCACCTCTAGCAGTGAAGTGGGACTTGTGATCAGATTGAATTTCCTGTGGCTTTGGGAAAGTTCCAAACCACCCCTGCAAAGCTTTAACTGCATTATCACCTGTAGCTCTTTTCAAAGCATCAGCTTGAACCAACCCAGATACACTTTCTACTCCTACTAGCACAAAGTGTTTACCTCCTGACTTCTTAAAGGGGCCAATATAGTCTACCTGCCACGCGTCCCATAAGCCTTTACCCTTTCTTAAATGCAGAGGGTCATCTTCTCAAGGATGTCTCTCCAGTCACCTGTGACATTGCTCGCAGGCTGATACGCATGTTTTACACATTTCCCTGGTAACCAGCCAACCACAAGCATGAGCTTCTTTGTACAAATCTTTCGCACCTGTGTGCTGTCTTTTTACATGCAGCCATTCTAACAGTTGATCCCAGTCCTCAGTAATGAGTTCCTTTTTCAGGGGGCTGAGCCTTGCTAGTTCATCAGCTCTATTCTTCCACTCTCCTGCTGGATTTCCATCTGCTTGCTGAGAAGCTACCCAACCAATAGCAACATTTCCTTGGCTTGCAACATCTAAAATTTCTTGCCCCTTTTCCTTTTGCCACACTGGAATTCTGTGAACTTCCCAATCATTTTGCTGCCAGCAAGGAAGCCACTCGGTACAACCTTTGTACACTGCGTAAGAGTCGGTATAAATGCAGACAAGAGAAATGTTCTGTGCCTCACATTGGAAAACACTCCAAACAGCTATGAGTTCCCCAGCCTGAGCGCTGCCTTCCCCTTCGGTAATGATTCTTTCACCAAATGAATTGTGTAAGACAGCTGTTCTAGATCTCCATACCTTCCCTTCCCGTTTTGCAGAGGCATCTGTGAACCAAGAACTTGCTGCTTGTTCGGGGGAGAAAGGAAGGGCAGCTTTGATTACAGAGGCAGATTTATCTTGGCTGCTAACCAGGCTCTCAGTGCCTTGGCTTGTTAGATTTTTAGCAGCATCTTCCGTTCTTGAGACGGTATTACAATAGCCTTCCATCTGAGCATACCATTTCCTAACTGAGGCCCTTTGGGCTACCCCGTCAGGTGGGGGGGAGGGGTGGGGCTCCCATTAGTGACGATTTTGATAACTTTGAAAGGGCTTCTTAATACAATAAGCTCTTGTCATGCAATTTTTTCCTCTTCTAGGAGAGCTAAGCTAACTACAAACAACCCCTTTTCCCAGGTAGTGTATCTTTTCTCAGCATCTTTGAAACCACAGGAATAAAAACCAAGAGGCCCCGTTGGACCCTCGGGACCCCACTGCCAAATGTGTACTGATAGCCCTGAGGAGGCAAATCCCCATTCCACCTGAAAGGGATCTGTGGGATGGATAGGGCCTAGTGCTTGGTGAGCTGTTGCCTCAAAAATCAGTAATTGCAATGCTTCTTCCTGAGAAGGAGTCCAATCCCATGTCATTCTTTTCCTCAGCAAGTCAAAAAGCGGCCTAGCAATTATTGAGAAATCTGGGATGTGTTTTCTCCAGAACACTAATAGTCCTAGAGCTTGCTGGAGATCTTTCCTCAATTCAGGCCTTTGAATCTGATCTAAAGAGGTTAGGGTATCGGGTGGAATACATGTCATGCCTCCTTTCCACCAAATTCTCAAAATCTTCACTTCCTGAGAAGGTTTCTGAATTTTCTCTGCGGGTATCTGCAAATCAAGACTTTTTAAGTGAGAGATTATTTTCTGCTGATGTTTCCCTACTACCTCTATTTCATCCTTCCCCCCCTCCCCACCCCCCCCCCCCCCCCCCCCAGAGTGTCTTAAATGTATTGATTATCAGCTACAGGATCAGCAGGATCAGGTTTGGCTATTTTTTCTAATTCCTCAACTAAAGCATGGTGGGCCAAAGTGGAGGAGTGTTTGTAGCCTTGGGGAAACCTAGTGCAAGTGTATTGCCGTCCTTTCCCATGTGAAGGCAAAATGGTCCCTATATCTTCTGGCTGTATAGGTATCATAAGGAAGACGTCTTTGACATCCATAGTTGCCATTGCCATGATTGAGTGAGCCTTTTCTTGAATTGATGTTATTAATTCAGCTAAGTTTGGGACCAGTGCTGTAAGAGGGTCTGTGTTGGCTTTAAGCCTGTGAAAATCTACTGTTAATCTCCACTTTCCACTGGCTTTTCAGACTGGCCATACCGGTGAATTAAAAGGAGAATGTGTGTGAATTATTACCCCTTGGTTTCTCAAGTCCTGTAGAACCGCTTTGATACCTTCTCTGGCACCAGAAGGTAGAGGGTATTGTTTTACATTAGTTGTTTGATTATAGGGTAGGGAGGGTGCGGTTTGAAGCAGCCTAATGTTAAGTGGCAGTGTGCCAAAAGACCACAGAAATCCCTCAGAGTCTTCCCACTGCCTCCCAGCAAGGACACCCATTCCTAATCAATTATTTGGAATGTTCCCAATTACCATTTTGATGACTAGTTGATGCTCATTTCCAGGGAGCCTCAGTTTGGCTAAGGCAACATTCATAGATTCTGTAGTTCCCAGAGCATTAAGAACACAGCATTGTCTCTTAGTTGGAACAATTCCACACCTCTGGGCATCCTTTTTTGTCAGTGCAGAGATTTGAGCCCCAACGTCAATCAAAAAGGTTACTAGTAGCCTGTGGAGGCCCGTGATAGCTGGGCTTAATATATATCCGGATTTATTTTTAGTGAGCATTCTTAAATAAACCCACACTCCGCCCCTTTGCCCACCTGTAAGCGGCAGAGAGATTTGTTTCCCGAAAACCCTGTTGGTTTTGGTTCACTGCCTGTGTTCCGTGGGAGAAGCTGGGGGAGGGTTAGTTTTTGTCCCTGAGAAGGGAGGGGTGCACTGGGTTGAGCCAATGGATTCGGTTTTCGCTGGTGCCAATTATTTATTATTTTCTGCAATTTATCAAGGGGCAAACCATCCATCACCTCTTTGGGGACCCACTTTTGAATCCCCAACAACCACCAACGGTGGCAGTTAGAGATCTGTTTTCCTTTCTCTATATTTTCACTGTGAGGAGCCCCAATAAACCAAACACCTTTGTTATTTTCTGATTTCTATGCCGGGGTTTTTATAGGTCCATATTGTCTACAATAATTAATCAGATCTACTGCAACTTCAGCTCATGTCCAAACTTTATGGCTACTGGCAGGTGAATCAGATTGAGAAGCTGAGGGCTGTGAGGGGGAAGAGTAGGGAGTGAAGCCAGGATCTCTAGGTCCACTTTGGTCAGGGGAATTCCTGAGGAATCTTATCTAGTCTTTCTACAGGATTCAAAGCCATTATGGTTTTCTGTAGAGTCATTGCTGTATGTTTAAGTGTTTCTGGAAGCCCACGAGTTCAATCGGTCATTAGTTCTGGCTTCACAGGTAATTGCATTGGGCATTCAAAACCAGGAACTAATTTCTTTTCATGAATCTTTTGCAGGCAGGCGGCTTTGTGGACACTTTCTAAGAGCTGGTTGGTGGTGTCAACGATTGCCAGGGGGTCACCCCTTTCCAGAGGATTCATTCTCCCGGCCCAGAAAGACGCACCCTGTGTCAGGGACCATGCGTCACGCTTACCTCCTTATCTCCTGTTGTGAAGAAGGCTCCATGTCCCACTGGCCTCCGGTTAATTTAATTTGATCTCCACCATCGAGGGACACTCGGAGGACATATTTGTCTCTGATTCTTGTGGGAGGCGCCCGAATTCTTTTGACAGCTTAGCTAATTCGGTAGCACTGAACGGTATTTGTTTAGTTGTGATAGGTGGGTCAAGATCCTCTTTCGGCAATGCAGAGAGACAGGGAGACCCACTCGGTAATCAGAATCCAATTTGATTGTGGGATACAAGCACTTACATACCATTGCAGGGAGACTAGTAATGTGTACTACAATGATTAGGTTAAAATCACATCCACAAACTTACGCATATAACAACATCTCTTGCTTGCAGAGTTTAATGGGATTTTCTTTTTCCAGTAAACCCGTTTGATTTAATCTTCTTGCAATCCAGGTCGAATTTTCAAAGTTCCATTTGTTTATGCCAAGGCATTCTGTTATCAAATCTCTTATGTTAACCAGGTCCAAAGTGCATCATCTGTCTTATGTCCCCCAACATTCCAACAATCCTCATCATTAAGATAGGTCTATTCTGTTTGAACCAAGGGTCTCAAGCGAGGACAGCAGTATTCTCTCCAATTTTTTACTGCCTCAAGTTCCTGACGGGGATAGATTTGTTTCAAGTCAGGAGTTTCCTTTTCCTCTGGCTCTGTAGAGGAATCAGTATGATGTGAATTCTTAGCAAGTTCCTCTCTAAGGGCAGCTCGCAACATATAGATCTCATTTCTATCTTCCTTTAATTCTTTCTGCAAAATTTCAACTAGGTTTTGAAGGGAATCTATTCTTGCTATTTCCTCGTTTCTTTGCTTAAAAAGGGTTTCTATGGCTGCTGTGAGACAAGCTGCCAAAACTGAGCAGAGGATGGTTTTATTTTTGCCCAGTTTAACTTCTGTTTCATGTTGTAAAGAACAAATTCTATCTATGACATTTTCTAAATTAAACCAGCTGTTCTCTGCCCAAACCTCCCCCCTTGGAGAAGGCTTGGCATTCTATTTAGCAAGCAGAGCAGAAAATTCAGAAATTTAACTTTTGTGCTAGAGTTTTCAGTCATTTTATGAAGGGACCAAAACCATGACAGGGAGGTGCAAACTTAAGTTAGACAATCTCACAGCCTTTGCTGTGCTCCCCTTTGCTTCCCTGGCTGGGTGAAGAGACCAAATCTCCCTGGGAGGCCCTGCTTAGTTCCTTCAAGTTGTCCCTTCCTTCCCAGACAGTCCAAATTCACACATAAACAAAAACAGTTTCCCCTTTTGCGCTAAGAGATTTTTTGGGAAATTCTAAAGACAGAACCCTCAATAGAGTATGGGGGCGTATTTCACCTGGGCGTGCGCAGTTTGTGGGAAATTCAAAGAGCTTTCCTTGCTTTCCAGCTTCGTTCAACCCTTTCGCGATGAGGGGCTAGGTGTGGCTGAAGCAAATCGTCCTTCCCCTGTTCCAGACTACAAACAGCCTTGCAGACCCTTCTGTCGATCAGAATCCTGTCCATGATGCCAATTTAATGTCACGATCCGCTCATACCAATGGGGGTGGTGATGGTTGGTTAACTGATCTGGGAGTGCAACAGACAACACGGAAAGGGGATTGCAGTATCAATCCAAACAAATGCACCTTTATAGAATGACCACAGCAAATGCATGAAAGGAATTAGGGAGAGGAAAAGAATAGAAAAGAGGGGGAGAAAGAGAGAGGGAGTTGTCCTAAGCTGATTATATGATGCTTTTAACCCCAATCATCTTGTTCTGTTTATGCTGCATCATAAGTTTTGCACCTTTAAGACTTGTTGCAGAGAGTGAAGGGGGGAGAGAAGAAGCAGCAGTTTGTTTTCAGACCCTGCACTCACTCCTCCACATTCCTGCTCCTGGACTGTGTTGTCTGGGGATGAACAGACAGTGGGACAGAGCTCTCCTTTGCTTTTAGTTAGTTTTAGCTTGCTGAGGCAAGGAAGTTCCCTGGACTGTGGTTTCTTTTCTTTTTTCCCTTTTCTTTGGACCTCTTGAAACCTGCTCTGGACTGAACACCCAGAAGAGCACCGGCAGCTAGCACCTGTGGCCCACCAGGCCGGGCCCGGCCCGCAACATTTCCAGCACCGGAGGGACTGATAAGAGCCTGTGTGAGCTGAACTGCAACCGAGGGAGGGGACTTTCTCAGTTTGTCATCTCTTTTGGAGCAACAAGGGGTTTTATTGTTCAATATTGTTTAGGTTTTATTGTTTAATAAACAGGTTTTTTCCACCTCTTTCCAAGGAGCTATTTTCTCCTGGACCGGTTGGGGGGAGTGTTGCAGTGTGACGCCATTTCCTGTTTCAGGAAACAGGAAAATCCCTCAGGTGTTGGGATAGGTGAAACCTGTCCTTTCCCCTCCCCCTTTGCCCTCCTGCTAAGTGCTGTCCATCAATGTTAACATTCCAGCAGGGTCATGGTGTGGTTGGCAGAAGTTCAAAAGATGCCCCTCAGGTCCGGGCTCATTGGCCTGTCCAAGTGTCTTTATCCTTTGAGCCTTCCCCTCCTCCCACCTGGTTGGTGGCTCACCTGTGCCTTCCCCTGCCCCTGTCCCCGGGCTTAAAAGGAGACGGGACCATGCGGTCTGGATTCTCTTGGGAGCTGTTACAAGATTCAGAGGTCTGTCATCCTGGAATAAACTCTGGATTAAAACTCTACAGCAGAATCCTCTCCTTTTTCTCTTCACCGTCCCCTGAACCTTTTCCACCAGAGGTCAACTGAGTTTCTACTATGCCTGGATTTGTTGCGAGTGCCTAGCTGCACGATCCAGCCGGCCAAATGTATCTCTGAGGTGAAACATCACAGCTGCCGCCTTTGGCCCAGCAGCAAGGGTCAGACGAGCCCAGGCACGTCCCACCCGGTAATATTGGGATTAATATTTCATAGGGGAGGGGCCAAATGAATCTGCTTTCCTAGAGGAGCCCCTTTGGGGGTTCTCCCCAAAATTTGCCCTGAACCAAGACAGGAGTAGAGCTACCAAATGTGGAGAGACTAAGTCCTCATAGTCCAGCCGACAGAGTTTGCCTAGTCACGTTGGGAAGATAATGGCCCTGCCTGGTTAACTCAAGGTTAAGTCCTGGTGAACTCAAGGTTCTATTATAGTCCATTGCTGAGGGGGGAAACAGAATCTTGAAATGGCTGAGGGGGAACAGATCCAATCAAGAAGAAGAAGTCTATTGAAATTGCTGAGGGGGAAAAAGGTATTGAAGACGGGTACAGACAGTCCATGTTCTCAGCAGGATAAGTCAGTAGCAGCAGTGAGTGGGACCCACTGTTTCAGGACTGCTTTCTGGGGGAAACCAGTCTAGGTCCTGTAGGCACATCTGTAGGCAACACTCAGCAGGCATCCTGCTTCAGTCAGGCCAGCACCCCTGCATCAGAATTACAGGTGTCTCAGTCTCAGTCCTTGGTAGGGGGGCTTCAACCTCGGTGCCTCACGGTGGTAGTGGAGCAGAGGAAGGATTTTCCATGGGGGGGCTACCAAGTTGCCCCAGCAAGTTCATCTGGCCAAGAGGTGGGAAAATTCCTGGTCTATTGTCGTGAAGCAGGTGCAAGCATATAGGCTGGGTCGCCCTTTGGCAGGCCCTGCTAGAAGCAGTCACTGAAGACACAGCTGTGAACAATCACTTGGCAGGCCAGAATTCTGCTCAGGGGCCTCAGGATTTTTGGTGTTCATCCATTACTGGCAGGCCAGAATTCCCATCGGTGTCTTTAGGGTCCCAGTGTCTGTCCTGGGAATGGTCGTGAGGCAAATGAGGGGAACTTTAGACTGTCTTTCACATGTATCAGAAAATCTATTTCCTGAACTGGCCAAAAAGAATGCATAACATTTACAATTGAGGGGGAAAAAGAAAACCAAACTCAAACCGTTGGAGCAATATCATTCTAGAGAATGCCATGTCTCTATGAAAAATACAAAAAAATTTCTGTTTTCAAACGCACCCACAAATCACCATTTTGCATCTTTTTTGTTGTTGTTGTTGTTTGTTTTAAAGCTCTGGCACTTATCTGATTCCTTTTTGAGTTAGTTCAGCTCATTAATCTAGTAAGAAAGCTGCTAAAATTAAACGGAAAAACCTATGGGGAGCAGGATGCCACTTCAGCCATGTTGTAGGGAAGCATTAGGTCAGCCTTCTGTCTTGTAGAAATACGTCTGTCATATAGGAAAATCACTGCGTAGCACTATCTTATTTTGAACTTTCTCATTGCTACTGGGTTCCTGAATGATCAAGATGGTTTAAACCAAACAACAGCCAGCCCTCTAAGATACTCCCCAAACTATTGCAATGGAATAACTTGATCAGGTGAAGAGCTCACTATGCAAAAGCTGAATATGATGTCAAGAATGCTTTGTTGTGGATTACCATTGTTTGGGATCATTTATCCCTTACCCTCCCATGTAGGTATAGGAAAAAATGAAGAAACCACAAGGCTTTTACAGCTGTTCTTGTATTTTGGGATAGTAAGGACTTGGGTTGGTAAACAAAACTGTGGTGAGTTTTACTATTGACTTTATGGCTGTTTCACTTTGAATTAACTGCTTTGCATTTCAGCTTACCCATCAGTATAATGAGAAGAAGAATATCTTCCTTCCTGCCCAAAAGATGTTGAATTATGCCTGTGATGTCACGGACTTAAAGACGAAAACCATTGTGATTGAAAGGAAGTATTGGCATGCCACAAGGTAACTGGAGTGAGCTGTCTTTCCTCCTCAGCTTCACTGTGATAGTAGAATTTTAATTAGCAGTTCCAAAACTTTGTCTTAGCATAGTCTGGTGACATATCTCAGTAGAGCAGTGTCCTAGGGTGACTTTATGATGCTTGTATCCCCAGCCATCTGTTCTGTTAATGCTGGATATTCTATTCTCTGCCTTCAAGACTGCTTCTGAGAGCAAAGGTGGGGAGAAGAAGAAGTACGGAGTTTGTTATCACAGGCTGCACTCACCTTCTAAAAGCAACACTGCTCCACATTCTGTGCTGCACTGTGTTGTCTGGGCACTGATGGAGCAGAACAGAGTGTTCTTTGCTTTTCAGTTGGTTTAGCTGGCTGAGGCAGAGTTTTCCCTGGACTGTCTTTTTTTCTTTCCCTTTTCTTGGAACTGTTCAAACCTGCTCCAGACTGGGACCTGGAGAGCACTGAGAGCTTGCACTTTGTGGCCTATGGGGGCCTACTCTGGGCAGCAGCCTTTCCCAGTGCCGGAGGGATTGATAACAGAGCAAGCATCCACAGGAGAGACTTTCTGAATTTGTTGTCTCTTCAGAGCGGCGATTGAGTTTTGTCATCTGGTATTGTTCATTTTTTGTGCTGGGGGGTGCTTTCCCTGTTAAATAAACAGATTTTTTCCACTTCTCTCAGAGGAAATGTTTCCCAGACCAGTTGAGGGGAGGGGCCGTGTAGGTGGGCTTTCTGGGGGGGGGCCCCCTGAGACATGAACTTTAAAGAAATTTAGGGTTTTTAGAGGAGCTGAGGTTTTAGTCAGAGATAAGCCTTATTAGAGTTTATCAAAATAAATAGGTAGGCCTTGATGAAGTTAAGAGTTAGTAGTTAACTAATAATTGATTGCTTGTCAACATCATGTTTGCTTAGCTGGGTTTATCATGAAGAATACAGAAACTCATAAATAGCTTTTAGGAACATAAGACAATTGTAGGCCACCTCTGTTCTGAAACCAATTGAAGATGGGGAATGGGAGTTCTACCAATGGGTTCATTTGTCATATTTGCATTGAAAATGTAGAAAGTTCAGAACCAGGAAGACTTCATTTATTTCCTCATTTTGGAACCCCTCCCCATGAAAGGGACCACCGATTCATTTTGAGGAACAAACTACACGTGCTTAATAGCTTTTGAACTGATTACCATACGAAGTGAGGAATGATGGGATGTACCTAAATTATGAACATGTATTTGTCTTTTGGGGATTCAATACTTGTATAGATAAAAAGACTCTGTTATCACCTCTAAATCACAGCGTGTATTTGGGAGCTATCCCGCACGCTGCCCAGCGTTGCAATAAACATACACTTTCTAATTTTGAACTGTTAGGGAGCCTTTGTCCATCACAGTTGGATATCAGTACTAGATCAATATTTTTAATAAATCACCCCTTCTTGAGGATTGCTGCCAAATTTGCCCTCAACCAAGACAAGCAGGATCTGCGATTTAGAGAATGATGGAATCACTTTGGTTGGAAAAGACCTTTAAGAACATTGAGTCTAAATGTAATTAGCAAACACAACCATCAAGAAATGTTTTGCTGTCTGAAGAGAACATGGTTTATCTGGTAAGCTTTGCAAGTATTTGTGTCATCGCAAGCACGCATGTCCAATGCATTAGATGGGTATATAATAAGAAACCTGTGCAAATCAACAGAATGATTCTCAGGGTAGGATATTGGCATGTTTCATCCTTCTTCCCGACTTCTTCCAATGAATTACTTTTACAAAGTAAGGATTGGAATTGTTACTCTTTTGACGGTTCTTGTTGTATTACTGACATTTTTGGCATAGGAATGCCAAATAGGTTAATTCACCTAGTTTTTCAGATAAAGACCAAGATTGAGTGTTGCTTAAGCTGGAGGCAGAAATATTTAAATCTTCCAGCCTCCTTCTTAGTTCCTAATTTCTCTTACAATATCAGTGCACAATCTTGTCCCTTAAGGTCCAGCTAGCTCAGTTTATACCAACAGGGTGACTTTAGTAGGGCTCACGTCATGCTGCACACAGAAGCCCTCAGGGTGCACCTCTAGCAGACAGTAATTCATGCACTTGGACCATCCCAGTGCTGACTTTGGATCACCAGAAGAGTAGAACTAGAGAGATTTGATGGAGAGCTCTCTGGAGGAAGTGGCCTGAAGAAGACAGCAGAAATCCCATCTGTGTGTTTGTACAAATAACGTGAATACCATTTACAGGAAAAGATCTTCAAATCGATCTAGCTTTTTCTGCAGATTATTTGTCAACTATATGCATTACATGGACAGTTCCACTGAGCATCTGAAATACAGCTGCGTTTAAGTGGATTGATTCAGGGTTGGAAAGCAGTGAAATAAAGCTTTTCAGGAATAGCTGACATCCAAGTCCCGCAGAAATTTACCTATTTTTAATGTCCAGATGCTTTTTAAAATAATGGGTGACCATTTAGCTACCTAATAGCTTTAATCAGAAATACCAAGAAAATTTTAAACTCCCATCTTTTATAGCTTGAATATTTTTCTTTGTTTATTTCCTGGTTTCCAATTCAGGTCTACAAATCGTATGATTAGGTAATGAGAACTCATGCTGTATAAAAATATTTCCTGCTATACTTCCAAGTCAAGGCCATGTTTTTCCCGGAACTGTTTAAAAAAATAAAATTCTATCTGGATTCTCTCTAGCCCACACTCATCATTATCTAAAATCATTTAAATATTGTATTTTGACTTTACATGGTGCAATTATATTCAGAAATCCAAGGCTCTATTGTTAGATTGTTTGTATGGTTTTCTGGCAATTCTAACTTCCCACAACCACTCTTGGCAGCTATATATTTTTGCAGCAAGGCATCACAGGGGTCTGTGAGAAGTTTGAATGTGAAGCAGAGCTAACATTAAAATACACGGGACATACTCGAAATATTTCACTTCAGAAAGTTACAGTTTGCTTAGATGGAATGAAATATGAAATAAATGAACCTCACACAACATTTCTAAATCTTGGAAATCTACTACCTGAACTTTGAGTCAGTTTGCAGGACAGGACTCTGTAGAAATGCAAATGTGAAGTCCAAGGAATAGAGCAGAAGGTGTATTGGGCAGGGGTACAGAAGATTGCTCTGAAGGGTGATGTAAGCAAGATTGCATCCTATCAAGATAGCAGCTGCTTCTGCTGGTGCCAACATAGAGAATTTGCGCCACCAGCCTAGTTTTCTGGGGACATTTGACCTGTACACTCTTCAGGGCTTGTAGATGTGAATGAATCTGTCCTTTGATCTGTTTTTTTCTTTTCAATGTCTATGACCTGACTTGCTACTGTGTACTGTACTGTATCGTTTTATAAACAGACATGTTTCATCTGTTTGAAAGCTGTAGTTGAAAGTGAGCTTGCAATCATGAGTTGGCTGTCAAAAGAATTAATTTTCTGCTTTAAGCAAAATATCAGTAGAAACAGTCCATCCACTCCTATGATACAGATTCCTTTTGAATTTACAGGGTAATTTGCATCAGTGAGTATCATGCATGTGCAATAAATACACCTTGCTTGGTTTCTAATGATGATAATAGTCCTCTTTGTATTACTCTAAGGATTGAACTCACCATCATTATTTTCCTGTTCTCATTGAAGTGTAAAGGAAAAATAGTTTTGCATTAACCAAGGAGTAAAATGCATGGATTTAGCATCATTCTTGCAAGTAGTCCTCGATTCTGAAAATACCTCTCAGAAGCTGCATCAAATGGGAAAGCTAGACAGATGGCAGAATGCAGAACCTGCCATTTAGGATCAGGTACAAAATAACACCCAAGAAATTCTTCATGGATGCTGCATAAGTACAAAGATGCCGTTATTTAAAAGAGAAAAATAGTCAATGTGAAACGTGTTTGATGAATAAAAAGCTATGCTAATCAAGAGACCACAGTGCCAAGTGTGCTACAAGGCTTTTTTGTAATTCACATCATTCCCAGCATGAAAAAATACTATTTTTATTGTAGATTGCTTAAGAGTGCACAACAGTTTGGAAAAAAGTGCTTTGCTTTTTCTATTCATAGGAACTGTGTATCATGGTAAGAGATACTGTAGACAGGTTTTGGAAAACAATGTTATTTTGAAGATTCATTCTATTCAGAAATACTTCACATGAAAAAATTTGATCTGCTCTCCATCCTGAAGACTCTTAAAGGAAAATGTCTTTGTTGCATTCTCTTCACACTAGTTCAGGAGCTCAGTCTTACCTGCATTCTAATGCTTTTTGATGTTCCTGATGGCATGGCTTAGACATCCTTGTCTCCATTACCATCATGATTTCCAGATCAAGTGATGAGAATTTTTCTTCAGGACTGGTGAAGTTAAGTGTCATAACATTTTTGTCAAGTCAGTTTGAAGGGGTTTTTTTGCCAAAGGAATCTCTTCCTTCCTAATGAAAACCATTGGCAATAGCAAACCTACTCAGTTTTTCAGGAAGTCAAATAATACATCTCCACTGTACAAGGTCCTCCCTTTGTTTTTTTTTCACCAGAAGAAAACTGCTGTTTTCTTCTTCTTCTATCACCTTAGACTTACTTTCTTCCAAAATCTTTTTAAACCTTTAGATTTCTCTTTATAGCTAATTACTTTCACAGTGGGCTATAGCATATGTATTTGAAAAGACCATTTGTACATATCCAAATGGCTTACTTCTATTCTATTAAGAAATGGCTGTACTTCTATTAAGGAAACATAAAGGTGCAGTAATATTTTTTCTTCTACAAAATTTAAAAAACCCCAACTATTAAAAATGATACCAGCAAATGATGTCTGTAAGACTGAGGCAGGAGGCTTTTTCCAGAACAATGTGCAGTTCTTCCCAATTCTATTTTTCCCTCCGATTACTTTGTACAAAAATAGTTTTACACAGTCTTCTAATAGTGGCATGTTACTAGTGGGGTAGAGTATTGCCCTGCCAGCATTGGAATTGACTCGACTGTAGTTGTGTTCAAATCTGCTGATGAGACAAGGTTTTTTTGCTGAACGCACTTCAGCAAGCAAGAGAGCTTCTTCGTCTTAAGATGCTATGAGTCCCAGAAGAAGATGAATGAGGTGATGACATGCCTTGTGTTCTGAAGAGAGATCAAAACTTATTGCTGGGGTCACCCCCCCTCTTGGTACAGAAAGCGCACAGAGGGCTTTGAAGCAGCACTTTCACCCTCTTTGCATTCACTAGTAAATTGGAGACAGAGCTTGCCCCAAGGTTTGGGCAAAAATACTCTTTTGATGCAACTCTTCACCAGACAAAATCTCTGGGAAAATTTGCAGTGGCAGAAAGCAAGCCCTTCCTGGGAAATCTACTGAAACGGTTCAGAAGTTATTCCCATTCCCTGTTGCTAACCTCTGCTGTCTAGCTGTCCGATATGTTTGGGACCATGTTGAAATCATTCTAAACAATGGACTGACGCTGCACTGTTGAGTAAACATAGGTCTTTTCCATAGGTGTCAGGGAAAAATATTTCTGTTGGTAAAAATGATAGAAAACAATACCAGCATGGGAGAAAAACAAGTACATCAATAGAATGAAGATGCCCAGAATTCTCCTTTTGAAGTTACACACAGTCAATATTTTCTAAAGAAGGTTGTGAAACTTAATAAGGAGTACAGTCCACGTGACTGGTGCACAAGTTCATGTTTCCAACTTACAAAATACATATTATTAAAAGAAAAATGTTCTGCCTTGTAGAAAAGTAACCCATTAAGAATTTGATCAAAGATAGGATTAGATCAAGTATTCCTACAAGACAGTAGTAGTACTAGGAAAAGCCTTTTGGTGTCTATTTAACTACAGGAAACTTGAGAAAGCAGAAGAGTGTCCTTCCCTGCTGCAAGCTGTACTTCCTAGTTGCTAGTGCTGCTTCAACATTGTCTAAAGAAAACTTGCCAAAATAAGACTATTGTATACACGCAACTGTAACTATCCATTCCGCTCCAGCTCATTTTAACTAGCAAGTATGAGTCACACACTCTAATGGAATATTCTAATGCATAGATAGAGTATACCTTCACTAATAAATGGGGACTCTGGAAAAAGGACCAAATGCAGATGAATTTCAGGGAAGGAAATTATTGGAGTGCTAACTGCAGTCCCTCGACTTCACAAGAAATGATGCCTGGTAATCCCAACCAGAAACATATAGAAATCCATTTTCAAATGGGTTGCATCTATGGTCCTCTGTTCTTCCTATATGAAGAAACTGGTTTGAATCAATCTTCAAAATAGTATGCCTAAAGACCTTAGAAGCCTCCAATTCTTTTCTTTTTTTTTTTTTTTCCAGAAGCAACTGTCTCAAAACCTTTTTAAAGCTGACATTTTCCCTTAAGATGCCATATTTTAAAAGAGCACCTTGTCATTTAACAGGGTATTCCAAACATCATTTACAAGTTTAGACTGAAAGTAACACTTTTCCTAGTAATCTTTCCTTTTTTGCAGCTCAGTGCTAACATAGGCAGCAAAGAAGAGAACAGACCACAGCTCTTCCTGGAACATCTTGAACAAATGCCCTTGCCTATGTTCTAATCATTCACTTCACCAAAAGACCTAATGATGAAGAAAAGGTTGTGAAAGCATTACTAGTAGTGCTACATGGCAATGTACGGGTGTGATTTCTCAAGTAGAATTTGTATCACATAGATGATACTTGGCAAACAGCAAATGAAGGGGTTTTCTTCAGCTCTCAGACGGATGTTACATGTCAGTAATTTAATAAAAAGATAACAAGAAGAAGGTTATTTTTTAACATGTGAATTTAATTACACCCCTGCCATGGACATCTGAATCTTATGAATAGACAGTGTCTGATTTAGAAAAAAATAAAGAATTATCACAGTTTAAAGAAACATAGGATCATAAACCCTTTGCTGATGGAACGTAGCCTATTCATTGGTTGAAATGAAGCAGGTAGACAGGACATATGAAATATTGTTTTGTGGATCAAACATTTATTTTCGAAAGTGATGCTGACAGATAGTGAACTCACCAACTTAGATATTGCACGGTAGATAAGGGTACATAACTTGCTCCATCAAGTAATCCCTTGGAACCATCATCCAAGGGGATTTTCCCCTGCATCTGTGAAAATATGCCTACCTTTTTCACAATACTTCTGCAGCAGCATTCTTAGGCCTGATCAGCTGCTATGGAGAGTGAATTATCGGCAGCAAGGTGACTGGCCAGGGGAATTTGCTTCAATGGATTTTGATCTCCCGGATATTTTGCAGACCTGCTTCAGCCCTGCTTGTCAAAGACAGCCTTTAAAGGGTGCCAAACAATTGTTAGTCTGTACTGGGCCATATGCTCTTTATTCTCTCCCTCAACTTCTCCATCGCCTCTCATCTGTTTCCCATGAGCTATGTTCAAGGTCCACAGGCTACTTTTCACAGAATCTTCAGGCCTGATGCAGTAAGAATGATGACTAGAACACAGCTGGGATCAATTTTCCAGTTTGCATAAAATGCATTCTGCACACAAATCCAATGAGAAGGTGTTCCCCCTATGCCCAGAAAAACCTTCACTAGTACTAGTGTTCTACGTAAACTGCAACTTAGTCTGAAAGAAAAGCTTTTTTCTGAGAGTGTCTAAGAGCTTTGTATGAAGCACAGATATTTGATATATGCAATTTTGAATACCAGAGGAAAAAGAAAACCGCACAAAGCTTTTAATGGTACTGGTTTTAGTTTTAAATTCCATGCACCTTTTCAAAAAGTGTCAGCTCAAACGCCCATCAACATATTTTAGTCATCTGTAAGTCAGTATTCATATAAAATGTGATTCAAATCAAAAGAATTTCAAACCTTTCCTCAAAGTTTATATGCCTAGATTTAATACTTCTGACACATATTAGATGAAAGGAAGACATTTTTTACTGTGGGGGTGCTGGAACACTGGAACAGGTTGCCCAGAGAAGTAGTGGGTGTCCCATCCCTGAAAGTATTCAAGGTCAGGTTGGATGGGGCTTTGAGCAGCAACACTGGAGACTCTTGATGGTAGAGAAACAAAGTTGGAATCTAGAAGAAACTCAGATTGAAGTATAGGAGCACGTTTTCCCTCAGCTCTTGGGGTAAAATCAAAGTGTTACAAAATTACCTTGATCTGTGATTTTCACTACTGTAACAGGTTAATGAAAACTATGCAGAAGATAGCAAATTTTAAAAGAGAGAAGAATTACAGCATAAAATACATGGGATGGGTTTCTACACGGGACAAAATCTCTGTATTTCAACACTTCCTCATGTTAGGATTTCATGAAGTGCCAAAGAAGGCGGCAAAATATCATTCAGGACATTATTTACTGGAGCTCAGCCTGGCCTTTAGTAGGAATTGGGTTTGAACATAATGTAGATATACCACACACTTTCCCTTCACTGAAAAATTACTGTTTACAATGAATAAGCAATGAGGATATGAAATTGACTGAAAGCATCTTAAAAAGGTAAAGTATTTCATTGTAAATGATCTGTGATCCAAATAGTTCTTCCACCTTAGTGAGGGACAAAAGAATTCTTCCATATCATGATGGTTTAAAATTGTATAAACCAATGTTTTCTTCTGAAAGGATATTATCTATTTTTTTCTATTTCTAGAAGAAAATATTCCTAGACATACAACACATGAGAACAAAGTAATTGTAAAGAAACAAATAATATGAAAATATTCCCTACATATAATTAAATGAAAAGCTGTGTTTTAAATAGGAAGTAGATATTAAACAGAATTTTTACACCAGATATTTGAATTGTTGCACCAGCTATTTTGCCCCCAAAGAGAGGTATTTAGCATTTCGGTCTTTTCCAAGGTGTTCATCATCTGCTATGCTGACCTCTGTGTGGGCCTAGGTGTGTGTGGAAGGGGGGCATGTGAAGGGGAGTGTGTATGTTTGCTTAACACTTGTTGTGGCAGCTTCATGCCTCAGCTCCATCATTTCTTTTAGAAACTTCACCGAGAGTGGATATGAAGTTTAATATCAACAAGAGATCAATTCCCAAATCATCCATTTTACCCTACCTTATAAATCATATGCTTTGTTGCATATTTTATCAAATAGACTTTCAAGCCACATGGAGAAATGAGAATGTGGAGAATCCCTCCAATGTCTTGCAACTTTTATGCAAATAGAGTTTCAAGAAAGGATAATTTCTTTTAAAATACATCTGGGACAGGCATGATGGTGGTGTCAAGCTGTTGGGGTTTTTGTTGCTGGGAGAAGTTGTACAAAAGGATTGGTCTTTACATTGACTAGTGACTGAATCAAGTGCATGAATCCATTGGAAATTCAACTGGGGGTTCCTTTTTCTAGCAGATTACTTCTAGAACGAGCTTGCAGACTGAAGCTGACTCTTTTGCTCTCTTTTTGTTTCTTACCTATTTTCTTGGCTTCTTTACCACTATCTACACAATTTTGGAACTTTTTTCCCAACTAAAATTGTTTCATAGTCTGATAATTAGGATACATTTTTTACAAGGAATTTTTAAAAATCTTTGCTTGAGTTAAGAAGGTTAAGGACTAAGGTCTTTTTCTTACCTCATCAATATTGCGATGGAATTGATAAATAAAGACTAACTCTTTCTTTTTATTTTCAACCCAAGTAGATAGTTCCCATACATTAATACATTTTGTGGACCAATATTTGCCATTCTGATGTAAGTTGTCCCTTCTTAACAATATACATTCTGTGACTATGTTGACAACACTCTTGGTGAAGATCCTAATTGGTCTTAAACACACATAGGGAGAAATTTGCTCAGCCAGTGTCAGTCTTAAGCATGCCTATCAGAAGATCTTTCTATAGCTGGGGAATTTTCCCGTGAAAGGGATTCAGTTATGGAAGAGACACTTATCCCAGAGTTTTGCATTCTTCTTGAGCACTACTTAAGGAACTTAGATCCCATGTCCATTTGGATCTCTCTCTGCACAGATCTTTGTCATGCCACTGCTTGAAATGCATCTCTAAGAGAATTCATTAGCACAGAATGAACGAGAGTGGAAGGCGTCAGTGGGGCTCACCAGGTCCAACCCCCCTGCTTAAACCAGGATACCTAGAGCCTCTTGCCCAGGATTATATCTGGGTGTACTTTTAATGTCTTCAAAGATCCAGGCTCCACAATCTTTCTGGGCAGTCTGTGCCGTGGTTCAGTCGCCCTCACAGTAAAAAATCATTTGCTGATGTGCAGAGCCAATCTCCTGTATTTCAGTGTGTGCCTACTGCCTCTTGTCTTTTCACTGAGCATCCTTGAAAAGACACTGGTTCCCTCCTCTTTGCACACTTCTGGGATGTATGTGTGCTGCCACCTAGATAAATGTCAAAAACCTTCCTGAAGCCCAGGCAGACAATATTCCCTTCATCTACCGGGCAAGTTGATTCATCAGAGGAGTTTAAAAAGTTGTTCAGCATCAAGTTCCCCTGGTAAATCCATGCTGACTAGGTTATTTTGTCCTCCTTCATGTGCCTGGCAATGCTTTCCAGCAATAGCTGCTCCATCAACTTCCTGGGGATAAAAATGACGCTGGCTGGCTGGCTTGTACTTTTCCAAGTCCTCCTAGTTGCCTTTTTCCAAGATGGGTGACATTTGCTTTCATCCAGTCTTTGGGCACTTTCCTCAGTCACTATGATCCATCAAACATCATTAGGAGTGGCCTCAGAATAACATCTGCTAACACCCTTGAGACCTGTGGCTGCATCTCAACAGGGCCCGTGGACTTCATAGAATACGTACCAATTCAGTGACTATGCCCATAAAAGTTTGCAAGGGATAACAGAACATATTAACAGCTACCTGAAGAGTGAGTGAAAAACTATGGAAGCAATCCAAAAGGACAAAGACTTGAGTTCCCTTTTCAGACAAAGCATCCTATCATGGAGCTGAGCAGCTTTAGATCTAGGGAAGCTTCCCTTCTGAAAGGATGCAGAAGACATTCTTTTACCCGTATCCACTAATAAAATGTATTGACCATTCACTTGCAATACAAAAAAAAACTAAATTCTTTCCAAAATTGTTGCCGCCTAACTAGACAATCATGTACTGGCTGGGTATTCCCCTAACAGATGACAGCACCTGCTTGATGCCTCTTATGCCTACAGACTATTTGAATTAGGTCATTTGAGTGGGGATTACCGGTCTGGGAACTTTCTTTCTGATGAATTTGGAATATTTACTGAAGCAAGGACCTGAAGATGAAAACTTCATTTCCCATCAGTGCACTTTAACATCCACGGCTGTAATGCCATTGTTTCTCACCAACTGAGTCAAGAATTTATGACTACAAAGTGAATCAGCTCCAAAAGGCAAGATAAAGGCTGGAAAACATTCTCTCTTGGTAAAGCAAATGAAGTGACTAAATTCTAATCACTCGCTGGCCTAAAGCTTCAAGGAGGGGGAGGTGGACCAGGTTTCCTTCCACTGCCGTTCTCTTTGTCACCTCAGTGTTTTATAGGGGTATGCAGACATTCAAAAAGAGAGCTTTGCTGAATTCATAAAATTCAGTCTTAAAAAATAACTTGAGAGCAGCTGAAATGAAAAGAACAAATAAAATGCAATTAATTCCACGGAAGCTTGAAATGATTATTTCTTCATTTTGCATTTGAGGATGTATATTGGGTGAGTTTGTCTTGTAGTGTTCTACAGGTTTTCTAACTGGCACACCTTTCTTTATGAATGGACTGTCCTTTCCTAAATACTCTCATATGGAGGAACATGCTTCTGATAAGAAGAGCACTAGGGTGTCTTTACTTGACCTTTTATTTTTACTGATGTTTGCTCCTTGGAAATGAATGGGGTTTTTCAATTGAAATGTCTTACTATTGTTCCCACAGGATAAGCCACAGACTCTTCTGCTCAGAGCTGTCACTAGTCAGCTATTCTCCTATCTGCCTTGAAGTAGTTGAATGTTCTGGTCTCAAAGTAGCACCTTCTATGTAGCCATGCTCTTAGCTGCCAGTGTCATCTTGAATCCAAACACCCTCCCGCAAGGGACCGCTGGTTCTGTAGTCAACTAAGGGGAAAAAAACGGTCCATCCATGCTTCCTGATTTAAAATATAAAGGTATATAAAGGTATGGTGTCCCTAAACGATTCTCTGCAGTTGAACACTACTTATCTTTGCCGTGTTTCTTCAACTCACTTGCAAGTCATTCATGCGCTACCTTATTGCGAGAATTGCTTGGTTTGAAGATGATTTAAAAGGGTAGGAGAATACTTTTGTGCCTCTGCTAGAAGGATGCTTTTCAAATCCACACAAGCTTCCTGCAAATGCAAAAGCATTCATCCTGTATTGTCCTAGGCTACAATATAAAAATGTTTTCTGCTCCCAACCTCAAGAGCTGCTGAAACCGGGAGGGGCATCGTTTTTTCCTTATCTCCTTATCTCTTAACGGGGCCATCCATGTCTTGCCACATGATTCAGAGATGACTCCCTCCAGGAGCCATTTCTGTTTAAAGGCTAATCAAGGAACCACCGCATGACTCAGAACCATTTGAGCCCATTGCAAGATGCTCTGCCCAGGGGGCAGGAGCTAAGCATCCCCAGCTGGATATAATCTGAGTTTTGGGACACCACAAGCAGTCTTTCCACTGGCTTCCTAGAGGAATGGCCACCCTCACCCACTGGGTCTTCAGAGGATAAGAGCTACCAGATGGTTTCTACAGGATCACTACTTCAACAAGACCATTTCATCCGGACTGCTAGCACCACCCTAACTAGCAGGGTGACAGGTTGTATTCTGTCCGTGGTTTTTCTTTTGTATCATTGCATGTATTTGGTTTTTCCCCTTTTCCTAATAAATTGTATTTCTGACTTGGAGTCTTGCTGCCATGCTGGATTTCTTCAGACCGACTAGCTCCTGACACCAACAGCCAGAGTGGGCTGCCCCCAGAAAGCTGTCAAATCCAGGGTGCAGCTGTAGGGCACAGCTGCTCTATGGCACAGGTGGACTGCATTGGGGATAGGACTGCGCCGAGGGCAGGGACAAGGAACAGGGAGAGGTCTTCTGTATGTTTTCCAAAGGAGTTTCTTCCCTGGAGGGTCAGGGACACAAAGACACTGAGCCAAATGCATACATCAACTTAGAAATGGGGAGAGGTCCCAGAGGAGGATACAATCTTGAACACACTGGGAGCAACTGGGGCTGGACCACAAGGCGGGGAATACAATGTTTAAACCAATAGGGGACTACAGGGGAGGAGAATAACTCTAACAAACCAATGGGGTTTTGAAGAGTATAAAATTGATAGGGAAGTTTCTAGAGAAAGGGGCAGGCTTGGGGAGGGATTGACATTCAGTGGGAGGAGGAAAAGGGAAGAAAAGGGCAGGTCTTTGGGGAGATGGACAACTAGGGCAAAAACTAACAACACGGGGGGAAAGGAACAATCCCTTAATAATAAAATATGCTCCAACAGCACAAAACAGGAAGTATTATCAAACTGACTACTCAAACTGCATTACAATCAAAAACACACACTGCAACAGCGACAGCATCTCTTGCTGGTTTTGCTTTCAAACCAGAAGAGGTGCCAACCAAAAAATTAGCAAACTTAAAAGTTAACTGGCCGCAGTTTTGATTTCCTTCTGAAATATATTACTGCTTGTCTAATTGGCTTAGCAGCATGTCTGTTCTTAGTGCCAAGCAGGGATTCACTTTGCCAGGCATGGAGGAAGCTTCTAGGAGCTTTTCACAAAAGATTCACTTCTGTGGCTGGCTTCTTCCCTCCCCACCAAAAACCAAGCCATGCAAAACCAACACCTTAACTAATCCCTAGTACTTAGTACGCATCCAATAATTCCTTTTAAACTATACTTTACATTTTTTACCAAATGCCCTGAAAAGAAATGGATCCATAATATTGATCAAAATAGTTCCAGTTCAATAGAAATACTGGGTCATGCAACTCTGGTTTACATCACTATTTTTTGTACAATCAACAGGAGCTTTTTTCGCCTCTAAAGAAATGTTTCCCGATGGTTTGGATCAGAAGATCCAGTATTGCCATCGTGAGATTTTTGTTTTGAAGGCCATAGGCTGTGCTCAGTGTTTTGGGTATATTCTTTGTTGTGCCTTGCATGTATTTTGGATAGAAAGCCAGTAGAGATGATGTCCTTGCTGCAGTAGCCATGCTAAATAAGGCAGAGCGTCTGGCTGATGTACTGGAGCTGTAGACTATCCACCAGTCGCCCAGGGCGGTGAGGATCTCTAAAGGAATATAATATTGGCTATGCTCTGGAAGTTTTACAGAGAGAAAGAGCCTCATCGCTCTAATGATTTGTCTCCTGGAGTTCCGAAGAATATGTTGTAAAGAAGAAGGCTGCTGTCTTTCGCAACAATCTTCCGTGCATTCAAGAGGATAATTTAACTTCTTGTCTGAGAATGAAAGAAATATTAGTAGTAATGAGTTCTTTTTTCTCTGTCGGTGCATCACTGATTGAGTTTGGGTAGGTTACATTTTATTTCTTTTTTTTCTTTAAATATTACATCGTAAGGTGTTCCAAATTCCCAGATTCTGCTTCACTTTATTTTGTAGGCCAGACTGGTTCCTCTTCTCTCGGCTCTATTATTGCAGACCATATCTGAATGAATTTTTTTTTTTTTTCATTTTGAACATTATTAGATTTAAACTGTATGAACAGAACACTTTATTTATCATTATTTTACCAGTTTGGAAGGAAATAGAGAATTTTTAAGAAAATGACGCAACTCCACTTGTGGTTTTCAATGGAAGAGAAGAATAACAATGTCCTACATTCACAGCATTGTTTGCAGTCATATTGCAGCTAGTTTCCAGCAACTTAGGTCAGGTTCTGGAAGCAGGCACCCATGATAGGATAGAAGTCTAAGCAGTTTCATTTTGGCGGCTTTTCTTGAACAATAGCTAATATGTCTCAACGTTGTGCTGAATCTTGTTGTACAGACGCTTCTTTTGAGGTCTGACCTCCTTGCTGGACTACTGTATCTCAGAATCAGCTACAGTAAACCTGTGTTTCCTTATAGCTTTAAGAATTTGGTTCTAATCTATAAAAGCAAGAAAAGGTTGCCATATTAATACAAGAGAAAGAAAATGTTAGGAAAGCAGTTAATGGCATGGGGGTTTTTCCTACAAATTGGAGCAGAGATTTAGTTGTTTGATGGGGTTTTTTTTTGCTTCTCAATGGAATTTTAGAAGTGGTTGGGAAAGAAAGTGTGGATTTTTCAGGTTTGCCTTGAAAGAAGAATAACAGGGGAAACTGTTGAAAAGAATTAATCCAGAACTCTATGCCTTTCATACAGAGTTTCAGAAGTGAAAAGCAGGAAGAGACAGTCCAGACAAGATGATTGAATAGAATGAATTCAAAATAGCTTTCTTTTCCCTCTGAATTCCAGCTCTAAACCTTACTAATATTAAGGTATTAATAGGAAATACATCTGTCCTAGGGTGACGTTATGATGCTTGTATCCCCATTCATGTGTTCTGTGAATGTTGGATATTATGTTCTGTACCTTTAAGACTGGCTCTGAAGAGGGAATGTTTTGTTTTGGTTTTCTTATCAGCCTGGCGGGACACAGAGACTGCAGCTTTTGCTTTTGCTGCTTTTGCTTTTCGCTTTGCTCTCTCTCACTCTTGCTTGCTTCGCTTCTGCTTGCTTTTGCTCATTAGCTAGTTTAGCTAAACTGTCCAAATTTCTTCCTGGACCACTTCTCCTTTCCTTTTACTGACCATTTTGAACCTGCTCCGGACTGGGACCTGGGAAACACCGAGAGTTTGCACCTTGTGGCCTGCAGCAGCTGGCCCAGCGCCGGAGGGACTGAGAAGAGAGTGAGCACCCCCCCAAGAGAGACTTTCTGAATTTGTCATCTTTTTCAGAGCGGTGTCATCTGGAATTGTTCCTTTTGCGTGCTGGGGGGTGCTGTGCCTATTAAATAAACAGGTTCGTTCCACTTCTCTCTGAGGAATCCTTCCCGAACCAGTTGCGGGGAGGGGCCCTAATTTGGAAATTCTCCTCCAAATTTGCCCTAAACCAGGACAACATCGCAATCTCTAAGATTTAAAAATGGATGATGAAGTTTTATATCCAGTAAAGTGTAAGGCTTCACATTTTAATCTGATTTGCATTTTGGTGAAAGCCGGGCATCCTTTGCAATTTACCAGATAACAAGGGATTTAGAACAGTAAGTATGCAAGTAATCTTTTGGACCCTTCATCTCCCTTCTTATGACAATGAATACATTTATTAAGCTTGTTGTCCTGGCATGTTTTTATTCCATCAGGGGATTTGATCATACAAATGTCTAGTCATTCTTTCCTTGTTTTCAACCACTCTAAGAGCATTCATCAGAACTATTCAGTAGTTCTTGATCTGCAACAGTGACGAGCACTAGACTGGTAAGAGTCAGTGGGCATCAGCAGATCCCCTATGACAGCACGTGGCAGGCTGTTCTGGCAGGACTGAAGTTTGAGGGGCTCGAATTCTGTGAAATAGAACATTCGAGGGATGGGAAACATGGAAACAGATTCTGAGCTTTCAACCCACCACATGAGCAAGTAATAAGGCAGGTAATTTTCTGTGGAAATTTCTTTAGCCCCAGTGTTGTGGATGATGATTACTCTTCCTACCTCCTTTGGCCAGCTACCAGCTTTCCCCTCCATTACTCTGCTTCTGGACAGAAAACCAGAAGAAGGGATTTTTGACCAAAACACCTATCAGGACCTTAGAGTGTTTTTTGCTCCAAAATGTTTCAAGGCAGATAGGGAAACAATTCCATTTTCGAGAGTGTGTTGAGAAGACAAGGTTGAAAGTTAAAAACCATGGGTTCTGTTTCTATATATGTTACTGATTGTGCTTATTATCTTAGTCATGTAATATATATATATATATATATATATATATTTGGTAGGGTTTGTTCTTTTTTATTTTTCTTGGGGTTTTTTTCCTTTTTTTTTTTTGATGCATCCTTGAGATAAAAGGCCAAAAGTACAGAAAAGTTCTGTACGGTTAAAATACTTTTGAGATGCCTCATGCTGAAAAACTTGTAGCTACTGCTAAGGCCCATTGGCCAATTCCTGCTTCATTTCTGAGAAGCTATAAAATTCCCATCTGTATTTTAGTTCTAACAATTTGTTGTTATGGTGGAGATGCAACTTAAGAACAACCATTTTTGAATCTGTAGGGATGTATTTACCATTTTGTAGCTGCCTTTTCAGTTTCTGAGCCACTATTGAAAAAAAGGAGAAGTATCTACACTGTTTTCAACCTGTAGACCATCCACTACTGTCCACATGCTCAGATTCAAAGGCAAACAAGCCTGTCTGGCCTCATTGGGAGGAATTCTTTGCATTCAAAAGACTAGACTAGTATTTGATTTCCACCAGCAGAGTCCATTGGGCAGCTCCTGTCACCTGCATTTCAATATTTAATCCTCCTCTAGGTTTACTGTGCAAAGCTCTTTCAGAATGATGGTGGGCCCACTGTCTCACCAGCTGTGACGTTTGCAGCGAGTCTCCCACGGAAAGGAGCTGTAAAAAAGGCAAGCCAGGGCAGTGATTTCTGGTTCTCAATACCCACAAATCAAAGCTATTTAGTCTAATTTAAGGCTGAAAAAGAATTCAAAATGCCTTCAAAGGATTCAAAAAATCATCAGACAATACTGCAGTTCAGTATTCAGGACAAGAGCATATCCCACAGTGTGGTGGTTTGACAGGAAATGTGTTTTCTGGGATGCTGTGGTGAGGCCAATGGATGTTCAGATTTTAATATTGGCACCTAAGGTGGCCATTGGGACATTGGATGCGCCTCTGAGAACACGGGGTTAAAAGCAGGGCTCTCCCCTGGGAGGCTCTCTTGGGTTCCGGTCAGGGAAAGGTTCAGATCTCCCCTGCCTGGCTGCGGGCTGGGCGGGGCAGGGGAAGCCACCCGGCCCGGTGAAGTAGGCTGGGTCCCTGGCCAGAAGGGAGGTGAAGGCCCCTGCAGGATGGAAGGGTGGAGGAGCACTGAGAGGCATCGGGCAGCCCCCCCCCCCCGCCCCCCCAGGAGAGATAGAGAGAGAGCTGGTGCCTGTTCTTGGCCGGCCGAGAAGGAGAAGAGGGGAGTGCAAGAAGGTGCCTGGCAGGGCAGCCATGGGAGTTCTGGACAGACAGAGCCTCAGATTTTTAACCCTTTTCTTGGATGATGGAAAAATGCTAATCCTCCTGGAGTTGAATGAGAAGAGAGATATAGAGGAGATAAGAGGAAATGGGCCACGAGAAAAATAGAGAAGAACGCAGGTGGAAGAGATGATGGAGTAGCTTATGCTGGACTCTTTGTGTGTAGCCATGGACAGAGCCATGTTTCCTTGTGATACAGGGACTGCATTCTAGGGAGAGGCAATGCCTCAGGACCAAGAGGGTTCGGTGTGGGTACCCCTCGGCCCCAGGGGGTGAAAAATATGGGGGGGACAGATGTCCCAAAGTTGAGACTGTGCCTTTTTGCAGTGGGACGAAGCATCCTTAAAAGTCGACCCTAGAAGCAGCTCTGGTCTGTGTTCAGTGGTGAGAGCAGTGGACATGAAAGGAAGAGGTCACCATTGGCACAAGAAAGACTTCTTCTCCTCTTGATGAACTGAGGATTGAGTATTCTGAAGGGTGGTGCTAGACCAAGAGTCGATGATTTGGGGATGTATTGTATTGGGAATTTGGGGAGGAGGAGGAGGAGATGTATTTGTGAAGTTTTCATTTTCCTTGTGTGTTTCTTTTTTTTTTTTCTTTTCCTTTCCCTTGTAGTTTAGTTAATAATTATTTTTTTTTCCCTAAGTGGGAGCCTGCTTTGCTTATTCCTGGTCACATCTCACAGCAGAAACCAGGGAGAGAGTATACTCATGGGGGCACTGGCATTGTCCCAGTGTCAAGCCATGACACACAGGCTGAGAGAATGAGGGCTGTTTAGCCTGGTGAAGAGAAGGTTGCATGGAGACCTCACAACACCTTCCAATATCTGAAGGGAAGCAGGAGAGGGACTCTTCATTAGCAACTCTGGAGACAGGACAATGGGCAATGGCTTCAAAATGAAAGAGGGCAGGTTGAAATTAGATACTCGGAAGAAATTCTTCCCTGTGAGGGTGGTGAAGCACTGGCACAGAGAGCCTGGAGAAGTTATGGACACCCCAACCTGGTGTTCAAGGGCAGGCTGGATGGGGCTCTGAGCAACCTGAGCAAGTAAAAGGTGTCCCCGCCCATGTCAGAGAACTAGATGGCCTTTAAGGTCTTTGTCTACCCCGGCCATTCTATGATCCTGTGATTCTGCTGTGGTAGCGTTCAGGATGGAGCGTGTTCTGCATGTTGGCCATTTCCAATACACCATTGGTTCCAGGTGCCTTACACTAGCTTGCTCCCTGAAAATTCTGTCAGAATGAAGAACATCTCTCTATATATTAGACACATAATAAATGAAGAAATGGGTTTGCACATTTGTCCACTAAGTTGTGGATGAGATTGCTGTGAAGTTTCATTTGGTTTTCTTGTTTGCTCATGAGGCTGACGGTCCTTGTGTCAGCTGCCTCAAAGGCAGCATTTGCCTCCTCCGCCTCCCTTCTCCCTCCTCCCTCTTTCAATTTCTTTCCCTTGACAATTTAATGTCTTTTTCCCTTTCGTACCTGAAAATCCCTGCATGCTTCTGGGCTTTCTCCCTTTTCATACAGATCTTCTTCCACCCTTGACAATCCATACTTTTCATACCATAAGGGCCTGCCCTTCAGGCATAAAAGACTTTGATTCCTTATTATATCTATGGGAATTTAATTAATAGCTTCATGCCTTTTCATAGAAAGAGTAGGGAATTGATAGCTTGTTCCCTGAAGTACAGAAGGAAGAGAATGAAACATGAATCATGTGGAGTGGAAAAGTTGCTATCTATTTTCTTCCAAGAACTACCCCAAAAGATGCAGGGGGTGATGAAGCCTGGCTAGATGAGTTTCCCTTCTAATGGAAGGAAACAACCACGCCACTTCATACAAGTCAGTCCTATAGAAGAGAGAAATTCACTTCTGGGAACATTGCAGGATTTGACTGCAGAGTCACACTCATCTTTTGTTGCTTTGTTGTCTGCTTGGCATGGAACACGCTGCTTTGAAGAGGGAAGTGACTAACAGACAGTCCACTTTACAAACACATCTGCTTCCCTCTTCTTCTGAGACCTCAGCACAGAGCCCTCTTTGGCATGGTACTTCAAGGTAAGAAGGAGCGGGCAGAGGGCACTGCGAACAGACAGCAGTTTGCAGGTTGTATAGGAAAGAGGACTGCCCCTTGAATGTGGTGCAAATACAAACTTCCACCAGTTTCAGGGGTACACTTCAGCCAAGCTTGTTGTCCTGGCACATTTTTTCTCTGTGAAACGCTTTGCGGTATGATCTGGACGACAAGAGACGCAGAATACGGGGCTACGTAGTGCTGAGAAGGTAAGTGCCTGGCCCCAGTGTCTTTTGGCAGAAGCAGCGCACTAGAGCCGTTGGCTGCTGCCACAATGATCTGTGTGAGAAACAGATGCCTAATCCCCTCCGGGAGAGTAAAAGCAGCATTGGTTACAAGAGTCGAAGAGCACTGGGCTGGTGGCTGCCGCATACCAGCTGTAAAAGGAGCATGACTCCTACTGGCCTACCAACCAAACTCATGGTGGCAGTGGTAAGGATTAAAGTTCAGTGAGAGCTATTTGTGCTGCTACCTATGGCCCTTCTGTGGAAACAAATGTGCCTACCTTTAGGTTCCGAGATCCAGAGAACACAATGGTAGTTGCAGCGGAAAAGGGAAGGACAGAGCGCACTGGTGAGCTTGATGTGGCTTACACAGGGCAGGCAGAAGGTGCAGCCCAAGTCTCGCTTTTATTTCTAGAGCCTTTTTCTACGCAAACAGCTGCTGGATGTTTGCAACAAAGATGTGAGTGTGAAAAAGTGAGGGCAGGTCTGTGTGGGAAAGAAGATACAAAGCATTGTGCGCAGTTTAAAAGCTGTTTAGAAAAAAAAGGAGTTACTTTGAGAACATCTTCTGTCTTGACACTTCCACCTGTGTGATCTTTAGCTGCTTTGGACATGGCCACAATGAAAGAATGTGAAAATATTTGCGCTGCCAATGTCCGTTTGCACAGGAAAGAGGGTAGGTTGGCAAATGCCTTCTGTCCTGGCACATCTGTCAGTCAGAAGTGCAGCTGAAAACGCTTGGCTGTAGCGATAGTCTCTGTCACTTTGAGAGAATGTGCTGATGCACGTATATGTATCATTGAGAAAGTACGTGAGAATCGCTAGTATGTTTCGTTTGGTTGACAGACTGCAAAGGGACCGTTATGGCCAGCACTGCCTTTTTGTTGTAGGACTTTTTCTTTGAGAGCAGCCGCTGGACATTTTGAAGCGGTTTGGGATCTTCAAGCGTTCGAGTGCAAGATGGTACCTAGATCTTGAGGGAAAGTGCATATCTCCAGGAAGCTGAATGCAGTTCAGTGGGTGCAAGTTACATGTTGAGCAGCTGATGGCCCAGAAAACTTTCTAAAATGAAGAGGCCATGCTGCAATTGCCTTTTATTTTGAAGCTTCTAAACTGTGCAGCCAACAATGAAATGATTCTTTGTAGAGAGCTTTTTGGATAATTGGTTAGCTGAGAAAGGACATTTCGATGTGATACCGATGGATAAGGATAGGGGATACAAGCTGGGAACTGAGCAACCAGTGTCCAATCACTGACAAAGGTCACAGTGACCTTCTCTGAAACAGGAAGACGGGGGAGAAAATCGCTTGCCAGAAAATGTAGATATCTTAGGTAGAGAAGCTGGAAGAATGCAAACATAGAAGCAAAATAATTATTAGAAGATAGAAGTAGGTGTGGTTGATCCAAGTGTGCTTTAACCAATAATGAACTCAGCTTTTGCAATATGTATAAGCTTCATTAACACCAATATAAATATGTGTGAGTTTTCAATAAACTTTGGGATTTGCCATTCACGCATATGGTGTGTCGCATTTCTCCCGCCGTTCACGACAATTCTTCTTCCTTCTGGGCTACATGCAGGATCCCATTCTGTCAGTACCCGAGAGCCAGGATCCACAGCGGAGCTCTTGTCCCTACACTGCTCCCACACGAACGGGGCTGGGCTAGAAAAGTGCTTGTCTTTTTCCTGGGCACTGTCAGCGCTCTTCTAAATAACCACACCACAGCATTGTCAACTCACAAAACCAGGACACGCACCGAGCCCAGCTCACAACCACCCCCAGGACCCAGCCAAGTCAGAAACGTCCCTGCTCTCCAACTGTGTCAGGACAAAAAGATGTCACCGATCTTCCCCTTCCAAGTGGATACTCTTCTTTGCCCCACACTCAAAGGCCGACACCAGATCTTCTGCCCTAACAAACGTTTTCTCTCTCACAGAGCCTGGTAACAAACTTGAAAATGTTGGCCGAGCTCGCAAAACTGTTGGTGGAGAAAGCTCTTTGCTGCCTACAATTTCAATTGCACCCATCAAACTATAAACGTGCACCCTGCTATCGCCACTTTCCTTCTCAGCTCTAGGTACCACCGTAAGCCTTCAATCTCTCAGAGTCAGGATCCAAATGGGATGGCACCAGGGACTGCTCACACAGTCCCTAAAGCTACAAGGGACAAAAAACCTGTCCTGCAGAGGCCTGGCCTGGCCTCTGCATTGCCACTGACAGTTCAACAACTCGAACCCAGAGAACTGCCTATTGGGAAAAGCCTTTCAATTCACTGAGACCACCCAAAGTGGCCACCCAAACTTTGCCAAAGGGAGGAGGAACTAGAAGCCCATCTCAAAAGAAATGGCATCCCCTCCTCCAAAATCCAAAGCATCCAGGGCCTGATCCTCTACAAAGGTGTCAGACCACTGTTATTGGGCATTACCTGTGCGGGGCACTAGCTAGGCTGCACACCAAGACCCAGCGCAGCTCTTTACCTTGTCCAAAAGAAGTGTGCTGGCAGAATTTCAAGAAGGCTGCCTTGAGAAAGTGGAAAACACATGCCAAATGGATTCTTGCAGGAAGGAGACTGCCTTCCAAAGATGGATACCGACTCCATGATTGTACAAATTGAGTCAGTGCTTCCACACCAAATATGCCAGCATAGAAAGTTGCTGCCGCCCTTAAGCTGCACGACACAGCTTCTTATCTGCACCTCCAACACTGGGGCTAAGTTCTTTCCTTCCCATGAGAAAGCATTGCTGTTCTCCTTCAGGAACTTACCGAGCAAAAGTTGCATACCACGTCCGGTACTGACTCTGTCCAACAATGGCTCCTACACAGAAAGGACCAGGACAGAAATGTCTTGCTGTACTATACCTTCCCACGATACCTTATCATCAGCCCTACCAACATTGCCACCGTATCTTTTACTTCCCAAGCAAGGAAAGGCACTCCAAGTCACTTGGCTTTGCCTTGCCTCCAGTACCATGCCTAGTTTTCCTAGCCTACCCTACCCTAGCTTTGCTTGCTTGCCTATGTCTGCCTTGCCTAGCCCTTCCAATAACTTCCTGGCTTTGCTTTGCCTTGTCTACCACTCTTTGCCTTGCCTTCCATGCAGGTAAGGCAATGCAAAGCAAGTGTAGGCAATTGTAGGCAAGTCAAGGGACAGGTTGGCAAGACTGAAGCCGTGAGGGGAAAGCAAATGGAGTGGTAGGTGAGACAAGTGCCAGAAGTTAGAGGCAAGGCTGGGCATAGGAGGTAATGGTAACCGGAAGGGCTAGGCAAGGCCAAGCCCTGTAGGAAAACTGCAGGCAGGTCAAATGTGAGGCATGGGTATGCAAGGGAATGCAAAGCAATGGAGAATGAGCAGGGCATGGCAAGGAAACTGGTTGGTTGCCCAAAGCAAGGCAAGTGGCAGGTCCGTTCAAAGATTGCTGGTACACAAAAGCGGCCCGGACGGACCGCTCTGTCCAGCCTTGATCTTGCATGGGTCATGTCTAATCTGCACCTAAGACACTTGGGTTGCCTGCTTTCCTTTGTATGCAAAAGAACTGTCATTCTGCCCCTGAAGCCCAAGGGTGAAAGATGAACTTTGTGTCCAAAATTCAAGGCATGTAAGCATAGATGTCAGAAGAAAGCTGTCAGGACAGATAGGTGTGCTTGCACGTGGCCTCCTCCAGGCTTCTTCTCACAAGCTCCTGAAACGCTGGGCCTTGAGAAAAAATAGCCAGTGGAAGCCTGGAGAATCCTAGGAGAAGCAGGCAGGGCAATGCATGTTGAAGAGATTCCACAAAAAGAGAGGTGGTGAATTCCAGGTGGGGGACTGGTGAGCAAGGTAATGCAAGGCAAGGAAGGGGTTCAAGGACAAGGCCAGACAAGTGGTGGCTTTGCCAGGCAACACAAAAGAGAGGGAGACAAGGCAATAAGAGTCCTAGAAGGAGAAGGAAATGAAAGATTGGAGCTGGACAAATGGGAAGGAAAAGAAGGATAGGTGAGCAAGTCAATACAAGGCACTGGGTTGGTATGAAGGGCAAGGGAAGGACATGCATGGGTCAGGAAGGCAAGGGAAAAGAAAGGAATTGTCAGCAATGACAAGGAAATGCAAGATTGGGTAGGAAAGGCAAGGCAATGTGGGGGAGGGATAGGCAACACAATGGGTATCTTAACAGGAAATGTCCATGCACAGCAAGGCCGAAGGAGAAGTGGTAGAGAGGTCAAGCTGGGAAATAGGTGAGTGTGTGCAGCTAAGAAAGAAAGAAAGAAAGTGCGTAGCTCTCGTGTCTGTCTGTGTGTGTGTGTGTGTGTGTGTGTGTGAGTGAAGTTTGCAGGATGTAAAGCAAAGAAAGGTGTCTCTTGATTGTGGAGTGAATGGATGTTTTTGAACGTAAGTGGCAAGGTCCAAGCAACCTTTTCATCCTGGTACATCTGTGTCTGTGAGACATAGTCAGAAACGTCTCCTTTTAGATTCAGACTGCAAGCAGGACACAGAATGTGACTGTGTGAATAGCTGAGCAGGAAAGCACATCACATCAGCATGTTTCAACAGAAGCAGTTAGTGCGAGAAGGAGATGGACGTGTGGGACTCCAGCAATGTGGCAATGCACTCAGCTGAGAAGCAAAGTGCAATGCCTCGGTGTATGCTCTGAAAATAAAAAGCTGCAAGGAAAAAGCAAGGGGACAGGCCAGTGAAATCTTTCTGTCCTGGCACACTGAGCTGTTTGAAGGTGAACCTCTGTTTGGTTTCACTAAGGACTCGGAGACATGGAGAGGATGTGCTTGTCCATGTAGCTGAGAAGGAAAGTGAGAATCACCGGTACGTTTGGCAGAGTTTGTAGGCTGCGGGGAGAAGGTGAGGGCCAGGCCTGGCTTCTGGCTGTGGCACTTGTTGCAAGGAAGAAGCTGCTGGATGGTTAAGCTTTTGGGGATCTGCAAGAGTGAAAGACTACGCTGGTACCTCATAAAATTAATGCTTGTTGATCATCTGGCTGAATCTATGACATAAACCAGAAGTGAAATTTCCCCCCATTTCCCTCAGTTTTTTCACCTTTTCATCCAACAGCCTGGGCCTTTTTGAAGCTGCTGTCAAACGCCTTGCCTTGGAAGCTAGAAGTATCTCAGTTCACCTGCTAAGAAACACGGGAAAGAGCTCAAGTCAATTTCAGAATTGCCCTGAGCAGAGCTGGTGTTTCGGTACCGTAAATTTCCATTGCGAATATGTGCAAAAATCACCATTTTATTAGGCAAACAGTTGAAATACACTAGCAGCTTCATCTTCTTGTCGCTGCAGTCCTTGGAAGTTTTGCTATTTACTGAAACAGGAAACAGATCAAACACGAGAAGCTTAAGAATCCAAGCTCACTGCCATTGTACAAATAGCACAAACTTGATGAATTCAAGTTACCATTGTAACATACAGAATGGCTCTATTCAAGAAAATGGATGTGTCGTCCTTCACGGGGGCAGAAAACCTTGCTACCACGTGAACTCTGGGAGTAATCCATCATGCCTCAGTGTGCTGTGGCTGGTCAGAGAGCTACACGATGGGTCTCTTTGCCTATGGCACTCTCAGGGCTCAAAGCTGCACATAAACTCCCCCTCCTTACAGACACGCTAGTAAAGCCCACCGAAAATGCCGTTCTCCAGACAGCTTACTGAAACCAGCTAGGAGTTCCCAGCATCACGCTGGGCACTTCTGTCCACAGATGGCTTTGCTTTTAATGAACCAGAACAGAGCTGCGTTTTTCTAGTCTTTAGCTCTACTAAGGTATTTGATGTAACATGGCGAGAAAAAATCTCTTTCGACAATGATAATAACAGAGGGGATAATGTACCTTTTGCTGCTATCTCCTTCTGCTGCTCCATTTTGCTTGCTTTGTTATTGCTTTCTGTCAAAGAAACGCCAGCAAAATCCCTCATCAAGTCCTGCTGTGAAGACAGACTGCCAGAAAGGTAGAGAAACTTTGAACCTTTCCAAGACCCTTGTAGCACATGTCTTGGTCAATTGGTATGCAGCTCCTTTCTTCCAGCAGGACTTTTTTGCACCGTTAGCGCACATTGAACTGAATCCAGTACAAAAGCAGTGAATAGAGGAACTTTTCTTTTCATTGGAATGGTGATAAAAATGCATATCCAATAAAAGCATTTTAGAGCAGCAGGAAGATTTTCTATGTAGCTAGCAAATCATAAAAAGATGCATATTTACCGGTGGGGTTCCTCTCGGAATTTCAAAGAATTCCAGACAGAAAACACAGCTTAGTAAACTGCAAATCTAAATCACAGTATCTAGAAAGGTGACATGAAAAAGAGCAAGAGGAAGAAAACCAAAAAGAAAACCAAAGGAAGCCAGAAATAAGGCACAACCTCTCCTCCTTCTCCGCTTACTACAGTACCTTAGAAGTACCTGTGAGTGTCCTAACAGTCACATAAGTAGAAAACTGTGCCAAGAACAATTGTGGAAACTGGAAAACCCTGCGATCCGAACAGAAACATAGGGTTTGCTTTCACGACGATTAAATCTGCATGCAATGCGTACAGTAAGGGGATGTTTTGTATATTCAAAAACAATTCAAAAATATTTCCAAATCGAAGGGGCTGCTTTTTATTTCTTTTGAATTACTTGGTTAAATATGGTGCACGTTAAAATACTGCAGAGATGTGGTTCATTTTACAATGCCAACTGCAAAGGAGGGAAGCATTTTGTGTGCTTAAGAAAGCAAAGTATTGGAGAGTGTTTTTGTTACTTCTTTGGAAGGTTAGAATATGCGTAAAAGATGCTAGCTGGGGACTTACAATTAATGAATTATTTACTGTCAGTAGGTCAAATGACATTAGCTTTCAAAAAGGAAAAGGAGTCTTATTCCACGTGCCAATTTTAAAGTAGATTAATAAGCCTTCAGCAGAATATGGATATGAAGAGGGATATGACATGAAAGGGTAAGCAACACTGGTGACAGCAAAAGGCTTACCTGCTTCACACAAATACAGGAGATAAAATACTGTTTTTTCACAAACATTGCTATCCAGAGCTTTCCTTGAAAAGTTTCAATGCCAATCATGACAGTAAAATTCTGAGTGACAGTAACATTCACTCTATCATGAATAAAATTTACTCAATCATGACAGCAAAATTTGCTCAATGAGGAGTAAAATTCTTAGTGTAAGCGAAGTACCTTAAGCAAAGGGTAGCTCAAGCATAACTGGCATTTGATGTCAACAAAGGCAACTTGGCCTGCACGTGTCACATCTACTGCATTCAAAAGCTTACTCTGTCTCAGATTTCCTTTTGAGGGATACCAAGGCAAGCCGTTAAACGGCATGAAAATGATGACTTAAAGGAGGATATATTAGAAGCATGGAATAATGGTTAATGTTCTTTTCCTTCCAACTGCTTTGTTTGCCCTTCTAAATTTTTTAAGTCCTTCCTGGTATCACCGTGGTAGCAGTGCAGCAAGTGTTTGGTTGTAAGCTGTCCATATTGCCAGCTTCTGGACTGCCTTCAGAAAACTTCCCACTGGTTTTGTATAGAAATCACAAGCAGTAGAGATGACAAAGACTGCAGAAACCTTCTCATCTCCTTCTAGAGCAGGAGCGTGTCTTTGACCCACTCTTAACTAGACAACTTTCATCAGTCATGAGAGAGTCTCATGTTCAAGAGCTAAGCAATGACAGCTGTAAAGGACAAAAAGCACACTGATATTTTCTTGGGACTCCAGCACAGAGCAATGAAGGAGCTTGAATTCACCTTCTTGGAAAGTTTTAAAATGCACATGAAGTTGAGGAGAGGAGCTAAGCCATGGTAACTTTTGTTGAGTATGTCTGCGTAGACAGAGTTTCCATCACCGCAGAAGGAAGGAATGTCATTTAACCCACATAATCATCTCTAGCTGCTAAGCTGCGCTTACTGCAGATTATCCACAACATATTTTACGGGGTGAGCTTTTATGTGTAATCCCTGAGTAACATTCCAGAGAAAAGTATTTTGGAGGGGGGGAAAGCCCAACTCTTAACTGTTTCAAATAATGGTTACATTTGAAAGTCAAAAAAGATGTAAAACCTTTCTTTCCTAGACCTATTACCAGCACAAACTGTACCAGAATTTACGACGCTTTTATTATGGCAGCATAACTCTACCGTGGACGCTCTCGCTCTGGACTATTCCTTAAGAAACAAAGTCCCCGAGAGAACTAAAACAAAATTAGCCAAAAATATTGGGCTGGATGATTTCAAAGGCTATGTACTAAAGGCCAAACACTTGTAATAATAGTAATGAGTGGACTAAAAGTTAAAGCATTACTCAGTTCAAAGATATCTTGTTCTCACAGAAGACTGTAAAAAAACTCTATTTTTCTGGGTCTGTTTTGTGCATTTAGATGTACCTTCTACTCCTTTCCACTGTCTGCGAATGTTTATGACAAGGTTGGAGGACCTCATGTAACCTTCTAGAAGTAAAGAAAGACAAGCCAGTCAAGAAAGGCAAAATTGTTAATGGCAGGTGGAAAGAGGGAGGCCAAGAATAGAAAACAAAAGAACAATAATAATTAAACGCCCTCCCTGTCTTCTGTGAAAAGTAAAGGCACAGACAAGAAAGAACAACTGCAAAATTCTCACGAGAAAAACGCACTTGATCTGGCTCAAGTATTTTGGGCTACATTTCTTGCTGTTTTCTCATGCCAAACATCTTAACCATTGAAGGTGTCCCTTTTCTCTTTCTGGAATACAGCTAGGAAGATGGCTGTGTCATTGCTGTCAAGCTGTTATTCTCGGAGGTGTCCAGTTCAAAGTCCTAGATGAACTGCTTTGCTCTGTCTCTTTAATATGGCATGACTTAACCACTTACAGTTTCAGCAGCTGAACTTGCCCAGCCCTACAATTCTTTAATCTTTGAATGGTTATATTAGCTCCTTGGCAACTGGCATTTGTAAGTCCATGCAACTGTGCAGAATTTGTACTATGAGATGATGCCAAATGAGTCATGGCAGTAGATTAACTAGGACATGCAAAGCAGAGAGGAGGGAATGAGAGCACAAGAAGAGGGTACAATCTCCTTTTTTTCTGCAACAGGGCTAACACCGTAGAAATCAAAAGGAACACAAATCCTCCTAGGGGTAGTTCTTGCAAAAAACAAAGACTTCTTTTTGTGTTCACAGATCACAGCAAAATGCGGATGACAAAACCAGGCCATTAAGTCACATGCAGTATGAAGCAGTATGAAAGAGGAAAGCAGCTGAGAGCCTCAACCCTGCTGAGTAGTCTCAGTATTCTTCTCGACATTAGCAGAAATTTGAAATGAGTCTCTGAAAATTACAAAGGAGGCAGAAGAAAAGGGAGCAATGACTCCTCTGGCATAGTGTTTCCTAACAGGGATCTTCAAAATGTAAAGATTGTATCATCCTTTCAACTGAAGGAAGGTATTAAAACAACAGGAAGGAAATGGCATCACATGCTAGAAAGACTCTGGGCAGTGTACTTCTAGACAGAAAGGCCACTGATGGAAAACCGACTAAACTGGCACCAATGCAGCAGCATTGTATTAAAGCCCAAAAATACCCACCGCTTCACTCTTTGCCATTCCGTTCATATGGACACAGCAGCTCTGCAACATTCCTACTGATCATCTCCTTGGCAAACTGGGAGTGAGGGTCCCTAGTGATGCAGAGTCCCCAGGCAGGTGCAGAGGAGAGCTGCTTTTCTGCAAAAACCAGGCTTTTGAAGCACTCAGGCCTTTATCAGTTCCACAGCTTTAAGCCATAACAAAATTCATTCAACCAACCATCATACACCACGCCGTGAACACGTGACCATTCTAGAACTTGTTGATCTACCTCTGATTCAGCGGCCTCACCTTCCCATAGTCCTTTTCTACTTAGCCAAAGTATCGGGCCTCAGCCCAAGGCCTTCCTTTTGTAAGCTTCTACCTATATGCAGCAGCAAACCACTATTTTCTTCCGTGCCAAGAGTTTAAGTAGATGATTTGCATCTGCCCTTCCGGTGAAACATAATGGGGAGAGAAAATTCTGTTGGAAATGTTCAGTCATTCAGTTTTCTAGACAGGCCAAATCAAAAGAAAAGCAAGCTATAGGATTGTGTACTTGCTCTTACAAAGCACCTGCTGCCCTCTGACAATGAACTAGCAGAAAACCAGCAAAAATAAGACTTGAGGCAAACAACCCTTTGAAGGGAATTATGACATGATAAAGAAAGACAACACATTTCCAGCTTGTTGAGATACTTGAAATGTCAGCAAAGGCTTGAGGGCAAAGGCTGAACGAATGGGGAAAGGTTACAAGAATCCCAAGAAAAACATGACCATGGATTAAAAGAATCCCAACAGGTCAACTGACCTGTTGAAGTTTTCAGGAAATCAGTGGCTGCTGATTTAGATAGGCCATTCAAGTTAATTTCCCCGTGCACCTTCCACTCCTTTTTCACCTGTCACCATCACAGGGTGAATTGGGACCATGGAATCACAATTCTTTGGATTCTGTTCTTAGCTTTAGGAGACAACTACAGCAGTTGAAGTAGCTGTTACTGATGTGATACCCAGGAACACAGAGTTGACACATTTCATTCATGTCCAATCACAACTAGCCATATCTAAGAGGATAGGATTGGCCTCTTTTCATGATGCTTTTCTTATCTTACAGCCTGCTATGATTCTGCTGAAACTTTTTCATTAGTTTCTCTCTAAAAAGGAGAAAGTCCAATGTCCCTCCCTACTGGTGCAGGTTTACCATTCGGTTTGTCGAGTCTAAAAATGGAATTGGAACTAGCAGGAATTACTGTGTTTAAAGCGTCCGGTCCGTTCAGACAGTCTCAGGGCGATAAAAGCCTAGATGTTATTGGCTAAATACTGTTTCCCCCAAGAGCGGACGCACGCAATTTAATCCAACTTTTTATAACAAACTCCAATAATACAGAATCCAGTCATACAAAAGAGTCACCAAGAAGCAGGAAGAATTCTCGGACCATTTAGGGTAGCAAACTTCTCACCTTCTTTTGGAGTGAGCATAATCTGCTAGCTGAAGTAACAAACTTGAGGACAGAAATCGCCCTACTATTGAGAAGTTGTTGACAAGAGAACCACCTAAGCTGTGTGACTTTCCCTTTTCTATTCATTGGTCAAGCCTAGTAGCCTAAAATTTACGGGCTCAATCAAAGACAAATGCAATCTAGTCAGAGGTCTATGAAATGTCCAAAACTAACCAGAATTCTTCTTAGACAATGGAAATGGAAGCAGAGCTACCAATTTCCTTGCCACATATCCCTAAAACTCATTCCTTTCTAGTCATAACTAATGTATAGCCACCAGTACAATCAGGAAAAGATGAAACTTACAGATGTCAGCGAGGGAAGGATTTGAAAGAACTCTTCCCATTATTCATCGTCTAGACAGCAACTATCATTAAAATCAGAGCCCTTTTAGTAGGGCTTTCCTTGTGGGAAATTCAGGACTCCAGGACAACGGAGCGAGAGGATTAAGCAGAAGCCATTGATTGTTGACATGATGCACTTCCACATTCTAAATCTCTGCACACGCTAGGCCCGCATTTTTATCTTGGAGCCTTTGTTATGTCCACACATTCTGTGTGTACCTCTCAGAAGATACGTTTGGTTACAGTCCAGGCGCTTTGCTGCCCCCCGTTATCGAGTTCTTGTAGTCTTGGAATTTGGTTTCTCAACTTCTCTTTCTTCTTTTAGCACGGCTTATGTCGTAGTAACCTTGATGAATTCCAGAGGGCTCTGAGAAAATTCTGAGAAGAACATATTCCAGCTGGATGGCTGGTGCACCCTTTAGTCTAAGAGGTTCAGCTACATTGCTACAATTTCCCCCTTCTTCGTCTTGCACCAGCTAAACCCTTTGCACTGTATTTACTTCCAAGAGGCTCACCAGTTTCATGATGCATGGAATAACAAGAAGCAATATAATAATGACTACTAGTAACAACAAAGTTCCCTTGACAAGATCTTCCAACCATCGAGTTGTTTCCCATCTCTCAAACCGTTCATGCGTAACCCTCTCATTCCCAATCAATTTCTTCATGTTATCTTGTCCTTGTTTGAGTTTCCAGTGAATGACTGCAGAAGGGTTAGAGAGGTTCAAAAAACACATTCCTTCAAAATCCTCACACTCTTGCCCATGTGCTAACAAGAAAGCTAGAGCAGCTTTATTTTGCAGTGTGCAATGACTAATGGTATCTACACCAGTGAGAACCTGATTTAAAGTCGCTGATCTTACCTTGAGTTGACCACCCAGCATCGCAACTTCTTAAGCATACTCAAAGCTTGACCAACAGCGACACCTGCTGTCAGGAATGGCACAATTAATCGAGAGGAGCGCCCAAACCTGTACACAATTGAGGCAAGGGCGTCTAAAGCTTATGCTTCTTCTTTCAGATCCCGGGATGCGAAGAATCGAGTTCTTCGCGCACAGAGCATTGTGCCAGGGGCGGTACGCTCCGGTGCGGCGCTTGTGCCGAAAGACGCCCGGGACACAATGCCGGTGGTGTTAATATTTGTTTTTCGCGTTTCGGAAGCTGCTGCTAGCCGAGTCTCCCGGAGGCGAAGAAGCGGCTTCTTCGCACACAGAGCATTGCTTGCGTCGCGGTGAGCACCTAAGAGCGGCTTGTGCCGAAAGAAGCCGGGGACGGGCACTTAGCTTCGGAGAGCTGCGTATCTGCGTCTTCTGCGTGTCTTGCCGCTCAACACTCAGCAAAAAGCTTTTCCACCATATCTTGCAAAGAGAAACACTGCCAGTAAATGAAACATCCAAAATCATGTTCTAAAGCTTGTACAGAGGTCTGAAAAGAATTTTGCAATACGGAAAAGATAGTTGTGCAGAACTCGTTCCTTTCGAATATAATAACAATGGAAAAGGCAGGAGGGTGGTAAAATACTGTTTTCTCTAAGTCTGGATGCTGCCCACACTGTGCCTGCGTGGTGCGACTTGCATCTTGGCCTTTGGGAAGCTGCCGCTCTCTCCGACTCCCGGAGGCGAAGAAGCGGCTTCTTTGCGCACAACATTGTGCCGAGCGCGGGGAGCTCCTGAGAGCGGTTTGTGCCGAAAGAAGCCGGGGACCGGCACTTAGAATCGGAGAGCTGCGTATCTGCGTCTTCTGCGTGTCTTGCCGCTCAACACTCAGCAAAAAGCTTTTCCACCATATCTTGCAAAGAGAAACTCTGCCAGTATAGAAAACATCCAAAATCATTTTCTCAACTTGCACGGAGGTCTGAAAAGAGTTTTGCAAGAAGGAAAGCTAGTTGTCCAAAACTCGTTCCTTTCGAATATAAGAACAATGGAAAAGGCAGGAGGGTGGTAAAATACTGTTTTCTGTAAGTCTGAATGCTGCCCACAATGTGCTTGTGTGGTGCGACTTGCACCTTCGCTTTCGGGAAGCTGCCGCACTCTCCCTCTCCCGGAGGCGAAGAAGCGGCTTCTTCGCACACAGAGCATTGGGTCGGTCGCAGTGAGCACCCAAGCGCGGCTTGTGCCGAAAGAAGCCGGGGACGGGCACTTAGCTTCGGAGAGCTGCGTATCTGCGTCTTCTGCGTGTCTTGCCGCTCAACACTCAGCAAAAAGCTCTTCCACCATATCTTGCAAAGAGAAACTCTGCCAGTAAATAAAACATCCAAAATCATGTTCTAAAGATTGTACAGAGGTCTGAAAAGAATTTTGCAATACGGAAAAGATAGTTGTGCAGAACTCGTTCCTTTCGAATATAATAACAATGGAAAAGGCAGGAGAGTGGTAAAATACTGTTTTCTCTAAGTCTGGATGCTGCCCACACTGTGCCTGCGTGGTGCGACTTGTATCTTCGCCTTTGGGAAGATGCCGCTCTCTCCGTCTCCCGGAGGCGAAGAAGCGGCTTCTTTGCGCACAGAGCATTGTTTGGGTCGCAGTGCTTTTCGAAGAGCGGTTTGTGCCGAAAGAAGCCGTGGACCGGCACTTAGCTTCGGAGAGCTGCGTATCTGCGTCTTCTGCGTGTCTTGCCGCTCAACATTCAGCAAAAAGCTCTTCCACCATATCTTGCAAAGAGAAACTCTGCCAGTATAGAAAACATCCAAAATCATGTTCTAAAGCTTGTACAGAGGTCTGAAAAGAATTTTGCAATACGGAAAAGATAGTTGTGCAGAACTCGTTCCTTTCGAATATAATAACAATGGAAAAGGCAGGAGAGTGGTAAAATACTGTTTTCTCTAAGTCTGAATGCTGCCCACACTGTTGCTGTGTGGTGCGACTTTTATCTTCGCCTTTGGGAAGCTGCCGCTCTCTCCGTCTCCGGGAGGCGAAGAAGCGGCTTCTTTTCGCACAGAGCATTGTTTGGGTCGCAGTGCTTTTCGAAGAGCGGTTTGTGCCGAAAGAAGCCGGGGACCGGCACTTAGCTTCGGAGAGCTGCGTATCTGCGTCTTCTGCGTGTCTTGCCGCTCAACACTCAGCAAAAAGCTCTTCCACCATATCTTGCAAAGAGAAACTCTGCCAGTATAGAAAACATCCAAAATCATGTTCTAAAGCTTGTACAGAGGTCTGAAAAGAATTTTGCAAAACGGAAAAAATAGCTGTCCAAAACTCGTTCCTTTCGAATATAAGAACAATGGAAAAGGCAGGAGAGTGGTAAAATACTGTTTTCTCTAAGTCTGAATGCTGCCCACAATGTGCTTGTGTGGTGCGACTTGCACCTTCGCTTTCGGGAAGCTGCCGCACTCTCCCTCTCCCGGAGGCGAAGAAGCGGCTTCTTCGCACACAGAGCATTGGGTCGGTCGCAGTGAGCACCTAAGCGCGGCTTGTGCCGAAAGAAGCCGTGGACCGGCACTTAGCTTCGGAGAGCTGCGTATCTGCGTCTTCTGCGTGTCTTGCCGCTCAACACTCAGCAAAAAGCTCTTCCACCATATCTTGCAAAGAGAAACTCTGCCAGTATAGAAAACGTCCAAAATCATGTTCTAAAGCTTGTACAGAGGTCTGAAAAGAGTTTTGCAATACGGAAAAGATAGTTATGCAGAACTCGTTCGTTTCGAATATAAAAACAATGGAAAAGGCAGGAGAGTGGTAAAATACTGTTTTCTCTAAGTCTGGATGCAGCCCACACTGTTGCTGTGTGGTGCGACTTGTATCTTCTCCTTTGGGAAGCTGCCGCTCTCTCCGTCTCCCGGAGGCGAAGAAGCGGCTTCTTTGCGCACAGAGCATTGTTTGGGTCGCAGTGCTTTTCGAAGAGCGGCTTGTGCCGAAAGAAGCCGTGGACCGGCACTTAGCATCGGAGAGCTGCGTATCTGCGTCTTCTGCGTGTCTTGCCGCTCAACACTCAGCAAAAAGCTCTTCCACCATATCTTGCAAAGAGAAACTCTGCCAGTATAGAAAACATCCAAAATCATGTTCTAAAGCTTGTACAGAGGTCTGAAAAGAATTTTGCAAAACGGAAAAAATAGCTGTCCAAAACTCGTTCTTTTCGAATATAAGAACAATGGAAAAGGCAGGAGGGTGGTAAAATACTGTTTTCTGTAAGTCTGAATGCTGCCCACAATGTGCTTGTGTGGTGCGACTTGCACCTTCGCTTTCGGGAAGCTGCCGCACTCTCCGTCTCCCGGAGGCGAAGAAGCGGCTTCTTCGCACACAGAGCATTGGGTCGGTCGCAGTGAGCACCTAAGCGCGGCTTGTGCCGAAAGAAGCCGGGGACCGGCACTTAGCTTCGGAGAGCTGCGTATCTGCGTCTTCTGCGTGTCTTGCCGCTCAACATTCAGCAAAAAGCTCTTCCACCATATCTTGCAAAGAGAAACACTGCCAGTAAATAAAACATCCAAAATCATGTTCTAAACGTGCACGGAGGTCTGAAAAGAGTTTTGCAAGAAGGAAAGCTAGGTGTCCGAAACTCGTTCTTTTCGAATATAATAACAACGGAAAAGGCAGGAGAGTGGTAAAATACTGTTTTCTGTAAGTCTGGATGCTGCCCACACTGTGCCTGCGTGGTGCGGCTTGCATCTTCGGCTTTTTGAAGCTGCCGCTCTCTCCGTCTCCCGGAGGCGAAGAAGCGGCTTCTTTGCGCACAGAGCATTGTTTGGGTCGCAGTGCTTTTCGAAGAGCGGCTTGTGCCGAAAGAAGCCGGGGACCGGCACTTAGCTTCGGAGAGCTGCGTATCTGCGTCTTCTGCGTGTCTTGCCGCTCAACACTCAGCAAAAAGCTCTTCCACCATATCTTGCAAAGAGAAACTCTGCCAGTATAGAAAACATCCAAAATCATGTTCTAAAGCTTGTACAGAGGTCTGAAAAGAATTTTGCAAAACGGAAAAAATAGCTGTCCAAAACTCGTTCTTTTCGAATATAAGAACAATGGAAAAGGCAGGACGGTGGTAAAATACTGTTTTCTGTAAGTCTGAATGCTGCCCACAATGTGCTTGTGTGGTGCGACTTGCACCTTCGCTTTCGGGAAGCTGCCGCACTCTCCCTCTCCCGGAGGGGAAGAAGCGGCTTCTTCGCACACAGAGCATTGGGTCGGTCGCAGTGAGCACCTAAGCGCGGCTTGTGCCGAAAGAAGCCGGGGACCGGCACTTAGCTTCGGAGAGCTGCGTATCTGCGTCTTCTGCGTCTCTTGCCGCTCAACATTCAGCAAAAAGCTCTTCCACCATATCTTGCAAAGAGAAACTCTGCCAGTATAGAAAACATCCAAAATCATGTTCTAAAACTTGCACGGAGGTCTGAAAAGAGTTTTGCAAGAAGGAAAAGATAGCTGTCCAAAACTCGTTTTTTTCCAATATACTAACAATGGAAAAGGCAAGAGAATGGTAAAGTACTGTTTTCTCGAAATCTGAATGTTGCCCACAATGTGCTTGTGTGGTGCATCTTGCATCTTCGCCTTTGGGAAGCTGCCACTGGCCGAGTCTCCCGGAGGCGAAGAAGCGGCTTCTTTGCGCACAGAGCATTGTTTGCGTCCCGGTGCATTTCGGAGAGCGGCTTCTGCCGAAAGATGCCCGGGACCGGCACTTAGCTTCGGAGAGCTGCGTATCTGCGTCTTCTGCGTCTCTTGCCGCTCAACACTTAGCAAAAAGCTTTTCCACCATATCTTCCAAGGAGAAATTGTGCCAGTACACAAAACATCCCAGATCTTTTTCTAAAAAATGCACATAGCTATTCTAACTGTTTAATTAGAAGGAAAAGATAGTTGTCGAAAACTCTTTTTATGTGATTATATTGTGAATGGAAAAGTCAGGAGAGTGGTAAAGTAGTCTTTTCTATTTGTTTGAAAGGTGCTCAGGTTTTGCTGGTATTAGGCGGCTTGGTTCTTAGCCTTTCGGAGGGTGCCGCTCTCTCCGTCTCCCGGAGGCGAAGAAGCGGCTTCTTTGCGCACAGAGCATTGTGCAGGGCGCCGGGAGCACCTGAGAGCGGCTTGTGCCGAAAGAAGCCGGGGACCGGCACTTAGCTTCGGAGAGCTCCGTATCTCCGTCTTCTTAGGTTCTTGTCGTTCAACACTCAGCAAAAATCTTTTCCACCATATCTTGCAAGGAGAAACTGTGCCAGTACACAAAACATCCCCGATCCACTTCTAAAAGTTGCACGGAGGTCTGCAGAGTGTTTAGCAAGAACCTAAAGAAAGTTGTCCAAAACTCCTTCTTTTTGAATGGTAATGTGAATGGAAAAGGCAGGAGAGAGGTAAGGTACTGTTTTCTTTAAGTTTGAGAGCTGCACACACAATCCCCATGTTGTGCGACTTTTTTCTTGGCTTTTAAAGAGGCGGCCGCGGTCTCCGTCTCCCGGAGGCGAAGAAGCCGCTTCTTTGCACACAGAGCATTGTGCCGGTCGCGGTGCGATCCCGAGCACGGCTTCTGCGGAAAGACGCCCGGGAGAGGCCCTTACCTTCGGAGAGCTCCGTATCTCTGAATCTGCGTCTCTTGTGGCCTACATCTTAGCAAAAAGCTTTTCTACTATGTCTCGCAAGGAGAAACTGTCCCAGTACAAAAAGCATCCTTGATCTTTTTCTGGAAGTTGCACGGAGTGTCAGCAGAGTGTTTAGCAAGAAGCAAAAGAAAGTTGTCCAAAACCCCTTTTCTTCCAATGTTCATGTGAATTGAAAAGGCAGGAGAATGAGGAAGTGCTGTTTTCTGTACGTTTGAAAGCTGTCACAAGGAGAAACTCTATCAGCACCTCAAGTTTTCCTCCATTTTACTCCCGATATTTCTTTTGCTGTGCAGTCAAGAAGCACCCTTCTTTCTTAGTTATGCTGCAGGTTGTCTTCAAATGGCTTTGCTTTCTGTCCCCTCCTCCCCATTTCTAACAGGCACAAGCACATTCCCTTCCCGGAACAAAATCCTGGTAATAGAGCCAGGAAGACTACGCTTTGACTTTGAGAACCAAAACCTATCTAAGAGAAAATAGTCCATTCTTTGAGACCCAATAGCACGCATCTGTGTGCAGGAGGAAGAGGGGTGTCTGTGTGCGTGAATGGGAAGTGTACTCGCCAACAAACTAGAGCCAATATTAGTAACCAACATGTAACAAGTGTGGACGTATATAATTCCCTGCTCTTTTTTGGATCTTTTTTCTTCAAGGTTATTTTGCTTTTAAAAATTTTCTAGTCATTTGAGAGATTCTTCTTTGTTTGTGTGAGAATAGAAATCTCCATAAAGCTTACTATGTAAAAGCAAGGTAATTCTTGGACTTGATGATGACTATTTGGGAGATGATATTTTCATCTGCAAAAATCAATTTCCATGTTTTGGAAATATTTTTGTCACGGAAAGTAGTAAGTTTCAAGATGTGTTTTTAGAAGGTGTAAAAATTGAGATCCTCCTTTGTATCAAAGCCATACAAAGAATATCCCTTAAAACCATCCACTCCATCATTTCATTTTTGTATTTTTGACTTTTCAATAGCTAGTTCTCACTTTCAGATGGCTTTTAAATGCCCTGTTTTGACACAATTTTGTTATTCATTTCTAAGCTTCAAAATGATATTTAAGAAGAGTAATTTCCTGTAACTACTTGACAGCTTGCAAATTAACATCAAAGTGGAGGGAGGGAGGGAAGGAAGTAGCAGAAGGACTTGGCAGAAAGAAGGACATAATGGAAGGAAGGCAGTGAAAGAAGGAAGTGGGGGAAAGAAAGAAAAGAAAGAATGAAAGAAACAAAGAAAGAAAGAAAGAAAGAAAGAAAGAAAGAAAGAGAAAGAATGAAAGAAACAAAGAAAGAAAGAAAGAAAGAAAAAGAAAGAAAGAAAGAAAGAAAGAGAAGGGAAGAAAATTCCCAAATGTCAGAAACGTTAATGATAAAATACTTGCGTGTATGATAAAGAGCGAGGAGTAGATATTAGATATAGTATTGCTAAATGGCACATAAATGTGAGACCCAAACAGTTCAACTCCTTGGATAGCAGTTTCTCAGCATTACTATGTTATTTCTAGCTTCAACTTCTTACTGCTACTGTACAGAATGATTACCATAGAATAATGGAATGGTTGGCTTTGGAAGGGACCTTAAATTCACCTACGTCCTCCCCAGCATGTCATTGTCAGGGACACCTTCCACTAGAGCGCCTTAAGCTCAAAGACCCATTCAAGCTGGCCTTGATCACTTCCAGGAATTGGTCACCCACAACATGTTCTAGTGTCTCACAACCATCTTGGCAAGGAATTTCTTCCCAATAGCCAAAGGAAACCTATCCTCTTCAGGTTTTAAAGCCATCCACACTTTTCCTATCGCTCCGTGCCCTTGTGTAGCTCACCTGCCTCCTTCTGGTAGGCTGTCTTCAGCTACTGGAGAGCTGCTCTAACAATTTGCCCGGAGTCTGCTCTTCTCCAGGCTGAGAAAATGCCTGCGGGACTCTGGCTTGATGACAGACTTCTTGTGCTGCACTGGGGGCTCAGACCATTCTTCTTCTTGGAATTGCTGTAGGATGCTCAGCCACTGTTGACTGTGGTACAGGTACACTGGTCATTGTGGTCCAGGTAATAAATAGATGATTGTTTTAATAAAGACCCAATTGAAATGATAAGAGCTAAATTTTAACGCAAAATTAATTGGAGAAAGATTCCTAAACCTGTGGCCCGTTACCCCAGCCCATCCATTGATTGTAAATGACATGCCTTGCAGATGTTATGATACATGAACCAAAGCCAAGTGATGGATACTGCTTAAGATAGATGTTCTACCTGCTTACTGCAATATGTTCTTAGCAGTCTAAAACAATCCCCCGAACATTAAGAACAAGAGATTACATCATGAAGTAATGAAGTGCTTGGGTTGAAAGTAAAAGGCATTTGAAAGAAATGGGTTTGGGGGCTAACACAGCAAGATCTCAGAAATGGAGTGCCAGCTTAGTTCTCTGCTTCAGAGACAAGTGAAGCAATTCAGAAGTGTCTTCCTGGGAAAAAGGTTGACAGATCTTTCTGCACAACAGTTAACAGCCGGCATCAGAAATGGGTGCAAATAACATACTAGCCACTACAAGTTTGTCATCCTGGAGTGGAAGGGCCACTCAGACTCATAGCAGTGGTCTTGCTGCTGTGCCTGTTCAAATAGACAGAAAAGAATGAGGAAAACAAATTTTTCCATCTAGTTTGTTTCAGTATTGGTACAAAGACTATTTTCCCGCCCTCAGGAGACAGCAAAAACAGTCAACAACTGAAATGCTTCAGAAATGGAAATGATCTGAATCACAAATATTTCTTTTCACATCAAAATTAAAGCCCAAGTCATAACTGTCAAACAGATGATAGAACTATTTAAAGATGAATGTACTATACATACTAAAATATTCCCAGAGAGAACTATTGTGTCCTTAGTCTGTTTAAAAGTCTAGACTTCCTGGTAAAAAAACTTGTACAGAGCTGAGGTAGCTCCACGACATTCTCTTTTCAGATTAAGTAAACTCTTCAGTCTCACCACCGTTACCCATGGATTTCCGTAAGTCCTTGAAAACCAGTAATTTCCCTTTTTTCCTTCTCTGAAAAAAATGACAGTGACAAGAGTTATTTGCACTCCCTATTTTCTGAAAAGCCTGAACATCAAGCCTTAAGAACTTTATCATGAGTTTTACTTCAAACTAAATTTGAAGAGAATGGCAGAAAGAATGGCAGCCTCAAGCAAAAGAATTTAGGCTTCTAATTCTTGGCTTGTCTTCTTACTTACCTAAGACAAGAAGTGGAAAGAGAATAGATTAGAGTTAGCAGCTGTTGAAGATTTGCACGTACTCTTCCACTCTTCCAAGAGGTCAAGAATGCTTTTCTGGCCCTCTCTCCCTCCACAAGCTGCAGCTTCCTTCAAGGCACAGTCACCTGCTGTGGCATGGAGCTCCCCACGAGCTCCATTGTGTTCCTCCACGGTTCTCCAGGGACTGCTGGGAGACAACCTGCTTGATGATGATGTCCTCCAGGGACTGTGGGGGATTCTTTGCTCTGTCAACTGGAGCACCTTCTCCTCCTTCTTGTCTCACTTTAGTATCATGCAGCTGCTTCTCATACTCCTTTTTTCCCTCACTTGTCACTGCCTAGTCATATGTTTTGTACTTTTGACAATATCTTTTCACAAAGACTGATGGGCTCAGTTGCAGAAATGTGTCTTGCTAGAAAATTGGATACTATAGAAAACCATGATTTTACAGAAAAGAATAGTGGAAGTACAAATATACTGCTAAAGAACCGGAAAACTGACAATCATTCATTGTAATACGTCCCCTCATTTTGCCTTCTTTCTCCTTAAGATCTGGAAAGACTACTGGGCAGTGAAAAACACTACAGTGTTGTTTCAAAGAAAAGACTTTTTTAGGATTCTAAGGCGCATGTTCCAATTGCTTGAGAAAATTGAGAAAAGGCACTTTGTCTTTTGTGATAAATATCATTAGCCACTAGGGACAAAGTCTGACCAACAACAAGAGCAGATCAAAATCTGATGAGACCAAGCAATATACCTTGAGTGGCCAGGACAGAACCATTGAGTCGTTGAATCTGTTGAATTGGAAGGACCCCATCAGGATCATCATCAGTCCAACTCCTGGCCCTGCCTGGGGCCATCCTTGAACTCCCAAACTCAGACAGTTGTGATGGTGTGACCACTCCCTGGAGAGACTCTTCCAGTGCCCAGCCATTCTCGGGTTAAAAACTTTTTCCTGATACCCGACCTAAACCTCCCCTGACTCAGCTGCATGCCATTTCTTTGAGTCCTGTCTTTGTAGACCTCATTTGAGGACTTTCTAATACCAAGGTGATTCCGCCCCAGAGCAGAGCAGAGCAGAGAAGAGAAGAGCAGAGCAGAGCAGAGCAGAGCAAGACAATCCCCTCCCTTGCCCAGCTGGTGATGCTGTGCCTGATGCACCCCAGGACAGGCTTGGCCCTCCTGGCTGCCAGGGCACTGCTGATGCACATTCAGCTTGCCATTGGCCAGGAGCCTGGATCCCTTTCTGCAGTGCTTCTCCCAGCCTCTTGCTCCCTCCCCAGTCTATACACCCACCAGGATTGCCCAGTTGCAGGTGCTGAATCCAGCACTTGCCCTTGTTCCACTCCATCTGGTTGGCGATTGCCTGTGGGAATCCTCAAAAACAGAGGGGTTTGGGAAAGCTGCAAAAGGCAGGCCTCAGAGACAGCAGAACTGTCATTGGAGCTTAGCAGTAGTCATAAGGTTTGTCAGCAGAAAAATTAGATGAGAAGTAGAAAAGTAAGGACAAATGGAACAATGGTCTGTGTATTAATGCTTGTCTAGAATAACTCCCTAAGCTACAGCAAAGTATATCTAGCGTGATGTTAGGTAGTTCTAAGCTTAATAATGGAGCTCTGTGCATTGTATCTTAAGGCTTACAAGCAGGTCTTTTATTCGAAAGAAGCGAGCATTGTTCTAAGCCCAGGTACATGTCTTTATAGTGATTGGATAGAAGTACTGTCAATATGCTTTTGCTTTGTGTGATTGGTCAAAAAACTTTTCAAGTCAGTTGTAACATTAAGTTCTTTGTCTGCTGCTGGGGACGTGAGCTGCTGGCAGCTTCCCATTGTCATCACCATGTAATGAGACTGATGCTGGAAAAAAACCAGCTTGAGACGCCGTCCCCAGCAGTCCCGCCCCTTTTGTGATTTGTGCATAGACTCCCGGCCAGCAAGAATTGCCCATCTCTCCTATTTGGCAAGATCTCTCTGCAAGGTCTCTGTGCCCTCAAGGGAGTTAGCTCACAGCTCCTCCCAATTTAGTGTCTTTGGCAAACTTTCTTAATATTCCTTCAAGTGCTGTGTCCAGGTTGTTCAAAAGATGTTGAAGAGAACTGGCCCAATGATGATACTGTCTTAGCCACTGAAATAAGTGCTTCATACTTCCTCTTGTGCAGAAATCACAACAAATTTCTTTTCTATCCATGTTTTCTTATGCTCATGCTTTTTATCCCAACAGCAGCTGACACGACATTTACAGGCACAGCAACAGCACACTTTTCCTGCTCTTACTAGACTTAACAATTTTGCAACCGGTCAATCAGTGACCTTTGCAAGTAAAGTCAGACCTTCAGCATTTCTCCTTAAATGAATGTCTTCAGAAGAAAACTTTGCTGCCTACTCTGTACGACTGAAGAATAGATGATAATGAGTTAGCATCACAATCAGTTAAGTACAGAGCCTATCCTTTAGCAGGGAAAAAATTAAAAGAAGAGCTCTTTTATGCAACAACTATCTGAGAAACAAAACAACTAGGATCTTCCACAGGGTTCCCTGCAGTAGAAATGTACTTGGATGAATGCAGAAGATAAAAGATGTGGTTTTGAAAGGCTATGTCCTTGCTAAGCTAAATTGGATCTCATCCTGTCGATGAAAGATCAAGGAGCTCAAAGCGGAGCTAGAGAGACATGTCCAGATAATGAGATAGAGCAAAGCATTTTCCAAGATAATTAAGCATTCTGGTGGACTGGCCAGTTAGGTTAAATCTGCCACACCCATTCACTTTTGGGGACTGAGCTGTGGAGTGCTAAACCGTATCTGCTGCTGTGCAAAGTAAAAGAGATCCATCCAAATTGTACGGTTAGTGTGAACACTCTCACTCTCAATTGTAAAACACTTCATAAGCTATTAATCAGTCTTAGGAACAAAATGAAATAAAGTTGTTATGCCATCTGGGAATGGGAAAACATCTTCAAAATATTTTTTTCTCTATGTTTTCTTCTTTTTTCTTTTTTCCTTTTTTTTTTTTTTAATCCCACATTATGTGATTGATAATTTCAACCATTCTGGAATGCTTTTAACAGATGAACCCAGCATAGTAGTTTTATTACCGGCTCTTGTCCCTTACATGCTTCAGTACAGGTTTGGAATCTACTCCACAGTCAATGAGTGGTTTTTTATCTCTTTTCCCAGAGACAACTTTTAAAGGACTACTTAACCCCTAAAAATCATAATTTCTCTGGTTTCTCCAAGCTTTTTCAGAAAGCTGTTTTGGTTTTGTTTTGGTTTGTTGTTTGTTTTGTTTTATTGCATCGTTCCTAATGTCTTCAGACCTACTACAAGAAGAAGTTAAAAATAGATCTTATTTGAAGAGACTGTTAAAGCTAATGAACTGCCAGTCTTGGTATTTGTATGTTTCTAAATCCTTTAAAGTCCAAGGTTGCCTTCCTGAATCCTCAGTTACTTAGAAAACATTGTGTTTAGAAAACAGACCCAGTTCAATTGCTTCTGCAAACTCACCTTCATTGTATAGGATTGTACTTCAAGAAATCTTGCTTCATTCAAACATTGGAAGTACAGATTTGACATCATCTGTGACCCTTCCATCTGTCTGAACTGTATTTCATTGTGTGAGTTCCTCAGTTGCTTCAAATAAGGACAGAATCTTTTCAATTTGCATAGCATGTTATCTGAAGATCTCCTGTCTGCTTTCTTCACTTGCTTTAATGGGAAGACAAGGGAAATAGGTTTTGAATGTTATCTTTTAGAGTCTACTTTTACCTACCAGTGTGCTTCTATGGACTAGAACCAATTTCAGCTTGAAAGAAGGTATTGTCACCATCCGCTCATACCAACGGGTTGGTTAACTGGTTGGTTGGTTAACTGATCTGGGAGTGCAACAGACAACCTGGAAAGGGGATTGCAGTATCAATCAAAAGAAATGCACCTTTATAGAATGACCACAGCAAATGCCTGAAAGGAATCAGGGAGAGGAAAAGAATAAAAAAGAGGGGGAGAAAGAGAGAGGAGTATAGCTACCACACATGGAGAGACTAAGTCCTCTTAGTCCGGCCGATAGAGTTTGCCTAGTCACGTTGGGAAGATCTCAAAGTCCTGGTGAACTCAAGGTTCTATTATAGTCCATTGCTGAGGGGGGAAACAGAATCTTGAAATGGCTGAGGGGGAACAGATCCAATCAAGAAGAAGAAGTCTATTGAAATTGCTGAGGGGGAAAAAGGTATTGAAGACGGGTACAGACAGTCCATGTTCTCAGCAGGATAAGTCAGTAGCAGCAGTGAGTGGGACCCACTGTTTCAGGACTGCTTTCTGGGGGAAACCAGTCTAGGTCCTGTAGGCACATCTGTAGGCAGCACTCAGCAGGCATCCTGCTTCAGTCAGGCCAGCACCCCTACATCAGAATTACAGGTGTCTCAGTCTCAGTCCTTGGTAGGGGGGCTTCAACCTCGGTGCCTCACGGTGGTAGTGGAGCAGAGGAAGGATTTTCCATGGGGGGGCTACCAAGTTGCCCCAGCAAGTTCATCTGGCCAAGAGGTGGGAAAATTCCTGGTCTATTGTCGTGAAGCAGGTGCAAGCATATAGGCCGGGTCGCCCCTTGGCAGGCCCTGCTAGAAGCAGTCACTGAAGACACAGCTGTGAACAATCACTTGGCAGGCCAGAATTCTGCTCAGGGGCCTCAGGATTTTTGGTGTTCATCCATTACTGGCAGGCCAGAGGTCCCATCGGGGTCCTCAGGGTCCTGATATCGGTCCTGTGGACGGTCATGAGGCAAATGGGGGGAACCGCAGACCGTCCTTCACAGTACCTGGTGAGTCACGACAGGCTTCAAAGGGTCTTCATCAGCAGTGTTCTGTACTATTGTTGTGTACTTGTCGCGCATTGGTAGCATATCCTGGAAAGCAGATACAATACGTCAGACGGAGAGAGAGAAGGGAAGGACAAGAAAAGATAAAAAAAGGCGGGGGTAAGGAAACAAGAAACAAATATAATAACAGGAATTTAAACCATATTATTTTGAAACATTTTTTTCAAATATCTGAAACTAATCACAAATAATCAAAGGCAATAAAGCAATAAACAAATCAACAACAGTTCATTTAAAATATTTTTTTTCAAAACAATTCACCAAAAATCAAAAGTAATTTTCTTATAATCTTCAAAGAAAATTGAAGACGATTTCAAAACACATCCTCTCATTTATAGTCGCCTTGTGTCAATAGTCTTGGAGATGGCCACAGTGAAAAGGACATCAGCCAAGTTGTGTGCATTAATGACAGACATCAATTTTGTTAACTCTTTCATCATTCTCCAATTCATAATGAGTAAGATTGCTGATTAAAAAACCCCAATCAAAACGAAACGCAAAAGGGCAATGATGGGATGACACATACTGTTCAGGACTCTTGTGGCAGTAGGTGACCACCCAAAAAGAGTATCCTACCACCTGTGTTCAGCATCTTTTCTTACTCTCTCTATGACATGGTGTATTTCTTTCACATTGTGATGAACAGTTACCAGTGCTTTCTGTCTATTCTTCTTGATCTTCTCCAATATTTCAATGAAGTCCTGATGAAGCAAAGATTGCTTTACCAAAGTAATGTTCATCCCAATGGGAGTAGGTGAATGTCCTGGTTTCGGGCAAATTTGGGAGAAAACCTCCAAAAGGTGGACCCTCCAGAAAACAAACCCACACGGCCCCTCCCCCCAACCGGGTCGGGAAGGATTCCTTGGAAACAAGTGGAAAGAACCTGTTTCTGTAACAGGCAAAGCACCCCGCAGCACACAAAAGGAACAATACCAGATGGCACCACTCTTTCACCGCTCTGAAAAAGTAGACAACTTCAGAAAGTCTCTCTGGGGAGTGCTCGCTCTGTTATCAGTCTGTCCTGTGCTGGGGTAGCTGCTGCACCTTGGCCGCAAGGTGCAAACTCTCGGTGTTTCCCAGGTCCCAGTCCGGAGCAGGTCCGAGTAGGTCCAAAGAAGGGAAAGGAGAAACAGTCCAGGGAAAATTTGGACTGCTTAGCTAAACTAACTAATGAGCAGGAGCAAAAAAGCAAGAGCAAAGCAGGAGCAAAGCCGAAGCAAGAGCAAAGCGAAAAGCAAAGCAAAAAGCAAAAGCAGCACCCATGTACTGCCCTGTCTCTGTGTCGCGCCAGCTGTGGGGGAGCGGCTGATAGCAAAACCAAAACAAAACATTCGCTCTTCACAGCCAGTCTTGAAGGCACAGAACATGATATCCAGCATCAACAGAACACACGGATGGGGATACAAGCATCATAACGTCACCCTAGGACAGTAATAGTTTGTGAATCAGTCTTTAATTGGATTGAAAAAGGTAATGGGAGGTAACTGGAGCTTCTGAAGAAAAATCACATCCCTCAATTTTGTAAAGTTACAAGCGCAACAATTTGAATGATTTTTACTATCCACTACTGCATTTTCTACAAATACCGTATCACAAGCAGTTCTAGAGCACCCACACCCATTGCCTATATATTTAAGGACTGTTTCGAAAGTCTCGTTAGGACGAATTTCAAAATGACAGATATTTTGTTCTGTGTCCAAACAAACATCCTGAGCTGTAATTGCATTACTTTCACAGATGAAGCCTAGTTCTCGGACAATAGAAGATTCCAAATTAACATGTTGCCATTTTTTACCAGTTTGATGGGCCCATTGTCTATGTTCAGAAAGATTGGGAATAGCTCCATCATGATTTAGCCCTAATGCAAGAATAGGAAATCTCAAATGCACTGAGGCATTGCGTACGGTTAACGCAAGAGCTGTGGCTGTGTTTGTAATGGGGTGATAAGTAAAATTCACCAAGTTCCACCAGGATTGGAATTCTCTTTCAAAATCAGTGGCACTGTCCCAAATTCTTTTCTGAATTGCAGTAGGAAAATTGCCTTCACCTTCTCTTATCATTGAGGCAGCAACTGACTGCATCGACAATTGTGCCTGGATACAGCTAAGAGCCAAAGAAAGGTTGTTTTGTGTAGCACCGAGTGCATCCGTCTACCAATTTGTGATCACTTACATTGACCTTTTCCCAAGCTGGTAATATGTTTGATAGCAAGCACTGCTGTGTTCCCAAAGCCAATAAGGATGATTGCAGTGGTTGTTTTAATTTGGTCAAATCTCTAACCATTTTGTGGCAGCCAATTTATCCATTAGTGTACTTCAGAATCAATACTATTTAGAATTCCAAAACCTGTTCCCAAAACACCGGTTATGTCTCTTAGTGTCTGTTTTTAAAGAAAAAACGGACTTTCTGTTTTTGCAGCCAGGTGGTCCAACCCTCAAAGGAAGTCCGCAAAAAAGGCAAACAGGCCGGCTGAATTTCTGAGACATTGTTTTGCATCATCAGCAATTTGACTTGTTTAAGAGACCGTGCCAGATTGAACAATATGTGTTGTTGACCAGTTTTCCTGATTATATATGGTCCAATTTCAAAACTTCTCAGGCTAAGCATAAGCGGTGCTTGGGCTGGAGTGGTGGTAGTAGAAGGTTGGTTCATCCCATTTATTATCAACTTAAAAGAAAAGCCTTCACTAGTTTTGGACCAAAGACAAACTACTTCTGCAGTTTGTGTTAATGTAAAATTGTGCCAACAGTCTTGTACGCTTGGGGGCGTACAAACCTGTTCACGCTTATTTGTCTGATCTGTCAAAACACTGATGGAGATTGCTTTGCTATAAGCAGTTCCACAAATCCTTCGGCTAATTCCTTCTCCCACTCCCCCTTGAAGCTGCCAGGCTTTTTGTTTTTCCCATTCCTGCCAAGTGAACAAAAGCTTGGGACCAAGGCCACATTGACTAAGGGGACTCTCAGTCCCTTCTGCCCACTAGGATGTAACTACTGTACTCAATGTCAGCTCTGTGCTCTCAGTCCCTTCTACCCATTGGGGTGTAACTATGGTGCTCAGTGTGGGCTTCATGCTCTCCGTCCCGTCTATTCCACTGGGATGTAACTACGGTACTCAGCGTGGGTTTTGTTATAGCGTCTATCTTAAATTTATGAACTAAGCCTTTTCAACCTAACAGGTTGGTCAAGTTATTTTGCCAGCGGCATGTCACTTAAGTCGGTTTAGTTAACGTCAAATTATGCCAGCAATCAATTGGTTCATTTTTACAATCCTTTGTACTTGCAACATTGTTCGTTTTGCGACCTAGAGTGTAATTACCAACATACTCCTGGCAGCAACACAGAGTAAGGGGAATTTGTTTGGCACACTCCCACTTGTTTGTAGGACACAGTCTCGCTGAAGGGATATCCCAATCATTTTTCCCATCTGGTTCCATAAAATTTCCGGCAACTGTGATGGAGGTGGATTTCTCATAGAGAGATCCTTCCATTTTTCTGCATGCTTCCACAATCGACTCACCAATTGTTCCAGTTAGGGCTCTAGTCCAGTCCTTCTGATCCCATCCCCACTCACTTGGACCATATACCTGGGGGTCATGCAGCACTATAGGCTCTAGGTTTGGGTGGCCACCCTTGGGATACGCTCCTAGAACATTAGTGGGATGGAGGGTAGCTTCAGACCACAACCACTCAGCAGGATCCTGTCCATGGAATTGTGGTAGGATGCAGAAAAGCATCACCAGTGTTATCATGGTTCAGATGATTTTCATGTTCCTCAGGGTTCTTCTGTCAAAGTAAAAACAACAGAAATCCTTCCACTGAGGGCAGAAAAGAGTTAAAATGATAGGATTATCCAGCATGTATTTATCCAATGCTCTTTCCCTAGAGCATCAGAGGCTGCCCATGCATATTTCTTCAGAGGGGTTTTCAGCACTAGTGCTACTTCCCCTACAGTAGGGAGGTCCACCAGAACAGGTTGTCCAGGGTAATGTGCTGGACTTTTTGAATCGTCAGGTCGCCGTAGTAAGGGAACGATGCTTGGAGCTGTTGGGCAAAAGGCAGTGATTTTGGGACATCCATTCACCCCCCATCTACTGTTCACTCTTTTAACAGCTTCCCATAACCGAACGTCCCAATTTCCCTCCCGGGGCTTCAGAAGTCCTTTCAAAAAACCCTTGGTCCTTTCTAAGATCCCCTTAGCTTGAGGGTAGTGGAAAGGGCTGTGGAAAGACCGCTTAATTCCTTCACCTTTTGCCCAATGCTGTGCACCTCTAGCAGTGAAGTGGGACCTGTGATCAGATTGAATTTCCTGTGGCTTTGGGAAAGTTCCAAACCACCCCTGCAAAGCTTTAACCGCATTATCACCTGTAGCTCTTTTCAAAGCATCAGCTTGAACCAACCCAGATACACTTTCTACTCCTACTAGCACAAAGTGTTTACCTCCTGACTTCTTAAAGGGGCCAATATAGTCTACCTGCCACGCGTCCCATAAGCCTTTACCCTTTCTTAAATGCAGAGGGTCATCTTCTCAAGGATGTCTCTCCAGTCACCTGTGACATTGCTCGCAGGCTGATACGCATGTTTTACACATTTCCCTGGTAACCAGCCAACCACAAGCATGAGCTTCTTTGTACAAATCTTTCGCACCTGTGTGCTGTCTTTTTACATGCAGCCATTCTAATAGTTGATCCCAGTCCTCAGTAATGAGTTCCTTTTTCAGGGGGCTGAGCCTTGCTAGTTCATCAGCTCTATTCTTCCACTCTCCTGCTGGATTTCCATCTGCTTGCTGAGAAGCTACCCAACCAATAGCAACATTTCCTTGGCTTGCAACATCTAAAATTTCTTGCCCCTTTTCCTTTTGTCACACTGGAATTCTGTGAACTTCCCAATCATTTTGCTGCCAGCAAGGAAGCCACTCGGTACAACCTTTGTACACTGCATAAGAGTCGGTATAAATGCAGACAAGAGAAATGTTCTGTGCCTCACATCGGAAAACACTCCAAACAGCTATGAGTTCCCCAGCCTGAGCGCTGCCTTCCCCTTCGGTAATGATTCTTTCACCAAATGAATTGTGTAAGACAGCTGTTCTAGATCTCCATACCTTCCCTTCCCGTTTTGCAGAGGCATCTGTGAACCAAGAACTTGCTGCTTGTTCGGGGGAGAAAGGAAGGGCAGCTTTGATTACAGAGGCAGATTTATCTTGGCTGCTAACCAGGCTCTCAGTGCCTTGGCTTGTTAGATTTTTAGCAGCATCTTCCGTTCTTGAGACGGTATTACAATAGCCTTCCATCTGAGCATACCATTTCCTAACTGAGGCCCTTTGGGCTACCCCGTCAGGTGGGGGGGAGGGGTGGGGCTCCCATTAGTGACGATTTTGATAACTTTGAAAGGGCGTCTTAATACAATAAGCTCTTGTCATGCAATTTTTTCCTCTTCTAGGAGAGCTAAGCTAACTACAAACAACCCCTTTTCCCAGGTAGTGTATCTTTTCTCAGCATCTTTGAAACCACAGGAATAAAAACCAAGAGGCCCCGTTGGACCCTCGGGACCCCACTGCCAAATGTGTACTGATAGCCCTGAGGAGGCAAATCCCCATTCCACCTGAAAGGGATCTGTGGGATGGATAGGGCCTAGTGCTTGGTGAGCTGTTGCCTCAAAAATCAGTAATTGCAATGCTTCTTCCTGAGAAGGAGTCCAATCCCATTTCATCCTTTTCCTCAGCAAGTCAAAAAGCGGCCTAGCAATTATTGAGAAATCTGGGATGTGTTTTCTCCAGAACACTAATAGTCCTAGAGCTTGCTGGAGATCTTTCCTCAATTCAGGCCTTTGAATCTGATCTAAAGAGGTTAGGGTATCGGGTGGAATACATGTCATGCCTCCTTTCCACCAAATTCTCAAAATCTTCACTTCCTGAGAAGGTTTCTGAATTTTCTCTGCGGGTATCTGCAAATCAAGACTTTTTAAGTGAGAGATTATTTTCTGCTGATGTTTCCCTACTACCTCTATTTCATCCTTCCCCCCCTCCCCACCACCCCCCCCCCCCCCCCAGAGTGTCTTAAATGTATTGATTATCAGCTACAGGATCAGCAGGATCAGGTTTGGCTATTTTTTCTAATTCCTCAACTAAAGCATGGTGGGCCAAAGTGGAGGAGTGTTTGTAGCCTTGGGGAAGCCTAGTGCAAGTGTATTGCCGTCCTTTCCCATGTGAAGGCAAAATGGTCCCTATATCTTCTGGCTGTATAGGTATCATAAGGAAGACGTCTTTGACATCCATAGTTGCCATTGCCATGATTGAGTGAGCCTTTTCTTGAATTGATGTTATTAATTCAGCTAAGTTTGGGACCAGTGCTGTAAGAGGGTCTGTGTTGGCTTTAAGCCTGTGAAAATCTACTGTTAATCTCCACTTTCCACTGGCTTTTCAGACTGGCCATACGGGTGAATTAAAAGGAGAATGTGTGTGAATTATTACCCCTTGGTTTCTCAAGTCCTGTAGAACTGCTTTGATACCTTCTCTGGCACCAGAAGGTAGAGGGTATTGTTTTACATTAGTTGTTTGATTATAGGGTAGGGAGGGTGCGGTTTGAAGCAGCCTAATGTTAAGTGGCAGTGTGCCAAAAGACCACAGAAATCCCTCAGAGTCTTCCCACTGCCTCCCAGCAAGGACACCCATTCCTAATCAATTATTTGGAATGTTCCCAATTACCATTTTGATGACTAGTTGATGCTCATTTCCAGGGAGCCTCAGTTTGGCTAAGGCAACATTCATAGATTCTGTAGTTCCCAGAGCATTAAGAACACAGCATTGTCTCTTAGTTGGAACAATTCCACACCTCTGGGCATCCTTTTTTGTCAGTGCAGAGATTTGAGCCCCAACGTCAATCAAAAAGGTTACTAGTAGCCTGTGGAGGCCCGTGATAGCTGGGCTTAATATATATCCGGATTTAGTTTTAGTGAGCATTCTTAAATAAACCCACACTCCGCCCCTTTGCCCACCTGTAAGCGGCAGAGAGATTTGTTTCCCGAAAACCCTGTTGGTTTTGGTTCACTGCCTGTGTTCCGTGGGAGAAGCTGGGGGAGGGTTAGTTTTTGTCCCTGAGAAGGGAGGGGTGCACTGGGTTGAGCCAATGGATTCGGTTTTCGCTGGTGCCAATTATTTATTATTTTCTGCAATTTATCAAGGGGCAAACCATCCATCACCTCTTTGGGGACCCACTTTTGAATCCCCAACAACCACCAACGGTGGCAGTTAGAGATCTGTTTTCCTTTCTCTATATTTTCACTGTGAGGAGCCCCAATAAACCAAACACCTTTGTTATTTTCTGATTTCTACGCCGGGGTTTTTATAGGTCCATATTGTCTACAATAATTAATCAGATCTACTGCAACTTCAGCTCATGTCCAAACTTTATGGCTACTGGCAGGTGAATCAGATTGAGAAGCTGAGGGCTGTGAGGGGGAAGAGTAGGGAGTGAAGCCAGGATCTCTAGGTCCACTTTGATCAGGGGAATTCCTGAGGAATCTTATCTAGTCTTTCTACAGGATTCAAAGCCATTATGGTTTTCTGTAGAGTCATTGCTGTATGTTTAAGTGTTTCTGGAAGCCCACGAGTTCAATCGGTCATTAGTTCTGGCTTCACAGGTAATTGCATTGGGCATTCAAAACCAGGAACTAATTTCTTTTCATGAATCTTTTGCAGGCAGGCGGCTTTGTGGACACTTTCTAAGAGCTGGTCGGTGGTGTCAACGATTGCCAGGGGGTCACCCCTTTCCAAAGGATTCATTCTCCCGGCCCAGAAAGACGCACCCTGTGTCAGGGACCATGCGTCACGCTTACCTCCTTATCTCCTGTTGTGAAGAAGGCTCCATGTCCCCAGTACCCACTGGCCTCCGGTTAATTTAATTTGATCTCCACCATCGAGGGACACTCGGAGGACATATTTGTCTCTGATTCTTGTGGGAGGCGCCCGAATTCTTTTGACAGCTTAGCTAATTCGGTAGCACTGAACGGTATTTGTTTAGTTGTGATAGGTGGGTCAAGATCCTCTTTCGGCAATGCAGAGAGACAGGGAGACCCACTCGGTAATCAGAATCCAATTTGATTGTGGGATACAAGCACTTACATACCATTGCAGGGAGACTAGTAATGTGTACTACAATGATTAGGTTAAAATCACATCCACAAACTTACGCATATAACAACATCTCTTGCTTGCAGAGTTTAATGGGATTTTCTTTTTCCAGTAAACCCGTTTGATTTAATCTTCTTGCAATCCAGGTCGAATTTTCAAAGTTCCATTTGTTTATGCCAAGGCATTCTGTTATCAAATCTCTTATGTTAACCAGGTCCAAAGTGCATCATCTGTCTTATGTCCCCCAACATTCCAACAATCCTCATCATTAATATAGTTCTATTCTGTTTGAACCAAGGGTCTCAAGCGAGGACAGCAGTATTCTCTCCAATTTTTTACTGCCTCAAGTTCCTGACGGGGATAGATTTGTTTCAAGTCAGGAGTTTCCTTTTCCTCTGGCTCTGTAGAGGAATCAGTATGATGTGAATTCTTAGCAAGTTCCTCTCTAAGGGCAGCTCGCAACATATAGATCTCATTTCTATCTTCCTTTAATTCTTTCTGCAAAATTTCAACTAGGTTTTGAAGGGAATCTATTCTTGCTATTTCCTCGTTTCTTTGCTTAAAAAGGGTTTCTATGGCTGCTGTGAGACAAGCTGCCAAAACTGAGCAGAGGATGGTTTTATTTTTGCCCAGTTTAACTTCTGTTTCATGTTGTAAAGAACAAATTCTATCTATGACATTTTCTAAATTAAACCAGCTGTTCTCTGCCCAAACCTCCCCCCTTGGAGAAGGCTTGGCATTCTATTTAGCAAGCAGAGCAGAAAATTCAGAAATTTAACTTTTGTGCTAGAGTTTTCAGTCATTTTATGAAGGGACCAAAACCATGACAGGGAGGTGCAAACTTAAGTTAGACAATCTCACAGCCTTTGCTGTGCTCCCCTTTGCTTCCCTGGCTGGGTGAAGAGACCAAATCTCCCTGGGAGGCCCTGCTTAGTTCCTTCAAGTTGTCCCTTCCTTCCCAGACAGTCCAAATTCACACATAAACAAAAACAGTTTCCCCTTTTGCGCTAAGAGATTTTTTGGGAAATTCTAAAGACAGAACCCTCAATAGAGTATGGGGGCGTATTTCACCTGGGCGTGCGCAGTTTGTGGGAAATTCAAAGAGCTTTCCTTGCTTTCCAGCTTCGTTCAACCCTTTCGCGATGAGGGGCTAGGTGTGGCTGAAGCAAATCGTCCTTCCCCTGTTCCAGACTACAAACAGCCTTGCAGACCCTTCTGTCGATCAGAATCCTGTCCATGATGCCAATTTAATGTCACGATCCGCTCATACCAATGGGGGTGGTGATGGTTGGTTAACTGATCTGGGAGTGCAACAGACAACACGGAAAGGGGATTGCAGTATCAATCCAAACAAATGCACCTTTATAGAATGACCACAGCAAATGCATGAAAGGAATTAGGGAGAGGAAAAGAATAGAAAAGAGGGGGAGAAAGAGAGAGGGAGTTGTCCTAAGCTGATTATATGATGCTTTTAACCCCAATCATCTTGTTCTGTTTATGCTGCATCATAAGTTTTGCACCTTTAAGACTTGTTGCAGAGAGTGAAGGGGGGAGAGAAGAAGCAGCAGTTTGTTTTCAGACCCTGCACTCACTCCTCCACATTCCTGCTCCTGGACTGTGTTGTCTGGGGATGAACAGACAGTGGGACAGAGCTCTCCTTTGCTTTTAGTTAGTTTTAGCTTGCTGAGGCAAGGAAGTTCCCTGGACTGTGGTTTCTTTTCTTTTTTCCCTTTTCTTTGGACCTCTTGAAACCTGCTCTGGACTGAACACCCAGAAGAGCACCGGCAGCTAGCACCTGTGGCCCACCAGGCCGGGCCCGGCCCGCAACATTTCCAGCACCGGAGGGACTGATAAGAGCCTGTGTGAGCTGAACTGCAACCGAGGGAGGGGACTTTCTCAGTTTGTCATCTCTTTTGGAGCAACAAGGGGTTTTATTGTTCAATATTGTTTAGGTTTTATTGTTTAATAAACAGGTTTTTTCCACCTCTTTCCAAGGAGCTATTTTCTCCTGGACCGGTTGGGGGGAGTGTTGCAGTGTGACGCCATTTCCTGTTTCAGGAAACAGGAAAATCCCTCAGGTGTTGGGATAGGTGAAACCTGTCCTTTCCCCTCCCCCTTTGCCCTCCTGCTAAGTGCTGTCCATCAATGTTAACATTCCAGCAGGGTCATGGTGTGGTTGGCAGAAGTTCAAAAGATGCCCCTCAGGTCCGGGCTCATTGGCCTGTCCAAGTGTCTTTATCCTTTGAGCCTTCCCCTCCTCCCACCTGGTTGGTGGCTCACCTGTGCCTTCCCCTGCCCCTGTCCCCGGGCTTAAAAGGAGACGGGACCATGCGGTCTGGATTCTCTTGGGAGCTGTTACAAGATTCAGAGGTCTGTCATCCTGGAATAAACTCTGGATTAAAACTCTACAGCAGAATCCTCTCCTTTTTCTCTTCACCGTCCCCTGAACCTTTTCCACCAGAGGTCAACTGAGTTTCTACTATGCCTGGATTTGTTGCGAGTGCCTAGCTGCACGATCCAGCCGGCCAAATGTATCTCTGAGGTGAAACATCACAGCTGCCGCCTTTGGCCCAGCAGCAAGGGTCAGACGAGCCCAGGCACGTCCCACCCGGTAATATTGGGATTAATATTTCATAGGGGAGGGGCCAAATGAATCTGCTTTCCTAGAGGAGCCCCTTTGCGGGTTCTCCCCAAAATTTGCCCTGAACCAAGACAGGAGTAGAGCTACCAAATGTGGAGAGACTAAGTCCTCATAGTCCAGCCGACAGAGTTTGCCTAGTCACGTTGGGAAGATAATGGCCCTGCCTGGTTAACTCAAGGTTAAGTCCTGGTGAACTCAAGGTTCTATTATAGTCCATTGCTGAGGGGGGAAACAGAATCTTGAAATGGCTGAGGGGGAACAGATCCAATCAAGAAGAAGAAGTCTATTGAAATTGCTGAGGGGGAAAAAGGTATTGAAGACGGGTACAGACAGTCCATGTTCTCAGCAGGATAAGTCAGTAGCAGCAGTGAGTGGGACCCACTGTTTCAGGACTGCTTTCTGGGGGAAACCAGTCTAGGTCCTGTAGGCACATCTGTAGGCAGCACTCAGCAGGCATCCTGCTTCAGTCAGGCCAGCACCCCTGCATCAGAATTACAGGTGTCTCAGTCTCAGTCCTTGGTAGGGGGGCTTCAACCTCGGTGCCTCACGGTGGTAGTGGAGCAGAGGAAGGATTTTCCATGGGGGGGCTACCAAGTTGCCCCAGCAAGTTCATCTGGCCAAGAGGTGGGAAAATTCCTGGTCTATTGTCGTGAAGCAGGTGCAAGCATATAGGCTGGGTCGCCCTTTGGCAGGCCCTGCTAGAAGCAGTCACTGAAGACACAGCTGTGAACAATCACTTGGCAGGCCAGAATTCTGCTCAGGGGCCTCAGGATTTTTGGTGTTCATCCATTACTGGCAGGCCAGAATTCCCATCGGTGTCTTTAGGGTCCCAGTGTCTGTCCTGGGAATGGTCGTGAGGCAAATGAGGGGAACTTTAGACTGTCTTTCACACGTATCAGAAAATCTATTTCCTGAACTGGCCAAAAAGAATGCATAACATTTACAATTGAGGGGGAAAAAGAAAACCAAACTCAAAGCGTTGGAGCAATATCATTCTAGAGAATGCCATGTCTCTATGAAAAATACAAAAAAATTTCTGTTTTCAAACGCACCCACAAATCACCATTTTGCATCTTTTTTGTTGTTGTTGTTGTTTGTTTTAAAGCTCTGGCACTTATCTGATTCCTTTTTGAGTTAGTTCAGCTCATTAATCTAGTAAGAAAGCTGCTAAAATTAAACGGAAAAACCTATGGGGAACAGGATGCCACTTCAGCCATGTTGTAGGGAAGCATTAGGTCAGCCTTCTGTCTTGTAGAAATACGTCTGTCATATAGGAAAATCACTGCGTAGCACTATCTTATTTTGAACTTTCTCATTGCTACTGGGTTCCGGAATGATCAAGATGGTTTAAACCAAACAACAGCCAGCCCTCTAAGATACTCCCCAAACTATTGCAATGGAATAACTTGATCAGGTGAAGAGCTCACTATGCAAAAGCTGAATATGATGTCAAGAATGCTTTGTTGTGGATTACCATTGTTTGGGATCATTTATCCCTTACCCTCCCATGTAGGTATAGGAAAAAATTAAGAAACCACAAGGCTTTTACAGCTGTTCTTGTATTTTGGGATAGTAAGGACTTGGGTTGGTAAACAAAACTGTGGTGAGTTTTACTATTGACTTTATGGCTGTTTCACTTTGAATTAACTGCTTTGCATTTCAGCTTACCCATCAGTATAATGAGAAGAAGAATATCTTCCTTCCTGCCCAAAAGATGTTGAATTATGCCTGTGATGTCACGGACTTAAAGACGAAAACCATTGTGATTGAAAGGAAGTATTGGCATGCCACAAGGTAACTGGAGTGAGCTGTCTTTCCTCCTCAGCTTCACTGTGATAGTAGAATTTTAATTAGCAGTTCCAAAACTTTGTCTTAGCATAGTCTGGTGACATATCTCAGTAGAGCAGTGTCCTAGGGTGACTTTATGATGCTTGTATCCCCAGCCATCTGTTCTGTTAATGCTGGATATTCTATTCTCTGCCTTCAAGACTGCTTCTGAGAGCAAAGGTGGGGAGAAGAAGAAGTACGGAGTTTGTTATCACAGGCTGCACTCACCTTCTAAAAGCAACACTGCTCCACATTCTGTGCTGCACTGTGTTGTCTGGGCACTGATGGAGCAGAACAGAGTGTTCTTTGCTTTTCAGTTGGTTTAGCTGGCTGAGGCAGAGTTTTCCCTGGACTGTCTTTTTTTCTTTCCCTTTTCTTGGAACTGTTCAAACCTGCTCCAGACTGGGACCTGGAGAGCACTGAGAGCTTGCACTTTGTGGCCTATGGGGGCCTACTCTGGGCAGCAGCCTTTCCCAGTGCCGGAAGGATTGATAACAGAGCAAGCATCCACAGGAGAGACTTTCTGAATTTGTTGTCTCTTCAGAGCGGCGATTGAGTTTTGTCATCTGGTATTGTTCATTTTTTGTGCTGGGGGGTGCTTTCCCTGTTAAATAAACAGATTTTTTCCACTTCTCTCAGAGGAAATGTTTCCCAGACCAGTTGAGGGGAGGGGCCGTGTAGGTGGGCTTTCTGGGGGGGGGCCCCCTGAGACATGAACTTTAAAGAAATTTAGGGTTTTTAGAGGAGCTGAGGTTTTAGTCAGAGATAAGCCTTATTAGAGTTTATCAAAATAAATAGGTAGGCCTTGATGAAGTTAAGAGTTAGTAGTTAACTAATAATTGATTGCTTGTCAACATCATGTTTGCTTAGCTGGGTTTATCATGAAGAATACAGAAACTCATAAATAGCTTTTAGGAACATAAGACAATTGTAGGCCACCTCTGTTCTGAAACCAATTGAAGATGGGGAATGGGAGTTCTACCAATGGGTTCATTTGTCATATTTGCATTGAAAATGTAGAAAGTTCAGAACCAGGAAGACTTCATTTATTTCCTCATTTTGGAACCCCTCCCCATGAAAGGGACCACCGATTCATTTTGAGGAACAAACTACACGTGCTTAATAGCTTTTGAACTAATTACCATACGAAGTGAGGAATGATGGGATGTACCTAAATTATGAACATGTATTTGTCTTTTGGGTATTCAATACTTGTATAGATAAAAAGACTCTGTTATCACCTCTAAATCACAGCGTGTATTTGGGAGCTATCCCGCACGCTGCCCAGCGTTGCAATAAACATACACTTTCTAATTTTGAACTGTTAGGGAGCCTTTGTCCATCACAGTTGGATATCAGTACTAGATCAATATTTTTAATAAATCACCCCTTCTTGAGGATTGCTGCCAAATTTGCCCTCAACCAAGACAAGCAGGATCTGCGATTTAGAGAATGATGGAATCACTTTGGCTGGAAAAGACCTTTAAGAACATTGAGTCTAAATGTAATTAGCAAACACAACCATCAAGAAATGTTTTGCTGTCTGAAGAGAACATGGTTTATCTGGTAAGCTTTGCAAGTATTTGTGTCATCGCAAGCACGCATGTCCAATGCATTAGATGGGTATATAATAAGAAACCTGTGCAAATCAACAGAATGATTCTCAGGGTAGGATATTGGCATGTTTCATCCTTCTTCCCGACTTCTTCCAATGAATTACTTTTACAAAGTAAGGATTGGAATTGTTACTCTTTTGACGGTTCTTGTTGTATTACTGACATTTTTGGCATAGGAATGCCAAATGGGTTAATTCACCTAGTTTTTCAGATAAAGACCAAGATTTAATGTTGCTTAAGCTGGAGGCAGAAATATTTAAATCTTCCAGCCTCCTTCTTAGTACCTAATTTCTCTTACAATATCAGTGCACAATCTTGTCCCTTAAGGTCCAGCTAGCTCAGTTTATACCAACAGGGTGACTTTAGTAGGGCTCACGTGATGCTGCACACAGAAGCCCTCAGGGTGCACCTCTAGCAGACAGTAATTCATGCATTTGGACCATTCCAGTGCTGACTTTGGATCACCAGAAGAGTAGAACTAGAGCGATTTGATGGAGAGCTCTCTGGAGGAAGTGGCCTGAAGAAGACAGCAGAAATCCCATCTGTGTGTTTGTACAAATAACGTGAATACCATTTACAGGAAAAGATCTTCAAATCGATCTAGCTTTTTCTGCAGATTATTTGTCAACTATATGCATTACATGGACAGTTCCACTGAGCATCTGAAATACAGCTGCGTTTAAGTGGATTGATTCAGGGTTGGAAAGCAGTGATATAAAGCTTTTCAGGAATAGCTGACATCCAAGTCCCGCAGAAATTTACCTATTTTAATGTCCAGATGCTTTTTAAAATAATGGGTGACCATTTAGCTACCTAATAGCTTTAATCAGAAATACCAAGAAAATTTTAAACTCCCATCTTTTATAGCTTGAATATTTTTCTTCGTTTATTTCCTGGTTTCCAATTCAGGTCTACAAATCGTATGATTAGGTAATGAGAACTCATGCTGTATAAAAATATTTCCTGCTATACTTCCAAGTCAAGGCCATGTTTTTCCCGGAACTGTTTAAAAAAATAAAATTCTATCTGGATTCTCTCTAGCCCACACTCATCATTATCTAAAATCATTTAAATATTGTATTTTGACTTTACATGGTGCAATTATATTCAGAAATCCAAGGCTCTATTGTTAGATTGTTTGTATGGTTTTCTGGCAATTCTAACTTCCCACAACCACTCTTGGCAGCTATATATTTTTGCAGCAAGGCATCACAGGGGTCTGTGAGAAGTTTGAATGTGAAGCAGAGCTAACATTAAAATACACAGGACATACTCGAAATATTTCACTTCAGAAAGTTACAGTTTGCTTAGATGGAATGAAATATGAAATAAATGAACCTCACACAACATTTCTAAATCTTGGAAATCTACTACCTGAACTTTGAGTCAGTTTGCAGGACAGGACTCTGTAGAAATGCAAATGTGAAGTCCAAGGAATAGAGCAGAAGGTGTATTGGGCAGGGGTACAGAAGATTGCTCTGAAGGGTGATGTAAGCAAGATTGCATCCTATCAAGATAGCAGCTGCTTCTGCTGGTGCCAACATAGAGAATTTGCGCCACCAGCCTAGTTTTCTGGGGACATTTGACCTGTACACTCTTCAGGGCTTGTAGATGTGAATGAATCTGTCCTTTGATCTGTTTTTTTCTTTTCAATGTCTATGACCTGACTTGCTACTGTGTACTGTACTGTATCGTTTTATAAACAGACATGTTTCATCTGTTTGAAAGCTGTAGTTGAAAGTGAGCTTGCAATCATGAGTTGGCTGTCAAAAGAATTAATTTTCTGCTTTAAGCAAAATATCAGTAGAAACAGTCCATCCACTCCTATGATACAGATTCCTTTTGAATTTACAGGGTAATTTGCATCAGTGAGTATCATGCATGTGCAATAAATACACCTTGCTTGGTTTCTAATGATGATAATAGTCCTCTTTGGATTACTCTAAGGATTGAACTCACCATCATAATTTTCCTGTTCTCATTGAAGTGTAAAGGAAAAATAGTTTTGCATTAACCAAGGAGTAAAATGCATGGATTTAGCATCATTCTTGCAAGTAGTCCTCGATTCTGAAAATACCTCTCAGAAGCTGCATCAAATGGGAAAGCTAGACAGATGGCAGAATGCAGAACCTGCCATTTAGGATCAGGTACAAAATAACACCCAAGAAATTCTTCATGGATGCTGCATAAGTACAAAGATGCCGTTATTTAAAAGAGAAAAATAGTCAATGTGAAACGTGTTTGATGAATAAAAAGCTATGCTAATCAAGAGACCACAGTGCCAAGTGTGCTACAAGGCTTTTTTGTAATTCACATCATTCCCAGCATGAAAAAATACTATTTTTATTGTAGATTGCTTAAGAGTGCACAACAGTTTGGAAAAAAGTGCTTTGCTTTTTCTATTCATAGGAACTGTGTATCATGGTAAGAGATACTGTAGACAGGTTTTGGAAAACAATGTTATTTTGAAGATTCATTCTATTCAGAAATACTTCACATGAAAAAATTTGATCTGCTCTCCATCCTGAAGACTCTTAAAGGAAAATGTCTTTGTTGCATTCTCTTCACACTAGTTCAGGAGCTCAGTCTTACCTGCATTCTAATGCTTTTTGATGTTCCTGATGGCATGGCTTAGACATCCTTGTCTCCATTACCATCATGATTTCCAGATCAAGTGATGAGAATTTTTCTTCAGGACTGGTGAAGTTAAGTGTCATAACATTTTTGTCAAGTCAGTTTGAAGGGGTTTTTTTGCCAAAGGAATCTCTTCCTTCCTAATGAAAACCATTGGCAATAGCAAACCTACTCAGTTTTTCAGGAAGTCAAATAATACATCTCCACTGTACAAGGTCCTCCCTTTGTTTTTTTTTCACCAGAAGAAAACTGCTGTTTTCTTCTTCTTCTATCACCTTAGACTTACTTTCTTCCAAAATCTTTTTAAACCTTTAGATTTCTCTTTATAGCTAATTACTTTCACAGTGGGCTATAGCATATGTATTTGAAAAGACCATTTGTACATATCCAAATGGCTTACTTCTATTCTATTAAGAAATGGCTGTACTTCTATTAAGGAAAGATAAAGGTGCAGTAATATTTTTTCTTCTACAAAATTTAAAAAACCCCAACTATTAAAAATGATACCAGCAAATGATGTCTGTAAGACTGAGGCAGGAGGCTTTTTCCAGAACAATGTGCAGTTCTTCCCAATTCTATTTTTCCCTCCGATTACTTTGTACAAAAATAGTTTTACACAGTCTTCTAATAGTGGCATGTTACTAGTGGGGTAGAGTATTGCCCTGCCAGCATTGGAATTGACTCAACTGTAGTTGTGTTCAAATCTGCTGATGAGACAAGGTTTTTTTGCTGAACGCACTTCAGCAAGCAAGAGAGCTTCTTAGTCTTAAGATGCTATGAGTCCCAGAAGAAGATGAATGAGGTGATGACATGCCTTGTGTTCTGAAGAGAGATCAAAACTTATTGCTGGGGTCACCCCCCCTCTTGGTACAGAAAGCGCACAGAGGGCTTTGAAGCAGCACTTTCACCCTCTTTGCATTCACTAGTAAATCGGAGACAGAGCTTGCCCCAAGGTTTGGGCAAAAATACTCTTTTGATGCAACTCTTCACCAGACAAAATCTCTGGGAAAATTTGCAGTGGCAGAAAGCAAGCCCTTCCTGGGAAATCTACTGAAATGGTTCAGAAGTTATTCCCATTCCCTGTTGCTAACCTCTGCTGTCTAGCTGTCCGATATGTTTGGGACCATGTTGAAATCATTCTAAACAATGGACTGACGCTGCACTGTTGAGTAAACATAGGTCTTTTCCATAGGTGTCAGGGAAAAATATTTCTGTTGGTAAAAATGATAGAAAACAATACCAGCATGGGAGAAAAACAAGTACATCAATAGAATGAAGATGCCCAGAATTCTCCTTTTGAAGTTACACACAGTCAATATTTTCTAAAGAAGGTTGTGAAACTTAATAAGGAGTACAGTCCACGTGACTGGTGCACAAGTTCATGTTTCCAACTTACAAAATACATATTATTAAAAGAAAAATGTTCTGCCTTGTAGAAAAGTAACCCATTAGGAATTTGATCAAAGATAGGATTAGATCAAGTATTCCTACAAGACAGTAGTAGTACTAGGAAAAGCCTTTTGGTGTCTATTTAACTACAGGAAACTTGAGAAAGCAGAAGAGTGTCCTTTCCTGCTGCAAGCTGTACTTCCTAGTTGCTAGTGCTGCTTCAACATTGTCTAAAGAAAACTTGCCAAAATAAGACTATTGTATACACGCAACTGTAACTATCCATTCCGCTCCAGCTCATTTTAACTAGCAAGTATGAGTCACACACTCTAATGGAATATTCTAATGCATAGATAGAGTATACCTTCACTAATAAATGGGGACTCTGGAAAAAGGACCAAATGCAGATGAATTTCAGGGAAGGAAATTATTGGAGTGCTAACTGCAGTCCCTCGACTTCACAAGAAATGATGCCTGGTAATCCCAACCAGAAACATATAGAAATCCATTTTCAAATGGGTTGCATCTATGGTCCTCTGTTCTTCCTATATGAAGAAACTGGTTTGAATCAATCTTCAAAATAGTATGCCTAAAGACCTTAGAAGCCTCCAATTCTTTTCTTTTTTTTTTTTCCAGAAGCAACTGTCTCAAAACCTTTTTAAAGCTGACATTTTCCCTTAAGATGCCATATTTTAAAAGAGCACCTTGTCATTTAACAGGGTATTCCAAACATCATTTACAAGTTTAGACTGAAAGTAACACTTTTCCTAGTAATCTTTCCTTTTTTGCAGCTCAGTGCTAACATAGGCAGCAAAGAAGAGAACAGACCACAGCTCTTCCTGGAACATCTTGAACAAATGCCCTTGCCTATGTTCTAATCATTCACTTCACCAAAAGACCTAATGATGAAGAAAAGGTTGTGAAAGCATTACTAGTAGTGCTACATGGCAATGTACGGGTGTGATTTCTCAAGTCGCATTTGTATCACATAGAAGATACTTGGCAAACAGCAAATGAAGGGGTTTTCTTCAGCTCTCAGACGGATGTTACATGTCAGTAATTTAATAAAAAGATAACAAGAAGAAGGTTATTTTTTAACATGTGAATTTAATTACACCCCTGCCATGGACATCTGAATCTTATGAATAGACAGTGTCTGATTTAGAAAAAAATAAAGAATTATCACAGTTTAAAGAAACATAGGATCATAAACCCTTTGCTGATGGAACGTAGCCTATTCATTGGCTGAAATGAAGCAGGTAGACAGGACATATGAAATATTGTTTTGTGGATCAAACATTTATTTTCGAAAGTGATGCTGACAGATAGTGAACTCACCAACTTAGATATTGCACGGTAGATAAGGGTACATAACTTGCTCCATCAAGTAATCCCTTGGAACCATCATCCAAGGGGATTTTCCCCTGCATCTGTGAAAATATGCCTACCTTTTTCACAATACTTCTGCAGCAGCATTCTTAGGCCTGATCAGCTGCTATGGAGAGTGAATTATCGGCGGCAAGGTGACTGGCCAGGGGAATTTGCTTCAATGGATTTTGATCTCCCGGATATTTTGCAGACCTGCTTCAGCCCTGCTTGTCAAACACAGCCTTTAAAGGGTGCCAAACAATTGTTAGTCTGTACTGGGCCATATGCTCTTTATTCTCTCCCTCAACTTCTCCATCGCCTCTCATCTGTTTCCCATGAGCTATGTTCAAGGTCCACAGGCTACTTTTCACAGAATCTTCAGGCCTGATGCAGTAAGAATGATGACTAGAACACAGCTGGGATCAATTTTCCAGTTTGCATAAAATGCATTCTGCACACAAATCCAATGAGACGGTGTTCCCCCTATGCCCAGAAAAACCTTCACTAGTACTAGTGTTCTACGTAAACTGCAACTTAGTCTGAAAGAAAAGCTTTTTTCTGAGAGTGTCTAAGAGCTTTGTATGAAGCACAGATATTTGATATATGCAATTTTGAATACCAGAGGAAAAAGAAAACCGCACAAAGCTTTTAATGGTACTGGTTTTAATTTTAAATTCCATGCACCTTTTCAAAAAGTGTCAGCTCAAACGCCCATCAACATATTTTAGTCATCTGTAAGTCAGTATTCATATAAAATGTGATTCAAATCAAAAGAATTTCAAACCTTTCCTCAAAGTTTATATGCCTAGATTTAATACTTCTGACACATATTAGATGAAAGGAAGACATTTTTTACTGTGGGGGTGCTGGAACACTGGAACAGGTTGCCCAGAGAAGTAGTGGGTGTCCCATCCCTGAAAGTATTCAAGGTCAGGTTGGATGGGGCTTTGAGCAGCAACACTGGAGACTCTTGATGGTAGAGAAACAAAGTTGGAATCTAGAAGAAACTCAGATTGAAGTATAGGAGCAAGTTTTCCCTCAGCTCTTGGGGTAAAATCAAAGTGTTACAAAATTACCTTGATCTGTGATTTTCACTACTGTAACAGGTTAATGAAAACTATGCAGAAGATAGCAAATTTTAAAAGAGAGAAGAATTACAGCATAAAATACATGGGATGGGTTTCTACACGGGACAAAATCTCTGTATTTCAACACTTCCTCATGTTAGGATTTCATGAAGTGCCAAAGAAGGCGGCAAAATATCATTCAGGACATTATTTACTGGAGCTCAGCCTGGCCTTTAGTAGGAATTGGGTTTGAACATAATGTAGATATACCACACACTTTCCCTTCCCTGAAAAATTACTGTTTACAATGAATAAGCAATGAGGATATGAAATTGACTGAAAGCATCTTAAAAAGGTAAAGTATTTCATTGTAAATGATCTGTGATCCAAATAGTTCTTCCACCTTAGTGAGGGACAAAAGAATTCTTCCATATCATGATGGTTTAAAATTGTATAAACCAATGTTTTCTTCTGAAAGGATATTATCTATTTTTTTCTATTTCTAGAAGAAAATATTCCTAGACATACAACACATGAGAACAAAGTAATTGTAAAGAAACAAATAATATGAAAATATTCCCTACATATAATTAAATGAAAAGCTGTGTTTTAAATAGGAAGTAGATATTAAACAGAATTTTTACACCAGATATTTGAATTGTTGCACCAGCTATTTTGCCCCCAAAGAGAGGTATTTAGCATTTCGGTCTTTTCCAAGGTGTTCATCATCTGCTATGCTGACCTCTGTGTGGGCCTAGGTGTGTGTGGAAGGGGGGCATGTGAAGGGGAGTGTGTATGTTTGCTTAACACTTGTTGTGGCAGCTTCATGCCTCAGCTCCATCATTTCTTTTAGAAACTTCACAGAGAGTGGATATGAAGTTTAATATCAACAAGAGATCAATTCCCAAATCATCCATTTTACCCTACCTTATAAATCATATGCTTTGTTGCATATTTTATCAAATAGACTTTCAAGCCACATGGAGAAATGAGAATGTGGAGAATCCCTCCAATGTCTTGCAACTTTTATGCAAATAGAGTTTCAAGAAAGGATAATTTCTTTTAAAATACATCTGGGACAGGCATGATGGTGGTGTCAAGCTGTTGGGGTTTTTGTTGCTGGGAGAAGTTGTACAAAAGGATTGGTCTTTACATTGACTAGTGACTGAATCAAGTGCATGAATCCATTGGAAATTCAACTGGGGGTTCCTTTTTCTAGCAGATTACTTCTAGAACGAGCTTGCAGACTGAAGCTGACTCTTTTGCTCTCTTTTTGTTTCTTACCTATTTTCTTGGCTTCTTTACCACTATCTACACAATTTTGGATCTTTTTTCCCAACTAAAATTGTTTCATAGTCTGATAATTAGGATACATTTTTTACAAGGAATTTTTAAAAATCTTTGCTTGAGTTAAGAAGGTTAAGGACTAAGGTCTTTTTCTTACCTCATCAATATTGCGATGGAATTGATAAATAAAGACTAACTCTTTCTTTTTATTTTCAACCCAAGTAGATAGTTCCCATACATTAATACATTTTGTGGACCAATATTTGCCATTCTGATGTAAGTTGTCCCTTCTTAAGAATATACATTCTGTGACTATGTTGACAACACTCTTGGTGAAGATCCTAATTGGTCTTAAACACACATAGGGAGAAATTTGCTCAGCCAGTGTCAGTCTTAAGCATGCCTATCAGAAGATCTTTCTATAGCTGGGGAATTTTCCCGTGAAAGGGATTCAGTTATGGAAGAGACACTTATCCCAGAGTTTTGCATTCTTCTTGAGCACTACTTAAGGAACTTAGATCCCATGTCCATTTGGATCTCTCTCTGCACAGATCTTTGTCATGCCACTGCTTGAAATGCATCTCTAAGAGAATTCACTAGCACAGAATGAACGAGAGTGGAAGGCGTCAGTGGGGCTCACCAGGTCCAACCCCCCTGCTTAAACCAGGATACCTAGAGCCTCTTGCCCAGGATTATATCTGGGTGTACTTTTAATGTCTTCAAAGATCCAGGCTCCACAATCTTTCTGGGCAGTCTGTGCCGTGGTTCAGTCGCCCTCACAGTAAAAAATAATTTGCTGATGTGCAGAGGCAATCTCCTGTATTTCAGTGTGTGCCTACTGCCTCTTGTCTTTTCACTGAGCATCCTTGAAAAGACACTGGTTCCCTCCTCTTTGCACACTTCTGGGATGTATGTGTGCTGCCACCTAGATAAATGTCAAAAACCTTCCTGAAGCCCAGGCAGACAATATTCCCTTCATCTACCGGGCAAGTTGATTCATCAGAGGAGTTTAAAAAGTTGTTCAGCATCAAGTTCCCCTGGTAAATCCATGCTGACTAGGTTATTTTGTCCTCCTTCATGTGCCTGGCAATGCTTTCCAGCAATAGCTGCTCCATCAACTTCCTGGGGATAAAAATGACGCTGGCTGGCTGGCTTGTACTTTTCCAAGTCCTCCTAGTTGCCTTTTTCCAAGATGGGTGACATTTGCTTTCATCCAGTCTTTGGGCACTTTCCTCAGTCACTATGATCCATCAAACATCATTAGGAGTGGCCTCAGAATAACATCTGCTAACACCCTTGAGACCTGTGGCTGCATCTCAACAGGGCCCGTGGACTTCATGGAATACGTACCAATTCAGTGACTATGCCCATAAAAGTTTGCAAGGGATAACAAAACATATTAACAGCTACCTGAAGAGTGAGTGAAAAACTATGGAAGCAATCCAAAAGGACAAAGACTTGAGTTCCCTTTTCAGACAAAGCATCCTATCGTGGAGCTGAGCAGCTTTAGATCTAGGGAAGCTTCCCCTCTGAAAGGATGCAGAAGACATTCTTTTACCCGTATCCACTAATAAAATGTATTGACCATTCACTTGCAATACAAAAAAAACTAAATTCTTTCCAAAATTGTTGCCGCCTAACTAGACAATCATGTACTGGCTGGGTATTCCCCTAACAGATGACAGCACCTGCTTGATGCCTCTTATGCCTACAGACTATTTGAATTAGGTCATTTGAGTGGGGATTACCGGTCTGGGAACTTTCTTTCTGATGAATTTGGAAGATTTACTGAAGCAAGGACCTGAAGATGAAAACTTCATTTCCCATCAGTGCACTTTAACATCCACGGCTGTAATGCCATTGTTTCTCACCAACTGAGTCAAGAATTTATGACTACAAAGTGAATCAGCTCCAAAAGGCAAGATAAAGGCTGGAAAACATTCTCTCTTGGTAAAGCAAATGAAGTGACTAAATTCTAATCACTCGCTGGCCTAAAGCTTCAAGGAGGGGGAGGTGGACCAGGTTTCCTTCCACTGCCGTTCTCTTTGTCACCTCAGTGTTTTATAGGGGTATGCAGACATTCAAAAAGAGAGCTTTGCTGAATTCATAAAATTCAGTCTTAAAAAATAACTTGAGAGCAGCTGAAATGAAAAGAACAAATAAAATGCAATTAATTCCACGGAAGCTTGAAATGATTATTTCTTCATTTTGCATTTGAGGATGTATATTGGGTGAGTTTGTCTTGTAGTGTTCTACAGGTTTTCTAACTGGCACACCTTTCTTTATGAATGGACTGTCCTTTCCTAAATACTCTCATATGGAGGAACATGCTTCTGATAAGAAGAGCACTAGGGTGTCTTTACTTGACCTTTTATTTTTACTGATGTTTGCTCCTTGGAAATGAATGGGGTTTTTCAATTGAAATGTCTTACTATTGTTCCCACAGGATAAGCCACAGACTCTTCTGCTCAGAGCTGTCACTAGTCAGCTATTCTCCTATCTGCCTTGAAGTAGTTGAATGTTCTGGTCTCAAAGTAGCACCTTCTATGTAGCCATGCTCTTAGCTGCCAGTGTCATCTTGAATCCAAACACCCTCCCGCAAGGGACCGCTGGTTCTGTAGTCAACTAAGGGGAAAAAAACGGTCCATCCATGCTTCCTGATTTAAAATATAAAGGTATATAAAGGTATGGTGTCCCTAAACGATTCTCTGCAGTTGAACACTACTTTGCCGTGTTTCTTCAACTCACTTGCAAGTCATTCATGCGCTACCTTATTGCGAGAATTGCTTGGTTTGAAGATGATTTAAAAGGGTAGGAGAATACTTTTGTGCCTCTGCTAGAAGGATGCTTTTCAAATCCACACAAGCTTCCTGCAAATGCAAAAGCATTCATCCTGTATTGTCCTAGGCTACAATATAAAAATGTTTTCTGCTCCCAACCTCAAGAGCTGCTGAAACCGGGAGGGGCATCGTTTTTTCCTTATCTCCTTATCTCTTAACGGGGCCATCCATGTCTTGCCACATGATTCAGAGATGACTCCCTCCAGGAGCCATTTCTGTTTAAAGGCTAATCAAGGAACCACCGCATGACTCAGAACCATTTGAGCCCATTGCAAGATGCTCTGCCCAGGGGGCAGGAGCTAAGCATCCCCAGCTGGATATAATCTGAGTTTTGGGACACCACAAGCAGTCTTTCCACTGGCTTCCTAGAGGAACGGCCACCCTCACCCACTGGGTCTTCAGAGGATAAGAGCTACCAGATGGTTTCTACAGGATCACTACTTCAACAAGACCATTTCATCCGGACTGCTAGCACCACCCTAACTAGCAGGGTGACAGGTTGTATTCTGTCCGTGGTTTTTCTTTTGTATCATTGCATGTATTTGGTTTTTCCCCTTTTCCTAATAAATTGTATTTCTGACTTGGAGTCTTGCTGCCATGCTGGATTTCTTCAGACCGACTAGCTCCTGACACCAACAGCCAGAGTGAGCTTCCCCCAGAAAGCTGTCAAATCCAGGGTGCAGCTGTAGGGCACAGCTGCTCTATGGCACAGGTGGACTGCATTGGGGATAGGACTGCGCCGAGGGCAGGGACAAGGAACAGGGAGAGGTCTTCTGTATGTTTTCCAAAGGAGTTTCTTCCCTGGAAGGTCAGGGACACAAAGACACTGAGCCAAATGCATACATCAACTTAGAAATGGGGAGAGGTCCCAGAGGAGGATACAATCTTGAACACACTGGGAGCAACTGGGGCTGGACCACAAGGCGGGGAATACAATGTTTAAACCAATAGGGGACTACAGGGGAGGAGAATAACTTAAACAAACCAATGGGGTTTTGAAGAGTATAAAATTGATAGGGAAGTTTCTAGAGAAAGGGGCAGGCTTGGGGAGGGATTGACATTCAGTGGGAGGAGGAAAAGGGAAGAAAAGGGCAGGTCTTTGGGGAGATGGACAACTAGGGCAAAAACTAACAACACGGGGGGAAAGGAACAATCCCTTAATAATAAAATATGCTCCAACAGCACAAAACAGGAAGTATTATCAAACTGACTACTCAAACTGCATTACAATCAAAAACACACACTGCAACAGCGACAGCATCTCTTGCTGGTTTTGCTTTCAAACCAGAAGAGGTGCCAACCAAAAAATTAGCAAACTTAAAAGTTAACTGGCCGCAGTTTTGATTTCCTTCTGAAATATATTACTGCTTGTCTAATTGGCTTAGCAGCATGTCTGTTCTTAGTGCCAAGCAGGGATTCACTTTGCCAGGCATGGAGGAAGCTTCTAGGAGCTTTTCACAAAAGATTCACTTCTGTGGCTGGCTTCTTCCCTCCCCACCAAAAACCAAGCCATGCAAAACCAACACCTTAACTAATCCCTAGTACTTAGTACGCATCCAATAATTCCTTTTAAACTATACTTTACATTTTTTACCAAATGCCCTGAAAAGAAATGGATCCATAATATTGATCAAAATAGTTCCAGTTCAATAGAAATACTGGGTCATGCAACTCTGGTTTACATCACTATTTTTTGTACAATCAACAGGAGCTTTTTTCGCCTCTAAAGAAATGTTTCCCGATGGTTTGGATCAGAAGATCCAGTATTGCCATCGTGAGATTTTTGTTTTGAAGGCCATAGGCTGTGCTCAGTGTTTTGGGTATATTCTTTGTTGTGCCTTGCATGTATTTTGGATAGAAAGCCAGTAGAGATGATGTCCTTGCTGCAGTAGCCATGCTAAATAAGGCAGAGCGTCTGGCTGATGTACTGGAGCTGTAGACTATCCACCAGTCGCCCAGGGCGGTGAGGATCTCTAAAGGAATATAATATTGGCTATGCTCTGGAAGTTTTACAGAGAGAAAGAGCCTCATCGCTCTAATGATTTGTCTCCTGGAGTTCTGAAGAATATGTTGTAAAGAAGAAGGCTGCTGTCTTTCGCAACAATCTTCCGTGCATTCAAGAGGATAATTTAACTTCTTGTCTGAGAATGAAAGAAATATTAGTAGTAATGAGTTCTTTTTTCTCTGTCGGTGCATCACTGATTGAGTTTGGGTAGGTTACATTTTATTTCTTTTTTTTCTTTAAATATTACATCGTAAGGTGTTCCAAATTCCCAAATTCTGCTTCACTTTATTTTGTAGGCCAGACTGGTTCCTCTTCTCTCGGCTCTATTATTGCAGACCATATCTGAATGAATTTTTTTTTTTTTTTCATTTTGAACATTATTAGATTTAAACTGTATGAACAGAACACTTTATTTATCATTATTTTACCAGTTTGGAAGGAAATAGAGAATTTTTAAGAAAATGACGCAACTCCACTTGTGGTTTTCAATGGAAGAGAAGAATAACAATGTCCTACATTCACAGCATTGTTTGCAGTCATATTGCAGCTAGTTTCCAGCAACTTAGGTCAGGTTCTGGAAGCAGGCACCCATGATAGGATAGAAGTCTAAGCAGTTTCATTTTGGCGGCTTTTCTTGAACAATAGCTAATATGTCTCAACGTTGTGCTGAATCTTCTTGTACAGACGCTTCTTTTGAGGTCTGACCTCCTTGCTGGACTACTGTATCTCAGAATCAGCTACAGTAAACCTGTGTTTCCTTATAGCTTTAAGAATTTGGTTCTAATCTATAAAAGCAAGAAAAGGTTGCCATATTAATACAAGAGAAAGAAAATGTTAGGAAAGCAGTTAATGGCATGGGGTTTTTCCCTACAAATTGGAGCAGAGATTTAGTTGTTTGATGGGGGTTTTTTTTGCTTCTCAATGGAATTTTAGAAGTGGTTGGGAAAGAAAGTGTGGATTTTTCAGGTTTGCCTTGAAAGAAGAATAACAGGGGAAACTGTTGAAAAGAATTAATCCAGAACTCTATGCCTTTCATACAGAGTTTCAGAAGTGAAAAGCAGGAAGAGACAGTCCAGACAAGATGATTGAATAGAATGAATTCAAAATAGCTTTCTTTTCCCTCTGAATTCCAGCTCTAAACCTTACTAATATTAAGGTATTAATAGGAAATACATCTGTCCTAGGGTGACGTTATGATGCTTGTATCCCCATTCATGTGTTCTGTGAATGTTGGATATTATGTTCTGTACCTTTAAGACTGGCTCTGAAGAGGGAATGTTTTGTTTTGGTTTTCTTATCAGCCTGGTGGGACACAGAGACTGTAGCTTTTGCTTTTGCTGCTTTTGCTTTTCGCTTTGCTCTCTCTCACTCTTGCTTGCTTCGCTTCTGCTTGCTTTTGCTCATTAGCTAGTTTAGCTAAACTGTCCAAATTTCTTCCTGGACCATTTCTCCTTTCCTTTTACTGACCATTTTGAACCTGCTCCGGACTGGGACCTGGGAAACACCGAGAGTTTGCACCTTGTGGCCTGCAGCAGCTGGCCCAGCGCCGGAGGGACTGAGAAGAGAGTGAGCACCCCCCCAAGAGAGACTTTCTGAATTTGTCATCTTTTTCAGAGCGGTGTCATCCGGAATTGTTCCTTTTGCGTGCTGGGGGGTGCTGTGCCTATTAAATAAACAGGTTCGTTCCACTTCTCTCTGAGGAATCCTTCCCGAACCAGTTGCGGGGAGGGGCCCTCATTTGGAAATTCTCCTCCAAATTTGCCCTAAACCAGGACAACATCGCAATCTCTAAGATTTAAAAATGGATGATGAAGTTTTATATCCAGTAAAGTGTAAGGCTTCACATTTTAATCTGATTTGCATTTTGGTGAAAGCCGGGCATCCTTTGCAATTTACCAGATAACAAGGGATTTAGAACAGTAAGTATGCAAGTAATCTTTTGGACCCTTCATCTCCCTTCTTATGACAATGAATACATTTATTAAGCTTGTTGTCCTGGCATGTTTTTATTCCATCAGGGGATTTGATCATACAAATGTCTAGTCATTCTTTCCTTGTTTTCAACCACTCTAAGAGCATTCATCAGAACTATTCAGTAGTTCTTGATCTGCAACAGTGACGAGCACTAGACTGGTAAGAGTCAGTGGGCATCAGCAGATCCCCTATGACAGCACGTGGCAGGCTGTTCTGGCAGGACTGAAGTTTGAGGGGCTCGAATTCTGTGAAATAGAACATTCGAGGGATGGGAAACATGGAAACAGATTCTGAGCTTTCAACCCACCACATGAGTAAGTAATAAGGCAGGTAATTTTCTGTGGAAATTTCTTTAGCCCCAGTGTTGTGGATGATGATTACTCTTCCTACCTCCTTTGGCCAGCTACCAGCTTTCCCCTCCATTACTCTGCTTCTGGACAGAAAACCAGAAGAAGGGATTTTTGACCAAAACACCTATCAGGACCTTAGAGTGTTTTTTGCTCCAAAATGTTTCAAGGCAGATAGGGAAACAATTCCATTTTCGAGAGTGTGTTGAGAAGACAAGGTTGAAAGTTAAAAACATTGGGTTCTGTTTCTATATATGTTACTGATTGTGCTTATTATCTTAGTCATGTAATATATATATATATATATTTGGTAGGGTTTGTTCTTTTTTATTTTTCTTGGCGTTTTTTTCCTTTTTTTTTTTGATGCATCCTTGAGATAAAAGGCCAAAAGTACAGAAAAGTTCTGTACGGTTAAAATACTTTTGAGATGCCTCATGCTGAAAAACTTGTAGCTACTGCTAAGGCCCATTGGCCAATTCCTGCTTCATTTCTGAGAAGCTATAAAATTCCCATCTGTATTTTAGTTCTAACAATTTGTTGTTATGGTGGAGATGCAACTTAAGAACAACCATTTTTGAATCTGTAGAGATGTATTTACCATTTTGTAGCTGCCTTTTCAGTTTCTGAGCCACTATTGAAAAAAAGGAGAAGTATCTACACTGTTTTCAACCTGTAGACCATCCACTACTGTCCACATGCTCAGATTCAAAGGCAAACAAGCCTGTCTGGCCTCATTGGGAGGAATTCTTTGCATTCAAAAGACTAGACTAGTATTTGATTTCCACCAGCAGAGTCCATTGGGCAGCTCCTGTCATCTGCATTTCAATATTTAATCCTCCTCTATGTTTACTGTGCAAAGCTCTTTCAGAATGATGGTGGGCCCACTGTCTCACCAGCTGTGACGTTTGCAGCGAGTCTCCCACGGAAAGGAGCTGTAAAAAAGGCAAGCCAGGGCAGTGATTTCTGTTGCTCAATACCCACAAATCAAAGCTATTTAGTCTAATTTAAGGCTGAAAAAGAATTCCAAATGCCTTCAAAGGATTCAAAAAATCATCAGACAATACTGCAGTTCAGTATTCAGGACAAGAGCATATCCCACAGTGTGGTGGTTTGACAGGAAATGTGTTTTCTGGGATGCTGTGGTGAGGCCAATGGATGTTCAGATTTTAATATTGGCACCTAAGGTGGCCATTGGGACATTGGATGCGCCTCTGAGAACACGGGGTTAAAAGCAGGGCTCTCCCCTGGGAGGCTCTCTTGGGTTCCGGTCAGGGAAAGGTTCAGATCTCCCCTGCCTGGCTGCGGGCTGGGCGGGGCAGGGGAAGCCACCCGGCCCGGTGAAGTAGGCTGGGTCCCTGGCCAGAAGGGAGGTGAAGGCCCCTGCAGGATGGAAGGGTGGAGGAGCACTGAGAGGCATCGGGCAGCCCCCCCCCCCCGCCCCCCCAGGAGAGATAGAGAGAGAGCTGGTGCCTGTTCTTGGCCGGCCGAGAAGGAGAAGAGGGGAGTGCAAGAAGGTGCCTGGCAGGGCAGCCATGGGAGTTCTGGACAGACAGAGCCTCAGATTTTTAACCCTTTTCTTGGATGATGGAAAAATGCTAATCCTCCTGGAGTTGAATGAGAAGAGAGATATAGAGGAGATAAGAGGAAATGGGCCACGAGAAAAATAGAGAAGAACGCAGGTGGAAGAGATGATGGAGTAGCTTATGCTGGACTCTTTGTGTGTAGCCATGGACAGAGCCATGTTTCCTTGTGATACAGGGACTGCATTCTAGGGAGAGGCAATGCCTCAGGACCAAGAGGGTTCGGTGTGGGTACCCCTCGGCCCCAGGGGGTGAAAAATATGGGGGGGACAGATGTCCCAAAGTTGAGACTGTGCCTTTTTGCAGTGGGACGAAGCATCCTTAAAAGTCGACCCTAGAAGCAGCTCTGGTCTGTGTTCAGTGGTGAGAGCAGTGGACATGAAAGGAAGAGGTCACCATTGGCACAAGAAAGACTTCTTCTCCTCTTGATGAACTGAGGATTGAGTATTCTGAAGGGTGGTGCTGGACCAAGAGTCGATGATTTGGGGATGTATTGTATTGGGAATTTGGGGAGGAGGAGGAGGAGATGTATTTGTGAAGTTTTCATTTTCCTTGTGTGTTTCTTTTTTTTTTTTCTTTTCCTTTCCCTTGTAGTTTAGTTAATAATTATTTTTTTTTCCCTAAGTGGGAGCCTGCTTTGCTTATTCCTGGTCACATCTCACAGCAGAAACCAGGGAGAGAGTATACTCATGGGGGCACTGGCATTGTCCCAGTGTCAAGCCATGACACCCAGGCTGAGAGAATGAGGGCTGTTTAGCCTGGTGAAGAGAAGGTTGCATGGAGACCTCACAACACCTTCCAATATCTGAAGGGAAGCAGGAGAGGGACTCTTCATTAGCAACTCTGGAGACAGGACAATGGGCAATGGCTTCAAAATGAAAGAGGGCAGGTTGAAATTAGATACTCGGAAGAAATTCTTCCCTGTGAGGGTGGTGAAGCACTGGCACAGAGAGCCTGGAGAAGTTATGGACACCCCAACCTGGTGTTCAAGGGCAGGCTGGATGGGGCTCTGAGCAACCTGAGCAAGTAAAAGGTGTCCCCGCCCATGTCAGAGAACTAGATGGCCTTTAAGGTCTTTGTCTACCCCGGCCATTCTATGATCCTGTGATTCTGCTGTGGTAGCGTTCAGGATGGAGCGTGTTCTGCATGTTGGCCATTTCCAATACACCATTGGTTCCAGGTGCCTTACACTAGCTTGCTCCCTGAAAATTCTGTCAGAATGAAGAACATCTCTCTATATATTAGACACATAATAAATGAAGAAATGGGTTTGCACATTTGTCCACTAAGTTGTGGATGAGATTGCTGTGAAGTTTCATTTGGTTTTCTTGTTTGCTCATGAGGCTGACGGTCCTTGTGTCAGCTGCCTCAAAGGCAGCATTTGCCTCCTCCGCCTCCCTTCTCCCTCCTCCCTCTTTCAATTTCTTTCCCTTGACAATTTAATGTCTTTTTCCCTTTCGTACCTGAAAATCCCTGCATGCTTCTGGGCTTTCTCCCTTTTCATACAGATCTTCTTCCACCCTTGACAATCCATACTTTTCATACCATAAGGGCCTGCCCTTCAGGCATAAAAGACTTTGATTCCTTATTATATCTATGGGAATTTAATTAATAGCTTCATGCCTTTTCATAGAAAGAGTAGGGAATTGATAGCTTGTTCCCTGAAGTACAGAAGGAAGAGAATGAAACATGAATCATGTGGAGTGGAAAAGTTGCTATCTATTTTCTTCCAAGAACTACCCCAAAAGATGCAGGGGGTGATGAAGCCTGGCTAGATGAGTTTCCCTTCTAATGGAAGGAAACAACCACGCCACTTCATACAAGTCAGTCCTATAGAAGAGAGAAATTCACTTCTGGGAACATTGCAGGATTTGACTGCAGAGTCACACTCATCTTTTGTTGCTTTGTTGTCTGCTTGGCATGGAACACGCTGCTTTGAAGAGGGAAGTGACTAACAGACAGTCCACTTTACAAACACATCTGCTTCCCTCTTCTTCTGAGACCTCAGCACAGAGCCCTCTTTGGCATGGTACTTCAAGGTAAGAAGGAGCGGGCAGAGGGCACTGCGAACAGACAGCAGTTTGCAGGTTGTATAGGAAAGAGGACTGCCCCTTGAATGTGGTGCAAATACAAACTTCCACCAGTTTCAGGGGTACACTTCAGCCAAGCTTGTTGTCCTGGCACATTTTTTCTCTGTGAAACGCTTTGCGGTATGATCTGGACGACAAGAGACGCAGAATACGGGGCTACGTAGTTCTGAGAAGGTAAGTGCCTGGCCCCAGTGTCTTTTGGCAGAAGCAGCGCACTAGAGCCGTTGGCTGCTGCCACAATGATCTGTGTGAGAAACAGATGCCTAATCCCCTCCGGGAGAGTAAAAGCAGCATTGGTTACAAGAGTCGAAGAGCACTGGGCTGGTGGCTGCCGCATACCAGCTGTAAAAGGAGCATGACTCCTACTGGCCTACCAACCAAACTCATGGTGGCAGTGGTAAGGATTAAAGTTCAGTGAGAGCTATTTGTGCTGCTACCTATGGCCCTTCTGTGGAAACAAATGTGCCTACCTTTAGGTTCCGAGATCCAGAGAACACAATGGTAGTTGCAGCGGAAAAGGGAAGGACAGAGCGCACTGGTGAGCTTGATGTGGCTTACACAGGGCAGGCAGAAGGTGCAGCCCAAGTCTCGCTTTTATTTCTAGAGCCTTTTTCTACGCAAACAGCTGCTGGATGTTTGCAACAAAGATGTGAGTGTGAAAAAGTGAGGGCAGGTCTGTGTGGGAAAGAAGATACAAAGCATTGTGCGCAGTTTAAAAGCTGTTTAGAAAAAAAAGGAGTTACTTTGAGAACATCTTCTGTCTTGACACTTCCACCTGTGTGATCTTTAGCTGCTTTGGACATGGCCACAATGAAAGAATGTGAAAATATTTGCGCTGCCAATGTCCGTTTGCACAGGAAAGAGGGTAGGTTGGCAAATGCCTTCTGTCCTGGCACATCTGTCAGTCAGAAGTGCAGCTGAAAACGCTTGGCTGTAGCGATAGTCTCTGTCACTTTGAGAGAATGTGCTGATGCACGTATATGTATCATTGAGAAAGTACGTGAGAATCGCTAGTATGTTTCGTTTGGTTGACAGACTGCAAAGGGACCGTTATGGCCAGCACTGCCTTTTTGTTGTAGGACTTTTTCTTTGAGAGCAGCCGCTGGACATTTTGAAGCGGTTTGGGATCTTCAAGCGTTCGAGTGCAAGATGGTACCTAGATCTTGAGGGAAAGTGCATATCTCCAGGAAGCTGAATGCAGTTCAGTGGGTGCAAGTTACATGTTGAGCAGCTGATGGCCCAGAAAACTTTCTAAAATGAAGAGGCCATGCTGCAATTGCCTTTTATTTTGAAGCTTCTAAACTGTGCAGCCAACAATGAAATGATTCTTTGTAGAGAGCTTTTTGGATAATTGGTTAGCTGAGAAAGGACATTTCGATGTGATACCGATGGATAAGGATAGGGGATACAAGCTGGGAACTGAGCAACCAGTGTCCAATCACTGACAAAGGTCACAGTGACCTTCTCTGAAACGGGAAGACGGGGGAGAAAATCGCTTGCCAGAAAATGTAGATATCTTAGGTAGAGAAGCTGGAAGAATGCAAACATAGAAGCAAAATAATTATTAGAAGATAGAAGTAGGTGTGGTTGATCCAAGTGTGCTTTAACCAATAATGAACTCAGCTTTTGCAATATGTATAAGCTTCATTAACACCAATATAAATATGTGTGAGTTTTCAATAAACTTTGGGATTTGCCATTCACGCATATGGTGTGTCGCATTTCTCCCGCCGTTCACGACAATTCTTCTTCCTTCTGGGCTACATGCAGGATCCCATTCTGTCAGTACCCGAGAGCCAGGATCCACAGCGGAGCTCTTGTCCCTACACTGCTCCCACACGAACGGGGCTGGGCTAGAAAAGTGCTTGTCTTTTTCCTGGGCACTGTCAGCGCTCTTCTAAATAACCACACCACAGCATTGTCAACTCACAAAACCAGGACACGCACCGAGCCCAGCTCACAACCACCCCCAGAACCCAGCCAAGTCAGAAACGTCCCTGCTCTCCAACTGTGTCAGGACAAAAAGATGTCACCGATCTTCCCCTTCCAAGTGGATACTCTTCTTTGCCCCACACTCAAAGGCCGACACCAGATCTTCTGCCCTAACAAACGTTTTCTCTCTCACAGAGCCTGGTAACAAACTTGAAAATGTTGGCCGAGCTCGCAAAACTGTTGGTGGAGAAAGCTCTTTGCTGCCTACAATTTCAATTGCACCCATCAAACTATAAACGTGCACCCTGCTATCGCCACTTTCCTTCTCAGCTCTAGGTACCACCGTAAGCCTTCAATCTCTCAGAGTCAGGATCCAAATGGGATGGCACCAGGGACTGCTCACACAGTCCCTAAAGCTACAAGGGACAAAAAACCTGTCCTGCAGAGGCCTGGCCTGGCCTCTGCATTGCCACTGACAGTTCAACAACTCGAACCCAGAGAACTGCCTATTGGGAAAAGCCTTTCAATTCACTGAGACCACCCAAAGTGGCCACCCAAACTTTGCCAAAGGGAGGAGGAACTAGAAGCCCATCTCAAAAGAAATGGCATCCCCTCCTCCAAAATCCAAAGCATCCAGGGCCTGATCCTCTACAAAGGTGTCAGACCACTGTTATTGGGCATTACCTGTGCGGGGCACTAGCTAGGCTGCACACCAAGACCCAGCGCAGCTCTTTACCTTGTCCAAAAGAAGTGTGCTGGCAGAATTTCAAGAAGGCTGCCTTGAGAAAGTGGAAAACACATGCCAAATGGATTCTTGCAGGAAGGAGACTGCCTTCCAAAGATGGATACCGACTCCATGATTGTACAAATTGAGTCAGTGCTTCCACACCAAATATGCCAGTATAGAAAGTTGCTGCCGCCCTTAAGCTGCACGACACAGCTTCTTATCTGCACCTCCAACACTGGGGCTAAGTTCTTTCCTTCCCATGAGAAAGCATTGCTGTTCTCCTTCAGGAACTTACCGAGCAAAAGTTGCATACCACGTCCGGTACTGACTCTGTCCAACAATGGCTCCTACACAGAAAGGACCAGGACAGAAATGTCTTGCTGTACTATACCTTCTCACGATACCTTATCATCTGCCCTACCAACATTGCCACCGTATCTTTTACTTCCCAAGCAAGGAAAGGCACTCCAAGTCACTTGGCTTTGCCTTGCCTCCAGTACCATGCCTAGTTTTCCTAGCCTACCCTACCCTAGCTTTGCTTGCTTGCCTATGTCTGCCTTGCCTAGCCCTTCCAATAACTTCCTGGCTTTGCTTTGCCTTGTCTACCACTCTTTGCCTTGCCTTCCATGCAGGTAAGGCAATGCAAAGCAAGTGTAGGCAATTGTAGGCAAGTCAAGGGACAGGTTGGCAAGACTGAAGCCGTGAGGGGAAAGCAAATGGAGTGGTAGGTGAGACAAGTGCCAGAAGTTAGAGGCAAGGCTGGGCATAGGAGGTAATGGTAACCGGAAGGGCTAGGCAAGGCCAAGCCCTGTAGGAAAACTGCAGGCAGGTCAAATGTGAGGCATGGGTATGCAAGGGAATGCAAAGCAATGGAGAATGAGCAGGGCATGGCAAGGAAACTGGTTGGTTGCCCAAAGCAAGGCAAGTGGCAGGTCCGTTCAAAGATTGCTGGTACACAAAAGCGGCCCGGACGGACCGCTCTGTCCAGCCTTGATCTTGCATGGGTCATGTCTAATCTGCACCTAAGACACTTGGGTTGCCTGCTTTCCTTTGTATGCAAAAGAACTGTCATTCTGCCCCTGAAGCCCAAGGGTGAAAGATGAACTTTGTGTCCAAAATTCAAGGCATGTAAGCATAGATGTCAGAAGAAAGCTGTCAGGACAGATAGGTGTGCTTGCACGTGGCCTCCTCCAGGCTTCTTCTCACAAGCTCCTGAAACGCTGGGCCTTGAGAAAAAATAGCCAGTGGAAGCCTGGAGAATCCTAGGAGAAGCAGGCAGGGCAATGCATGTTGAAGAGATTCCACAAAAAGAGAGGTGGTGAATTCCAGGTGGGGGACTGGTGAGCAAGGTAATGCAAGGCAAGGAAGGGGTTCAAGGACAAGGCCAGACAAGTGGTGGCTTTGCCAGGCAACACAAAAGAGAGGGAGACAAGGCAATAAGAGTCCTAGAAGGAGAAGGAAATGAAAGATTGGAGCTGGACAAATGGGAAGGAAAAGAAGGATAGGTGAGCAAGTCAATACAAGGCACTGGGTTGGTATGAAGGGCAAGGGAAGGACATGCATGGGTCAGGAAGGCAAGGGAAAAGAAAGGAATTGTCAGCAATGACAAGGAAATGCAAGATTGGGTAGGAAAGGCAAGGCAATGTGGGGGAGGGATAGGCAACACAATGGGTATCTTAACAGGAAATGTCCATGCACAGCAAGGCCGAAGGAGAAGTGGTAGAGAGGTCAAGCTGGGAAATAGGTGAGTGTGTGCAGCTAAGAAAGAAAGAAAGAAAGTGCGTAGCTCTCGTGTCTGTGTGTGTGTGTGTGTGTGTGTGTGTGAGTGAAGTTTGCAGGATGTAAAGCAAAGAAAGGTGTCTCTTGATTGTGGAGTGAATGGATGTTTTTGAACGTAAGTGGCAAGGTCCAAGCAACCTTTTCATCCTGGTACATCTGTGTCTGTGAGACATAGTCAGAAACGTCTCCTTTTAGATTCAGACTGCAAGCAGGACACAGAATGTGACTGTGTGAATAGCTGAGCAGGAAAGCACATCACATCAGCATGTTTCAACAGAAGCAGTTAGTGCGAGAAGGAGATGGACGTGTGGGACTCCAGCAATGTGGCAATGCACTCAGCTGAGAAGCAAAGTGCAATGCCTCGGTGTATGCTCTGAAAATAAAAAGCTGCAAGGAAAAAGCAAGGGGACAGGCCAGTGAAATCTTTCTGTCCTGGCACACTGAGCTGTTTGAAGGTGAACCTCTGTTTGGTTTCACTAAGGACTCGGAGACATGGAGAGGATGTGCTTGTCCATGTAGCTGAGAAGGAAAGTGAGAATCACCGGTACGTTTGGCAGAGTTTGTAGGCTGCGAGGAGAAGGTGAGGGCCAGGCCTGGCTTTTGGCTGTGGCACTTGTTGCAAGGAAGAAGCTGCTGGATGGTTAAGCTTTTGGGGATCTGCAAGAGTGAAAGACTACGCTGGTACCTCATAAAATTAATGCTTGTTGATCATCTGGCTGAATCTATGACATAAACCAGAAGTGAAATTTCCCCCCATTTCCCTCAGTTTTTTCACCTTTTCATCCAACAGCCTGGGCCTTTTTGAAGCTGCTGTCAAACGCCTTGCCTTGGAAGCTAGAAGTATCTCAGTTCACCTGCTAAGAAACAGGCAAAAGAGCTCAAGTCAATTTCAGAATTGCCCTGAGCAGAGCTGGTGTTTCGGTACCGTAAATTTCCATTGCGAATATGTGCAAAAATCACCATTTTATTAGGCAAACATTTGAAATACACTAGCAGCTTCATCTTCTTGTCGCTGCAGTCCTTGGAAGTTTTGCTATTTACTGAAACAGGAAACAGGTCAAACACGAGAAGCTTAAGAATCCAAGCTCACTGCCATTGTACAAATAGCACAAACTTGATGAATTCAAGTTACCATTGTAACATACAGAATGGCTCTATTCAAGAAAATGGATGTGTCGTCCTTCACGGGGGCAGAAAACCTTTCTACCACGTGAACTCTGGGAGTAATCCATCATGCCTCAGTGTGCTGTGGCTGGTCAGAGAGCTACACGATGGGTCTCTTTGCCTATGGCACTCTCAGGGCTCAAAGCTGCACATAAACTCCCCCTCCTTACAGACACGCTAGTAAAGCCCACCGAAAATGCCGTTCTCCAGACAGCTTACTGAAACCAGCTAGGAGTTCCCAGCATCACGCTGGGCACTTCTGTCCACAGATGGCTTTGCTTTTAATGAACCAGAACAGAGCTGCGTTTTTCTAGTCTTTAGCTCTACTAAGGTATTTGATGTAACATGGCGAGAAAAAATCTCTTTCGACAATGATAATAACAGAGGGGATAATGTACCTTTTGCTGCTATCTCCTTCTGCTGCTCCATTTTGCTTGCTTTGTTATTGCTTTCTGTCAAAGAAACGCCAGCAAAATCCCTCATCAAGTCCTGCTGTGAAGACAGACTGCCAGAAAGGTAGAGAAACTTTGAACCTTTCCAAGACCCTTGTAGCACATGTCTTGGTCAATTGGTATGCAGCTCCTTTCTTCCAGCAGGACTTTTTTGCACCGTTAGCGCACATTGAACTGAATCCAGTACAAAAGCAGTGAATAGAGGAACTTTTCTTTTCATTGGAATGGTGATAAAAATGCATATCCAATAAAAGCATTTTAGAGCAGCAGGAAGATTTTCTATGTAGCTAGCAAATCATAAAAAGATGCATATTTACCGGTGGGGTTCCTCTCGGAATTTCAAAGAATTCCAGACAGAAAACACAGCTTAGTAAACTGCAAATCTAAATCACAGTATCTAGAAAGGTGACATGAAAAAGAGCAAGAGGAAGAAAACCAAAAAGAAAACCAAAGGAAGCCAGAAATAAGGCACAACCTCTCCTCCTTCTCCGCTTACTACAGTACCTTAGAAGTACCTGTGAGTGTCCTAACAGTCACATAAGTAGAAAACTGTGCCAAGAACAATTGTGGAAACTGGAAAACCCTGCGATCCGAACAGAAACATAGGGTTTGCTTTCACGACGATTAAATCTGCATGCAATGCGTACGGTAAGGGGATGTTTTGTATATTCAAAAACAATTCAAAAATATTTCCAAATCGAAGGGGCTGCTTTTTATTTCTTTTGAATTACTTGGTTAAATATGGTGCACGTTAAAATACTGCAGAGATGTGGTTCATTTTACAATGCCAACTGCAAAGGAGGGAAGCATTTTGTGTGCTTAAGAAAGCAAAGTATTGGAGAGTGTTTTTGTTACTTCTTTGGAAGGTTAGAATATGCGTAAAAGATGCTAGCTGGGGACTTACAATTAATGAATTATTTACTGTCAGTAGGTCAAATGACATTAGCTTTCAAAAAGGAAAAGGAGTCTTATTCCATGTGCCAATTTTAAAGTAGATTAATAAGCCTTCAGCAGAATATGGATATGAAGAGGGATATGACATGAAAGGGTAAGCAACACTGGTGACAGCAAAAGGCTTACCTGCTTCACACAAATACAGGAGATAAAATACTGTTTTTTCACAAACATTGCTATCCAGAGCTTTCCTTGAAAAGTTTCAATGCCAATCATGACAGTAAAATTCTGAGTGACAGTAACATTCACTCTATCATGAATAAAATTTACTCAATCATGACAGCAAAATTTGCTCAATGAGGAGTAAAATTCTTAGTGTAAGCGAAGTACCTTAAGCAAAGGGTAGCTCAAGCATAACTGGCATTTGATGTCAACAAAGGCAACTTGGCCTGCACGTGTCACATCTACTGCATTCAAAAGCTTACTCTGTCTCAGATTTCCTTTTGAGGGATACCAAGGCAAGCCGTTAAACGGCATGAAAATGATGACTTAAAGGAGGATATATTAGAAGCATGGAATAATGGTTAATGTTCTTTTCCTTCCAACTGCTTTGTTTGCCCGTTTAAATTTTTTAAGTCCTTCCTGGTATCACCGTGGTAGCAGTGCAGCAAGTGTTTGGTTGTAAGCTGTCCATATTGCCAGCTTCTGGACTGCCTTCAGAAAACTTCCCACTGGTTTTGTATAGAAATCACAAGCAGTAGAGATGACAAAGACTGCAGAAACCTTCTCATCTCCTTCTAGAGCAGGAGCGTGTCTTTGACCCACTCTTAACTAGACAACTTTCATCAGTCATGAGAGAGTCTCATGTTCAAGAGCTAAGCAATGACAGCTGTAAAGGACAAAAAGCACACTGATATTTTCTTGGGACTCCAGCACAGAGCAATGAAGGAGCTTGAATTCACCTTCTTGGAAAGTTTTAAAATGCACATGAAGTTGAGGAGAGGAGCTAAGCCATGGTAACTTTTGTTGAGTATGTCTGCGTAGACAGAGTTTCCATCACCGCAGAAGGAAGGAATGTCATTTAACCCACATAATCATCTCTAGCTGCTAAGCTGCGCTTACTGCAGATTATCCGCAACATATTTTACGGGGTGAGCTTTTATGTGTAATCCCTGAGTAACATTCCAGAGAGAAGTATTTTGGAGGGGGGGAAAGCCCAACTCTTAACTGTTTCAAATAATGGTTACATTTGAAAGTCAAAAAAGATGTAAAACCTTTCTTTCCTAGACCTATTACCAGCACAAACTGTACCAGAATTTACGACGCTTTTATTATGGCAGCATAACTCTACCGTGGACGCTCTCGCTCTGGACTATTCCTTAAGAAACAAAGTCCCCGAGAGAACTAAAACAAAATTAGCCAAAAATATTGGGCTGGATGATTTCAAAGGCTATGTACTAAAGGCCAAACACTTGTAATAATAGTAATGAGTGGACTAAAAGTTAAAGCATTACTCAGTTCAAAGATATCTTGTTCTCACAGAAGACTGTAAAAAAACTCTATTTTTCTGGGTCTGTTTTGTGCATTTAGATGTACCTTCTACTCCTTTCCACTGTCTGCGAATGTTTATGACAAGGTTGGAGGACCTCATGTAACCTTCTAGAAGTAAAGAAAGACAAGCCAGTCAAGAAAGGCAAAATTGTTAATGGCAGGTGGAAAGAGGGAGGCCAAGAATAGAAAACAAAAGAACAATAATAATTAAACGCCCTCCCTGTCTTCTGTGAAAAGTAAAGGCACAGACAAGAAAGAACAACTGCAAAATTCTCACGAGAAAAACGCACTTGATCTGGCTCAAGTATTTTGGGCTACATTTCTTGCTGTTTTCTCATGCCAAACATCTTAACCATTGAAGGTGTCCCTTTTCTCTTTCTGGAATACAGCTAGGAAGATGGCTGTGTCATTGCTGTCAAGCTGTTATTCTCGGAGGTGTCCAGTTCAAAATCCTAGATGAACTGCTTTGCTCTGTCTCTTTAATATGGCATGACTTAACCACTTACAGTTTCAGCAGCTGAACTTGCCCAGCCCTACAATTCTTTAATCTTTGAATGGTTATATTAGCTCCTTGGCAACTGGCATTTGTAAGTCCATGCAACTGTGCAGAATTTGCACGATGAGATGATGCCAAATGAGTCATGGCAGTAGATTAACTAGGACATGCAAAGCAGAGAGGAGGGAATGAGAGCACAAGAAGAGGGTACAATCTCCTTTTTTTCTGCAACAGGGCTAACACCGTAGAAATCAAAAGGAACACAAATCCTCCTAGGGGTAGTTCTTGCAAAAAACAAAGACTTCTTTTTGTGTTCACAGATCACAGCAAAATGCGGATGACAAAACCAGGCCATTAAGTCACATGCAGTATGAAGCAGTATGAAAGAGGAAAGCAGCTGAGAGCCTCAACCCTGCTGAGTAGTCTCAGTATTCTTCTCGACATTAGCAGAAATTTGAAATGAGTCTCTGAAAATTACAAAGGAGGCAGAAGAAAAGGGAGCAATGACTCCTCTGGCATAGTGTTTCCTAACAGGGATCTTCAAAATGTAAAGATTGTATCATCCTTTCAACTGAAGGAAGGTATTAAAACAACAGGAAGGAAATGGCATCACATGCTAGAAAGACTCTGGGCAGTGTACTTCTAGACAGAAAGGCCACTGATGGAAAACCGACTAAACTGGCACCAATGCAGCAGCATTGTATTAAAGCCCAAAAATACCCACCGCTTCACTCTTTGCCATTCCGTTCATATGGACACAGCAGCTCCGCAACATTCCTACTGATCATCTCCTTGGCAAACTGGGAGTGAGGGTCCCTAGTGATGCAGAGTCCCCAGGCAGGTGCAGAGGAGAGCTGCTTTTTTGCAAAAACCAGGCTTTTGAAGCACTCAGGCCTTTATCAGTTCCACAGCTTTAAGCCATAACAAAATTCATTCAACCAACCATCATACACCACGCCGTGAACACGTGACCATTCTAGAACTTGTTGATCTACCTCTGATTCAGCGGCCTCACCTTCCCATAGTCCTTTTCTACTTAGCCAAAGTATCGGGCCGCAGCCCAAGGCCTTCCTTTTGTAAGCTTCTACCTATATGCAGCAGCAAACCACTATTTTCTTCCGTGCCAAGAGTTTAAGTAGATGATTTGCATCTGCCCTTCCGGTGAAACATAATGGGGAGAGAAAATTCTGTTGGAAATGTTCAGTCATTCAGTTTTCTAGACAGGCCAAATCAAAAGAAAAGCAAGCTATAGGATTGTGTACTTGCTCTTACAAAGCACCTGCTGCCCTCTGACAATGAACTAGCAGAAAACCAGCAAAAATAAGACTTGAGGCAAACAAGCCTTTGAAGGGAATTATGACATGATAAAGAAAGACAACACATTTCCAGCTTGTCGAGATACTTGAAATGTCAGCAAAGGCTTGAGGGCAAAGGCTGAACGAATGGGGAAAGGTTACAAGAATCCCAAGAAAAACATGACCATGGATTAAAAGAATCCCAACAGGTCAACTGACCTGTTGAAGTTTTCAGGAAATCAGTGGCTGCTGATTTAGATAGGCCATTCAAGTTAATTTCCCCGTGCACCTTCCACTCCTTTTTCACCTGTCACCATCACAGGGTGAATTGGGACCATGGAATCACAATTCTTTGGATTCTGTTCTTAGCTTTAGGAGACAACTACAGCAGTTGAAGTAGCTGTTACTGATGTGATACCCAGGAACACAGAGTTGACACATTTCATTCATGTCCAATCACAACTAGCCATATCTAAGAGGATAGGATTGGCCTCTTTTCATGATGCTTTTCTTATCTTACAGCCTGCTATGATTCTGCTGAAACTTTTTCATTAGTTTCTCTCTAAAAAGGAGAAAGTCCAATGTCCCTCCCTACTGGTGCAGGTTTACCATTCGGTTTGTCGAGTCTAAAAATGGAATTGGAACTAGCAGGAATTACTGTGTTTAAAGCGTCCGGTCCGTTCAGACAGTCTCAGGGCGATAAAAGCCTAGATGTTATTGGCTAAATACTGTTTCCCCCAAGAGCGGACGCACGCAATTTAATCCAACTTTTTATAACAAACTCCAATAATACAGAATCCAGTCATACAAAAGAGTCACCAAGAAGCAGGAAGAATTCTCGGACCATTTAGGGTAGCAAACTTCTCACCTTCTTTTGGAGTGAGCATAATCTGCTAGCTGAAGTAACAAACTTGAGGACAGAAATCGCCCTACTATTGAGAAGTTGTTGACAAGAGAACCACCTAAGCTGTGTGACTTTCCCTTTTCTATTCATTGGTCAAGCCTAGTAGCCTAAAATTTACGGGCTCAATCAAAGACAAATGCAATCTAGTCAGAGGTCTATGAAAAGTCCAAAACTAACCAGAATTCTTCTTAGACAATGGAAATGGAAGCAGAGCTACCAATTTCCTTGCCACATATCCCTAAAACTCATTCCTTTCTAGTCATAACTAATGTATAGCCACCAGTACAATCAGGAAAAGATGAAACTTACAGATGTCAGCGAGGGAAGGATTTGAAAGAACTCTTCCCATTATTCATCGTCTAGACAGCAACTATCATTAAAATCAGAGCCCTTTTAGTAGGGCTTTCCTTGTGGGAAATTCAGGACTCCAGGACAACGGAGCGAGAGGATTAAGCAGAAGCCATTGATTGTTGACATGATGCACTTCCACATTCTAAATCTCTGCACACGCTAGGCCCGCATTTTTATCTTGGTGCCTTTGTTATGTCCACACATTCTGTGTGTACCTCTCAGAAGATACGTTTGGTTACAGTCCAGGCGCTTTGCTGCCCCCCGTTATCGAGTTCTTGTAGTCTTGGAATTTGGTTTCTCAACTTCTCTTTCTTCTTTTAGCACGGCTTATGTCGTAGTAACCTTGATGAATTCCAGAGGGCTCTGAGAAAATTCTGAGAAGAACATATTCCAGCTGGATGGCTGGTGCACCCTTTAGTCTAAGAGGTTCAGCTACATTGCTACAATTTCCCCCTTCTTCGTCTTGCACCAGCTAAACCCTTTGCACTGTATTTACTTCCAAGAGGCTCACCAGTTTCATGATGCATGGAATAACAAGAAGCAATATAATAATGACTACTAGTAACAACAAAGTTCCCTTGACAAGATCTTCCAACCATCGAGTTGTTTCCCATCTCTCAAACCATTCATGCGTAACCCTCTCATTCCCAATCAATTTCTTCATGTTATCTTGTCCTTGTTTGAGTTTCCAGTGAATGACTGCAGAAGGGTTAGAGAGGTTCAAAAAACACATTCCTTCAAAATCCTCACACTCTTGCCCATGTGCTAACAAGAAAGCTAGAGCAGCTTTATTTTGCAGTGTGCAATGACTAATGGTATCTACACCAGTGAGAACCTGATTTAAAGTCGCTGATCTTACCTTGAGTTGACCACCCAGCATCGCAACTTCTTAAGCAAACTCGAAGCTTGACCAACAGCGACACCTGCTGTCAGGAATGGCACAATTAATCGAGAGGAGCGCCCAAACCTGTACGCAATTGAGGCAAGGGCGTCTAAAGCTTATGCTTCTTCTTTCAGATCCCGGGATGCGAAGAATCGAGTTCTTCGCGCACAGAGCATTGTGCCAGGGGCGGTACGCTCCGGTGCGGCGCTTGTGCCGAAAGACGCCCGGGACACAATGCCGGTGGTGTTAATATTTGTTTTTCGCGTTTCGGAAGCTGCTGCTAGCCGAGTCTCCCGGAGGCGAAGAAGCGGCTTCTTCGCACACAGAGCATTGCTTGCGTCGCGGTGAGCACCTAAGAGCGGCTTGTGCCGAAAGAAGCCGGGGACCGGCACTTAGCTTCGGAGAGCTGCGTATCTGCGTCTTCTGCGTGTCTTGCCGCTCAACACTCAGCAAAAAGCTTTTTCACCATATCTTGCAAAGAGAAACTCTGCCAGTAAATAAAACATCCAAAATCATGTTCTAAAGCTTGCACAGAGGTCTGAAAAGAGTTTTGCAATACGGAAAAGATAGTTGTGCAGAACTCGTTCCTTTCGAATATAATAACAACGGAAAAGGCAGGAGAGTGGTAAAATACTGTTTTCTCTAAGTCTGAATGCTGCCCACACTGTTGCTGTGTGGTGCGACTTGTATCTTCTCCTTTGGGAAGATGCCGCTCTCTCCGTCACCCGGAGGCGAAGAAGCGGCTTCTTTTCGCACAGAGCATTGTTTGGGTCGCAGTGCTTTTCGAAGAGCGGTTTATGCCGAAAGAAGCCGGGGACCGGCACTTAGAATCGGAGAGCTGCGTATCTGCGTCTTCTGCGTGTCTTGCCGCTCAACACTCAGCAAAAAGCTTTTTCACCATATCTTGCAAAGAGAAACACTGTCAGTATAGAAAACATCCAAAATCATGTTCTAAAGCTTGTACAGAGGTCTGAAAAGAATTTTGCAAAACGGAAAAAATAGCTGTCCAAAACTCGTTCTTTTCGAATATAATAACAATGGAAAAGGCAGGAGGGTGGTAAATTACTGTTTTCTGTAATTCTGAATGCTGCCCACAATGTGCTTGTGTGGTGCGGCTTGCATCTTCGCCTTTGGGAAGCTGCCGCTCTCTCCGTCTCCCGGAGGCGAAGAAGCGGCTTCTTTGCGCACAACATTGTGCCGAGCGCAGGGAGCTCCTGAGAGCGGCTTGTGCCGAAAGAAGCCGGGGACCGGCACTTAGCTTCGGAGAGCTGCGTATCTGCGTCTTCTGCGTGTCTTGCCGCTCAACACTCAGCAAAAAGCTTTTTCACCATATCTTGCAAAGAGAAACTCTGCCAGTAAATAAAACATCCAAAATCATGTTCTAAAGCTTGCACAGAGGTCTGAAAAGAGTTTTGCAATACGGAAAAGATAGTTGTGCAGAACTCGTTCCTTTCGAATATAATAACAACGGAAAAGGCAGGAGAGTGGTAAAATACTGTTTTCTCTAAGTCTGAATGCTGCCCACACTGTTGCTGTGTGGTGCGACTTGTATCTTCTCCTTTGGGAAGATGCCGCTCTCTCCGTCACCCGGAGGCGAAGAAGCGGCTTCTTTTCGCACAGAGCATTGTTTGGGTCGCAGTGCTTTTCGAAGAGCGGTTTATGCCGAAAGAAGCCGGGGACCGGCACTTAGAATCGGAGAGCTGCGTATCTGCGTCTTCTGCGTGTCTTGCCGCTCAACACTCAGCAAAAAGCTTTTTCACCATATCTTGCAAAGAGAAACACTGTCAGTATAGAAAACATCCAAAATCATGTTCTAAAGCTTGTACAGAGGTCTGAAAAGAATTTTGCAAAACGGAAAAAATAGCTGTCCAAAACTCGTTCTTTTCGAATATAATAACAATGGAAAAGGCAGGAGGGTGGTAAATTACTGTTTTCTGTAATTCTGAATGCTGCCCACAATGTGCTTGTGTGGTGCGGCTTGCATCTTCGCCTTTGGGAAGCTGCCGCTCTCTCCGTCTCCCGGAGGCGAAGAAGCGGCTTCTTTGCGCACAACATTGTGCCGAGCGCAGGGAGCTCCTGAGAGCGGCTTGTGCCGAAAGAAGCCGGGGACCGGCACTTAGCTTCGGAGAGCTGCGTATCTGCGTCTTCTGCGTGTCTTGCCGCTCAACACTCAGCAAAAAGCTTTTTCACCATATCTTGCAAAGAGAAACTCTGCCAGTAAATAAAACATCCAAAATCATGTTCTAAAGCTTGCACAGAGGTCTGAAAAGAGTTTTGCAATACGGAAAAGATAGTTGTGCAGAACTCGTTCCTTTCGAATATAATAACAACGGAAAAGGCAGGAGAGTGGTAAAATACTGTTTTCTCTAAGTCTGAATGCTGCCCACACTGTTGCTGTGTGGTGCGACTTGTATCTTCTCCTTTGGGAAGATGCCGCTCTCTCCGTCACCCGGAGGCGAAGAAGCGGCTTCTTTTCGCACAGAGCATTGTTTGGGTCGCAGTGCTTTTCGAAGAGCGGTTTATGCCGAAAGAAGCCGGGGACCGGCACTTAGAATCGGAGAGCTGCGTATCTGCGTCTTCTGCGTGTCTTGCCGCTCAACACTCAGCAAAAAGCTTTTTCACCATATCTTGCAAAGAGAAACACTGTCAGTATAGAAAACATCCAAAATCATGTTCTAAAGCTTGTACAGAGGTCCGAAAAGAATTTTGCAAAACGGAAAAAATAGCTGTCCAAAACTCGTTCTTTTCGAATATAATAACAATGGAAAAGGCAGGAGGGTGGTAAATTACTGTTTTCTGTAATTCTGAATGCTGCCCACAATGTGCTTGTGTGGTGCGATCTGCACCTTCGCTTTCTGGAATCTGCCGCACTCTCCCTCTCCCGGAGGCGAAGAAGCGGCTTCTTCGTACACAGAGCATTGGGTCGGTCGCAGTGAGCACCTAAGCGCGGCTTGTGCCGAAAGAAGCCGGGGACCGGCACTTAGCTTCGGAGAGCTGCGTATTTGCGTCTTCTGCGTCTCTTGCCGCTCAACACTCAGCAAAAAGCTTTTTCACCATATCTTGCAAAGAGAAACACTGCCAGTAAATGAAACATCCAAAATCATGTTCTAAAGCTTGTACAGAGGTCTGAAAAGAGTTTTGCAATACGGAAAAGATAGTTGTGCAGAACTCGTTCCTTTCGAATATAAAAACAATGGAAAAGGCAGGAGAGTGGTAAAATACTGTTTTCTCTAAGTCTGAATGCTGCCCACACTGTTGCTGTGTGTTGCGACTTGCATCTTCGCCTTTGGGAAGCTGCCGCTCGCCGAGTCTCCCGGAGGCGAAGAAGCGGCTTCTTTGCGCACAACATTGTGCCGAGCGCAGGGAGCTCCTGAGAGCGGTTTATGCCGAAAGAAGCCGGGGACCGGCACTTAGCATCGGAGAGCTCCGTATCTGCGTCTTCTGCGTCTCTTGCCTCTCAACACTCAGCAAAAAGCTTTTTCACCATATCTTGCAAAGAGAAACACTGTCAGTATAGAAAACATCCAAAATCATGTTCTAAACTTGCACGGAGGTCTGAAAAGAGTTTTGCAATACGGAAAAGATAGTTGTGCAGAACTCGTTCCTTTCGAATATAATAACAATGGAAAAGGCAGGAAAGTGGTAAAATACTGTTTTCTCTAAGTCTGAATGCTGCCCACAATGTGCTTGTGTGGTGCGACTTGCACCTTCGCTTTCGGGAAGCTGCCGCTCTCTCCATCTCCCGGAGGCGAAGAAGCGGCTTCTTCGCACACAGAGCATTGCTTGCGTCGCGGTGAGCACCTAAGCGCGGCTTGTGCCGAAAGAAGCCGGGGACCGGCACTTAGCTTCGGAGAGCTGCGTATCTGCGTCTTCTGCGTCTCTTGCCGCTCAACACTCAGCAAAAAGCTTTTCCACCATATCTTGCAAAGAGAAACACTGCCAGTATAGAAAACATCCAAAATCATGTTCTAAAGCTTGTACAGAGGTCTGAAAAGTGTTTTGCAAAACGGAAAAAATAGCTGTCCAAAACTCGTTCTTTTCGAATATAACAACAATGGAAAAGGCAGGAGGGTGGTAAAATACTGTTTTCTGTAAGTCTGAATGCTGCCCACAATGTGCTTGTGTGGTGCGACTTGCACCTTCGCTTTCGGGAAGCTGCCGCACTCTCCCTCTCCCGGAGGCGAAGAAGCGGCTTCTTCGCACACAGAGCATTGGGTCGGTCGCAGTGCTTTTCGAAGAGCGGTTTGTGCCGAAAGAAGCCGGGGACCGGCACTTAGCTTCGGAGAGCTGCGTATCTGCGTCTTCTGCGTGTCTTGCCGCTCAACACTCAGCAAAAAGCTCTTCCACCATATCTTGCAAAGAGAAACACTGCCAGTAAATGAAACATCCAAAATCATGTTCTAAAGCTTGTACAGAGGTCTGAAAAGAGTTTTGCAATACGGAAAAGATAGTTGTGCAGAACTCGTTCCTTTCGAATATAAAAACAATGGAAAAGGCAGGAGAGTGGTAAAATACTGTTTTCTCTAAGTCTGAATGCTGCCCACACCGTTGCTGTGTGTTGCGACTTGTATCTTCGCCTTTGGGAAGCTGCCGCTCGCCGAGTCTCCCGGAGGCGAAGAAGCGGCTTCTTTGCGCACAACATTGTGCCGAGCGCAGGGAGCTCCTGAGAGCGGTTTATGCCGAAAGAAGCCGGGGACCGGCACTTAGAATCGGAGAGCTGCGTATCTGCGTCTTCTGCGTGTCTTGCCGCTCAACACTCAGCAAAAAGCTTTTTCACCATATCTTGCAAAGAGAAACACTGTCAGTATAGAAAACATCCAAAATCATGTTCCAAACTTGCACGGAGGTCTGAAAAGAGTTTTGCAATACGGAAAAGATAGTTGTGCAGAACTCGTTCCTTTCGAATATAATAACAACGGAAAAGGCAGGAGAGTGGTAAAATACTGTTTTCTCTAAGTCTGAATGCTGCCCACAATGTGCTTGTGTGGTGCGACTTGCACCTTCGCTTTCGGGAAGCTGCCGCTCTCTCCGTCTCCCGGAGGCGAAGAAGCGGCTTCTTCGCACACAGAGCATTGGGTCGGTCGCAGTGAGCACCTAAGCGCGACTTGTGCCGAAAGAAGCCGGGGACCGGCACTTAGCTTCGGAGAGCTGCGTATCTGCGTCTTCTGCGTCTCTTGCCTCTCAACACTCAGCAAAAAGCTTTTTCACCATATCTTGCAAAGAGAAGCTCTGCCATTATAGAAAACATCCAAAATCATGTTCTAAAGCTTGTACAGAGGTCTGAAAAGAATTTTGCAAAACGGAAAAAATAGCTGTCCAAAACTCGTTCTTTTCGAATATAATAACAATGGAAAAGGCAGGAGGGTGGTAAATTACTGTTTTCTGTAATTCTGAATGCTGCCCACAATGTGCTTGTGTGGTGCGGCTTGCATCTTCGCCTTTGGGAAGCTGCCGCTCGCCGAGTCTCCCGGAGGCGAAGAAGCGGCTTCTTCGCACACAGAATATTGGGCCGGTCGCAGTGAGCACCTAAGCGCGGCTTGTGCCGAAAGAAGCCGGGGACCGGCACTTAGCTTCGGAGAGCTGCGTATCTGCGTCTTCTGCGTGTCTTGCTGCTCAACACTCAGCAGAAACTTTTCCACCATATCTTGCAAATAGAAACACTGCCAGTAAATAAAATATCCAAAATCATGTTCTAAACTTGCACGGAGGTCTGAAAAGGGTTTTGCAAGAAGGAAAAGATAGTTGTCCGAAACTCCTTCCTTTCGAATATAACAATGGAAAAGGCAGGAGAGTGGCAAAATACTGTTTTCTCTAAGTCTGAATGCTGCCCACACTGTGCCTGTTTGGTGCGGCTTGCATCTTTGCCTTTTTGAAGCTGCCGCTCTCTCCGTCTCCGGGAGGCGAAGAAGCGGCTTCTTTGCGCACAATATTTTGCCGACTGCAGCGAGCTCCTGAGAGCTGTTTGTGCCGAAAGAAGCTGGGGACCGGCACTTAGCTTCGGAGAGCTGCGTATCTGCGTCTTCTGCGTGTCTTGCCGCTCAACACTTAGCAAAAAGCTTTTCCACCATATCTTACAAGGAGAAATTGTGCCAATACACAAAACATCCCAGATCTTTTTCTAAAAAATGCACATAGCTATTCGAACTGTTTAATTAGAAGGAAAAGATAGTTGTCAAAAACTCTTTTTATTTGATTATATTGTGAATGGAAAAGTCAGGAGAGTGGTAAAGTAGTCTTTTCTATTTGTTTGAAAGGTGCTCAGGTTTTGCTGGTATTAGGCGGCTTGGTTCTTAGCCTTTCGGAGGGTGCCGCTCTCTCCGTCTCCCGGAGGCGAAGAAGCGGCTTCTTTGCGCACAGAGCATTGTGCCGGTGGCGGTGTTCTCTGGAGAGCGGCTTCTGACGAAAGACGCCCTGGCAGGGGGCTTCGTTTCGGAGAGCTCTTTACTCTGCCTTCTGCCTCTCTCGTCGCATAAAACTGAGCAAAAAGCTTTTTTACTATGTCTTGCCAGGACAAACTGTGCCCGTACGGAAAGCATCTCCGCTCTTGTTCTAGAAGTTGCACGGAGGTCTGCAGAGTGTTTAGCAAGAAGCTAAAGAAAGTTGTCCAAAACTCCTTCTTTTTGAATGGTAATGTGAATGGAAAAGGCAGGAGAGAGGTAAGGTACTGTTTTCTTTAAGTTTGAGAGCTGCACACACAATCCCCATGTTGTGCGACTTTTTTCTTGGCTTTTAAAGAGGCGGCCGCGGTCTCCGTCTCCCGGAGGCGAAGAAGCCGCTTCTTTGCACACAGAGCATTGTGCCGGTCGCGGTGCGATCCCGAGCACGGCTTCTGCGGAAAGACGCCCGGGAGAGGCCCTTACCTTCGGAGAGCTCCGTATCTCTGAATCTGCGTCTCTTGTGGCCTACATCTTAGCAAAAAGCTTTTCTACTATGTCTCGCAAGGAGAAACTGTCCCAGTACAAAAAGCATCCTTGATCTTTTTCTGGAAGTTGCACGGAGTGTCAGCAGAGTGTTTAGCAAGAAGCAAAAGAAAGTTGTCCAAAACCCCTTTTCTTCCAATGTTCATGTGAATTGAAAAGGCAGGAGAATGAGGAAGTGCTGTTTTCTGTACGTTTGAAAGCTGTCACAAGGAGAAACTCTATCAGCACCTCAAGTTTTCCTCCATTTTACTTTCGATATTTCTTTTGCTGTGCAGTCAAGAAGCACCCTTCTTTCTTAGTTCTGCTGCAGGTTGTCTTCAAATGGCTTTGCTTTCTGTCCCCTCCTCCCCATTTCTAACAGGCACAAGCACATTCCCTTCCCGGAACAAAATCCTGGTAATAGAGCCAGGAAGACTACGCTTTGACTTTGAGAACCAAAACCTATCTAAGAGAAAATAGTCCATTCTTTGAGACCCAATAGCACGCATCTGTGTGCAGGAGGAAGAGGGCTATCTGCGCGCTTGAATGGGAAGTGTACTCGCCAACAAACTAGAGCCAATATTAGTAACCAACATGTAACAAGTGTGGACGTATATAATTCCCTGCTCTTTTTTGGATCTTTTTTCTTCAAGGTTATTTTGCTTTTAAAAATTTTCTAGTCATTTGAGAGATTCTTCTTTGTTTGTGTGAGAATAGAAATCTCCATAAAGCTTACTATGTAAAAGCAAGGTAATTCTTGGACTTGATGATGACTATTTGGGAGATGATATTTTCATCTGCAAAAATCAATTTCCATGTTTTGGAAATATTTTTGTCACGGAAAGTAGTAAGTTTCAAGATGTGTTTTTAGAAGGTGTAAAAATTGAGATCCTCCTTTGTATCAAAGCCATACAAAGAATATCCCTTCAAACCATCCACTCCATCATTTCATTTTTGTATTTTTGTCTTTTCAATAGCTAGTTCTCACTTTCAGATGGCTTTTAAATGCCCTGTTTTGACACAATTTTGTTATTCATTTCTAAGCTTCAAAATGATATTTAAGAAGAGTAATTTCCTGTAACTACTTGACAGTTTGCAAATTAACATCAAAGTGGAGGGAGGGAGGGAAGGAAGTGGCAGAAGGACGTGGCAGAAAGAAGGACATAATGGAAGGAAGGCAGTGAAAGAAGGAAGTGGGGGAAAGAAAGAAAAGAAAGAAAGAAGAAAGAAAGAAAGAAAGAAAGAAAGAAAGAAAGAAAGAAACAAAGAAAGAAAAAGAAAGAAAGAAAGAAAGAAAGAGAAAGAATGAAAGAAAGAAAGAAAGAGAAAGAAAGAAAGAGAAGGGAAGAAAATTCCCAAATGTTAGAAACGTTAATGATAAAATACTTGCGTGTATGATAAAGAGCGAGGAGTAGATATTAGATATAGTATTGCTAAATGGCACATAAATGTGAGACCCAAACAGTTCAACTCCTTGGATAGCAGTTTCTCAGCATGAATATGTTATATCTAGCTTCAACTTCTTACTGCTACTGTACAGAATGATTACCATAGAATAATGGAATGGTTGGCTTTGGAAGGGACCTTAAATTCACCTACGTCCTCCCCAGCATGTCATTGTCAGGGACACCTTCCACTAGAGCGCCTTAAGCTCAAAGACCCATTCAAGCTGGCCTTGATCACTTCCAGGAATTGGTCACCCACAACATGTTCTAGTGTCTCACAACCATCTTGGCAAGGAATTTCTTCCCAATAGCCAAAGGAAACCTATCCTCTTCAGGTTTTAAAGCCATCCACACTTTTCCTATCGCTCCGTGCCCTTGTGTAGCTCACCTGCCTCCTTCTGGTAGGCTGTCTTCAGCTACTGGAGAGCTGCTCTAACAATTTGCCCGGAGTCTGCTCTTCTCCAGGCTGAGAAAATGCCTGCGGGACTCTGGCTTGATGACAGACTTCTTGTGCTGCACTGGGGGCTCAGACCATTCTTCTTCTTGGAATTGCTGTAGGATGCTCAGCCACTGTTGACTGTGGTACAGGTACACTGGTCATTGTGGTCCAGGTAATAAATAGATGATTGTTTTAATAAAGACCCAATTAAATGATAAGAGCTAAATTTTAACGCAAAATTAATTGGAGAAAGATTCCTAAACCTGTGGCCCGTTACCCCAGCCCATCCATTGATTGTAAATGACATGCCTTGCAGATGTTATGATACATGAACCAAAGCCAAGTGATGGATACTGCTTAAGATAGATGTTCTACCTGCTTACTGCAATATGTTCTTCTCAGTCTAAAACAATCCCCCGAACATTAAGAACAAGAGATTACATCATGAAGTAATGAAGTGCTTGGGTTGAAAGTAAAAGGCATTTGAAAGAAATAGGTTTGGGGGCTAACACAGCAAGATCTCAGAAATGGAGTGCCAGCTTAGTTCTCTGCTTCAGAGACAAGTGAAGCAATTCAGAAGTGTCTTCCTGGGAAAAAGGTTGACAGATCTTTCTGCACAACAGTTAACAGCCGGCATCAGAAATGGGTGCAAATAACATACTAGCCACTACAAGTTTGTCATCCTGGAGCGGAAGGGCCACTCAGACTCATAGCAGTGGTCTTGCTGCTGTGCCTGTTCAAATAGACAGAAAAGAATGAGGAAAACAAATTTTTCCATCTAGTTTGTTTCAGTATTGGTACAAAGACTATTTTCCCGCCCTCAGGAGACAGCAAAAACAGTCAACAACTGAAATGCTTCAGAAATGGAAATGATCTGAATCACAAATATTTCTTTTCACATCAAAATTAAAGCCCAAGTCATAACTGTCAAACAGATGATAGAACTATTTAAAGATGAATGTACTATACATACTAAAATATTCCCAGAGAGAACTATTGTGTCCTTAGTCTGTTTAAAAGTCTAGACTTCCTGGTAAAAAAACTTGTACAGAGCTGAGGTAGCTCCACGACATTCTCTTTTCAGATTAAGTAAACTCTTCAGTCTCACCACCGTTACCAATGGATTTCCGTAAGTCCTTGAAAACCAGTAATTTCCCTTTTTTCCTTCTCTGAAAAAAATGACAGTGACAAGAGTTATTTGCACTCCCTATTTTCTGAAAAGCCTGAACATCAAGCCTTAAGAACTTTATCATGAGTTTTACTTCAAACTAAATTTGAAGAGAATGGCAGAAAGAATGGCAGCCTCAAGCAAAAGAATTTAGGCTTCTAATTCTTGGCTTGTCTTCTTACTTACCTAAGACAAGAAGTGGAAAGAGAATAGATTAGAGTTAGCAGCTGTTGAAGATTTGCACGTACTCTTCCACTCTTCCAAGAGGTCAAGGATGCTTTTCTGGCCCTCTCTCCCTCCACAAGCTGCAGCTTCCTTCAAGGCACAGTCACCTGCTGTGGCATGGAGCTCCCCATGAGCTCCATTGTGTTCCTCCACGGTTCTCCAGGGACTGCTGGGAGACAACCTGCTTGATGATGATGTCCTCCAGGGACTGTGGGGGATTCTTTGCTCTGTCAACTGGAGCACCTTCTCCTCCTTCTTGTCTCACTTTAGTATCATGCAGCTGCTTCTCATACTCCTTTTTTCCCTCACTTGTCACTGCCTATTCATATGTTTTGTACTTTTGACAATATCTTTTCACAAAGACTGATGGGCTCAGTTGCAGAAATGTGTCTTGCTAGAAAATTGGATACTATAGAAAACCATGATTTTACAGAAAAGAATAGTGGAAGTACAAATATACTGCTAAAGAACCGGAAAACTGACAATCATTCATTGTAATACGTCCCCTCATTTTGCCTTCTTTCTCCTTAAGATCTGGAAAGACTACTGGGCAGTGAAAAACACTACAGTGTTGTTTCAAAGAAAAGACTTTTTTAGGATTCTAAGGCGCATGTTCCAATTGCTTGAGAAAATTGAGAAAAGGCACTTTGTCTTTTGTGATAAATATCATTAGCCACTAGGGACAAAGTCTGACCAACAACAAGAGCAGATCAAAATCTGATGAGACCAAGCAATATACCTTGAGTGGCCAGGACAGAACCATTGAGTCGTTGAATCTGTTGAATTGGAAGGACCCCATCAGGATCATCATCAGTCCAACTCCTGGCCCTGCCTGGGGCCATCCTTGAACTCCCAAACTCAGACAGTTGTGATGGTGTGACCACTCCCTGGAGAGACTCTTCCAGTGCCCAGCCATTCTCGGGTTAAAAACTTTTTCCTGATACCCGATCTAAACCTCCCCTGACTCAGCTGCATGCCATTTCTTTGAGTCCTGTCTTTGTAGACCTCATTTGAGGACTTTCTAATACCAAGGTGATTCCGCCCCAGAGCAGAGCAGAGCAGAGAAGAGAAGAGCAGAGCAGAGCAGAGCAGAGCAGAGCAAGACAATCCCCTCCCTTGCCCAGCTGGTGATGCTGTGCCTGATGCACCCCAGGACAGGCTTGGCCCTCCTGGCTGCCAGGGCACTGCTGATGCACATTCAGCTTGCCATTGGCCAGGAGCCTGGATCCCTTTCTGCAGTGCTTCTCCCAGCCTCTTGCTCCCTCCCCAGTCTATACACCCACCAGGATTGCCCAGTTGCAGGTGCTGAATCCAGCACTTGCCCTTGTTCCACTCCATCTGGTTGGCGATTGCCTGTGGGAATCCTCAAAAACAGAGGGGTTTGGGAAAGCTGCAAAAAGCAGGCCTCAGAGACAGCAGAACTGTCATTGGAGCTAAGCAGTAGTCATAAGGTTTGTCAGCAGAAAAATTAGATGAGAAGTAGAAAAGTAAGGACAAATGGAACAATGGTCTGTGTATTAATGCTTGTCTAGAATAACTCCCTAAGCTACAGCAAAGTATATCTAGCGTGATGTTAGGTAGTTCTAAGCTTAATAATGGAGCTCTGTGCATTGTATCTTAAGGCTTACAAGCAGGTCTTTTATTCGAAAGAAGCGAGCATTGTTCTAAGCCCAGGTACATGTCTTTATAGTGATTGGATAGAAGTACTGTCAATATGCTTTTGCTTTGTGTGATTGGTCAAAAAACTTTTCAAGTCAGTTGTAACATTAAGTTCTTTGTCTGCTGCTGGGGACGTGAGCTGCTGGCAGCTTCCCATTGTCATCACCATGTAATGAGACTGATGCTGGAAAAAAACCAGCTTGAGACGCCGTCCCCAGCAGTCCCGCCCCTTTTGTGATTTGTGCATAGACTCCCGGCCAGCAAGAATTGCCCATCTCTCCTATTTGGCAAGATCTCTCTGCAAGGTCTCTGTGCCCTCAAGGGAGTTAGCTCACAGCTCCTCCCAATTTAGTGTCTTTGGCAAACTTTCTTAATGTTCCTTCAAGTGCTGTGTCCAGGTTGTTCAAAAGATGTTGAAGAGAACTGGCCCAATGATGATACTGTCTTAGCCACTGAAATAAGCCACTGCTTCATACTTCCTCTTGTGCAGAAATCACAACAAATTTCTTTTCTATCCATGTTTTCTTATGCTCATGCTTTTTATCCCAACAGCAGCTGACACGACATTTACAGGCACAGCAACAGCACACTTTTCCTGCTCTTACTAGACTTAACAATTTTGCAACCGGTCAATCAGTGACCTTTGCAAGTAAAGTCAGACCTTCAGCATTTCTCCTTAAATGAATGTCTTCAGAAGAAAACTTTGCTGCCTACTCTGTACGACTGAAGAATAGATGATAATGAGTTAGCATCACAATCAGTTAAGTAGAGAGGCTATCCTTTAGCAGGGAAAAAATTAAAAGAAGAGCTCTTTTATGCAACAACTATCTGAGAAACAAAACAACTAGGATCTTCCACAGGGTTCCCTGCAGTAGAAATGTACTTGGATGAATGCAGAAGATAAAAGATGTGGTTTTGAAAGGCTATGTCCTTGCTAAGCTAAATTGGATCTCATCCTGTCGATGAAAGATCAAGGAGCTCAAAGCGGAGCTAGAGAGACATGTCCAGATAATGAGATAGAGCAAAGCATTTTCCAAGATAATTAAGCATTCTGGTGGACTGGCCAGTTAGGTTAAATCTGCCACACCCATTCACTTTTGGGGACTGAGCTGTGGAGTGCTAAACCGTATCTGCTGCTCTGCAAAGTAAAAGAGATCCATCCAAATTGTACGGTTAGTGTGAACACTCTCACTCTCAATTGTAAAACACTTCATAAGCTATTAATCAGTCTTAGGAACAAAATGAAATAAAGTTGTTATGCCATCTGGGAATGGGAAAACATCTTCAAAATATTTTTTTCTCTATGTTTTCTTCTTTTTTCTTTTTTTCTTTTTTTTTTTTTTTAATCCCACATTATGTGATTGATAATTTCAACCATTCTGGAATGCTTTTAACAGATGAACCCAGCATAGTAGTTTTATTACCGGCTCTTGTCCCTTACATGCTTCAGTACAGGTTTGGAATATACTCCACAGTCAATGAGTGGTTTTTTATCTCTTTTCCCAGAGACAACTTTTAAAGGACTACTTAACCCCTAAAAATCATAATTTCTCTGGTTTCTCCAAGCTTTTTCAGAAAGCTGTTTTGGTTTTGTTTTGGTTTGTTGTTTGTTTTGTTTTATTGCATCGTTCCTAATGTCTTCAGACCTACTACAAGAAGAAGTTAAAAATAGATCTTATTTGAAGAGACTGTTAAAGCTAATGAACTGCCAGTCTTGGTATTTGTATGTTTCTAAATCCTTTAAATTCCAAGGTTGCCTTCCTGAATCCTCAGTTACTTAGAAAACATTGTGTTTATAAAACAGACCCAGTTCAATTGCTTCTGCAAACTCACCTTCATTGTATAGGATTGTACTTCAAGAAATCTTGCTTCATTCAAACATTGGAAGTACAGATTTGACATCATCTGTGACCCTTCCATCTGTCTGAACTGTATTTCATTGTGTGAGTTCCTCAGTTGCTTCAAATAAGGACAGAATCTTTTCAATTTGCATAGCATGTTATCTGAAGATCTCCTGTCTGCTTTCTTCACTTGCTTTAATGGGAAGACAAGGGAAATACGTTTTGAATGCTATCTTTTAGAGTCTACTTTTACCTACCAGTGTGCTTCTATGGACTAGAACCAATTTCAGCTTGAAAGAAGGTATTGTCACCATCCGCTCATACCAACGGGTTGGTTAACTGGTTGGTTGGTTAACTGATCTGGGAGTGCAACAGACAACCTGGAAAGGGAATTGCAGTATCAATCCAAAGAAATGCACCTTTATAGAATGACCACAGCAAATGCCTGAAAGGAATCAGGGAGAGGAAAAGAATAAAAAAGAGGGGGAGAAAGAGAGAGGAGTATAGCTACCAAACATGGAGAGACTAAGTCCTCTTAGTCCGGCCGATAGAGTTTGCCTAGTCACGTTGGGAAGATCTCCAAGTCCTGGTGAACTCAAGGTTCTATTATAGTCCATTGCTGAGGGGGGAAACAGAATCTTGAAATGGCTGAGGGGGAACAGATCCAATCAAGAAGAAGAAGTCTATTGAAATTGCTGAGGGGGAAAAAGGTATTGAAGACGGGTACAGACAGTCCATGTTCTCAGCAGGATAAGTCAGTAGCAGCAGTGAGTGGGACCCACTGTTTCAGGACTGCTTTCTGGGGGAAACCAGTCTAGGTCCTGTAGGCACATCTGTAGGCAACACTCAGCAGGCATCCTGCTTCAGTCAGGCCAGCACCCCTGCATCAGAATTACAGGTGTCTCAGTCTCAGTCCTTGGTAGGGGGGCTTCAACCTCGGTGCCTCACGGTGGTAGTGGAGCAGAGGAAGGATTTTCCATGGGGGGGCTACCAAGTTGCCCCAGCAAGTTCATCTGGCCAAGAGGTGGGAAAATTCCTGGTCTATTGTCGTGAAGCAGGTGCAAGCATATAGGCTGGGTCGCCCCTTGGCAGGCCCTGCTAGAAGCAGTCACTGAAGACACAGCTGTGAACAATCACTTGGCAGGCCAGAATTCTGCTCAGGGGCCTCAGGATTTTTGGTGTTCATCCATTACTGGCAGGCCAGAGGTCCCATCGGGGTCCTCAGGGTCCTGATAGCGGTCCTGTGGACGGTCGTGAGGCAAATGGGGGGAACCTCAGACCGTCCTTCACAGCACCTGGTGAGTCACAACAGGCTTCAAAGGGTCTTCATCAGCAGTGTTCTGTACTATTGTTGTGTACTTGTCGCGCATTGGTAGCATATCCTGGAAAGCAGAGACAATACGTCAGACAGAGAGAGAGAAGGGAAGGACAAGAAAAGATAAAAAAAGGCGGGGGTAAGGAAACAAGAAAGAAATATAATAACAGGAATTTAAACCATATTATTTTGAAACATTTTTTTCAAATATCTGAAACTAATCACAAATAATCAAAGGCAATAAAGCAATAAACAAATCAACAACAGTTCATTTAAAATATTTTTTTTCAAAACAATTCACCAAAAATCAAAAGTAATTTTCTTATAATCTTCAAAGAAAATTGAAGACGATTTCAAAACACATCCTCTCATTTATAGTCGCCTTGTGTCAATAGTCTTGGAGATGGCCACAGTGAAAAGGACATCAGCCAAGTTGTGTGCATTAATGACAGACATCAATTTTGTTAACTCTTTCATCATTCTCCAATTCATAATGAGTAAGATTGCTGATTAAAAAACCCCAATCAAAACGAAACGCAAAAGGGCAATGATGGGATGACACATACTGTTCAGGACTCTTGTGGCAGTAGGTGACCACCCAAAAAGAGTATCCTACCACCTGTGTTCAGCATCTTTTCTTACTCTCTCTATGACATGGTGTATTTCTTTCACATTGTGATGAACAGTTACCAGTGCTTTCTGTCTATTCTTCTTGATCTTCTCCAATATTTCAATGAAGTCCTGATGAAGCAAAGATTGCTTTACCAAAGTAATGTTCATCCCAATGGGAGTAGGTGAATGTCCTGGTTTCGGGCAAATTTGGGAGAAAACCTCCAAAAGGTGGACCCTCCAGAAAACAAACCCACACGGCCCCTCCCCCCAACCGGGTCGGGAAGGATTCCTTGGAAACAAGTGGAAAGAACCTGTTTCTGTAACAGGCAAAGCACCCCGCAGCACACAAAAGGAACAATACCAGATGGCACCACTCTTTCACCGCTCTGAAAAAGTAGACAACTTCAGAAAGTCTCTCTGGGGAGTGCTCGCTCTGTTATCAGTCTGTCCTGTGCTGGGGTAGCTGCTGCACCTTGGCCGCAAGGTGCAAACTCTCGGTGTTTCCCAGGTCCCAGTCCGGAGCAGGTCCGAGTAGGTCCAAAGAAGGGAAAGGAGAAACAGTCCAGGGAAAATTTGGACTGCTTAGCTAAACTAACTAATGAGCAGGAGCAAAAAAGCAAGAGCAAAGCAGGAACAAAGCCGAAGCAAGAGCAAAGCGAAAAGCAAAGCAAAAAGCAAAAGCAGCACCCATGTACTGCCCTGTCTCTGTGTCGTGCCAGCTGTGGGGGAGCGGCTGATAGCAAAACCAAAACAAAACATTCGCTCTTCACAGCCAGTCTTGAAGGCACAGAACATGATATCCAGCATCAACAGAACACACGGATGGGGATACAAGCATCATAACGTCACCCTAGGACAGTAATAGTTTGTGAATCAGTCTTTAATTGGATTGAAAAAGGTAATGGGAGGTAACTGGAGCTTCTGAAGAAAAATCACATCCCTCAATTTTGTAAAGTTACAAGCGCAACAATTTGAATGATTTTTACTATCCACTACTGCATTTTCTACAAATACCGTATCACAAGCAGTTCTAGAGCACCCACACCCATTGCCTATATATTTAAGGACTGTTTCGAAAGTCTCGTTAGGACGAATTTCAAAATGACAGATATTTTGTTCTGTGTCCAAACAAACATCCTGAGCTGTAATTGCATTACTTTCACAGATGAAGCCTAGTTCTCGGACAATAGAAGATTCCAAATTAACATGTTGCCATTTTTTACCAGTTTGATGGGCCCATTGTCTATGTTCAGAAAGATTGGGAATAGCTCCATCATGATTTAGCCCTAATGCAAGAATAGGAAATCTCAAATGCACTGAGGCATTGCGTACGGTTAACGCAAGAGCTGTGGCTGTGTTTGTAATGGGGTGATAAGTAAAATTCACCAAGTTCCACCAGGATTGGAATTCTCTTTCAAAATCAGTGGCACTGTCCCAAATTCTTTTCTGAATTGCAGTAGGAAAATTGCCTTCACCTTCTCTTATCATTGAGGCAGCAACTGACTGCATCGACAATTGTGCCTGGATACAGCTAAGAGCCAAAGAAAGGTTGTTTTGTGTAGCACCGAGTGCATCCGTCTACCAATTTGTGATCACTTACATTGACCTTTTCCCAAGCTGGTAATATGTTTGATAGCAAGCACTGCTGTGTTCCCAAAGCCAATAAGGATGATTGCAGTGGTTGTTTTAATTTGGTCAAATCTCTAACCATTTTGTGGCAGCCAATTTATCCATTAGTGTACTTCAGAATCAATACTATTTAGAATTCCAAAACCTGTTCCCAAAACACCGGTTATGTCTCTTAGTGTCTGTTTTTAAAGAAAAAACGGACTTTCTGTTTTTGCAGCCAGGTGGTCCAACCCTCAAAGGAAGTCCGCAAAAAAGGCAAACAGGCCGGCTGAATTTCTGAGACATTGTTTTGCATCATCAGCAATTTGACTTGTTTAAGAGACCGTGCCAGATTGAACAATATGTGTTGTTGACCAGTTTTCCTGATTATATATGGTCCAATTTCAAAACTTCTCAGGCTAAGCATAAGCGGTGCTTGGGCTGGAGTGGTGGTAGTAGAAGGTTGGTTCATACCATTTATTATCAACTTAAAAGAAAAGCCTTCACTAGTTTTGGACCAAAGACAAACTACTTCTGCAGTTTGTGTTAATGTAAAATTGTGCCAACAGTCTTGTACGCTTGGGGGCGTACAAACCTGTTCACGCTTATTTGTCTGATCTGTCAAAACACTGATGGAGATTGCTTTGCTATAAGCAGTTCCACAAATCCTTCGGATAATTCCTTCTCCCACTCCCCCTTGAAGCTGCCAGGCTTTTTGTTTTTCCCATTCCTGCCAAGTGAACAAAAGCTTGGGACCAAGGCCACATTGACTAAGGGGACTCTCAGTCCCTTCTGCCCACTAGGATGTAACTACTGTACTCAATGTCAGCTCTGTGCTCTCAGTCCCTTCTACCCATTGGGGTGTAACTATGGTGCTCAGTGTGGGCTTCATGCTCTCCGTCCCGTCTATTCCACTGGGATGTAACTACGGTACTCAGCGTGGGTTTTGTTATAGCGTCTATCTTAAATTTATGAACTAAGCCTTTTCAACCTAACAGGTTGGTCAAGTTATTTTGCCAGCGGCATGTCACTTAAGTCGGTTTAGTTAACGTCAAATTATGCCAGCAATCAATTGGTTCATTTTTACAATCCTTTGTACTTGCAACATTGTTCGTTTTGCGACCTAGAGTGTAATTACCAACATACTCCTGGCAGCAACACAGAGTAAGGGGAATTTGTTTGGCACACTCCCACTTGTTTGTAGGACACAGTCTCGCTGAAGGGATATCCCAATCATTTTTCCCATCTGGTTCCATAAAATTTCCGGCAACTGTGATGGAGGTGGATTTCTCATAGAGAGATCCTTCCATTTTTCTGCATGCTTCCACAATCGACTCACCAATTGTTCCAGTTAGGGCTCTAGTCCAGTCCTTCTGATCCCATCCCCACTCACTTGGACCATATACCTGGGGGTCATGCAGCACTATAGGCTCTAGGTTTGGGTGGCCACCCTTGGGATACGCTCCTAGAACATTAGTGGGATGGAGGGTAGCTTCAGACCACAACCACTCAGCAGGATCCTGTCCATGGAATTGTGGTAGGATGCAGAAAAGCATCACCAGTGTTATCATGGTTCAGATGATTTTCATGTTCCTCAGGGTTCTTCTGTCAAAGTAAAAACAACAGAAATCCTTCCACTGAGGGCAGAAAAGAGTTAAAATGATAGGATTATCCAGCATGTATTTATCCAATGCTCTTTCCCTAGAGCATCAGAGGCTAGCCATGCATATTTCTTCAGAGGGGTTTTCAGCACTAGTGCTACTTCCCCTACAGTAGGGAGGTCCACCAGAACAGGTTGTCCAGGGTAATGTGCTGGACTTTTTGAATCGTCAGGTCGCCGTAGTAAGGGAACGATGCTTGGAGCTGTTGGGCAAAAGGCAGTGATTTTGGGACATCCATTCACCCCCCATCTACTGTTCACTCTTTTAACAGCTTCCCATAACCGAACGTCCCAATTTCCCTCCCGAGGCTTCAGAAGTCCTTTCAAAAAACCCTTGGTCCTTTCTAAGATCCCCTTAGCTTGAGGGTAGTGGAAAGGGCTGTGGAAAGACCGCTTAATTCCTTCACCTTTTGCCCAATGCTGTGCACCTCTAGCAGTGAAGTGGGACCTGTGATCAGATTGAATTTCCTGTGGCTTTGGGAAAGTTCCAAACCACCCCTGCAAAGCTTTAACCGCATTATCACCTGTAGCTCTTTTCAAAGCATCAGCTTGAACCAACCCAGATACACTTTCTACTCCTACTAGCACAAAGTGTTTACCTCCTGACTTCTTAAAGGGGCCAATATAGTCTACCTGCCACGCGTCCCATAAGCCTTTACCCTTTCTTAAATGCAGAGGGTCATCTTCTCAAGGATGTCTCTCCAGTCACCTGTGACATTGCTCGCAGGCTGATACGCATGTTTTACACATTTCCCTGGTAACCAGCCAACCACAAGCATGAGCTTCTTTGTACAAATCTTTCGCACCTGTGTGCTGTCTTTTTACATGCAGCCATTCTAATAGTTGATCCCAGTCCTCAGGAATGAGTTCCTTTTTCAGGGGGCTGAGCCTTGCTAGTTCATCAGCTCTATTCTTCCACTCTCCTGCTGGATTTCCATCTGCTTGCTGAGAAGCTACCCAACCAATAGCAACATTTCCTTGGCTTGCAACATCTAAAATTTCTTGCCCCTTTTCCTTTTGCCACACTGGAATTCTGTGAACTTCCCAATCATTTTGCTGCCAGCAAGGAAGCCACTCGGTACAACCTTTGTACACTGCGTAAGAGTCGGTATAAATGCAGACAAGAGAAATGTTCTGTGCCTCACATTGGAAAACACTCCAAACAGCTATGAGTTCCCCAGCCTGAGCGCTGCCTTCCCCTTCGGTAATGATTCTTTCACCAAATGAATTGTGTAAGACAGCTGTTCTAGATCTCCATACCTTCCCTTCCCGTTTTGCAGAGGCATCTGTGAACCAAGAACTTGCTGCTTGTTCGGGGGAGAAAGGAAGGGCAGCTTTGATTACAGAGGCAGATTTATCTTGGCTGCTAACCAGGCTCTCAGTGCCTTGGCTTGTTAGATTTTTAGCAGCATCTTCCGTTCTTGAGACGGTATTACAATAGCCTTCCATCTGAGCATACCATTTCCTAACTGAGGCCCTTTGGGCTACCCCGTCAGGTGGGGGGGAGGGGTGGGGCTCCCATTAGTGACGATTTTGATAACTTTGAAAGGGCGTCTTAATACAATAAGCTCTTGTCATGCAATTTTTTCCTCTTCTAGGAGAGCTAAGCTAACTACAAACAACCCCTTTTCCCAGGTAGTGTATCTTTTCTCAGCATCTTTGAAACCACAGGAATAAAAACCAAGAGGCCCCGTTGGACCCTCGGGACCCCACTGCCAAATGTGTACTGATAGCCCTGAGGAGGCAAATCCCCATTCCACCTGAAAGGGATCTGTGGGATGGATAGGGCCTAGTGCTTGGTGAGCTGTTGCCTCAAAAATCAGTAATTGCAATGCTTCTTCCTGAGAAGGAGTCCAATCCCATTTCATCCTTTTCCTCAGCAAGTCAAAAAACGGCCTAGCAATTATTGAGAAATCTGGGATGTGTTTTCTCCAGAACACTAATAGTCCTAGAGCTTGCTGGAGATCTTTCCTCAATTCAGGCCTTTGAATCTGATCTAAAGAGGTTAGGGTATCGGGTGGAATACATGTCATGCCTCCTTTCCACCAAATTCTCAAAATCTTCACTTCCTGAGAAGGTTTCTGAATTTTCTCTGCGGGTATCTGCAAATCAAGACTTTTTAAGTGAGAGATTATTTTCTGCTGATGTTTCCCTACTACCTCTATTTCATCCTTCCCCCCCTCCCCACCACCCCCCCCCCCCCCCCCCAGAGTGTCTTAAATGTATTGATTATCAGCTACAGGATCAGCAGGATCAGGTTTGGCTATTTTTTCTAATTCCTCAACTAAAGCATGGTGGGCCAAAGTGGAGGAGTGTTTGTAGCCTTGGGGAAGCCTAGTGCAAGTGTATTGCCGTCCTTTCCCATGTGAAGGCAAAATGGTCCCTATATCTTCTGGCTGTATAGGTATCATAAGGAAGACGTCTTTGACATCCATAGTTGCCATTGCCATGATTGAGTGAGCCTTTTCTTGAATTGATGTTATTAATTCAGCTAAGTTTGGGACCAGTGCTGTAAGAGGGTCTGTGTTGGCTTTAAGCCTGTGAAAATCTACTGTTAATCTCCACTTTCCACTGGCTTTTCAGACTGGCCATACGGGTGAATTAAAAGGAGAATGTGTGTGAATTATTACCCCTTGGTTTCTCAAGTCCTGTAGAACTGCTTTGATACCTTCTCTGGCACCAGAAGGTAGAGGGTATTGTTTTACATTAGTTGTTTGATTATAGGGTAGGGAGGGTGCGGTTTGAAGCAGCCTAATGTTAAGTGGCAGTGTGCCAAAAGACCACAGAAATCCCTCAGAGTCTTCCCACTGCCTCCCAGCAAGGACACCCATTCCTAATCAATTATTTGGAATGTTCCCAATTACCATTTTGATGACTAGTTGATGCTCATTTCCAGGGAGCCTCAGTTTGGCTAAGGCAACATTCATAGATTCTGTAGTTCCCAGAGCATTAAGAACACAGCATTGTCTCTTAGTTGGAACAATTCCACACCTCTGGGCATCCTTTTTTGTCAGTGCAGAGATTTGAGCCCCAACGTCAATCAAAAAGGTTACTAGTAGCCTGTGGAGGCCCGTGATAGCTGGGCTTAATATATATCCGGATTTATTTTTAGTGAGCATTCTTAAATAAACCCACACTCCGCCCCTTTGCCCACCTGTAAGCGGCAGAGAGATTTGTTTCCCGAAAACCCTGTTGGTTTTGGTTCACTGCCTGTGTTCCGTGGGAGAAGCTGGGGGAGGGTTAGTTTTTGTCCCTGAGAAGGGAGGGGTGCACTGGGTTGAGCCAATGGATTCGGTTTTCGCTGGTGCCAATTATTTATTATTTTCTGCAATTTATCAAGGGGCAAACCATCCATCACCTCTTTGGGGACCCACTTTTGAATCCCCAACAACCACCAACGGTGGCAGTTAGAGATCTGTTTTCCTTTCTCTATATTTTCACTGTGAGGAGCCCCAATAAACCAAACACCTTTGTTATTTTCTGATTTCTACGCCGGGGTTTTTATAGGTCCATATTGTCTACAATAATTAATCAGATCTACTGCAACTTCAGCTCATGTCCAAACTTTATGGCTACTGGCAGGTGAATCAGATTGAGAAGCTGAGGGCTGTGAGGGGGAAGAGTAGGGAGTGAAGCCAGGATCTCTAGGTCCACTTTGGTCAGGGGAATTCCTGAGGAATCTTATCTAGTCTTTCTACAGGATTCAAAGCCTGTAGAGGTTTTCTGTAGAGTCATTGCTGTATGTTTAAGTGTTTCTGGAAGCCCACGAGTTCAATCGGTCATTAGTTCTGGCTTCACAGGTAATTGCATTGGGCATTCAAAACCAGGAACTAATTTCTTTTCATGAATCTTTTGCAGGCAGGCGGCTTTGTGGACACTTTCTAAGAGCTGGTCGGTGGTGTCAACGATTGCCAGGGGGTCACCCCTTTCCAAAGGATTCATTCTCCCGGCCCAGAAAGACGCACCCTGTGTCAGGGACCATGCGTCACGCTTACCTCCTTATCTCCTGTTGTGAAGAAGGCTCCATGTCCCCAGTCCCCACTGGCCTCCGGTTAATTTAATTTGATCTCCACCATCGAGGGACACTCGGAGGACATATTTGTCTCTGATTCTTGTGGGAGGCGCCCGAATTCTTTTGACAGCTTGGCTAATTCGGTAGCACTGAACGGTATTTGTTTAGTTGTGATAGGTGGGTCAAGATCCTCTTTCAGCAATGCAGAGAGACAGGGAGACCCACTCGGTAATCAGAATCCAATTTGATTGTGGGATACAAGCACTTACATACCATTGCAGGGAGACTAGTAATGTGTACTACAATGATTAGGTTAAAATCACATCCACAAACTTACGCATATAACAACATCTCTTGCTTGCAGAGTTTCATGGGATTTTCTTTTTCCAGTAAACCCGTTTGATTTAATCTTCTTGCAATCCAGGTCGAATTTTCAAAGTTCCATTTGTTTATGCCAAGGCATTCTGTTATCAAATCTCTTATGTTAACCAGGTCCAAAGTGCATCAACTGTCTTATGTCCCCCAACATTCCAACAATCCTCATCATTAAGATAGTTCTATTCTGTTTGAACCAAGGGTCTCAAGCGAGGACAGCAGTATTCTCTCCAATTTTTTACTGCCTCAAGTTCCTGACGGGGATAGATTTGTTTCAAGTCAGGAGTTTCCTTTTCCTCTGGCTCTGTAGAGGAATCAGTATGATGTGAATTCTTAGCAAGTTCCTCTCTAAGGGCAGCTCGCAACATATAGATCTCATTTCTATCTTCCTTTAATTCTTTCTGCAAAATTTCAACTAGGTTTTGAAGGGAATCTATTCTTGCTATTTCCTCGTTTCTTTGCTTAAAAAGGGTTTCTATGGCTGCTGTGAGACAAGCTGCCAAAACTGAGCAGAGGATGGTTTTATTTTTGCCCAGTTTAACTTCTGTTTCATGTTGTAAAGAACAAATTCTATCTATGACATTTTCTAAATTAAACCAGCTGTTCTCTGCCCAAACCTCCCCCCTTGGAGAAGGCTTGGCATTCTATTTAGCAAGCAGAGCAGAAAATTCAGAAATTTAACTTTTGTGCTAGAGTTTTCAGTCATTTTATGAAGGGACCAAAACCATGACAGGGAGGTGCAAACTTAAGTTAGACAATCTCACAGCCTTTGCTGTGCTCCCCTTTGCTTCCCTGGCTGGGTGAAGAGACCAAATCTCCCTGGGAGGCCCTGCTTAGTTCCTTCAAGTTGTCCCTTCCTTCCCAGACAGTCCAAATTCACACATAAACAAAAACAGTTTCCCCTTTTGCGCTAAGAGATTTTTTGGGAAATTCTAAAGGCAGAACCCTCAATAGAGTATGGGGGCGTATTTCACCTGGGCGTGCGCAGTTTGTGGGAAATTCAAAGAGCTTTCCTTGCTTTCCAGCTTCGTTCAACCCTTTCGCGATGAGGGGCTAGGTGTGGCTGAAGCAAATCGTCCTTCCCCTGTTCCAGACTACAAACAGCCTTGCAGACCCTTCTGTCGATCAGAATCCTGTCCATGATGCCAATTTAATGTCACGATCCGCTCATACCAATGGGGGTGGTGATGGTTGGTTAACTGATCTGGGAGTGCAACAGACAACACGGAAAGGGGATTGCAGTATCAATCCAAACAAATGCACCTTTATAGAATGACCACAGCAAATGCATGAAAGGAATTAGGGAGAGGAAAAGAATAGAAAAGAGGGGGAGAAAGAGAGAGGGAGTTGTCCTAAGCTGATTATATGATGCTTTTAACCCCAATCATCTTGTTCTGTTTATGCTGCATCATAAGTTTTGCACCTTTAAGACTTGTTGCAGAGAGTGAAGGGGGGAGAGAAGAAGCAGCAGTTTGTTTTCAGACCCTGCACTCACTCCTCCACATTCCTGCTCCTGGACTGTGTTGTCTGGGGATGAACAGACAGTGGGACAGAGCTCTCCTTTGCTTTTAGTTAGTTTTAGCTTGCTGAGGCAAGGAAGTTCCCTGGACTGTGGTTTCTTTTCTTTTTTCCCTTTTCTTTGGACCTCTTGAAACCTGCTCTGGACTGAACACCCAGAAGAGCACCGGCAGCTAGCACCTGTGGCCCACCAGGCCGGGCCCGGCCCGCAACATTTCCAGCACCGGAGGGACTGATAAGAGCCTGTGTGAGCTGAACTGCAACCGAGGGAGGGGACTTTCTCAGTTTGTCATGTCTTTTGGAGCAACAAGGGGTTTTATTGTTCAATATTGTTTAGGTTTTATTGTTTAATAAACAGGTTTTTTCCACCTCTTTCCAAGGAGCTATTTTCTCCTGGACCGGTTGGGGGGAGTGTTGCAGTGTGACGCCATTTCCTGTTTCAGGAAACAGGAAAATCCCTCAGGTGTTGGGATAGGTGAAACCTGTCCTTTCCCCTCCCCCTTTGCCCTCCTGCTAAGTGCTGTCCATCAATGTTAACATTCCAGCAGGGTCATGGTGTGGTTGGCAGAAGTTCAAAAGATGCCCCTCAGGTCCGGGCTCATTGGCCTGTCCAAGTGTCTTTATCCTTTGAGCCTTCCCCTCCTCCCACCTGGTTGGTGGCTCACCTGTGCCTTCCCCTGCCCCTGTCCCCGGGCTTAAAAGGAGACGGGACCATGCGGTCTGGATTCTCTTGGGAGCTGTTACAAGATTCAGAGGTCTGTCATCCTGGAATAAACTCTGGATTAAAACTCTACAGCAGAATCCTCTCCTTTTTCTCTTCACCGTCCCCTGAACCTTTTCCACCAGAGGTCAACTGAGTTTCTACTATGCCTGGATTTGTTGCGAGTGCCTAGCTGCAGGATGCAGCCGGCCAAATGTATCTCTGAGGTGAAACATCACAGCTGCCGCCTTTGGCCCAGCAGCAAGGGTCAGACGAGCCCAGGCACGTCCCACCCGGTAATATTGGGATTAATATTTCATAGGGGAGGGGCCAAATGAATCTGCTTTCCTAGAGGAGCCCCTTTGCGGGTTCTCCCCAAAATTTGCCCTGAACCAAGACAGGAGTAGAGCTACCAAATGTGGAGAGACTAAGTCCTCATAGTCCAGCCGACAGAGTTTGCCTAGTCACGTTGGGAAGATAATGGCCCTGCCTGGTTAACTCAAGGTTAAGTCCTGGTGAACTCAAGGTTCTATTATAGTCCATTGCTGAGGGGGGAAACAGAATCTTGAAATGGCTGAGGGGGAACAGATCCAATCAAGAAGAAGAAGTCTATTGAAATTGCTGAGGGGGAAAAAGGTATTGAAGACGGGTACAGACAGTCCATGTTCTCAGCAGGATAAGTCAGTAGCAGCAGTGAGTGGGACCCACTGTTTCAGGACTGCTTTCTGGGGGAAACCAGTCTAGGTCCTGTAGGCACATCTGTAGGCAACACTCAGCAGGCATCCTGCTTCAGTCAGGCCAGCACCCCTGCATCAGAATTACAGGTGTCTCAGTCTCAGTCCTTGGTAGGGGGGCTTCAACCTCGGTGCCTCACGGTGGTAGTGGAGCAGAGGAAGGATTTTCCATGGGGGGGCTACCAAGTTGCCCCAGCAAGTTCATCTGGCCAAGAGGTGGGAAAATTCCTGGTCTATTGTCGTGAAGCAGGTGCAAGCATATAGGCTGGGTCGCCCTTTGGCAGGCCCTGCTAGAAGCAGTCACTGAAGACACAGCTGTGAACAATCACTTGGCAGGCCAGAATTCTGCTCAGGGGCCTCAGGATTTTTGGTGTTCATCCATTACTGGCAGGCCAGAATTCCCATCGGTGTCTTTAGGGTCCCAGTGTCTGTCCTGGGAATGGTCGTGAGGCAAATGAGGGGAACTTTAGACTGTCTTTCACATGTATCAGAAAATCTATTTCCTGAACTGGCCAAAAAGAATGCATAACATTTACAATTGAGGGGGAAAAAGAAAACCAAACTCAAACCGTTGGAGCAATATCATTCTAGAGAATGCCATGTCTCTATGAAAAATACAAAAAAATTTCTGTTTTCAAACGCACCCACAAATCACCATTTTGCATCTTTTTTGTTGTTGTTGTTGTTTGTTTTAAAGCTCTGGCACTTATCTGATTCCTTTTTGAGTTAGTTCAGCTCATTAATCTAGTAAGAAAGCTGCTAAAATTAAACGGAAAAACCTATGGGGAGCAGGATGCCACTTCAGCCATGTTGTAGGGAAGCATTAGGTCAGCCTTCTGTCTTGTAGAAATACGTCTGTCATATAGGAAAATCACTGCGTAGCACTATCTTATTTTGAACTTTCTCATTGCTACTGGGTTCCTGAATGATCAAGATGGTTTAAACCAAACAACAGCCAGCCCTCTAAGATACTCCCCAAACTATTGCAATGGAATAACTTGATCAGGTGAAGAGCTCACTATGCAAAAGCTGAATATGATGTCAAGAATGCTTTGTTGTGGATTACCATTGTTTGGGATCATTTATCCCTTACCCTCCCATGTAGGTATAGGAAAAAATTAAGAAACCACAAGGCTTTTACAGCTGTTCTTGTATTTTGGGATAGTAAGGACTTGGGTTGGTAAACAAAACTGTGGTGAGTTTTACTATTGACTTTATGGCTGTTTCACTTTGAATTAACTGCTTTGCATTTCAGCTTACCCATCAGTATAATGAGAAGAAGAATATCTTCCTTCCTGCCCAAAAGATGTTGAATTATGCCTGTGATGTCACGGACTTAAAGACGAAAACCATTGTGATTGAAAGGAAGTATTGGCATGCCACAAGGTAACTGGAGTGAGCTGTCTTTCCTCCTCAGCTTCACTGTGATAGTAGAATTTTAATTAGCAGTTCCAAAACTTTGTCTTAGCATAGTCTGGTGACATATCTCAGTAGAGCAGTGTCCTAGGGTGACTTTATGATGCTTGTATCCCCAGCCATCTGTTCTGTTAATGCTGGATATTCTATTCTCTGCCTTCAAGACTGCTTCTGAGAGCAAAGGTGGGGAGAAGAAGAAGTACGGAGTTTGTTATCACAGGCTGCACTCACCTTCTAAAAGCAACACTGCTCCACATTCTGTGCTGCACTGTGTTGTCTGGGCACTGATGGAGCAGAACAGAGTGTTCTTTGCTTTTCAGTTGGTTTAGCTGGCTGAGGCAGAGTTTTCCCTGGACTGTCTTTTTTTCTTTCCCTTTTCTTGGAACTGTTCAAACCTGCTCCAGACTGGGACCTGGAGAGCACTGAGAGCTTGCACTTTGTGGCCTATGGGGGCCTACTCTGGGCAGCAGCCTTTCCCAGTGCCGGAGGGATTGATAACAGAGCAAGCATCCACAGGAGAGACTTTCTGAATTTGTTGTCTCTTCAGAGCGGCGATTGAGTTTTGTCATCTGGTATTGTTCATTTTTTGTGCTGGGGGGTGCTTTCCCTGTTAAATAAACAGATTTTTTCCACTTCTCTCAGAGGAAATGTTTCCCAGACCAGTTGAGGGGAGGGGCCGTGTAGGTGGGCTTTCTGGGGGGGGGCCCCCTGAGACATGAACTTTAAAGAAATTTAGGGTTTTTAGAGGAGCTGAGGTTTTAGTCAGAGATAAGCCTTATTAGAGTTTATCAAAATAAATAGGTAGGCCTTGATGAAGTTAAGAGTTAGTAGTTAACTAATAATTGATTGCTTGTCAACATCATGTTTGCTTAGCTGGGTTTATCATGAAGAATACAGAAACTCATAAATAGCTTTTAGGAACATAAGACAATTGTAGGCCACCTCTGTTCTGAAACCAATTGAAGATGGGGAATGGGAGTTCTACCAATGGGTTCATTTGTCATATTTGCATTGAAAATGTAGAAAGTTCAGAACCAGGAAGACTTCATTTATTTCCTCATTTTGGAACCCCTCCCCATGAAAGGGACCACCGATTCATTTTGAGGAACAAACTACACGTGCTTAATAGCTTTTGAACTAATTACCATACGAAGTGAGGAATGATGGGATGTACCTAAATTATGAACATGTATTTGTCTTTTGGGTATTCAATACTTGTATAGATAAAAAGACTCTGTTATCACCTCTAAATCACAGCGTGTATTTGGGAGCTATCCCGCACGCTGCCCAGCGTTGCAATAAACATACACTTTCTAATTTTGAACTGTTAGGGAGCCTTTGTCCATCACAGTTGGATATCAGTACTAGATCAATATTTTTAATAAATCACCCCTTCTTGAGGATTGCTGCCAAATTTGCCCTCAACCAAGACAAGCAGGATCTGCGATTTAGAGAATGATGGAATCACTTTGGTTGGAAAAGACCTTTAAGAACATTGAGTCTAAATGTAATTAGCAAACACAACCATCAAGAAATGTTTTGCTGTCTGAAGAGAACATGGTTTATCTGGTAAGCTTTGCAAGTATTTGTGTCATCGCAAGCACGCATGTCCAATGCATTAGATGGGTATATAATAAGAAACCTGTGCAAATCAACAGAATGATTCTCAGGGTAGGATATTGGCATGTTTCATCCTTCTTCCCGACTTCTTCCAATGAATTACTTTTACAAAGTAAGGATTGGAATTGTTACTCTTTTGACGGTTCTTGTTGTATTACTGACATTTTTGGCATAGGAATGCCAAATAGGTTAATTCACCTAGTTTTTCAGATAAAGACCAAGATTTAATGTTGCTTAAGCTGGAGGCAGAAATATTTAAATCTTCCAGCCTCCTTCTTAGTACCTAATTTCTATTACAATATCAGTGCACAATCTTGTCCCTTAAGGTCCAGCTAGCTCAGTTTATACCAACAGGGTGACTTTAGTAGGGCTCACGTGATGCTGCACACAGAAGCCCTCAGGGTGCACCTCTAGCAGACAGTAATTCATGCACTTGGACCATCCCAGTGCTGACTTTGGATCACCAGAAGAGTAGAACTAGAGAGATTTGATGGAGAGCTCTCTGGAGGAAGTGGCCTGAAGAAGACAGCAGAAATCCCATCTGTGTGTTTGTACAAATAACATGAATACCATTTACAGGAAAAGATCTTCAAATCGATCTAGCTTTTTCTGCAGATTATTTGTCAACTATATGCATTACATGGACAGTTCCACTGAGCATCTGAAATACAGCTGCGTTTAAGTGGATTGATTCAGGGTTGGAAAGCAGTGATATAAAGCTTTTCAGGAATAGCTGACATCCAAGTCCCGCAGAAATTTACCTATTTTTAATGTCCAGATGCTTTTTAAAATAATGGGTGACCATTTAGCTACCTAATAGCTTTAATCAGAAATACCAAGAAAATTTTAAACTCCCATCTTTTATAGCTTGAATATTTTTCTTTGTTTATTTCCTGGTTTCCAATTCAGGTCTACAAATCGTATGATTAGGTAATGAGAACTCATGCTGTATAAAAATATTTCCTGCTATACTTCCAAGTCAAGGCCATGTTTTTCCCGGAACTGTTTAAAAAAATAAAATTCTATCTGGATTCTCTCTAGCCCACACTCATCATTATCTAAAATCATTTAAATATTGTATTTTGACTTTACATGGTGCAATTATATTCAGAAATCCAAGGCTCTATTGTTAGATTGTTTGTATGGTTTTCTGGCAATTCTAACTTCCCACAACCACTCTTGGCAGCTATATATTTTTGCAGCAAGGCATCACAGGGGTCTGTGAGAAGTTTGAATGTGAAGCAGAGCTAACATTAAAATACACGGGACATACTCGAAATATTTCACTTCAGAAAGTTACAGTTTGCTTAGATGGAATGAAATATGAAATAAATGAACCTCACACAACATTTCTAAATCTTGGAAATCTACTACCTGAACTTTGAGTCAGTTTGCAGGACAGGACTCTGTAGAAATGCAAATGTGAAGTCCAAGGAATAGAGCAGAAGGTGTATTGGGCAGGGGTACAGAAGATTGCTCTGAAGGGTGATGTAAGCAAGATTGCATCCTATCAAGATAGCAGCTGCTTCTGCTGGTGCCAACATAGAGAATTTGCGCCACCAGCCTAGTTTTCTGGGGACATTTGACCTGTACACTCTTCAGGGCTTGTAGATGTGAATGAATCTGTCCTTTGATCTGTTTTTTTCTTTTCAATGTCTATGACCTGACTTGCTACTGTGTACTGTACTGTATCGTTTTATAAACAGACATGTTTCATCTGTTTGAAAGCTGTAGTTGAAAGTGAGCTTGCAATCATGAGTTGGCTGTCAAAAGAATTAATTTTCTGCTTTAAGCAAAATATCAGTAGAAACAGTCCATCCACTCCTATGATACAGATTCCTTTTGAATTTACAGGGTAATTTGCATCAGTGAGTATCATGCATGTGCAATAAATACACCTTGCTTGGTTTCTAATGATGATAATAGTCCTCTTTGTATTACTCTAAGGATTGAACTCACCATCATAATTTTCCTGTTCTCATTGAAGTGTAAAGGAAAAATAGTTTTGCATTAACCAAGGAGTAAAATGCATGGATTTAGCATCATTCTTGCAAGTAGTCCTCGATTCTGAAAATACCTCTCAGAAGCTGCATCAAATGGGAAAGCTAGACAGATGGCAGAATGCAGAACCTGCCATTTAGGATCAGGTACAAAATAACACCCAAGAAATTCTTCATGGATGCTGCATAAGTACAAAGATGCCGTTATTTAAAAGAGAAAAATAGTCAATGTGAAACGTGTTTGATGAATAAAAAGCTATGCTAATCAAGAGACCACAGTGCCAAGTGTGCTACAAGGCTTTTTTGTAATTCACATCATTCCCAGCATGAAAAAATACTATTTTTATTGTAGATTGCTTAAGAGTGCACAACAGTTTGGAAAAAAGTGCTTTGCTTTTTCTATTCATAGGAACTGTGTATCATGGTAAGAGATACTGTAGACAGGTTTTGGAAAACAATGTTATTTTGAAGATTCATTCTATTCAGAAATACTTCACATGAAAAAATTTGATCTGCTCTCCATCCTGAAGACTCTTAAAGGAAAATGTCTTTGTTGCATTCTCTTCACACTAGTTCAGGAGCTCAGTCTTACCTGCATTCTAATGCTTTTTGATGTTCCTGATGGCATGGCTTAGACATCCTTGTCTCCATTACCATCATGATTTCCAGATCAAGTGATGAGAATTTTTCTTCAGGACTGGTGAAGTTAAGTGTCATAACATTTTTGTCAAGTCAGTTTGAAGGGGTTTTTTTGCCAAAGGAATCTCTTCCTTCCTAATGAAAACCATTGGCAATAGCAAACCTACTCAGTTTTTCAGGAAGTCAAATAATACATCTCCACTGTACAAGGTCCTCCCTTTGTTTTTTTTTCACCAGAAGAAAACTGCTGTTTTCTTCTTCTTCTATCACCTTAGACTTACTTTCTTCCAAAATCTTTTTAAACCTTTAGATTTCTCTTTATAGCTAATTACTTTCACAGTGGGCTATAGCATATGTATTTGAAAAGACCATTTGTACATATCCAAATGGCTTACTTCTATTCTATTAAGAAATGGCTGTACTTCTATTAAGGAAACATAAAGGTGCAGTAATATTTTTTCTTCTAGAAAATTTAAAAAACCCCAACTATTAAAAATGATACCAGCAAATGATGTCTGTAAGACTGAGGCAGGAGGCTTTTTCCAGAACAATGTGCAGTTCTTCCCAATTCTATTTTTCCCTCCGATTACTTTGTACAAAAATAGTTTTACACAGTCTTCTAATAGTGGCATGTTACTAGTGGGGTAGAGTATTGCCCTGCCAGCATTGGAATTGACTCGACTGTAGTTGTGTTCAAATCTGCTGATGAGACAAGGTTTTTTTGCTGAACGCACTTCAGCAAGCAAGAGAGCTTCTTCGTCTTAAGATGCTATGAGTCCCAGAAGAAGATGAATGAGGTGATGACATGCCTTGTGTTCTGAAGAGAGATCAAAACTTATTGCTGGGGTCACCCCCCCTCTTGGTACAGAAAGCGCACAGAGGGCTTTGAAGCAGCACTTTCACCCTCTTTGCATTCACTAGTAAATCGGAGACAGAGCTTGCCCCAAGGTTTGGGCAAAAATACTCTTTTGATGCAACTCTTCACCAGACAAAATCTCTGGGAAAATTTGCAGTGGCAGAAAGCAAGCCCTTCCTGGGAAATCTACTGAAACGGTTCAGAAGTTATTCCCATTCCCTGTTGCTAACCTCTGCTGTCTAGCTGTCCCATATGTTTGGGACCATGTTGAAATCATTCTAAACAATGGACTGACGCTGCACTGTTGAGTAAACATAGGTCTTTTCCATAGGTGTCAGGGAAAAATATTTCTGTTGGTAAAAATGATAGAAAACAATACCAGCATGGCAGAAAAACAATTACATCAATAGAATGAAGATGCCCAGAATTCTCCTTTTGAAGTTACACACAGTCAATATTTTCTAAAGAAGGTTGTGAAACTTAATAAGGAGTACAGTCCACGTGACTGGTGCACAAGTTCATGTTTCCAACTTACAAAATACATATTATTAAAAGAAAAATGTTCTGCCTTGTAGAAAAGTAACCCATTAGGAATTTGATCAAAGATAGGATTAGATCAAGTATTCCTACAAGACAGTAGTAGTACTAGGAAAAGCCTTTTGGTGTCTATTTAACTACAGGAAACTTGAGAAATCAGAAGAGTGTCCTTTCCTGCTGCAAGCTGTACTTCCTAGTTGCTAGTGCTGCTTCAACATTGTCTAAAGAAAACTTGCCAAAATAAGACTATTGTATACACGCAACTGTAACTATCCATTCCGCTCCAGCTCATTTTAACTAGCAAGTATGAGTCACACACTCTAATGGAATATTCTAATGCATAGATAGAGTATACCTTCACTAATAAATGGGGACTCTGGAAAAAGGACCAAATGCAGATGAATTTCAGGGAAGGAAATTATTGGAGTGCTAACTGCAGTCCCTCGACTTCACAAGAAATGATGCCTGGTAATCCCAACCAGAAACATATAGAAATCCATTTTCAAATGGGTTGCATCTATGGTCCTCTGTTCTTCCTATATGAAGAAACTGGTTTGAATCAATCTTCAAAATAGTATGCCTAAAGACCTTAGAAGCCTCCAATTCTTTTCTTTTTTTTTTTTTTTCCAGAAGCAACTGTCTCAAAACCTTTTTAAAGCTGACATTTTCCCTTAAGATGCCATATTTTAAAAGAGCACCTTGTCATTTAACAGGGTATTCCAAACATCATTTACAAGTTTAGACTGAAAGTAACACTTTTCCTAGTAATCTTTCCTTTTTTGCAGCTCAGTGCTAACATAGGCAGCAAAGAAGAGAACAGACCACAGCTCTTCCTGGAACATCTTGAACAAATGCCCTTGCCTATGTTCTAATCATTCACTTCACCAAAAGACCTAATGATGAAGAAAAGGTTGTGAAAGCATTACTAGTAGTGCTACATGGCAATGTACGGGTGTGATTTCTCAAGTCGCATTTGTATCACATAGATGATACTTGGCAAACAGCAAATGAAGGGGTTTTCTTCAGCTCTCAGACGGATGTTACATGTCAGTAATTTAATAAAAAGATAACAAGAAGAAGGTTATTTTTTAAGATGTGAATTTAATTACACCCCTGCCATGGACATCTGAATCTTATGAATAGACAGTGTCTGATTTAGAAAAAAATAAAGAATTATCACAGTTTAAAGAAACATAGGATCATAAACCCTTTGCTGATGGAACGTAGCCTATTCATTGGCTGAAATGAAGCAGGTAGACAGGACATATGAAATATTGTTTTGTGGATCAAACATTTATTTTCGAAAGTGATGCTGACAGATAGTGAACTCACCAACTTAGATATTGCACGGTAGATAAGGGTACATAACTTGCTCCATCAAGTAATCCCTTGGAACCATCATCCAAGGGGATTTTCCCCTGCATCTGTGAAAATATGCCTACCTTTTTCACAATACTTCTGCAGCAGCATTCTTAGGCCTGATCAGCTGCTATGGAGAGTGAATTATCGGCGGCAAGGTGACTGGCCAGGGGAATTTGCTTCAATGGATTTTGATCTCCCGGATATTTTGCAGACCTGCTTCAGCCCTGCTTGTCAAAGACAGCCTTTAAAGGGTGCCAAACAATTGTTAGTCTGTACTGGGCCATATGCTCTTTATTCTCTCCCTCAACTTCTCCATCGCCTCTCATCTGTTTCCCATGAGCTATGTTCAAGGTCCACAGGCTACTTTTCACAGAATCTTCAGGCCTGATGCAGTAAGAATGATGACTAGAACACAGCTGGGATCAATTTTCCAGTTTGCATAAAATGCATTCTGCACACAAATCCAATGAGACGGTGTTCCCCCTATGCCCAGAAAAACCTTCACTAGTACTAGTGTTCTACGTAAACTGCAACTTAGTCTGAAAGAAAAGCTTTTTTCTGAGAGTGTCTAAGAGCTTTGTATGAAGCACAGATATTTGATATATGCAATTTTGAATACCAGAGGAAAAAGAAAACCGCACAAAGCTTTTAATGGTACTGGTTTTAATTTTAAATTCCATGCACCTTTTCAAAAAGTGTCAGCTCAAACGCCCATCAACATATTTTAGTCATCTGTAAGTCAGTATTCATATAAAATGTGATTCAAATCAAAAGAATTTCAAACCTTTCCTCAAAGTTTATATGCCTAGATTTAATACTTCTGACACATATTAGATGAAAGGAAGACATTTTTTACTGTGGGGGTGCTGGAACACTGGAACAGGTTGCCCAGAGAAGTAGTGGGTGTCCCATCCCTGAAAGTATTCAAGGTCAGGTTGGATGGGGCTTTGAGCAGCAACACTGGAGACTCTTGATGGTAGAGAAACAAAGTTGGAATCTAGAAGAAACTCAGATTGAAGTATAGGAGCAAGTTTTCCCTCAGCTCTTGGGGTAAAATCAAAGTGTTACAAAATTACCTTGATCTGTGATTTTCACTACTGTAACAGGTTAATGAAAACTATGCAGAAGATAGCAAATTTTAAAAGAGAGAAGAATTACAGCATAAAATACATGGGATGGGTTTCTACACGGGACAAAATCTCTGTATTTCAACACTTCCTCATGTTAGGATTTCATGAAGTGCCAAAGAAGGCGGCAAAATATCATTCAGGACATTATTTACTGGAGCTCAGCCTGGCCTTTAGTAGGAATTGGGTTTGAACATAATGTAGATATACCACACACTTTCCCTTCACTGAAAAATTACTGTTTACAATGAATAAGCAATGAGGATATGAAATTGACTGAAAGCATCTTAAAAAGGTAAAGTATTTCATTGTAAATGATCTGTGATCCAAATAGTTCTTCCACCTTAGTGAGGGACAAAAGAATTCTTCCATATCATGATGGTTTAAAATTGTATAAACCAATGTTTTCTTCTGAAAGGATATTATCTATTTTTTTCTATTTCTAGAAGAAAATATTCCTAGACATACAACACATGAGAACAAAGTAATTGTAAAGAAACAAATAATATGAAAATATTCCCTACATATAATTAAATGAAAAGCTGTGTTTTAAATAGGAAGTAGATATTAAACAGAATTTTTACACCAGATATTTGAATTGTTGCACCAGCTATTTTGCCCCCAAAGAGAGGTATTTAGCATTTCGGTCTTTTCCAAGGTGTTCATCATCTGCTATGCTGACCTCTGTGTGGGCCTAGGTGTGTGTGGAAGGGGGGCATGTGAAGGGGAGTGTGTATGTTTGCTTAACACTTGTTGTGGCAGCTTCATGCCTCAGCTCCATCATTTCTTTTAGAAACTTCACCGAGAGTGGATATGAAGTTTAATATCAACAAGAGATCAATTCCCAAATCATCCATTTTACCCTACCTTATAAATCATATGCTTTGTTGCATATTTTATCAAATAGACTTTCAAGCCACATGGAGAAATGAGAATGTGGAGAATCCCTCCAATGTCTTGCAACTTTTATGCAAATAGAGTTTCAAGAAAGGATAATTTCTTTTAAAATACATCTGGGACAGGCATGATGGTGGTGTCAAGCTGTTGGGGTTTTTGTTGCTGGGAGAAGTTGTACAAAAGGATTGGTCTTTACATTGACTAGTGACTGAATCAAGTGCATGAATCCATTGGAAATTCAACTGGGGGTTCCTTTTTCTAGCAGATTACTTCTAGAACGAGCTTGCAGACTGAAGCTGACTCTTTTGCTCTCTTTTTGTTTCTTACCTATTTTCTTGGCTTCTTTACCACTATCTACACAATTTTGGAACTTTTTTCCCAACTAAAATTGTTTCATAGTCTGATAATTAGGATACATTTTTTACAAGGAATTTTTAAAAATCTTTGCTTGAGTTAAGAAGGTTAAGGACTAAGGTCTTTTTCTTACCTCATCAATATTGCGATGGAATTGATAAATAAAGACTAACTCTTTCTTTTTATTTTCAACCCAAGTAGATAGTTCCCATACATTAATACATTTTGTGGACCAATATTTGCCATTCTGATGTAAGTTGTCCCTTCTTAAGAATATACATTCTGTGACTATGTTGACAACACTCTTGGTGAAGATCCTAATTGGTCTTAAACACACATAGGGAGAAATTTGCTCAGCCAGTGTCAGTCTTAAGCATGCCTATCAGAAGATCTTTCTATAGCTGGGGAATTTTCCCGTGAAAGGGATTCAGTTATGGAAGAGACACTTATCCCAGAGTTTTGCATTCTTCTTGAGCACTACTTAAGGAACTTAGATCCCATGTCCATTTGGATCTCTCTCTGCACAGATCTTTGTCATGCCACTGCTTGAAATGCATCTCTAAGAGAATTCACTAGCACAGAATGAACGAGAGTGGAAGGCGTCAGTGGGGCTCACCAGGTCCAACCCCCCTGCTTAAACCAGGATACCTAGAGCCTCTTGCCCAGGATTATATCTGGGTGTACTTTTAATGTCTTCAAAGATCCAGGCTCCACAATCTTTCTGGGCAGTCTGTGCCGTGGTTCAGTCGCCCTCACAGTAAAAAATCATTTGCTGATGTGCAGAGGCAATCTCCTGTATTTCAGTGTGTGCCTACTGCCTCTTGTCTTTTCACTGAGCATCCTTGAAAAGACACTGGTTCCCTCCTCTTTGCACACTTCTGGGATGTATGTGTGCTGCCACGTAGATAAATGTCCAAAACCTTCCTGAAGCCCAGGCAGACAATATTCCCTTCATCTACCGGGCAAGTTGATTCATCAGAGGAGTTTAAAAAGTTGTTCAGCATCAAGTTCCCCTGGTAAATCCATGCTGACTAGGTTATTTTGTCCTCCTTCATGTGCCTGGCAATGCTTTCCAGCAATAGCTGCTCCATCAACTTCCTGGGGATAAAAATGACGCTGGCTGGCTGGCTTGTACTTTTCCAAGTCCTCCTAGTTGCCTTTTTCCAAGATGGGTGACATTTGCTTTCATCCAGTCTTTGGGCACTTTCCCCAGTCACTATGATCCATCAAACATCATTAGGAGTGGCCTCAGAATAACATCTGCTAACACCCTTGAGACCTGTGGCTGCATCTCAACAGGGCCCGTGGACTTCATGGAATACGTACCAATTCAGTGACTATGCCCATAAAAGTTTGCAAGGGATAACAGAACATATTAACAGCTACCTGAAGAGTGAGTGAAAAACTATGGAAGCAATCCAAAAGGACAAAGACTTGAGTTCCCTTTTCAGACAAAGCATCCTATCATGGAGCTGAGCAGCTTTAGATCTAGGGAAGCTTCCCTTCTGAAAGGATGCAGAAGACATTCTTTTACCCGTATCCACTAATAAAATGTATTGACCATTCACTTGCAATACAAAAAAAAACTAAATTCTTTCCAAAATTGTTGCCGCCTAACTAGACAATCATGTACTGGCTGGGTATTCCCCTAACAGATGACAGCACCTGCTTGATGCCTCTTATGCCTACAGACTATTTGAATTAGGTCATTTGAGTGGGGATTACCGGTCTGGGAACTTTCTTTCTGATGAATTTGGAAGATTTACTGAAGCAAGGACCTGAAGATGAAAACTTCATTTCCCATCAGTGCACTTTAACATCCACGGCTGTAATGCCATTGTTTCTCACCAACTGAGTCAAGAATTTATGACTACAAAGTGAATCAGCTCCAAAAGGCAAGATAAAGGCTGGAAAACATTCTCTCTTGGTAAAGCAAATGAAGTGACTAAATTCTAATCACTCGCTGGCCTAAAGCTTCAAGGAGGGGGAGGTGGACCAGGTTTCCTTCCACTGCCGTTCTCTTTGTCACCTCAGTGTTTTATAGGGGTATGCAGACATTCAAAAAGAGAGCTTTGCTGAATTCATAAAATTCAGTCTTAAAAAATAACTTGAGAGCAGCTGAAATGAAAAGAACAAATAAAATGCAATTAATTCCACGGAAGCTTGAAATGATTATTTCTTCATTTTGCATTTGAGGATGTATATTGGGTGAGTTTGTCTTGTAGTGTTCTACAGGTTTTCTAACTGGCACACCTTTCTTTATGAATGGACTGTCCTTTCCTAAATACTCTCATATGGAGGAACATGCTTCTGATAAGAAGAGCACTAGGGTGTCTTTACTTGACCTTTTATTTTTACTGATGTTTGCTCCTTGGAAATGAATGGGGTTTTTCAATTGAAATGTCTTACTATTGTTCCCACAGGATAAGCCACAGACTCTTCTGCTCAGAGCTGTCACTAGTCAGCTATTCTCCTATCTGCCTTGAAGTAGTTGAATGTTCTGGTCTCAAAGTAGCACCTTCTATGTAGCCATGCTCTTAGCTGCCAGTGTCATCTTGAATCCAAACACCCTCCCGCAAGGGACCGCTGGTTCTGTAGTCAACTAAGGGGAAAAAAACGGTCCATCCATGCTTCCTGATTTAAAATATAAAGGTATATAAAGGTATGGTGTCCCTAAACGATTCTCTGCAGTTGAACACTACTTTGCCGTGTTTCTTCAACTCACTTGCAAGTCATTCATGCGCTACCTTATTGCGAGAATTGCTTGGTTTGAAGATGATTTAAAAGGGTAGGAGAATACTTTTGTGCCTCTGCTAGAAGGATGCTTTTCAAATCCACACAAGCTTCCTGCAAATGCAAAAGCATTCATCCTGTATTGTCCTAGGCTACAATATAAAAATGTTTTCTGCTCCCAACCTCAAGAGCTGCTGAAACCGGGAGGGGCATCGTTTTTTCCTTATCTCCTTATCTCTTAACGGGGCCATCCATGTCTTGCCACATGATTCAGAGATGACTCCCTCCAGGAGCCATTTCTGTTTAAAGGCTAATCAAGGAACCACCGCATGACTCAGAACCATTTGAGCCCATTGCAAGATGCTCTGCCCAGGGGGCAGGAGCTAAGCATCCCCAGCTGGATATAATCTGAGTTTTGGGACACCACAAGCAGTCTTTCCACTGGCTTCCTAGAGGAACGGCCACCCTCACCCACTGGGTCTTCAGAGGATAAGAGCTACCAGATGGTTTCTACAGGATCACTACTTCAACAAGACCATTTCATCCGGACTGCTAGCACCACCCTAACTAGCAGGGTGACAGGTTGTATTCTGTCCGTGGTTTTTCTTTTGTATCATTGTATGTATTTGGTTTTTCCCCTTTTCCTAATAAATTGTATTTCTGACTTGGAGTCTTGCTGCCATGCTGGATTTCTTCAGACCGACTAGCTCCTGACACCAACAGCCAGAGTGAGCTTCCCCCAGAAAGCTGTCAAATCCAGGGTGCAGCTGTAGGGCACAGCTGCTCTATGGCACAGGTGGACTGCATTGGGGATAGGACTGCGCCGAGGGCAGGGACAAGGAACAGGGAGAGGTCTTCTGTATGTTTTCCAAAGGAGTTTCTTCCCTGGAAGGTCAGGGACACAAAGACACTGAGCCAAATGCATACATCAACTTAGAAATGGGGAGAGGTCCCAGAGGAGGATACAATCTTGAACACACTGGGAGCAACTGGGGCTGGACCACAAGGCGGGGAATACAATGTTTAAACCAATAGGGGACTACAGGGGAGGAGAATAACTTAAACAAACCAATGGGGTTTTGAAGAGTATAAAATTGATAGGGAAGTTTCTAGAGAAAGGGGCAGGCTTGGGGAGGGATTGACATTCAGTGGGAGGAGGAAAAGGGAAGAAAAGGGCAGGTCTTTGGGGAGATGGACAACTAGGGCAAAAACTAACAACACGGGGGGAAAGGAACAATCCCTTAATAATAAAATATGCTCCAACAGCACAAAACAGGAAGTATTATCAAACTGACTACTCAAACTGCATTACAATCAAAAACACACACTGCAACAGCGACAGCATCTCTTGCTGGTTTTGCTTTCAAACCAGAAGAGGTGCCAACCAAAAAATTAGCAAACTTAAAAGTTAACTGGCCGCAGTTTTGATTTCCTTCTGAAATATATTACTGCTTGTCTAATTGGCTTAGCAGCATGTCTGTTCTTAGTGCCAAGCAGGGATTCACTTTGCCAGGCATGGAGGAAGCTTCTAGGAGCTTTTCACAAAAGATTCACTTCTGTGGCTGGCTTCTTCCCTCCCCACCAAAAACCAAGCCATGCAAAACCAACACCTTAACTAATCCCTAGTACTTAGTACGCATCCAATAATTCCTTTTAAACTATACTTTACATTTTTTACCAAATGCCCTGAAAAGAAATGGATCCATAATATTGATCAAAATAGTTCCAGTTCAATAGAAATACTGGGTCATGCAACTCTGGTTTACATCACTATTTTTTGTACAATCAACAGGAGCTTTTTTCGCCTCTAAAGAAATGTTTCCCGATGGTTTGGATCAGAAGATCCAGTATTGCCATCGTGAGATTTTTGTTTTGAAGGCCATAGGCTGTGCTCAGTGTTTTGGGTATATTCTTTGTTGTGCCTTGCATGTATTTTGGATAGAAAGCCAGTAGAGATGATGTCCTTGCTGCAGTAGCCATGCTAAATAAGGCAGAGCGTCTGGCTGATGTACTGGAGCTGTAGACTATCCACCAGTCGCCCAGGGCGGTGAGGATCTCTAAAGGAATATAATATTGGCTATGCTCTGGAAGTTTTACAGAGAGAAAGAGCCTCATCGCTCTAATGATTTGTCTCCTGGAGTTCTGAAGAATATGTTGTAAAGAAGAAGGCTGCTGTCTTTCGCAACAATCTTCCGTGCATTCAAGAGGATAATTTAACTTCTTGTCTGAGAATGAAAGAAATATTAGTAGTAATGAGTTCTTTTTTCTCTGTCGGTGCATCACTGATTGAGTTTGGGTAGGTTACATTTTATTTCTTTTTTTTCTTTAAATATTACATCGTAAGGTGTTCCAAATTCCCAAATTCTGCTTCACTTTATTTTGTAGGCCAGACTGGTTCCTCTTCTCTCGGCTCTATTATTGCAGACCATATCTGAATGAATTTTTTTTTTTTTTTCATTTTGAACATTATTAGATTTAAACTGTATGAACAGAACACTTTATTTATCATTATTTTACCAGTTTGGAAGGAAATAGAGAATTTTTAAGAAAATGACGCAACTCCACTTGTGGTTTTCAATGGAAGAGAAGAATAACAATGTCCTACATTCACAGCATTGTTTGCAGTCATATTGCAGCTAGTTTCCAGCAACTTAGGTCAGGTTCTGGAAGCAGGCACCCATGATAGGATAGAAGTCTAAGCAGTTTCATTTTGGCGGCTTTTCTTGAACAATAGCTAATATGTCTCAACGTTGTGCTGAATCTTGTTGTACAGACGCTTCTTTTGAGGTCTGACCTCCTTGCTGGACTACTGTATCTCAGAATCAGCTACAGTAAACCTGTGTTTCCTTATAGCTTTAAGAATTTGGTTCTAATCTATAAAAGCAAGAAAAGGTTGCCATATTAATACAAGAGAAAGAAAATGTTAGGAAAGCAGTTAATGGCATGGGGTTTTTCCCTACAAATTGGAGCAGAGATTTAGTTGTTTGATGGGGTTTTTTTTTGCTTCTCAATGGAATTTTAGAAGTGGTTGGGAAAGAAAGTGTGGATTTTTCAGGTTTGCCTTGAAAGAAGAATAACAGGGGAAACTGTTGAAAAGAATTAATCCAGAACTCTATGCCTTTCATACAGAGTTTCAGAAGTGAAAAGCAGGAAGAGACAGTCCAGACAAGATGATTGAATAGAATGAATTCAAAATAGCTTTCTTTTCCCTCTGAATTCCAGCTCTAAAGCTTATTAATATTAAGGTATTAATAGGAAATACATCTGTCCTAGGGTGACGTTATGATGCTTGTATCCCCATTCATGTGTTCTGTGAATGTTGGATATTATGTTCTGTACCTTTAAGACTGGCTCTGAAGAGGGAATGTTTTGTTTTGGTTTTCTTATCAGCCTGGTGGGACACAGAGACTGTAGCTTTTGCTTTTGCTGCTTTTGCTTTTCGCTTTGCTCTCTCTCACTCTTGCTTGCTTCGCTTCTGCTTGCTTTTGCTCATTAGCTAGTTTAGCTAAACTGTCCAAATTTCTTCCTGGACCATTTCTCCTTTCCTTTTACTGACCATTTTGAACCTGCTCCGGACTGGGACCTGGGAAACACCGAGAGTTTGCACCTTGTGGCCTGCAGCAGCTGGCCCAGCGCCGGAGGGACTGAGAAGAGAGTGAGCACCCCCCCAAGAGAGACTTTCTGAATTTGTCATCTTTTTCAGAGCGGTGTCATCCGGAATTGTTCCTTTTGCGTGCTGGGGGGTGCTGTGCCTATTAAATAAACAGGTTCGTTCCACTTCTCTCTGAGGAATCCTTCCCGAACCAGTTGCGGGGAGGGGCCCTAATTTGGAAATTCTCCTCCAAATTTGCCCTAAACCAGGACAACATCGCAATCTCTAAGATTTAAAAATGGATGATGAAGTTTTATATCCAGTAAAGTGTAAGGCTTCACATTTTAATCTGATTTGCATTTTGGTGAAAGCCGGGCATCCTTTGCAATTTACCAGATAACAAGGGATTTAGAACAGTAAGTATGCAAGTAATCTTTTGGACCCTTCATCTCCCTTCTTATGACAATGAATACATTTATTAAGCTTGTTGTCCTGGCATGTTTTTATTCCATCAGGGGATTTGATCATACAAATGTCTAGTCATTCTTTCCTTGTTTTCAACCACTCTAAGAGCATTCATCAGAACTATTCAGTAGTTCTTGATCTGCAACAGTGACGAGCACTAGACTGGTAAGAGTCAGTGGGCATCAGCAGATCCCCTATGACAGCACGTGGCAGGCTGTTCTGGCAGGACTGAAGTTTGAGGGGCTCGAATTCTGTGAAATAGAACATTCGAGGGATGGGAAACATGGAAACAGATTCTGAGCTTTCAACCCACCACATGAGTAAGTAATAAGGCAGGTAATTTTCTGTGGAAATTTCTTTAGCCCCAGTGTTGTGGATGATGATTACTCTTCCTACCTCCTTTGGCCAGCTACCAGCTTTCCCCTCCATTACTCTGCTTCTGGACAGAAAACCAGAAGAAGGGATTTTTGACCAAAACACCTATCAGGACCTTAGAGTGTTTTTTGCTCCAAAATGTTTCAAGGCAGATAGGGAAACAATTCCATTTTCGAGAGTGTGTTGAGAAGACAAGGTTGAAAGTTAAAAACATTGGGTTCTGTTTCTATATATGTTACTGATTCTGCTTATTATCTTAGTCATGTAATATATATATATATATATTTGGTAGGGTTTGTTCTTTTTTATTTTTCTTGGCGTTTTTTTCCTTTTTTTTTTTGATGCATCCTTGAGATAAAAGGCCAAAAGTACAGAAAAGTTCTGTACGGTTAAAATACTTTTGAGATGCCTCATGCTGAAAAACTTGTAGCTACTGCTAAGGCCCATTGGCCAATTCCTGCTTCATTTCTGAGAAGCTATAAAATTCCCATCTGTATTTTAGTTCTAACAATTTGTTGTTATGGTGGAGATGCAACTTAAGAACAACCATTTTTGAATCTGTAGAGATGTATTTACCATTTTGTAGCTGCCTTTTCAGTTTCTGAGCCACTATTGAAAAAAAGGAGAAGTATCTACACTGTTTTCAACCTGTAGACCATCCACTACTGTCCACATGCTCAGATTCAAAGGCAAACAAGCCTGTCTGGCCTCATTGGGAGGAATTCTTTGCATTCAAAAGACTAGACTAGTATTTGATTTCCACCAGCAGAGTCCATTGGGCAGCTCCTGTCATCTGCATTTCAATATTTAATCCTCCTCTATGTTTACTGTGCAAAGCTCTTTCAGAATGATGGTGTGCCCACTGTCTCACCAGCTGTGACGTTTGCAGCGAGTCTCCCACGGAAAGGAGCTGTAAAAAAGGCAAGCCAGGGCAGTGATTTCTGGTTCTCAATACCCACAAATCAAAGCTATTTAGTCTAATTTAAGGCTGAAAAAGAATTCAAAATGCCTTCAAAGGATTCAAAAAATCATCAGACAATACTGCAGTTCAGTATTCAGGACAAGAGCATATCCCACAGTGTGGTGGTTTGACAGGAAATGTGTTTTCTGGGATGCTGTGGTGAGGCCAATGGATGTTCAGATTTTAATATTGGCACCTAAGGTGGCCATTGGGACATTGGATGCGCCTCTGAGAACACGGGGTTAAAAGCAGGGCTCTCCCCTGGGAGGCTCTCTTGGGTTCCGGTCAGGGAAAGGTTCAGATCTCCCCTGCCTGGCTGCGGGCTGGGCGGGGCAGGGGAAGCCACCCGGCCGGGTGAGGTAGGCTGGGTCCCTGGCCAGAAGGGAGGTGAAGGCCCCTGCAGGATGGAAGGGTGGAGGAGCACTGAGAGGCATCGGGCAGCCCCCCCCCCGCCCCCCCAGGAGAGATAGAGAGAGAGCTGGTGCCTGTTCTTGGCCGGCCGAGAAGGAGAAGTGGGGAGTGCAAGAAGGTGCCTGGCAGGGCAGCCATGGGAGTTCTGGACAGACAGAGCCTCAGATTTTTAACCCTTTTCTTGGATGATGGAAAAATGCTAATCCTCCTGGAGTTGAATGAGAAGAGAGATATAGAGGAGATAAGAGGAAATGGGCCACGAGAGAAATAGAGAAGAAGGCAGGTGGAAGAGATGATGGAGTAGCTTATGCTGGACTCTTTGTGTGTAGCCATGGACAGAGCCATGTTTCCTTGTGATACAGGGACTGCATTCTAGGGAGAGGCAATGCCTCAGGACCAAGAGGGTTCGGTGTGGGTACCCCTCGGCCCCAGGGGGTGAAAAATATGGGGGGGACAGATGTCCCAAAGTTGAGACTGTGCCTTTTTGCAGTGGGACGAAGCATCCTTAAAAGTCGACCCTAGAAGCAGCTCTGGTCTGTGTTCAGTGGTGAGAGCAGTGGACATGAAAGGAAGAGGTCACCATTGGCACAAGAAAGACTTCTTCTCCTCTTGATGAACTGAGGATTGAGTATTCTGAAGGGTGGTGCTAGACCAAGAGTCGATGATTTGGGGATGTATTGTATTGGGAATTTGGGGAGGAGGAGGAGGAGATGTATTTGTGAAGTTTTCATTTTCCTTGTGTGTTTCTTTTTTTTTTTTCTTTTCCTTTCCCTTGTAGTTTAGTTAATAATTATTTTTTTTTCCCTAAGTGGGAGCCTGCTTTGCTTATTCCTGGTCACATCTCACAGCAGAAACCAGGGAGAGAGTATACTCATGGGGGCACTGGCATTGTCCCAGTGTCAAGCCATGACACACAGGCTGAGAGAATGAGGGCTGTTTAGCCTGGTGAAGAGAAGGTTGCATGGAGACCTCACAACACCTTCCAATATCTGAAGGGAAGCAGGAGAGGGACTCTTCATTAGCAACTCTGGAGACAGGACAATGGGCAATGGCTTCAAAATGAAAGAGGGCAGGTTGAAATTAGATACTCGGAAGAAATTCTTCCCTGTGAGGGTGGTGAAGCACTGGCACAGAGAGCCTGGAGAAGTTATGGACACCCCAACCTGGTGTTCAAGGGCAGGCTGGATGGGGCTCTGAGCAACCTGAGCAAGTAAAAGGTGTCCCCGCCCATGTCAGAGAACTAGATGGCCTTTAAGGTCTTTGTCTACCCCGGCCATTCTATGATCCTGTGATTCTGCTGTGGTAGCGTTCAGGATGGAGCGTGTTCTGCATGTTGGCCATTTCCAATACACCATTGGTTCCAGGTGCCTTACACTAGCTTGCTCCCTGAAAATTCTGTCAGAATGAAGAACATCTCTCTATATATTAGACACATAATAAATGAAGAAATGGGTTTGCACATTTGTCCACTAAGTTGTGGATGAGATTGCTGTGAAGTTTCATTTGGTTTTCTTGTTTGCTCATGAGGCTGACGGTCCTTGTGTCAGCTGCCTCAAAGGCAGCATTTGCCTCCTCCGCCTCCCTTCTCCCTCCTCCCTCTTTCAATTTCTTTCCCTTGACAATTTAATGTCTTTTTCCCTTTCGTACCTGAAAATCCCTGCATGCTTCTGGGCTTTCTCCCTTTTCATACAGATCTTCTTCCACCCTTGACAATCCATACTTTTCATACCATAAGGGCCTGCCCTTCAGGCATAAAAGACTTTGATTCCTTATTATATCTATGGGAATTTAATTAATAGCTTCATGCCTTTTCATAGAAAGAGTAGGGAATTGATAGCTTGTTCCCTGAAGTACAGAAGGAAGAGAATGAAACATGAATCATGTGGAGTGGAAAAGTTGCTATCTATTTTCTTCCAAGAACTACCCCAAAAGATGCAGGGGGTGATGAAGCCTGGCTAGATGAGTTTCCCTTCTAATGGAAGGAAACAACCACGCCACTTCATACAAGTCAGTCCTATAGAAGAGAGAAATTCACTTCTGGGAACATTGCAGGATTTGACTGCAGAGTCACACTCATCTTTTGTTGCTTTGTTGTCTGCTTGGCATGGAACACGCTGCTTTGAAGAGGGAAGTGACTAACAGACAGTCCACTTTACAAACACATCTGCTTCCCTCTTCTTCTGAGACCTCAGCACAGAGCCCTCTTTGGCATGGTACTTCAAGGTAAGAAGGAGCGGGCAGAGGGCACTGCGAACAGACAGCAGTTTGCAGGTTGTATAGGAAAGAGGACTGCCCCTTGAATGTGGTGCAAATACAAACTTCCACCAGTTTCAGGGGTACACTTCAGCCAAGCTTGTTGTCCTGGCACATTTTTTCTCTGTGAAACGCTTTGCGGTATGATCTGGACGACAAGAGACGCAGAATACGGGGCTACGTAGTGCTGAGAAGGTAAGTGCCTGGCCCCAGTGTCTTTTGGCAGAAGCAGCGCACTAGAGCCGTTGGCTGCTGCCACAATGATCTGTGTGAGAAACAGATGCCTAATCCCCTCCGGGAGAGTAAAAGCAGCATTGGTTACAAGAGTCGAAGAGCACTGGGCTGGTGGCTGCCGCATACCAGCTGTAAAAGGAGCATGACTCCTACTGGCCTACCAACCAAACTCATGGTGGCAGTGGTAAGGATTAAAGTTCAGTGAGAGCTATTTGTGCTGCTACCTATGGCCCTTCTGTGGAAACAAATGTGCCTACCTTTAGGTTCCGAGATCCAGAGAACACAATGGTAGTTGCAGCGGAAAAGGAAAGGACAGAGCGCACTGGTGAGCTTGATGTGGCTTACACAGGGCAGGCAGAAGGTGCAGCCCAAGTCTCGCTTTTATTTCTAGAGCCTTTTTCTACGCAAACAGCTGCTGGATGTTTGCAACAAAGATGTGAGTGTGAAAAAGTGAGGGCAGGTCTGTGTGGGAAAGAAGATACAAAGCATTGTGCGCAGTTTAAAAGCTGTTTAGAAAAAAAAGGAGTTACTTTGAGAACATCTTCTGTCTTGACACTTCCACCTGTGTGATCTTTAGCTGCTTTGGACATGGCCACAATGAAAGAATGTGAAAATATTTGCGCTGCCAATGTCCGTTTGCACAGGAAAGAGGGTAGGTTGGCAAATGCCTTCTGTCCTGGCACATCTGTCAGTCAGAAGTGCAGCTGAAAACGCTTGGCTGTAGCGATAGTCTCTGTCACTTTGAGAGAATGTGCTGATGCACGTATATGTATCATTGAGAAAGTACGTGAGAATCGCTAGTATGTTTCGTTTGGTTGACAGACTGCAAAGGGACCGTTATGGCCAGCACTGCCTTTTTGTTGTAGGACTTTTTCTTTGAGAGCAGCCGCTGGACATTTTGAAGCGGTTTGGGATCTTCAAGCGTTCGAGTGCAAGATGGTACCTAGATCTTGAGGGAAAGTGCATATCTCCAGGAAGCTGAATGCAGTTCAGTGGGTGCAAGTTACATGTTGAGCAGCTGATGGCCCAGAAAACTTTCTAAAATGAAGAGGCCATGCTGCAATTGCCTTTTATTTTGAAGCTTCTAAACTGTGCAGCCAACAATGAAATGATTCTTTGTAGAGAGCTTTTTGGATAATTGGTTAGCTGAGAAAGGACATTTCGATGTGATACCGATGGATAAGGATAGGGGATACAAGCTGGGAACTGAGCAACCAGTGTCCAATCACTGACAAAGGTCACAGTGACCTTCTCTGAAACGGGAAGACGGGGGAGAAAATCGCTTGCCAGAAAATGTAGATATCTTAGGTAGAGAAGCTGGAAGAATGCAAACATAGAAGCAAAATAATTATTAGAAGATAGAAGTAGGTGTGGTTGATCCAAGTGTGCTTTAACCAATAATGAACTCAGCTTTTGCAATATGTATAAGCTTCATTAACACCAATATAAATATGTCTGAGTTTTCAATAAACTTTGGGATTTGCCATTCACGCATATGGTGTGTCGCATTTCTCCCGCCGTTCACGACAATTCTTCTTCCTTCTGGGCTACATGCAGGATCCCATTCTGTCAGTACCCGAGAGCCAGGATCCACAGCGGAGCTCTTGTCCCTACACTGCTCCCACACGAACGGGGCTGGGCTAGAAAAGTGCTTGTCTTTTTCCTGGGCACTGTCAGCGCTCTTCTAAATAACCACACCACAGCATTGTCAACTCACAAAACCAGGACACGCACCGAGCCCAGCTCACAACCACCCCCAGGACCCAGCCAAGTCAGAAACGTCCCTGCTCTCCAACTGTGTCAGGACAAAAAGATGTCACCGATCTTCCCCTTCCAAGTGGATACTCTTCTTTGCCCCACACTCAAAGGCCGACACCAGATCTTCTGCCCTAACAAACGTTTTCTCTCTCACAGAGCCTGGTAACAAACTTGAAAATGTTGGCCGAGCTCGCAAAACTGTTGGTGGAGAAAGCTCTTTGCTGCCTACAATTTCAATTGCACCCATCAAACTATAAACGTGCACCCTGCTATCGCCACTTTCCTTCTCAGCTCTAGGTACCACCGTAAGCCTTCAATCTCTCAGAGTCAGGATCCAAATGGGATGGCACCAGGGACTGCTCACACAGTCCCTAAAGCTACAAGGGACAAAAAACCTGTCCTGCAGAGGCCTGGCCTGGCCTCTGCATTGCCACTGACAGTTCAACAACTCGAACCCAGAGAACTGCCTATTGGGAAAAGCCTTTCAATTCACTGAGACCACCCAAAGTGGCCACCCAAACTTTGCCAAAGGGAGGAGGAACTAGAAGCCCATCTCAAAAGAAATGGCATCCCCTCCTCCAAAATCCAAAGCATCCAGGGCCTGATCCTCTACAAAGGTGTCAGACCACTGTTATTGGGCATTACCTGTGCGGGGCACTAGCTAGGCTGCACACCAAGACCCAGCGCAGCTCTTTACCTTGTCCAAAAGAAGTGTGCTGGCAGAATTTCAAGAAGGCTGCCTTGAGAAAGTGGAAAACACATGCCAAATGGATTCTTGCAGGAAGGAGACTGCCTTCCAAAGATGGATACCGACTCCATGATTGTACAAATTGAGTCAGTGCTTCCACACCAAATATGCCAGCATAGAAAGTTGCTGCCGCCCTTAAGCTGCACGACACAGCTTCTTATCTGCACCTCCAACACTGGGGCTAAGTTCTTTCCTTCCCATGAGAAAGCATTGCTGTTCTCCTTCAGGAACTTACTGAGCAAAAGTTGCATACCACGTCCGGTACTGACTCTGTCCAACAATGGCTCCTACACAGAAAGGACCAGGACAGAAATGTCTTGCTGTACTATACCTTCCCACGATACCTTATCATCAGCCCTACCAACATTGCCACCGTATCTTTTACTTCCCAAGCAAGGAAAGGCACTCCAAGTCACTTGGCTTTGCCTTGCCTCCAGTACCATGCCTAGTTTTCCTAGCCTACCCTACCCTAGCTTTGCTTGCTTGCCTATGTCTGCCTTGCCTAGCCCTTCCAATAACTTCCTGGCTTTGCTTTGCCTTGTCTACCACTCTTTGCCTTGCCTTCCATGCAGGTAAGGCAATGCAAAGCAAGTGTAGGCAATTGTAGGCAAGTCAAGGGACAGGTTGGCAAGACTGAAGCCGTGAGGGGAAAGCAAATGGAGTGGTAGGTGAGACAAGTGCCAGAAGTTAGAGGCAAGGCTGGGCATAGGAGGTAATGGTAACCGGAAGGGCTAGGCAAGGCCAAGCCCTGTAGGAAAACTGCAGGCAGGTCAAATGTGAGGCATGGGTATGCAAGGGAATGCAAAGCAATGGAGAATGAGCAGGGCATGGCAAGGAAACTGGTTGGTTGCCCAAAGCAAGGCAAGTGGCAGGTCCGTTCAAAGATTGCTGGTACACAAAAGCCGCCCGGACGGACCGCTCTGTCCAGCCTTGATCTTGCATGGGTCATGTCTAATCTGCACCTAAGACACTTGGGTTGCCTGCTTTCCTTTGTATGCAAAAGAACTGTCATTCTGCCCCTGAAGCCCAAGGGTGAAAGATGAACTTTGTGTCCAAAATTCAAGGCATGTAAGCATAGATGTCAGAAGAAAGCTGTCAGGACAGATAGGTGTGCTTGCACGTGGCCTCCTCCAGGCTTCTTCTCACAAGCTCCTGAAACGCTGGGCCTTGAGAAAAAATAGCCAGTGGAAGCCTGGAGAATCCTAGGAGAAGCAGGCAGGGCAATGCATGTTGAAGAGATTCCACAAAAAGAGAGGTGGTGAATTCCAGGTGGGGGACTGGTGAGCAAGGTAATGCAAGGCAAGGAAGGGGTTCAAGGACAAGGCCAGACAAGTGGTGGCTTTGCCAGGCAACACAAAAGAGAGGGAGGCAAGGCAATAAGAGTCCTAGAAGGAGAAGGAAATGAAAGATTGGAGCTGGACAAATGGGAAGGAAAAGAAGGATAGGTGAGCAAGTCAATACAAGGCACTGGGTTGGTATGAAGGGCAAGGGAAGGACATGCATGGGTCAGGAAGGCAAGGGAAAAGAAAGGAATTGTCAGCAATGACAAGGAAATGCAAGATTGGGTAGGAAAGGCAAGGCAATGTGGGGGAGGGATAGGCAACACAATGGGTATCTTAACAGGAAATGTCCATGCACAGCAAGGCCGAAGGAGAAGTGGTAGAGAGGTCAAGCTGGGAAATAGGTGAGTGTGTGCAGCTAAGAAAGAAAGAAAGAAAGTGCGTAGCTCTCGTGTCTGTCTGTGTGTGTGTGTGTGTGTGTGTGTGTGAGTGAAGTTTGCAGGATGTAAAGCAAAGAAAGGTGTCTCTTGATTGTGGAGTGAATGGATGTTTTTGAACGTAAGTGGCAAGGTCCAAGCAACCTTTTCATCCTGGTACATCTGTGTCTGTGAGACATAGTCAGAAACGTCTCCTTTTAGATTCAGACTGCAAGCAGGACACAGAATGTGACTGTGTGAATAGCTGAGCAGGAAAGCACATCACATCAGCATGTTTCAACAGAAGCAGTTAGTGCGAGAAGGAGATGGACGTGTGGGACTCCAGCAATGTGGCAATGCACTCAGCTGAGAAGCAAAGTGCAATGCCTCGGTGTATGCTCTGAAAATAAAAAGCTGCAAGGAAAAAGCAAGGGGACAGGCCAGTGAAATCTTTCTGTCCTGGCACACTGAGCTGTTTGAAGGTGAACCTCTGTTTGGTTTCACTAAGGACTCGGAGACATGGAGAGGATGTGCTTGTCCATGTAGCTGAGAAGGAAAGTGAGAATCACCGGTACGTTTGGCAGAGTTTGTAGGCTGCGGGGAGAAGGTGAGGGCCAGGCCTGGCTTCTGGCTGTGGCACTTGTTGCAAGGAAGAAGCTGCTGGATGGTTAAGCTTTTGGGGATCTGCAAGAGTGAAAGACTACGCTGGTACCTCATAAAATTAATGCTTGTTGATCATCTGGCTGAATCTATGACATAAACCAGAAGTGAAATTTCCCCCCATTTCCCTCAGTTTTTTCACCTTTTCATCCAACAGCCTGGGCCTTTTTGAAGCTGCTGTCAAACGCCTTGCCTTGGAAGCTAGAAGTATCTCAGTTCACCTGCTAAGAAACACGGGAAAGAGCTCAAGTCAATTTCAGAATTGCCCTGAGCAGAGCTGGTGTTTCGGTACCGTAAATTTCCATTGCGAATATGTGCAAAAATCACCATTTTATTAGGCAAACAGTTGAAATACACTAGCAGCTTCATCTTCTTGTCGCTGCAGTCCTTGGAAGTTTTGCTATTTACTGAAACAGGAAACAGATCAAACACGAGAAGCTTAAGAATCCAAGCTCACTGCCATTGTACAAATAGCACAAACTTGATGAATTCAAGTTACCATTGTAACATACAGAATGGCTCTATTCAAGAAAATGGATGTGTCGTCCTTCACGGGGGCAGAAAACCTTTCTACCACGTGAACTCTGGGAGTAATCCATCATGCCTCAGTGTGCTGTGGCTGGTCAGAGAGCTACACGATGGGTCTCTTTGCCTATGGCACTCTCAGGGCTCAAAGCTGCACATAAACTCCCCCTCCTTACAGACACGCTAGTAAAGCCCACCGAAAATGCCGTTCTCCAGACAGCTTACTGAAACCAGCTAGGAGTTCCCAGCATCACGCTGGGCACTTCTGTCCACAGATGGCTTTGCTTTTAATGAACCAGAACAGAGCTGCGTTTTTCTAGTCTTTAGCTCTACTAAGGTATTTGATGTAACATGGCGAGAAAAAATCTCTTTCGACAATGATAATAACAGAGGGGATAATGTACCTTTTGCTGCTATCTTCTTCTGCTGCTCCATTTTGCTTGCTTTGTTATTGCTTTCTGTCAAAGAAACGCCAGCAAAATCCCTCATCAAGTCCTGCTGTGAAGACAGACTGCCAGAAAGGTAGAGAAACTTTGAACCTTTCCAAGACCCTTGTAGCACATGTCTTGGTCAATTGGTATGCAGCTCCTTTCTTCCAGCAGGACTTTTTTGCACCGTTAGCGCACATTGAACTGAATCCAGTACAAAAGCAGTGAATAGAGGAACTTTTCTTTTCATTGGAATGGTGATAAAAATGCATATCCAATAAAAGCATTTTAGAGCAGCAGGAAGATTTTCTATGTAGCTAGCAAATCATAAAAAGATGCATATTTACCGGTGGGGTTCCTCTCGGAATTTCAAAGAATTCCAGACAGAAAACACAGCTTAGTAAACTGCAAATCTAAATCACAGTATCTAGAAAGGTGACATGAAAAAGAGCAAGAGGAAGAAAACCAAAAAGAAAACCAAAGGAAGCCAGAAATAAGGCACAACCTCTCCTCCTTCTCCGCTTACTACAGTACCTTAGAAGTACCTGTGAGTGTCCTAACAGTCACATAAGTAGAAAACTGTGCCAAGAACAATTGTGGAAACTGGAAAACCCTGCGATCCGAACAGAAACATAGGGTTTGCTTTCACGACGATTAAATCTGCATGCAATGCGTACAGTAAGGGGATGTTTTGTATATTCAAAAACAATTCAAAAATATTTCCAAATCGAAGGGGCTGCTTTTTATTTCTTTTGAATTACTTGGTTAAATATGGTGCACGTTAAAATACTGCAGAGATGTGGTTCATTTTACAATGCCAACTGCAAAGGAGGGAAGCATTTTGTGTGCTTAAGAAAGCAAAGTATTGGAGAGTGTTTTTGTTACTTCTTTGGAAGGTTAGAATATGCGTAAAAGATGCTAGCTGGGGACTTACAATTAATGAATTATTTACTGTCAGTAGGTCAAATGACATTAGCTTTCAAAAAGGAAAAGGAGTCTTATTCCACGTGCCAATTTTAAAGTAGATTAATAAGCCTTCAGCAGAATATGGATATGAAGAGGGATATGACATGAAAGGGTAAGCAACACTGGTGACAGCAAAAGGCTTACCTGCTTCACACAAATACAGGAGATAAAATACTGTTTTTTCACAAACATTGCTATCCAGAGCTTTCCTTGAAAAGTTTCAATGCCAATCATGACAGTAAAATTCTGAGTGACAGTAACATTCACTCTATCATGAATAAAATTTACTCAATCATGACAGCAAAATTTGCTCAATGAGGAGTAAAATTCTTAGTGTAAGCGAAGTACCTTAAGCAAAGGGTAGCTCAAGCATAACTGGCATTTGATGTCAACAAAGGCAACTTGGCCTGCACGTGTCACATCTACTGCATTCAAAAGCTTACTCTGTCTCAGATTTCCTTTTGAGGGATACCAAGGCAAGCCGTTAAACGGCATGAAAATGATGACTTAAAGGAGGATATATTAGAAGCATGGAATAATGGTTAATGTTCTTTTCCTTCCAACTGCTTTGTTTGCCCGTTTAAATTTTTTAAGTCCTTCCTGGTATCACCGTGGTAGCAGTGCAGCAAGTGTTTGGTTGTAAGCTGTCCATATTGCCAGCTTCTGGACTGCCTTCAGAAAACTTCCCACTGGTTTTGTATAGAAATCACAAGCAGTAGAGATGACAAAGACTGCAGAAACCTTCTCATCTCCTTCTAGAGCAGGAGCGTGTCTTTGACCCACTCTTAACTAGACAACTTTCATCAGTCATGAGAGAGTCTCATGTTCAAGAGCTAAGCAATGACAGCTGTAAATGACAAAAAGCACACTGATATTTTCTTGGGACTCCAGCACAGAGCAATGAAGGAGCTTGAATTCACCTTCTTGGAAAGTTTTAAAATGCACATGAAGTTGAGGAGAGGAGCTAAGCCATGGTAACTTTTGTTGAGTATGTCTGCGTAGACAGAGTTTCCATCACCGCAGAAGGAAGGAATGTCATTTAACCCACATAATCATCTCTAGCTGCTAAGCTGCGCTTACTGCAGATTATCCACAACATATTTTACGGGGTGAGCTTTTATGTGTAATCCCTGAGTAACATTCCAGAGAAAAGTATTTTGGAGGGGGGGAAAGCCCAACTCTTAACTGTTTCAAATAATGGTTACATTTGAAAGTCAAAAAAGATGTAAAACCTTTCTTTCCTAGACCTATTACCAGCACAAACTGTACCAGAATTTACGACGCTTTTATTATGGCAGCATAACTCTACCGTGGACGCTCTCGCTCTGGACTATTCCTTAAGAAACAAAGTCCCCGAGAGAACTAAAACAAAATTAGCCAAAAATATTGGGCTGGATGATTTCAAAGGCTATGTACTAAAGGCCAAACACTTGTAATAATAGTAATGAGTGGACTAAAAGTTAAAGCATTACTCAGTTCAAAGATATCTTGTTCTCACAGAAGACTGTAAAAAAACTCTATTTTTCTGGGTCTGTTTTGTGCATTTAGATGTACCTTCTACTCCTTTCCACTGTCTGCGAATGTTTATGACAAGGTTGGAGGACCTCATGTAACCTTCTAGAAGTAAAGAAAGACAAGCCAGTCAAGAAAGGCAAAATTGTTAATGGCAGGTGGAAAGAGGGAGGCCAAGAATAGAAAACAAAAGAACAATAATAATTAAACGCCCTCCCTGTCTTCTGTGAAAAGTAAAGGCACAGACAAGAAAGAACAACTGCAAAATTCTCACGAGAAAAACGCACTTGATCTGGCTCAAGTATTTTGGGCTACATTTCTTGCTGTTTTCTCATGCCAAACATCTTAACCATTGAAGGTGTCCCTTTTCTCTTTCTGGAATACAGCTAGGAAGATGGCTGTGTCATTGCTGTCAAGCTGTTATTCTCGGAGGTGTCCAGTTCAAAGTCCTAGATGAACTGCTTTGCTCTGTCTCTTTAATATGGCATGACTTAACCACTTACAGTTTCAGCAGCTGAACTTGCCCAGCCCTACAATTCTTTAATCTTTGAATGGTTATATTAGCTCCTTGGCAACTGGCATTTGTAAGTCCATGCAACTGTGCAGAATTTGCACGATGAGATGATGCCAAATGAGTCATGGCAGTAGATTAACTAGGACATGCAAAGCAGAGAGGAGGGAATGAGAGCACAAGAAGAGGGTACAATCTCCTTTTTTTCTGCAACAGGGCTAACACCGTAGAAATCAAAAGGAACACAAATCCTCCTAGGGGTAGTTCTTGCAAAAAACAAAGACTTCTTTTTGTGTTCACAGATCACAGCAAAATGCGGATGACAAAACCAGGCCATTAAGTCACATGCAGTATGAAGCAGTATGAAAGAGGAAAGCAGCTGAGAGCCTCAACCCTGCTGAGTAGTCTCAGTATTCTTCTCGACATTAGCAGAAATTTGAAATGAGTCTCTGAAAATTACAAAGGAGGCAGAAGAAAAGGGAGCAATGACTCCTCTGGCATAGTGTTTCCTAACAGGGATCTTCAAAATGTAAAGATTGTATCATCCTTTCAACTGAAGGAAGGTATTAAAACAACAGGAAGGAAATGGCATCACATGCTAGAAAGACTCTGGGCAGTGTACTTCTAGACAGAAAGGCCACTGATGGAAAACCGACTAAACTGGCACCAATGCAGCAGCATTGTATTAAAGCCCAAAAATACCCACCGCTTCACTCTTTGCCATTCCGTTCATATGGACACAGCAGCTCCGCAACATTCCTACTGATCATCTCCTTGGCAAACTGGGAGTGAGGGTCCCTAGTGATGCAGAGTCCCCAGGCAGGTGCAGAGGAGAGCTGCTTTTTTGCAAAAACCAGGCTTTTGAAGCACTCAGGCCTTTATCAGTTCCACAGCTTTAAGCCATAACAAAATTCATTCAACCAACCATCATACACCACGCCGTGAACACGTGACCATTCTAGAACTTGTTGATCTACCTCTGATTCAGCGGCCTCACCTTCCCATAGTCCTTTTCTACTTAGCCAAAGTATCGGGCCGCAGCCCAAGGCCTTCCTTTTGTAAGCTTCTACCTATATGCAGCAGCAAACCACTATTTTCTTCCGTGCCAAGAGTTTAAGTAGATGATTTGCATCTGCCCTTCCGGTGAAACATAATGGGGAGAGAAAATTCTGTTGGAAATGTTCAGTCATTCAGTTTTCTAGACAGGCCAAATCAAAAGAAAAGCAAGCTATAGGATTGTGTACTTGCTCTTACAAAGCACCTGCTGCCCTCTGACAATGAACTAGCAGAAAACCAGCAAAAATAAGACTTGAGGCAAACAAGCCTTTGAAGGGAATTATGACATGATAAAGAAAGACAACACATTTCCAGCTTGTCGAGATACTTGAAATGTCAGCAAAGGCTTGAGGGCAAAGGCTGAACGAATGGGGAAAGGTTACAAGAATCCCAAGAAAAACATGACCATGGATTAAAAGAATCCCAACAGGTCAACTGACCTGTTGAAGTTTTCAGGAAATCAGTGGCTGCTGATTTAGATAGGCCATTCAAGTTAATTTCCCCGTGCACCTTCCACTCCTTTTTCACCTGTCACCATCACAGGGTGAATTGGGACCATGGAATCACAATTCTTTGGATTCTGTTCTTAGCTTTAGGAGACAACTACAGCAGTTGAAGTAGCTGTTACTGATGTGATACCCAGGAACACAGAGTTGACACATTTCATTCATGTCCAATCACAACTAGCCATATCTAAGAGGATAGGATTGGCCTCTTTTCATGATGCTTTTCTTATCTTACAGCCTGCTATGATTCTGCTGAAACTTTTTCATTAGTTTCTCTCTAAAAAGGAGAAAGTCCAATGTCCCTCCTTACTGGTGCAGGTTTACCATTCGGTTTGTCGAGTCTAAAAATGGAATTGGAACTAGCAGGAATTACTGTGTTTAAAGCGTCCGGTCCGTTCAGACAGTCTCAGGGCGATAAAAGCCTAGATGTTATTGGCTAAATACTGTTTCCCCCAAGAGCGGACGCACGCAATTTAATCCAACTTTTTATAACAAACTCCAATAATACAGAATCCAGTCATACAAAAGAGTCACCAAGAAGCAGGAAGAATTCTCGGACCATTTAGGGTAGCAAACTTCTCACCTTCTTTTGGAGTGAGCATAATCTGCTAGCTGAAGTAACAAACTTGAGGACAGAAATCGCCCTACTATTGAGAAGTTGTTGACAAGAGAACCACCTAAGCTGTGTGACTTTCCCTTTTCTATTCATTGGTCAAGCCTAGTAGCCTAAAATTTACGGGCTCAATCAAAGACAAATGCAATCTAGTCAGAGGTCTATGAAAAGTCCAAAACTAACCAGAATTCTTCTTAGACAATGGAAATGGAAGCAGAGCTACCAATTTCCTTGCCACATATCCCTAAAACTCATTCCTTTCTAGTCATAACTAATGTATAGCCACCAGTACAATCAGGAAAAGATGAAACTTACAGATGTCAGCGAGGGAAGGATTTGAAAGAACTCTTCCCATTATTCATCGTCTAGACAGCAACTATCATTAAAATCAGAGCCCTTTTAGTAGGGCTTTCCTTGTGGGAAATTCAGGACTCCAGGACAACGGAGCGAGAGGATTAAGCAGAAGCCATTGATTGTTGACATGATGCACTTCCACATTCTAAATCTCTGCACACGCTAGGCCCGCATTTTTATCTTGGTGCCTTTGTTATGTCCACACATTCTGTGTGTACCTCTCAGAAGATACGTTTGGTTACAGTCCAGGCGCTTTGCTGCCCCCCGTTATCGAGTTCTTGTAGTCTTGGAATTTGGTTTCTCAACTTCTCTTTCTTCTTTTAGCACGGCTTATGTCGTAGTAACCTTGATGAATTCCAGAGGGCTCTGAGAAAATTCTGAGAAGAACATATTCCAGCTGGATGGCTGGTGCACCCTTTAGTCTAAGAGGTTCAGCTACATTGCTACAATTTCCCCCTTCTTCGTCTTGCACCAGCTAAACCCTTTGCACTGTATTTACTTCCAAGAGGCTCACCAGTTTCATGATGCATGGAATAACAAGAAGCAATATAATAATGACTACTAGTAACAACAAAGTTCCCTTGACAAGATCTTCCAACCATCGAGTTGTTTCCCATCTCTCAAACCATTCATGCGTAACCCTCTCATTCCCAATCAATTTCTTCATGTTATCTTGTCCTTGTTTGAGTTTCCAGTGAATGACTGCAGAAGGGTTAGAGAGGTTCAAAAAACACATTCCTTCAAAATCCTCACACTCTTGCCCATGTGCTAACAAGAAAGCTAGAGCAGCTTTATTTTGCAGTGTGCAATGACTAATGGTATCTACACCAGTGAGAACCTGATTTAAAGTCGCTGATCTTACCTTGAGTTGACCACCCAGCATCGCAACTTCTTAAGCAAACTCGAAGCTTGACCAACAGCGACACCTGCTGTCAGGAATGGCACAATTAATCGAGAGGAGCGCCCAAACCTGTACGCAATTGAGGCAAGGGCGTCTAAAGCTTATGCTTCTTCTTTCAGATCCCGGGATGCGAAGAATCGAGTTCTTCGCGCACAGAGCATTGTGCCAGGGGCGGTACGCTCCGGTGCGGCACTTGTGCCGAAAGACGCCCGGGACACAATGCCGGTGGTGTTAATATTTGTTTTTCGCGTTTCGGAAGCTGCTGCTAGCCGAGTCTCCCGGAGGCGAAGAAGCGGCTTCTTCGCACACAGAGCATTGGGTCGGTCGCAGTGAGCACCTAAGCGCGGCTTGTGCCGAAAGAAGCCGGGGACCGGCACTTAGCTTCGGAGAGCTGCGTATCTGCGTCTTCTGCGTGTCTTGCCGCTCAACACTCAGCAAAAAGCTCTTCCACCATATCTTGCAAAGAGAAACACTGCCAGTAAATGAAACATCCAAAATCATGTTCTAAAGCTTGTACAGAGGTCTGAAAAGAGTTTTGCAATACGGAAAAGATAGTTGTGCAGAACTCGTTCCTTTCGAATATAATAACAACGGAAAGGCAGGAGGGTGGTAAAATACTGTTTTCTCTAAGTCTGGATGCTGCCCACACTGTGCCTGCGTGGTGCGGCTTGCATCTTCGCCTTTGGGAAGATGCCGCTCTCTCCGACTCCCGGAGGCGAGGAAGCGGCTTCTTTGCGCACAACATTGTGCCGAGCGCAGGGAGCTCCTGAGAGCGGTTTGTGCCGAAAGAAGCCGGGGACGGGCACTTAGCATCGGAGAGCTGCGTATCTGCGTCTTCTGCGTGTCTTGCCGCTCAACACTCAGCAAAAAGCTCTTCCACCATATCTTGCAAAGAGAAACTCTGCAAGTATAGAAAACATCCAAAATCATTTTCTCAACTTGCACAGAGGTCTGAAAAGAGTTTTGCAAGAAGGAAAGCTAGTTGTCCAAAACTCGTTCTTTTCGAATATAATAACAATGGAAAAGGCAGGAGGGTGGTAAAATACTGTTTTCTGTAAGTCTGAATGCTGCCCACAATGTGCTTGTGTGGTGCGACTTGCGCCTTCGCTTTCGGGAAGCTGCCGCACTCTCCGTCTCCCGGAGGCGAAGAAGCGGCTTCTTCGCACACAGAGCATTGGGTCGGTCGCAGTGAGCACCTAAGCGCGGCTTGTGCCGAAAGAAGCCGGGGACCGGCACTTAGCTTCGGAGAGCTGCGTATCTGCGTCTTCTGCGTGTCTTGCCGCTCAACACTCAGCAAAAAGCTCTTCCACCATATCTTGCAAAGAGAAACTCTGCCAGTATAGAAAACATCCAAAATCATGTTCTAAAGCTTGAACAGAGGTCTGAAAAGAATTTTGCAAAACGGAAAAAATAGCTGTCCAAAACTCGTTCTTTTCGAATATAAGAACAATGGAAAAGGCAGGAGGGTGGTAAAATACTGTTTTCTGTAAGTCTGAATGCTGCCCACAATGTGCTTGTGTGGTGCGACTTGCACTTTCGCTTTCGGGAAGCTGCCGCACTCTCCGTCTCCCGGAGGCGAAGAAGCGGCTTCTTCGCACACAGAGCATTGGGTCGGTCGCAGTGAGCACCTAAGCGCGGCTTGTGCCGAAAGAAGCCGTGGACCGGCACTTAGCTTCGGAGAGCTCCGTATCTGCGTCTTCTGCGTGTCTTGCCGCTCAACACTCAGCAAAAAGCTTTTCCACCATATCTTGCAAAGAGAAACACTGCCAGTAAATAAAACATCCAAAATCATGTTCTAAACTTGCACGGAGGTCTGAAAAGAGTTTTGCAAGAAGGAAAGCTAGTTGTCCAAAACTCGTTCCTTTCGAATATAATAACAATGGAAAAGGCAGGAGGGTGGTAAAATACTGTTTTCTCTAAGTCTGGATGCTGCCCACACTGTGCCTGCGTGGTGCGGCTTGCGTCTTCGGCTTTTTGAAGCTGCCGCTCTCTCCGTCTCCCGGAGGCGAAGAATCGGCTTCTTTGCGCATAGAGCATTGTTTGGGTCGCAGTGCTTTTCGAAGAGCGGTTTCTGCCGAAAGAAGCCGGGGACCGGCACTTAGCTTCGGAGAGCTGCGTATCTGCGTCTTCTGCGTCTCTTGCCGCTCAACACTTAGCAAAAAGCTTTTCCACCATATCTTCCAAGGAGAAATTGTGCCAGTACACAAAACATCCTCGATCTTTTTCTAAAAAATGCACATAGCTATTCGAACTGTTTAATTAGAAGGAAAAGATAGTTGTCGAAAACTCTTTTTATTTGATTATATTGTGAATGGAAAAGTCAGGAGAGTGGTAAAATAGTCTTTTCTATTTGTTTGAAAGGTGCTCAGGTTTTGCTGGTATTAGGCGGCTTGGTTCTTAGCCTTTCGGAGGGTGCCGCTCTCTCCGTCTCCCGGAGGCGAAGAAGCGGCTTCTTTGCGCACAGAGCATTGTGCAGGGCGCCGGGAGCACCTGAGAGCGGTTTTTGCCGAAAGACGCCGGGGACCGGCACTTAGCTTCGGAGAGCTCCGTATCTCCGTCTTCTTAGGTTCTTGTCGTTCAACACTCAGCAAAAAGCTTTTCCACCATATCTTGCAAGGACAAACTGTGCCAGTACACAAAACATCCCCGATCCACTTCTAAAAGTTGCACAAAGGACTGCAGAGTGTTTAACAAGAAGAAAAACATAGTGTCCCAAAACTCCTTTTATTCGAATATAATGTGAATGAAAGGGCAGGAGAATGCTAAAGCACTCGTTTCTATCAATTTGAAAGCTGCACACGCTATATCGGTGTGCTGCGGCTTGCATCTTCGCCTTTGGGAAGCTGCCGTTCTCTCCATCTCCCGGAGGCGAAGAAGCGGCTTCTTCGCGCACAGAGCATTGTGCCGGTGGCGGTGTTCTCCGGAGAGCGGCTTCTGACGAAAGACGCCCTGGCAGGGGGCTTCGTTTCGGAGAGCTCTTTACTCTGCCTTCTGCCTCTCTCGTCGCATAAAACTGAGCAAAAAGCTTTTTTACTATGTCTTGCCAGGACAAACTGTGCCCGTACGGAAAGCATCTCCGCTCTTGTTCTAGAAGTTGCACGGAGGTCTGCAGAGTGTTTAGCAAGAAGCTAAAGAAAGTTGTCCAAAACTCCTTCTTTTTGAATGGTAATGTGAATGGAAAAGGCAGGAGAGAGGTAAGGTACTGTTTTCTTTAAGTTTGAGAGCTGCACACACAATCCCCATGTTGTGCGACTTTTTTCTTGGCTTTTAAAGAGGCGGCCGCGGTCTCCGTCTCCCGGAGGCGAAGAAGCCGCTTCTTTGCACACAGAGCATTGTGCCGGTCGCGGTGCGATCCCGAGCACGGCTTCTGCGGAAAGACGCCCGGGAGAGGCCCTTACCTTCGGAGAGCTCCGTATCTCTGAATCTGCGTCTCTTGTGGCCTACATCTTAGCAAAAAGCTTTTCTACTATGTCTCGCAAGGAGAAACTGTCCCAGTACAAAAAGCATCCTTGATCTTTTTCTGGAAGTTGCACGGAGTGTCAGCAGAGTGTTTAGCAAGAAGCAAAAGAAAGTTGTCCAAAACCCCTTTTCTTCCAATGTTCATGTGAATTGAAAAGGCAGGAGAATGAGGAAGTGCTGTTTTCTGTACGTTTGAAAGCTGACACAAGGAGAAACTCTATCAGCACCTCAAGTTTTCCTCCATTTTACTCCCGATATTTCTTTTGCTGTGCAGTCAAGAAGCACCCTTCTTTCTTAGTTATGCTGCAGGTTGTCTTCAAATGGCTTTGCTTTCTGTCCCCTCCTCCCCATTTCTAACAGGCACAAGCACATTCCCTTCCCGGAACAAAATCCTGGTAATAGAGCCAGGAAGACTACGCTTTGACTTTGAGAACCAAAACCTATCTAAGAGAAAATAGTCCATTCTTTGAGACCCAATAGCACGCATCTGTGTGCAGGAGGAAGAGGGCTATCTGCGCGCGTGAATGGGAAGTGTACTCGCCAACAAACTAGAGCCAATATTAGTAACCAACATGTAACAAGTGTGGACGTATATAATTCCCTGCTCTTTTTTGGATCTTTTTTCTTCAAGGTTATTTTGCTTTTAAAAATTTTCTAGTCATTTGAGAGATTCTTCTTTGTTTGTGTGAGAATAGAAATCTCCATAAAGCTTACTATGTAAAAGCAAGGTAATTCTTGGACTTGATGATGACTATTTGGGAGATGATATTTTCATCTGCAAAAATCAATTTCCATGTTTTGGAAATATTTTTGTCACGGAAAGTAGTAAGTTTCAAGATGTGTTTTTAGAAGGTGTAAAAATTGAGATCCTCCTTTGTATCAAAGCCATACAAAGAATATCCCTTAAAACCATCCACTCCATCATTTCATTTTTGTATTTTTGACTTTTCAATAGCTAGTTCTCACTTTCAGATGGCTTTTAAATGCCCTGTTTTGACACAATTTTGTTATTCATTTCTAAGCTTCAAAATGATATTTAAGAAATTTCCTGTAACTACTTGACAGTTTGCAAATTAACATCAAAGTGGAGGGAGGGAGGGAAGGAAGTGGCAGAAGGACTTGGCAGAAAGAAGGACATAATGGAAGGAAGGCAGTGAAAGAAGGAAGTGGGGGAAAGAAAGAAAAGAAAGAAAGAAAGAAAGAAGAAAGAAAGAAAGAAAGAAAGAAAGAAAGAAAGAGAGAGAAAGAAAGAAAAAGAAAGAAAGAAAGAAAGAGAAGGGAAGAAAATTCCCAAATGTCAGAAACGTTAATGATAAAATACTTGCGTGTATGATAAAGAGCGAGGAGTAGATATTAGATATAGTATTGCTAAATGGCACATAAATGTGAGACCCAAACAGTTCAACTCCTTGGATAGCAGTTTCTCAGCATTACTATGTTATTTCTAGCTTCAACTTCTTACTGCTACTGTACAGAATGATTACCATAGAATAATGGAATGGTTGGCTTTGGAAGGGACCTTAAATTCACCTACGTCCTCCCCAGCATGTCATTGTCAGGGACACCTTCCACTAGAGCGCCTTAAGCTCAAAGACCCATTCAAGCTGGCCTTGATCACTTCCAGGAATTGGTCACCCACAACATGTTCTAGTGTCTCACAACCATCTTGGCAAGGAATTTCTTCCCAATAGCCAAAGGAAACCTATCCTCTTCAGGTTTTAAAGCCATCCACACTTTTCCTATCGCTCCGTGCCCTTGTGTAGCTCACCTGCCTCCTTCTGGTAGGCTGTCTTCAGCTACTGGAGAGCTGCTCTAACAATTTGCCCGGAGTCTGCTCTTCTCCAGGCTGAGAAAATGCCTGCGGGACTCTGGCTTGATGACAGACTTCTTGTGCTGCACTGGGGGCTCAGACCATTCTTCTTCTTGGAATTGCTGTAGGATGCTCAGCCACTGTTGACTGTGGTACAGGTACACTGGTCATTGTGGTCCAGGTAATAAATAGATGATTGTTTTAATAAAGACCCAATTAAATGATAAGAGCTAAATTTTAACGCAAAATTAATTGGAGAAAGATTCCTAAACCTGTGGCCCGTTACCCCAGCCCATCCATTGATTGTAAATGACATGCCTTGCAGATGTTATGATACATGAACCAAAGCCAAGTGATGGATACTGCTTAAGATAGATGTTCTACCTGCTTACTGCAATATGTTCTTCTCAGTCTAAAACAATCCCCCGAACATTAAGAACAAGAGATTACATCATGAAGTAATGAAGTGCTTGGGTTGAAAGTAAAAGGCATTTGAAAGAAATGGGTTTGGGGGCTAACACAGCAAGATCTCAGAAATGGAGTGCCAGCTTAGTTCTCTGCTTCAGAGACAAGTGAAGCAATTCAGAAGTGTCTTCCTGGGAAAAAGGTTGACAGATCTTTCTGCACAACAGTTAACAGCCGGCATCAGAAATGGGTGCAAATAACATACTAGCCACTACAAGTTTGTCATCCTGGAGTGGAAGGGCCACTCAGACTCATAGCAGTGGTCTTGCTGCTGTGCCTGTTCAAATAGACAGAAAAGAATGAGGAAAACAAATTTTTCCATCTAGTTTGTTTCAGTATTGGTACAAAGACTATTTTCCCGCCCTCAGGAGACAGCAAAAACAGTCAACAACTGAAATGCTTCAGAAATGGAAATGATCTGAATCACAAATATTTCTTTTCACATCAAAATTAAAGCCCAAGTCATAACTGTCAAACAGATGATAGAACTATTTAAAGATGAATGTACTATACATACTAAAATATTCCCAGAGAGAACTATTGTGTCCTTAGTCTGTTTAAAAGTCTAGACTTCCTGGTAAAAAAACTTGTACAGAGCTGAGGTAGCTCCACGACATTCTCTTTTCAGATTAAGTAAACTCTTCAGTCTCACCACCGTTACCCATGGATTTCCGTAAGTCCTTGAAAACCAGTAATTTCCCTTTTTTCCTTCTCTGAAAAAAATGACAGTGACAAGAGTTATTTGCACTCCCTATTTTCTGAAAAGCCTGAACATCAAGCCTTAAGAACTTTATCATGAGTTTTACTTCAAACTAAATTGGAAGAGAATGGCAGAAAGAATGGCAGCCTCAAGCAAAAGAATTTAGGCTTCTAATTCTTGGCTTGTCTTCTTACTTACCTAAGACAAGAAGTGGAAAGAGAATAGATTAGAGTTAGCAGCTGTTGAAGATTTGCACGTACTCTTCCACTCTTCCAAGAGGTCAAGGATGCTTTTCTGGCCCTCTCTCCCTCCACAAGCTGCAGCTTCCTTCAAGGCACAGTCACCTGCTGTGGCATGGAGCTCCCCACGAGCTCCATTGTGTTCCTCCACGCTTCTCCAGGGACTGCTGGGAGACAACCTGCTTGATGATGATGTCCTCCAGGGACTGTGGGGGATTCTTTGCTCTGTCAACTGGAGCACCTTCTCCTCCTTCTTGTCTCACTTTAGTATCATGCAGCTGCTTCTCATACTCCTTTTTTCCCTCACTTGTCACTGCCTATTCATATGTTTTGTACTTTTGACAATATCTTTTCACAAAGACTGATGGGCTCAGTTGCAGAAATGTGTCTTGCTAGAAAATTGGATACTATAGAAAACCATGATTTTACAGAAAAGAATAGTGGAAGTACAAATATACTGCTAAAGAACCGGAAAACTGACAATCATTCATTGTAATACGTCCCCTCATTTTGCCTTCTTTCTCCTTAAGATCTGGAAAGACTACTGGGCAGTGAAAAACACTACAGTGTTGTTTCAAAGAAAAGACTTTTTTAGGATTCTAAGGCACATGTTCCAATTGCTTGAGAAAATTGAGAAAAGGCACTTTGTCTTTTGTGATAAATATCATTAGCCACTAGGGACAAAGTCTGACCAACAACAAGAGCAGATCAAAATCTGATGAGACCAAGCAATATACCTTGAGTGGCCAGGACAGAACCATTGAGTCGTTGAATCTGTTGAATTGGAAGGACCCCATCAGGATCATCATCAGTCCAACTCCTGGCCCTGCCTGGGGCCATCCTTGAACTCCCAAACTCAGACAGTTGTGATGGTGTGACCACTCTCTGGAGAGACTCTTCCAGTGCCCAGCCATTCTCGGGTTAAAAACTTTTTCCTGATACCCGACCTAAACCTCCCCTGACTCAGCTGCATGCCATTTCTTTGAGTCCTGTCTTTGTAGACCTCATTTGAGGACTTTCTAATACCAAGGTGATTCCGCCCCAGAGCAGAGCAGAGCAGAGAAGAGAAGAGCAGAGCAGAGCAGAGCAGAGCAGAGCAAGACAATCCCCTCCCTTGCCCAGCTGGTGATGCTGTGCCTGATGCACCCCAGGACAGGCTTGGCCCTCCTGGCTGCCAGGGCACTGCTGATGCACATTCAGCTTGCCATTGGCCAGGAGCCTGGATCCCTTTCTGCAGTGCTTCTCCCAGCCTCTTGCTCCCTCCCCAGTCTATACACCCACCAGGATTGCCCAGTTGCAGGTGCTGAATCCAGCACTTGCCCTTGTTCCACTCCATCTGGTTGGCGATTGCCTGTGGGAATCCTCAAAAACAGAGGGGTTTGGGAAAGCTGCAAAAAGCAGGCCTCAGAGACAGCAGAACTGTCATTGGAGCTAAGCAGTAGTCATAAGGTTTGTCAGCAGAAAAATTAGATGAGAAGTAGAAAAGTAAGGACAAATGGAACAATGGTCTGTGTATTAATGCTTGTCTAGAATAACTCCCTAAGCTACAGCAAAGTATATCTAGCGTGATGTTAGGTAGTTCTAAGCTTAATAATGGAGCTCTGTGCATTGTATCTTAAGGCTTACAAGCAGGTCTTTTATTCGAAAGAAGCGAGCATTGTTCTAAGCCCAGGTACATGTCTTTATAGTGATTGGATAGAAGTACTGTCAATATGCTTTTGCTTTGTGTGATTGGTCAAAAAACTTTTCAAGTCAGTTGTAACATTAAGTTCTTTGTCTGCTGCTGGGGACGTGAGCTGCTGGCAGCTTCCCATTGTCATCACCATGTAATGAGACTGATGCTGGAAAAAAACCAGCTTGAGACGCCGTCCCCAGCAGTCCCGCCCCTTTTGTGATTTGTGCATAGACTCCCGGCCAGCAAGAATTGCCCATCTCTCCTATTTGGCAAGATCTCTCTGCAAGGTCTCTGTGCCCTCAAGGGAGTTAGCTCACAGCTCCTCCCAATTTAGTGTCTTTGGCAAACTTTCTTAATGTTCCTTCAAGTGCTGTGTCCAGGTTGTTCAAAAGATGTTGAAGAGAACTGGCCCAATGATGATACTGTCTTAGCCACTGAAATAAGCCACTGCTTCATACTTCCTCTTGTGCAGAAATCACAACAAATTTCTTTTCTATCCATGTTTTCTTATGCTCATGCTTTTTATCCCAACAGCAGCTGACACGACATTTACAGGCACAGCAACAGCACACTTTTCCTGCTCTTACTAGACTTAACAATTTTGCAACCGGTCAATCAGTGACCTTTGCAAGTAAAGTCAGACCTTCAGCATTTCTCCTTAAATGAATGTCTTCAGAAGAAAACTTTGCTGCCTACTCTGTACGACTGAAGAATAGATGATAATGAGTTAGCATCACAATCAGTTAAGTAGAGAGGCTATCCTTTAGCAGGGAAAAAATTAAAAGAAGAGCTCTTTTATGCAACAACTATCTGAGAAACAAAACAACTAGGATTTTCCACAGGGTTCCCTGCAGTAGAAATGTACTTGGATGAATGCAGAAGATAAAAGATGTGGTTTTGAAAGGCTATGTCCTTGCTAAGCTAAATTGGATCTCATCCTGTCGATGAAAGATCAAGGAGCTCAAAGCGGAGCTAGAGAGACATGTCCAGATAATGAGATAGAGCAAAGCATTTTCCAAGATAATTAAGCATTCTGGTGGACTGGCCAGTTAGGTTAAATCTGCCACACCCATTCACTTTTGGGGACTGAGCTGTGGAGTGCTAAACCGTATCTGCTGCTCTGCAAAGTAAAAGAGATCCATCCAAATTGTACGGTTAGTGTGAACACTCTCACTCTCAATTGTAAAACACTTCATAAGCTATTAATCAGTCTTAGGAACAAAATGAAATAAAGTTGTTATGCCATCTGGGAATGGGAAAACATCTTCAAAATATTTTTTTCTCTATGTTTTCTTCTTTTTTCTTTTTTTCTTTTTTTTTTTTTTTAATCCCACATTATGTGATTGATAATTTCAACCATTCTGGAATGCTTTTAACAGATGAACCCAGCATAGTAGTTTTATTACCGGCTCTTGTCCCTTACATGCTTCAGTACAGGTTTGGAATATACTCCACAGTCAATGAGTGGTTTTTTATCTCTTTTCCCAGAGACAACTTTTAAAGGACTACTTAACCCCTAAAAATCATAATTTCTCTGGTTTCTCCAAGCTTTTTCAGAAAGCTGTTTTGGTTTTGTTTTGGTTTGTTGTTTGTTTTGTTTTATTGCATCGTTCCTAATGTCTTCAGACCTACTACAAGAAGAAGTTAAAAATAGATCTTATTTGAAGAGACTGTTAAAGCTAATGAACTGCCAGTCTTGGTATTTGTATGTTTCTAAATCCTTTAAATTCCAAGGTTGCCTTCCTGAATCCTCAGTTACTTAGAAAACATTGTGTTTATAAAACAGACCCAGTTCAATTGCTTCTGCAAACTCACCTTCATTGTATAGGATTGTACTTCAAGAAATCTTGCTTCATTCAAACATTGGAAGTACAGATTTGACATCATCTGTGACCCTTCCATCTGTCTGAACTGTATTTCATTGTGTGAGTTCCTCAGTTGCTTCAAATAAGGACAGAATCTTTTCAATTTGCATAGCATGTTATCTGAAGATCTCCTGTCTGCTTTCTTCACTTGCTTTAATGGGAAGACAAGGGAAATACGTTTTGAATGCTATCTTTTAGAGTCTACTTTTACCTACCAGTGTGCTTCTATGGACTAGAACCAATTTCAGCTTGAAAGAAGGTATTGTCACCATCCGCTCATACCAACGGGTTGGTTAACTGGTTGGTTGGTTAACTGATCTGGGAGTGCAACAGACAACCTGGAAAGGGAATTGCAGTATCAATCCAAAGAAATGCACCTTTATAGAATGACCACAGCAAATGCCTGAAAGGAATCAGGGAGAGGAAAAGAATAAAAAAGAGGGGGAGAAAGAGAGAGGAGTATAGCTACCAAACATGGAGAGACTAAGTCCTCTTAGTCCGGCCGATAGAGTTTGCCTAGTCACGTTGGGAAGATCTCAAAGTCCTGGTGAACTCAAGGTTCTATTATAGTCCATTGCTGAGGGGGGAAACAGAATCTTGAAATGGCTGAGGGGGAACAGATCCAATCAAGAAGAAGAAGTCTATTGAAATTGCTGAGGGGGAAAAAGGTATTGAAGACGGGTACAGACAGTCCATGTTCTCAGCAGGATAAGTCAGTAGCAGCAGTGAGTGGGACCCACTGTTTCAGGACTGCTTTCTGGGGGAAACCAGTCTAGGTCCTGTAGGCACATCTGTAGGCAACACTCAGCAGGCATCCTGCTTCAGTCAGGCCAGCACCCCTGCATCAGAATTACAGGTGTCTCAGTCTCAGTCCTTGGTAGGGGGGCTTCAACCTCGGTGCCTCACGGTGGTAGTGGAGCAGAGGAAGGATTTTCCATGGGGGGGCTACCAAGTTGCCCCAGCAAGTTCATCTGGCCAAGAGGTGGGAAAATTCCTGGTCTATTGTCGTGAAGCAGGTGCAAGCATATAGGCTGGGTCGCCCCTTGGCAGGCCCTGCTAGAAGCAGTCACTGAAGACACAGCTGTGAACAATCACTTGGCAGGCCAGAATTCTGCTCAGGGGCCTCAGGATTTTTGGTGTTCATCCATTACTGGCAGGCCAGAGGTCCCATCGGGGTCCTCAGGGTCCTGATATCGGTCCTGTGGACGGTCGTGAGGCAAATGGGGGGAACCTCAGACCGTCCTTCACAGCACCTGGTGAGTCACAACAGGCTTCAAAGGGTCTTCATCAGCAGTGTTCTGTACTATTGTTGTGTACTTGTCGCGCATTGGTAGCATATCCTGGAAAGCAGAGACAATACGTCAGACAGAGAGAGAGAAGGGAAGGACAAGAAAAGATAAAAAAAGGCGGGGGTAAGGAAACAAGAAAGAAATATAATAACAGGAATTTAAACCATATTATTTTGAAACATTTTTTTCAAATATCTGAAACTAATCACAAATAATCAAAGGCAATAAAGCAATAAACAAATCAACAACAGTTCATTTAAAATATTTTTTTTCAAAACAATTCACCAAAAATCAAAAGTAATTTTCTTATAATCTTCAAAGAAAATTGAAGACGATTTCAAAACACATCCTCTCATTTATAGTCGCCTTGTGTCAATAGTCTTGGAGATGGCCACAGTGAAAAGGACATCAGCCAAGTTGTGTGCATTAATGACAGACATCAATTTTGTTAACTCTTTCATCATTCTCCAATTCATAATGAGTAAGATTGCTGATTAAAAAACCCCAATCAAAACGAAACGCAAAAGGGCAATGATGGGATGACACATACTGTTCAGGACTCTTGTGGCAGTAGGTGACCACCCAAAAAGAGTATCCTACCACCTGTGTTCAGCATCTTTTCTTACTCTCTCTATGACATGGTGTATTTCTTTCACATTGTGATGAACAGTTACCAGTGCTTTCTGTCTATTCTTCTTGATCTTCTCCAATATTTCAATGAAGTCCTGATGAAGCAAAGATTGCTTTACCAAAGTAATGTTCATCCCAATGGGAGTAGGTGAATGTCCTGGTTTCGGGCAAATTTGGGAGAAAACCTCCAAAAGGTGGACCCTCCAGAAAACAAACCCACACGGCCCCTCCCCCCAACCGGGTCGGGAAGGATTCCTTGGAAACAAGTGGAAAGAACCTGTTTCTGTAACAGGCAAAGCACCCCGCAGCACACAAAAGGAACAATACCAGATGGCACCACTCTTTCACCGCTCTGAAAAAGTAGACAACTTCAGAAAGTCTCTCTGGGGAGTGCTCGCTCTGTTATCAGTCTGTCCTGTGCTGGGGTAGCTGCTGCACCTTGGCCGCAAGGTGCAAACTCTCGGTGTTTCCCAGGTCCCAGTCCGGAGCAGGTCCGAGTAGGTCCAAAGAAGGGAAAGGAGAAACAGTCCAGGGAAAATTTGGACTGCTTAGCTAAACTAACTAATGAGCAGGAGCAAAAAAGCAAGAGCAAAGCAGGAACAAAGCCGAAGCAAGAGCAAAGCGAAAAGCAAAGCAAAAAGCAAAAGCAGCACCCATGTACTGCCCTGTCTCTGTGTCGTGCCAGCTGTGGGGGAGCGGCTGATAGCAAAACCAAAACAAAACATTCGCTCTTCACAGCCAGTCTTGAAGGCACAGAACATGATATCCAGCATCAACAGAACACACGGATGGGGATACAAGCATCATAACGTCACCCTAGGACAGTAATAGTTTGTGAATCAGTCTTTAATTGGATTGAAAAAGGTAATGGGAGGTAACTGGAGCTTCTGAAGAAAAATCACATCCCTCAATTTTGTAAAGTTACAAGCGCAACAATTTGAATGATTTTTACTATCCACTACTGCATTTTCTACAAATACCGTATCACAAGCAGTTCTAGAGCACCCACACCCATTGCCTATATATTTAAGGACTGTTTCGAAAGTCTCGTTAGGACGAATTTCAAAATGACAGATATTTTGTTCTGTGTCCAAACAAACATCCTGAGCTGTAATTGCATTACTTTCACAGATGAAGCCTAGTTCTCGGACAATAGAAGATTCCAAATTAACATGTTGCCATTTTTTACCAGTTTGATGGGCCCATTGTCTATGTTCAGAAAGATTGGGAATAGCTCCATCATGATTTAGCCCTAATGCAAGAATAGGAAATCTCAAATGCACTGAGGCATTGCGTACGGTTAACGCAAGAGCTGTGGCTGTGTTTGTAATGGGGTGATAAGTAAAATTCACCAAGTTCCACCAGGATTGGAATTCTCTTTCAAAATCAGTGGCACTGTCCCAAATTCTTTTCTGAATTGCAGTAGGAAAATTGCCTTCACCTTCTCTTATCATTGAGGCAGCAACTGACTGCATCGACAATTGTGCCTGGATACAGCTAAGAGCCAAAGAAAGGTTGTTTTGTGTAGCACCGAGTGCATCCGTCTACCAATTTGTGATCACTTACATTGACCTTTTCCCAAGCTGGTAATATGTTTGATAGCAAGCACTGCTGTGTTCCCAAAGCCAATAAGGATGATTGCAGTGGTTGTTTTAATTTGGTCAAATCTCTAACCATTTTGTGGCAGCCAATTTATCCATTAGTGTACTTCAGAATCAATACTATTTAGAATTCCAAAACCTGTTCCCAAAACACCGGTTATGTCTCTTAGTGTCTGTTTTTAAAGAAAAAACGGACTTTCTGTTTTTGCAGCCAGGTGGTCCAACCCTCAAAGGAAGTCCGCAAAAAAGGCAAACAGGCCGGCTGAATTTCTGAGACATTGTTTTGCATCATCAGCAATTTGACTTGTTTAAGAGACCGTGCCAGATTGAACAATATGTGTTGTTGACCAGTTTTCCTGATTATATATGGTCCAATTTCAAAACTTCTCAGGCTAAGCATAAGCGGTGCTTGGGCTGGAGTGGTGGTAGTAGAAGGTTGGTTCATACCATTTATTATCAACTTAAAAGAAAAGCCTTCACTAGTTTTGGACCAAAGACAAACTACTTCTGCAGTTTGTGTTAATGTAAAATTGTGCCAACAGTCTTGTACGCTTGGGGGCGTACAAACCTGTTCACGCTTATTTGTCTGATCTGTCAAAACACTGATGGAGATTGCTTTGCTATAAGCAGTTCCACAAATCCTTCGGATAATTCCTTCTCCCACTCCCCCTTGAAGCTGCCAGGCTTTTTGTTTTTCCCATTCCTGCCAAGTGAACAAAAGCTTGGGACCAAGGCCACATTGACTAAGGGGACTCTCAGTCCCTTCTGCCCACTAGGATGTAACTACTGTACTCAATGTCAGCTCTGTGCTCTCAGTCCCTTCTACCCATTGGGGTGTAACTATGGTGCTCAGTGTGGGCTTCATGCTCTCCGTCCCGTCTATTCCACTGGGATGTAACTACGGTACTCAGCGTGGGTTTTGTTATAGCGTCTATCTTAAATTTATGAACTAAGCCTTTTCAACCTAACAGGTTGGTCAAGTTATTTTGCCAGCGGCATGTCACTTAAGTCGGTTTAGTTAACGTCAAATTATGCCAGCAATCAATTGGTTCATTTTTACAATCCTTTGTACTTGCAACATTGTTCGTTTTGCGACCTAGAGTGTAATTACCAACATACTCCTGGCAGCAACACAGAGTAAGGGGAATTTGTTTGGCACACTCCCACTTGTTTGTAGGACACAGTCTCGCTGAAGGGATATCCCAATCATTTTTCCCATCTGGTTCCATAAAATTTCCGGCAACTGTGATGGAGGTGGATTTCTCATAGAGAGATCCTTCCATTTTTCTGCATGCTTCCACAATCGACTCACCAATTGTTCCAGTTAGGGCTCTAGTCCAGTCCTTCTGATCCCATCCCCACTCACTTGGACCATATACCTGGGGGTCATGCAGCACTATAGGCTCTAGGTTTGGGTGGCCACCCTTGGGATACGCTCCTAGAACATTAGTGGGATGGAGGGTAGCTTCAGACCACAACCACTCAGCAGGATCCTGTCCATGGAATTGTGGTAGGATGCAGAAAAGCATCACCAGTGTTATCATGGTTCAGATGATTTTCATGTTCCTCAGGGTTCTTCTGTCAAAGTAAAAACAACAGAAATCCTTCCACTGAGGGCAGAAAAGAGTTAAAATGATAGGATTATCCAGCATGTATTTATCCAATGCTCTTTCCCTAGAGCATCAGAGGCTAGCCATGCATATTTCTTCAGAGGGGTTTTCAGCACTAGTGCTACTTCCCCTACAGTAGGGAGGTCCACCAGAACAGGTTGTCCAGGGTAATGTGCTGGACTTTTTGAATCGTCAGGTCGCCGTAGTAAGGGAACGATGCTTGGAGCTGTTGGGCAAAAGGCAGTGATTTTGGGACATCCATTCACCCCCCATCTACTGTTCACTCTTTTAACAGCTTCCCATAACCGAACGTCCCAATTTCCCTCCCGAGGCTTCAGAAGTCCTTTCAAAAAACCCTTGGTCCTTTCTAAGATCCCCTTAGCTTGAGGGTAGTGGAAAGGGCTGTGGAAAGACCGCTTAATTCCTTCACCTTTTGCCCAATGCTGTGCACCTCTAGCAGTGAAGTGGGACCTGTGATCAGATTGAATTTCCTGTGGCTTTGGGAAAGTTCCAAACCACCCCTGCAAAGCTTTAACCGCATTATCACCTGTAGCTCTTTTCAAAGCATCAGCTTGAACCAACCCAGATACACTTTCTACTCCTACTAGCACAAAGTGTTTACCTCCTGACTTCTTAAAGGGGCCAATATAGTCTACCTGCCACGTGTCCCATAAGCCTTTACCCTTTCTTAAATGCAGAGGGTCATCTTCTCAAGGATGTCTCTCCAGTCACCTGTGACATTGCTCGCAGGCTGATACGCATGTTTTACACATTTCCCTGGTAACCAGCCAACCACAAGCATGAGCTTCTTTGTACAAATCTTTCGCACCTGTGTGCTGTCTTTTTACATGCAGCCATTCTAATAGTTGATCCCAGTCCTCAGTAATGAGTTCCTTTTTCAGGGGGCTGAGCCTTGCTAGTTCATCAGCTCTATTCTTCCACTCTCCTGCTGGATTTCCATCTGCTTGCTGAGAAGCTACCCAACCAATAGCAACATTTCCTTGGCTTGCAACATCTAAAATTTCTTGCCCCTTTTCCTTTTGCCACACTGGAATTCTGTGAACTTCCCAATCATTTTGCTGCCAGAAAGGAAGCCACTCGGTACAACCTTTGTACACTGCGTAAGAGTCGGTATAAATGCAGACAAGAGAAATGTTCTGTGCCTCACATTGGAAAACACTCCAAACAGCTATGAGTTCCCCAGCCTGAGCGCTGCCTTCCCCTTCGGTAATGATTCTTTCACCAAATGAATTGTGTAAGACAGCTGTTCTAGATCTCCATACCTTCCCTTCCCGTTTTGCAGAGGCATCTGTGAACCAAGAACTTGCTGCTTGTTCGGGGGAGAAAGGAAGGGCAGCTTTGATTACAGAGGCAGATTTATCTTGGCTGCTAACCAGGCTCTCAGTGCCTTGGCTTGTTAGATTTTTAGCAGCATCTTCCGTTCTTGAGACGGTATTACAATAGCCTTCCATCTGAGCATACCATTTCCTAACTGAGGCCCTTTGGGCTACCCCGTCAGGTGGGGGGGAGGGGTGGGGCTCCCATTAGTGACGATTTTGATAACTTTGAAAGGGCTTCTTAATACAATAAGCTCTTGTCATGCAATTTTTTCCTCTTCTAGGAGAGCTAAGCTAACTACAAACAACCCCTTTTCCCAGGTAGTGTATCTTTTCTCAGCATCTTTGAAACCACAGGAATAAAAACCAAGAGGCCCCGTTGGACCCTCGGGACCCCACTGCCAAATGTGTACTGATAGCCCTGAGGAGGCAAATCCCCATTCCACCTGAAAGGGATCTGTGGGATGGATAGGGCCTAGTGCTTGGTGAGCTGTTGCCTCAAAAATCAGTAATTGCAATGCTTCTTCCTGAGAAGGAGTCCAATCCCATTTCATCCTTTTCCTCAGCAAGTCAAAAAACGGCCTAGCAATTATTGAGAAATCTGGGATGTGTTTTCTCCAGAACACTAATAGTCCTAGAGCTTGCTGGAGATCTTTCCTCAATTCAGGCCTTTGAATCTGATCTAAAGAGGTTAGGGTATCGGGTGGAATACATGTCATGCCTCCTTTCCACCAAATTCTCAAAATCTTCACTTCCTGAGAAGGTTTCTGAATTTTCTCTGCGGGTATCTGCAAATCAAGACTTTTTAAGTGAGAGATTATTTTCTGCTGATGTTTCCCTACTACCTCTATTTCATCCTTCCCCCCCTCCCCACCACCCCCCCCCCCCCCCCCCCCAGAGTGTCTTAAATGTATTGATTATCAGCTACAGGATCAGCAGGATCAGGTTTGGCTATTTTTTCTAATTCCTCAACTAAAGCATGGTGGGCCAAAGTGGAGGAGTGTTTGTAGCCTTGGGGAAGCCTAGTGCAAGTGTATTGCCGTCCTTTCCCATGTGAAGGCAAAATGGTCCCTATATCTTCTGGCTGTATAGGTATCATAAGGAAGACGTCTTTGACATCCATAGTTGCCATTGCCATGATTGAGTGAGCCTTTTCTTGAATTGATGTTATTAATTCAGCTAAGTTTGGGACCAGTGCTGTAAGAGGGTCTGTGTTGGCTTTAAGCCTGTGAAAATCTACTGTTAATCTCCACTTTCCACTGGCTTTTCAGACTGGCCATACCGGTGAATTAAAAGGAGAATGTGTGTGAATTATTACCCCTTGGTTTCTCAAGTCCTGTAGAACTGCTTTGATACCTTCTCTGGCACCAGAAGGTAGAGGGTATTGTTTTACATTAGTTGTTTGATTATAGGGTAGGGAGGGTGCGGTTTGAAGCAGCCTAATGTTAAGTGGCAGTGTGCCAAAAGACCACAGAAATCCCTCAGAGTCTTCCCACTGCCTCCCAGCAAGGACACCCATTCCTAATCAATTATTTGGAATGTTCCCAATTACCATTTTGATGACTAGTTGATGCTCATTTCCAGGGAGCCTCAGTTTGGCTAAGGCAACATTCATAGATTCTGTAGTTCCCAGAGCATTAAGAACACAGCATTGTCTCTTAGTTGGAACAATTCCACACCTCTGGGCATCCTTTTTTGTCAGTGCAGAGATTTGAGCCCCAACGTCAATCAAAAAGGTTACTAGTAGCCTGTGGAGGCCCGTGATAGCTGGGCTTAATATATATCCGGATTTATTTTTAGTGAGCATTCTTAAATAAACCCACACTCCGCCCCTTTGCCCACCTGTAAGCGGCAGAGAGATTTGTTTCCCGAAAACCCTGTTGGTTTTGGTTCACTGCCTGTGTTCCGTGGGAGAAGCTGGGGGAGGGTTAGTTTTTGTCCCTGAGAAGGGAGGGGTGCACTGGGTTGAGCCAATGGATTCGGTTTTCGCTGGTGCCAATTATTTATTATTTTCTGCAATTTATCAAGGGGCAAACCATCCATCACCTCTTTGGGGACCCACTTTTGAATCCCCAACAACCACCAACGGTGGCAGTTAGAGATCTGTTTTCCTTTCTCTATATTTTCACTGTGAGGAGCCCCAATAAACCAAACACCTTTGTTATTTTCTGATTTCTACGCCGGGGTTTTTATAGGTCCATATTGTCTACAATAATTAATCAGATCTACTGCAACTTCAGCTCATGTCCAAACTTTATGGCTACTGGCAGGTGAATCAGATTGAGAAGCTGAGGGCTGTGAGGGGGAAGAGTAGGGAGTGAAGCCAGGATCTCTAGGTCCACTTTGGTCAGGGGAATTCCTGAGGAATCTTATCTAGTCTTTCTACAGGATTCAAAGCCATTATGGTTTTCTGTAGAGTCATTGCTGTATGTTTAAGTGTTTCTGGAAGCCCACGAGTTCAATCGGTCATTAGTTCTGGCTTCACAGGTAATTGCATTGGGCATTCAAAACCAGGAACTAATTTCTTTTCATGAATCTTTTGCAGGCAGGCGGCTTTGTGGACACTTTCTAAGAGCTGGTCGGTGGTGTCAACGATTGCCAGGGGGTCACCCCTTTCCAAAGGATTCATTCTCCCGGCCCAGAAAGACGCACCCTGTGTCAGGGACCATGTGTCACGCTTACCTCCTTATCTCCTGTTGTGAAGAAGGCTCCATGTCCCCAGTACCCACTGGCCTCCGGTTAATTTAATTTGATCTCCACCATCGAGGGACACTCGGAGGACATATTTGTCTCTGATTCTTGTGGGAGGCGCCCGAATTCTTTTGACAGCTTAGCTAATTCGGTAGCACTGAACGGTATTTGTTTAGTTGTGATAGGTGGGTCAAGATCCTCTTTCGGCAATGCAGAGAGACAGGGAGACCCACTCGGTAATCAGAATCCAATTTCATTGTGGGATACAAGCACTTACATACCATTGCAGGGAGACTAGTAATGTGTACTACAATGATTAGGTTAAAATCACATCCACAAACTTACGCATATAACAACATCTCTTGCTTGCAGAGTTTAATGGGATTTTCTTTTTCCAGTAAACCCGTTTGATTTAATCTTCTTGCAATCCAGGTCGAATTTTCAAAGTTCCATTTGTTTATGCCAAGGCATTCTGTTATCAAATCTCTTATGTTAACCAGGTCCAAAGTGCATCATCTGTCTTATGTCCCCCAACATTCCAACAATCCTCATCATTAAGATAGGTCTATTCTGTTTGAACCAAGGGTCTCAAGCGAGGACAGCAGTATTCTCTCCAATTTTTTACTGCCTCAAGTTCCTGACGGGGATAGATTTGTTTCAAGTCAGGAGTTTCCTTTTCCTCTGGCTCTGTAGAGGAATCAGTATGATGTGAATTCTTAGCAAGTTCCTCTCTAAGGGCAGCTCGCAACATATAGATCTCATTTCTATCTTCCTTTAATTCTTTCTGCAAAATTTCAACTAGGTTTTGAAGGGAATCTATTCTTGCTATTTCCTCGTTTCTTTGCTTAAAAAGGGTTTCTATGGCTGCTGTGAGACAAGCTGCCAAAACTGAGCAGAGGATGGTTTTATTTTTGCCCAGTTTAACTTCTGTTTCATGTTGTAAAGAACAAATTCTATCTATGACATTTTCTAAATTAAACCAGCTGTTCTCTGCCCAAACCTCCCCCCTTGGAGAAGGCTTGGCATTCTATTTAGCAAGCAGAGCAGAAAATTCAGAAATTTAACTTTTGTGCTAGAGTTTTCAGTCATTTTATGAAGGGACCAAAACCATGACAGGGAGGTGCAAACTTAAGTTAGACAATCTCACAGCCTTTGCTGTGCTCCCCTTTGCTTCCCTGGCTGGGTGAAGAGACCAAATCTCCCTGGGAGGCCCTGCTTAGTTCCTTCAAGTTGTCCCTTCCTTCCCAGACAGTCCAAATTCACACATAAACAAAAACAGTTTCCCCTTTTGCGCTAAGAGATTTTTTGGGAAATTCTAAAGACAGAACCCTCAATAGAGTATGGGGGCGTATTTCACCTGGGCGTGCGCAGTTTGTGGGAAATTCAAAGAGCTTTCCTTGCTTTCCAGCTTCGTTCAACCCTTTCGCGATGAGGGGCTAGGTGTGGCTGAAGCAAATCGTCCTTCCCCTGTTCCAGACTACAAACAGCCTTGCAGACCCTTCTGTCGATCAGAATCCTGTCCATGATGCCAATTTAATGTCACGATCCGCTCATACCAATGGGGGTGGTGATGGTTGGTTAACTGATCTGGGAGTGCAACAGACAACACGGAAAGGGGATTGCAGTATCAATCCAAACAAATGCACCTTTATAGAATGACCACAGCAAATGCATGAAAGGAATTAGGGAGAGGAAAAGAATAGAAAAGAGGGGGAGAAAGAGAGAGGGAGTTGTCCTAAGCTGATTATATGATGCTTTTAACCCCAATCATCTTGTTCTGTTTATGCTGCATCATAAGTTTTGCACCTTTAAGACTTGTTGCAGAGAGTGAAGGGGGGAGAGAAGAAGCAGCAGTTTGTTTTCAGACCCTGCACTCACTCCTCCACATTCCTGCTCCTGGACTGTGTTGTCTGGGGATGAACAGACAGTGGGACAGAGCTCTCCTTTGCTTTTAGTTAGTTTTAGCTTGCTGAGGCAAGGAAGTTCCCTGGACTGTGGTTTCTTTTCTTTTTTCCCTTTTCTTTGGACCTCTTGAAACCTGCTCTGGACTGAACACCCAGAAGAGCACCGGCAGCTAGCACCTGTGGCCCACCAGGCCGGGCCCGGCCCGCAACATTTCCAGCACCGGAGGGACTGATAAGAGCCTGTGTGAGCTGAACTGCAACCGAGGGAGGGGACTTTCTCAGTTTGTCATCTCTTTTGGAGCAACAAGGGGTTTTATTGTTCAATATTGTTTAGGTTTTATTGTTTAATAAACAGGTTTTTTCCACCTCTTTCCAAGGAGCTATTTTCTCCTGGACCGGTTGGGGGGAGTGTTGCAGTGTGACGCCATTTCCTGTTTCAGGAAACAGGAAAATCCCTCAGGTGTTGGGATAGGTGAAACCTGTCCTTTCCCCTCCCCCTTTGCCCTCCTGCTAAGTGCTGTCCATCAATGTTAACATTCCAGCAGGGTCATGGTGTGGTTGGCAGAAGTTCAAAAGATGCCCCTCAGGTCCGGGCTCATTGGCCTGTCCAAGTGTCTTTATCCTTTGAGCCTTCCCCTCCTCCCACCTGGTTGGTGGCTCACCTGTGCCTTCCCCTGCCCCTGTCCCCGGGCTTAAAAGGAGACGGGACCATGCGGTCTGGATTCTCTTGGGAGCTGTTACAAGATTCAGAGGTCTGTCATCCTGGAATAAACTCTGGATTAAAACTCTACAGCAGAATCCTCTCCTTTTTCTCTTCACCGTCCCCTGAACCTTTTCCACCAGAGGTCAACTGAGTTTCTACTATGCCTGGATTTGTTGCGAGTGCCTAGCTGCAGGATGCAGCCGGCCAAATGTATCTCTGAGGTGAAACATCACAGCTGCCGCCTTTGGCCCAGCAGCAAGGGTCAGACGAGCCCAGGCACGTCCCACCCGGTAATATTGGGATTAATATTTCATAGGGGAGGGGCCAAATGAATCTGCTTTCCTAGAGGAGCCCCTTTGCGGGTTCTCCCCAAAATTTGCCCTGAACCAAGACAGGAGTAGAGCTACCAAATGTGGAGAGACTAAGTCCTCATAGTCCAGCCGACAGAGTTTGCCTAGTCACGTTGGGAAGATAATGGCCCTGCCTGGTTAACTCAAGGTTAAGTCCTGGTGAACTCAAGGTTCTATTATAGTCCATTGCTGAGGGGGGAAACAGAATCTTGAAATGGCTGAGGGGGAACAGATCCAATCAAGAAGAAGAAGTCTATTGAAATTGCTGAGGGGGAAAAAGGTATTGAAGACGGGTACAGACAGTCCATGTTCTCAGCAGGATAAGTCAGTAGCAGCAGTGAGTGGGACCCACTGTTTCAGGACTGCTTTCTGGGGGAAACCAGTCTAGGTCCTGTAGGCACATCTGTAGGCAACACTCAGCAGGCATCCTGCTTCAGTCAGGCCAGCACCCCTGCATCAGAATTACAGGTGTCTCAGTCTCAGTCCTTGGTAGGGGGGCTTCAACCTCGGTGCCTCACGGTGGTAGTGGAGCAGAGGAAGGATTTTCCATGGGGGGGCTACCAAGTTGCCCCAGCAAGTTCATCTGGCCAAGAGGTGGGAAAATTCCTGGTCTATTGTCGTGAAGCAGGTGCAAGCATATAGGCTGGGTCGCCCTTTGGCAGGCCCTGCTAGAAGCAGTCACTGAAGACACAGCTGTGAACAATCACTTGGCAGGCCAGAATTCTGCTCAGGGGCCTCAGGATTTTTGGTGTTCATCCATTACTGGCAGGCCAGAATTCCCATCGGTGTCTTTAGGGTCCCAGTGTCTGTCCTGGGAATGGTCGTGAGGCAAATGAGGGGAACTTTAGACTGTCTTTCACACGTATCAGAAAATCTATTTCCTGAACTGGCCAAAAAGAATGCATAACATTTACAATTGAGGGGGAAAAAGAAAACCAAACTCAAAGCGTTGGAGCAATATCATTCTAGAGAATGCCATGTCTCTATGAAAAATACAAAAAAATTTCTGTTTTCAAACGCACCCACAAATCACCATTTTGCATCTTTTTTGTTGTTGTTGTTGTTTGTTTTAAAGCTCTGGCACTTATCTGATTCCTTTTTGAGTTAGTTCAGCTCATTAATCTAGTAAGAAAGCTGCTAAAATTAAACGGAAAAACCTATGGGGAACAGGATGCCACTTCAGCCATGTTGTAGGGAAGCATTAGGTCAGCCTTCTGTCTTGTAGAAATACGTCTGTCATATAGGAAAATCACTGCGTAGCACTATCTTATTTTGAACTTTCTCATTGCTACTGGGTTCCGGAATGATCAAGATGGTTTAAACCAAACAACAGCCAGCCCTCTAAGATACTCCCCAAACTATTGCAATGGAATAAACTTGATCAGGTGAAGAGCTCACTATGCAAAAGCTGAATATGATGTCAAGAATGCTTTGTTGTGGATTACCATTGTTTGGGATCATTTATCCCTTACCCTCCCATGTAGGTATAGGAAAAAATTAAGAAACCACAAGGCTTTTACAGCTGTTCTTGTATTTTGGGATAGTAAGGACTTGGGTTGGTAAACAAAACTGTGGTGAGTTTTACTATTGACTTTATGGCTGTTTCACTTTGAATTAACTGCTTTGCATTTCAGCTTACCCATCAGTATAATGAGAAGAAGAATATCTTCCTTCCTGCCCAAAAGATGTTGAATTATGCCTGTGATGTCACGGACTTAAAGACGAAAACCATTGTGATTGAAAGGAAGTATTGGCATGCCACAAGGTAACTGGAGTGAGCTGTCTTTCCTCCTCAGCTTCACTGTGATAGTAGAATTTTAATTAGCAGTTCCAAAACTTTGTCTTAGCATAGTCTGGTGACATATCTCAGTAGAGCAGTGTCCTAGGGTGACTTTATGATGCTTGTATCCCCAGCCATCTGTTCTGTTAATGCTGGATATTCTATTCTCTGCCTTCAAGACTGCTTCTGAGAGCAAAGGTGGGGAGAAGAAGAAGTACGGAGTTTGTTATCACAGGCTGCACTCACCTTCTAAAAGCAACACTGCTCCACATTCTGTGCTGCACTGTGTTGTCTGGGCACTGATGGAGCAGAACAGAGTGTTCTTTGCTTTTCAGTTGGTTTAGCTGGCTGAGGCAGAGTTTTCCCTGGACTGTCTTTTTTTCTTTCCCTTTTCTTGGAACTGTTCAAACCTGCTCCAGACTGGGACCTGGAGAGCACTGAGAGCTTGCACTTTGTGGCCTATGGGGGCCTACTCTGGGCAGCAGCCTTTCCCAGTGCCGGAAGGATTGATAACAGAGCAAGCATCCACAGGAGAGACTTTCTGAATTTGTTGTCTCTTCAGAGCGGCGATTGAGTTTTGTCATCTGGTATTGTTCATTTTTTGTGCTGGGGGGTGCTTTCCCTGTTAAATAAACAGATTTTTTCCACTTCTCTCAGAGGAAATGTTTCCCAGACCAGTTGAGGGGAGGGGCCGTGTAGGTGGGCTTTCTGGGGGGGGGCCCCCTGAGACATGAACTTTAAAGAAATTTAGGGTTTTTAGAGGAGCTGAGGTTTTAGTCAGAGATAAGCCTTATTAGAGTTTATCAAAATAAATAGGTAGGCCTTGATGAAGTTAAGAGTTAGTAGTTAACTAATAATTGATTGCTTGTCAACATCATGTTTGCTTAGCTGGGTTTATCATGAAGAATACAGAAACTCATAAATAGCTTTTAGGAACATAAGACAATTGTAGGCCACCTCTGTTCTGAAACCAATTGAAGATGGGGAATGGGAGTTCTACCAATGGGTTCATTTGTCATATTTGCATTGAAAATGTAGAAAGTTCAGAACCAGGAAGACTTCATTTATTTCCTCATTTTGGAACCCCTCCCCATGAAAGGGACCACCGATTCATTTTGAGGAACAAACTACACGTGCTTAATAGCTTTTGAACTAATTACCATACGAAGTGAGGAATGATGGGATGTACCTAAATTATGAACATGTATTTGTCTTTTGGGTATTCAATACTTGTATAGATAAAAAGACTCTGTTATCACCTCTAAATCACAGCGTGTATTTGGGAGCTATCCCGCACGCTGCCCAGCGTTGCAATAAACATACACTTTCTAATTTTGAACTGTTAGGGAGCCTTTGTCCATCACAGTTGGATATCAGTACTAGATCAATATTTTTAATAAATCACCCCTTCTTGAGGATTGCTGCCAAATTTGCCCTCAACCAAGACAAGCAGGATCTGCGATTTAGAGAATGATGGAATCACTTTGGCTGGAAAAGACCTTTAAGAACATTGAGTCTAAATGTAATTAGCAAACACAACCATCAAGAAATGTTTTGCTGTCTGAAGAGAACATGGTTTATCTGGTAAGCTTTGCAAGTATTTGTGTCATCGCAAGCACGCATGTCCAATGCATTAGATGGGTATATAATAAGAAACCTGTGCAAATCAACAGAATGATTCTCAGGGTAGGATATTGGCATGTTTCATCCTTCTTCCCGACTTCTTCCAATGAATTACTTTTACAAAGTAAGGATTGGAATTGTTACTCTTTTGACGGTTCTTGTTGTATTACTGACATTTTTGGCATAGGAATGCCAAATAGGTTAATTCACCTAGTTTTTCAGATAAAGACCAAGATTTAATGTTGCTTAAGCTGGAGGCAGAAATATTTAAATCTTCCAGCCTCCTTCTTAGTACCTAATTTCTATTACAATATCAGTGCACAATCTTGTCCCTTAAGGTCCAGCTAGCTCAGTTTATACCAACAGGGTGACTTTAGTAGGGCTCACGTGATGCTGCACACAGAAGCCCTCAGGGTGCACCTCTAGCAGACAGTAATTCATGCATTTGGACCATTCCAGTGCTGACTTTGGATCACCAGAAGAGTAGAACTAGAGAGATTTGATGGAGAGCTCTCTGGAGGAAGTGGCCTGAAGAAGACAGCAGAAATCCCATCTGTGTGTTTGTACAAATAACGTGAATACCATTTACAGGAAAAGATCTTCAAATCGATCTAGCTTTTTCTGCAGATTATTTGTCAACTATATGCATTACATGGACAGTTCCACTGAGCATCTGAAATACAGCTGCGTTTAAGTGGATTGATTCAGGGTTGGAAAGCAGTGAAATAAAGCTTTTCAGGAATAGCTGACATCCAAGTCCCGCAGAAATTTACCTATTTTAATGTCCAGATGCTTTTTAAAATAATGGGTGACCATTTAGCTACCTAATAGCTTTAATCAGAAATACCAAGAAAATTTTAAACTCCCATCTTTTATAGCTTGAATATTTTTCTTCGTTTATTTCCTGGTTTCCAATTCAGGTCTACAAATCGTATGATTAGGTAATGAGAACTCATGCTGTATAAAAATATTTCCTGCTATACTTCCAAGTCAAGGCCATGTTTTTCCCGGAACTGTTTAAAAAAATAAAATTCTATCTGGATTCTCTCTAGCCCACACTCATCATTATCTAAAATCATTTAAATATTGTATTTTGACTTTACATGGTGCAATTATATTCAGAAATCCAAGGCTCTATTGTTAGATTGTTTGTATGGTTTTCTGGCAATTCTAACTTCCCACAACCACTCTTGGCAGCTATATATTTTTGCAGCAAGGCATCACAGGGGTCTGTGAGAAGTTTGAATGTGAAGCAGAGCTAACATTAAAATACACGGGACATACTCGAAATATTTCACTTCAGAAAGTTACAGTTTGCTTAGATGGAATGAAATATGAAATAAATGAACCTCACACAACATTTCTAAATCTTGGAAATCTATTACCTGAACTTTGAGTCAGTTTGCAGGACAGGACTCTGTAGAAATGCAAATGTGAAGTCCAAGGAATAGAGCAGAAGGTGTATTGGGCAGGGGTACAGAAGATTGCTCTGAAGGGTGATGTAAGCAAGATTGCATCCTATCAAGATAGCAGCTGCTTCTGCTGGTGCCAACATAGAGAATTTGCGCCACCAGCCTAGTTTTCTGGGGACATTTGACCTGTACACTCTTGAGGGCTTGTAGATGTGAATGAATCTGTCCTTTGATCTGTTTTTTTCTTTTCAATGTCTATGACCTGACTTGCTACTGTGTACTGTACTGTATCGTTTTATAAACAGACATGTTTCATCTGTTTGAAAGCTGTAGTTGAAAGTGAGCTTGCAATCATGAGTTGGCTGTCAAAAGAATTAATTTTCTGCTTTAAGCAAAATATCAGTAGAAACAGTCCATCCACTCCTATGATACAGATTCCTTCTGAATTTACAGGGTAATTTGCATCAGTGAGTATCATGCATGTGCAATAAATACACCTTGCTTGGTTTCTAATGATGATAATAGTCCTCTTTGTATTACTCTAAGGATTGAACTCACCATCATTATTTTCCTGTTCTCATTGAAGTGTAAAGGAAAAATAGTTTTGCATTAACCAAGGAGTAAAATGCATGGATTTAGCATCATTCTTGCAAGTAGTCCTCGATTCTGAAAATACCTCTCAGAAGCTGCATCAAATGGGAAAGCTAGACAGATGGCAGAATGCAGAACCTGCCATTTAGGATCAGGTACAAAATAACACCCAAGAAATTCTTCATGGATGCTGCATAAGTACAAAGATGCCGTTATTTAAAAGAGAAAAATAGTCAATGTGAAACGTGTTTGATGAATAAAAAGCTATGCTAATCAAGAGACCACAGTGCCAAGTGTGCTACAAGGCTTTTTTGTAATTCACATCATTCCCAGCATGAAAAAACACTATTTTTATTGTAGATTGCTTAAGAGTGCACAACAGTTTGGAAAAAAGTGCTTTGCTTTTTCTATTCATAGGAACTGTGTATCATGGTAAGAGATACTGTAGACAGGTTTTGGAAAACAATGTTATTTTGAAGATTCATTCTATTCAGAAATACTTCACATGAAAAACTTTGATCTGCTCTCCATCCTGAAGACTCTTAAAGGAAAATGTCTTTGTTGCATTCTCTTCACACTAGTTCAGGAGCTCAGTCTTACCTGCATTCTAATGCTTTTTGATGTTCCTGATGGCATGGCTTAGACATCCTTGTCTCCATTACCATCATGATTTCCAGATCAAGTGATGAGAATTTTTCTTCAGGACTGGTGAAGTTAAGTGTCATAACATTTTTGTCAAGTCAGTTTGAAGGGGTTTTTTTGCCAAAGGAATCTCTTCCTTCCTAATGAAAACCATTGGCAATAGCAAACCTACTCAGTTTTTCAGGAAGTCAAATAATACATCTCCACTGTACAAGGTCCTCCCTTTGTTTTTTTTTCACCAGAAGAAAACTGCTGTTTTCTTCTTCTTCTATCACCTTAGACTTACTTTCTTCCAAAATCTTTTTAAACCTTTAGATTTCTCTTTATAGCTAATTACTTTCACAGTGGGCTATAGCATATGTATTTGAAAAGACCATTTGTACATATCCAAATGGCTTACTTCTATTCTATTAAGAAATGGCTGTACTTCTATTAAGGAAACATAAAGGTGCAGTAATATTTTTTCTTCTACAAAATTTAAAAAACCCCAACTATTAAAAATGATACCAGCAAATGATGTCTGTAAGACTGAGGCAGGAGGCTTTTTCCAGAACAATGTGCAGTTCTTCCCAATTCTATTTTTCCCTCCGATTACTTTGTACAAAAATAGTTTTACACAGTCTTCTAATAGTGGCATGTTACTAGTGGGGTAGAGTATTGCCCTGCCAGCATTGGAATTGACTCGACTGTAGTTGTGTTCAAATCTGCTGATGAGACAAGGTTTTTTTGCTGAACGCACTTCAGCAAGCAAGAGAGCTTCTTCGTCTTAAGATGCTATGAGTCCCAGAAGAAGATGAATGAGGTGATGACATGCCTTGTGTTCTGAAGAGAGATCAAAACTTATTGCTGGGGTCACCCCCCCTCTTGGTACAGAAAGCGCACAGAGGGCTTTGAAGCAGCACTTTCACCCTCTTTGCATTCACTAGTAAATCGGACCCCAAGGTTTGGGCAAAAATACTCTTTTGATGCAACTCTTCACCAGACAAAATCTCTGGGAAAATTTGCAGTGGCAGAAAGCAAGCCCTTCCTGGGAAATCTACTGAAATGGTTCAGAAGTTATTCCCATTCCCTGTTGCTAACCTCTGCTGTCTAGCTGTCCGATATGTTTGGGACCATGTTGAAATCATTCTAAACAATGGACTGACGCTGCACTGTTGAGTAAACATAGGTCTTTTCCATAGGTGTCAGGGAAAAATATTTCTGTTGGTAAAAATGATAGAAAACAATACCAGCATGGGAGAAAAACAAGTACATCAATAGAATGAAGATGCCCAGAATTCTCCTTTTGAAGTTACACACAGTCAATATTTTCTCAAGAAGGTTGTGAAACTTAATAAGGAGTACAGTCCATGTGACTGGTGCACAAGTTCATGTTTCCAACTTACAAAATACATATTATTAAAAGAAAAATGTTCTGCCTTGTAGAAAAGTAACCCATTAGGAATTTGATCAAAGATAGGATTAGATCAAGTATTCCTACAAGACAGCAGTAGTACTAGGAAAAGCCTTTTGGCGTCTATTTAACTACAGGAAACTTGAGAAAGCGGAAGAGTGTCCTTCCCTGCTGCAAGCTGTACTTCCTAGTTGCTAGTGCTGCTTCAACATTGTCTAAAGAAAACTTGCCAAAATAAGACTATTGTATACACGCAACTGTAACTATCCATTCCGCTCCAGCTCATTTTAACTAGCAAGTATGAGTCACACACTCTAATGGAATATTCTAATGCATAGATAGAGTATACCTTCACTAATAAATGGGGACTCTGGAAAAAGGACCAAATGCAGATGAATTTCAGGGAAGGAAATTATTGGAGTGCTAACTGCAGTCCCTCGACTTCACAAGAAATGATGCCTGGTAATCCCAACCAGAAACATCTAGAAATCCATTTTCAAATGGGTTGCATCTATGGTCCTCTGTTCTTCCTATATGAAGAAACTGTGGTTTGAATCAATCTTCAAAATAGTATGCCTAAAGACCTTAGAAGCCTCCAATTCTTTTCTTTTTTTTTTTTCCAGAAGCAACTGTCTCAAAACCTTTTTAAAGCTGACATTTTCCCTTAAGATGCCATATTTTAAAAGAGCACCTTGTCATTTAACAGGGTATTCCAAACATCATTTACAAGTTTAGACTGAAAGTAACACTTTTCCTAGTAATCTTTCCTTTTTTGCAGCTCAGTGCTAACATAGGCAGCAAAGAAGAGAACAGACCACAGCTCTTTCTGGAGCATCTTGAACAAATGCCCTTGCCTATGTTCTAATCATTCACTTCACCAAAAGACCTAATGATGAAGAAAAGGTTGTGAAAGCATTACTAGTAGTGCTACATGGCAATGTACAGGTGTGATTTCTCAAGTAGAATTTGTATCACATAGATGATACTTGGCAAACAGCAAATGAAGGGGTTTTCTTCAGCTCTCAGACGGATGTTACATGTCAGTAATTTAATAAAAAGATAACAAGAAGAAGGTTATTTTTTAACATGTGAATTTAATTACACCCCTGCCATGGACATCTGAATCTTATGAATAGACAGTGTCTGATTTAGAAAAAAATAAAGAATTATCACAGTTTAAAGAAACATAGGATCATAAACCCTTTGCTGATGGAACGTAGCCTATTCATTGGCTGAAATGAAGCAGGTAGACAGGACATATGAAATATTGTTTTGTGGATCAAACATTTATTTTCGAAAGTGATGCTGACAGATAGTGAACTCACCAACTTAGATATTGCACGGTAGATAAGGGTACATAACTTGCTCCATCAAGTAATCCCTTGGAACCATCATCCAAGGGGATTTTCCCCTGCATCTGTGAAAATATGCCTACCTTTTTCACAATACTTCTGCAGCAGCATTGTTAGGCCTGATCAGCTGCTATGGAGAGTGAATTATCGGCGGCAAGGTGACTGGCCAGGGGAATTTGCTTCAATGGATTTTGATCTCTCGGATATTTTGCAGACCTGCTTCAGCCCTGCTTGTCAAACACAGCCTTTAAAGGGTGCCAAACAATTGTTAGTCTGTACTGGGCCATATGCTCTTTATTCTCTCCCTCAACTTCTCCATCGCCTCTCATCTGTTTCACATGAGCTATGTTCAAGGTCCACAGGCTACTTTTCACAGAATCTTCAGGCCTGATGCAGTAAGAATGATGACTAGAACACAGCGGCGATCAATTTTCCAGTTTGCATAAAATGCATTCTGCACACAAATCCAATGAGAAGGTGTTCCCCCTATGCCCAGAAAAACCTTCACTAGTACTAGTATTCTACGTAAACTGCAACTTAGTCTGAAAGAAAAGCTTTTTTCTGAGAGTGTCTAAGAGCTTTGTATGAAGCACAGATATTTGATATATGCAATTTTGAATACCAGAGGAAAAAGAAAACGGCACAAAGCTTTTAATGGCACTGGTTTTAATTTTAAATTCCATGCACCTTTTCAAAAAGTGTCAGCTCAAACGCCCATCAACATATTTTAGTCATCTGTAAGTCAGTATTCATAGAAAATGTGATTCAAATCAAAAGAATTTCAAACCTTTCCTCAAAGTTTATATGCCTAGATTTAATACTTCTGACACATATTAGATGAAAGGAAGACATTTTTTACTGTGGGGGTGCTGGAACACTGGAACAGGTTGCCCAGAGAAGTAGTGGGTGTCCCATCCCTGAAAGTATTCAAGGTCAGGTTGGATGGGGCTTTGAGCAGCAACACTGGAGACTCTTGATGGTAGAGAAACAAAGTTTGAATCTAGAAGAAACTCAGATTGAAGTATAGGAGCACGTTTTCCCTCAGCTCTTGGGGTAAAATCAAAGTGTTACAAAATTACCTTGATCTGTGATTTTCACTACTGTAACAGGTTAATGAAAACTATGCAGAAGATAGCAAATTTTAAAAGAGAGAAGAATTACAGCATAAAATACATGGGATGGGTTTCTACACGGGACAAAATCTCTGTATTTCAACACTTCCTCATGTTAGGATTTCATGAAGTGCCAAAGAAGGCGGCAAAATATCATTCAGGACATTATTTACTGGAGCTCAGCCTGGCCTTTAGTAGGAATTGGGTTTGAACATAATGTAGATATACCACACACTTTCCCTTCACTGAAAAATTACTGTTTACAATGAATAAGCAATGAGGATATGAAATTGACTGAAAGCATCTTAAAAAGGTAAAGTATTTCATTGTAAATGATCTGTGATCCAAATAGTTCTTCCACCTTAGTGAGGGACAAAAGAATTCTTCCATATCATGATGGTTTAAAATTGTATAAACCAATGTTTTCTTCTGAAAGGATATTATCTATTTTTTTCTATTTTTAGAAGAAAATATTCCTAGACATACAACACATGAGAACAAAGTAATTGTAAAGAAACAAATAATATGAAAATATTCCCTACATATAATTAAATGAAAAGCTGTGTTTTAAATAGGAAGTAGATATTAAACAGAATTTTTACACCAGATATTTGAATTGTTGCACCAGCTATTTTGCCCCCAAAGAGAGGTATTTAGCATTTCGGTCTTTTCCAAGGTGTTCATCATCTGCTATGCTGACCTCTGTGTGGGCCTAGGTGTGTGTGGAAGGGGGGCATGTGAAGGGGAGTGTGTATGTTTGCTTAACACTTGTTGTGGCAGCTTCATGCCTCAGCTCCATCATTTCTTTTAGAAACTTCACCGAGAGTGGATATGAAGTTTAATATCCACAAGAGATCAATTCCCAAATCATCCATTTTACCCTACCTTATAAATCATATGCTTTGTTGCATATTTTATCAAATAGACTTTCAAGCCACATGGAGAAATGAGAATGTGGAGAATCCCTCCAATGTCTTGCAACTTTTATGCAAATAGAGTTTCAAGAAAGCATAATTTCTTTTAAAATACATCTGGGACAGGCATGATGGTGGTGTCAAGCTGTTGGGGTTTTTGTTGCTGGGAGAAGTTGTACAAAAGGATTGGTCTTTACATTGACTAGTTACTGAATCAAGTGCATGAATCCATTGGAAATTCAACTGGGGGTTCCTTTTTCTAGCAGATTACTTCTAGAACGAGCTTGCAGACTGAAGCTGACTCTTTTGCTCTCTTTTTGTTTCTTACCTATTTTCTTGGCTTCTTTACCACTATCTACACAATTTTGGAACTTTTTTCCCAACTAAAATTGTTTCATAGTCTGATAATTAGGATACATTTTTTACAAGGAATTTTTAAAAATCTTTGCTTGAGTTAAGAAGGTTAAGGACTAAGGTCTTTTTCTTACCTCATCAATATTGCGATGGAATTGATAAATAAAGACTAACTCTTTCTTTTTATTTTCAACCCAAGTAGATAGTTCCCATACATTAATACATTTTGTGGACCAATATTTGCCATTCTGATGTAAGTTGTCCCTTCTTAAGAATATACATTCTGTGACTATGTTGACAACACTCTTGGTGAAGATCCTAATTGGTCTTAAACACACATAGGGAGAAATTTGCTCAGCCAGTGTCAGTCTTAAGCATGCCTATCAGAAGATCTTTCTATAGCTGGGGAATTTTCCCGTGAAAGGGATTCAGTTATGGAAGAGACACTTATCCCAGAGTTTTGCATTCTTCTTGAGCACTACTTAAGGAACTTAGATCCCATGTCCATTTGGATCTCTCTCTGCACAGATCTTTGTCATGCCACTGCTTGAAATGCATCTCTAAGAGAATTCACTAGCACAGAATGAACGAGAGTGGAAGGCGTCAGTGGGGCTCACCAGGTCCAACCCCCCTGCTTAAACCAGGATACCTAGAGCCTCTTGCCCAGGATTATATCTGGGTGTACTTTTAATGTCTTCAAAGATCCAGGCTCCACAATCTTTCTGGGCAGTCTGTGCCGTGGTTCAGTCGCCCTCACAGTAAAAAATCATTTGCTGATGTGCAGAGGCAATCTCCTGTATTTCAGTGTGTGCCTACTGCCTCTTGTCTTTTCACTGAGCATCCTTGAAAAGACACTGGTTCCCTCCTCTTTGCACACTTCTGGGATGTATGTGTGCTGCCACCTAGATAAATGTCAAAAACCTTCCTGAAGCCCAGGCAGACAATATTCCCTTCATCTACCGGGCAAGTTGATTCATCAGAGGAGTTTAAAAAGTTGTTCAGCATCAAGTTCCCCTGGTAAATCCATGCTGACTAGGTTATTTTGTCCTCCTTCATGTGCCTGGCAATGCTTTCCAGCAATAGCTGCTCCATCAACTTCCTGGGGATAAAAATGACGCTGGCTGGCTGGCTTGTACTTTTCCAAGTCCTCCTAGTTGCCTTTTTCCAAGATGGGTGACATTTGCTTTCATCCAGTCTTTGGGCACTTTCCTCAGTCACTATGATCCATCAAACATCATTAGGAGTGGCCTCAGAATAACATCTGCTAACACCCTTGAGACCTGTGGCTGCATCTCAACAGGGCCCGTGGACTTCATGGAATACGTACCAATTCAGTGACTATGCCCATAAAAGTTTGCAAGGGATAACAAAACATATTAACAGCTACCTGAAGAGTGAGTGAAAAACTATGGAAGCAATCCAAAAGGACAAAGACTTGAGTTCCCTTTTCAGACAAAGCATCCTATCGTGGAGCTGAGCAGCTTTAGATCTAGGGAAGCTTCCCCTCTGAAAGGATGCAGAAGACATTCTTTTACCCGTATCCACTAATAAAATGTATTGACCATTCACTTGCAATACAAAAAAAACTAAATTCTTTCCAAAATTGTTGCCGCCTAACTAGACAATCATGTACTGGCTGGGTATTCCCCTAACAGATGACAGCACCTGCTTGATGCCTCTTATGCCTACAGACTATTTGAATTAGGTCATTTGAGTGGGGATTACTGGTCTGGGAACTTTCTTTCTGATGAATTTGGAAGATTTACTGAAGCAAGGACCTGAAGATGAAAACTTCATTTCCCATCAGTGCACTTTAACATCCACGGCTGTAATGCCATTGTTTCTCACCAACTGAGTCAAGAATTTATGACTACAAAGTGAATCAGCTCCAAACGGCAAGATAAAGGCTGGAAAACATTCTCTCTTGGTAAAGCAAATGAAGTGACTAAATTCTAATCACTCGCTGGCCTAAAGCTTCAAGGAGGGGGAGGTGGACCAGGTTTCCTTCCACTGCCGTTCTCTTTGTCACCTCAGTGTTTTATAGGGGTATGCAGACATTCAAAAAGAGAGCTTTGCTGAATTCATAAAATTCAGTCTTAAAAAATAACTTGAGAGCAGCTGAAATGAAAAGAACAAATAAAATGCAATTAATTCCACGGAAGCTTGAAATGATTATTTCTTCATTTTGCATTTGAGGATGTATATTGGGTGAGTTTGTCTTGTAGTGTTCTACAGGTTTTCTAACTGGCACACCTTTCTTTATGAATGGACTGTCCTTTCCTAAATACTCTCATATGGAGGAACATGCTTCTGATAAGAAGAGCACTAGGGTGTCTTTACTTGACCTTTTATTTTTACTGATGTTTGCTCCTTGGAAATGAATGGGGTTTTTCAATTGAAATGTCTTACTATTGTTCCCACAGGATAAGCCACAGACTCTTCTGCTCAGAGCTGTCACTAGTCAGCTATTCTCCTATCTGCCTTGAAGTAGTTGAATGTTCTGGTCTCAAAGTAGCACCTTCTATGTAGCCATGCTCTTAGCTGCCAGTGTCATCTTGAATCCAAACACCCTCCCGCAAGGGACCGCTGGTTCTGTAGTCAACTAAGGGGAAAAAAACGGTCCATCCATGCTTCCTGATTTAAAATATAAAGGTATATAAAGGTATGGTGTCCCTAAACGATTCTCTGCAGTTGAACACTACTTATCTTTGCCGTGTTTCTTCAACTCACTTGCAAGTCATTCATGCGCTACCTTATTGTGAGAATTGCTTGGTTTGAAGATGATTTAAAAGGGTAGGAGAATACTTTTGTGCCTCTGCTAGAAGGATGCTTTTCAAATCCACACAAGCTTCCTGCAAATGCAAAAGCATTCATCCTGTATTGTCCTAGGCTACAATATAAAAATGTTTTCTGCTCCCAACCTCAAGAGCTGCTGAAACCGGGAGGGGCATCGTTTTTTCCTTATCTCCTTATCTCTTAACGGGGCCATCCATGTCTTGCCACATGATTCAGAGATGACTCCCTCCAGGAGCCATTTCTGTTTAAAGGCTAATCAAGGAACCACCGCATGACTCAGAACCATTTGAGCCCATTGCAAGATGCTCTGCCCAGGGGGCAGGAGCTAAGCATCCCCAGCTGGATATAATCTGAGTTTTGGGACACCACAAGCAGTCTTTCCACTGGCTTCCTAGAGGAACGGCCACCCTCACCCACTGGGTCTTCAGAGGATAAGAGCTACCAGATGGTTTCTACAGGATCACTACTTCAACAAGACCATTTCATCCGGACTGCTAGCACCACCCTAACTAGCAGGGTGACAGGTTGTATTCTGTCCGTGGTTTTTCTTTTGTATCATTGCATGTATTTGGTTTTTCCCCTTTTCCTAATAAATTGTATTTCTGACTTGGAGTCTTGCTGCCATGCTGGATTTCTTCAGACCGACTAGCTCCTGACACCAACAGCCAGAGTGGGCTGCCCCCAGAAAGCTGTCAAATCCAGGGTGCAGCTGTAGGGCACAGCTGCTCTATGGCACAGGTGGACTGCATTGGGGATAGGACTGCGCCGAGGGCAGGGACAAGGAACAGGGAGAGGTCTTCTGTATGTTTTCCAAAGGAGTTTCTTCCCTGGAGGGTCAGGGACACAAAGACACTGAGCCAAATGCATACATCAACTTAGAAATGGGGAGAGGTCCCAGAGGAGGATACAATCTTGAACACACTGGGAGCAACTGGGGCTGGACCACAAGGCGGGGAATACAATGTTTAAACCAATAGGGGACTACAGGGGAGGAGAATAACTTAAACAAACCAATGGGGTTTTGAAGAGTATAAAATTGATAGGGAAGTTTCTAGAGAAAGGGGCAGGCTTGGGGAGGGATTGACATTCAGTGGGAGGAGGAAAAGGGAAGAAAAGGGCAGGTCTTTGGGGAGATGGACAACTAGGGCAAAAACTAACAACACGGGGGGAAAGGAACAATCCCTTAATAATAAAATATGCTCCAACAGCACAAAACAGGAAGTATTATCAAACTGACTACTCAAACTGCATTACAATCAAAAACACACACTGCAACAGCGACAGCATCTCTTGCTGGTTTTGCTTTCAAACCAGAAGAGGTGCCAACCAAAAAATTAGCAAACTTAAAAGTTAACTGGCCGCAGTTTTGATTTCCTTCTGAAATATATTACTGCTTGTCTAATTGGCTTAGCAGCATGTCTGTTCTTAGTGCCAAGCAGGGATTCACTTTGCCAGGCATGGAGGAAGCTTCTAGGAGCTTTTCACAAAAGATTCACTTCTGTGGCTGGCTTCTTCCCTCCCCACCAAAAACCAAGCCATGCAAAACCAACACCTTAACTAATCCCTAGTACTTAGTACGCATCCAATAATTCCTTTTAAACTATACTTTACATTTTTTACCAAATGCCCTGAAAAGAAATGGATCCATAATATTGATCAAAATAGTTCCAGTTCAATAGAAATACTGGGTCATGCAACTCTGGTTTACATCACTATTTTTTGTACAATCAACAGGAGCTTTTTTCGCCTCTAAAGAAATGTTTCCCGATGGTTTGGATCAGAAGATCCAGTATTGCCATCGTGAGATTTTTGTTTTGAAGGCCATAGGCTGTGCTCAGTGTTTTGGGTATATTCTTTGTTGTGCCTTGCATGTATTTTGGATAGAAAGCCAGTAGAGATGATGTCCTTGCTGCAGTAGCCATGCTAAATAAGGCAGAGCGTCTGGCTGATGTACTGGAGCTGTAGACTATCCACCAGTCGCCCAGGGCGGTGAGGATCTCTAAAGGAATATAATATTGGCTATGCTCTGGAAGTTTTACAGAGAGAAAGAGCCTCATCGCTCTAATGATTTGTCTCCTGGAGTTCCGAAGAATATGTTGTAAAGAAGAAGGCTGCTGTCTTTCGCAACAATCTTCCGTGCATTCAAGAGGATAATTTAACTTCTTGTCTGAGAATGAAAGAAATATTAGTAGTAATGAGTTCTTTTTTCTCTGTCGGTGCATCACTGATTGAGTTTGGGTAGGTTACATTTTATTTCTTTTTTTTCTTTAAATATTACATCGTAAGGTGTTCCAAATTCCCAAATTCTGCTTCACTTTATTTTGTAGGCCAGACTGGTTCCTCTTCTCTCGGCTCTATTATTGCAGACCATATCTGAATGAATTTTTTTTTTTTTTTCATTTTGAACATTATTAGATTTAAACTGTATGAACAGAACACTTTATTTATCATTATTTTACCAGTTTGGAAGGAAATAGAGAATTTTTAAGAAAATGACGCAACTCCACTTGTGGTTTTCAATGGAAGAGAAGAATAACAATGTCCTACATTCACAGCATTGTTTGCAGTCATATTGCAGCTAGTTTCCAGCAACATAGGTCAGGTTCTGGAAGCAGGCACCCATGATAGGATAGAAGTCTAAGCAGTTTCATTTTGGCGGCTTTTCTTGAACAATAGCTAATATGTCTCAACGTTGTGCTGAATCTTGTTGTACAGACGCTTCTTTTGAGGTCTGACCTCCTTGCTGGACTACTGTATCTCAGAATCAGCTACAGTAAACCTGTGTTTCCTTATAGCTTTAAGAATTTGGTTCTAATCTATAAAAGCAAGAAAAGGTTGCCATATTAATACAAGAGAAAGAAAATGTTAGGAAAGCAGTTAATGGCATGGGGTTTTTCCCTACAAATTGGAGCAGAGATTTAGTTGTTTGATGGGGTTTTTTTTTGCTTCTCAATGGAATTTTAGAAGTGGTTGGGAAAGAAAGTGTGGATTTTTCAGGTTTGCCTTGAAAGAAGAATAACAGGGGAAACTGTTGAAAAGAATTAATCCAGAACTCTATGCCTTTCATACAGAGTTTCAGAAGTGAAAAGCAGGAAGAGACAGTCCAGACAAGATGATTGAATAGAATGAATTCAAAATAGCTTTCTTTTCCCTCTGAATTCCAGCTCTAAACCTTACTAATATTAAGGTATTAATAGGAAATACATCTGTCCTAGGGTGACGTTATGATGCTTGTATCCCCATTCATGTGTTCTGTGAATGTTGGATATTATGTTCTGTACCTTTAAGACTGGCTCTGAAGAGGGAATGTTTTGTTTTGGTTTTCTTATCAGCCTGGCGGGACACAGAGACTGCAGCTTTTGCTTTTGCTGCTTTTGCTTTTCGCTTTGCTCTCTCTCACTCTTGCTTGCTTCGCTTCTGCTTGCTTTTGCTCATTAGCTAGTTTAGCTAAACTGTCCAAATTTCTTCCTGGACCATTTCTCCTTTCCTTTTACTGACCATTTTGAACCTGCTCTGGACTGGGACCTGGGAAACACCGAGAGTTTGCACCTTGTGGCCTGCAGCAGCTGGCCCAGCGCCGGAGGGACTGAGAAGAGAGTGAGCACCCCCCCAAGAGAGACTTTCTGAATTTGTCATCTTTTTCAGAGCGGTGTCATCCGGAATTGTTCCTTTTGCGTGCTGGGGGGTGCTGTGCCTATTAAATAAACAGGTTCGTTCCACTTCTCTCTGAGGAATCCTTCCCGAACCAGTTGCGGGGAGGGGCCCTAATTTGGAAATTCTCCTCCAAATTTGCCCTAAACCAGGACAACATCGCAATCTCTAAGATTTAAAAATGGATGATGAAGTTTTATATCCAGTAAAGTGTAAGGCTTCACATTTTAATCTGATTTGCATTTTGGTGAAAGCCGGGCATCCTTTGCAATTTACCAGATAACAAGGGATTTAGAACAGTAAGTATGCAAGTAATCTTTTGGACCCTTCATCTCCCTTCTTATGACAATGAATACATTTATTAAGCTTGTTGTCCTGGCATGTTTTTATTCCATCAGGGGATTTGATCATACAAATGTCTAGTCATTCTTTCCTTGTTTTCAACCACTCTAAGAGCATTCATCAGAACTATTCAGTAGTTCTTGATCTGCAACAGTGATGAGCACTAGACTGGTAAGAGTCAGTGGGCATCAGCAGATCCCCTATGACAGCACGTGGCAGGCTGTTCTGGCAGGACTGAAGTTTGAGGGGCTCGAATTCTGTGAAATAGAACATTCGAGGGATGGGAAACATGGAAACAGATTCTGAGCTTTCAACCCACCACATGAGCAAGTAATAAGGCAGGTAATTTTCTGTGGAAATTTCTTTAGCCCCAGTGTTGTGGATGATGATTACTCTTCCTACCTCCTTTGGCCAGCTACCAGCTTTCCCCTCCATTACTCTGCTTCTGGACAGAAAACCAGAAGAAGGGATTTTTGACCAAAACACCTATCAGGACCTTAGAGTGTTTTTTGCTCCAAAATGTTTCAAGGCAGATAGGGAAACAATTCCATTTTCGAGAGTGTGTTGAGAAGACAAGGTTGAAAGTTAAAAACCATGGGTTCTGTTTCTATATATGTTACTGATTGTGCTTATTATCTTAGTCATGTAATATATATATATATATATATATATTTGGTAGGGTTTGTTCTTTTTTATTTTTCTTGGCGTTTTTTTCCTTTTTTTTTTTGATGCATCCTTGAGATAAAAGGCCAAAAGTACAGAAAAGTTCTGTACGGTTAAAATACTTTTGAGATGCCTCATGCTGAAAAACTTGTAGCTACTGCTAAGGCCCATTGGCCAATTCCTGCTTCATTTCTGAGAAGCTATAAAATTCCCATCTGTATTTTAGTTCTAACAATTTGTTGTTATGGTGGAGATGCAACTTAAGAACAACCATTTTTGAATCTGTAGGGATGTATTTACCATTTTGTAGCTGCCTTTTCAGTTTCTGAGCCACTATTGAAAAAAAGGAGAAGTATCTACACTGTTTTCAACCTGTAGACCATCCACTACTGTCCACATGCTCAGATTCAAAGGCAAACAAGCCTGTCTGGCCTCATTGGGAGGAATTCTTTGCATTCAAAAGACTAGACTAGTATTTGATTTCCACCAGCAGAGTCCATTGGGCAGCTCCTGTCATCTGCATTTCAATATTTAATCCTCCTCTATGTTTACTGTGCAAAGCTCTTTCAGAATGATGGTGTGCCCACTGTCTCACCAGCTGTGACGTTTGCAGCGAGTCTCCCACGGAAAGGAGCTGTAAAAAAGGCAAGCCAGGGCAGTGATTTCTGGTTCTCAATACCCACAAATCAAAGCTATTTAGTCTAATTTAAGGCTGAAAAAGAATTCAAAATGCCTTCAAAGGATTCAAAAAATCATCAGACAATACTGCAGTTCAGTATTCAGGACAAGAGCATATCCCACAGTGTGGTGGTTTGACAGGAAATGTGTTTTCTGGGATGCTGTGGTTAGGCCAATGGATGTTCAGATTTTAATATTGGCACCTAAGGTGGCCATTGGGACATTGGATGCGCCTCTGAGAACACGGGGTTAAAAGCAGGGCTCTCCCCTGGGAGGCTCTCTTGGGTTCCGGTCAGGGAAAGGTTCAGATCTCCCCTGCCTGGCTGCGGGCTGGGCGGGGCAGGGGAAGCCACCCGGCCCGGTGAAGTAGGCTGGGTCCCTGGCCAGAAGGGAGGTGAAGGCCCCTGCAGGATGGAAGGGTGGAGGAGCACTGAGAGGCATCGGGCAGCCCCCCCCCCCGCCCCCCCAGGAGAGATAGAGAGAGAGCTGGTGCCTGTTCTTGGCCGGCCGAGAAGGAGAAGAGGGGAGTGCAAGAAGGTGCCTGGCAGGGCAGCCATGGGAGTTCTGGACAGACAGAGCCTCAGATTTTTAACCCTTTTCTTGGATGATGGAAAAATGCTAATCCTCCTGGAGTTGAATGAGAAGAGAGATATAGAGGAGATAAGAGGAAATGGGCCACGAGAGAAATAGAGAAGAAGGCAGGTGGAAGAGATGATGGAGTAGCTTATGCTGGACTCTTTGTGTGTAGCCATGGACAGAGCCATGTTTCCTTGTGATACAGGGACTGCATTCTAGGGAGAGGCAATGCCTCAGGACCAAGAGGGTTCGGTGTGGGTACCCCTCGGCCCCAGGGGGTGAAAAATATGGGGGGGACAGATGTCCCAAAGTTGAGACTGTGCCTTTTTGCAGTGGGACGAAGCATCCTTAAAAGTCGACCCTAGAAGCAGCTCTGGTCTGTGTTCAGTGGTGAGAGCAGTGGACATGAAAGGAAGAGGTCACCATTGGCACAAGAAAGACTTCTTCTCCTCTTGATGAACTGAGGATTGAGTATTCTGAAGGGTGGTGCTGGACCAAGAGTCGATGATTTGGGGATGTATTGTATTGGGAATTTGGGGAGGAGGAGGAGGAGATGTATTTGTGAAGTTTTCATTTTCCTTGTGTGTTTCTTTTTTTTTTTTCTTTTCCTTTCCCTTGTAGTTTAGTTAATAATTATTTTTTTTTTCCTAAGTGGGAGCCTGCTTTGCTTATTCCTGGTCACATCTCACAGCAGAAACCAGGGAGAGAGTATACTCATGGGGGCACTGGCATTGTCCCAGTGTCAAGCCATGACACACAGGCTGAGAGAATGAGGGCTGTTTAGCCTGGTGAAGAGAAGGTTGCATGGAGACCTCACAACACCTTCCAATATCTGAAGGGAAGCAGGAGAGGGACTCTTCATTAGCAACTCTGGAGACAGGACAATGGGCAATGGCTTCAAAATGAAAGAGGGCAGGTTGAAATTAGATACTCGGAAGAAATTCTTCCCTGTGAGGGTGGTGAAGCACTGGCACAGACAGCCTGGAGAAGTTATGGACACCCCAACCTGGTGTTCAAGGCCAGGCTGGATGGGGCTCTGAGCAACCTGAGCAAGTAAAAGGTGTCCCCGCCCATGTCAGAGAACTAGATGGCCTTTAAGGTCTTTGTCTACCCCGGCCATTCTATGATCCTGTGATTCTGCTGTGGTAGCGTTCAGGATGGAGCGTGTTCTGCATGTTGGCCATTTCCAATACACCATTGGTTCCAGGTGCCTTACACTAGCTTGCTCCCTGAAAATTCTGTCAGAATGAAGAACATCTCTCTATATATTAGACACATAATAAATGAAGAAATGGGTTTGCACATTTGTCCACTAAGTTGTGGATGAGATTGCTGTGAAGTTTCATTTGGTTTTCTTGTTTGCTCATGAGGCTGACGGTCCTTGTGTCAGCTGCCTCAAAGGCAGCATTTGCCTCCTCCGCCTCCCTTCTCCCTCCTCCCTCTTTCAATTTCTTTCCCTTGACAATTTAATGTCTTTTTCCCTTTCGTACCTGAAAATCCCTGCATGCTTCTGGGCTTTCTCCCTTTTCATACAGATCTTCTTCCACCCTTGACAATCCATACTTTTCATACCATAAGGGCCTGCCCTTCAGGCATAAAAGACTTTGATTCCTTATTATATCTATGGGAATTTAATTAATAGCTTCATGCCTTTTCATAGAAAGAGTAGGGAATTGATAGCTTGTTCCCTGAAGTACAGAAGGAAGAGAATGAAACATGAATCATGTGGAGTGGAAAAGTTGCTATCTATTTTCTTCCAAGAACTACCCCAAAAGATGCAGGGGGTGATGAAGCCTGGCTAGATGAGTTTCCCTTCTAATGGAAGGAAACAACCACGCCACTTCATACAAGTCAGTCCTATAGAAGAGAGAAATTCACTTCTGGGAACATTGCAGGATTTGACTGCAGAGTCACACTCATCTTTTGTTGCTTTGTTGTCTGCTTGGCATGGAACACGCTGCTTTGAAGAGGGAAGTGACTAACAGACAGTCCACTTTACAAACACATCTGCTTCCCTCTTCTTCTGAGACCTCAGCACAGAGCCCTCTTTGGCATGGTACTTCAAGGTAAGAAGGAGCGGGCAGAGGGCACTGCGAACAGACAGCAGTTTGCAGGTTGTATAGGAAAGAGGACTGCCCCTTGAATGTGGTGCAAATACAAACTTCCACCAGTTTCAGGGGTACACTTCAGCCAAGCTTGTTGTCCTGGCACATTTTTTCTCTGTGAAACGCTTTGCGGTATGATCTGGACGACAAGAGACGCAGAATACGGGGCTACGTAGTGCTGAGAAGGTAAGTGCCTGGCCCCAGTGTCTTTTGGCAGAAGCAGCGCACTAGAGCCGTTGGCTGCTGCCACAATGATCTGTGTGAGAAACAGATGCCTAATCCCCTCCGGGAGAGTAAAAGCAGCATTGGTTACAAGAGTCGAAGAGCACTGGGCTGGTGGCTGCCGCATACCAGCTGTAAAAGGAGCATGACTCCTACTGGCCTACCAACCAAACTCATGGTGGCAGTGGTAAGGATTAAAGTTCAGTGAGAGCTATTTGTGCTGCTACCTATGGCCCTTCTGTGGAAACAAATGTGCCTACCTTTAGGTTCCGAGATCCAGAGAACACAATGGTAGTTGCAGCGGAAAAGGGAAGGACAGAGCGCACTGGTGAGCTTGATGTGGCTTACCCAGGGCAGGCAGAAGGTGCAGCCCAAGTCTCGCTTTTATTTCTAGAGCCTTTTTCTACGCAAACAGCTGCTGGATGTTTGCAACAAAGATGTGAGTGTGAAAAAGTGAGGGCAGGTCTGTGTGGGAAAGAAGATACAAAGCATTGTGCGCAGTTTAAAAGCTGTTTAGAAAAAAAAGGAGTTACTTTGAGAACATCTTCTGTCTTGACACTTCCACCTGTGTGATCTTTAGCTGCTTTGGACATGGCCACAATGAAAGAATGTGAAAATATTTGCGCTGCCAATGTCCGTTTGCACAGGAAAGAGGGTAGGTTGGCAAATGCCTTCTGTCCTGGCACATCTGTCAGTCAGAAGTGCAGCTGAAAACGCTTGGCTGTAGCGATAGTCTCTGTCACTTTGAGAGAATGTGCTGATGCACGTATATGTATCATTGAGAAAGTACGTGAGAATCGCTAGTATGTTTCGTTTGGTTGACAGACTGCAAAGGGACCGTTATGGCCAGCACTGCCTTTTTGTTGTAGGACTTTTTCTTTGAGAGCAGCCGCTGGACATTTTGAAGCGGTTTGGGATCTTCAAACGTTCGAGTGCAAGATGGTACCTAGATCTTGAGGGAAAGTGCATATCTCCAGGAAGCTGAATGCAGTTCAGTGGGTGCAAGTTACATGTTGAGCAGCTGATGGCCCAGAAAACTTTCTAAAATGAAGAGGCCATGCTGCAATTGCCTTTTATTTTGAAGCTTCTAAACTGTGCAGCCAACAATGAAATGATTCTTTGTAGAGAGCTTTTTGGATAATTGGTTAGCTGAGAAAGGACATTTCGATGTGATACCGATGGATAAGGATAGGGGATACAAGCTGGGAACTGAGCAACCAGTGTCCAATCACTGACAAAGGTCACAGTGACCTTCTCTGAAACGGGAAGACGGGGGAGAAAATCGCTTGCCAGAAAATGTAGATATCTTAGGTAGAGAAGCTGGAAGAATGCAAACATAGAAGCAAAATAATTATTAGAAGATAGAAGTAGGTGTGGTTGATCCAAGTGTGCTTTAACCAATAATGAACTCAGCTTTTGCAATATGTATAAGCTTCATTAACACCAATATAAATATGTGTGAGTTTTCAATAAACTTTGGGATTTGCCATTCACGCATATGGTGTGTCGCATTTCTCCCGCCGTTCACGACAATTCTTCTTCCTTCTGGGCTACATGCAGGATCCCATTCTGTCAGTACCCGAGAGCCAGGATCCACAGCGGAGCTCTTGTCCCTACACTGCTCCCACACGAACGGGGCTGGGCTAGAAAAGTGCTTGTCTTTTTCCTGGGCACTGTCAGCGCTCTTCTAAATAACCACACCACAGCATTGTCAACTCACAAAACCAGGACACGCACCGAGCCCAGCTCACAACCACCCCCAGGACCCAGCCAAGTCAGAAACGTCCCTGCTCTCCAATCAACTGTGTCAGGACAAAAAGATGTCACCGATCTTCCCCTTCCAAGTGGATACTCTTCTTTGCCCCACACTCAAAGGCCGACACCAGATCTTCTGCCCTAACAAACTTTTTCTCTCTCACAGAGCCTGGTAACAAACTTGAAAATGTTGGCCGAGCTCGCAAAACTGTTGGTGGAGAAAGCTCTTTGCTGCCTACAATTTCAATTGCACCCATCAAACTATAAACGTGCACCCTGCTATCGCCACTTTCCTTCTCAGCTCTAGGTACCACCGTAAGCCTTCAATCTCTCAGAGTCAGGATCCAAATGGGATGGCACCAGGGACTGCTCACACAGTCCCTAAAGCTACAAGGGACAAAAAACCTGTCCTGCAGAGGCCTGGCCTGGCCTCTGCATTGCCACTGACAGTTCAACAACTCGAACCCAGAGAACTGCCTATTGGGAAAAGCCTTTCAATTCACTGAGACCACCCAAAGTGGCCACCCAAACTTTGCCAAAGGGAGGAGGAACTAGAAGCCCATCTCAAAAGAAATGGCATCCCCTCCTCCAAAATCCAAAGCATCCAGGGCCTGATCCTCTACAAAGGTGTCAGACCACTGTTATTGGGCATTACCTGTGCGGGGCACTAGCTAGGCTGCACACCAAGACCCAGCGCAGCTCTTTACCTTGTCCAAAAGAAGTGTGCTGGCAGAATTTCAAGAAGGCTGCCTTGAGAAAGTGGAAAACACATGCCAAATGGATTCTTGCAGGAAGGAGACTGCCTTCCAAAGATGGATACCGACTCCATGATTGTACAAATTGAGTCAGTGCTTCCACACCAAATATGCCAGCATAGAAAGTTGCTGCCGCCCTTAAGCTGCACGACACAGCTTCTTATCTGCACCTCCAACACTGGGGCTAAGTTCTTTCCTTCCCATGAGAAAGCATTGCTGTTCTCCTTCAGGAACTTACCGAGCAAAAGTTGCATACCACGTCCGGTACTGACTCTGTCCAACAATGGCTCCTACACAGAAAGGACCAGGACAGAAATGTCTTGCTGTACTATACCTTCCCACGATACCTTATCATCAGCCCTACCAACATTGCCACCGTATCTTTTACTTCCCAAGCAAGGAAAGGCACTCCAAGTCACTTGGCTTTGCCTTGCCTCCAGTACCATGCCTAGTTTTCCTAGCCTACCCTACCCTAGCTTTGCTTGCTTGCCTATGTCTGCCTTGCCTAGCCCTTCCAATAACTTCCTGCCTTTGCTTTGCCTTGTCTACCACTCTTTGCCTTGCCTTCCATGCAGGTAAGGCAATGCAAAGCAAGTGTAGGCAATTGTAGGCAAGTCAAGGGACAGGTTGGCAAGACTGAAGCCGTGAGGGGAAAGCAAATGGAGTGGTAGGTGAGACAAGTGCCAGAAGTTAGAGGCAAGGCTGGGCATAGGAGGTAATGGTAACCGGAAGGGCTAGGCAAGGCCAAGCCCTGTAGGAAAACTGCAGGCAGGTCAAATGTGAGGCATGGGTATGCAAGGGAATGCAGAGCAATGGAGAATGAGCAGGGCATGGCAAGGAAACTGGTTGGTTGCCCAAAGCAAGGCAAGTGGCAGGTCCGTTCAAAGATTGCTGGTACACAAAAGCGGCCCGGACGGACCGCTCTGTCCAGCCTTGATCTTGCATGGGTCATGTCTAATCTGCACCTAAGACACTTGGGTTGCCTGCTTTCCTTTGTATGCAAAAGAACTGTCATTCTGCCCCTGAAGCCCAAGGGTGAAAGATGAACTTTGTGTCCAAAATTCAAGGCATGTAAGCATAGATGTCAGAAGAAAGCTGTCAGGACAGATAGGTGTGCTTGCACGTGGCCTCCTCCAGGCTTCTTCTCACAAGCTCCTGAAACGCTGGGCCTTGAGAAAAAATAGCCAGTGGAAGCCTGGAGAATCCTAGGAGAAGCAGGCAGGGCAATGCATGTTGAAGAGATTCCACAAAAAGAGAGGTGGTGAATTCCAGGTGGGGGACTGGTGAGCAAGGTAATGCAAGGCAAGGAAGGGGTTCAAGGACAAGGCCAGACAAGTGGTGGCTTTGCCAGGCAACACAAAAGAGAGGGAGGCAAGGCAATAAGAGTCCTAGAAGGAGAAGGAAATGAAAGATTGGAGCTGGACAAATGGGAAGGAAAAGAAGGATAGGTGAGCAAGTCAATACAAGGCACTGGGTTGGTATGAAGGGCAAGGGAAGGACATGCATGGGTCAGGAAGGCAAGGGAAAAGAAAGGAATTGTCAGCAATGACAAGGAAATGCAAGATTGGGTAGGAAAGGCAAGGCAATGTGGGGGAGGGATAGGCAACACAATGGGTATCTTAACAGGAAATGTCCATGCACAGCAAGGCCGAAGGAGAAGTGGTAGAGAGGTCAAGCTGGGAAATAGGTGAGTGTGTGCAGCTAAGAAAGAAAGAAAGAAAGTGCGTAGCTCTCGTGTCTGTCTGTGTGTGTGTGTGTGTGTGTGTGTGTGTGAGTGAAGTTTGCAGGATGTAAAGCAAAGAAAGGTGTCTCTTGATTGTGGAGTGAATGGATGTTTTCGAATGTAAGTGGCAAGGTCCAAGCAACCTTTTCATCCTGGTACATCTGTGTCTGTGAGACATAGTCAGAAACGTCTCCTTTTAGATTCAGACTGCAAGCAGGACACAGAATGTGACTGTGTTAATAGCTGAGCAGGAAAGCACATCACATCAGCATGTTTCAACAGAAGCAGTTAGTGCGAGAAGGAGATGGACGTGTGGGACTCCAGCAATGTGGCAATGCACTCAGCTGAGAAGCAAAGTGCAATGCCTCGGTGTATGCTCTGAAAATAAAAAGCTGCAAGGAAAAAGCAAGGGGACAGGCCAGTGAAATCTTTCTGTCCTGGCACACTGAGCTGTTTGAAGGTGAACCTCTGTTTGGTTTCACTAAGGACTCGGAGACATGGAGAGGATGTGCTTGTCCATGTAGCTGAGAAGGAAAGTGAGAATCACCGGTACGTTTGGCAGAGTTTGTAGGCTGCGAGGAGAAGGTGAGGGCCAGGCCTGGCTTCTGGCTGTGGCACTTGTTGCAAGGAAGAAGCTGCTGGATGGTTAAGCTTTTGGGGATCTGCAAGAGTGAAAGACTACGCTGGTACCTCATAAAATTAATGCTTGTTGATCATCTGGCTGAATCTATGACATAAACCAGAAGTGAAATTTCCCCCCATTTCCCTCAGTTTTTTCACCTTTTCATCCAACAGCCTGGGCCTTTTTGAAGCTGCTGTCAAACGCCTTGCCTTGGAAGCTAGAAGTATCTCAGTTCACCTGCTAAGAAACACGGGAAAGAGCTCAAGTCAATTTCAGAATTGCCCTGAGCAGAGCTGGTGTTTCGGTACCGTAAATTTCCATTGCGAATATGTGCAAAAATCACCATTTTATTAGGCAAACAGTTGAAATACACTAGCAGCTTCATCTTCTTGTCGCTGCAGTCCTTGGAAGTTTTGCTATTTACTGAAACAGGAAACAGATCAAACACGAGAAGCTTAAGAATCCAAGCTCACTGCCATTGTACAAATAGCACAAACTTGATGAATTCAAGTTACCGTTGTAACATACAGAATGGCTCTATTCAAGAAAATGGATGTGTCGTCCTTCACGGGGGCAGAAAACCTTGCTACCACGTGAACTCTGGGAGTAATCCATCATGCCTCAGTGTGCTGTGGCTGGTCAGAGAGCTACACGATGGATCTCTTTGCCTATGGCACTCTCAGGGCTCAAAGCTGCACATAAACTCCCCCTCCTTACAGACACACTAGTAAAGCCCACCGAAAATGCCGTTCTCCAGACAGCTTACTGAAACCAGCTAGGAGTTCCCAGCATCACGCTGGGCACTTCTGTCCACAGATGGCTTTGCTTTTAATGAACCAGAACAGAGCTGCGTTTTTCTAGTCTTTAGCTCTACTAAGGTATTTGATGTAACATGGCGAGAAAAAATCTCTTTCGACAATGATAATAACAGAGGGGATAATGTACCTTTTGCTGCTATCTCCTTCTGCTGCTCCATTTTGCTTGCTTTGTTATTGCTTTCTGTCAAAGAAACACCAGCAAAATCCCTCATCAAGTCCTGCTGTGAAGACAGACTGCCAGAAAGGTAGAGAAACTTTGAACCTTTCCAAGACCCTTGTAGCACATGTCTTGGTCAATTGGTATGCAGCTCCTTTCTTCCAGCAGGACTTTTTTGCACCGTTAGCGCACATTGAACTGAATCCAGTACAAAAGCAGTGAATAGAGGAACTTTTCTTTTCATTGGAATGGTGATAAAAATGCATATCCAATAAAAGCATTTTAGAGCAGCAGGAAGATTTTCTATGTAGCTAGCAAATCATAAAAAGATGCATATTTACCGGTGGGGTTCCTCTCGGAATTTCAAAGAATTCCAGACAGAAAACACAGCTTAGTAAACTGCAAATCTAAATCACAGTATCTAGAAAGGTGACATGAAAAAGAGCAAGAGGAAGAAAACCAAAAAGAAAACCAAAGGAAGCCAGAAATAAGGCACAACCTCTCCTCCTTCTCCGCTTACTACAGTACCTTAGAAGTACCTGTGAGTGTCCTAACAGTCACATAAGTAGAAAACTGTGCCAAGAACAATTGTGGAAACTGGAAAACCCTGCGATCCGAACAGAAACATAGGGTTTGCTTTCACGATGATTAAATCTGCATGCAATGCGTACGGTAAGGGTATGTTTTGTATATTCAAAAACAATTCAAAAATATTTCCAAATCGAAGGGGCTGCTTTTTATTTCTTTTGAATTACTTGGTTAAATATGGTGCACGTTAAAATACTGCAGAGATGTGGTTCATTTTACAATGCCAACTGCAAAGGAGGGAAGCATTTTGTGTGCTTAAGAAAGCAAAGTATTGGAGAGTGTTTTTGTTACTTCTTTGGAAGGTTAGAATATGCGTAAAAGATGCTAGCTGGGGACTTACAATTAATGAATTATTTACTGTCAGTAGGTCAAATGACATTAGCTTTCAAAAAGGAAAAGGAGTCTTATTCCACGGGCCAATTTTAAAGTAGATTACTAAGCCTTCAGCAGAATATGGATATGAAGAGGGATATGACATGAAAGGGTAAGCAACACTGGTGACAGCAAAAGGCTTACCTGCTTCACACAAATACAGGAGATAAAATACTGTTTTTTCACAAACATTGCTATCCAGAGCTTTCCTTGAAAAGTTTCAATGCCAATCATGACAGTAAAATTCTGAGTGACAGTAACATTCACTCTATCATGAATAAAATTTACTCAATCATGACAGCAAAATTTGCTCAATGAGGAGTAAAATTCTTAGTGTAAGCGAAGTACCTTAAGCAAAGGGTAGCTCAAGCATAACTGGCATTTGATGTCAACAAAGGCAACTTGGCCTGCACGTGTCACATCTACTGCATTCAAAAGCTTACTCTGTCTCAGATTTCCTTTTGAGGGATACCAAGGCAAGCCGTTAAACGGCATGAAAATGATGACTTAAAGGAGGATATATTAGAAGCATGGAATAATGGTTAATGTTCTTTTCCTTCCAACTGCTTTGTTTGCCCGTTTAAATTTTTTAAGTCCTTCCTGGTATCACCGTGGTAGCAGTGCAGCAAGTGTTTGGTTGTAAGCTGTCCATATTGCCAGCTTCTGGACTGCCTTCAGAAAACTTCCCACTGGTTTTGTATAGAAATCACAAGCAGTAGAGATGACAAAGACTGCAGAAACCTTCTCATCTCCTTCTAGAGCAGGAGCGTGTCTTTGACCCACTCTTAACTAGACAACTTTCATCAGTCATGAGAGAGTCTCATGTTCAAGAGCTAAGCAATGACAGCTGTAAAGGACAAAAAGCACACTGATATTTTCTTGGGACTCCAGCACAGAGCAATGAAGGAGCTTGAATTCACCTTCTTGGAAAGTTTTAAAATGCACATGAAGTTGAGGAGAGGAGCTAAGCCATGGTAACTTTTGTTGAGTATGTCTGCGTAGACAGAGTTTCCATCACCGCAGAAGGAAGGAATGTCATTTAACCCACATAATCATCTCTAGCTGCTAAGCTGCACTTACTGCAGATTATCCACAACATATTTTACGGGGTGAGCTTTTATGTGTAATCCCTGAGTAACATTCCAGAGAGAAGTATTTTGGAGGGGGGGAAAGCCCAACTCTTAACTGTTTCAAATAATGGTTACATTTGAAAGTCAAAAAAGATGTAAAACCTTTCTTTCCTAGACCTATTACCAGCACAAACTGTACCAGAATTTACGACGCTTTTATTATGGCAGCATAACTCTACCGTGGACGCTCTCGCTCTGGACTATTCCTTAAGAAACAAAGTCCCCGAGAGAACTAAAACAAAATTAGCCAAAAATATTGGGCTGGATGATTTCAAAGGCTATGTACTAAAGGCCAAACACTTGTAATAATAGTAATGAGTGGACTAAAAGTTAAAGCATTACTCAGTTCAAAGATATCTTGTTCTCACAGAAGACTGTAAAAAAACTCTATTTTTCTGGGTCTGTTTTGTGCATTTAGATGTACCTTCTACTCCTTTCCACTGTCTGCGAATGTTTATGACAAGGTTGGAGGACCTCATGTAACCTTCTAGAAGTAAAGAAAGACAAGCCAGTCAAGAAAGGCAAAATTGTTAATGGCAGGTGGAAAGAGGGAGGCCAAGAATAGAAAACAAAAGAACAATAATAATTAAACGCCCTCCCTGTCTTCTGTGAAAAGTAAAGGCACAGACAAGAAAGAACAACTGCAAAATTCTCACGAGAAAAACGCACTTGATCTGGCTCAAGTATTTTGGGCTACATTTCTTGCTGTTTTCTCATGCCAAACATCTTAACCATTGAAGGTGTCCCTTTTCTCTTTCTGGAATACAGCTAGGAAGATGGCTGTGTCATTGCTGTCAAGCTGTTATTCTCGGAGGTGTCCAGTTCAAAGTCCTAGATGAACTGCTTTGCTCTGTCTCTTTAATATGGCATGACTTAACCACTTACAGTTTCAGCAGCTGAACTTGCCCAGCCCTACAATTCTTTAATCTTTGAATGGTTATATTAGCTCCTTGGCAACTGGCATTTGTAAGTCCATGCAACTGTGCAGAATTTGCACGATGAGATGATGCCAAATGAGTCATGGCAGTAGATTAACTAGGACATGCAAAGCAGAGAGGAGGGAATGAGAGCACAAGAAGAGGGTACAATCTCCTTTTTTTCTGCAACAGGGCTAACACCGTAGAAATCAAAAGGAACACAAATCCTCCTAGGGGTAGTTCTTGCAAAAAACAAAGACTTCTTTTTGTGTTCACAGATCACAGCAAAATGCGGATGACAAAACCAGGCCATTAAGTCACATGCAGTATGAAGCAGTATGAAAGAGGAAAGCAGCTGAGAGCCTCAACCCTGCTGAGTAGTCTCAGTATTCTTCTCGACATTAGCAGAAATTTGAAATGAGTCTCTGAAAATTACAAAGGAGGCAGAAGAAAAGGGAGCAATGACTCCTCTGGCATAGTGTTTCCTAACAGGGATCTTCAAAATGTAAAGATTGTATCATCCTTTCAACTGAAGGAAGGTATTAAAACAACAGGAAGGAAATGGCATCACATGCTAGAAAGACTCTGGGCAGTGTACTTCTAGACAGAAAGGCCACTGATGGAAAACCGACTAAACTGGCACCAATGCAGCAGCATTGTATTAAAGCCCAAAAATACCCACCGCTTCACTCTTTGCCATTCCGTTCATATGGACACAGCAGCTCCGCAACATTCCTACTGATCATCTCCTTGGCAAACTGGGAGTGAGGGTCCCTAGTGATGCAGAGTCCCCAGGCAGGTGCAGAGGAGAGCTGCTTTTTTGCAAAAACCAGGCTTTTGAAGCACTCAGGCCTTTATCAGTTCCACAGCTTTAAGCCATAACAAAATTCATTCAACCAACCATCATACACCACGCCGTGAACACGTGACCATTCTAGAACTTGTTGATCTACCTCTGATTCAGCGGCCTCACCTTCCCATAGTCCTTTTCTACTTAGCCAAAGTATCGGGCCGCAGCCCAAGGCCTTCCTTTTGTAAGCTTCTACCTATATGCAGCAGCAAACCACTATTTTCTTCCGTGCCAAGAGTTTAAGTAGATGATTTGCATCTGCCCTTCCGGTGAAACATAATGGGGAGAGAAAATTCTGTTGGAAATGTTCAGTCATTCAGTTTTCTAGACAGGCCAAATCAAAAGAAAAGCAAGCTATAGGATTGTGTACTTGCTCTTACAAAGCACCTGCTGCCCTCTGACAATGAACTAGCAGAAAACCAGCAAAAATAAGACTTGAGGCAAACAAGCCTTTGAAGGGAATTATGACATGATAAAGAAAGACAACACATTTCCAGCTTGTCGAGATACTTGAAATGTCAGCAAAGGCTTGAGGGCAAAGGCTGAACGAATGGGGAAAGGTTACAAGAATCCCAAGAAAAACATGACCATGGATTAAAAGAATCCCAACAGGTCAACTGACCTGTTGAAGTTTTCAGGAAATCAGTGGCTGCTGATTTAGATAGGCCATTCAAGTTAATTTCCCCGTGCACCTTCCACTCCTTTTTCACCTGTCACCATCACAGGGTGAATTGGGACCATGGAATCACAATTCTTTGGATTCTGTTCTTAGCTTTAGGAGACAACTACAGCAGTTGAAGTAGCTGTTACTGATGTGATACCCAGGAACACAGAGTTGACACATTTCATTCATGTCCAATCACAACTAGCCATATCTAAGAGGATAGGATTGGCCTCTTTTCATGATGCTTTTCTTATCTTACAGCCTGCTATGATTCTGCTGAAACTTTTTCATTAGTTTCTCTCTAAAAAGGAGAAAGTCCAATGTCCCTCCTTACTGGTGCAGGTTTACCATTCGGTTTGTCGAGTCTAAAAATGGAATTGGAACTAGCAGGAATTACTGTGTTTAAAGCGTCCGGTCCGTTCAGACAGTCTCAGGGCGATAAAAGCCTAGATGTTATTGGCTAAATACTGTTTCCCCCAAGAGCGGACGCACGCAATTTAATCCAACTTTTTATAACAAACTCCAATAATACAGAATCCAGTCATACAAAAGAGTCACCAAGAAGCAGGAAGAATTCTCGGACCATTTAGGGTAGCAAACTTCTCACCTTCTTTTGGAGTGAGCATAATCTGCTAGCTGAAGTAACAAACTTGAGGACAGAAATCGCCCTACTATTGAGAAGTTGTTGACAAGAGAACCACCTAAGCTGTGTGACTTTCCCTTTTCTATTCATTGGTCAAGCCTAGTAGCCTAAAATTTACGGGCTCAATCAAAGACAAATGCAATCTAGTCAGAGGTCTATGAAAAGTCCAAAACTAACCAGAATTCTTCTTAGACAATGGAAATGGAAGCAGAGCTACCAATTTCCTTGCCACATATCCCTAAAACTCATTCCTTTCTAGTCATAACTAATGTATAGCCACCAGTACAATCAGGAAAAGATGAAACTTACAGATGTCAGCGAGGGAAGGATTTGAAAGAACTCTTCCCATTATTCATCGTCTAGACAGCAACTATCATTAAAATCAGAGCCCTTTTAGTAGGGCTTTCCTTGTGGGAAATTCAGGACTCCAGGACAACGGAGCGAGAGGATTAAGCAGAAGCCATTGATTGTTGACATGATGCACTTCCACATTCTAAATCTCTGCACACGCTAGGCCCGCATTTTTATCTTGGTGCCTTTGTTATGTCCACACATTCTGTGTGTACCTCTCAGAAGATACGTTTGGTTACAGTCCAGGCGCTTTGCTGCCCCCCGTTATCGAGTTCTTGTAGTCTTGGAATTTGGTTTCTCAACTTCTCTTTCTTCTTTTAGCACGGCTTATGTCTTAGTAACCTTAATGAATTCCAGAGGGCTCTGAGAAAATTCTGAGAAGAACATATTCCAGCTGGATGGCTGGTGCACCCTTTAGTCTAAGAGGTTCAGCTACATTGCTACAATTTCCCCCTTCTTCGTCTTGCACCAGCTAAACCCTTTGCACTGTATTTACTTCCAAGAGGCTCACCAGTTTCATGATGCATGGAATAACAAGAAGCAATATAATAATGACTACTAGTAACAACAAAGTTCCCTTGACAAGATCTTCCAACCATCGAGTTGTTTCCCATCTCTCAAACCATTCATGCGTAACCCTCTCATTCCCAATCAATTTCTTCATGTTATCTTGTCCTTGTTTGAGTTTCCAGTGAATGACTGCAGAAGGGTTAGAGAGGTTCAAAAAACACATTCCTTCAAAATCCTCACACTCTTGCCCATGTGCTAACAAGAAAGCTAGAGCAGCTTTATTTTGCAGTGTGCAATGACTAATGGTATCTACACCAGTGAGAACCTGATTTAAAGTCGCTGATCTTACCTTGAGTTGACCACCCAGCATCGCAACTTCTTAAGCATACTCAAAGCTTGACCAACAGCGACACCTGCTGTCAGGAATGGCACAATTAATCGAGAGGAGCGCCCAAACCTGAACACAATTGAGGCAAGGGCGTCTAAAGCTTATGCTTCTTCTTTCAGATCCCGGGATGCGAAGAATCGAGTTCTTCGCGCACAGAGCATTGTGCCAGGGGCGGTACGCTCCGGTGCGGCACTTGTGCCGAAAGACGCCCGGGACACAATGCCGGTGGTGTTAATATTTGTTTTTCGCGTTTCGGAAGCTGCTGCTAGCCGAGTCTCCCGGAGGCGAAGAAGCGGCTTCTTCGCACACAGAGCATTGGGTCGGTCGCAGTGAGCACCTAAGCGCGGCTTGTGCCGAAAGAAGCCGGGGACCGGCACTTAGCTTCGGAGAGCTGCGTATCTGCGTCTTCTGCGTGTCTTGCCGCTCAACACTCAGCAAAAAGCTCTTCCACCATATCTTGCAAAGAGAAACACTGCCAGTAAATGAAACATCCAAAATCATGTTCTAAAGCTTGTACAGAGGTCTGAAAAGAGTTTTGCAATACGGAAAAGATAGTTGTGCAGAACTCGTTCCTTTCGAATATAATAACAACGGAAAGGCAGGAGGGTGGTAAAATACTGTTTTCTCTAAGTCTGGATGCTGCCCACACTGTGCCTGCGTGGTGCGGCTTGCATCTTCGCCTTTGGGAAGATGCCGCTCTCTCCGACTCCCGGAGGCGAGGAAGCGGCTTCTTTGCGCACAACATTGTGCCGAGCGCAGGGAGCTCCTGAGAGCGGTTTGTGCCGAAAGAAGCCGGGGACGGGCACTTAGCATCGGAGAGCTGCGTATCTGCGTCTTCTGCGTGTCTTGCCGCTCAACACTCAGCAAAAAGCTCTTCCACCATATCTTGCAAAGAGAAACTCTGCAAGTATAGAAAACATCCAAAATCATTTTCTCAACTTGCACAGAGGTCTGAAAAGAGTTTTGCAAGAAGGAAAGCTAGTTGTCCAAAACTCGTTCTTTTCGAATATAATAACAATGGAAAAGGCAGGAGGGTGGTAAAATACTGTTTTCTGTAAGTCTGAATGCTGCCCACAATGTGCTTGTGTGGTGCGACTTGCGCCTTCGCTTTCGGGAAGCTGCCGCACTCTCCGTCTCCCGGAGGCGAAGAAGCGGCTTCTTCGCACACAGAGCATTGGGTCGGTCGCAGTGAGCACCTAAGCGCGGCTTGTGCCGAAAGAAGCCGTGGACCGGCACTTAGCTTCGGAGAGCTCCGTATCTGCGTCTTCTGCGTGTCTTGCCGCTCAACACTCAGCAAAAAGCTTTTCCACCATATCTTGCAAAGAGAAACACTGCCAGTAAATAAAACATCCAAAATCATGTTCTAAACTTGCACGGAGGTCTGAAAAGAGTTTTGCAAGAAGGAAAGCTAGTTGTCCAAAACTCGTTCCTTTCGAATATAATAACAATGGAAAAGGCAGGAGGGTGGTAAAATACTGTTTTCTCTAAGTCTGGATGCTGCCCACACTGTGCCTGCGTGGTGCGGCTTGCGTCTTCGGCTTTTTGAAGCTGCCGCTCTCTCCGTCTCCCGGAGGCGAAGAATCGGCTTCTTTGCGCATAGAGCATTGTTTGGGTCGCAGTGCTTTTCGAAGAGCGGTTTCTGCCGAAAGAAGCCGGGGACCGGCACTTAGCTTCGGAGAGCTGCGTATCTGCGTCTTCTGCGTCTCTTGCCGCTCAACACTTAGCAAAAAGCTTTTCCACCATATCTTCCAAGGAGAAATTGTGCCAGTACACAAAACATCCTCGATCTTTTTCTAAAAAATGCACATAGCTATTCGAACTGTTTAATTAGAAGGAAAAGATAGTTGTCGAAAACTCTTTTTATTTGATTATATTGTGAATGGAAAAGTCAGGAGAGTGGTAAAATAGTCTTTTCTATTTGTTTGAAAGGTGCTCAGGTTTTGCTGGTATTAGGCGGCTTGGTTCTTAGCCTTTCGGAGGGTGCCGCTCTCTCCGTCTCCCGGAGGCGAAGAAGCGGCTTCTTTGCGCACAGAGCATTGTGCAGGGCGCCGGGAGCACCTGAGAGCGGTTTTTGCCGAAAGACGCCGGGGACCGGCACTTAGCTTCGGAGAGCTCCGTATCTCCGTCTTCTTAGGTTCTTGTCGTTCAACACTCAGCAAAAAGCTTTTCCACCATATCTTGCAAGGAGAAACTGTGCCAGTACACAAAACATCCCCGATCCACTTCTAAAAGTTGCACAAAGGACTGCAGAGTGTTTAACAAGAAGAAAAACATAGTGTCCCAAAACTCCTTTTATTCGAATATAATGTGAATGAAAGGGCAGGAGAATGCTAAAGCACTCGTTTCTATCAATTTGAAAGCTGCACACGCTATATCGGTGTGCTGCGGCTTGCATCTTCGCCTTTGGGAAGCTGCCGTTCTCTCCATCTCCCGGAGGCGAAGAAGCGGCTTCTTCGCGCACAGAGCATTGTGCCGGTGGCGGTGTTCTCCGGAGAGCGGCTTCTGACGAAAGACGCCCTGGCAGGGGGCTTCGTTTCGGAGAGCTCTTTACTCTGCCTTCTGCCTCTCTCGTCGCATAAAACTGAGCAAAAAGCTTTTTTACTATGTCTTGCCAGGACAAACTGTGCCCGTACGGAAAGCATCTCCGCTCTTGTTCTAGAAGTTGCACGGAGGTCTGCAGAGTGTTTAGCAAGAAGCTAAAGAAAGTTGTCCAAAACTCCTTCTTTTTGAATGGTAATGTGAATGGAAAAGGCAGGAGAGAGGTAAGGTACTGTTTTCTTTAAGTTTGAGAGCTGCACACACAATCCCCATGTTGTGCGACTTTTTTCTTGGCTTTTAAAGAGGCGGCCGCGGTCTCCGTCTCCCGGAGGCGAAGAAGCCGCTTCTTTGCACACAGAGCATTGTGCCGGTCGCGGTGCGATCCCGAGCACGGCTTCTGCGGAAAGACGCCCGGGAGAGGCCCTTACCTTCGGAGAGCTCCGTATCTCTGAATCTGCGTCTCTTGTGGCCTACATCTTAGCAAAAAGCTTTTCTACTATGTCTCGCAAGGAGAAACTGTCCCAGTACAAAAAGCATCCTTGATCTTTTTCTGGAAGTTGCACGGAGTGTCAGCAGAGTGTTTAGCAAGAAGCAAAAGAAAGTTGTCCAAAACCCCTTTTCTTCCAATGTTCATGTGAATTGAAAAGGCAGGAGAATGAGGAAGTGCTGTTTTCTGTACGTTTGAAAGCTGACACAAGGAGAAACTCTATCAGCACCTCAAGTTTTCCTCCATTTTACTCCCGATATTTCTTTTGCTGTGCAGTCAAGAAGCACCCTTCTTTCTTAGTTATGCTGCAGGTTGTCTTCAAATGGCTTTGCTTTCTGTCCCCTCCTCCCCATTTCTAACAGGCACAAGCACATTCCCTTCCCGGAACAAAATCCTGGTAATAGAGCCAGGAAGACTACGCTTTGACGTTGAGAACCAAAACCTATCTAAGAGAAAATAGTCCATTCTTTGAGACCCAATAGCACACATCTGTGTGCAGGAGGAAGAGGGGTGTCTGTGTGCGTGAATGGGAAGTGTACTCGCCAACAAACTAGAGCCAATATTAGTAACCAACATGTAACAAGTGTGGACGTATATAATTCCCTGCTCTTTTTTGGATCTTTTTTCTTCAAGGTTATTTTGCTTTTAAAAATTTTCTAGTCATTTGAGAGATTCTTCTTTGTTTGTGTGAGAATAGAAATCTCCATAAAGCTTACTATGTAAAAGCAAGGTAATTCTTGGACTTGATGATGACTATTTGGGAGATGATATTTTCATCTGCAAAAATCAATTTCCATGTTTTGGAAATATTTTTGTCACGGAAAGTAGTAAGTTTCAAGATGTGTTTTTAGAAGGTGTAAAAATTGAGATCCTCCTTTGTATCAAAGCCATACAAAGAATATCCCTTAAAACCATCCACTCCATCATTTCATTTTTGTATTTTTGACTTTTCAATAGCTAGTTCTCACTTTCAGATGGCTTTTAAATGCCCTGTTTTGACACAATTTTGTTATTCATTTCTAAGCTTCAAAATGATATTTAAGAAATTTCCTGTAACTACTTGACAGTTTGCAAATTAACATCAAAGTGGAGGGAGGGAGGGAAGGAAGTGGCAGAAGGACTTGGCAGAAAGAAGGACATAATGGAAGGAAGGCAGTGAAAGAAGGAAGTGGGGGAAAGAAAGAAAAGAAAGAAAGAAAGAAAGAAGAAAGAAAGAAAGAAAGAAAGAAAGAAAGAAAGAAAGAGAGAGAAAGAAAGAAAGAAAGAAAGAAAGAAAGAGAGAGAAAGAAAGAAAGAAACAAAGAAAGAAAGAAAGAAAGAAAGAAAAAGAAAGAAAGAAAGAAAGAGAAGGGAAGAAAATTCCCAAATGTCAGAAACGTTAATGATAAAATACTTGCGTGTATGATAAAGAGCGAGGAGTAGATATTAGATATAGTATTGCTAAATGGCACATAAATGTGAGACCCAAACAGTTCAACTCCTTGGATAGCAGTTTCTCAGCATGAATATGTTATTTCTAGCTTCAACTTCTTACTGCTACTGTACAGAATGATTACCATAGAATAATGGAATGGTTGGCTTTGGAAGGGACCTTAAATTCACCTACGTCCTCCCCAGCATGTCATTGTCAGGGACACCTTCCACTAGAGCGCCTTAAGCTCAAAGACCCATTCAAGCTGGCCTTGATCACTTCCAGGAATTGGTCACCCACAACATGTTCTAGTGTCTCACAACCATCTTGGCAAGGAATTTCTTCCCAATAGCCAAAGGAAACCTATCCTCTTCAGGTTTTAAAGCCATCCACACTTTTCCTATCGCTCCGTGCCCTTGTGTAGCTCACCTGCCTCCTTCTGGTAGGCTGTCTTCAGCTACTGGAGAGCTGCTCTAACAATTTGCCCGGAGTCTGCTCTTCTCCAGGCTGAGAAAATGCCTGCGGGACTCTGGCTTGATGACAGACTTCTTGTGCTGCACTGGGGGCTCAGACCATTCTTCTTCTTGGAATTGCTGTAGGATGCTCAGCCACTGTTGACTGTGGTACAGGTACACTGGTCATTGTGGTCCAGGTAATAAATAGATGATTGTTTTAATAAAGACCCAATTGAAATGATAAGAGCTAAATTTTAACGCAAAATTAATTGGAGAAAGATTCCTAAACCTGTGGCCCGTTACCCCAGCCCATCCATTGATTGTAAATGACATGCCTTGCAGATGTTATGATACATGAACCAAAGCCAAGTGATGGATACTGCTTAAGATAGATGTTCTACCTGCTTACTGCAATATGTTCTTAGCAGTCTAAAACAATCCCCCGAACATTAAGAACAAGAGATTACATCATGAAGTAATGAAGTGCTTGGGTTGAAAGTAAAAGGCATTTGAAAGAAATGGGTTTGGGGGCTAACACAGCAAGATCTCAGAAATGGAGCGCCAGCTTAGTTCTCTGCTTCAGAGACAAGTGAAGCAATTCAGAAGTGTCTTCCTGGGAAAAAGGTTGACAGATCTTTCTGCACAACAGTTAACAGCCGGCATCAGAAATGGGTGCAAATAACATACTAGCCACTACAAGTTTGTCATCCTGGAGTGGAAGGGCCACTCAGACTCATAGCAGTGGTCTTGCTGCTGTGCCTGTTCAAATAGACAGAAAAGAATGAGGAAAACAAATTTTTCCATCTAGTTTGTTTCAGTATTGGTACAAAGACTATTTTCCCGCCCTCAGGAGACAGCAAAAACAGTCAACAACTGAAATGCTTCAGAAATGGAAATGATCTGAATCACAAATATTTCTTTTCACATCAAAATTAAAGCCCAAGTCATAACTGTCAAACAGATGATAGAACTATTTAAAGATGAATGTACTATACATACTAAAATATTCCCAGAGAGAACTATTGTGTCCTTAGTCTGTTTAAAAGTCTAGACTTCCTGGTAAAAAAACTTGTACAGAGCTGAGGTAGCTCCACGACATTCTCTTTTCAGATTAAGTAAACTCTTCAGTCTCACCACCGTTACCCATGGATTTCCGTAAGTCCTTGAAAACCAGTAATTTCCCTTTTTTCCTTCTCTGAAAAAAATGACAGTGACAAGAGTTATTTGCACTCCCTATTTTCTGAAAAGCCTGAACATCAAGCCTTAAGAACTTTATCATGAGTTTTACTTCAAACTAAATTTGAAGAGAATGGCAGAAAGAATGGCAGCCTCAAGCAAAAGAATTTAGGCTTCTAATTCTTGGCTTGTCTTCTTACTTACCTAAGACAAGAAGTGGAAAGAGAATAGATTAGAGTTAGCAGCTGTTGAAGATTTGCACGTACTCTTCCACTCTTCCAAGAGGTCAAGGATGCTTTTCTGGCCCTCTCTCCCTCCACAAGCTGCAGCTTCCTTCAAGGCACAGTCACCTGCTGTGGCATGGAGCTCCCCACGAGCTCCATTGTGTTCCTCCACGCTTCTCCAGGGACTGCTGGGAGACAACCTGCTTGATGATGATGTCCTCCAGGGACTGTGGGGGATTCTTTGCTCTGTCAACTGGAGCACCTTCTCCTCCTTCTTGTCTCACTTTAGTATCATGCAGCTGCTTCTCATACTCCTTTTTTCCCTCACTTGTCACTGCCTATTCATATGTTTTGTACTTTTGACAATATCTTTTCACAAAGACTGATGGGCTCAGTTGCAGAAATGTGTCTTGCTAGAAAATTGGATACTATAGAAAACCATGATTTTACAGAAAAGAATAGTGGAAGTACAAATATACTGCTAAAGAACCGGAAAACTGACAATCATTCATTGTAATACGTCCCCTCATTTTGCCTTCTTTCTCCTTAAGATCTGGAAAGACTACTGGGCAGTGAAAAACACTACAGTGTTGTTTCAAAGAAAAGACTTTTTTAGGATTCTAAGGCGCATGTTCCAATTGCTTGAGAAAATTGAGAAAAGGCACTTTGTCTTTTGTGATAAATATCATTAGCCAGTAGGGACAAAGTCTGACCAACAACAAGAGCAGATCAAAATCTGATGAGACCAAGCAATATACCTTGAGTGGCCAGGACAGAACCATTGAGTCGTTGAATCTGTTGAATTGGAAGGACCCCATCAGGATCATCATCAGTCCAACTCCTGGCCCTGCCTGGGGCCATCCTTGAACTCCCAAACTCAGACAGTTGTGATGGTGTGACCACTCCCTGGAGAGACTCTTCCAGTGCCCAGCCATTCTCGGGTTAAAAACTTTTTCCTGATACCCGACCTAAACCTCCCCTGACTCAGCTGCATGCCATTTCTTTGAGTCCTGTCTTTGTAGACCTCATTTGAGGACTTTCTAATACCAAGGTGATTCCGCCCCAGAGCAGAGCAGAGCAGAGCAGAGCAGAGCAGAGCAGAGCAGAGCAGAGCAAGACAATCCCCTCCCTTGCCCAGCTGGTGATGCTGTGCCTGATGCACCCCAGGACAGGCTTGGCCCTCCTGGCTGCCAGGGCACTGCTGATGCACATTCAGCTTGCCATTGGCCAGGAGCCTGGATCCCTTTCTGCAGTGCTTCTCCCAGCCTCTTGCTCCCTCCCCAGTCTATACACCCACCAGGATTGCCCAGTTGCAGGTGCTGAATCCAGCACTTGCCCTTGTTCCACTCCATCTGGTTGGTGATTGCCTGTGGGAATCCTCAAAAACAGAGGGGTTTGGGAAAGCTGCAAAAGGCAGGCCTCAGAGACAGCAGAACTGTCATTGGAGCTAAGCAGTAGTCATAAGGTTTGTCAGCAGAAAAGTAAGATGAGAAGTAGAAAAGTAAGGACAAATGGAACAATGGTCTGTGTATTAATGCTTGTCTAGAATAACTCCCTAAGCTACAGCAAAGTATATCTAGCGCGATGTTAGGTAGTTCTAAGCTTAATAATGGAGCTCTGTGCATTGTATCTTAAGGCTTACAAGCAGGTCTTTTATTCGAAAGAAGCGAGCATTGTTCTAAGCCCAGGTACATGTCTTTATAGTGATTGGATAGAAGTACTGTCAATATGCTTTTGCTTTGTGTGATTGGTCAAAAAACTTTTCAAGTCAGTTGTAACATTAAGTTCTTTGTCTGCTGCTGGGGACGTGAGCTGCTGGCAGCTTCCCATTGTCATCACCATGTAATGAGACTGATGCTGGAAAAAAACCAGCTTGAGACGCCATCCCCAGCAGTCCCACCCCTTTTGTGATTTGTGCATAGACTCCCGGCCAGCAAGAATTGCCCATCTCTCCTATTTGGCAAGATCTCTCTGCAAGGTCTCTGTGCCCTCAAGGGAGTTAGCTCACAGCTCCTCCCAATTTAGTGTCTTTGGCAAACTTTCTTAATATTCCTTCAAGTGCTGTGTCCAGGTTGTTCAAAAGATGTTGAAGAGAACTGGCCCAATGATGATACTGTCTTAGCCACTGAAATAAGTGCTTCATACTTCCTCTTGTGCAGAAATCACAACAAATTTCTTTTCTATCCATGTTTTCTTATGCTCATGCTTTTTATCCCAACAGCAGCTGACACGACATTTACAGGCACAGCAACAGCACACTTTTCCTGCTCTTACTAGACTTAACAATTTTGCAACCGGTCAATCAGTGACCTTTGCAAGTAAAGTCAGACCTTCAGCATTTCTCCTTAAATGAATGTCTTCAGAAGAAAACTTTGCTGCCTACTCTGTACGACTGAAGAATAGATGATAATGAGTTAGCATCACAATCAGTTAAGTAGAGAGGCTATCCTTTAGCAGGGAAAAAATTAAAAGAAGAGCTCTTTTATGCAACAACTATCTGAGAAACAAAACAACTAGGATCTTCCACAGGGTTCCCTGCAGTAGAAATGTACTTGGATGAATGCAGAAGATAAAAGATGTGGTTTTGAAAGGCTATGTCCTTGCTAAGCTAAATTGGATCTCATCCTGTCGATGAAAGATCAAGGAGCTCAAAGCGGAGCTAGAGAGACATGTCCAGATAATGAGATAGAGCAAAGCATTTTCCAAGATAATTAAGCATTCTGGTGGACTGGCCAGTTAGGTTAAATCTGCCACACCCATTCACTTTTGGGGACTGAGCTGTGGAGTGCTAAACCGTATCTGCTGCTGTGCAAAGTAAAAGAGATCCATCCAAATTGTACGGTTAGTGTGAACACTCTCACTCTCAATTGTAAAACACTTCATAAGCTATTAATCAGTCTTAGGAACAAAATGAAATAAAGTTGTTATGCCATCTGGGAATGGGAAAACATCTTCAAAATATTTTTTTCTCTATGTTTTCTTCTTTTTTCTTTTTTCCTTTTTTTTTTTTTAATCCCACATTATGTGATTGATAATTTCAACCATTCTGGAATGCTTTTAACAGATGAACCCAGCATAGTAGTTTTATTACGGGCTCTTGTCCCTTACATGCTTCAGTACAGGTTTGGAATATACTCCACAGTCAATGAGTGGTTTTTTATCTCTTTTCCCAGAGACAACTTTTAAAGGACTACTTAACCCCTAAAAATCATAATTTCTCTGGTTTCTCCAAGCTTTTTCAGAAAGCTGTTTTGGTTTTGTTTTGGTTTGTTGTTTGTTTTGTTTTATTGCATCGTTCCTAATGTCTTCAGACCTACTACAAGAAGAAGTTAAAAATAGATCTTATTTGAAGAGACTGTTAAAGCTAATGAACTGCCAGTCTTGGTATTTGTATGTTTCTAAATCCTTTAAATTCCAAGGTTGCCTTCCTGAATCCTCAGTTACTTGGAAAACATTGTGTTTAGAAAACAGACCCAGTTCAATTGCTTCTGCAAACTCACCTTCATTTTATAGGATTGTACTTCAAGAAATCTTGCTTCATTCAAACATTGGAAGTACAGATTTGACATCATCTGTGACCCTTCCATCTGTCTGAACTGTATTTCATTGTGTGAGTTCCTCAGTTGCTTCAAATAAGGACAGAATCTTTTCAATTTGCATAGCATGTTATCTGAAGATCTCCTGTCTGCTTTCTTCACTTGCTTTAATGGGAAGACAAGGGAAATACGTTTTGAATGTTATCTTTTAGAGTCTACTTTTACCTACCAGTGTGCTTCTATGGACTAGAACCAATTTCAGCTTGAAAGAAGGTATTGTCACCATCCGCTCATACCAACGGGTTGGTTAACTGGTTGGTTGGTTAACTGATCTGGGAGTGCAACAGACAACCTGGAAAGGGGATTGCAGTATCAATCCAAAGAAATGCACCTTTATAGAATGACCACAGCAAATGCCTGAAAGGAATCAGGGAGAGGAAAAGAATAAAAAAGAGGGGGAGAAAGAGAGAGGAGTATAGCTACCAAACATGGAGAGACTAAGTCCTCTTAGTCCGGCCGATAGAGTTTGCCTAGTCACGTTGGGAAGATCTCCAAGTCCTGGTGAACTCAAGGTTCTATTATAGTCCATTGCTGAGGGGGGAAACAGAATCTTGAAATGGCTGAGGGGGAACAGATCCAATCAAGAAGAAGAAGTCTATTGAAATTGCTGAGGGGGAAAAAGGTATTGAAGACGGGTACAGACAGTCCATGTTCTCAGCAGGATAAGTCAGTAGCAGCAGTGAGTGGGACCCACTGTTTCAGGACTGCTTTCTGGGGGAAACCAGTCTAGGTCCTGTAGGCACATCTGTAGGCAACACTCAGCAGGCATCCTGCTTCAGTCAGGCCAGCACCCCTGCATCAGAATTACAGGTGTCTCAGTCTCAGTCCTTGGTAGGGGGGCTTCAACCTCGGTGCCTCACGGTGGTAGTGGAGCAGAGGAAGGATTTTCCATGGGGGGGCTACCAAGTTGCCCCAGCAAGTTCATCTGGCCAAGAGGTGGGAAAATTCCTGGTCTATTGTCGTGAAGCAGGTGCAAGCATATAGGCCGGGTCGCCCCTTGGCAGGCCCTGCTAGAAGCAGTCACTGAAGACACAGCTGTGAACAATCACTTGGCAGGCCAGAATTCTGCTCAGGGGCCTCAGGATTTTTGGTGTTCATCCATTACTGGCAGGCCAGAGGTCCCATTGGGGTCCTCAGGGTCCTGATAGCGGTCCTGTGGACGGTCGTGAGGCAAATGGGGGGAACCTCAGACCGTCCTTCACAGCACCTGGTGAGTCACAACAGGCTTCAAAGGGTCTTCATCAGCAGTGTTCTGTACTATTGTTGTGTACTTGTCACGCATTGGTAGCATATCCTGGAAAGCAGAGACAATACGTCAGACAGAGAGAGAGAAGGGAAGGACAAGAAAAGATAAAAAAAGGCGGGGGTAAGGAAACAAGAAACAAATATAATAACAGGAATTTAAACCATATTATTTTGAAACATTTTTTTCAAATATCTGAAACTAATCACAAATAATCAAAGGCAATAAAGCAATAAACAAATCAACAACAGTTCATTTAAAATATTTTTTTTCAAAACAATTCACCAAAAATCAAAAGTAATTTTCTTATAATCTTCAAAGAAAATTGAAGACGATTTCAAAACACATCCTCTCATTTATAGTCGCCTTGTGTCAATAGTCTTGGAGATGGCCACAGTGAAAAGGACATCAGCCAAGTTGTGTGCATTAATGACAGACATCAATTTTGTTAACTCTTTCATCATTCTCCAATTCATAATGAGTAAGATTGCTGATTAAAAAACCCCAATCAAAACGAAACGCAAAAGGGCAATGATGGGATGACACATACTGTTCAGGACTCTTGTGGCAGTAGGTGACCACCCAAAAAGAGTATCCTACCACCTGTGTTCAGCATCTTTTCTTACTCTCTCTATGACATGGTGTATTTCTTTCACATTGTGATGAACAGTTACCAGTGCTTTCTGTCTATTCTTCTTGATCTTCTCCAATATTTCAATGAAGTCCTGATGAAGCAAAGATTGCTTTACCAAAGTAATGTTCATCCCAATGGGAGTAGGTGAATGTCCTGGTTTCGGGCAAATTTGGGAGAAAACCTCCAAAAGGTGGACCCTCCAGAAAAGAAACCCACACGGCCCCTCCCCCCAACCGGGTCGGGAAGGATTCCTTGGAAACAAGTGGAAAGAACCTGTTTCTGTAACAGGCAAAGCACCCCGCAGCACACAAAAGGAACAATACCAGATGGCACCACTCTTTCACCGCTCTGAAAAAGTAGACAACTTCAGAAAGTCTCTCTGGGGAGTGCTCGCTCTGTTATCAGTCTGTCCTGTGCTGGGGTAGCTGCTGCACCTTGGCCGCAAGGTGCAAACTCTCGGTGTTTCCCAGGTCCCAGTCCGGAGCAGGTCCGAGTAGGTCCAAAGAAGGGAAAGGAGAAACAGTCCAGGGAAAATTTGGACTGCTTAGCTAAACTAACTAATGAGCAGGAGCAAAAAAGCAAGAGCAAAGCAGGAGCAAAGCCGAAGCAAGAGCAAAGCGAAAAGCAAAGCAAAAAGCAAAAGCAGCACCCATGTACTGCCCTGTCTCTGTGTCGTGCCAGCTGTGGGGGAGCGGCTGATAGCAAAACCAAAACAAAACATTCGCTCTTCACAGCCAGTCTTGAAGGCACAGAACATGATATCCAGCATCAACAGAACACACGGATGGGGATACAAGCATCATAACGTCACCCTAGGACAGTAATAGTTTGTGAATCAGTCTTTAATTGGATTGAAAAAGGTAATGGGAGGTAACTGGAGCTTCTGAAGAAAAATCACATCCCTCAATTTTGTAAAGTTACAAGCGCAACAATTTGAATGATTTTTACTATCCACTACTGCATTTTCTACAAATACCGTATTCACAAGCAGTTCTAGAGCACCCACACCCATTGCCTATATATTTAAGGACTGTTTCGAAAGTCTCGTTAGGACGAATTTCAAAATGACAGATATTTTGTTCTGTGTCCAAACAAACATCCTGAGCTGTAATTGCATTACTTTCACAGATGAAGCCTAGTTCTCGGACAATAGAAGATTCCAAATTAACATGTTGCCATTTTTTACCAGTTTGATGGGCCCATTGTCTATGTTCAGAAAGATTGGGAATAGCTCCATCATGATTTAGCCCTAATGCAAGAATAGGAAATCTCAAATGCACTGAGGCATTGCGTACGGTTAACGCAAGAGCTGTGGCTGTGTTTGTAATGGGGTGATAAGTAAAATTCACCAAGTTCCACCAGGATTGGAATTCTCTTTCAAAATCAGTGGCACTGTCCCAAATTCTTTTCTGAATTGCAGTAGGAAAATTGCCTTCACCTTCTCTTATCATTGAGGCAGCAACTGACTGCATCGACAATTGTGCCTGGATACAGCTAAGAGCCAAAGAAAGGTTGTTTTGTGTAGCACCGAGTGCATCCGTCTACCAATTTGTGATCACTTACATTGACCTTTTCCCAAGCTGGTAATATGTTTGATAGCAAGCACTGCTGTGTTCCCAAAGCCAATAAGGATGATTGCAGTGGTTGTTTTAATTTGGTCAAATCTCTAACCATTTTGTGGCAGCCAATTTATCCATTAGTGTACTTCAGAATCAATACTATTTAGAATTCCAAAACCTGTTCCCAAAACACCGGTTATGTCTCTTAGTGTCTGTTTTTAAAGAAAAAACGGACTTTCTGTTTTTGCAGCCAGGTGGTCCAACCCTCAAAGGAAGTCCGCAAAAAAGGCAAACAGGCCGGCTGAATTTCTGAGACATTGTTTTGCATCATCAGCAATTTGACTTGTTTAAGAGACCGTGCCAGATTGAACAATATGTGTTGTTGACCAGTTTTCCTGATTATATATGGTCCAATTTCAAAACTTCTCAGGCTAAGCATAAGCGGTGCTTGGGCTGGAGTGGTGGTAGTAGAAGGTTGGTTCATACCATTTATTATCAACTTAAAAGAAAAGCCTTCACTAGTTTTGGACCAAAGACAAACTACTTCTGCAGTTTGTGTTAATGTAAAATTGTGCCAACAGTCTTGTACGCTTGGGGGCGTACAAACCTGTTCACGCTTATTTGTCTGATCTGTCAAAACACTGATGGAGATTGCTTTGCTATAAGCAGTTCCACAAATCCTTCGGCTAATTCCTTCTCCCACTCCCCCTTGAAGCTGCCAGGCTTTTTGTTTTTCCCATACCTGCCAAGTGAACAAAAGCTTGGGACCAAGGCCACATTGACTAAGGGGACTCTCAGTCCCTTCTGCCCACTAGGATGTAACTACTGTACTCAATGTCAGCTCTGTGCTCTCAGTCCCTTCTACCCATTGGGGTGTAACTATGGTGCTCAGTGTGGGCTTCATGCTCTCCGTCCCGTCTATTCCACTGGGATGTAACTACGGTACTCAGCGTGGGTTTTGTTATAGCGTCTATCTTAAATTTATGAACTAAGCCTTTTCAACCTAACAGGTTGGTCAAGTTATTTTGCCAGCGGCATGTCACTTAAGTCGGTTTAGTTAACGTCAAATTATGCCAGCAATCAATTGGTTCATTTTTACAATCCTTTGTACTTGCAACATTGTTCGTTTTGCGACCTAGAGTGTAATTACCAACATACTCCTGGCAGCAACACAGAGTAAGGGGAATTTGTTTGGCACACTCCCACTTGTTTGTAGGACACAGTCTCGCTGAAGGGATATCCCAATCATTTTTCCCATCTGGTTCCATAAAATTTCCGGCAACTGTGATGGAGGTGGATTTCTCATAGAGAGATCCTTCCATTTTTCTGCATGCTTCCACAATCGACTCACCAATTGTTCCAGTTAGGGCTCTAGTCCAGTCCTTCTGATCCCATCCCCACTCACTTGGACCATATACCTGGGGGTCATGCAGCACTATAGGCTCTAGGTTTGGGTGGCCACCCTTGGGATACGCTCCTAGAACATTAGTGGGATGGAGGGTAGCTTCAGACCACAACCACTCAGCAGGATCCTGTCCATGGAATTGTGGTAGGATGCAGAAAAGCATCACCAGTGTTATCATGGTTCAGATGATTTTCATGTTCCTCAGGGTTCTTCTGTCAAAGTAAAAACAACAGAAATCCTTCCACTGAGGGCAGAAAAGAGTTAAAATGATAGGATTATCCAGCATGTATTTATCCAATGCTCTTTCCCTAGAGCATCAGAGGCTAGCCATGCATATTTCTTCAGAGGGGTTTTCAGCACTAGTGCTACTTCCCCTACAGTAGGGAGGTCCACCAGAACAGGTTGTCCAGGGTAATGTGCTGGACTTTTTGAATCGTCAGGTCGCCGTAGTACGATGCTTGGAGCTGTTGGGCAAAAGGCAGTGATTTTGGGACATCCATTCACCCCCCATCTACTGTTCACTCTTTTAACAGCTTCCCATAACCGAACGTCCCAATTTCCCTCCCGGGGCTTCAGAAGTCCTTTCAAAAAACCCTTGGTCCTTTCTAAGATCCCCTTAGCTTGAGGGTAGTGGAAAGGGCTGTGGAAAGACCGCTTAATTCCTTCACCTTTTGCCCAATGCTGTGCACCTCTAGCAGTGAAGTGGGACCTGTGATCAGATTGAATTTCCTGTGGCTTTGGGAAAGTTCCAAACCACCCCTGCAAAGCTTTAACCGCATTATCACCTGTAGCTCTTTTCAAAGCATCAGCTTGAACCAACCCAGATACACTTTCTACTCCTACTAGCACAAAGTGTTTACCTCCTGACTTCTTAAAGGGGCCAATATAGTCTACCTGCCACGCGTCCCATAAGCCTTTACCCTTTCTTAAATGCAGAGGGTCATCTTCTCAAGGATGTCTCTCCAGTCACCTGTGACATTGCTCGCAGGCTGATACGCATGTTTTACACATTTCCCTGGTAACCAGCCAACCACAAGCATGAGCTTCTTTGTACAAATCTTTCGCACCTGTGTGCTGTCTTTTTACATGCAGCCATTCTAATAGTTGATCCCAGTCCTCAGGAATGAGTTCCTTTTTCAGGGGGCTGAGCCTTGCTAGTTCATCAGCTCTATTCTTCCACTCTCCTGCTGGATTTCCATCTGCTTGCTGAGAAGCTACCCAACCAATAGCAACATTTCCTTGGCTTGCAACATCTAAAATTTCTTGCCCCTTTTCCTTTTGCCACACTGGAATTCTGTGAACTTCCCAATCATTTTGCTGCCAGAAAGGAAGCCACTCGGTACAACCTTTGTACACTGCGTAAGAGTCGGTATAAATGCAGACAAGAGAAATGTTCTGTGCCTCACATTGGAAAACACTCCAAACAGCTATGAGTTCCCCAGCCTGAGCGCTGCCTTCCCCTTCGGTAATGATTCTTTCACCAAATGAATTGTGTAAGACAGCTGTTCTAGATCTCCATACCTTCCCTTCCCGTTTTGCAGAGGCATCTGTGAACCAAGAACTTGCTGCTTGTTCGGGGGAGAAAGGAAGGGCAGCTTTGATTACAGAGGCAGATTTATCTTGGCTGCTAACCAGGCTCTCAGTGCCTTGGCTTGTTAGATTTTTAGCAGCATCTTCCGTTCTTGAGACGGTATTACAATAGCCTTCCATCTGAGCATACCATTTCCTAACTGAGGCCCTTTGGGCTACCCCGTCAGGTGGGGGGGAGGGGTGGGGCTCCCATTAGTGACGATTTTGATAACTTTGAAAGGGCTTCTTAATACAATAAGCTCTTGTCATGCAATTTTTTCCTCTTCTAGGAGAGCTAAGCTAACTACAAACAACCCCTTTTCCCAGGTAGTGTATCTTTTCTCAGCATCTTTGAAACCACAGGAATAAAAACCAAGAGGCCCCGTTGGACCCTCGGGACCCCACTGCCAAATGTGTACTGATAGCCCTGAGGAGGCAAATCCCCATTCCACCTGAAAGGGATCTGTGGGATGGATAGGGCCTAGTGCTTGGTGAGCTGTTGCCTCAAAAATCAGTAATTGCAATGCTTCTTCCTGAGAAGGAGTCCAATCCCATTTCATCCTTTTCCTCAGCAAGTCAAAAAACGGCCTAGCAATTATTGAGAAATCTGGGATGTGTTTTCTCCAGAACACTAATAGTCCTAGAGCTTGCTGGAGATCTTTCCTCAATTCAGGCCTTTGAATCTGATCTAAAGAGGTTAGGGTATCGGGTGGAATACATGTCATGCCTCCTTTCCACCAAATTCTCAAAATCTTCACTTCCTGAGAAGGTTTCTGAATTTTCTCTGCGGGTATCTGCAAATCAAGACTTTTTAAGTGAGAGATTATTTTCTGCTGATGTTTCCCTACTACCTCTATTTCATCCTTCCCCCCCTCCCCACCACCCACCCCCCCCCCCCCCAGAGTGTCTTAAATGTATTGATTATCAGCTACAGGATCAGCAGGATCAGGTTTGGGTATTTTTTCTAATTCCTGAACTAAAGCATGGTGGGCCAAAGTGGAGGAGTGTTTGTAGCCTTGGGGAAGCCTAGTGCAAGTGTATTGCCGTCCTTTCCCATGTGAAGGCAAAATGGTCCCTATATCTTCTGGCTGTATAGGTATCATAAGGAAGACGTCTTTGACATCCATAGTTGCCATTGCCATGATTGAGTGAGCCTTTTCTTGAATTGATGTTATTAATTCAGCTAAGTTTGGGACCAGTGCTGTAAGAGGGTCTGTGTTGGGTTTAAGCCTGTGAAAATCTACTGTTAATCTCCACTTTCCACTGGCTTTTCAGACTGGCCATACCGGTGAATTAAAAGGAGAATGTGTGTGAATTATTACCCCTTGGTTTCTCAAGTCCTGTAGAACCGCTTTGATACCTTCTCTGGCACCAGAAGGTAGAGGGTATTGTTTTACATTAGTTGTTTGATTATAGGGTAGGGAGGGTGCGGTTTGAAGCAGCCTAATGTTAAGTGGCAGTGTGCCAAAAGACCACAGAAATCCCTCAGAGTCTTCCCACTGCCTCCCAGCAAGGACACCCATTCCTAATCAATTATTTGGAATGTTCCCAATTACCATTTTGATGACTAGTTGATGCTCATTTCCAGGGAGCCTCAGTTTGGCTAAGGCAACATTCATAGATTCTGTAGTTCCCAGAGCATTAAGAACACAGCATTGTCTCTTAGTTGGAACAATTCCACACCTCTGGGCATCCTTTTTTGTCAGTGCAGAGATTTGAGCCCCAACGTCAATCAAAAAGGTTACTAGTAGCCTGTGGAGGCCCGTGATAGCTGGGCTTAATATATATCCTGATTTAGTTTTAGTGAGCATTCTTAAATAAACCCACACTCCGCCCCTTTGCCCACCTGTAAGCGGCAGAGAGATTTGTTTCCCGAAAACCCTGTTGGTTTTGGTTCACTGCCTGTGTTCCGTGGGAGAAGCTGGGGGAGGGTTAGTTTTTGTCCCTGAGAAGGGAGGGGTGCACTGGGTTGAGCCAATGGATTCGGTTTTCGCTGGTGCCAATTATTTATTATTTTCTGCAATTTATCAAGGGGCAAACCATCCATCACCTCTTTGGGGACCCACTTTTGAATCCCCAACAACCACCAACGGTGGCAGTTAGAGATCTGTTTTCCTTTCTCTATATTTTCACTGTGAGGAGCCCCAATAAACCAAACACCTTTGTTATTTTCTGATTTCTATGCCGGGGTTTTTATAGGTCCATATTGTCTACAATAATTAATCAGATCTACTGCAACTTCAGCTCATGTCCAAACTTTATGGCTACTGGCAGGTGAATCAGATTGAGAAGCTGAGGGCTGTGAGGGGGAAGAGTAGGGAGTGAAGCCAGGATCTCTAGGCCCACTTTGGTCAGGGGAATTCCTGAGGAATCTTATCTAGTCTTTCTACAGGATTCAAAGCCTGTAGAGGTTTTCTGTAGAGTCATTGCTGTATGTTTAAGTGTTTCTGGAAGCCCACGAGTTCAATCGGTCATTAGTTCTGGCTTCACAGGTAATTGCATTGGGCATTCAAAACCAGGAACTAATTTCTTTTCATGAATCTTTTGCAGGCAGGCGGCTTTGTGGACACTTTCTAAGAGCTGGTCGGTGGTGTCAACGATTGCCAGGGGGTCACCCCTTTCCAAAGGATTCATTCTCCCGGCCCAGAAAGACGCACCCTGTGTCAGGGACCATGCGTCACGCTTACCTCCTTATCTCCTGTTGTGAAGAAGGCTCCATGTCCCCAGTACCCACTGGCCTCCGGTTAATTTAATTTGATCTCCACCATCGAGGGACACTCGGAGGACATATTTGTCTCTGATTCTTGTGGGAGGCGCCCGAATTCTTTTGACAGCTTAGCTAATTCGGTAGCACTGAACGGTATTTGTTTAGTTGTGATAGGTGGGTCAAGATCCTCTTTCGGCAATGCAGAGAGACAGGGAGACCCACTCGGTAATCAGAATCCAATTTGATTGTGGGATACAAGCACTTACATACCATTGCAGGGAGACTAGTAATGTGTACTACAATGATTAGGTTAAAATCACATCCACAAACTTACGCATATAACAACATCTCTTGCTTGCAGAGTTTCATGGGATTTTCTTTTTCCAGTAAACCCGTTTGATTTAATCTTCTTGCAATCCAGGTCGAATTTTCAAAGTTCCATTTGTTTATGCCAAGGCATTCTGTTATCAAATCTCTTATGTTAACCAGGTCCAAAGTGCATCAACTGTCTTATGTCCCCCAACATTCCAACAATCCTCATCATTAATATAGTTCTATTCTGTTTGAACCAAGGGTCTCAAGCGAGGACAGCAGTATTCTCTCCAATTTTTTACTGCCTCAAGTTCCTGACGGGGATAGATTTGTTTCAAGTCAGGAGTTTCCTTTTCCTCTGGCTCTGTAGAGGAATCAGTATGATGTGAATTCTTAGCAAGTTCCTCTCTAAGGGCAGCTCGCAACATATAGATCTCATTTCTATCTTCCTTTAATTCTTTCTGCAAAATTTCAACTAGGTTTTGAAGGGAATCTATTCTTGCTATTTCCTCGTTTCTTTGCTTAAAAAGGGTTTCTATGGCTGCTGTGAGACAAGCTGCCAAAACTGAGCAGAGGATGGTCTTATTTTTGCCCAGTTTAACTTCTGTTTCATGTTGTAAAGAACAAATTCTATCTATGACATTTTCTAAATTAAACCAGCTGTTCTCTGCCCAAACCTCCCCCCTTGGAGAAGGCTTGGCATTCTATTTAGCAAGCAGAGCAGAAAATTCAGAAATTTAACTTTTGTGCTAGAGTTTTCAGTCATTTTATGAAGGGACCAAAACCATGACAGGGAGGTGCAAACTTAAGTTAGACAATCTCACAGCCTTTGCTGTGCTCCCCTTTGCTTCCCTGGCTGGGTGAAGAGACCAAATCTCCCTGGGAGGCCCTGCTTAGTTCCTTCAAGTTGTCCCTTCCTTCCCAGACAGTCCAAATTCACACATAAACAAAAACAGTTTCCCCTTTTGCGCTAAGAGATTTTTTGGGAAATTCTAAAGGCAGAACCCTCAATAGAGTATGGGGGCGTATTTCACCTGGGCGTGCGCAGTTTGTGGGAAATTCAAAGAGCTTTCCTTGCTTTCCAGCTTCGTTCAACCCTTTCGCGATGAGGGGCTAGGTGTGGCTGAAGCAAATCGTCCTTCCCCTGTTCCAGACTACAAACAGCCTTGCAGACCCTTCTGTCGATCAGAATCCTGTCCATGATGCCAATTTAATGTCACGATCCGCTCATACCAATGGGGGTGGTGATGGTTGGTTAACTGATCTGGGAGTGCAACAGACAACACGGAAAGGGGATTGCAGTATCAATCCAAACAAATGCACCTTTATAGAATGACCACAGCAAATGCATGAAAGGAATTAGGGAGAGGAAAAGAATAGAAAAGAGGGGGAGAAAGAGAGAGGGAGTTGTCCTAAGCTGATTATATGATGCTTTTAACCCCAATCATCTTGTTCTGTTTATGCTGCATCATAAGTTTTGCACCTTTAAGACTTGTTGCAGAGAGTGAAGGGGGGAGAGAAGAAGCAGCAGTTTGTTTTCAGACCCTGCACTCACTCCTCCACATTCCTGCTCCTGGACTGTGTTGTCTGGGGATGAACAGACAGTGGGACAGAGCTCTCCTTTGCTTTTAGTTAGTTTTAGCTTGCTGAGGCAAGGAAGTTCCCTGGACTGTGGTTTCTTTTCTTTTTTCCCTTTTCTTTGGACCTCTTGAAACCTGCTCTGGACTGAACACCCAGAAGAGCACCGGCAGCTAGCACCTGTGGCCCACCAGGCCGGGCCCGGCCCGCAACATTTCCAGCACCGGAGGGACTGATAAGAGCCTGTGTGAGCTGAACTGCAACCAAGGGAGGGGACTTTCTCAGTTTGTCATGTCTTTTGGAGCAACAAGGGGTTTTATTGTTCAATATTGTTTAGGTTTTATTGTTTAATAAACAGGTTTTTTCCACCTCTTTCCAAGGAGCTATTTTCTCCTGGACCGGTTGGGGGGAGTGTTGCAGTGTGACGCCATTTCCTGTTTCAGGAAACAGGAAAATCCCTCAGGTGTTGGGATAGGTGAAACCTGTCCTTTCCCCTCCCCCTTTGCCCTCCTGCTAAGTGCTGTCCATCAATGTTAACATTCCAGCAGGGTCATGGTGTGGTTGGCAGAAGTTCAAAAGATGCCCCTCAGGTCCGGGCTCATTGGCCTGTCCAAGTGTCTTTATCCTTTGAGCCTTCCCCTCCTCCCACCTGGTTGGTGGCTCACCTGTGCCTTCCCCTGCCCCTGTCCCCGGGCTTAAAAGGAGACGGGACCATGCGGTCTGGATTCTCTTGGGAGCTGTTACAAGATTCAGAGGTCTGTCATCCTGGAATAAACTCTGGATTAAAACTCTACAGCAGAATCCTCTCCTTTTTCTCTTCACCGTCCCCTGAACCTTTTCCACCAGAGGTCAACTGAGTTTCTACTATGCCTGGATTTGTTGCGAGTGCCTAGCTGCAGGATGCAGCCGGCCAAATGTATCTCTGAGGTGAAACATCACAGCTGCCGCCTTTGGCCCAGCAGCAAGGGTCAGACGAGCCCAGGCACGTCCCACCCGGTAATATTGGGATTAATATTTCATAGGGGAGGGGCCAAATGAATCTGCTTTCCTAGAGGAGCCCCTTTGCGGGTTCTCCCCAAAATTTGCCCTGAACCAAGACAGGAGTAGAGCTACCAAATGTGGAGAGACTAAGTCCTCATAGTCCAGCCGACAGAGTTTGCCTAGTCACGTTGGGAAGATAATGGCCCTGCCTGGTTAACTCAAGGTTAAGTCCTGGTGAACTCAAGGTTCTATTATAGTCCATTGCTGAGGGGGGAAACAGAATCTTGAAATGGCTGAGGGGGAACAGATCCAATCAAGAAGAAGAAGTCTATTGAAATTGCTGAGGGGGAAAAAGGTATTGAAGACGGGTACAGACAGTCCATGTTCTCAGCAGGATAAGTCAGTAGCAGCAGTGAGTGGGACCCACTGTTTCAGGACTGCTTTCTGGGGGAAACCAGTCTAGGTCCTGTAGGCACATCTGTAGGCAACACTCAGCAGGCATCCTGCTTCAGTCAGGCCAGCACCCCTGCATCAGAATTACAGGTGTCTCAGTCTCAGTCCTTGGTAGGGGGGCTTCAACCTCGGTGCCTCACGGTGGTAGTGGAGCAGAGGAAGGATTTTCCATGGGGGGGCTACCAAGTTGCCCCAGCAAGTTCATCTGGCCAAGAGGTGGGAAAATTCCTGGTCTATTGTCGTGAAGCAGGTGCAAGCATATAGGCTGGGTCGCCCTTTGGCAGGCCCTGCTAGAAGCAGTCACTGAAGACACAGCTGTGAACAATCACTTGGCAGGCCAGAATTCTGCTCAGGGGCCTCAGGATTTTTGGTGTTCATCCATTACTGGCAGGCCAGAATTCCCATCGGTGTCTTTAGGGTCCCAGTGTCTGTCCTGGGAATGGTCGTGAGGCAAATGAGGGGAACTTTAGACTGTCTTTCACACGTATCAGAAAATCTATTTCCTGAAATGGCCAAAAAGAATGCATAACATTTACAATTGAGGGGGAAAAAGAAAACCAAACTCAAAGCGTTGGAGCAATATCATTCTAGAGAATGCCATGTCTCTATGAAAAATACAAAAAAATTTCTGTTTTCAAACGCACCCACAAATCACCATTTTGCATCTTTGTTGTTGTTGTTGTTGTTTGTTTTAAAGCTCTGGCACTTATCAGATTCCTTTTTGAGTTAGTTCAGCTCATTAATCTAGTAAGAAAGCTGCTAAAATTAAACGGAAAAACCTATGGGGAACAGGATGCCACTTCAGCCATGTTGTAGGGAAGCATTAGGTCAGCCTTCTGTCTTGTAGAAATACGTCTGTCATATAGGAAAATCACTGCGTAGCACTATCTTATTTTGAACTTTCTCATTGCTACTGGGTTCCGGAATGATCAAGATGGTTTAAACCAAACAACAGCCAGCCCTCTAAGATACTCCCCAAACTATTGCAATGGAATAACTTGATCAGGTGAAGAGCTCACTATGCAAAAGCTGAATATGATGTCAAGAATGCTTTGTTGTGGATTACCATTGTTTGGGATCATTTATCCCTTACCCTCCCATGTAGGTATAGGAAAAAATGAAGAAACCACAAGGCTTTTACAGCTGTTCTTGTATTTTGGGATAGTAAGGACTTGGGTTGGTAAACAAAACTGTGGTGAGTTTTACTATTGACTTTATGGCTGTTTCACTTTGAATTAACTGCTTTGCATTTCAGCTTACCCATCAGTATAATGAGAAGAAGAATATCTTCCTTCCTGCCCAAAAGATGTTGAATTATGCCTGTGATGTCACGGACTTAAAGACGAAAACCATTGTGATTGAAAGGAAGTATTGGCATGCCACAAGGTAACTGGAGTGAGCTGTCTTTCCTCCTCAGCTTCACTGTGATAGTAGAATTTTAATTAGCAGTTCCAAAACTTTGTCTTAGCATAGTCTGGTGACATATCTCAGTAGAGCAGTGTCCTAGGGTGACTTTATGATGCTTGTATCCCCAGCCATCTGTTCTGTTAATGCTGGATATTCTATTCTCTGCCTTCAAGACTGCTTCTGAGAGCAAAGGTGGGGAGAAGAAGAAGTACGGAGTTTGTTATCACAGGCTGCACTCACCTTCTAAAAGCAACACTGCTCCACATTCTGTGCTGCACTGTGTTGTCTGGGCACTGATGGAGCAGAACAGAGTGTTCTTTGCTTTTCAGTTGGTTTAGCTGGCTGAGGCAGAGTTTTCCCTGGACTGTCTTTTTTTCTTTCCCTTTTCTTGGAACTGTTCAAACCTGCTCCAGACTGGGACCTGGAGAGCACTGAGAGCTTGCACTTTGTGGCCTATGGGGGCCTACTCTGGGCAGCAGCCTTTCCCAGTGCCGGAGGGATTGATAACAGAGCAAGCATCCACAGGAGAGACTTTCTGAATTTGTTGTCTCTTCAGAGCGGCGATTGAGTTTTGTCATCTGGTATTGTTCATTTTTTGTGCTGGGGGGTGCTTTCCCTGTTAAATAAACAGATTTTTTCCTTCTCTCTTCCTTCTCTCAGAGGAAATGTTTCCCAGACCAGTTGAGGGGAGGGGCCGTGTAGGTGGGCTTTCTGGGGGGGGGCCCCCTGAGACATGAACTTTAAAGAAATTTAGGGTTTTTAGAGGAGCTGAGGTTTTAGTCAGAGATAAGCCTTATTAGAGTTTATCAAAATAAATAGGTAGGCCTTGATGAAGTTAAGAGTTAGTAGTTAACTAATAATTGATTGCTTGTCAACATCATGTTTGCTTAGCTGGGTTTATCATGAAGAATACAGAAACTCATAAATAGCTTTTAGGAACATAAGACAATTGTAGGCCACCTCTGTTCTGAAACCAATTGAAGATGGGGAATGGGAGTTCTACCAATGGGTTCATTTGTCATATTTGCATTGAAAATGTAGAAAGTTCAGAACCAGGAAGACTTCATTTATTTCCTCATTTTGGAACCCCTCCCCATGAAAGGGACCACCGATTCATTTTGAGGAACAAACTACACGTGCTTAATAGCTTTTGAACTAATTACCATACGAAGTGAGGAATGATGGGATGTACCTAAATTATGAACATGTATTTGTCTTTTGGGTATTCAATACTTGTATAGATAAAAAGACTCTGCTATCACCTCTAAATCACAGCGTGTATTTGGGAGCTATCCCGCACGCTGCCCAGCGTTGCAATAAACATACACTTTCTAATTTTGAACTGTTAGGGAGCCTTTGTCCATCACAGTTGGATATCAGTACTAGATCAATATTTTTAATAAATCACCCCTTCTTGAGGATTGCTGCCAAATTTGCCCTCAACCAAGACAAGCAGGATCTGCGATTTAGAGAATGATGGAATCACTTTGGTTGGAAAAGACCTTTAAGAACATTGAGTCTAAATGTAATTAGCAAACACAACCATCAAGAAATGTTTTGCTGTCTGAAGAGAACATGGTTTATCTGGTAAGCTTTGCAAGTATTTGTGTCATCGCAAGCACGCATGTCCAATGCATTAGATGGGTATATAATAAGAAACCTGTGCAAATCAACAGAATGATTCTCAGGGTAGGATATTGGCATGTTTCATCCTTCTTCCCGACTTCTTCCAATGAATTACTTTTACAAAGTAAGGATTGGAATTGTTACTCTTTTGACGGTTCTTGTTGTATTACTGACATTTTTGGCATAGGAATGCCAAATAGGTTAATTCACCTAGTTTTTCAGATAAAGACCAAGATTGAGTGTTGCTTAAGCTGGAGGCAGAAATATTTAAATCTTCCAGCCTCCTTCTTAGTACCTAATTTCTATTACAATATCAGTGCACAATCTTGTCCCTTAAGGTCCAGCTAGCTCAGTTTATACCAACAGGGTGACTTTAGTAGGGCTCACGTGATGCTGCACACAGAAGCCCTCAGGGTGCACCTCTAGCAGACAGTAATTCATGCATTTGGACCATTCCAGTGCTGACTTTGGATCACCAGAAGAGTAGAACTAGAGAGATTTGATGGAGAGCTCTCTGGAGGAAGTGGCCTGAAGAAGACAGCAGAAATCCCATCTGTGTGTTTGTACAAATAACGTGAATACCATTTACAGGAAAAGATCTTCAAATCGATCTAGCTTTTTCTGCAGATTATTTGTCAACTATATGCATTACATGGACAGTTCCACTGAGCATCTGAAATACAGCTGCGTTTAAGTGGATTGATTCAGGGTTGGAAAGCAGTGAAATAAAGCTTTTCAGGAATAGCTGACATCCAAGTCCCGCAGAAATTTACCTATTTTAATGTCCAGATGCTTTTTAAAATAATGGGTGACCATTTAGCTACCTAATAGCTTTAATCAGAAATACCAAGAAAATTTTAAACTCCCATCTTTTATAGCTTGAATATTTTTCTTTGTTTATTTCCTGGTTTCCAATTCAGGTCTACAAATCGTATGATTAGGTAATGAGAACTCATGCTGTATAAAAATATTTCCTGCTATACTTCCAAGTCAAGGCCATGTTTTTCCCGGAACTGTTTAAAAAAATAAAATTCTATCTGGATTCTCTCTAGCCCACACTCATCATTATCTAAAATCATTTAAATATTGTATTTTGACTTTACATGGTGCAATTATATTCAGAAATCCAAGGCTCTATTGTTAGATTGTTTGTATGGTTTTCTGGCAATTCTAACTTCCCACAACCACTCTTGGCAGCTATATATTTTTGCAGCAAGGCATCACAGGGGTCTGTGAGAAGTTTGAATGTGAAGCAGAGCTAACATTAAAATACACGGGACATACTCGAAATATTTCACTTCAGAAAGTTACAGTTTGCTTAGATGGAATGAAATATGAAATAAATGAACCTCACACAACATTTCTAAATCTTGGAAATCTATTACCTGAACTTTGAGTCAGTTTGCAGGACAGGACTCTGTAGAAATGCAAATGTGAAGTCCAAGGAATAGAGCAGAAGGTGTATTGGGCAGGGGTACAGAAGATTGCTCTGAAGGGTGATGTAAGCAAGATTGCATCCTATAAAGATAGCAGCTGCTTCTGCTGGTGCCAACATAGAGAATTTGCGCCACCAGCCTAGTTTTCTGGGGACATTTGACCTGTACACTCTTGAGGGCTTGTAGATGTGAATGAATCTGTCCTTTGATCTGTTTTTTTCTTTTCAATGTCTATGACCTGACTTGCTACTGTGTACTGTACTGTATCGTTTTATAAACAGACATGTTTCATCTGTTTGAAAGCTGTAGTTGAAAGTGAGCTTGCAATCATGAGTTGGCTGTCAAAAGAATTAATTTTCTGCTTTAAGCAAAATATCAGTAGAAACAGTCCATCCACTCCTATGATACAGATTCCTTTTGAATTTACAGGGTAATTTGCATCAGTGAGTATCATGCATGTGCAATAAATACACCTTGCTTGGTTTCTAATGATGATAATAGTCCTCTTTGGATTACTCTAAGGATTGAACTCACCATCATAATTTTCCTGTTCTCATTGAAGTGTAAAGGAAAAATAGTTTTGCATTAACCAAGGAGTAAAATGCATGGATTTAGCATCATTCTTGCAAGTAGTCCTCGATTCTGAAAATACCTCTCAGAAGCTGCATCAAATGGGAAAGCTAGACAGATGGCAGAACGCAGAACCTGCCATTTAGGATCAGGTACAAAATAACACCCAAGAAATTCTTCATGGATGCTGCATAAGTACAAAGATGCCGTTATTTAAAAGAGAAAAATAGTCAATGTGAAACGTGTTTGATGAATAAAAAGCTATGCTAATCAAGAGACCACAGTGCCAAGTGTGCTACAAGGCTTTTTTGTAATTCACATCATTCCCAGCATGAAAAAACACTATTTTTATTGTAGATTGCTTAAGAGTGCACAACAGTTTGGAAAAAAGTGCTTTGCTTTTTCTATTCATAGGAACTGTGTATCATGGTAAGAGATACTGTAGACAGGTTTTGGAAAACAATGTTATTTTGAAGATTCATTCTATTCAGAAATACTTCACATGAAAAACTTTGATCTGCTCTCCATCCTGAAGACTCTTAAAGGAAAATGTCTTTGTTGCATTCTCTTCACACTAGTTCAGGAGCTCAGTCTTACCTGCATTCTAATGCTTTTTTATGTTCCTGATGGCATGGCTTAGACATCCTTGTCTCCATTACCATCATGATTTCCAGATCAAGTGATGAGAATTTTTCTTCAGGACTGGTGAAGTTAAGTGTCATAACATTTTTGTCAAGTCAGTTTGAAGGGGTTTTTTTGCCAAAGGAATCTCTTCCTTCCTAATGAAAACCATTGGCAATAGCAAACCTACTCAGTTTTTCAGGAAGTCAAATAATACATCTCCACTGTACAAGGTCCTCCCTTTGTTTTTTTTTCACCAGAAGAAAACTGCTGTTTTCTTCTTCTTCTATCACCTTAGACTTACTTTCTTCCAAAATCTTTTTAAACCTTTAGATTTCTCTTTATAGCTAATTACTTTCACAGTGGGCTATAGCATATGTATTTGAAAAGACCATTTGTACATATCCAAATGGCTTACTTCTATTCTATTAAGAAATGGCTGTACTTCTATTAAGGAAACATAAAGGTGCAGTAATATTTTTTCTTCTAGAAAATTTAAAAAACCCCAACTATTAAAAATGATACCAGCAAATGATGTCTGTAAGACTGAGGCAGGAGGCTTTTTCCAGAACAATGTGCAGTTCTTCCCAATTCTATTTTTCCCTCCGATTACTTTGTACAAAAATAGTTTTACACAGTCTTCTAATAGTGGCATGTTACTAGTGGGGTAGAGTATTGCCCTGCCAGCATTGGAATTGACTCGACTGTAGTTGTGTTCAAATCTGCTGATGAGACAAGGTTTTTTTGCTGAACGCACTTCAGCAAGCAAGAGAGCTTCTTCGTCTTAAGATGCTATGAGTCCCAGAAGAAGATGAATGAGGTGATGACATGCCTTGTGTTCTGAAGAGAGATCAAAACTTATTGCTGGGGTCACCCCCCCTCTTGGTACAGAAAGCGCACAGAGGGCTTTGAAGCAGCACTTTCACCCTCTTTGCATTCACTAGTAAATCGGAGACAGAGCTTGCCCCAAGGTTTGGGCAAAAATACTCTTTTGATGCAACTCTTCACCAGACAAAATCTCTGGGAAAATTTGCAGTGGCAGAAAGCAAGCCCTTCCTGGGAAATCTACTGAAACGGTTCAGAAGTTATTCCCATTCCCTGTTGCTAACCTCTGCTGTCTAGCTGTCCCATATGTTTGGGACCATGTTGAAATCATTCTAAACAATGGACTGACGCTGCACTGTTGAGTAAACATAGGTCTTTTCCATAGGTGTCAGGGAAAAATATTTCTGTTGGTAAAAATGATAGAAAACAATACCAGCATGGCAGAAAAACAATTACATCAATAGAATGAAGATGCCCAGAATTCTCCTTTTGAAGTTACACACAGTCAATATTTTCTAAAGAAGGTTGTGAAACTTAATAAGGAGTACAGTCCACGTGACTGGTGCACAAGTTCATGTTTCCAACTTACAAAATACATATTATTAAAAGAAAAATGTTCTGCCTTGTAGAAAAGTAACCCATTAGGAATTTGATCAAAGATAGGATTAGATCAAGTATTCCTACAAGACAGTAGTAGTACTAGGAAAAGCCTTTTGGTGTCTATTTAACTACAGGAAACTTGAGAAAGCGGAAGAGTGTCCTTCCCTGCTGCAAGCTGTACTTCCTAGTTGCTAGTGCTGCTTCAACATTGTCTAAAGAAAACTTGCCAAAATAAGACTATTGTATACACGCAACTGTAACTATCCATTCCGCTCCAGCTCATTTTAACTAGCAAGTATGAGTCACACACTCTAATGGAATATTCTAATGCATAGATAGAGTATACCTTCACTAATAAATGGGGACTCTGGAAAAAGGACCAAATGCAGATGAATTTCAGGGAAGGAAATTATTGGAGTGCTAACTGCAGTCCCTCGACTTCACAAGAAATGATGCCTGGTAATCCCAACCAGAAACATATAGAAATCCATTTTCAAATGGGTTGCATCTATGGTCCTCTGTTCTTCCTATATGAAGAAACTGGTTTGAATCAATCTTCAAAATAGTATGCCTAAAGACCTTAGAAGCCTCCAATTCTTTTCTTTTTTTTTTTTTTTTCCAGAAGCAACTGTCTCAAAACCTTTTTAAAGCTGACATTTTCCCTTAAGATGCCATATTTTAAAAGAGCACCTTGTCATTTAACAGGGTATTCCAAACATCATTTACAAGTTTAGACTGAAAGTAACACTTTTCCTAGTAATCTTTCCTTTTTTGCAGCTCAGTGCTAACATAGGCAGCAAAGAAGAGAACAGACCACAGCTCTTTCTGGAGCATCTTGAACAAATGCCCTTGCCTATGTTCTAATCATTCACTTCACCAAAAGACCTAATGATGAAGAAAAGGTTGTGAAAGCATTACTAGTAGTGCTACATGGCAATGTACGGGTGTGATTTCTCAAGTAGAATTTGTATCACATAGATGATACTTGGCAAACAGCAAATGAAGGGGTTTTCTTCAGCTCTCAGACGGATGTTACATGTCAGTAATTTAATAAAAAGATAACAAGAAGAAGGTTATTTTTTAACATGTGAATTTAATTACACCCCTGCCATGGACATCTGAATCTTATGAATAGACAGTGTCTGATTTAGAAAAAAATAAAGAATTATCACAGTTTAAAGAAACATAGGATCATAAACCCTTTGCTGATGGAACGTAGCCTATTCATTGGCTGAAATGAAGCAGGTAGACAGGACATATGAAATATTGTTTTGTGGATCAAACATTTATTTTCGAAAGTGATGCTGACAGATAGTGAACTCACCAACTTAGATATTGCACGGTAGATAAGGGTACATAACTTGCTCCATCAAGTAATCCCTTGGAACCATCATCCAAGGGGATTTTCCCCTGCATCTGTGAAAATATGCCTACCTTTTTCACAATACTTCTGCAGCAGCATTGTTAGGCCTGATCAGCTGCTATGGAGAGTGAATTATCGGCGGCAAGGTGACTGGCCAGGGGAATTTGCTTCAATGGATTTTGATCTCTCGGATATTTTGCAGACCTGCTTCAGCCCTGCTTGTCAAACACAGCCTTTAAAGGGTGCCAAACAATTGTTAGTCTGTACTGGGCCATATGCTCTTTATTCTCTCCCTCAACTTCTCCATCGCCTCTCATCTGTTTCACATGAGCTATGTTCAAGGTCCACAGGCTACTTTTCACAGAATCTTCAGGCCTGATGCAGTAAGAATGATGACTAGAACACAGCTGGGATCAATTTTCCAGTTTGGATAAAATGCATTCTGCACACAAATCCAATGAGAAGGTGTTCCCCCTATGCCCAGAAAAACCTTCACTAGTACTAGTGTTCTACGTAAACTGCAACTTAGTCTGAAAGAAAAGCTTTTTTCTGAGAGTGTCTAAGAGCTTTGTATGAAGCACAGATATTTGATATATGCAATTTTGAATACCAGAGGAAAAAGAAAACGGCACAAAGCTTTTAATGGCACTGGTTTTAATTTTAAATTCCATGCACCTTTTCAAAAAGTGTCAGCTCAAATGCCCATCAACATATTTTAGTCATCTGTAAGTCAGTATTCATAGAAAATGTGATTCAAATCAAAAGAATTTCAAACCTTTCCTCAAAGTTTATATGCCTAGATTTAATACTTCTGACACATATTAGATGAAAGGAAGACATTTTTTACTGTGGGGGTGCTGGAACACTGGAACAGGTTGCCCAGAGAAGTAGTGGGTGTCCCATCCCTGAAAGTATTCAAGGTCAGGTTGGATGGGGCTTTGAGCAGCAACACTGGAGACTCTTGATGGTAGAGAAACAAAGTTGGAATCTAGAAGAAACTCAGATTGAAGTATAGGAGCACGTTTTCCCTCAGCTCTTGGGGTAAAATCAAAGTGTTACAAAATTACCTTGATCTGTGATTTTCACTACTGTAACAGGTTAATGAAAACTATGCAGAAGATAGCAAATTTTAAAAGAGAGAAGAATTACAGCATAAAATACATGGGATGGGTTTCTACACGGGACAAAATCTCTGTATTTCAACACTTCCTCATGTTAGGATTTCATGAAGTGCCAAAGAAGGCGGCAAAATATCATTCAGGACATTATTTACTGGAGCTCAGCCTGGCCTTTAGTAGGAATTGGGTTTGAACATAATGTAGATATACCACACACTTTCCCTTCACTGAAAAATTACTGTTTACAATGAATAAGCAATGAGGATATGAAATTGACTGAAAGCATCTTAAAAAGGTAAAGTATTTCATTGTAAATGATCTGTGATCCAAATAGTTCTTCCACCTTAGTGAGGGACAAAAGAATTCTTCCATATCATGATGGTTTAAAATTGTATAAACCAATGTTTTCTTCTGAAAGGATATTATCTATTTTTTTCTATTTTTAGAAGAAAATATTCCTAGACATACAACACATGAGAACAAAGTAATTGTAAAGAAACAAATAATATGAAAATATTCCCTACATATAATTAAATGAAAAGCTGTGTTTTAAATAGGAAGTAGATATTAAACAGAATTTTTACACCAGATATTTGAATTGTTGCACCAGCTATTTTGCCCCCAAAGAGAGGTATTTAGCATTTCGGTCTTTTCCAAGGTGTTCATCATCTGCTATGCTGACCTCTGTGTGGGCCTAGGTGTGTGTGGAAGGGGGGCATGTGAAGGGGAGTGTGTATCTTTGCTTAACACTTGTTGTGGCAGCTTCATGCCTCAGCTCCATCATTTCTTTTAGAAACTTCACCGAGAGTGGATATGAAGTTTAATATCAACAAGAGATCAATTCCCAAATCATCCATTTTACCCTACCTTATAAATCATATGCTTTGTTGCATATTTTATCAAATAGACTTTCAAGCCACATGGAGAAATGAGAATGTGGAGAATCCCTCCAATGTCTTGCAACTTTTATGCAAATAGAGTTTCAAGAAAGGATAATTTCTTTTAAAATACATCTGGGACAGGCATGATGGTGGTGTCAAGCTGTTGGGGTTTTTGTTGCTGGGAGAAGTTGTACAAAAGGATTGGTCTTTACATTGACTAGTTACTGAATCAAGTGCATGAATCCATTGGAAATTCAACTGGGGGTTCCTTTTTCTAGCAGATTACTTCTAGAACGAGCTTGCAGACTGAAGCTGACTCTTTTGCTCTCTTTTTGTTTCTTACCTATTTTCTTGGCTTCTTTACCACTATCTACACAATTCTGGAACTTTTTTCCCCAACTAAAATTGTTTCATAGTCTGATAATTAGGATACATTTTTTACAAGGAATTTTTAAAAATCTTTGCTTGAGTTAAGAAGGTTAAGGGCTAAGGTCTTTTTCTTACCTCATCAATATTGTGATGGAATTGATAAATAAAGACTAACTCTTTCTTTTTATTTTCAACCCAAGTAGATAGTTCCCATACATTAATACATTTTGTGGACCAATATTTGCCATTCTGATGTAAGTTGTCCCTTCTTAACAATATACATTCTGTGACTATGTTGACAACACTCTTGGTGAAGATCCTAATTGGTCTTAAACACACATAGGGAGAAATTTGCTCAGCCAGTGTCAGTCTTAAGCATGCCTATCAGAAGATCTTTCTATAGCTGGGGAATTTTCCCGTGAAAGGGATTCAGTTATGGAAGAGACACTTATCCCAGAGTTTTGCATTCTTCTTGAGCACTACTTAAGGAACTTAGATCCCATGTCCATTTGGATCTCTCTCTGCACAGATCTTTGTCATGCCACTGCTTGAAATGCATCTCTAAGAGAATTCATTAGCACAGAATGAACGAGAGTGGAAGGCGTCAGTGGGGCTCACCAGGTCCAACCCCCCTGCTTAAACCAGGATACCTAGAGCCTCTTGCCCAGGATTATATCTGGGTGTACTTTTAATGTCTTCAAAGATCCAGGCTCCACAATCTTTCTGGGCAGTCTGTGCCGTGGTTCAGTCGCCCTCACAGTAAAAAATCATTTGCTGATGTGCAGAGGCAATCTCCTGTATTTCAGTGTGTGCCTACTGCCTCTTGTCTTTTCACTGAGCATCCTTGAAAAGACACTGGTTCCCTCCTCTTTGCACACTTCTGGGATGTATGTGTGCTGCCACCTAGATAAATGTCAAAAACCTTCCTGAAGCCCAGGCAGACAATATTCCCTTCATCTACCGGGCAAGTTGATTCATCAGAGGAGTTTAAAAAGTTGTTCAGCATCAAGTTCCCCTGGTAAATCCATGCTGACTAGGTTATTTTGTCCTCCTTCATGTGCCTGGCAATGCTTTCCAGCAATAGCTGCTCCATCAGCTTCCTGGGGATAAAAATGACGCTGGCTGGCTGGCTTGTACTTTTCCAAGTCCTCCTAGTTGCCTTTTTCCAAGATGGGTGACATTTGCTTTCATCCAGTCTTTGGGCACTTTCCTCAGTCACTATGATCCATCAAACATCATTAGGAGTGGCCTCAGAATAACATCTGCTAACACCCTTGAGACCTGTGGCTGCATCTCAACAGGGCCCGTGGACTTCATGGAATACGTACCAATTCAGTGACTATGCCCATAAAAGTTTGCAAGGGATAACAGAACATATTAACAGCTACCTGAAGAGTGAGTGAAAAACTATGGAAGCAATCCAAAAGGACAAAGACTTGAGTTCCCTTTTCAGACAAAGCATCCTATCGTGGAGCTGAGCAGCTTTAGATCTAGGGAAGCTTCCCCTCTGAAAGGATGCAGAAGACATTCTTTTACCCGTATCCACTAATAAAATGTATTGACCATTCACTTGCAATACAAAAAAAACTAAATTCTTTCCAAAATTGTTGCCGCCTAACTAGACAATCATGTACTGGCTGGGTATTCCCCTAACAGATGACAGCACCTGCTTGATGCCTCTTATGCCTACAGACTATTTGAATTAGGTCATTTGAGTGGGGATTACCGGTCTGGGAACTTTCTTTCTGATGAATTTGGAAGATTTACTGAAGCAAGGACCTGAAGATGAAAACTTCATTTCCCATCAGTGCACTTTAACATCCACGGCTGTAATGCCATTGTTTCTCACCAACTGACTCAAGAATTTATGACTACAAAGTGAATCAGCTCCAAAAGGCAAGATAAAGGCTGGAAAACATTCTCTCTTGGTAAAGCAAATGAAGTGACTAAATTCTAATCACTCGCTGGCCTAAAGCTTCAAGGAGGGGGAGGTGGACCAGGTTTCCTTCCACTGCCGTTCTCTTTGTCACCTCAGTGTTTTATAGGGGTATGCAGACATTCAAAAAGAGAGCTTTGCTGAATTCATAAAATTCAGTCTTAAAAAATAACTTGAGAGCAGCTGAAATGAAAAGAACAAATAAAATGCAATTAATTCCACGGAAGCTTGAAATGATTATTTCTTCATTTTGCATTTGAGGATGTATATTGGGTGAGTTTGTCTTGTAGTGTTCTACAGGTTTTCTAACTGGCACACCTTTCTTTATGAATGGACTGTCCTTTCCTAAATACTCTCATATGGAGGAACATGCTTCTGATAAGAAGAGCACTAGGGTGTCTTTGCTTGACCTTTTATTTTTACTGATGTTTGCTCCTTGGAAATGAATGGGGTTTTTCAATTGAAATGTCTTACTATTGTTCCCACAGGATAAGCCACAGACTCTTCTGCTCAGAGCTGTCACTAGTCAGCTATTCTCCTATCTGCCTTGAAGTAGTTGAATGTTCTGGTCTCAAAGTAGCACCTTCTATGTAGCCATGCTCTTAGCTGCCAGTGTCATCTTGAATCCAAACACCCTCCCGCAAGGGACCGCTGGTTCTGTAGTCAACTAAGGGGAAAAAAACGGTCCATCCATGCTTCCTGATTTAAAATATAAAGGTATATAAAGGTATGGTGTCCCTAAACGATTCTCTGCAGTTGAACACTACTTATCTTTGCCGTGTTTCTTCAACTCACTTGCAAGTCATTCATGCGCTACCTTATTGCGAGAATTGCTTGGTTTGAAGATGATTTAAAAGGGTAGGAGAATACTTTTGTGCCTCTGCTAGAAGGATGCTTTTCAAATCCACACAAGCTTCCTGCAAATGCAAAAGCATTCATCCTGTATTGTCCTAGGCTACAATATAAAAATGTTTTCTGCTCCCAACCTCAAGAGCTGCTGAAACCGGGAGGGGCATCGTTTTTTCCTTATCTCCTTATCTCTTAACGGGGCCATCCATGTCTTGCCACATGATTCAGAGATGACTCCCTCCAGGAGCCATTTCTGTTTAAAGGCTAATCAAGGAACCACCGCATGACTCAGAACCATTTGAGCCCATTGCAAGATGCTCTGCCCAGGGGGCAGGAGCTAAGCATCCCCAGCTGGATATAATCTGAGTTTTGGGACACCACAAGCAGTCTTTCCACTGGCTTCCTAGAGGAACGGCCACCCTCACCCACTGGGTCTTCAGAGGATAAGAGCTACCAGATGGTTTCTACAGGATCACTACTTCAACAAGACCATTTCATCCGGACTGCTAGCACCACCTTAACTAGCAGGGTGACAGGTTGTATTCTGTCCGTGGTTTTTCTTTTGTATCATTGCATGTATTTGGTTTTTCCCCTTTTCCTAATAAATTGTATTTCTGACTTGGAGTCTTGCTGCCATGCTGGATTTCTTCAGACCGACTAGCTCCTGACACCAACAGCCAGAGTGAGCTTCCCCCAGAAAGCTGTCAAATCCAGGGTGCAGCTGTAGGGCACAGCTGCTCTATGGCACAGGTGGACTGCATTGGGGATAGGACTGCGCCGAGGGCAGGGACAAGGAACAGGGAGAGGTCTTCTGTATGTTTTCCAAAGGAGTTTCTTCCCTGGAAGGTCAGGGACACAAAGACACTGAGCCAAATGCATACATCAACTTAGAAATGGGGAGAGGTCCCAGAGGAGGATACAATCTTGAACACACTGGGAGCAACTGGGGCTGGACCACAAGGCGGGGAATACAATGTTTAAACCAATAGGGGACTACAGGGGAGGAGAATAACTTAAACAAACCAATGGGGTTTTGAAGAGTATAAAATTGATAGGGAAGTTTCTAGAGAAAGGGGCAGGCTTGGGGAGGGATTGACATTCAGTGGGAGGAGGAAAAGGGAAGAAAAGGGCAGGTCTTTGGGGAGATGGACAACTAGGGCAAAAACTAACAACACGGGGGGAAAGGAACAATCCCTTAATAATAAAATATGCTCCAACAGCACAAAACAGGAAGTATTATCAAACTGACTACTCAAACTGCATTACAATCAAAAACACACACTGCAACAGCGACAGCATCTCTTGCTGGTTTTGCTTTCAAACCAGAAGAGGTGCCAACCAAAAAATTAGCAAACTTAAAAGTTAACTGGCCGCAGTTTTGATTTCCTTCTGAAATATATTACTGCTTGTCTAATTGGCTTAGCAGCATGTCTGTTCTTAGTGCCAAGCAGGGATTCACTTTGCCAGGCATGGAGGAAGCTTCTAGGAGCTTTTCACAAAAGATTCACTTCTGTGGCTGGCTTCTTCCCTCCCCACCAAAAACCAAGCCATGCAAAACCAACACCTTAACTAATCCCTAGTACTTAGTACGCATCCAATAATTCCTTTTAAACTATACTTTACATTTTTTACCAAATGCCCTGAAAAGAAATGGATCCATAATATTGATCAAAATAGTTCCAGTTCAATAGAAATACTGGGTCATGCAACTCTGGTTTACATCACTATTTTTTGTACAATCAACAGGAGCTTTTTTCGCCTCTAAAGAAATGTTTCCCGATGGTTTGGATCAGAAGATCCAGTATTGCCATCGTGAGATTTTTGTTTTGAAGGCCATAGGCTGTGCTCAGTGTTTTGGGTATATTCTTTGTTGTGCCTTGCATGTATTTTGGATAGAAAGCCAGTAGAGATGATGTCCTTGCTGCAGTAGCCATGCTAAATAAGGCAGAGCGTCTGGCTGATGTACTGGAGCTGTAGACTATCCACCAGTCGCCCAGGGCGGTGAGGATCTCTAAAGGAATATAATAGTGGCTATGCTCTGGAAGTTTTACAGAGAGAAAGAGCCTCATAGCTCTAATGATTTGTCTCCTGGAGTTCTGAAGAATATGTTGTAAAGAAGAAGGCTGCTGTCTTTCGCAACAATCTTCCGTGCATTCAAGAGGATAATTTAACTTCTTGTCTGAGAATGAAAGAAATATTAGTAGTAATGAGTTCTTTTTTCTCTGTCGGTGCATCACTGATTGAGTTTGGGTAGGTTACATTTTATTTCTTTTTTTTCTTTAAATATTACATCGTAAGGTGTTCCAAATTCCCAAATTCTGCTTCACTTTATTTTGTAGGCCAGACTGGTTCCTCTTCTCTCGGCTCTATTATTGCAGACCATATCTGAATGAATTTTTTTTTTTTTTTCATTTTGAACATTATTAGATTTAAACTGTATGAACAGAACACTTTATTTATCATTATTTTACCAGTTTGGAAGGAAATAGAGAATTTTTAAGAAAATGACGCAACTCCACTTGTGGTTTTCAATGGAAGAGAAGAATAACAATGTCCTACATTCACAGCATTGTTTGCAGTCATATTGCAGCTAGTTTCCAGCAACTTAGGTCAGGTTCTGGAAGCAGGCACCCATGATAGGATAGAAGTCTAAGCAGTTTCATTTTGGCGGCTTTTCTTGAACAATAGCTAATATGTCTCAACGTTGTGCTGAATCTTGTTGTACAGACGCTTCTTTTGAGGTCTGACCTCCTTGCTGGACTACTGTATCTCAGAATCAGCTACAGTAAACCTGTGTTTCCTTATAGCTTTAAGAATTTGGTTCTAATCTATAAAAGCAAGAAAAGGTTGCCATATTAATACAAGAGAAAGAAAATGTTAGGAAAGCAGTTAATGGCATGGGGGTTTTCCCTACAAATTGGAGCAGAGATTTAGTTGTTTGATGGGGTTTTTTTTTGCTTCTCAATGGAATTTTAGAAGTGGTTGGGAAAGAAAGTGTGGATTTTTCAGGTTTGCCTTGAAAGAAGAATAACAGGGGAAACTGTTGAAAAGAATTAATCCAGAACTCTATGCCTTTCATACAGAGTTTCAGAAGTGAAAAGCAGGAAGAGACAGTCCAGACAAGATGATTGAATAGAATGAATTCAAAATAGCTTTCTTTTCCCTCTGAATTCCAGCTCTAAACCTTACTAATATTAAGGTATTAATAGGAAATACATCTGTCCTAGGGTGACGTTATGATGCTTGTATCCCCATTCATGTGTTCTGTGAATGTTGGATATTATGTTCTGTACCTTTAAGACTGGCTCTGAAGAGGGAATGTTTTGTTTTGGTTTTCTTATCAGCCTGGTGGGACACAGAGACTGTAGCTTTTGCTTTTGCTGCTTTTGCTTTTCGCTTTGCTCTCTCTCACTCTTGCTTGCTTCGCTTCTGCTTGCTTTTGCTCATTAGCTAGTTTAGCTAAACTGTCCAAATTTCTTCCTGGACCGTTTCTCCTTTCCTTTTACTGACCATTTTGAACCTGCTCCGGACTGGGACCTGGGAAACACCGAGAGTTTGCACCTTGTGGCCTGCAGCAGCTGGCCCAGCGCCGGAGGGACTGAGAAGAGAGTGAGCACCCCCCCAAGAGAGACTTTCTGAATTTGTCATCTTTTTCAGAGCGGTGTCATCCGGAATTGTTCCTTTTGCGTGCTGGGGGGTGCTGTGCCTATTAAATAAACAGGTTCGTTCCACTTCTCTCTGAGGAATCCTTCCCGAACCAGTTGCGGGGAGGGGCCCTGATTTGGAAATTCTCCTCCAAATTTGCCCTAAACCAGGACAACATCGCAATCTCTAAGATTTAAAAATGGATGATGAAGTTTTATATCCAGTAAAGTGTAAGGCTTCACATTTTAATCTGATTTGCATTTTGGTGAAAGCCGGGCATCCTTTGCAATTTACCAGATAACAAGGGATTTAGAACAGTAAGTATGCAAGTAATCTTTTGGACCCTTCATCTCCCTTCTTATGACAATGAATACATTTATTAAGCTTGTTGTCCTGGCATGTTTTTATTCCATCAGGGGATTTGATCATACAAATGTCTAGTCATTCTTTCCTTGTTTTCAACCACTCTAAGAGCATTCATCAGAACTATTCAGTAGTTCTTGATCTGCAACAGTGACGAGCACTAGACTGGTAAGAGTCAGTGGGCATCAGCAGATCCCCTATGACAGCACGTGGCAGGCTGTTCTGGCAGGACTGAAGTTTGAGGGGCTCGAATTCTGTGAAATAGAACATTCGAGGGATGGGAAACATGGAAACAGATTCTGAGCTTTCAACCCACCACATGAGTAAGTAATAAGGCAGGTAATTTTCTGTGGAAATTTCTTTAGCCCCAGTGTTGTGGATGATGATTACTCTTCCTACCTCCTTTGGCCAGCTACCAGCTTTCCCCTCCATTACTCTGCTTCTGGACAGAAAACCAGAAGAAGGGATTTTTGACCAAAACACCTATCAGGACCTTAGAGTGTTTTTTGCTCCAAAATGTTTCAAGGCAGATAGGGAAACAATTCCATTTTCGAGAGTGTGTTGAGAAGACAAGGTTGAAAGTTAAAAACCATGGGTTCTGTTTCTATATATGTTACTGATTGTGCTTATTATCTTAGTCATGTAATATATATATATATATATTTGGTAGGGTTTGTTCTTTTTTATTTTTCTTGGCGTTTTTTTCCTTTTTTTTTTTGATGCATCCTTGAGATAAAAGGCCAAAAGTACAGAAAAGTTCTGTACGGTTAAAATACTTTTGAGATGCCTCATGCTGAAAAACTTGTAGCTACTGCTAAGGCCCATTGGCCAATTCCTGCTTCATTTCTGAGAAGCTATAAAATTCCCATCTGTATTTTAGTTCTAACAATTTGTTGTTATGGTGGAGATGCAACTTAAGAACAACCATTTTTGAATCTGTAGAGATGTATTTACCATTTTGTAGCTGCCTTTTCAGTTTCTGAGCCACTATTGAAAAAAAGGAGAAGTATCTACACTGTTTTCAACCTGTAGACCATCCACTACTGTCCACATGCTCAGATTCAAAGGCAAACAAGCCTGTCTGGCCTCATTGGGAGGAATTCTTTGCATTCAAAAGACTAGACTAGTATTTGATTTCCACCAGCAGAGTCCATTGGGCAGCTCCTGTCATCTGCATTTCAATATTTAATCCTCCTCTATGTTTACTGTGCAAAGCTCTTTCAGAATGATGGTGTGCCCACTGTCTCACCAGCTGTGACGTTTGCAGCGAGTCTCCCACGGAAAGGAGCTGTAAAAAAGGCAAGCCAGGGCAGTGATTTCTGGTTCTCAATACCCACAAATCAAAGCTATTTAGTCTAATTTAAGGCTGAAAAAGAATTCAAAATGCCTTCAAAGGATTCAAAAAATCATCAGACAATACTGCAGTTCAGTATTCAGGACAAGAGCATATCCCACAGTGTGGTGGTTTGACAGGAAATGTGTTTTCTGGGATGCTGTGGTGAGGCCAATGGATGTTCAGATTTTAATATTGGCACCTAAGGTGGCCATTGGGACATTGGATGCGCCTCTGAGAACACGGGGTTAAAAGCAGGGCTCTCCCCTGGGAGGCTCTCTTGGGTTCCGGTCAGGGAAAGGTTCAGATCTCCCCTGCCTGGCTGCGGGCTGGGCGGGGCAGGGGAAGCCACCCGGCCGGGTGAGGTAGGCTGGGTCCCTGGCCAGAAGGGAGGTGAAGGCCCCTGCAGGATGGAAGGGTGGAGGAGCACTGAGAGGCATCGGGCAGCCCCCCCCCCCGCCCCCCCAGGAGAGATAGAGAGAGAGCTGGTGCCTGTTCTTGGCCGGCCGAGAAGGAGAAGTGGGGAGTGCAAGAAGGTTCCTGGCAGGGCAGCCATGGGAGTTCTGGACAGACAGAGCCTCAGATTTTTAACCCTTTTCTTGGATGATGGAAAAATGCTAATCCTCCTGGAGTTGAATGAGAAGAGAGATATAGAGGAGATAAGAGGAAATGGGCCACGAGAGAAATAGAGAAGAAGGCAGGTGGAAGAGATGATGGAGTAGCTTATGCTGGACTCTTTGTGTGTAGCCATGGACAGAGCCATGTTTCCTTGTGATACAGGGACTGCATTCTAGGGAGAGGCAATGCCTCAGGACCAAGAGGGTTCGGTGTGGGTACCCCTCGGCCCCAGGGGGTGAAAAATATGGGGGGGACAGATGTCCCAAAGTTGAGACTGTGCCTTTTTGCAGTGGGACGAAGCATCCTTAAAAGTCGACCCTAGAAGCAGCTCTGGTCTGTGTTCAGTGGTGAGAGCAGTGGACATGAAAGGAAGAGGTCACCATTGGCACAAGAAAGACTTCGTCTCCTCTTGATGAACTGAGGATTGAGTATTCTGAAGGGTGGTGCTAGACCAAGAGTCGATGATTTGGGGATGTATTGTATTGGGAATTTGGGGAGGAGGAGGAGGAGATGTATTTGTGAAGTTTTCATTTTCCTTGTGTGTTTCTTTTTTTTTTTTCTTTTCCTTTCCCTTGTAGTTTAGTTAATAATTATTTTTTTTTCCCTAAGTGGGAGCCTGCTTTGCTTATTCCTGGTCACATCTCACAGCAGAAACCAGGGAGAGAGTATACTCATGGGGGCACTGGCATTGTCCCAGTGTCAAGCCATGACACACAGGCTGAGAGAATGAGGGCTGTTTAGCCTGGTGAAGAGAAGGTTGCATGGAGACCTCACAACACCTTCCAATATCTGAAGGGAAGCAGGAGAGGGACTCTTCATTAGCAACTCTGGAGACAGGACAATGGGCAATGGCTTCAAAATGAAAGAGGGCAGGTTGAAATTAGATACTCGGAAGAAATTCTTCCCTGTGAGGGTGGTGAAGCACTGGCACAGAGAGCCTGGAGAAGTTATGGACACCCCAACCTGGTGTTCAAGGGCAGGCTGGATGGGGCTCTGAGCAACCTGAGCAAGTAAAAGGTGTCCCCGCCCATGTCAGAGAACTAGATGGCCTTTAAGGTCTTTGTCTACCCCGGCCATTCTATGATCCTGTGATTCTGCTGTGGTAGCGTTCAGGATGGAGCGTGTTCTGCATGTTGGCCATTTCCAATACACCATTGGTTCCAGGTGCCTTACACTAGCTTGCTCCCTGAAAATTCTGTCAGAATGAAGAACATCTCTCTATATATTAGACACATAATAAATGAAGAAATGGGTTTGCACATTTGTCCACTAAGTTGTGGATGAGATTGCTGTGAAGTTTCATTTGGTTTTCTTGTTTGCTCATGAGGCTGACGGTCCTTGTGTCAGCTGCCTCAAAGGCAGCATTTGCCTCCTCCGCCTCCCTTCTCCCTCCTCCCTCTTTCAATTTCTTTCCCTTGACAATTTAATGTCTTTTTCCCTTTCGTACCTGAAAATCCCTGCATGCTTCTGGGCTTTCTCCCTTTTCATACAGATCTTCTTCCACCCTTGACAATCCATACTTTTCATACCATAAGGGCCTGCCCTTCAGGCATAAAAGACTTTGATTCCTTATTATATCTATGGGAATTTAATTAATAGCTTCATGCCTTTTCATAGAAAGAGTAGGGAATTGATAGCTTGTTCCCTGAAGTACAGAAGGAAGAGAATGAAACATGAATCATGTGGAGTGGAAAAGTTGCTATCTATTTTCTTCCAAGAACTACCCCAAAAGATGCAGGGGGTGATGAAGCCTGGCTAGATGAGTTTCCCTTCTAATGGAAGGAAACAACCACGCCACTTCATACAAGTCAGTCCTATAGAAGAGAGAAATTCACTTCTGGGAACATTGCAGGATTTGACTGCAGAGTCACACTCATCTTTTGTTGCTTTGTTGTCTGCTTGGCATGGAACACGCTGCTTTGAAGAGGGAAGTGACTAACAGACAGTCCACTTTACAAACACATCTGCTTCCCTCTTCTTCTGAGACCTCAGCACAGAGCCCTCTTTGGCATGGTACTTCAAGGTAAGAAGGAGCGGGCAGAGGGCACTGCGAACAGACAGCAGTTTGCAGGTTGTATAGGAAAGAGGACTGCCCCTTGAATGTGGTGCAAATACAAACTTCCACCAGTTTCAGGGGTACACTTCAGCCAAGCTTGTTGTCCTGGCACATTTTTTCTCTGTGAAACGCTTTGCGGTATGATCTGGACGACAAGAGACGCAGAATACGGGGCTACGTAGTGCTGAGAAGGTAAGTGCCTGGCCCCAGTGTCTTTTGGCAGAAGCAGCGCACTAGAGCCGTTGGCTGCTGCCACAATGATCTGTGTGAGAAACAGATGCCTAATCCCCTCCGGGAGAGTAAAAGCAGCATTGGTTACAAGAGTCGAAGAGCACTGGGCTGGTGGCTGCCGCATACCAGCTGTAAAAGGAGCATGACTCCTACTGGCCTACCAACCAAACTCATGGTGGCAGTGGTAAGGATTAAAGTTCAGTGAGAGCTATTTGTGCTGCTACCTATGGCCCTTCTGTGGAAACAAATGTGCCTACCTTTAGGTTCCGAGATCCAGAGAACACAATGGTAGTTGCAGCGGAAAAGGGAAGGACAGAGCGCACTGGTGAGCTTGATGTGGCTTACCCAGGGCAGGCAGAAGGTGCAGCCCAAGTCTCGCTTTTATTTCTAGAGCCTTTTTCTACGCAAACAGCTGCTGGATGTTTGCAACAAAGATGTGAGTGTGAAAAAGTGAGGGCAGGTCTGTGTGGGAAAGAAGATACAAAGCATTGTGCGCAGTTTAAAAGCTGTTTAGAAAAAAAAGGAGTTACTTTGAGAACATCTTCTGTCTTGACACTTCCACCTGTGTGATCTTTAGCTGCTTTGGACATGGCCACAATGAAAGAATGTGAAAATATTTGCGCTGCCAATGTCCGTTTGCACAGGAAAGAGGGTAGGTTGGCAAATGCCTTCTGTCCTGGCACATCTGTCAGTCAGAAGTGCAGCTGAAAACGCTTGGCTGTAGCGATAGTCTCTGTCACTTTGAGAGAATGTGCTGATGCACGTATATGTATCATTGAGAAAGTACGTGAGAATCGCTAGTATGTTTCGTTTGGTTGACAGACTGCAAAGGGACCGTTATGGCCAGCACTGCCTTTTTGTTGTAGGACTTTTTCTTTGAGAGCAGCCGCTGGACATTTTGAAGCGGTTTGGGATCTTCAAGCGTTCGAGTGCAAGATGGTACCTAGATCTTGAGGGAAAGTGCATATCTCCAGGAAGCTGAATGCAGTTCAGTGGGTGCAAGTTACATGTTGAGCAGCTGATGGCCCAGAAAACTTTCTAAAATGAAGAGGCCATGCTGCAATTGCCTTTTATTTTGAAGCTTCTAAACTGTGCAGCCAACAATGAAATGATTCTTTGTAGAGAGCTTTTTGGATAATTGGTTAGCTGAGAAAGGACATTTCGATGTGATACCGATGGATAAGGATAGGGGATACAAGCTGGGAACTGAGCAACCAGTGTCCAATCACTGACAAAGGTCACAGTGACCTTCTCTGAAACGGGAAGACGGGGGAGAAAATCGCTTGCCAGAAAATGTAGATATCTTAGGTAGAGAAGCTGGAAGAATGCAAACATAGAAGCAAAATAATTATTAGAAGATAGAAGTAGGTGTGGTTGATCCAAGTGTGCTTTAACCAATAATGAACTCAGCTTTTGCAATATGTATAAGCTTCATTAACACCAATATAAATATGTCTGAGTTTTCAATAAACTTTGGGATTTGCCATTCACGCATATGGTGTGTCGCATTTCTCCCGCCGTTCACGACAATTCTTCTTCCTTCTGGGCTACATGCAGGATCCCATTCTGTCAGTACCCGAGAGCCAGGATCCACAGCGGAGCTCTTGTCCCTACACTGCTCCCACACGAACGGGGCTGGGCTAGAAAAGTGCTTGTCTTTTTCCTGGGCACTGTCAGCGCTCTTCTAAATAACCACACCACAGCATTGTCAACTCACAAAACCAGGACACGCACCGAGCCCAGCTCACAACCACCCCCAGGACCCAGCCAAGTCAGAAACGTCCCTGCTCTCCAATCAACTGTGTCAGGACAAAAAGATGTCACCGATCTTCCCCTTCCAAGTGGATACTCTTCTTTGCCCCACACTCAAAGGCCGACACCAGATCTTCTGCCCTAACAAACTTTTTCTCTCTCACAGAGCCTGGTAACAAACTTGAAAATGTTGGCCGAGCTCGCAAAACTGTTGGTGGAGAAAGCTCTTTGCTGCCTACAATTTCAATTGCACCCATCAAACTATAAACGTGCACCCTGCTATCGCCACTTTCCTTCTCAGCTCTAGGTACCACCGTAAGCCTTCAATCTCTCAGAGTCAGGATCCAAATGGGATGGCACCAGGGACTGCTCACACAGTCCCTAAAGCTACAAGGGACAAAAAACCTGTCCTGCAGAGGCCTGGCCTGGCCTCTGCATTGCCACTGACAGTTCAACAACTCGAACCCAGAGAACTGCCTATTGGGAAAAGCCTTTCAATTCACTGAGACCACCCAAAGTGGCCACCCAAACTTTGCCAAAGGGAGGAGGAACTAGAAGCCCATCTCAAAAGAAATGGCATCCCCTCCTCCAAAATCCAAAGCATCCAGGGCCTGATCCTCTACAAAGGTGTCAGACCACTGTTATTGGGCATTACCTGTGCGGGGCACTAGCTAGGCTGCACACCAAGACCCAGCGCAGCTCTTTACCTTGTCCAAAAGAAGTGTGCTGGCAGAATTTCAAGAAGGCTGCCTTGAGAAAGTGGAAAACACATGCCAAATGGATTCTTGCAGGAAGGAGACTGCCTTCCAAAGATGGATACCGACTCCATGATTGTACAAATTGAGTCAGTGCTTCCACACCAAATATGCCAGCATAGAAAGTTGCTGCCGCCCTTAAGCTGCACGACACAGCTTCTTATCTGCACCTCCAACACTGGGGCTAAGTTCTTTCCTTCCCATGAGAAAGCATTGCTGTTCTCCTTCAGGAACTTACCGAGCAAAAGTTGCATACCACGTCCGGTACTGACTCTGTCCAACAATGGCTCCTACACAGAAAGGACCAGGACAGAAATGTCTTGCTGTACTATACCTTCCCACGATACCTTATCATCAGCCCTACCAACATTGCCACCGTATCTTTTACTTCCCAAGCAAGGAAAGGCACTCCAAGTCACTTGGCTTTGCCTTGCCTCCAGTACCATGCCTAGTTTTCCTAGCCTACCCTACCCTAGCTTTGCTTGCTTGCCTATGTCTGCCTTGCCTAGCCCTTCCAATAACTTCCTGCCTTTGCTTTGCCTTGTCTACCACTCTTTGCCTTGCCTTCCATGCAGGTAAGGCAATGCAAAGCAAGTGTAGGCAATTGTAGGCAAGTCAAGGGACAGGTTGGCAAGACTGAAGCCGTGAGGGGAAAGCAAATGGAGTGGTAGGTGAGACAAGTGCCAGAAGTTAGAGGCAAGGCTGGGCATAGGAGGTAATGGTAACCGGAAGGGCTAGGCAAGGCCAAGCCCTGTAGGAAAACTGCAGGCAAGTCAAATGTGAGGCATGGGTATGCAAGGGAATGCAAAGCAATGGAGAATGAGCAGGGCATGGCAAGGAAACTGGTTGGTTGCCCAAAGCAAGGCAAGTGGCAGGTCCGTTCAAAGATTGCTGGTACACAAAAGCGGCCCGGACGGACCGCTCTGTCCAGCCTTGATCTTGCATGGGTCATGTCTAATCTGCACCTAAGACACTTGGGTTGCCTGCTTTCCTTTGTATGCAAAAGAACTGTCATTCTGCCCCTGAAGCCCAAGGGTGAAAGATGAACTTTGTGTCCAAAATTCAAGGCATGTAAGCATAGATGTCAGAAGAAAGCTGTCAGGACAGATAGGTGTGCTTGCACGTGGCCTCCTCCAGGCTTCTTCTCACAAGCTCCTGAAACGCTGGGCCTTGAGAAAAAATAGCCAGTGGAAGCCTGGAGAATCCTAGGAGAAGCAGGCAGGGCAATGCATGTTGAAGAGATTCCACAAAAAGAGAGGTGGTGAATTCCAGGTGGGGGACTGGTGAGCAAGGTAATGCAAGGCAAGGAAGGGGTTCAAGGACAAGGCCAGACAAGTGGTGGCTTTGCCAGGCAACACAAAAGAGAGGGAGGCAAGGCAATAAGAGTCCTAGAAGGAGAAGGAAATGAAAGATTGGAGCTGGACAAATGGGAAGGAAAAGAAGGATAGGTGAGCAAGTCAATACAAGGCACTGGGTTGGTATGAAGGGCAAGGGAAGGACATGCATGGGTCAGGAAGGCAAGGGAAAAGAAAGGAATTGTCAGCAATGACAAGGAAATGCAAGATTGGGTAGGAAAGGCAAGGCAATGTGGGGGAGGGATAGGCAACACAATGGGTATCTTAACAGGAAATGTCCATGCACAGCAAGGCCGAAGGAGAAGTGGTAGAGAGGTCAAGCTGGGAAATAGGTGAGTGTGTGCAGCTAAGAAAGAAAGAAAGAAAGTGCGTAGCTCTCGTGTCTGTCTGTGTGTGTGTGTGTGTGTGTGTGTGTGTGTGAGTGAAGTTTGCAGGATGTAAAGCAAAGAAAGGTGTCTCTTGATTGTGGAGTGAATGGATGTTTTCGAACGTAAGTGGCAAGGTCCAAGCAACCTTTTCATCCTGGTCCATCTGTGTCTGTGAGACATAGTCAGAAACGTCTCCTTTTAGATTCAGTCTGCAAGCAGGACATAGAATGTGACTGTGTGAATAGCTGAGCAGGAAAGCACATCACATCAGCATGTTTCAACAGAAGCAGTTAGTGCGAGAAGGAGATGGACGTGTGGGACTCCAGCAATGTGGCAATGCACTCAGCTGAGAAGCAAAGTGCAATGCCTCGGTGTATGCTCTGAAAAGAAAAAGCTGCAAGGAAAAAGCAAGGGGACAGGCCAGTGAAATCTTTCTGTCCTGGCACACTGAGCTGTTTGAAGGTGAACCTCTGTTTGGTTTCACTAAGGACTCGGAGACATGGAGAGGATGTGCTTGTCCATGTAGCTGAGAAGGAAAGTGAGAATCACCGGTACGTTTGGCAGAGTTTGTAGGCTGCGAGGAGAAGGTGAGGGCCAGGCCTGGCTTTTGGCTGTGGCACTTGTTGCAAGGAAGAAGCTGCTGGATGGTTAAGCTTTTGGGGATCTGCAAGAGTGAAAGACTACGCTGGTACCTCATAAAATTAATGCTTGTTGATCATCTGGCTGAATCTATGACATAAACCAGAAGTGAAATTTCCCCCCATTTCCCTCAGTTTTTTCACCTTTTCATCCAACAGCCTGGGCCTTTTTGAAGCTGCTGTCAAACGCCTTGCCTTGGAAGCTAGAAGTATCTCAGTTCACCTGCTAAGAAACACGGGAAAGAGCTCAAGTCAATTTCAGAATTGCCCTGAGCAGAGCTGGTGTTTCGGTACCGTAAATTTCCATTGCGAATATGTGCAAAAATCACCATTTTATTAGGCAAACAGTTGAAATACACTAGCAGCTTCATCTTCTTGTCGCTGCAGTCCTTGGAAGTTTTGCTATTTACTGAAACAGGAAACAGATCAAACACGAGAAGCTTAAGAATCCAAGCTCACTGCCATTGTACAAATAGCACAAACTTGATGAATTCAAGTTACCATTGTAACATACAGAATGGCTCTATTCAAGAAAATGGATGTGTCGTCCTTCACGGGGGCAGAAAACCTTGCTACCACGTGAACTCTGGGAGTAATCCATCATGCCTCAGTGTGCTGTGGCTGGTCAGAGAGCTACACGATGGATCTCTTTGCCTATGGCACTCTCAGGGCTCAAAGCTGCACATAAACTCCCCCTCCTTACAGACACGCTAGTAAAGCCCACCGAAAATGCCGTTCTCCAGACAGCTTACTGAAACCAGCTAGGAGTTCCCAGCATCACGCTGGGCACTTCTGTCCACAGATGGCTGTGCTTTTAATGAACCAGAACAGAGCTGCGTTTTTCTAGTCTTTAGCTCTACTAAGGTATTTGATGTAACATGGCGAGAAAAAATCTCTTTCGACAATGATAATAACAGAGGGGATAATGTACCTTTTGCTGCTATCTCCTTCTGCTGCTCCATTTTGCTTGCTTTGTTATTGCTTTCTGTCAAAGAAACGCCAGCAAAATCCCTCATCAAGTCCTGCTGTGAAGACAGACTGCCAGAAAGGTAGAGAAACTTTGAACCTTTCCAAGACCCTTGTAGCACATGTCTTGGTCAATTGGTATGCAGCTCCTTTCTTCCAGCAGGACTTTTTTGCACCGTTAGCGCACATTGAACTGAATCCAGTACAAAAGCAGTGAATAGAGGAACTTTTCTTTTCATTGGAATGGTGATAAAAATGCATATCCAATAAAAGCATTTTAGAGCAGCAGGAAGATTTTCTATGTAGCTAGCAAATCATAAAAAGATGCATATTTACCGGTGGGGTTCCTCTCGGAATTTCAAAGAATTCCAGACAGAAAACACAGCTTAGTAAACTGCAAATCTAAATCACAGTATCTAGAAAGGTGACATGAAAAAGAGCAAGAGGAAGAAAACCAAAAAGAAAACCAAAGGAAGCCAGAAATAAGGCACAACCTCTCCTCCTTCTCCGCTTACTACAGTACCTTAGAAGTACCTGTGAGTGTCCTAACAGTCACATAAGTAGAAAACTGTGCCAAGAACAATTGTGGAAACTGGAAAACCCTGCGATCCGAACAGAAACATAGGGTTTGCTTTCACGACGATTAAATCTGCATGCAATGCGTACGGTAAGGGGATGTTTTGTATATTCAAAAACAATTCAAAAATATTTCCAAATCGAAGGGGCTGCTTTTTATTTCTTTTGAATTACTTGGTTAAATATGGTGCACGTTAAAATACTGCAGAGATGTGGTTCATTTTACAATGCCAACTGCAAAGGAGGGAAGCATTTTGTGTGCTTAAGAAAGCAAAGTATTGGAGAGTGTTTTTGTTACTTCTTTGGAAGGTTAGAATATGCGTAAAAGATGCTAGCTGGGGACTTACAATTAATGAATTATTTACTGTCAGTAGGTCAAATGACATTAGCTTTCAAAAAGGAAAAGGAGTCTTATTCCACGTGCCAATTTTAAAGTAGATTAATAAGCCTTCAGCAGAATATGGATATGAAGAGGGATATGACATGAAAGGGTAAGCAACACTGGTGACAGCAAAAGGCTTACCTGCTTCACACAAATACAGGAGATAAAATACTGTTTTTTCACAAACATTGCTATCCAGAGCTTTCCTTGAAAAGTTTCAATGCCAATCATGACAGTAAAATTCTGAGTGACAGTAACATTCACTCTATCATGAATAAAATTTACTCAATCATGACAGCAAAATTTGCTCAATGAGGAGTAAAATTCTTAGTGTAAGCGAAGTACCTTAAGCAAAGGGTAGCTCAAGCATAACTGGCATTTGATGTCAACAAAGGCAACTTGGCCTGCACGTGTCACATCTACTGCATTCAAAAGCTTACTCTGTCTCAGATTTCCTTTTGAGGGATACCAAGGCAAGCCGTTAAACGGCATGAAAATGATGACTTAAAGGAGGATATATTAGAAGCATGGAATAATGGTTAATGTTCTTTTCCTTCCAACTGCTTTGTTTGCCCGTTTAAATTTTTTAAGTCCTTCCTGGTATCACCGTGGTAGCAGTGCAGCAAGTGTTTGGTTGTAAGCTGTCCATATTGCCAGCTTCTGGACTGCCTTCAGAAAACTTCCCACTGGTTTTGTATAGAAATCACAAGCAGTAGAGATGACAAAGACTGCAGAAACCTTCTCATCTCCTTCTAGAGCAGGAGCGTGTCTTTGACCCACTCTTAACTAGACAACTTTCATCAGTCATGAGAGAGTCTCATGTTCAAGAGCTAAGCAATGACAGCTGTAAATGACAAAAAGCACACTGATATTTTCTTGGGACTCCAGCACAGAGCAATGAAGGAGCTTGAATTCACCTTCTTGGAAAGTTTTAAAATGCACATGAAGTTGAGGAGAGGAGCTAAGCCATGGTAACTTTTGTTGAGTATGTCTGCGTAGACAGAGTTTCCATCACCGCAGAAGGAAGGAATGTCATTTAACCCACATAATCATCTCTAGCTGCTAAGCTGCGCTTACTGCAGATTATCCACAACATATTTTACGGGGTGAGCTTTTATGTGTAATCCCTGAGTAACATTCCAGAGAGAAGTATTTTGGAGGGGGGGAAAGCCCAACTCTTAACTGTTTCAAATAATGGTTACATTTGAAAGTCAAAAAAGATGTAAAACCTTTCTTTCCTAGACCTATTACCAGCACAAACTGTACCAGAATTTACGACGCTTTTATTATGGCAGCATAACTCTACCGTGGACGCTCTCGCTCTGGACTATTCCTTAAGAAACAAAGTCCCCGAGAGAACTAAAACAAAATTAGCCAAAAATATTGGGCTGGATGATTTCAAAGGCTATGTACTAAAGGCCAAACACTTGTAATAATAGTAATGAGTGGACTAAAAGTTAAAGCATTACTCAGTTCAAAGATATCTTGTTCTCACAGAAGACTGTAAAAAAACTCTATTTTTCTGGGTCTGTTTTGTGCATTTAGATGTACCTTCTACTCCTTTCCACTGTCTGCGAATGTTTATGACAAGGTTGGAGGACCTCATGTAACCTTCTAGAAGTAAAGAAAGACAAGCCAGTCAAGAAAGGCAAAATTGTTAATGGCAGGTGGAAAGAGGGAGGCCAAGAATAGAAAACAAAAGAACAATAATAATTAAACGCCCTCCCTGTCTTCTGTGAAAAGTAAAGGCACAGACAAGAAAGAACAACTGCAAAATTCTCACGAGAAAAACGCACTTGATCTGGCTCAAGTATTTTGGGCTACATTTCTTGCTGTTTTCTCATGCCAAACATCTTAACCATTGAAGGTGTCCCTTTTCTCTTTCTGGAATACAGCTAGGAAGATGGCTGTGTCATTGCTGTCAAGCTGTTATTCTCGGAGGTGTCCAGTTCAAAATCCTAGATGAACTGCTTTGCTCTGTCTCTTTAATATGGCATGACTTAACCACTTACAGTTTCAGCAGCTGAACTTGCCCAGCCCTACAATTCTTTAATCTTTGAATGGTTATATTAGCTCCTTGGCAACTGGCATTTGTAAGTCCATGCAACTGTGCAGAATTTGCACGATGAGATGATGCCAAATGAGTCATGGCAGTAGATTAACTAGGACATGCAAAGCAGAGAGGAGGGAATGAGAGCACAAGAAGAGGGTACCATCTCCTTTTTTTCTGCAACAGGGCTAACACCGTAGAAATCAAAAGGAACACAAATCCTCCTAGGGGTAGTTCTTGCAAAAAACAAAGACTTCTTTTTGTGTTCACAGATCACAGCAAAATGCGGATGACAAAACCAGGCCATTAAGTCACATGCAGTATGAAGCAGTATGAAAGAGGAAAGCAGCTGAGAGCCTCAACCCTGCTGAGTAGTCTCAGTATTCTTCTCGACATTAGCAGAAATTTGAAATGAGTCTCTGAAAATTACAAAGGAGGCAGAAGAAAAGGGAGCAATGACTCCTCTGGCATAGTGTTTCCTAACAGGGATCTTCAAAATGTAAAGATTGTATCATCCTTTCAACTGAAGGAAGGTATTAAAACAACAGGAAGGAAATGGCATCACATGCTAGAAAGACTCTGGGCAGTGTACTTCTAGACAGAAAGGCCACTGATGGAAAACCGACTAAACTGGCACCAATGCAGCAGCATTGTATTAAAGCCCAAAAATACCCACCGCTTCACTCTTTGCCATTCCGTTCATATGGACACAGCAGCTCTGCAACATTCCTACTGATCATCTCCTTGGCAAACTGGGAGTGAGGGTCCCTAGTGATGCAGAGTCCCCAGGCAGGTGCAGAGGAGAGCTGCTTTTCTGCAAAAACCAGGCTTTTGAAGCACTCAGGCCTTTATCAGTTCCACAGCTTTAAGCCATAACAAAATTCATTCAACCAACCATCATACACCACGCCGTGAACACGTGACCATTCTAGAACTTGTTGATCTACCTCTGATTCAGCGGCCTCACCTTCCCATAGTCCTTTTCTACTTAGCCAAAGTATCGGGCCTCAGCCCAAGGCCTTCCTTTTGTAAGCTTCTACCTATATGCAGCAGCAAACCACTATTTTCTTCCGTGCCAAGAGTTTAAGTAGATGATTTGCATCTGCCCTTCCGGTGAAACATAATGGGGAGAGAAAATTCTGTTGGAAATGTTCAGTCATTCAGTTTTCTAGACAGGCCAAATCAAAAGAAAAGCAAGCTATAGGATTGTGTACTTGCTCTTACAAAGCACCTGCTGCCCTCTGACAATGAACTAGCAGAAAACCAGCAAAAATAAGACTTGAGGCAAACAAGCCTTTGAAGGGAATTATGACATGATAAAGAAAGACAACACATTTCCAGCTTGTTGAGATACTTGAAATGTCAGCAAAGGCTTGAGGGCAAAGGCTGAACGAATGGGGAAAGGTTACAAGAATCCCAAGAAAAACATGACCATGGATTAAAAGAATCCCAACAGGTCAACTGACCTGTTGAAGTTTTCAGGAAATCAGTGGCTGCTGATTTAGATAGGCCATTCAAGTTAATTTCCCCGTGCACCTTCCACTCCTTTTTCACCTGTCACCATCACAGGGTGAATTGGGACCATGGAATCACAATTCTTTGGATTCTGTTCTTAGCTTTAGGAGACAACTACAGCAGTTGAAGTAGCTGTTACTGATGTGATACCCAGGAACACAGAGTTGACACATTTCATTCATGTCCAATCACAACTAGCCATATCTAAGAGGATAGGATTGGCCTCTTTTCATGATGCTTTTCTTATTTTACAGCCTGCTATGATTCTGCTGAAACTTTTTCATTAGTTTCTCTCTAAAAAGGAGAAAGTCCAATGTCCCTCCTTACTGGTGCAGGTTTACCATTCGGTTTGTCGAGTCTAAAAATGGAATTGGAACTAGCAGGAATTACTGTGTTTAAAGCGTCCGGTCCGTTCAGACAGTCTCAGGGCGATAAAAGCCTAGATGTTATTGGCTAAATACTGTTTCCCCCAAGAGCGGACGCACGCAATTTAATCCAACTTTTTATAACAAACTCCAATAATACAGAATCCAGTCATACAAAAGAGTCACCAAGAAGCAGGAAGAATTCTCGGACCATTTAGGGTAGCAAACTTCTCACCTTCTTTTGGAGTGAGCATAATCTGCTAGCTGAAGTAACAAACTTGAGGACAGAAATCGCCCTACTATTGAGAAGTTGTTGACAAGAGAACCACCTAAGCTGTGTGACTTTCCCTTTTCTATTCATTGGTCAAGCCTAGTAGCCTAAAATTTACGGGCTCAATCAAAGACAAATGCAATCTAGTCAGAGGTCTATGAAAAGTCCAAAACTAACCAGAATTCTTCTTAGACAATGGAAATGGAAGCAGAGCTACCAATTTCCTTGCCACATATCCCTAAAACTCATTCCTTTCTAGTCATAACTAATGTATAGCCACCAGTACAATCAGGAAAAGATGAAACTTACAGATGTCAGCGAGGGAAGGATTTGAAAGAACTCTTCCCATTATTCATCGTCTAGACAGCAACTATCATTAAAATCAGAGCCCTTTTAGTAGGGCTTTCCTTGTGGGAAATTCAGGACTCCAGGACAACGGAGCGAGAGGATTAAGCAGAAGCCATTGATTGTTGACATGATGCACTTCCACATTCTAAATCTCTGCACACGCTAGGCCCGCATTTTTATCTTGGTGCCTTTGTTATGTCCACACATTCTGTGTGTACCTCTCAGAAGATACGTTTGGTTACAGTCCAGGCGCTTTGCTGCCCCCCGTTATCGAGTTCTTGTAGTCTTGGAATTTGGTTTCTCAACTTCTCTTTCTTCTTTTAGCACGGCTTATGTCGTAGTAACCTTGATGAATTCCAGAGGGCTCTGAGAAAATTCTGAGAAGAACATATTCCAGCTGGATGGCTGGTGCACCCTTTAGTCTAAGAGGTTCAGCTACATTGCTACAATTTCCCCCTTCTTCGTCTTGCACCAGCTAAACCCTTTGCACTGTATTTACTTCCAAGAGGCTCACCAGTTTCATGATGCATGGAATAACAAGAAGCAATATAATAATGACTACTAGTAACAACAAAGTTCCCTTGACAAGATCTTCCAACCATCGAGTTGTTTCCCATCTCTCAAACCATTCATGCGTAACCCTCTCATTCCCAATCAATTTCTTCATGTTATCTTGTCCTTGTTTGAGTTTCCAGTGAATGACTGCAGAAGGGTTAGAGAGGTTCAAAAAACACATTCCTTCAAAATCCTCACACTCTTGCCCATGTGCTAACAAGAAAGCTAGAGCAGCTTTATTTTGCAGTGTGCAATGACTAATGGTATCTACACCAGTGAGAACCTGATTTAAAGTCGCTGATCTTACCTTGAGTTGACCACCCAGCATCGCAACTTCTTAAGCATACTCAAAGCTTGACCAACAGCGACACCTGCTGTCAGGAATGGCACAATTAATCGAGAGGAGCGCCCAAACCTGAACACAATTGAGGCAAGGGCGTCTAAAGCTTATGCTTCTTCTTTCAGATCCCGGGATGCGAAGAATCGAGTTCTTCGCGCACAGAGCATTGTGCCAGGGGCGGTACGCTCCGGTGCGGCGCTTGTGCCGAAAGACGCCCGGGACACAATGCCGGTGGTGTTAATATTTGTTTTTCGCGTTTCGGAAGCTGCTGCTAGCCGAGTCTCCCGGAGGCGAAGAAGCGGCTTCTTCGCACACAGAGCATTGCTTGCGTCGCGGTGAGCACCAAAGAGCGGCTTGTGCCGAAAGAAGCCGGGGACCGGCACTTAGCTTCGGAGAGCTGCGTATCTGCGTCTTCTGCGTGTCTTGCCGCTCAACACTCAGCAAAAAGCTTTTCCACCATATCTTGCAAAGAGAAACTCTGCCAGTATAGAAAACATCCAAAATCATTTTCTCAACTTGCACGGAGGTCTGAAAAGAGTTTTGCAAGAAGGAAAGCTAGTTGTCCAAAACTCGTTCCTTTCGAATATAATATCAGTGGAAAAGGCAGGAGGGTGGTAAAATACTGTTTCCTCTAAGTCTGAATGCTGCCCACACTGTTGCTGTGTGGTGCGACTTGCACCTTCGCTTTCGGGAAGCTGCCGCACTCTCCGTCTCCCGGAGGCGAAGAAGCGGCTTCTTCGCACACAGAGCATTGGGTCGGTCGCAGTGAGCACCTAAGCGCGGCTTGTGCCGAAAGAAGCCGTGGACCGGCACTTAGCTTCGGAGAGCTGCGTATCTGCGTCTTCTGCGTGTCTTGCCGCTCAACACTCAGCAAAAAGCTTTTCCACCATATCTTGCAAAGAGAAACACTGCCAGTAAATGAAACATCCAAAATCATGTTCTAAAGCTTGTACAGAGGTCTGAAAAGAATTTTGCAAAACGGAAAAAATAGCTGTCCAAAACTCGTTGTTTTCGAATATAACAACAACGGAAAAGGCAGGAGAGTGGTAACATACTATTTTCTCTAAGTCTGGATTCTGCCCACACTGTTGCTGTGTGGTGCGGCTTGCATCTTCGCCTTTGGGAAGCTGCCGCACTCTCCGTCTCCCGGAGCCGAAGAAGCGGCTTCTTTGCGCACAACATTGTGCCGAGCGCAGGGAGCTCCTGAGAGCGGTTTATGCCGAAAGAAGCCGGGGACCGGCACTTAGCATCGGAGAGCTCCGTATCTGCGTCTTCTGCGTGTCTTGCCGCTCAACACTCAGCAAAAAGCTTTTTTCCACCATATCTTGCAAAGAGAAACACTGCCAGTAAATGAAACATCCAAAATCATGTTCTAAAGCTTGTACAGAGGTCTGAAAAGAGTTTTGCAATACGGAAAAGATAGTTGTGCAGAACTCGTTCCTTTCGAATATAATAACAATGGAAAAGGCAGGAGGGTGGTAAAATACTGTTTTCTCGAAGTCTGGATGCTGCCCACACTGTGCCTGCGTGGTGCGGCTTGCATCTTCGCCTTTGGGAAGCTGCCGCTCGCCGAGTCTCCCGGAGGCGAAGAAGCGGCTTCTTTGCGCACAACATTGTGCCGAGCGCAGGGAGCTCCTGAGAGCGGCTTGTGCCGAAAGAAGCCGGGGACCGGCACTTAGCATCGGAGAGCTCCGTATCTGCGTCTTCTGCGTGTCTTGCCGCTCAACACTCAGCAAAAAGCTTTTCCACCATATCTTGCAAAGAGAAACACTGCCAGTAAATGAAACATCCAAAATCATGTTCTAAAGCTTGTACAGAGGTCTGAAAAGAATTTTGCAAAACGGAAAAAATAGCTGTCCAAAGCTCGTTCTTTTCGAATATAACAACAATGGAAAAGGCAGGAGAGTGGTAAAATACTATTTTCTCTAAGTCTGGATTCTGCCCACACTGTGCCTGTTTGGTGCGGCTTGCATCTTCGCCTTTGGGAAGCTGCCGCACTCTCCGTCTCCCGGAGCCGAAGAAGCGGCTTCTTTGCGCACAACATTGTGCCGAGCGCAGGGAGCTCCTGAGAGCGGTTTATGCCGAAAGAAGCCGGGGACCGGCACTTAGCATCGGAGAGCTCCGTATCTGCGTCTTCTGCGTGTCTTGCCGCTCAACACTCAGCAAAAAGCTTTTTTCCACCATATCTTGCAAAGAGAAACACTGCCAGTAGATGAAACATCCAAAATCATGTTCTAAAGCTTGTACAGAGGTCTGAAAAGAGTTTTGCAATACGGAAAAGATAGTTGTGCAGAACTCGTTCCTTTCGAATATAATAACAATGGAAAAGGCAGGAGGGTGGTAAAATACTGTTTTCTCGAAGTCTGGATGCTGCCCACACTGTGCCTGCGTGGTGCGGCTTGCATCTTCGCCTTTGGGAAGCTGCCGCTCGCCGAGTCTCCCGGAGGCGAAGAAGCGGCTTCTTTGCGCACAACATTGTGCCGAGCGCAGGGAGCTCCTGAGAGCGGCTTGTGCCGAAAGAAGCCGGGGACCGGCACTTAGCATCGGAGAGCTCCGTATCTGCGTCTTCTGCGTGTCTTGCCGCTCAACACTCAGCAAAAAGCTTTTCCACCATATCTTGCAAAGAGAAACACTGCCAGTAAATGAAACATCCAAAATCATGTTCTAAAGCTTGTACAGAGGTCTGAAAAGAATTTTGCAAAACGGAAAAAATAGCTGTCCAAAGCTCGTTCTTTTCGAATATAACAACAATGGAAAAGGCAGGAGAGTGGTAAAATACTATTTTCTCTAAGTCTGGATTCTGCCCACACTGTGCCTGTTTGGTGCGGCTTGCATCTTCGCCTTTGGGAAGCTGCCGCACTCTCCGTCTCCCGGAGCCGAAGAAGCGACTTCTTTGCGCACAGAGCATTGGGTCGGTCGCAGTGAGCACCTAAGCGCGGCTTGTGCCGAAAGAAGCCGGGGACCGGCACTTAGCTTCGGAGAGCTCCGTATCTGCGTCTTCTGCGTGTCTTGCCGCTCAACACTCAGCAAAAAGCTCTTCCACCATATCTTGCAAAGAGAAACACTGCCAGTATAGAAAACATCCAAAATCATGTTCTAAAGCTTGTACAGAGGTCTGAAAAGAGTTTTGCAATACGGAAAAGATAGTTGTGCAGAACTCGTTCCTTTCGAATATAATAACAACGGAAAAGGCAGGAGAGTGGTAACATACTATTTTCTCTAAGTCTGGATTCTGCCCACACTGTGCCTGCGTGGTGCGACTTGTATCTTCGCCTTTGGGAAGCTGCCGCTCGCCGAGTCTCCCGGAGGCGAAGAATCGGCTTCTTTGCGCACAGAGCATTGTTTGGGTCGCAGTGCTTTTCGAAGAGCGGTTTGTGCCGAAAGAAGCCGGGGACGGCACTTAGCTTCGGAGAGCTGCGTATCTGCGTCTTCTGCGTGTCTTGCCGCTCAACACTCAGCAAAAAGCTCTTCCACCATATCTTGCAAAGAGAAACTCTGCCAGTATAGAAAACATCCAAAATCATGTTCTAAAGCTTGTACAGAGGTCTGAAAAGAGTTTTGCAATACGGAAAAGATAGTTGTGCAGAACTCGTTCCTTTCGAATATAATAACAATGGAAAAGGCAGGAGAGTGGTAAAATACTGTTTTCTCTAAGTCTGTATGCTGCCCACACTGTTGCTGTGTGGTGCGACTTGCATCTTCGCCTTTGGGAAGCTGCCGCTCGCCGAGTCTCCCGGAGGCGAAGAAGCGGCTTCTTTGCGCACAGAGCATTGTGCCGAGCGCAGGGAGCTCCTGAGAGCGGTTTATGCCGAAAGAAGCCGGGGACGGGCACTTAGCATCGGAGAGCTCCGTATCTGCGTCTTCTGCGTGTCTTGCCGCTCAACACTCAGGAAAAAGCTTTTTTCCACCATATCTTGCAAAGAGAAACTCTCCGTATAGAAAACATCCAAAATCATGTTCTAAAGCTTGCACAGAGGTCTGAAAAGAGTTTTGCAATACGGAAAAGATAGTTGTGAAGAACTCGTTCCTTTCGAATATAATAACAATGGAAAAGGCAGGAGGGTGGTAAAATACTGTTTTCTCTAAGTCTGGATGCAGCCCACACTGATGCTGTGTGGTGCGACTTTTATCTTCGCCTTTGGGAAGCTGCCGCTCTCTCCGTCTCCGGGAGGCGAAGAAGCGACTTCTTTGCGCACAGAGCATTGTTTGGGTCGCAGTGCTTTTCGAAGAGCGGTTTGTGCCGAAAGAAGCCGGGGACCGGCACTTAGCTTCGGAGAGCTGCGTATCTGCGTCTTCTGCGTGTCTTGCCGCTCAACACTCAGCAAAAAGCTCTTCCACCATATCTTGCAAAGAGAAACTCTGCCAGTATAGAAAACATCCAAAATCATGTTCTAAAGCTTGTACAGAGGTCTGAAAAGAATTTTGCAAAACGGAAAAAATAGCTGTCCAAAACTCGTTCCTTTCGAATATAATAACAACGGAAAAGGCAGGAGGGTGGTAAAATACTGTTTTCTCTAAGTCTGAATGCTGCCCACAATGTGCTTGTGTGGTGCGACTTGCACTTTCGCTTTCGGGAAGCTGCCGCACTCTCCGTCTCGCGGAGGCGAAGAAGCGGCTTCTTCGCACACAGAGCATTGGGTCGGTCGCAGTGAGCACCTAAGCGCGGCTTGTGCCGAAAGAAGCCGGGGACCGGCACTTAGCTTCGGAGAGCTCCGTATCTGCGTCTTCTGCGTGTCTTGCCGCTCAACACTCAGCAAAAAGCTTTTCCACCATATCTTGCAAAGAGAAACACTGCCAGTAAATAAGACATCCAAAATCATGTTCTAAAGCTTGTACAGAGGTCTGAAAAGAGTTTTGCAATACGGAAAAGATAGTTGTGCAGAACTCGTTCCTTTCGAATATAATAACAACGGAAAAGGCAGGAGAGTGGTAAAATACTATTTTCTCTAAGTCTGGATGCTGCCCACACTGTGCCTGCGTGGTGCGGCTGGCATCTTCTTTGCGCACAGAGCATTGTTTGGGTCGCAGTGCTTTTCGAAGAGCGGCTTCTGCCGAAAGAAGCCCGGGACCGGCACTTAGCTTCGGAGAGCTGCGTATCTGCGTCTTCTGCGTCTCTTGCCGCTCAACACTTAGCAAAAAGCTTTTCCACCATATCTTCCAAGGAGAAATTGTGCCAGTACACAAAACATCCCAGATCTTTTTCTAAAAAATGCACATAGCTATTCGAACTGTTTAATTAGAAGGAAAAGATAGTTGTCGAAAACTCTTTTTATTTGATTATATTGTGAATGGAAAAGTCAGGAGAGTGGTAAAGTAGTCTTTTCTATTTGTTTGAAAGGTGCTCAGGTTTTGCTGGTATTAGGCGGTTTGGTTCTTAGCCTTTCGGAGGGTGCCGCTCTCTCCGTCTCCCGGAGGCGAAGAAGCGGCTTCTTTGCGCACAGAGTATTGTGCAGGGCGCCGGGAGCACCTGAGAGCGGCTTGTGCCGAAAGAAGCCGGGGACCGGCACTTAGCTTCGGAGAGCTCCGTATCTCCGTCTTCTTAGGTTCTTGTCGTTCAACACTCAGCAAAAAGCTTTTCCACCATATCTTGCATGGAGAAACTGTGCCAGTACACAAAACATCCCCGATCGTCTTCTAAAAGTTGCACAGAGGACTGCAGAGTGTTTAACAAGAAGAAAAACATAGTGTCCCAAAACTCCTTTTATTCGAATATAATATGAATGAAAGGGCAGGAGAATGCTAAAGCACTCGTTTCTATCAATTTGAAAGCTGCACACGCTATATCGGTGTGCTGCGGCTTGCATCTTCGCCTTTGGGAAGCTGCCGTTCTCTCCATCTCCCGGAGGCGAAGAAGCGGCTTCTTCGCGCACAGAGCATTGTGCCGGTGGCGGTGTTCTCCGGAGAGCGGCTTCTGACGAAAGACGCCCTGGCAGGGGGCTTCGTTTCGGAGAGCTCTTTACTCTGCCTTCTGCCTCTCTCGTCGCATAAAACTGAGCAAAAAGCTTTTTTACTATGTCTTGCCAGGACAAACTGTGCCCGTACGGAAAGCATCTCCGCTCTTGTTCTAGAAGTTGCACGGAGGTCTGCAGAGTGTTTAGCAAGAAAGTTGTCCAAAACTCCTTCTTTTTGAATGGTAATGTGAATGGAAAAGGCAGGAGAGAGGTAAGGTACTGTTTTCTTTAAGTTTGAGAGCTGCACACACAATCCCCATGTTGTGCGACTTTTTTCTTGGCTTTTAAAGAGGCGGCCGCGGTCTCCGTCTCCCGGAGGCGAAGAAGCCGCTTCTTTGCACACAGAGCATTGTGCCGGTCGCGGTGCGATCCCGAGCACGGCTTCTGCGGAAAGACGCCCGGGAGAGGCCCTTACCTTCGGAGAGCTCCGTATCTCTGAATCTGCGTCTCTTGTGGCCTACATCTTAGCAAAAAGCTTTTCTACTATGTCTCGCAAGGAGAAACTGTCCCAGTACAAAAAGCATCCTTGATCTTTTTCTGGAAGTTGCACGGAGTGTCAGCAGAGTGTTTAGCAAGAAGCAAAAGAAAGTTGTCCAAAACCCCTTTTCTTCCAATGTTCATGTGAATTGAAAAGGCAGGAGAATGAGGAAGTGCTGTTTTCTGTACGTTTGAAAGCTGTCACAAGGAGAAACTCTATCAGCACCTCAAGTTTTCCTCCATTTTACTCCCGATATTTCTTTTGCTGTGCAGTCAAGAAGCACCCTTCTTTCTTAGTTATGCTGCAGGTTGTCTTCAAATGGCTTTGCTTTCTGTCCCCTCCTCCCCATTTCTAACAGGCACAAGCACATTCCCTTCCCGGAACAAAATCCTGGTAATAGAGCCAGGAAGACTACGCTTTGACGTTGAGAACCAAAACCTATCTAAGAGAAAATAGTCCATTCTTTGAGACCCAATAGCACGCATCTGTGTGCAGGAGGAAGAGGGGTGTCTGTGTGCGTGAATGGGAAGTGTACTCGCCAACAAACTAGAGCCAATATTAGTAACCAACATGTAACAAGTGTGGACGTATATAATTCCCTGCTCTTTTTTGGATCTTTTTTCTTCAAGGTTATTTTGCTTTTAAAAATTTTCTAGTCATTTGAGAGATTCTTCTTTGTTTGTGTGAGAATAGAAATCTCCATAAAGCTTACTATGTAAAAGCAAGGTAATTCTTGGACTTGATGATGACTATTTGGGAGATGATATTTTCATCTGCAAAAATCAATTTCCATGTTTTGGAAATATTTTTGTCACGGAAAGTAGTAAGTTTCAAGATGTGTTTTTAGAAGGTGTAAAAATTGAGATCCTCCTTTGTATCAAAGCCATACAAAGAATATCCCTTAAAACCATCCACTCCATCATTTCATTTTTGTATTTTTGTCTTTTCAATAGCTAGTTCTCACTTTCAGATGGCTTTTAAATGCCCTGTTTTGACACAATTTTGTTATTCATTTCTAAGCTTCAAAATGATATTTAAGAAGAGTAATTTCCTGTAACTACTTGACAGTTTGCAAATTAACATCAAAGTGGAGGGAGGGAGGGAAGGAAGTGGCAGAAGGACTTGGCAGAAAGAAGGACATAATGGAAGGAAGGCAGTGAAAGAAGGAAGTGGGGGAAAGAAAGAAAAGAAAGAAAGAAGAAAGAAAGAAAGAAAGAAAGAAAGAAAGAAAGAAAGAAAATGAAAGAAAGAAAGAAAGAAAGAAAGAAAGAAAGAGAAAGAAAGAAAGAGAAGGGAAGAAAATTCCCAAATGTCAGAAACGTTAATGATAAAATACTTGCGTGTATGATAAAGAGCGAGGAGTAGATATTAGATATAGTATTGCTAAATGGCACATAAATGTGAGACCCAAACAGTTCAACTCCTTGGATAGCAGTTTCTCAGCATTACTATGTTATTTCTAGCTTCAACTTCTTACTGCTACTGTACAGAATGATTACCATAGAATAATGGAATGGTTGGCTTTGGAAAGGACCTTAAATTCACCTACGTCCTCCCCAGCATGTCATTGTCAGGGACACCTTCCACTAGAGCGCCTTAAGCTCAAAGACCCATTCAAGCTGGCCTTGATCACTTCCAGGAATTGGTCACCCACAACATGTTCTAGTGTCTCACAACCATCTTGGCAAGGAATTTCTTCCCAATAGCCAAAGGAAACCTATCCTCTTCAGGTTTTAAAGCCATCCACACTTTTCCTATCGCTCCGTGCCCTTGTGTAGCTCACCTGCCTCCTTCTGGTAGGCTGTCTTCAGCTACTGGAGAGCTGCTCTAACAATTTGCCCGGAGTCTGCTCTTCTCCAGGCTGAGAAAATGCCTGCGGGACTCTGGCTTGATGACAGACTTCTTGTGCTGCACTGGGGGCTCAGACCATTCTTCTTCTTGGAATTGCTGTAGGATGCTCAGCCACTGTTGACTGTGGTACAGGTACACTGGTCATTGTGGTACAGGTAATAAATAGATGATTGTTTTAATAAAGACCCACTTGAAATGATAAGAGCTAAATTTTAACGCAAAATTAATTGGAGAAAGATTCCTAAACCTGTGGCCCGTTACCCCAGCCCATCCATTGATTGTAAATGACATGCCTTGCAGATGTTATGATACATGAACCAAAGCCAAGTGATGGATACTGCTTAAGATAGATGTTCTACCTGCTTACTGCAATATGTTCTTAGCAGTCTAAAACAATCCCCCGAACATTAAGAACAAGAGATTACATCATGAAGTAATGAAGTGCTTGGGTTGAAAGTAAAAGGCATTTGAAAGAAATGGGTTTGGGGGCTAACACAGCAAGATCTCAGAAATGGAGTGCCAGCTTAGTTCTCTGCTTCAGAGACAAGTGAAGCAATTCAGAAGTGTCTTCCTGGGAAAAAGGTTGACAGATCTTTCTGCACAACAGTTAACAGCCGGCATCAGAAATGGGTGCAAATAACATACTAGCCACTACAAGTTTGTCATCCTGGAGTGGAAGGGCCACTCAGACTCATAGCAGTGGTCTTGCTGCTGTGCCTGTTCGAATAGACAGAAAAGAATGAGGAAAACAAATTTTTCCATCTAGTTTGTTTCAGTATTGGTACAAAGACTATTTTCCCGCCCTCAGGAGACAGCAAAAACAGTCAACAACTGAAATGCTTCAGAAATGGAAATGATCTGAATCACAAATATTTCTTTTCACATCAAAATTAAAGCCCAAGTCATAACTGTCAAACAGATGATAGAACTATTTAAAGATGAATGTACTATACATACTAAAATATTCCCAGAGAGAACTATTGTGTCCTTAGTTTGTTTAAAAGTCTAGACTTCCTGGTAAAAAAACTTGTACAGAGCTGAGGTAGCTCCACGACATTCTCTTTTCAGATTAAGTAAACTCTTCCGTCTCACCACCGCTACCAATGGATTTCCGTAAGTCCTTGAAAACCAGTAATTTCCCTTTTTTCCTTCTCTGAAAAAAATGACAGTGACAAGAGTTATTTGCACTCCCTATTTTCTGAAAAGCCTGAACATCAAGCCTTAAGAACTTTATCATGAGTTTTACTTCAAACTAAATTGGAAGAGAATGGCAGAAAGAATGGCAGCCTCAAGCAAAAGAATTTAGGCTTCTAATTCTTGGCTTGTCTTCTTACTTACCTAAGACAAGAAGTGGAAAAAGAATAGATTAGAGTTAGCAGCTGTTGAAGATTTGCACGTACTCTTCCACTCTTCCAAGAGGTCAAGGATGCTTTTCTGGCCCTCTCTCCCTCCACAAGCTGCAGCTTCCTTCAAGGCACAGTCACCTGCTGTGGCATGGAGCTCCCCACGAGCTCCATTGTGTTCCTCCACGGTTCTCCAGGGACTGCTGGGAGACAACCTGCTTGATGATGATGTCCTCCAGGGACTGTGGGGGATTCTTTGCTCTGTCAACTGGAGCACCTTCTCCTCCTTCTTGTCTCACTTTAGTATCATGCAGCTGCTTCTCATACTCCTTTTTTCCCTCACTTGTCACTGCCTATTCATATGTTTTGTACTTTTGACAATATCTTTTCACAAAGACTGATGGGCTCAGTTGCAGAAATGTGTCTTGCTAGAAAATTGGATACTATAGAAAACCATGATTTTACAGAAAAGAATAGTGGAAGTACAAATATACTGCTAAAGAACCGGAAAACTGACAATCATTCATTGTAATACGTCCCCTCATTTTGCCTTCTTTCTCCTTAAGATCTGGAAAGACTACTGGGCAGTGAAAAACACTACAGTGTTGTTTCAAAGAAAAGACTTTTTTAGGATTCTAAGGCGCATGTTCCAATTGCTTGAGAAAATTGAGAAAAGGCACTTTGTCTTTTGTGATAAATATCATTAGCCAGTAGGGACAAAGTCTGACCAACAACAAGAGCAGATCAAAATCTGATGAGACCAAGCAATATACCTTGAGTGGCCAGGACAGAACCATTGAGTCGTTGAATCTGTTGAATTGGAAGGACCCCATCAGGATCATCATCAGTCCAACTCCTGGCCCTGCCTGGGGCCATCCTTGAACTCCCAAACTCAGACAGTTGTGATGGTGTGACCACTCCCTGGAGAGACTCTTCCAGTGCCCAGCCATTCTCGGGTTAAAAACTTTTTCCTGATACCCGACCTAAACCTCCCCTGACTCAGCTGCATGCCATTTCTTTGAGTCCTGTCTTTGTAGACCTCATTTGAGGACTTTCTAATACCAAGGTGATTCCGCCCCAGAGCAGAGCAGAGCAGAGCAGAGCAGAGCAGAGCAAGACAATCCCCTCCCTTGCCCAGCTGGTGATGCTGTGCCTGATGCACCCCAGGACAGGCTTGGCCCTCCTGGCTGCCAGGGCACTGCTGATGCACATTCAGCTTGCCATTGGCCAGGAGCCTGGATCCCTTTCTGCAGTGCTTCTCCCAGCCTCTTGCTCCCTCCCCAGTCTATACACCCACCAGGATTGCCCAGTTGCAGGTGCTGAATCCAGCACTTGCCCTTGTTCCACTCCATCTGGTTGGTGATTGCCTGTGGGAATCCTCAAAAACAGAGGGGTTTGGGAAAGCTGCAAAAAGCAGGCCTCAGAGACAGCAGAACTGTCATTGGAGCTAAGCAGTAGTCATAAGGTTTGTCAGCAGAAAAATTAGATGAGAAGTAGAAAAGTAAGGACAAATGGAACAATGGTCTGTGTATTAATGCTTGTCTAGAATAACTCCCTAAGCTACAGCAAAGTATATCTAGCGTGATGTTAGGTAGTTCTAAGCTTAATAATGGAGCTCTGTGCATTGTATCTTAAGGCTTACAAGCAGGTCTTTTATTCGAAAGAAGCGAGCATTGTTCTAAGCCCAGGTACATGTCTTTATAGTGATTGGATAGAAGTACTGTCAATATGCTTTTGCTTTGTGTGATTGGTCAAAAAACTTTTCAAGTCAGTTGTAACATTAAGTTCTTTGTCTGCTGCTGGGGACGTGAGCTGCTGGCAGCTTCCCATTGTCATCACCATGTAATGAGACTGATGCTGGAAAAAAACCAGCTTGAGACGCCGTCCCCAGCAGTCCCGCCCCTTTTGTGATTTGTGCATAGACTCCCGGCCAGCAAGAATTGCCCATCTCTCCTATTTGGCAAGATCTCTCTGCAAGGTCTCTGTGCCCTCAAGGGAGTTAGCTCACAGCTCCTCCCAATTTAGTGTCTTTGGCAAACTTTCTTAATATTCCTTCAAGTGCTGTGTCCAGGTTGTTCAAAAGATGTTGAAGAGAACTGGCCCAATGATGATACTGTCTTAGCCACTGAAATAAGTGCTTCATACTTCCTCTTGTGCAGAAATCACAACAAATTTCTTTTCTATCCATGTTTTCTTATGCTCATGCTTTTTATCCCAACAGCAGCTGACACGACATTTACAGGCACAGCAACAGCACACTTTTCCTGCTCTTACTAGACTTAACAATTTTGCAACCGGTCAATCAGTGACCTTTGCAAGTAAAGTCAGACCTTCAGCATTTCTCCTTAAATGAATGTCTTCAGAAGAAAACTTTGCTGCCTACTCTGTACGACTGAAGAATAGATGATAATGAGTTAGCATCACAATCAGTTAAGTACAGAGGCTATCCTTTAGCAGGGAAAAAATTAAAAGAAGAGCTCTTTTATGCAACAACTATCTGAGAAACAAAACAACTAGGATCTTCCACAGGGTTCCCTGCAGTAGAAATGTACTTGGATGAATGCAGAAGATAAAAGATGTGGTTTTGAAAGGCTATGTCCTTGCTAAGCTAAATTGGATCTCATCCTGTCGATGAAAGATCAAGGAGCTCAAAGCGGAGCTAGAGAGACATGTCCAGATAATGAGATAGAGCAAAGCATTTTCCAAGATAATTAAGCATTCTGGTGGACTGGCCAGTTAGGTTAAATCTGCCACACCCATTCACTTTTGGGGACTGAGCTGTGGAGTGCTAAACCGTATCTGCTGCTGTGCAAAGTAAAAGAGATCCATCCAAATTGTACGATTAGTGTGAACACTCTCACTCTCAATTGTAAAACACTTCATAAGCTATTAATCAGTCTTAGGAACAAAATGAAATAAAGTTGTTATGCCATCTGGGAATGGGAAAACATCTTCAAAATATTTTTTTCTCTATGTTTTCTTCTTTTTTCTTTTTTTCTTTTTTTTTTTTTTAATCCCACATTATGTGATTGATAATTTCAACCATTCTGGAATGCTTTTAACAGATGAACCCAGCATAGTAGTTTTATTACGGGCTCTTGTCCCTTACATGCTTCAGTACAGGTTTGGAATATACTCCACAGTCAATGAGTGGTTTTTTATCTCTTTTCCCAGAGACAACTTTTAAAGGACTACTTAACCCCTAAAAATCATAATTTCTCTGGTTTCTCCAAGCTTTTTCAGAAAGCTGTTTTGGTTTTGTTTTGGTTTGTTGTTTGTTTTGTTTTATTGCATCGTTCCTAATGTCTTCAGACCTACTACAAGAAGAAGTTAAAAATAGATCTTATTTGAAGAGACTGTTAAAGCTAATGAACTGCCAGTCTTGGTATTTGTATCTTTCTAAATCCTTTAAATTCCAAGGTTGCCTTCCTGAATCCTCAGTTACTTAGAAAACATTGTGTTTATAAAACAGACCCAGTTCAATTGCTTCTGCAAACTCACCTTCATTTTATAGGATTGTACTTCAAGAAATCTTGCTTCATTCAAACATTGGAAGTACAGATTTGACATCATCTGTGACCCTTCCATCTGTCTGAACTGTATTTCATTGTGTGAGTTCCTCAGTTGCTTCAAATAAGGACAGAATCTTTTCAATTTGCATAGCATGTTATCTGAAGATCTCCTGTCTGCTTTCTTCACTTGCTTTAATGGGAAGACAAGGGAAATACGTTTTGAATGCTATCTTTTAGAGTCTACTTTTACCTACCAGTGTGCTTCTATGGACTAGAACCAATTTCAGCTTGAAAGAAGGTATTGTCACCATCCGCTCATACCAACGGGTTGGTTAACTGGTTGGTTGGTTAACTGATCTGGGAGTGCAACAGACAACCTGGAAAGGGGATTGCAGTATCAATCCAAAGAAATGCACCTTTATAGAATGACCACAGCAAATGCCTGAAAGGAATCAGGGAGAGGAAAAGAATAAAAAAGAGGGGGAGAAAGAGAGAGGAGTATAGCTACCAAACATGGAGAGACTAAGTCCTCTTAGTCCGGCCGATAGAGTTTGCCTAGTCACGTTGGGAAGATCTCAAAGTCCTGGTGAACTCAAGGTTCTATTATAGTCCATTGCTGAGGGGGGAAACAGAATCTTGAAATGGCTGAGGGGGAACAGATCCAATCAAGAAGAAGAAGTCTATTGAAATTGCTGAGGGGGAAAAAGGTATTGAAGACGGGTACAGACAGTCCATGTTCTCAGCAGGATAAGTCAGTAGCAGCAGTGAGTGGGACCCACTGTTTCAGGACTGCTTTCTGGGGGAAACCAGTCTAGATCCAGTGAACACATCTGTAGGCAGCACTCAGCAGGCATCCTGCTTCAGTCAGGCCAGCACCCCTGCATCAGAATTACAGGTGTCTCAGTCTCAGTCCTTGGGAGGGGGGCTTCAACCTCGGTGCCTCACGGTGGTAGTGGAGCAGAGGAAGGATTTTCCATGGGGGGGCTACCAAGTTGCCCCAGCAAGTTCATCTGGCCAAGAGGTGGGAAAATTCCTGGTCTATTGTCGTGAAGCAGGTGCAAGCATATAGGCCGGGTCACCCCTTGGCAGGCCCTGCTAGAAGCAGTCACTGAAGACACAGCTGTGAACAATCACTTGGCAGGCCAGAATTCTGCTCAGGGGCCTCAGGATTTTTGGTGTTCATCCATTACTGGCAGGCCAGAGGTCCCATCGGGGTCCTCAGGCTCCTGATATCGGTCCTGTGGACGGTCGTGAGGCAAATGGGGGGAACCTCAGACCCTCTTTCACAGCACCTGGTGAGTCACGACAGGCTTCAAAGGGTCTTCATCAGCAGTGTTCTGTACTATTGTTGTGTACTTGTCGCGCATTGGTAGCATATCCTGGAAAGCAGAGACAATACGTCAGACGGAGAGAGAGAAGGGAAGGACAAGAAAAGATAAAAAAAGGCGGGGGTAAGGAAACAAGAAACAAATATAATAACAGGAATTTAAACCATATTATTTTGAAACATTTTTTTCAAATATCTGAAACTAATCACAAATAATCAAAGGCAATAAAGTAATAAACAAATCAACAACAGTTCATTTAAAATATTTTTTTTCAAAACAATTCACCAAAAATCAAAAGTAATTTTCTTATAATCTTCAAAGAAAATTGAAGACGATTTCAAAACACATCCTCTCATTTATAGTCGCCTTGTGTCAATAGTCTTGGAGATGGCCACAGTGAAACAGACATCAGCCAAGTTGTGTGCATTAATGACAGACATCAATTTTGTTAACTCTTTCATCATTCTCCAATTCATAATGAGTAAGATTGCTGATTAAAAAACCCCAATCAAAACGAAACGCAAAAGGGCAATGATGGGATGACACATACTGTTCAGGACTCTTGTGGCAGTAGGTGACCACCCAAAAAGAGTATCCTACCACCTGTGTTCAGCATCTTTTCTTACTCTCTCTATGACATGGTGTATTTCTTTCACATTGTGATGAACAGTTACCAGTGCTTTCTGTCTATTCTTCTTGATCTTCTCCAATATTTCAATGAAGTCCTGATGAAGCAAAGATTGCTTTACCAAAGTAATGTTCATCCCAATGGGAGTAGGTGAATGTCCTGGTTTCGGGCAAATTTGGGAGAAAACCTCCAAAAGGTGGACCCTCCAGAAAAGAAACCCACACGGCCCCTCCCCCCAACCGGGTCGGGAAGGATTCCTTGGAAACAAGTGGAAAGAACCTGTTTCTGTAACAGGCAAAGCACCCCGCAGCACACAAAAGGAACAATACCAGATGGCACCACTCTTTCACCGCTCTGAAAAAGTAGACAACTTCAGAAAGTCTCTCTGGGGAGTGCTCGCTCTGTTATCAGTCTGTCCTGTGCTGGGGTAGCTGCTGCACCTTGGCCGCAAGGTGCAAACTCTCGGTGTTTCCCAGGTCCCAGTCCGGAGCAGGTCCGAGTAGGTCCAAAGAAGGGAAAGGAGAAACAGTCCAGGGAAAATTTGGACTGCTTAGCTAAACTAACTAATGAGCAGGAGCAAAAAAGCAAGAGCAAAGCAGGAGCAAAGCCGAAGCAAGAGCAAAGCGAAAAGCAAAGCAAAAAGCAAAAGCAGCACCCATGTACTGCCCTGTCTCTGTGTCGTGCCAGCTGTGGGGGAGCGGCTGATAGCAAAACCAAAACAAAACATTCGCTCTTCACAGCCAGTCTTGAAGGCACAGAACATGATATCCAGCATCAACAGAACACACGGATGGGGATACAAGCATCATAACGTCACCCTAGGACAGTAATAGTTTGTGAATCAGTCTTTAATTGGATTGAAAAAGGTAATGGGAGGTAACTGGAGCTTCTGAAGAAAAATCACATCCCTCAATTTTGTAAAGTTACAAGCGCAACAATTTGAATGATTTTTACTATCCACTACTGCATTTTCTACAAATACCGTATTCACAAGCAGTTCTAGAGCACCCACACCCATTGCCTATATATTTAAGGACTGTTTCGAAAGTCTCGTTAGGACGAATTTCAAAATGACAGATATTTTGTTCTGTGTCCAAACAAACATCCTGAGCTGTAATTGCATTACTTTCACAGATGAAGCCTAGTTCTCGGACAATAGAAGATTCCAAATTAACATGTTGCCATTTTTTACCAGTTTGATGGGCCCATTGTCTATGTTCAGAAAGATTGGGAATAGCTCCATCATGATTTAGCCCTAATGCAAGAATAGGAAATCTCAAATGCACTGAGGCATTGCGTACGGTTAACGCAAGAGCTGCGGCTGTGTTTGTAATGGGGTGATAAGTAAAATTCACCAAGTTCCACCAGGATTGGAATTCTCTTTCAAAATCAGTGGCACTGTCCCAAATTCTTTTCTGAATTGCAGTAGGAAAATTGCCTTCACCTTCTCTTATCATTGAGGCAGCAACTGACTGCATCGACAATTGTGCCTGGATACAGCTAAGAGCCAAAGAAAGGTTGTTTTGTGTAGCACCGAGTGCATCAGTCTACCAATTTGTGATCACTTACATTGACCTTTTCCCAAGCTGGTAATATGTTTGATAGCAAGCACTGCTGTGTTCCCAAAGCCAATAAGGATGATTGTAGTGGTTGTTTTAATTTGGTCAAATCTCTAACCATTTTGTGGCAGCCAATTTATCCATTAGTGTACTTCAGAATCAATACTATTTAGAATTCCAAAACCTGTTCCCAAAACACCGGTTATGTCTCTTAGTGTCTGTTTTTAAAGAAAAAACGGACTTTCTGTTTTTGCAGCCAGGTGGTCCAACCCTCAAAGGAAGTCCGCAAAAAAGGCAAACAGGCCGGCTGAATTTCTGAGACATTGTTTTGCATCATCAGCAATTTGACTTGTTTAAGAGACCGTGCCAGATTGAACAATATGTGTTGTTGACCAGTTTTCCTGATTATATATGGTCCAATTTCAAAACTTCTCAGGCTAAGCATAAGCGGTGCTTGGGCTGGAGTGGTGGTAGTAGAAGGTTGGTTCATACCATTTATTATCAACTTAAAAGAAAAGCCTTCACTAGTTTTGGACCAAAGACAAACTACTTCTGCAGTTTGTGTTAATGTAAAATTGTGCCAACAGTCTTGTACGCTTGGGGGCGTACAAACCTGTTCACGCTTATTTGTCTGATCTGTCAAAACACTGATGGAGATTGCTTTGCTATAAGCAGTTCCACAAATCCTTCGGCTAATTCCTTCTCCCACTCCCCCTTGAAGCTGCCAGGCTTTTTGTTTTTCCCATTCCTGCCAAGTGAACAAAAGCTTGGGACCAAGGCCACATTGACTAAGGGGACTCTCAGTCCCTTCTGCCCACTAGGATGTAACTACTGTACTCAATGTCAGCTCTGTGCTCTCAGTCCCTTCTACCCATTGGGGTGTAACTATGGCGCTCAGTGTGGGCTTCATGCTCTCCGTCCCGTCTATTCCACTGGGATGTAACTACGGTACTCAGCGTGGGTTTTGTTATAGCGTCTATCTTAAATTTATGAACTAAGCCTTTTCAACCTAACAGGTTGGTCAAGTTATTTTGCCAGCGGCATGTCACTTAAGTCGGTTTAGTTAACGTCAAATTATGCCAGCAATCAATTGGTTCATTTTTACAATCCTTTGTACTTGCGACATTGTTCGTTTTGCGACCTAGAGTGTAATTACCAACATACTCCTGGCAGCAACACAGAGTAAGGGGAATTTGTTTGGCACACTCCCACTTGTTTGTAGGACACAGTCTCGCTGAAGGGATATCCCAATCATTTTTCCCATCTGGTTCCATAAAATTTCCGGCAACTGTGATGGAGGTGGATTTCTCATAGAGAGATCCTTCCATTTTTCTGCATGCTTCCACAATCGACTCACCAATTGTTCCAGTTAGGGCTCTAGTCCAGTCCTTCTGATCCCATCCCCACTCACTTGGACCATATACCTGGGGGTCATGCAGCACTATAGGCTCTAGGTTTGGGTGGCCACCCTTGGGATACGCTCCTAGAACATTAGTGGGATGGAGGGTAGCTTCAGACCACAACCACTCAGCAGGATCCTGTCCATGGAATTGTGGTAGGATGCAGAAAAGCATCACCAGTGTTATCATGGTTCAGATGATTTTCATGTTCCTCAGGGTTCTTCTGTCAAAGTAAAAACAACAGAAATCCTTCCACTGAGGGCAGAAAAGAGTTAAAATGATAGGATTATCCAGCATGTATTTATCCAATGCTCTTTCCCTAGAGCATCAGAGGCTAGCCATGCATATTTCTTCAGAGGGGTTTTCAGCACTAGTGCTACTTCCCCTACAGTAGGGAGGTCCACCAGAACAGGTTGTCCAGGGTAATGTGCTGGACTTTTTGAATCGTCAGGTCGCCGTAGTAAGGGAACGATGCTTGGAGCTGTTGGGCAAAAGGCAGTGATTTTGGGACATCCATTCCCCCCCCATCTACTGTTCACTCTTTTAACAGCTTCCCATAACCGAACGTCCCAATTTCCCTCCCGGGGCTTCAGAAGTCCTTTCAAAAAACCCTTGGTCCTTTCTAAGATCCCCTTAGCTTGAGGGTAGTGGAAAGGGCTGTGGAAAGACCGCTTAATTCCTTCACCTTTTGCCCAATGCTGTGCACCTCTAGCAGTGAAGTGGGACCTGTGATCAGATTGAATTTCCTGTGGCTTTGGGAAAGTTCCAAACCACCCCTGCAAAGCTTTAACCGCATTATCACCTGTAGCTCTTTTCAAAGCATCAGCTTGAACCAACCCAGATACACTTTCTACTCCTACTAGCACAAAGTGTTTACCTCCTGACTTCTTAAAGGGGCCAATATAGTCTACCTGCCACGCGTCCCATAAGCCTTTACCCTTTCTTAAATGCAGAGGGTCATCTTCTCAAGGATGTCTCTCCAGTCACCTGTGACATTGCTCGCAGGCTGATACGCATGTTTTACACATTTCCCTGGTAACCAGCCAACCACAAGCATGAGCTTCTTTGTACAAATCTTTCGCACCTGTGTGCTGTCTTTTTACATGCAGCCATTCTAATAGTTGATCCCAGTCCTCAGGAATGAGTTCCTTTTTCAGGGGGCTGAGCCTTGCTAGTTCATCAGCTCTATTCTTCCACTCTCCTGCTGGATTTCCATCTGCTTGCTGAGAAGCTACCCAACCAATAGCAACATTTCCTTGGCTTGCAACATCTAAAATTTCTTGCCCCTTTTCCTTTTGCCACACTGGAATTCTGTGAACTTCCCAATCATTTTGCTGCCAGAAAGGAAGCCACTCGGTACAACCTTTGTACACTGCGTAAGAGTCGGTATAAATGCAGACAAGAGAAACGTTCTGTGCCTCACATTGGAAAACACTCCAAACAGCTATGAGTTCCCCAGCCTGAGCGCTGCCTTCCCCTTCGGTAATGATTCTTTCACCAAATGAATTGTGTAAGACAGCTGTTCTAGATCTCCATACCTTCCCTTCCCGTTTTGCAGAGGCATCTGTGAACCAAGAACTTGCTGCTTGTTCGGGGGAGAAAGGAAGGGCAGCTTTGATTACAGAGGCAGATTTATCTTGGCTGCTAACCAGGCTCTCAGTGCCTTGGCTTGTTAGATTTTTAGCAGCATCTTCCGTTCTTGAGACGGTATTACAATAGCCTTCCATCTGAGCATACCATTTCCTAACTGAGGCCCTTTGGGCTACCCCGTCAGGTGGGGGGGAGGGGTGGGGCTCCCATTAGTGACGATTTTGATAACTTTGAAAGGGCTTCTTAATACAATAAGCTCTTGTCATGCAATTTTTTCCTCTTCTAGGAGAGCTAAGCTAACTACAAACAACCCCTTTTCCCAGGTAGTGTATCTTTTCTCAGCATCTTTGAAACCACAGGAATAAAAACCAAGAGGCCCCGTTGGACCCTCGGGACCCCACTGCCAAATGTGTACTGATAGCCCTGAGGAGGCAAATCCCCATTCCACCTGAAAGGGATCTGTGGGATGGATAGGGCCTAGTGCTTGGTGAGCTGTTGCCTCAAAAATCAGTAATTGCAATGCTTCTTCCTGAGAAGGAGTCCAATCCCATTTCATTCTTTTCCTCAGCAAGTCAAAAAGCGGCCTAGCAATTATTGAGAAATCTGGGATGTGTTTTCTCCAGAACACTAATAGTCCTAGAGCTTGCTGGAGATCTTTCCTCAATTCAGGCCTTTGAATCTGATCTAAAGAGGTTAGGGTATCGGGTGGAATACATGTCATGCCTCCTTTCCACCAAATTCTCAAAATCTTCACTTCCTGAGAAGGTTTCTGAATTTTCTCTGCGGGTATCTGCAAATCAAGACTTTTTAAGTGAGAGATTATTTTCTGCTGATGTTTCCCTACTACCTCTATTTCATCCTTCCCCCCCTCCCCACCCCCCCCCCCCCCCCCCCCCCCCAGAGTGTCTTAAATGTATTGATTATCAGCTACAGGATCAGCAGGATCAGGTTTGGGTATTTTTTCTAATTCCTGAACTAAAGCATGGTGGGCCAAAGTGGAGGAGTGTTTGTAGCCTTGGGGAAGCCTAGTGCAAGTGTATTGCCGTCCTTTCCCATGTGAAGGCAAAATGGTCCCTATATCTTCTGGCTGTATAGGTATCATAAGGAAGACGTCTTTGACATCCATAGTTGCCATTGCCATGATTGAGTGAGCCTTTTCTTGAATTGATGTTATTAATTCAGCTAAGTTTGGGACCAGTGCTGTAAGAGGGTCTGTGTTGGCTTTAAGCCTGTGAAAATCTACTGTTAATCTCCACTTTCCACTGGCTTTTCAGACTGGCCATACCGGTGAATTAAAAGGAGAATGTGTGTGAATTATTACCCCTTGGTTTCTCAAGTCCTGTAGAACCGCTTTGATACCTTCTCTGGCACCAGAAGGTAGAGGGTATTGTTTTACATTAGTTGTTTGATTATAGGGTAGGGAGGGTGCGGTTTGAAGCAGCCTAATGTTAAGTGGCAGTGTGCCAAAAGACCACAGAAATCCCTCAGAGTCTTCCCACTGCCTCCCAGCAAGGACACCCATTCCTAATCAATTATTTGGAATGTTCCCAATTACCATTTTGATGACTAGTTGATGCTCATTTCCAGGGAGCCTCAGTTTGGCTAAGGCAACATTCATAGATTCTGTAGTTCCCAGAGCATTAAGAACACAGCATTGTCTCTTAGTTGGAACAATTCCACACTCTGGGCATCCTTTTTTGTCAGTGCAGAGATTTGAGCCCCAACGTCAATCAAAAAGGTTACTAGTAGCCTGTGGAGGCCCGTGATAGCTGGGCTTAATATATATCCTGATTTAGTTTTAGTGAGCATTCTTAAATAAACCCACACTCCGCCCCTTTGCCCACCTGTAAGCGGCAGAGAGATTTGTTTCCCGAAAACCCTGTTGGTTTTGGTTCACTGCCTGTGTTCCGTGGGAGAAGCTGGGGGAGGGTTAGTTTTTGTCCCTGAGAAGGGAGGGGTGCACTGGGTTGAGCCAATGGATTCGGTTTTCGCTGGTGCCAATTATTTATTATTTTCTGCAATTTATCAAGGGGCAAACCATCCATCACCTCTTTGGGGACCCACTTTTGAATCCCCAACAACCACCAACGGTGGCAGTTAGAGATCTGTTTTCCTTTCTCTATATTTTCACTGTGAGGAGCCCCAATAAACCAAACACCTTTGTTATTTTCTGATTTCTATGCCGGGGTTTTTATAGGTCCATATTGTCTACAATAATTAATCAGATCTACTGCAACTTCAGCTCATGTCCAAACTTTATGGCTACTGGCAGGTGAATCAGATTGAGAAGCTGAGGGCTGTGAGGGGGAAGAGTAGGGAGTGAAGCCAGGATCTCTAGGTCCACTTTGGTCAGGGGAATTCCTGAGGAATCTTATCTAGTCTTTCTACAGGATTCAAAGCCATTATGGTTTTCTGTAGAGTCATTGCTGTATGTTTAAGTGTTTCTGGAAGCCCACGAGTTCAATCGGTCATTAGTTCTGGCTTCACAGGTAATTGCATTGGGCATTCAAAACCAGGAACTAATTTCTTTTCATGAATCTTTTGCAGGCAGGCGGCTTTGTGGACACTTTCTAAGAGCTGGTCGGTGGTGTCAACGATTGCCAGGGGGTCACCCCTTTCCAAAGGATTCATTCTCCCGGCCCAGAAAGACGCACCCTGTGTCAGGGACCATGCGTCACGCTTACCTCCTTATCTCCTGTTGTGAAGAAGGCTCCATGTCCCCAGTACCCACTGGCCTCCGGTTAATTTAATTTGATCTCCACCATCGAGGGACACTCGGAGGACATATTCTGTCTCTGATTCTTGTGGGAGGCGCCCGAATTCTTTTGACAGCTTAGCTAATTCGGTAGCACTGAACGGTATTTGTTTAGTTGTGATAGGTGGGTCAAGATCCTCTTTCGGCAATGCAGAGAGACAGGGAGACCCACTCGGTAATCAGAATCCAATTTCATTGTGGGATACAAGCACTTACATACCATTGCAGGGAGACTAGTAATGTGTACTACAATGATTAGGTTAAAATCACATCCACAAACTTACGCATATAACAACATCTCTTGCTTGCAGAGTTTCATGGGATTTTCTTTTTCCAGTAAACCCGTTTGATTTAATCTTCTTGCAATCCAGGTCGAATTTTCAAAGTTCCGTTTGTTTATGCCAAGGCATTCTGTTATCAAATCTCTTATGTTAACCAGGTCCAAAGTGCATCATCTGTCTTATGTCCCCCAACATTCCAACAATCCTCATCATTAATATAGTTCTATTCTGTTTGAACCAAGGGTCTCAAGCGAGGACAGCAGTATTCTCTCCAATTTTTTACTGCCTCAAGTTCCTGACGGGGATAGATTTGTTTCAAGTCAGGAGTTTCCTTTTCCTCTGGCTCTGTAGAGGAATCAGTATGATGTGAATTCTTAGCAAGTTCCTCTCTAAGGGCAGCTCGCAACATATAGATCTCATTTCTATCTTCCTTTAATTCTTTCTGCAAAATTTCAACTAGGTTTTGAAGGGAATCTATTCTTGCTATTTCCTCGTTTCTTTGCTTAAAAAGGGTTTCTATGGCTGCTGTGAGACAAGCTGCCAAAACTGAGCAGAGGATGGTCTTATTTTTGCCCAGTTTAACTTCTGTTTCATGTTGTAAAGAACAAATTCTATCTATGACATTTTCTAAATTAAACCAGCTGTTCTCTGCCCAAACCTCCCCCCTTGGAGAAGGCTTGGCATTCTATTTAGCAAGCAGAGCAGAAAATTCAGAAATTTAACTTTTGTGCTAGAGTTTTCAGTCATTTTATGAAGGGACCAAAACCATGACAGGGAGGTGCAAACTTAAGTTAGACAATCTCACAGCCTTTGCTGTGCTCCCCTTTGCTTCCCTGGCTGGGTGAAGAGACCAAATCTCCCTGGGAGGCCCTGCTTAGTTCCTTCAAGTTGTCCCTTCCTTCCCAGACAGTCCAAATTCACACATAAACAAAAACAGTTTCCCCTTTTGCGTGAAGAGATTTTTTGGGAAATTCTAAAGACAGAACCCTCAATAGAGTATGGGGGCGTATTTCACCTGGGCGTGCGCAGTTTGTGGGAAATTCAAAGAGCTTTCCTTGCTTTCCAGCTTCGTTCAACCCTTTCGCGATGAGGGGCTAGGTGTGGCTGAAGCAAATCGTCCTTCCCCTGTTCCAGACTACAAACAGCCTTGCAGACCCTTCTGTCTATCAGAATCCTGTCCATGATGCCAATTTAATGTCACGATCCGCTCATACCAATGGGGGGGTGATGGTTGGTTAACTGATCTGGGAGTGCAACAGACAACACGGAAAGGGGATTGCGGTATCAATCCAAACAAATGCACCTTTATAGAATGACCACAGCAAATGCATGAAAGGAATTAGGGAGAGGAAAAGAATAGAAAAGAGGGGGAGAAAGAGAGAGGGAGTTGTCCTAAGCTGATTATATGATGCTTTTAACCCCAATCATCTTGTTCTGTTTATGCTGCATCATAAGTTTTGCACCTTTAAGACTTGTTGCAGAGAGTGAAGAGGGGAGAGAAGAAGCAGCAGTTTGTTTTCAGACCCTGCACTCACTCCTCCACATTCCTGCTCCTGGACTGTGTTGTCTGGGGATGAACAGACAGTGGGACAGAGCTCTCCTTTGCTTTTAGTTAGTTTTAGCTTGCTGAGGCAAGGAAGTTCCCTGGACTGTGGTTTCTTTTCTTTTTTCCCTTTTCTTTGGACCTCTTGAAACCTGCTCTGGACTGAACACCCAGAAGAGCACCGGCAGCTAGCACCTGTGGCCCACCAGGCCGGGCCCGGCCCGCAACATTTCCAGCACCGGAGGGACTGATAAGAGCCTGTGTGAGCTGAACTGCAACCGAGGGAGGGGACTTTCTCAGTTTGTCATCTCTTTTGGAGCAACAAGGGGTTTTATTGTTCAATATTGTTTAGGTTTTATTGTTTAATAAACAGGTTTTTTCCACCTCTTTCCAAGGAGCTATTTTCTCCTGGACCGGTTGGGGGGAGTGTTGCAGTGTGACGCCATTTCCTGTTTCAGGAAACAGGAAAATCCCTCAGGTGTTGGGATAGGTGAAACCTGTCCTTTCCCCTCCCCCTTTGCCCTCCTGCTAAGTGCTGTCCATCAATGTTAACATTCCAGCAGGGTCATGGTGTGGTTGGCAGAAGTTCAAAAGATGCCCCTCAGGTCCGGGCTCATTGGCCTGTCCAAGTGTCTTTATCCTTTGAGCCTTCCCCTCCTCCCACCTGGTTGGTGGCTCACCTGTGCCTTCCCCTGCCCCTGTCCCCGGGCTTAAAAGGAGACGGGACCATGCGGTCTGGATTCTCTTGGGAGCTGTTACAAGATTCAGAGGTCTGTCATCCTGGAATAAACTCTGGATTAAAACTCTACAGCAGAATCCTCTCCTTTTTCTCTTCACCGTCCCCTGAACCTTTTCCACCAGAGGTCAACTGAGTTTCTACTATGCCTGGATTTGTTGCGAGTGCCTAGCTGCAGGATGCAGCCGGCCAAATGTATCTCTGAGGTGAAACATCACAGCTGCCGCCTTTGGCCCAGCAGCAAGGGTCAGACGAGCCCAGGCACGTCCCACCCGGTAATATTGGGATTAATATTTCATAGGGGAGGGGCCAAATGAATCTGCTTTCCTAGAGGAGCCCCTTTGGGGGTTCTCCCCAAAATTTGCCCTGAACCAAGACAGGAGTAGAGCTACCAAATGTGGAGAGACTAAGTCCTCATAGTCCAGCCGACAGAGTTTGCCTAGTCACGTTGGGAAGATAATGGCCCTGCCTGGTTAACTCAAGGTTAAGTCCTGGTGAACTCAAGGTTCTATTATAGTCCATTGCTGAGGGGGGAAACAGAATCTTGAAATGGCTGAGGGGGAACAGATCCAATCAAGAAGAAGAAGTCTATTGAAATTGCTGAGGGGGAAAAAGGTATTGAAGACGGGTACAGACAGTCCATGTTCTCAGCAGGATAAGTCAGTAGCAGCAGTGAGTGGGACCCACTGTTTCAGGACTGCTTTCTGGGGGAAACCAGTCTAGGTCCTGTAGGCACATCTGTAGGCAACACTCAGCAGGCATCCTGCTTCAGTCAGGCCAGCACCCCTGCATCAGAATTACCGGTGTCTCAGTCTCAGTCCTTGGTAGGGGGGCTTCAACCTCGGTGCCTCACGGTGGTAGTGGAGCAGAGGAAGGATTTTCCATGGGGGGGCTACCAAGTTGCCCCAGCAAGTTCATCTGGCCAAGAGGTGGGAAAATTCCTGGTCTATTGTCGTGAAGCAGGTGCAAGCATATAGGCTGGGTCGCCCTTTGGCAGGCCCTGCTAGAAGCAGTCACTGAAGACACAGCTGTGAACAATCACTTGGCAGGCCAGAATTCTGCTCAGGGGCCTCAGGATTTTTGGTGTTCATCCATTACTGGCAGGCCAGAATTCCCATCGGTGTCTTTAGGGTCCCAGTGTCTGTCCTGGGAATGGTCGTGAGGCAAATGAGGGGAACTTTAGACTGTCTTTCACATGTATCAGAAAATCTATTTCCTGAACTGGCCAAAAAGAATGCATAACATTTACAATTGAGGGGGAAAAAGAAAACCAAACTCAAAGCGTTGGAGCAATATCATTCTAGAGAATGCCATGTCTCTATGAAAAATACAAAAAAATTTCTGTTTTCAAACGCACCCACAAATCACCATTTTGCATCTTTTTTGTTGTTGTTGTTGTTTGTTTTAAAGCTCTGGCACTTATCTGATTCCTTTTTGAGTTAGTTCAGCTCATTAATCTAGTAAGAAAGCTGCTAAAATTAAACGGAAAAACCTATGGGGAACAGGATGCCACTTCAGCCATGTTGTAGGGAAGCATTAGGTCAGCCTTCTGTCTTGTAGAAATACGTCTGTCATATAGGAAAATCACTGCGTAGCACTATCTTATTTTGAACTTTCTCATTGCTACTGGGTTCCTGAATGATCAAGATGGTTTAAACCAAACAACAGCCAGCCCTCTAAGATACTCCCCAAACTATTGCAATGGAATAACTTGATCAGGTGAAGAGCTCACTATGCAAAAGCTGAATATGATGTCAAGAATGCTTTGTTGTGGATTACCATTGTTTGGGATCATTTATCCCTTACCCTCCCATGTAGGTATAGGAAAAAATGAAGAAACCACAAGGCTTTTACAGCTGTTCTTGTATTTTGGGATAGTAAGGACTTGGGTTGGTAAACAAAACTGTGGTGAGTTTTACTATTGACTTTATGGCTGTTTCACTTTGAATTAACTGCTTTGCATTTCAGCTTACCCATCAGTATAATGAGAAGAAGAATATCTTCCTTCCTGCCCAAAAGATGTTGAATTATGCCTGTGATGTCACGGACTTAAAGACGAAAACCATTGTGATTGAAAGGAAGTATTGGCATGCCACAAGGTAACTGGAGTGAGCTGTCTTTCCTCCTCAGCTTCACTGTGATAGTAGAATTTTAATTAGCAGTTCCAAAACTTTGTCTTAGCATAGTCTGGTGACATATCTCAGTAGAGCAGTGTCCTAGGGTGACTTTATGATGCTTGTATCCCCAGCCATCTGTTCTGTTAATGCTGGATATTCTATTCTCTGCCTTCAAGACTGCTTCTGAGAGCAAAGGTGGGGAGAAGAAGAAGTACGGAGTTTGTTATCACAGGCTGCACTCACCTTCTAAAAGCAACACTGCTCCACATTCTGTGCTGCACTGTGTTGTCTGGGCACTGATGGAGCAGAACAGAGTGTTCTTTGCTTTTCAGTTGGTTTAGCTGGCTGAGGCAGAGTTTTCCCTGGACTGTCTTTTTTTCTTTCCCTTTTCTTGGAACTGTTCAAACCTGCTCCAGACTGGGACCTGGAGAGCACTGAGAGCTTGCACTTTGTGGCCTATGGGGGCCTACTCTGGGCAGCAGCCTTTCCCAGTGCCGGAGGGATTGATAACAGAGCAAGCATCCACAGGAGAGACTTTCTGAATTTGTTGTCTCTTCAGAGCGGCGATTGAGTTTTGTCATCTGGTATTGTTCATTTTTTGTGCTGGGGGGTGCTTTCCCTGTTAAATAAACAGATTTTTTCCACTTCTCTCAGAGGAAATGTTTCCCAGACCAGTTGAGGGGAGGGGCCGTGTAGGTGGGCTTTCTGGGGGGGGGCCCCCTGAGACATGAACTTTAAAGAAATTTAGGGTTTTTAGAGGAGCTGAGGTTTTAGTCAGAGATAAGCCTTATTAGAGTTTATCAAAATAAATAGGTAGGCCTTGATGAAGTTAAGAGTTAGTAGTTAACTAATAATTGATTGCTTGTCAACATCATGTTGGCTTAGCTGGGTTTATCATGAAGAATACAGAAACTCATAAATAGCTTTTAGGAACATAAGACAATTGTAGGCCACCTCTGTTCTGAAACCAATTGAAGATGGGGAATGGGAGTTCTACCAATGGGTTCATTTGTCATATTTGCATTGAAAATGTAGAAAGTTCAGAACCAGGAAGACTTCATTTATTTCCTCATTTTGGAACCCCTCCCCATGAAAGGGACCACCGATTCATTTTGAGGAACAAACTACACGTGCTTAATAGCTTTTGAACTGATTACCATACGAAGTGAGGAATGATGGGATGTACCTAAATTATGAACATGTATTTGTCTTTTGGGTATTCAATACTTGTATAGATAAAAAGACTCTGTTATCACCTCTAAATCACAGCGTGTATTTGGGAGCTATCCCGCACGCTGCCCAGCGTTGCAATAAACATACACTTTCTAATTTTGAACTGTTAGGGAGCCTTTGTCCATCACAGTTGGATATCAGTACTAGATCAATATTTTTAATAAATCACCCCTTCTTGAGGATTGCTGCCAAATTTGCCCTCAACCAAGACAAGCAGGATGTGCGACTTCGAGAATGATGGAATCACTTTGGCTGGAAAAGACCTTTAAGAACATTGAGTCTAAATGTAATTAGCAAACACAACCATCAAGAAATGTTTTGCTGTCTGAAGAGAACATGGTTTATCTGGTAAGCTTTGCAAGTATTTGTGTCATCGCAAGCACGCATGTCCAATGCATTAGATGGGTATATAATAAGAAACCTGTGCAAATCAACAGAATGATTCTCAGGGTAGGATATTGGCATGTTTCATCCTTCTTCCCGACTTCTTCCAATGAATGACTTTTACAAAGTAAGGATTGGAATTGTTACTCTTTTGACGGTTCTTGTTGTATTACTGACATTTTTGGCATAGGAATGCCAAATAGGTTAATTCACCTAGTTTTTCAGATAAAGACCAAGATTTAATGTTGCTTAAGCTGGAGGCAGAAATATTTAAATCTTCCAGCCTCCTTCTTAGTACCTAATTTCTATTACAATATCAGTGCACAATCTTGTCCCTTAAGGTCCAGCTAGCTCAGTTTATACCAACAGGGTGACTTTAGTAGGGCTCACGTCATGCTGCACACAGAAGCCCTCAGGGTGCACCTCTAGCAGACAGTAATTCATGCACTTGGACCATCCCAGTGCTGACTTTGGATCACCAGAAGAGTAGAACTAGAGAGATTTGATGGAGAGCTCTCTGGAGGAAGTGGCCTGAAGAAGACAGCAGAAATCCCATCTGTGTGTTTGTACAAATAACGTGAATACCATTTACAGGAAAAGATCTTCAAATCGATCTAGCTTTTTCTGCAGATTATTTGTCAACTATATGCATTACACGGACAGTTCCACTGAGCATCTGAAATACAGCTGCGTTTAAGTGGATTGATTCAGGGTTGGAAAGCAGTGAAATAAAGCTTTTCAGGAATAGCTGACATCCAAGTCCCGCAGAAATTTACCTATTTTTAATGTCCAGATGCTTTTTAAAATAATGGGTGACCATTTAGCTACCTAATAGCTTTAATCAGAAATACCAAGAAAATTTTAAACTCCCATCTTTTATAGCTTGAATATTTTTCTTCGTTTATTTCCTGGTTTCCAATTCAGGTCTACAAATCGTATGATTAGGTAATGAGAACTCATGCTGTATAAAAATATTTCCTGCTATACTTCCAAGTCAAGGCCATGTTTTTCCCGGAACTGTTTAAAAAAATAAAATTCTATCTGGATTCTCTCTAGCCCACACTCATCATTATCTAAAATCATTTAAATATTGTATTTTGACTTTACATGGTGCAATTATATTCAGAAATCCAAGGCTCTATTGTTAGATTGTTTGTATGGTTTTCTGGCAATTCTAACTTCCCACAACCACTCTTGGCAGCTATATATTTTTGCAGCAAGGCATCACAGGGGTCTGTGAGAAGTTTGAATGTGAAGCAGAGCTAACATTAAAATACACGGGACATACTCGAAATATTTCACTTCAGAAAGTTACAGTTTGCTTAGATGGAATGAAATATGAAATAAATGAACCTCACACAACATTTCTAAATCTTGGAAATCTATTACCTGAACTTTGAGTCAGTTTGCAGGACAGGACTCTGTAGAAATGCAAATGTGAAGTCCAAGGAATAGAGCAGAAGGTGTATTGGGCAGGGGTACAGAAGATTGCTCTGAAGGGTGATGTAAGCAAGATTGCATCCTATAAAGATAGCAGCTGCTTCTGCTGGTGCCAACATAGAGAATTTGCGCCACCAGCCTAGTTTTCTGGGGACATTTGACCTGTACACTCTTGAGGGCTTGTAGATGTGAATGAATCTGTCCTTTGATCTGTTTTTTTCTTTTCAATGTCTATGACCTGACTTGCTACTGTGTACTGTACTGTATCGTTTTATAAACAGACATGTTTCATCTGTTTGAAAGCTGTAGTTGAAAGTGAGCTTGCAATCATGAGTTGGCTGTCAAAAGAATTAATTTTCTGCTTTAAGCAAAATATCAGTAGAAACAGTCCATCCACTCCTATGATACAGATTCCTTCTGAATTTACAGGGTAATTTGCATCAGTGAGTATCATGCATGTGCAATAAATACACCTTGCTTGGTTTCTAATGATGATAATAGTCCTCTTTGTATTACTCTAAGGATTGAACTCACCATCATTATTTTCCTGTTCTCATTGAAGTGTAAAGGAAAAATAGTTTTGCATTAACCAAGGAGTAAAATGCATGGATTTAGCATCATTCTTGCAAGTAGTCCTCGATTCTGAAAATACCTCTCAGAAGCTGCATCAAATGGGAAAGCTAGACAGATGGCAGAATGCAGAACCTGCCATTTAGGATCAGGTACAAAATAACACCCAAGAAATTCTTCATGGATGCTGCATAAGTACAAAGATGCCGTTATTTAAAAGAGAAAAATAGTCAATGTGAAACGTGTTTGATGAATAAAAAGCTATGCTAATCAAGAGACCACAGTGCCAAGTGTGCTACAAGGCTTTTTTGTAATTCACATCATTCCCAGCATGAAAAAACACTATTTTTATTGTAGATTGCTTAAGAGTGCACAACAGTTTGGAAAAAAGTGCTTTGCTTTTTCTATTCATAGGAACTGTGTATCATGGTAAGAGATCCTGTAGACAGGTTTTGGAAAACAATGTTATTTTGAAGATTCATTCCATTCAGAAATACTTCACATGAAAAAATTTGATCTGCTCTCCATCCTGAAGACTCTTAAAGGAAAATGTCTTTGTTGCATTCTCTTCACACTAGTTCAGGAGCTCAGTCTTACCTGCATTCTAATGCTTTTTGATGTTCCTGATGGCATGGCTTAGACATCCTTGTCTCCATTACCATCATGATTTCCAGATCAAGTGATGAGAATTTTTCTTCAGGACTGGTGAAGTTAAGTGTCATAACATTTTTGTCAAGTCAGTTTGAAGGGGTTTTTTTGCCAAAGGAATCTCTTCCTTCCTAATGAAAACCATTGGCAATAGCAAACCTACTCAGTTTTTCAGGAAGTCAAATAATACATCTCCACTGTACAAGGTCCTCCCTTTGTTTTTTTTTCACCAGAAGAAAACTGCTGTTTTCTTCTTCTTCTATCACCTTAGACTTACTTTCTTCCAAAATCTTTTTAAACCTTTAGATTTCTCTTTATAGCTAATTACTTTCACAGTGGGCTATAGCATATGTATTTGAAAAGACCATTTGTACATATCCAAATGGCTTACTTCTATTCTATTAAGAAATGGCTGTACTTCTATTAAGGAAACATAAAGGTGCAGTAATATTTTTTCTTCTACAAAATTTAAAAAACCCCAACTATTAAAAATGATACCAGCAAATGATGTCTGTAAGACTGAGGCAGGAGGCTTTTTCCAGAACAATGTGCAGTTCTTCCCAATTCTATTTTTCCCTCCGATTACTTTGTACAAAAATAGTTTTACACAGTCTTCTAATAGTGGCATGTTACTAGTGGGGTAGAGTATTGCCCTGCCAGCATTGGAATTGACTCGACTGTAGTTGTGTTCAAATCTGCTGATGAGACAAGGTTTTTTTGCTGAACGCACTTCAGCAAGCAAGAGAGCTTCTTCGTCTTAAGATGCTATGAGTCCCAGAAGAAGATGAATGAGGTGATGACATGCCTTGTGTTCTGAAGAGAGATCAAAACTTATTGCTGGGGTCACCCCCCCTCTTGGTACAGAAAGCGCACAGAGGGCTTTGAAGCAGCACTTTCACCCTCTTTGCATTCACTAGTAAATCGGACCCCAAGGTTTGGGCAAAAATACTCTTTTGATGCAACTCTTCACCAGACAAAATCTCTGGGAAAATTTGCAGTGGCAGAAAGCAAGCCCTTCCTGGGAAATCTACTGAAATGGTTCAGAAGTTATTCCCATTCCCTGTTGCTAACCTCTGCTGTCTAGCTGTCCGATATGTTTGGGACCATGTTGAAATCATTCTAAACAATGGACTGACGCTGCACTGTTGAGTAAACATAGGTCTTTTCCATAGGTGTCAGGGAAAAATATTTCTGTTGGTAAAAATGATAGAAAACAATACCAGCATGGGAGAAAAACAAGTACATCAATAGAATGAAGATGCCCAGAATTCTCCTTTTGAAGTTACACACAGTCAATATTTTCTCAAGAAGGTTGTGAAACTTAATAAGGAGTACAGTCCACGTGACTGGTGCACAAGTTCATGTTTCCAACTTACAAAATACATATTATTAAAAGAAAAATGTTCTGCCTTGTAGAAAAGTAACCCATTAGGAATTTGATCAAAGATAGGATTAGATCAAGTATTCCTACAAGACAGCAGTAGTACTAGGAAAAGCCTTTTGGCGTCTATTTAACTACAGGAAACTTGAGAAAGCGGAAGAGTGTCCTTCCCTGCTGCAAGCTGTACTTCCTAGTTGCTAGTGCTGCTTCAACATTGTCTAAAGAAAACTTGCCAAAATAAGACTATTGTATACACGCAACTGTAACTATCCATTCCGCTCCAGCTCATTTTAACTAGCAAGTATGAGTCACACACTCTAATGGAATATTCTAATGCATAGATAGAGTATACCTTCACTAATAAATGGGGACTCTGGAAAAAGGACCAAATGCAGATGAATTTCAGGGAAGGAAATTATTGGAGTGCTAACTGCAGTCCCTCGACTTCACAAGAAATGATGCCTGGTAATCCCAACCAGAAACATCTAGAAATCCATTTTCAAATGGGTTGCATCTATGGTCCTCTGTTCTTCCTATATGAAGAAACTGTGGTTTGAATCAATCTTCAAAATAGTATGCCTAAAGACCTTAGAAGCCTCCAATTCTTTTCTTTTTTTTTTTTCCAGAAGCAACTGTCTCAAAACCTTTTTAAAGCTGACATTTTCCCTTAAGATGCCATATTTTAAAAGAGCACCTTGTCATTTAACAGGGTATTCCAAACATCATTTACAAGTTTAGACTGAAAGTAACACTTTTCCTAGTAATCTTTCCTTTTTTGCAGCTCAGTGCTAACATAGGCAGCAAAGAAGAGAACAGACCACAGCTCTTTCTGGAGCATCTTGAACAAATGCCCTTGCCTATGTTCTAATCATTCACTTCACCAAAAGACCTAATGATGAAGAAAAGGTTGTGAAAGCATTACTAGTAGTGCTACATGGCAATGTACGGGTGTGATTTCTCAAGTAGAATTTGTATCACATAGATGATACTTGGCAAACAGCAAATGAAGGGGTTTTCTTCAGCTCTCAGACGGATGTTACATGTCAGTAATTTAATAAAAAGATAACAAGAAGAAGGTTATTTTTTAACATGTGAATTTAATTACACCCCTGCCATGGACATCTGAATCTTATGAATAGACAGTGTCTGATTTAGAAAAAAATAAAGAATTATCACAGTTTAAAGAAACATAGGATCATAAACCCTTTGCTGATGGAACGTAGCCTATTCATTGGCTGAAATGAAGCAGGTAGACAGGACATATGAAATATTGTTTTGTGGATCAAACATTTATTTTCGAAAGTGATGCTGACAGATAGTGAACTCACCAACTTAGATATTGCACGGTAGATAAGGGTACATAACTTGCTCCATCAAGTAATCCCTTGGAACCATCATCCAAGGGGATTTTCCCCTGCATCTGTGAAAATATGCCTACCTTTTTCACAATACTTCTGCAGCAGCATTGTTAGGCCTGATCAGCTGCTATGGAGAGTGAATTATCGGCGGCAAGGTGACTGGCCAGGGGAATTTGCTTCAATGGATTTTGATCTCTCGGATATTTTGCAGACCTGCTTCAGCCCTGCTTGTCAAACACAGCCTTTAAAGGGTGCCAAACAATTGTTAGTCTGTACTGGGCCATATGCTCTTTATTCTCTCCCTCAACTTCTCCATCGCCTCTCATCTGTTTCACATGAGCTATGTTCAAGGTCCACAGGCTACTTTTCACAGAATCTTCAGGCCTGATGCAGTAAGAATGATGACTAGAACACAGCGGCGATCAATTTTCCAGTTTGCATAAAATGCATTCTGCACACAAATCCAATGAGAAGGTGTTCCCCCTATGCCCAGAAAAACCTTCACTAGTACTAGTATTCTACGTAAACTGCAACTTAGTCTGAAAGAAAAGCTTTTTTTCTGAGAGTGTCTAAGAGCTTTGTATGAAGCACAGATATTTGATATATGCAATTTTGAATACCAGAGGAAAAAGAAAACGGCACAAAGCTTTTAATGGCACTGGTTTTAATTTTAAATTCCATGCACCTTTTCAAAAAGTGTCAGCTCAAACGCCCATGCACATATTTTAGTCATCTGTAAGTCAGTATTCATATAAAATGTGATTCAAATCAAAAGAATTTCAAACCTTTCCTCAAAGTTTATATGCCTAGATTTAATACTTCTGACACATATTAGATGAAAGGAAGACATTTTTTACTGTGGGGGTGCTGGAACACTGGAACAGGTTGCCCAGAGAAGTAGTGGGTGTCCCATCCCTGAAAGTATTCAAGGTCAGGTTGGATGGGGCTTTGAGCAGCAACACTGGAGACTCTTGATGGTAGAGAAACAAAGTTTGAATCTAGAAGAAACTCAGATTGAAGTATAGGAGCACGTTTTCCCTCAGCTCTTGGGGTAAAATCAAAGTGTTACAAAATTACCTTGATCTGTGATTTTCACTACTGTAACAGGTTAATGAAAACTATGCAGAAGATAGCAAATTTTAAAAGAGAGAAGAATTACAGCATAAAATACATGGGATGGGTTTCTACACGGGACAAAATCTCTGTATTTCAACACTTCCTCATGTTAGGATTTCATGAAGTGCAAAAGAAGGCGGCAAAATATTATTCAGGACATTATTTACTGGAGCTCAGCCTGGCCTTTAGTAGGAATTGGGTTTGAACATAATGTAGATATACCACACACTTTCCCTTCACTGAAAAATTACTGTTTACAATGAATAAGCAATGAGGATATGAAATTGACTGAAAGCATCTTAAAAAGGTAAAGTATTTCATTGTAAATGATCTGTGATCCAAATAGTTCTTCCACCTTAGTGAGGGACAAAAGAATTCTTCCATATCATGATGGTTTAAAATTGTATAAACCAATGTTTTCTTCTGAAAGGATATTATCTATTTTTTTCTATTTTTAGAAGAAAATATTCCTAGACATACAACACATGAGAACAAAGTAATTGTAAAGAAACAAATAATATGAAAATATTCCCTACATATAATTAAATGAAAAGCTGTGTTTTAAATAGGAAGTAGATATTAAACAGAATTTTTACACCAGATATTTGAATTGTTGCACCAGCTATTTTGCCCCCAAAGAGAGGTATTTAGCATTTCGGTCTTTTCCAAGGTGTTCATCATCTGCTATGCTGACCTCTGTGTGGGCCTAGGTGTGTGTGGAAGGGGGGCATGTGAAGGGGAGTGTGTATCTTTGCTTAACACTTGTTGTGGCAGCTTCATGCCTCAGCTCCATCATTTCTTTTAGAAACTTCACCGAGAGTGGATATGAAGTTTAATATCAACAAGAGATCAATTCCCAAATCATCCATTTTACCCTACCTTATAAATCATATGCTTTGTTGCATATTTTATCAAATAGACTTTCAAGCCACATGGAGAAATGAGAATGTGGAGAATCCCTCCAATGTCTTGCAACTTTTATGCAAATAGAGTTTCAAGAAAGGATAATTTCTTTTAAAATACATCTGGGACAGGCATGATGGTGGTGTCAAGCTGTTGGGGTTTTTGTTGCTGGGAGAAGTTGTACAAAAGGATTGGTCTTTACATTGACTAGTGACTGAATCAAGTGCATGAATCCATTGGAAATTCAACTGGGGGTTCCTTTTTCTAGCAGATTACTTCTAGAACGAGCTTGCAGACTGAAGCTGACTCTTTTGCTCTCTTTTTGTTTCTTACCTATTTTCTTGGCTTCTTTACCACTATCTACACAATTCTGGAACTTTTTTCCCCAACTAAAATTGTTTCATAGTCTGATAATTAGGATACATTTTTTACAAGGAATTTTTAAAAATCTTTGCTTGAGTTAAGAAGGTTAAGGACTAAGGTCTTTTTCTTACCTCATCAGTATTGCGATGGAATTGATAAATAAAGACTAACTCTTTCTTTTTATTTTCAACCCAAGTAGATAGTTCCCATACATTAATACATTTTGTGGACCAATATTTGCCATTCTGATGTAAGTTGTCCCTTCTTAACAATATACATTCTGTGACTATGTTGACAACACTCTTGGTGAAGATCCTAATTGGTCTTAAACACACATAGGGAGAAATTTGCTCAGCCAGCGTCAGTCTTAAGCATGCCTATCAGAAGATCTTTCTATAGCTGGGGAATTTTCCCGTGAAAGGGATTCAGTTATGGAAGAGACACTTATCCCAGAGTTTTGCATTCTTCTTGAGCACTACTTAAGGAACTTAGATCCCATGTCCATTTGGATCTCTCTCTGCACAGATCTTTGTCATGCCACTGCTTGAAATGCATCTCTAAGAGAATTCATTAGCACAGAATGAACGAGAGTGGAAGGCGTCAGTGGGGCTCACCAGGTCCAACCCCCCTGCTTAAACCAGGATACCTAGAGCCTCTTGCCCAGGATTATATCTGGGTGTACTTTTAATGTCTTCAAAGATCCAGGCTCCACAATCTTTCTGGGCAGTCTGTGCCGTGGTTCAGTCGCCCTCACAGTAAAAAATCATTTGCTGATGTGCAGAGGCAATCTCCTGTATTTCAGTGTGTGCCTACTGCCTCTTGTCTTTTCACTGAGCATCCTTGAAAAGACACTGGTTCCCTCCTCTTTGCACACTTCTGGGATGTATGTGTGCTGCCACCTAGATAAATGTCAAAAACCTTCCTGAAGCCCAGGCAGACAATATTCCCTTCATCTACCGGGCAAGTTGATTCATCAGAGGAGTTTAAAAAGTTGTTCAGCATCAAGTTCCCCTGGTAAATCCATGCTGACTAGGTTATTTTGTCCTCCTTCATGTGCCTGGCAATGCTTTCCAGCAATAGCTGCTCCATCAACTTCCTGGGGATAAAAATGACGCTGGCTGGCTGGCTTGTACTTTTCCAAGTCCTCCTAGTTGCCTTTTTCCAAGATGGGTGACATTTGCTTTCATCCAGTCTTTGGGCACTTTCCTCAGTCACTATGATCCATCAAACATCATTAGGAGTGGCCTCAGAATAACATCTGCTAACACCCTTGAGACCTGTGGCTGCATCTCAACAGGGCCCGTGGACTTCATGGAATACGTACCAATTCAGTGACTATGCCCATAAAAGTTTGCAAGGGATAACAGAACATATTAACAGCTACCTGAAGAGTGAGTGAAAAACTATGGAAGCAATCCAAAAGGACAAAGACTTGAGTTCCCTTTTCAGACAAAGCATCCTATCATGGAGCTGAGCAGCTTTAGATCTAGGGAAGCTTCCCTTCTGAAAGGATGCAGAAGACATTCTTTTACCCGTATCCACTAATAAAATGTATTGACCATTCACTTGCAATACAAAAAAAAACTAAATTCTTTCCAAAATTGTTGCCGCCTAACTAGACAATCATGTACTGGCTGGGTATTCCCCTAACAGATGACAGCACCTGCTTGATGCCTCTTATGCCTACAGACTATTTGAATTAGGTCATTTGAGTGGGGATTACCGGTCTGGGAACTTTCTTTCTGATGAATTTGGAAGATTTACTGAAGCAAGGACCTGAAGATGAAAACTTCATTTCCCATCAGTGCACTTTAACATCCACGGCTGTAATGCCATTGTTTCTCACCAACTGAGTCAAGAATTTATGACTACAAAGTGAATCAGCTCCAAAAGGAAAGATAAAGGCTGGAAAACATTCTCTCTTGGTAAAGCAAATGAAGTGACTAAATTCTAATCACTCGCTGGCCTAAAGCTTCAAGGAGGGGGAGGTGGACCAGGTTTCCTTCCACTGCCATTCTCTTTGTCACCTCAGTGTTTTATAGGGGTATGCAGACATTCAAAAAGAGAGCTTTGCTGAATTCATAAAATTCAGTCTTAAAAAATAACTTGAGAGCAGCTGAAATGAAAAGAACAAATAAAATGCAATTAATTCCACGGAAGCTTGAAATGATTATTTCTTCATTTTGCATTTGAGGATGTATATTGTGTGAGTTTGTCTTGTCTTGTTCTACAGGTTTTCTAACTGGCACACCTTTCTTTATGAATGGACTGTCCTTTCCTAAATACTCTCATATGGAGGAACATGCTTCTGATAAGAAGAGCACTAGGGTGTCTTTACTTGACCTTTTATTTTTACTGATGTTTGCTCCTTGGAAATGAATGGGGTTTTTCAATTGAAATGTCTTACTATTGTTCCCACAGGATAAGCCACAGACTCTTCTGCTCAGAGCTGTCACTAGTCAGCTATTCTCCTATCTGCCTTGAAGTAGTTGAATGTTCTGGTCTCAAAGTAGCACCTTCTGTGTAGCCATGCTCTTAGCTGCCAGTGTCATCTTGAATCCAAACACCCTCCCGCAAGGGACCGCTGGTTCTGTAGTCAACTAAGGGGAAAAAAACGGTCCATCCATGCTTCCTGATTTAAAATATAAAGGTATATAAAGGTATGGTGTCCCTAAACGATTCTCTGCAGTTGAACACTACTTACCTTTGCCGTGTTTCTTCAACTCACTTGCAAGTCATTCATGCGCTACCTTATTGCGAGAATTGCTTGGTTTGAAGATGATTTAAAAGGGTAGGAGAATACTTTTGTGCCTCTGCTAGAAGGATGCTTTTCAAATCCACACAAGCTTCCTGCAAATGCAAAAGCATTCATCCTGTATTGTCCTAGGCTACAATATAAAAATGTTTTCTGCTCCCAACCTCAAGAGCTGCTGAAACCGGGAGGGGCATCGTTTTTTCCTTATCTCCTTATCTCTTAACGGGGCCATCCATGTCTTGCCACATGATTCAGAGATGACTCCCTCCAGGAGCCATTTCTGTTTAAAGGCTAATCAAGGAACCACCGCATGACTCAGAACCATTTGAGCCCATTGCAAGATGCTCTGCCCAGGGGGCAGGAGCTAAGCATCCCCAGCTGGATATAATCTGAGTTTTGGGACACCACAAGCAGTCTTTCCACTGGCTTCCTAGAGGAACGGCCACCCTCACCCACTGGGTCTTCAGAGGACAAGAGCTACCAGATGGTTTCTACAGGATCACCACTTCAACAAGACCATTTCATCCGGACTGCTGCCACCACCCTAACTAGCAGGGTGACAGGTTGTATTCTGTCCGTGGTTTTTCTTTTGTATCATTGCATGTATTTGGTTTTTCCCCTTTTCCTAATAAATTGTATTTCTGACTTGGAGTCTTGCTGCCATGCTGGATTTCTTCAGACCGACTAGCTCCTGACACCAACAGCCAGAGTGAGCTTCCCCCAGAAAGCTGTCAAATCCAGGGTGCAGCTGTAGGGCACAGCTGCTCTATGGCACAGGTGGACTGCATTGGGGATAGGACTGTGCCGAGGGCAGGGACAAGGAACAGGGAGAGGTCTTCTGTATGTTTTCCAAAGGAGTTTCTTCCCTGGAGGGTCAGGGACACAAAGACACTGACTCAAATGCATACATCAACTTAGAAATGGGGAGAGGTCCCAGAGGAGGATACAATCTTGAACACACTGGGAGCAACTGGGGCTGGACCACAAGGCGGGGAATACAATGTTTAAACCAATAGGGGACTACAGGGGAGGAGAATAACTCTAACAAACCAATGGGGTTTTGAAGAGTATAAAATTGATAGGGAAGTTTCTAGAGAAAGGGGCAGGCTTGGGGAGGGATTGACATTCAGTGGGAGGAGGAAAAGGGAAGAAAAGGGCAGGTCTTTGGGGAGATGGACAACTAGGGCAAAAACTAACAACACGGGGGGAAAGGAACAATCCCTTAATAATAAAATATGCTCCAACAGCACAAAACAGGAAGTATTATCAAACTGACTACTCAAACTGCATTACAATCAAAAACACACACTGCAACAGCGACAGCATCTCTTGCTGGTTTTGCTTTCAAACCAGAAGAGGTGCCAACCAAAAAATTAGCAAACTTAAAAGTTAACTGGCCGCAGTTTTGATTTCCTTCTGAAATATATTACTGCTTGTCTAATTGGCTTAGCAGCATGTCTGTTCTTAGTGCCAAGCAGGGATTCACTTTGCCAGGCATGGAGGAAGCTTCTAGGAGCTTTTCACAAAAGATTCACTTCTGTGGCTGGCTTCTTCCCTCCCCACCAAAAACCAAGCCATGCAAAACCAACACCTTAACTAATCCCTAGTACTTAGTACGCATCCAATAATTCCTTTTAAACTATACTTTACATTTTTTACCAAATGCCCTGAAAAGAAATGGATCCATAATATTGATCAAAATAGTTCCAGTTCAATAGAAATACTGGGTCATGCAACTCTGGTTTACATCACTATTTTTTGTACAATCAACAGGAGCTTTTTTCGCCTCTAAAGAAATGTTTCCCGATGGTTTGGATCAGAAGATCCAGTATTGCCATCGTGAGATTTTTGTTTTGAAGGCCATAGGCTGTGCTCAGTGTTTTGGGTATATTCTTTGTTGTGCCTTGCATGTATTTTGGATAGAAAGCCAGTAGAGATGATGTCCTTGCTGCAGTAGCCATGCTAAATAAGGCAGAGCGTCTGGCTGATGTACTGGAGCTGTAGACTATCCACCAGTCGCCCAGGGCGGTGAGGATCTCTAAAGGAATATAATATTGGCTATGCTCTGGAAGTTTTACAGAGAGAAAGAGCCTCATCGCTCTAATGATTTGTCTCCTGGAGTTCTGAAGAATATGTTGTAAAGAAGAAGGCTGCTGTCTTTCGCAACAATCTTCCGTGCATTCAAGAGGATAATTTAACTTCTTGTCTGAGAATGAAAGAAATATTAGTAGTAATGAGTTCTTTTTTCTCTGTCGGTGCATCACTGATTGAGTTTGGGTAGGTTACATTTTATTTCTTTTTTTTCTTTAAATATTACATCGTAAGGTGTTCCAAATTCCCAAATTCTGCTTCACTTTATTTTGTAGGCCAGACTGGTTCCTCTTCTCTCGGCTCTATTATTGCAGACCATATCTGAATGAATTTTTTTTTTTTTTTCATTTTGAACATTATTAGATTTAAACTGTATGAACAGAACACTTTATTTATCATTATTTTACCAGTTTGGAAGGAAATAGAGAATTTTTAAGAAAATGACGCAACTCCACTTGTGGTTTTCAATGGAAGAGAAGAATAACAATGTCCTACATTCACAGCATTGTTTGCAGTCATATTGCAGCTAGTTTCCAGCAACTTAGGTCAGGTTCTGGAAGCAGGCACCCATGATAGGATAGAAGTCTAAGCAGTTTCATTTTGGCGGCTTTTCTTGAACAATAGCTAATATGTCTCAACGTTGTGCTGAATCTTGTTGTACAGACGCTTCTTTTGAGGTCTGACCTCCTTGCTGGACTACTGTATCTCAGAATCAGCTACAGTAAACCTGTGTTTCCTTATAGCTTTAAGAATTTGGTTCTAATCTATAAAAGCAAGAAAAGGTTGCCATATTAATACAAGAGAAAGAAAATGTTAGGAAAGCAGTTAATGGCATGGGGGTTTTTCCTACAAATTGGAGCAGAGATTTAGTTGTTTGATGGGGTTTTTTTTTGCTTCTCAATGGAATTTTAAAAGTGGTTGGGAAAGAAAGTGTGGATTTTTCAGGTTTGCCTTGAAAGAAGAATAACAGGGGAAACTGTTGAAAAGAATTAATCCAGAACTCTATGCCTTTCATACAGAGTTTCAGAAGTGAAAAGCAGGAAGAGACAGTCCAGACAAGATGATTGAATAGAATGAATTCAAAATAGCTTTCTTTTCCCTCTGAATTCCAGCTCTAAACCTTACTAATATTAAGGTATTAATAGGAAATACATCTGTCCTAGGGTGACGTTATGATGCTTGTATCCCCATTCATGTGTTCTGTGAATGTTGGATATTATGTTCTGTACCTTTAAGACTGGCTCTGAAGAGGGAATGTTTTGTTTTGGTTTTCTTATCAGCCTGGCGGGACACAGAGACTGCAGCTTTTGCTTTTCCTGCTTTTGCTTTTCGCTTTGCTCTCTCTCACTCTTGCTTGCTTCGCTTCTGCTTGCTTTTGCTCATTAGCTAGTTTAGCTAAACTGTCCAAATTTCTTCCTGGACCGTTTCTCCTTTCCTTTTACTGACCATTTTGAACCTGCTCCGGACTGGGACCTGGGAAACACCGAGAGTTTGCACCTTGTGGCCTGCAGCAGCTGGCCCAGCGCCGGAGGGACTGAGAAGAGAGTGAGCACCCCCCCAAGAGAGACTTTCTGAATTTGTCATCTTTTTCAGAGCGGTGTCATCCGGAATTGTTCCTTTTGCGTGCTGGGGGGTGCTGTGCCTATTAAATAAACAGGTTCGTTCCACTTCTCTCTGAGGAATCCTTCCCGAACCAGTTGCGGGGAGGGGCCCTGATTTGGAAATTCTCCTCCAAATTTGCCCTAAACCAGGACAACATCGCAATCTCTAAGATTTAAAAATGGATGATGAAGTTTTATATCCAGTAAAGTGTAAGGCTTCACATTTTAATCTGATTTGCATTTTGGTGAAAGCCGGGCATCCTTTGCAATTTACCAGATAACAAGGGATTTAGAACAGTAAGTATGCAAGTAATCTTTTGGACCCTTCATCTCCCTTCTTATGACAATGAATACATTTATTAAGCTTGTTGTCCTGGCATGTTTTTATTCCATCAGGGGATTTGATCATACAAATGTCTAGTCATTCTTTCCTTGTTTTCAACCACTCTAAGAGCATTCATCAGAACTATTCAGTAGTTCTTGATCTGCAACAGTGACGAGCACTAGACTGGTAAGAGTCAGTGGGCATCAGCAGATCCCCTATGACAGCACGTGGCAGGCTGTTCTGGCAGGACTGAAGTTTGAGGGGCTCGAATTCTGTGAAATAGAACATTCGAGGGATGGGAAACATGGAAACAGATTCTGAGCTTTCAACCCACCACATGAGCAAGTAATAAGGCAGGTAATTTTCTGTGGAAATTTCTTTAGCCCCAGTGTTGTGGATGATGATTACTCTTCCTACCTCCTTTGGCCAGCTACCAGCTTTCCCCTCCATTACTCTGCTTCTGGACAGAAAACCAGAAGAAGGGATTTTTGACCAAAACACCTATCAGGACCTTAGAGTGTTTTTTGCTCCAAAATGTTTCAAGGCAGATAGGGAAACAATTCCATTTTCGAGAGTGTGTTGAGAAGACAAGGTTGAAAGTTAAAAACCATGGGTTCTGTTTCTATATATGTTACTGATTGTGCTTATTATCTTAGTCATGTAATATATATATATATATATATATTTGGTAGGGTTTGTTCTTTTTTATATTTCTTGGGTTTTTTTTCCTTTTTTTTTTTGATGCATCCTTGAGATAAAAGGCCAAAAGTACAGAAAAGTTCTGTACGGTTAAAATACTTTTGAGATGCCTCATGCTGAAAAACTTGTAGCTACTGCTAAGGCCCATTGGCCAATTCCTGCTTCATTTCTGAGAAGCTATAAAATTCCCATCTGTATTTTAGTTCTAACAATTTGTTGTTATGGTGGAGATGCAACTTAAGAACAACCATTTTTGAATCTGTAGGGATGTATTTACCATTTTGTAGCTGCCTTTTCAGTTTCTGAGCCACTATTGAAAAAAAGGAGAAGTATCTACACTGTTTTCAACCTGTAGACCATCCACTACTGTCCACATGCTCAGATTCAAAGGCAAACAAGCCTGTCTGGCCTCATTGGGAGGAATTCTTTGCATTCAAAAGACTAGACTAGTATTTGATTTCCACCAGCAGAGTCCATTGGGCAGCTCCTGTCATCTGCATTTCAATATTTAATCCTCCTCTAGGTTTACTGTGCAAAGCTCTTTCAGAATGATGGTGTGCCCACTGTCTCACCAGCTGTGACGTTTGCAGCGAGTCTCCCACGGAAAGGAGCTGTAAAAAAGGCAAGCCAGGGCAGTGATTTCTGGTTCTCAATACCCACAAATCAAAGCTATTTAGTCTAATTTAAGGCTGAAAAAGAATTCAAAATGCCTTCAAAGGATTCAAAAAATCATCAGACAATACTGCAGTTCAGTATTCAGGACAAGAGCATATCCCACAGTGTGGTGGTTTGACAGGAAATGTGTTTTCTGGGATGCTGTGGTGAGGCCAATGGATGTTCAGATTTTAATATTGGCACCTAAGGTGGCCATTGGGACATTGGATGCGCCTCTGAGAACACGGGGTTAAAAGCAGGGCTCTCCCCTGGGAGGCTCTCTTGGGTTCCGGTCAGGGAAAGGTTCAGATCTCCCCTGCCTGGCTGCGGGCTGGGCGGGGCAGGGGAAGCCACCCGGCCCGGTGAAGTAGGCTGGGTCCCTGGCCAGAAGGGAGGTGAAGGCCCCTGCAGGATGGAAGGGTGGAGGAGCACTGAGAGGCATCGGGCAGCCCCCCCCCCGCCCCCCCAGGAGAGATAGAGAGAGAGCTGGTGCCTGTTCTTGGCCGGCCGAGAAGGAGAAGAGGGGAGTGCAAGAAGGTGCCTGGCAGGGCAGCCATGGGAGTTCTGGACAGACAGAGCCTCAGATTTTTAACCCTTTTCTTGGATGATGGAAAAATGCTAATCCTCCTGGAGTTGAATGAGAAGAGAGATATAGAGGAGATAAGAGGAAATGGGCCACGAGAGAAATAGAGAAGAAGGCAGGTGGAAGAGATGATGGAGTAGCTTATGCTGGACTCTTTGTGTGTAGCCATGGACAGAGCCATGTTTCCTTGTGATACAGGGACTGCATTCTAGGGAGAGGCAATGCCTCAGGACCAAGAGGGTTCGGTGTGGGTACCCCTCGGCCCCAGGGGGTGAAAAATATGGGGGGGACAGATGTCCCAAAGTTGAGACTGTGCCTTTTTGCAGTGGGACGAAGCATCCTTAAAAGTCGACCCTAGAAGCAGCTCTGGTCTGTGTTCAGTGGTGAGAGCAGTGGACATGAAAGGAAGAGGTCACCATTGGCACAAGAAAGACTTCGTCTCCTCTTGATGAACTGAGGATTGAGTATTCTGAAGGGTGGTGCTGGACCAAGAGTCGATGATTTGGGGATGTATTGTATTGGGAATTTGGGGAGGAGGAGGAGGAGATGTATTTGTGAAGTTTTCATTTTCCTTGTGTGTTTCTTTTTTTTTTTTCTTTTCCTTTCCCTTGTAGTTTAGTTAATAATTATTTTTTTTTCCCTAAGTGGGAGCCTGCTTTGCTTATTCCTGGTCCCATCTCACAGCAGAAACCAGGGAGAGAGTATACTCATGGGGGCACTGGCATTGTCCCAGTGTCAAGCCATGACACCCAGGCTGAGAGAATGAGGGCTGTTTAGCCTGGTGAAGAGAAGGTTGCATGGAGACCTCACAACACCTTCCAATATCTGAAGGGAAGCAGGAGAGGGACTCTTCATTAGCAACTCTGGAGACAGGACAATGGGCAATGGCTTCAAAATGAAAGAGGGCAGGTTGAAATTAGATACTCGGAAGAAATTCTTCCCTGTGAGGGTGGTGAAGCACTGGCACAGAGAGCCTGGAGAAGTTATGGACACCCCAACCTGGTGTTCAAGGGCAGGCTGGATGGGGCTCTGAGCAACCTGAGCAAGTAAAAGGTGTCCCCGCCCATGTCAGAGAACTAGATGGCCTTTAAGGTCTTTGTCTACCCCGGCCATTCTATGATCCTGTGATTCTGCTGTGGTAGCGTTCAGGATGGAGCGTGTTCTGCATGTTGGCCATTTCCAATACACCATTGGTTCCAGGTGCCTTACACTAGCTTGCTCCCTGAAAATTCTGTCAGAATGAAGAACATCTCTCTATATATTAGACACATAATAAATGAAGAAAGGGGTTTGCACATTTGTCCACTAAGTTGTGGATGAGATTGCTGTGAAGTTTCATTTGGTTTTCTTGTTTGCTCATGAGGCTGACGGTCCTTGTGTCAGCTGCCTCAAAGGCAGCATTTGCCTCCTCCGCCTCCCTTCTCCCTCCTCCCTCTTTCAATTTCTTTCCCTTGACAATTTAATGTCTTTTTCCCTTTCGTACCTGAAAATCCCTGCATGCTTCTGGGCTTTCTCCCTTTTCATAGAGATCTTCTTCCACCCTTGACAATCCATACTTTTCATACCATAAGGGCCTGCCCTTCAGGCATAAAAGACTTTGATTCCTTATTATATCTATGGGAATTTAATTAATAGCTTCATGCCTTTTCATAGAAAGAGTAGGGAATTGATAGCTTGTTCCCTGAAGTACAGAAGGAAGAGAATGAAACATGAATCATGTGGAGTGGAAAAGTTGCTATCTATTTTCTTCCAAGAACTACCCCAAAAGATGCAGGGGGTGATGAAGCCTGGCTAGATGAGTTTCCCTTCTAATGGAAGGAAACAACCACGCCACTTCATACAAGTCAGTCCTATAGAAGAGAGAAATTCACTTCTGGGAACATTGCAGGATTTGACTGCAGAGTCACACTCATCTTTTGTTGCTTTGTTGTCTGCTTGGCATGGAACACGCTGCTTTGAAGAGGGAAGTGACTAACAGACAGTCCACTTTACAAACACATCTGCTTCCCTCTTCTTCTGAGACCTCAGCACAGAGCCCTCTTTGGCATGGTACTTCAAGGTAAGAAGGAGCGGGCAGAGGGCACTGCGAACAGACAGCAGTTTGCAGGTTGTATAGGAAAGAGGACTGCCCCTTGAATGTGGTGCAAATACAAACTTCCACCAGTTTCAGGGGTACACTTCAGCCAAGCTTGTTGTCCTGGCACATTTTTTCTCTGTGAAACGCTTTGCGGTATGATCTGGACGACAAGAGACGCAGAATACGGGGCTACGTAGTGCTGAGAAGGTAAGTGCCTGGCCCCAGTGTCTTTTGGCAGAAGCAGCGCACTAGAGCCGTTGGCTGCTGCCACAATGATCTGTGTGAGAAACAGATGCCTAATCCCCTCCGGGAGAGTAAAAGCAGCATTGGTTACAAGAGTCGAAGAGCACTGGGCTGGTGGCTGCCGCATACCAGCTGTAAAAGGAGCATGACTCCTACTGGCCTACCAACCAAACTCATGGTGGCAGTGGTAAGGATTAAAGTTCAGTGAGAGCTATTTGTGCTGCTACCTATGGCCCTTCTGTGGAAACAAATGTGCCTACCTTTAGGTTCCGAGATCCAGAGAACACAATGGTAGTTGCAGCGGAAAAGGGAAGGACAGAGCGCACTGGTGAGCTTGATGTGGCTTACACAGGGCAGGCAGAAGGTGCAGCCCAAGTCTCGCTTTTATTTCTAGAGCCTTTTTCTACGCAAACAGCTGCTGGATGTTTGCAACAAAGATGTGAGTGTGAAAAAGTGAGGGCAGGTCTGTGTGGGAAAGAAGATACAAAGCATTGTGCGCAGTTTAAAAGCTGTTTAGAAAAAAAAGGAGTTACTTTGAGAACATCTTCTGTCTTGACACTTCCACCTGTGTGATCTTTAGCTGCTTTGGACATGGCCACAATGAAAGAATGTGAAAATATTTGCGCTGCCAATGTCCGTTTGCACAGGAAAGAGGGTAGGTTGGCAAATGCCTTCTGTCCTGGCACATCTGTCAGTCAGAAGTGCAGCTGAAAACGCTTGGCTGTAGCGATAGTCTCTGTCACTTTGAGAGAATGTGCTGATGCACGTATATGTATCATTGAGAAAGTACGTGAGAATCGCTAGTATGTTTCGTTTGGTTGACAGACTGCAAAGGGACCGTTAAGGCCAGCACTGCCTTTTTGTTGTAGGACTTTTTCTTTGAGAGCAGCCGCTGGACATTTTGAAGCGGTTTGGGATCTTCAAGCGTTCGAGTGCAAGATGGTACCTAGATCTTGAGGGAAAGTGCATATCTCCAGGAAGCTGAATGCAGTTCAGTGGGTGCAAGTTACATGTTGAGCAGCTGATGGCCCAGAAAACTTTCTAAAATGAAGAGGCCATGCTGCAATTGCCTTTTATTTTGAAGCTTCTAAACTGTGCAGCCAACAATGAAATGATTCTTTGTAGAGAGCTTTTTGGATAATTGGTTAGCTGAGAAAGGACATTTCGATGTGATACCGATGGATAAGGATAGGGGATACAAGCTGGGAACTGAGCAACCAGTGTCCAATCACTGACAAAGGTCACAGTGACCTTCTCTGAAACGGGAAGACGGGGGAGAAAATCGCTTGCCAGAAAATGTAGATATCTTAGGTAGAGAAGCTGGAAGAATGCAAACATAGAAGCAAAATAATTATTAGAAGATAGAAGTAGGTGTGGTTGATCCAAGTGTGCTTTAACCAATAATGAACTCAGCTTTTGCAATATGTATAAGCTTCATTAACACCAATATAAATATGTGTGAGTTTTCAATAAACTTTGGGATTTGCCATTCACGCATATGGTGTGTCGCATTTCTCCCGCCGTTCACGACAATTCTTCTTCCTTCTGGGCTACATGCAGGATCCCATTCTGTCAGTACCCGAGAGCCAGGATCCACAGCGGAGCTCTTGTCCCTACACTGCTCCCACACAAACGGGGCTGGGCTAGAAAAGTGCTTGTCTTTTTCCTGGGCACTGTCAGCGCTCTTCTAAATAACCACACCACAGCATTGTCAACTCACAAAACCAGGACACGCACCGAGCCCAGCTCACAACCACCCCCAGGACCCAGCCAAGTCAGAAACGTCCCTGCTCTCCAATCAACTGTGTCAGGACAAAAAGATGTCACCGATCTTCCCCTTCCAAGTGGATACTCTTCTTTGCCCCACACTCAAAGGCCGACACCAGATCTTCTGCCCTAACAAACTTTTTCTCTCTCACAGAGCCTGGTAACAAACTTGAAAATGTTGGCCGAGCTCGCAAAACTGTTGGTGGAGAAAGCTCTTTGCTGCCTACAATTTCAATTGCACCCATCAAACTATAAACGTGCACCCTGCTATCGCCACTTTCCTTCTCAGCTCTAGGTACCACCGTAAGCCTTCAATCTCTCAGAGTCAGGATCCAAATGGGATGGCACCAGGGACTGCTCACACAGTCCCTAAAGCTACAAGGGACAAAAAACCTGTCCTGCAGAGGCCTGGCCTGGCCTCTGCATTGCCACTGACAGTTCAACAACTCGAACCCAGAGAACTGCCTATTGGGAAAAGCCTTTCAATTCACTGAGACCACCCAAAGTGGCCACCCAAACTTTGCCAAAGGGAGGAGGAACTAGAAGCCCATCTCAAAAGAAATGGCATCCCCTCCTCCAAAATCCAAAGCATCCAGGGCCTGATCCTCTACAAAGGTGTCAGACCACTGTTATTGGGCATTACCTGTGCGGGGCACTAGCTAGGCTGCACACCAAGACCCAGCGCAGCTCTTTACCTTGTCCAAAAGAAGTGTGCTGGCAGAATTTCAAGAAGGCTGCCTTGAGAAAGTGGAAAACACATGCCAAATGGATTCTTGCAGGAAGGAGACTGCCTTCCAAAGATGGATACCGACTCCATGATTGTACAAATTGAGTCAGTGCTTCCACACCAAATATGCCAGCATAGAAAGTTGCTGCCGCCCTTAAGCTGCACGACACAGCTTCTTATCTGCACCTCCAACACTGGGGCTAAGTTCTTTCCTTCCCATGAGAAAGCATTGCTGTTCTCCTTCAGGAACTTACCGAGCAAAAGTTGCATACCACGTCCGGTACTGACTCTGTCCAACAATGGCTCCTACACAGAAAGGACCAGGACAGAAATGTCTTGCTGTACTATACCTTCCCACGATACCTTATCATCAGCCCTACCAACATTGCCACCGTATCTTTTACTTCCCAAGCAAGGAAAGGCACTCCAAGTCACTTGGCTTTGCCTTGCCTCCAGTACCATGCCTAGTTTTCCTAGCCTACCCTACCCTAGCTTTGCTTGCTTGCCTATGTCTGCCTTGCCTAGCCCTTCCAATAACTTCCTGCCTTTGCTTTGCCTTGTCTACCACTCTTTGCCTTGCCTTCCATGCAGGTAAGGCAATGCAAAGCAAGTGTAGGCAATTGTAGGCAAGTCAAGGGACAGGTTGGCAAGACTGAAGCCGTGAGGGGAAAGCAAATGGAGTGGTAGGTGAGACAAGTGCCAGAAGTTAGAGGCAAGGCTGGGCATAGGAGGTAATGGTAACCGGAAGGGCTAGGCAAGGCCAAGCCCTGTAGGAAAACTGCAGGCAAGTCAAATGTGAGGCATGGGTATGCAAGGGAATGCAAAGCAATGGAGAATGAGCAGGGCATGGCAAGGAAACTGGTTGGTTGCCCAAAGCAAGGCAAGTGGCAGGTCCGTTCAAAGATTGCTGGTACACAAAAGCGGCCCGGACGGACCGCTCTGTCCAGCCTTGATCTTGCATGGGTCATGTCTAATCTGCACCTAAGACACTTGGGTTGCCTGCTTTCCTTTGTATGCAAAAGAACTGTCATTCTGCCCCTGAAGCCCAAGGGTGAAAGATGAACTTTGTGTCCAAAATTCAAGGCATGTAAGCATAGATGTCAGAAGAAAGCTGTCAGGACAGATAGGTGTGCTTGCACGTGGCCTCCTCCAGGCTTCTTCTCACAAGCTCCTGAAACGCTGGGCCTTGAGAAAAAATAGCCAGTGGAAGCCTGGAGAATCCTAGGAGAAGCAGGCAGGGCAATGCATGTTGAAGAGATTCCACAAAAAGAGAGGTGGTGAATTCCAGGTGGGGGACTGGTGAGCAAGGTAATGCAAGGCAAGGAAGGGGTTCAAGGACAAGGCCAGACAAGTGGTGGCTTTGCCAGGCAACACAAAAGAGAGGGAGACAAGGCAATAAGAGTCCTAGAAGGAGAAGGAAATGAAAGATTGGAGCTGGACAAATGGGAAGGAAAAGAAGGATAGGTGAGCAAGTCAATACAAGGCACTGGGTTGGTATGAAGGGCAAGGGAAGGACATGCATGGGTCAGGAAGGCAAGGGAAAAGAAAGGAATTGTCAGCAATGACAAGGAAATGCAAGATTGGGTAGGAAAGGCAAGGCAATGTGGGGGAGGGATAGGCAACACAATGGGTATCTTAACAGGAAATGTCCATGCACAGCAAGGCTGAAGGAGAAGTGGTAGAGAGGTCAAGCTGGGAAATAGGTGAGTGTGTGCAGCTAAGAAAGAAAGAAAGAAAGTGCGTAGCTCTCGTGTCTGTCTGTGTGTGTGTGTGTGTGTGTGTGTGTGTGAAGTTTGCAGGATGTAAAGCAAAGAAAGGTGTCTCTTGATTGTGGAGTGAATGGATGTTTTCGAACGTAAGTGGCAAGGTCCAAGCAACCTTTTCATCCTGGTCCATCTGTGTCTGTGAGACATAGTCAGAAACGTCTCCTTTTAGATTCAGACTGCAAGCAGGACATAGAATGTGACTGTGTTAATAGCTGAGCAGGAAAGCACATCACATCAGCATGTTTCAACAGAAGCAGTTAGTGCGAGAAGGAGATGGACGTGTGGGACTCCAGCAATGTGGCAATGCACTCAGCTGAGAAGCAAAGTGCAATGCCTCGGTGTATGCTCTGAAAAGAAAAAGCTGCAAGGAAAAAGCAAGGGGACAGGCCAGTGAAATCTTTCTGTCCTGGCACACTGAGCTGTTTGAAGGTGAACCTCTGTTTGGTTTCACTAAGGACTCGGAGACATGGAGAGGATGTGCTTGTCCATGTAGCTGAGAAGGAAAGTGAGAATCACCGGTACGTTTGGCAGAGTTTGTAGGCTGCGAGGAGAAGGTGAGGGCCAGGCCTGGCTTTTGGCTGTGGCACTTGTTGCAAGGAAGAAGCTGCTGGATGGTTAAGCTTTTGGGGATCTGCAAGAGTGAAAGACTACGCTGGTACCTCATAAAATTAATGCTTGTTGATCATCTGGCTGAATCTATGACATAAACCAGAAGTGAAATTTCCCCCCATTTCCCTCAGTTTTTTCACCTTTTCATCCAACAGCCTGGGCCTTTTTGAAGCTGCTGTCAAACGCCTTGCCTTGGAAGCTAGAAGTATCTCAGTTCACCTGCTAAGAAACACGGGAAAGAGCTCAAGTCAATTTCAGAATTGCCCTGAGCAGAGCTGGTGTTTCGGTACCGTAAATTTCCATTGCGAATATGTGCAAAAATCACCATTTTATTAGGCAAACAGTTGAAATACACTAGCAGCTTCATCTTCTTGTCGCTGCAGTCCTTGGAAGTTTTGCTATTTACTGAAACAGGAAACAGATCAAACACGAGAAGCTTAAGAATCCAAGCTCACTGCCATTGTACAAATAGCACAAACTTGATGAATTCAAGTTACCATTGTAACATACAGAATGGCTCTATTCAAGCAAATGGATGTGTCGTCCTTCACGGGGGCAGAAAACCTTGCTACCACGTGAACTCTGGGAGTAATCCATCATGCCTCAGTGTGCTGTGGCTGGTCAGAGAGCTACATGATGGATCTCTTTGCCTATGGCACTCTCAGGGCTCAAAGCTGCACATAAACTCCCCCTCCTTACAGACACACTAGTAAAGCCCACCGAAAATGCCGTTCTCCAGACAGCTTACTGAAACCAGCTAGGAGTTCCCAGCATCACGCTGGGCACTTCTGTCCACAGATGGCTGTGCTTTTAATGAACCAGAACAGAGCTGCGTTTTTCTAGTCTTTAGCTCTACTAAGGTATTTGATGTAACATGGCGAGAAAAAATCTCTTTCGACAATGATAATAACAGAGGGGATAATGTACCTTTTGCTGCTATCTCCTTCTGCTGCTCCATTTTGCTTGCTTTGTTATTGCTTTCTGTCAAAGAAACGCCAGCAAAATCCCTCATCAAGTCCTGCTGTGAAGACAGACTGCCAGAAAGGTAGAGAAACTTTGAACCTTTCCAAGACCCTTGTAGCACATGTCTTGGTCAATTGGTATGCAGCTCCTTTCTTCCAGCAGGACTTTTTTGCACCGTTAGCGCACATTGAACTGAATCCAGTACAAAAGCAGTGAATAGAGGAACTTTTCTTTTCATTGGAATGGTGATAAAAATGCATATCCAATAAAAGCATTTTAGAGCAGCAGGAAGATTTTCTATGTAGCTAGCAAATCATAAAAAGATGCATATTTACCGGTGGGGTTCCTCTCGGAATTTCAAAGAATTCCAGACAGAAAACACAGCTTAGTAAACTGCAAATCTAAATCACAGTATCTAGAAAGGTGACATGAAAAAGAGCAAGAGGAAGAAAACCAAAAAGAAAACCAAAGGAAGCCAGAAATAAGGCACAACCTCTCCTCCTTCTCCGCTTACTACAGTACCTTAGAAGTACCTGTGAGTGTCCTAACAGTCACATAAGTAGAAAACTGTGCCAAGAACAATTGTGGAAACTGGAAAACCCTGCGATCCGAACAGAAACATAGGGTTTGCTTTCACGACGATTAAATCTGCATGCAATGCGTACGGTAAGGGTATGTTTTGTATATTCAAAAACAATTCAAAAATATTTCCAAATCGAAGGGGCTGCTTTTTATTTCTTTTGAATTACTTGGTTAAATATGGTGCACGTTAAAATACTGCAGAGATGTGGTTCATTTTACAATGCCAACTGCAAAGGAGGGAAGCATTTTGTGTGCTTAAGAAAGCAAAGTATTGGAGAGTGTTTTTGTTACTTCTTTGGAAGGTTAGAATATGCGTAAAAGATGCTAGCTGGGGACTTACAATTAATGAATTATTTACTGTCAGTAGGTCAAATGACATTAGCTTTCAAAAAGGAAAAGGAGTCTTATTCCACGTGCCAATTTTAAAGTAGATTAATAAGCCTTCAGCAGAATATGGATATGAAGAGGGATATGACATGAAAGGGTAAGCAACACTGGTGACAGCAAAAGGCTTACCTGCTTCACACAAATACAGGAGATAAAATACTGTTTTTTCACAAACATTGCTATCCAGAGCTTTCCTTGAAAAGTTTCAATGCCAATCATGACAGTAAAATTCTGAGTGACAGTAACATTCACTCTATCATGAATAAAATTTACTCAATCATGACAGCAAAATTTGCTCAATGAGGAGTAAAATTCTTAGTGTAAGCGAAGTACCTTAAGCAAAGGGTAGCTCAAGCATAACTGGCATTTGATGTCAACAAAGGCAACTTGGCCTGCACGTGTCACATCTACTGCATTCAAAAGCTTACTCTGTCTCAGATTTCCTTTTGAGGGATACCAAGGCAAGCCGTTAAACGGCATGAAAATGATGACTTAAAGGAGGATATATTAGAAGCATGGAATAATGGTTAATGTTCTTTTCCTTCCAACTGCTTTGTTTGCCCGTTTAAATTTTTTAAGTCCTTCCTGGTATCACCGTGGTAGCAGTGCAGCAAGTGTTTGGTTGTAAGCTGTCCATATTGCCAGCTTCTGGACTGCCTTCAGAAAACTTCCCACTGGTTTTGTATAGAAATCACAAGCAGTAGAGATGACAAAGACTGCAGAAACCTTCTCATCTCCTTCTAGAGCAGGAGCGTGTCTTTGACCCACTCTTAACTAGACAACTTTCATCAGTCATGAGAGAGTCTCATGTTCAAGAGCTAAGCAATGACAGCTGTAAATGACAAAAAGCACACTGATATTTTCTTGGGACTCCAGCACAGAGCAATGAAGGAGCTTGAATTCACCTTCTTGGAAAGTTTTAAAATGCACATGAAGTTGAGGAGAGGAGCTAAGCCATGGTAACTTTTGTTGAGTATGTCTGCGTAGACAGAGTTTCCATCACCGCAGAAGGAAGGAATGTCATTTAACCCACATAATCATCTCTAGCTGCTAAGCTGCGCTTACTGCAGATTATCCACAACATATTTTACGGGGTGAGCTTTTATGTGTAATCCCTGAGTAACATTCCAGAGAGAAGTATTTTGGAGGGGGGGAAAGCCCAACTCTTAACTGTTTCAAATAATGGTTACATTTGAAAGTCAAAAAAGATGTAAAACCTTTCTTTCCTAGACCTATTACCAGCACAAACTGTACCAGAATTTACGACGCTTTTATTATGGCAGCATAACTCTACCGTGGACGCTCTCGCTCTGGACTATTCCTTAAGAAACAAAGTCCCCGAGAGAACTAAAACAAAATTAGCCAAAAATATTGGGCTGGATGATTTCAAAGGCTATGTACTAAAGGCCAAACACTTGTAATAATAGTAATGAGTGGACTAAAAGTTAAAGCATTACTCAGTTCAAAGATATCTTGTTCTCACAGAAGACTGTAAAAAAACTCTATTTTTCTGGGTCTGTTTTGTGCATTTAGATGTACCTTCTACTCCTTTCCACTGTCTGCGAATGTTTATGACAAGGTTGGAGGACCTCATGTAACCTTCTAGAAGTAAAGAAAGACAAGCCAGTCAAGAAAGGCAAAATTGTTAATGGCAGGTGGAAAGAGGGAGGCCAAGAATAGAAAACAAAAGAACAATAATAATTAAACGCCCTCCCTGTCTTCTGTGAAAAGTAAAGGCACAGACAAGAAAGAACAACTGCAAAATTCTCACGAGAAAAACGCACTTGATCTGGCTCAAGTATTTTGGGCTACATTTCTTGCTGTTTTCTCATGCCAAACATCTTAACCATTGAAGGTGTCCCTTTTCTCTTTCTGGAATACAGCTAGGAAGATGGCTGTGTCATTGCTGTCAAGCTGTTATTCTCGGAGGTGTCCAGTTCAAAATCCTAGATGAACTGCTTTGCTCTGTCTCTTTAATATGGCATGACTTAACCACTTACAGTTTCAGCAGCTGAACTTGCCCAGCCCTACAATTCTTTAATCTTTGAATGGTTATATTAGCTCCTTGGCAACTGGCATTTGTAAGTCCATGCAACTGTGCAGAATTTGCACGATGAGATGATGCCAAATGAGTCATGGCAGTAGATTAACTAGGACATGCAAAGCAGAGAGGAGGGAATGAGAGCACAAGAAGAGGGTACCATCTCCTTTTTTTCTGCAACAGGGCTAACACCGTAGAAATCAAAAGGAACACAAATCCTCCTAGGGGTAGTTCTTGCAAAAAACAAAGACTTCTTTTTGTGTTCACAGATCACAGCAAAATGCGGATGACAAAACCAGGCCATTAAGTCACATGCAGTATGAAGCAGTATGAAAGAGGAAAGCAGCTGAGAGCCTCAACCCTGCTGAGTAGTCTCAGTATTCTTCTCGACATTAGCAGAAATTTGAAATGAGTCTCTGAAAATTACAAAGGAGGCAGAAGAAAAGGGAGCAATGACTCCTCTGGCATAGTGTTTCCTAACAGGGATCTTCAAAATGTAAAGATTGTATCATCCTTTCAACTGAAGGAAGGTATTAAAACAACAGGAAGGAAATGGCATCACATGCTAGAAAGACTCTGGGCAGTGTACTTCTAGACAGAAAGGCCACTGATGGAAAACCGACTAAACTGGCACCAATGCAGCAGCATTGTATTAAAGCCCAAAAATACCCACCGCTTCACTCTTTGCCATTCCGTTCATATGGACACAGCAGCTCTGCAACATTCCTACTGATCATCTCCTTGGCAAACTGGGAGTGAGGGTCCCTAGTGATGCAGAGTCCCCAGGCAGGTGCAGAGGAGAGCTGCTTTTCTGCAAAAACCAGGCTTTTGAAGCACTCAGGCCTTTATCAGTTCCACAGCTTTAAGCCATAACAAAATTCATTCAACCAACCATCATACACCACGCCGTGAACACGTGACCATTCTAGAACTTGTTGATCTACCTCTGATTCAGCGGCCTCACCTTCCCATAGTCCTTTTCTACTTAGCCAAAGTATCGGGCCTCAGCCCAAGGCCTTCCTTTTGTAAGCTTCTACCTATATGCAGCAGCAAACCACTATTTTCTTCCGTGCCAAGAGTTTAAGTAGATGATTTGCATCTGCCCTTCCGGTGAAACATAATGGGGAGAGAAAATTCTGTTGGAAATGTTCAGTCATTCAGTTTTCTAGACAGGCCAAATCAAAAGAAAAGCAAGCTATAGGATTGTGTACTTGCTCTTACAAAGCACCTGCTGCCCTCTGACAATCAACTAGCAGAAAACCAGCAAAAATAAGACTTGAGGCAAACAAGCCTTTGAAGGGAATTATGACATGATAAAGAAAGACAACACATTTCCAGCTTGTTGAGATACTTGAAATGTCAGCAAAGGCTTGAGGGCAAAGGCTGAACGAATGGGGAAAGGTTACAAGAATCCCAAGAAAAACATGACCATGGATTAAAAGAATCCCAACAGGTCAACTGACCTGTTGAAGTTTTCAGGAAATCAGTGGCTGCTGATTTAGATAGGCCATTCAAGTTAATTTCCCCGTGCACCTTCCACTCCTTTTTCACCTGTCACCATCACAGGGTGAATTGGGACCATGGAATCACAATTCTTTGGATTCTGTTCTTAGCTTTAGGAGACAACTACAGCAGTTGAAGTAGCTGTTACTGATGTGATACCCAGGAACACAGAGTTGACACATTTCATTCATGTCCAATCACAACTAGCCATATCTAAGAGGATAGGATTGGCCTCTTTTCATGATGCTTTTCTTATTTTACAGCCTGCTATGATTCTGCTGAAACTTTTTCATTAGTTTCTCTCTAAAAAGGAGAAAGTCCAATGTCCCTCCCTACTGGTGCAGGTTTACCATTCGGTTTGTCGAGTCTAAAAATGGAATTGGAACTAGCAGGAATTACTGTGTTTAAAGCGTCCGGTCCGTTCAGACAGTCTCAGGGCGATAAAAGCCTAGATGTTATTGGCTAAATACTGTTTCCCCCAAGAGCGGACGCACGCAATTTAATCCAACTTTTTATAACAAACTCCAATAATACAGAATCCAGTCATACAAAAGAGTCACCAAGAAGCAGGAAGAATTCTCGGACCATTTAGGGTAGCAAACTTCTCACCTTCTTTTGGAGTGAGCATAATCTGCTAGCTGAAGTAACAAACTTGAGGACAGAAATCGCCCTACTATTGAGAAGTTGTTGATAAGAGAACCACCTAAGCTGTGTGACTTTCCCTTTTCTATTCATTGGTCAAGCCTAGTAGCCTAAAATTTACGGGCTCAATCAAAGACAAATGCAATCTAGTCAGAGGTCTATGAAATGTCCAAAACTAACCAGAATTCTTCTTAGACAATGGAAATGGAAGCAGAGCTACCAATTTCCTTGCCACATATCCCTAAAACTCATTCCTTTCTAGTCATAACTAATGTATAGCCACCAGTACAATCAGGAAAAGATGAAACTTACAGATGTCAGCGAGGGAAGGATTTGAAAGAACTCTTCCCATTATTCATCGTCTAGACAGCAACTATCATTAAAATCAGAGCCCTTTTAGTAGGGCTTTCCTTGTGGGAAATTCAGGACTCCAGGACAACGGAGCGAGAGGATTAAGCAGAAGCCATTGATTGTTGACATGATGCACTTCCACATTCTAAATCTCTGCACACGCTAGGCCCGCATTTTTATCTTGGTGCCTTTGTTATGTCCACACATTCTGTGTGTACCTCTCAGAAGATACGTTTGGTTACAGTCCAGGCGCTTTGCTGCCCCCCGTTATCGAGTTCTTGTAGTCTTGGAATTTGGTTTCTCAACTTCTCTTTCTTCTTTTAGCACGGCTTATGTCGTAGTAACCTTGATGAATTCCAGAGGGCTCTGAGAAAATTCTGAGAAGAACATATTCCAGCTGGATGGCTGGTGCACCCTTTAGTCTAAGAGGTTCAGCTACATTGCTACAATTTCCCCCTTCTTCGTCTTGCACCAGCTAAACCCTTTGCACTGTATTTACTTCCAAGAGGCTCACCAGTTTCATGATGCATGGAATAACAAGAAGCAATATAATAATGACTACTAGTAACAACAAAGTTCCCTTGACAAGATCTTCCAACCATCGAGTTGTTTCCCATCTCTCAAACCATTCATGCGTAACCCTCTCATTCCCAATCAATTTCTTCATGTTATCTTGTCCTTGTTTGAGTTTCCAGTGAATGACTGCAGAAGGGTTAGAGAGGTTCAAAAAACACATTCCTTCAAAATCCTCACACTCTTGCCCATGTGCTAACAAGAAAGCTAGAGCAGCTTTATTTTGCAGTGTGCAATGACTAATGGTATCTACACCAGTGAGAACCTGATTTAAAGTCGCTGATCTTACCTTGAGTTGACCACCCAGCATTGCAACTTCTTAAGCATACTCAAAGCTTGACCAACAGCGACACCTGCTGTCAGGAATGGCACAATTAATCGAGAGGAGCGCCCAAACCTGAACACAATTGAGGCAAGGGCGTCTAAAGCTTATGCTTCTTCTTTCAGATCCCGGGATGCGAAGAATCGAGTTCTTCGCGCACAGAGCATTGTGCCAGGGGCGGTACGCTCCGGTGCGGCGCTTGTGCCGAAAGACGCCCGGGACACAATGCCGGTGGTGTTAATATTTGTTTTTCGCGTTTCGGAAGCTGCTGCTAGCCGAGTCTCCCGGAGGCGAAGAAGCGGCTTCTTCGCACACAGAGCATTGCTTGCGTCGCGGTGAGCACCAAAGAGCGGCTTGTGCCGAAAGAAGCCGGGGACCGGCACTTAGCTTCGGAGAGCTGCGTATCTGCGTCTTCAGCGTGTCTTGCCGCTCAACACTCAGCAAAAAGCTTTTCCACCATATCTTGCAAAGAGAAACTCTGCCAGTATAGAAAACATCCAAAATCATTTTCTCAACTTGCACGGAGGTCTGAAAAGAGTTTTGCAAGAAGGAAAGCTAGTTGTCCAAAACTCGTTCCTTTCGAATATAATAACAATGGAAAAGGCAGGAGAGTGGTAAAATACTGTTTTCTCTAAGTCTGAATGCTGCCCACACTGTTGCTGTGTGGTGCGACTTGCACCTTCGCTTTCGGGAAGCTGCCGCACTCTCCGTCTCGCGGAGGCGAAGAAGCGGCTTCTTCGCACACAGAGCATTGGGTCGGTCGCAGTGAGCACCTAAGAGCGGCTTGTGCCGAAAGAAGCCGGGGACCGGCACTTAGCTTCGGAGAGCTGCGTATCTGCGTCTTCTGTGTGTCTTGCCGCTCAACACTCAGCAAAAAGCTTTTCCACCATATCTTGCAAAGAGAAACACTGCCAGTAAATGAAACATCCAAAATCATGTTCTAAAGCTTGTACAGAGATCTGAAAAGAATTTTTCAAAACGGAAAAAATAGCTGTCCAAAACTCGTTCTTTTCGAATATAACAACAATGGAAAAGGCAGGAGGGTGGTAAGATACTATTTTCTCTAAGTCTGGATTCTGCCCACACTGTGCCTGCGTGTTGCGGCTTGCATCTTCGCCTTTGGGAAGCTGCCGCACTCTCCGTCTCCCGGAGGCGAAGAAGCGGCTTCTTTGCGCACAACATTGTGCCGAGCGCAGGGAGCTCCTGAGAGCGGCTTGTGCCGAAAGAAGCCGGGGACCGGCACTTACCATCGGAGAGCTGCGTATCCGCGTCTTCTGCGTGTCTTGCCGCTCAACACTCAGCAAAAAGCTTTTTTCCACCATATCTTGCAAAGAGAAACTCTCCGTATAGAAAACATCCAAAATCATGTTCAAAGGCTTGTACAGAGGTCTGAAAAGAGTTTTGCAATACGGAAAAGATAGTTGTGCAGAACTCGTTCCTTTCGAATATAATAACAATGGAAAAGGCAGGAGAGTGGTAAAATACTATTTTCTCTAAGTCTGTATGCTGCCCACACTGTTGCTGTGTGGTGCGACTTGCATCTTCGCCTTTGGGAAGCTGTCGCTCGCCGAGTCTCCCGGAGGCGAAGAAGCGGCTTCTTTGCGCACAACATTGTGCCGAGCGCAGGGAGCTCCTGAGAGCGGCTTGTGCCGAAAGAAGCCGGGGACCGGCACTTACCATCGGAGAGCTGCGTATCCGCGTCTTCTGCGTGTCTTGCCGCTCAACACTCAGCAAAAAGCTTTTTTCCACCATATCTTGCAAAGAGAAACTCTCCGTATAGAAAACATCCAAAATCATGTTCAAAGGCTTGTACAGAGGTCTGAAAAGAGTTTTGCAATACGGAAAAGATAGTTGTGCAGAACTCGTTCCTTTCGAATATAATAACAATGGAAAAGGCAGGAGAGTGGTAAAATACTATTTTCTCTAAGTCTGTATGCTGCCCACACTGTTGCTGTGTGGTGCGACTTGCATCTTCGCCTTTGGGAAGCTGTCGCTCGCCGAGTCTCCCGGAGGCGAAGAAGCGGCTTCTTTGCGCACAACATTGTGCCGAGCGCAGGGAGCTCCTGAGAGCGGTTTGTGCCGAAAGAAGCCGGGGACCGGCACTTAGCTTCGGAGAGCTCCGTATCTGCGTCTTCTGCGTGTCTTGCCGCTCAACACTCAGCAAAAAGCTTTTCCACCATATCTTGCAAAGAGAAACACTGCCAGTAAATGAAACATCCAAAATCATGTTCTAAAGCTTGTACAGAGATCTGAAAAGAATTTTTCAAAACGGAAAAAATAGCTGTCCAAAACTCGTTCTTTTCGAATATAACAACAATGGAAAAGGCAGGAGGGTGGTAAGATACTATTTTCTCTAAGTCTGGATTCTGCCCACACTGTGCCTGCGTGTTGCGGCTTGCATCTTCGCCTTTGGGAAGCTGCCGCACTCTCCGTCTCCCGGAGGCGAAGAAGCGGCTTCTTTGCGCACAACATTGTGCCGAGCGCAGGGAGCTCCTGAGAGCGGCTTGTGCCGAAAGAAGCCGGGGACCGGCACTTACCATCGGAGAGCTGCGTATCCGCGTCTTCTGCGTGTCTTGCCGCTCAACACTCAGCAAAAAGCTTTTCCACCATATCTTGCAAAGAGAAACTCTGCCAGTATAGAAAACATCCAAAATCATTTTCTCAACTTGCACGGAGGTCTGAAAAGAGTTTTGCAAGAAGGAAAGCTAGTTGTCCAAAACTCGTTCCTTTCGAATATAATAACAATGGAAAAGGCAGGAGAGTGGTAAAATACTGTTTTCTCTAAGTCTGAATGCTGCCCACACTGTTGCTGTGTGGTGCGACTTGCACCTTCGCTTTCGGGAAGATGCCGCACTCTCCGTCTCGCGGAGGCGAAGAAGCGGCTTCTTCGCACACAGAGCATTGGGTCGGTCGCAGTGAGCACCCAAGCGCGGCTTGTGCCGAAAGAAGCCGGGGACCGGCACTTAGCTTCGGAGAGCTGCGTATCTGCGTCTTCTGCGTGTCTTGCCGCTCAACACTCAGCAAAAAGCTTTTCCACCATATCTTGCAAAGAGAAACACTGCCAGTAAATGAAACATCCAAAATCATGTTCTAAAGCTTGTACAGAGGTCTGAAAAGAATTTTTCAAAACGGAAAAAATAGCTGTCCAAAACTCGTTCTTTTCGAATATAACAACAATGGAAAAGGCAGGAGGGTGGTAAAATACTATTTTCTCTAAGTCTGGATTCTGCCCACACTGTGCCTGCGTGTTGCGGCTTGCATCTTCGCCTTTGGGAAGCTGCCGCACTCTCCGTCTCCCGGAGGCGAAGAAGCGGCTTCTTTGCGCACAACATTGTGCCGAGCGCAGGGAGCTCCTGAGAGCGGCTTGTGCCGAAAGAAGCCGGGGACCGGCACTTAGCATCGGAGAGCTCCGTATCTGCGTCTTCTGCGTGTCTTGCCGCTCAACACTCAGCAAAAAGCTTTTTTCCACCATATCTTGCAAAGAGAAACTCTCCGTATAGAAAACATCCAAAATCATGTTCTAAAGCTTGTACAGAGGTCTGAAAAGAGTTTTGCAATACGGAAAAGATAGTTGTGCAGAACTCGTTCCTTTCGAATATAATAACAATGGAAAAGGCAGGAGAGTGGTAAAATACTGTTTTCTCTAAGTCTGGATGCTGCCCACACTGTTGCTGTGTGGTGCGACTTCTATCTTCGCCTTTGGGAAGCTGCCGCTCTCTCCGTCTCCCGGAGGCGAAGAAGCGACTTCTTTGCGCACAGAGCATTGGGTCGGTCGCAGTGAGCACGTAAGCGCGGCTTGTGCCGAAAGAAGCCGGGGACCGGCACTTAGCTTCGGAGAGCTCCGTATCTGCGTCTTCTGCGTGTCTTGCCGCTCAACACTCAGGAAAAAGCTCTTCCACCATATCTTGCAAAGAGAAACTCTGCCAGTATAGAAAACATCCAAAATCATGTTCTAAAGCTTGTACAGAGGTCTGAAAAGAGTTTTGCAATACGGAAAAGATAGTTGTGCAGAACTCGTTCCTTTCGAATATAATAACAACGGAAAAGGCAGGAGAGTGGTAAAATACTGTTTTCTCTAAGTCTGAATGCTGCCCACAATGTGCTTGTGTGGTGCGACTTGCACTTTCGCTTTCGGGAAGCTGCCGCACTCTCCGTCTCCCGGAGCCGAAGAAGCGGCTTCTTCGCACACAGAGCATTGGGTCGGTCGCAGTGAGCACCTAAGAGCGGTTTGTGCCGAAAGAAGCCGGGGACCGGCACTTAGTTTCGGAGAGCTGCGTATCTGCGTCTTCTGCGTGTCTTGCCGCTCAACACTCAGCAAAAAGCTTTTTTCCACCATATCTTGCAAAGAGAAACTCTCCGTATAGAAAACATCCAAAATCATGTTCTAAAGCTTGTACAGAGGTCTGAAAAGAGTTTTGCAATACGGAAAAGATAGTTGTGCAGAACTCGTTCCTTTCGAATATAATAACAATGGAAAAGGCAGGAGGGTGGTAAAATACTGTTTTCTCTAAGTCTGGATGCTGCCCACACTGTTGCTGTGTGGTGCGACTTGCACCTTCGCTTTCGGGAAGCTGCCGCACTCTCCGTCTCGCGGAGGCGAAGAAGCGGCTTCTTCGCACACAGAGCATTGGGTCGGTCGCAGTGAGCACCTAAGCGCGGCTTGTGCCGAAAGAAGCCGGGGACCGGCACTTAGCTTCGGAGAGCTCCGTATCTGCGTCTTCTGCGTGTCTTGCCGCTCAACACTCAGGAAAAAGCTCTTCCACCATATCTTGCAAAGAGAAACTCTGCCAGTATAGAAAACATCCAAAATCATGTTCTAAAGCTTGTACAGAGGTCTGAAAAGAGTTTTGCAATACGGAAAAGATAGTTGTGCAGAACTCGTTCCTTTCGAATATAATAACAATGGAAAAGGCAGGAGGGTGGTAAAATACTATTTTCTCTAAGTCTGGATGCTGCCCACACTGTTGCTGTGTGGTGCGACTTGTATCTTCGCCTTTGGGAAGCTGCCGCTCGCCGAGTCTCCCGGAGGCGAAGAAGCGGCTTCTTTGCGCACAACATTGTGCCGAGCGCAGGGAGCTCCTGAGAGCGGCTTGTGCCGATAGAAGCCGGGGACCGGCACTTAGCATCGGAGAGCTCCGTATCTGCGTCTTCTGCGTGTCTTGCCGCTCAACACTCAGCAAAAAGCTTTTTTCCACCATATCTTGCAAAGAGAAACTCTCCGTATAGAAAACATCCAAAATCATGTTCTAAAGCTTGTACAGAGGTCTGAAAAGAGTTTTGCAATACGGAAAAGATAGTTGTGCAGAACTCGTTCCTTTCGAATATAATAACAATGGAAAAGGCAGGAGAGTGGTAAAATACTATTTTCTCTAAGTCTGTATGCTGCCCACACTGTTGCTGTGTGGTGCGACTTCTATCTTCGCCTTTGGGAAGCTGCCGCTCTCTCCGTCTCCCGGAGGCGAAGAAGCGACTTCTTTGCGCACAGAGCATTGTTTGGGTCGCGGTGCATTTCGGAGAGCGGCTTCTGCCGAAAGAAACCCGGGACCGGCACTTAGCTTCGGAGAGCTGCGTATCTGCGTCTTCTGCGTCTCTTGCCGCTCAACACTTAGCAAAAAGCTTTTCCACCATATCTTCCAAGGAGAAATTGTGCCAGTACACAAAACATCCCAGATCTTTTTCTAAAAAATGCACATAGCTATTGTAACTGTTTAATTAGAGGGAAAAGATAGTTGTCGAAAACTCTTTTTATTTGATTATATTGTGAATGGAAAAGTCAGGAGAGTGGTAAAGTAGTCTTTTCTATTTGTTTGAAAGGTGCTCAGGTTTTGCTGGTATTAGGGGGCTTGGTTCTTAGCCTTTCGGAGGGTGCCGCTCTCTCCGTCTCCCGGAGGCGAAGAAGCGGCTTCTTTGCGCACAGAGCATTGTGCCGGTGGCGGTGTTCTCCGGAGAGCTGCTTCTGACGAAAGACGCCCTGGCAGGGGGCTTCGTTTCGGAGAGCTCTTTACTCTGCCTTCTGCCTCTCTCGTCGCATAAAACTGAGCAAAAAGCTTTTTTACTATGTCTTGCCAGGACAAACTGTGCCCGTACGGAAAGCATCTCCGCTCTTGTTCTAGAAGTTGCACGGAGGTCTGCAGAGTGTTTAGCAAGAAGCTAAAGAAAGTTGTCCAAAACTCCTTCTTTTTGAATGGTAATGTGAATGGAAAAGGCAGGAGAGAGGTAAGGTACTGTTTTCTTTAAGTTTGAGAGCTGCACACACAATCCCCATGTTGTGCGACTTTTTTCTTGGCTTTTAAAGAGGCGGCCGCGGTCTCCGTCTCCCGGAGGCGAAGAAGCCGCTTCTTTGCACACAGAGCATTGTGCCGGTCGCGGTGCGATCCCGAGCACGGCTTCTGCGGAAAGACGTCCGGGAGAGGCCCCTACCTTCGGAGAGCTCCGTATCTCTGAATCTGCGTCTCTTGTGGCCTACATCTTAGCAAAAAGCTTTTCTACTATGTCTCGCAAGGAGAAACTGTCCCAGTACAAAAAGCATCCTTGATCTTTTTCTGGAAGTTGCACGGAGTGTCAGCAGAGTGTTTAGCATGAAGCAAAATAAAGTTGTCCAAAACCCCTTTTCTTCCAATGTTCATGTGAATTGAAAAGGCAGGAGAATGAGGAAGTGCTGTTTTCTGTACGTTTGAAAGCTGTCACAAGGAGAAACTCTATCAGCACCTCAAGTTTTCCTCCATTTTACTCCCGATATTTCTTTTGCTGTGCAGTCAAGAAGCACCCTTCTTTCTTAGTTATGCTGCAGGTTGTCTTCAAATGGCTTTGCTTTCTGTCCCCTCCTCCCCATTTCTAACAGGCACAAGCACATTCCCTTCCCGGAACAAAATCCTGGTAATAGAGCCAGGAAGACTACGCTTTGACTTTGAGAACCAAAACCTATCTAAGAGAAAATAGTCCATTCTTTGAGACCCAATAGCACGCATCTGTGTGCAGGAGGAAGAGGGCTATCTGCGCGCGTGAATGGGAAGTGTACTCGCCAACAAACTAGAGCCAATATTAGTAACCAACATGTAACAAGTGTGGACGTATATAATTCCCTGCTCTTTTTTGGATCTTTTTTCTTCAAGGTTATTTTGCTTTTAAAAATTTTCTAGTCATTTGAGAGATTCTTCTTTGTTTGTGTGAGAATAGAAATCTCCATAAAGCTTACTATGTAAAAGCAAGGTAATTCTTGGACTTGATGATGACTATTTGGGAGATGATATTTTCATCTGCAAAAATCAATTTCCATGTTTTGGAAATATTTTTGTCACGGAAAGTAGTAAGTTTCAAGATGTGTTTTTAGAAGGTGTAAAAATTGAGATCCTCCTTTGTATCAAAGCCATACAAAGAATATCCCTTCAAACCATCCACTCCATCATTTCATTTTTGTATTTTTGACTTTTCAATAGCTAGTTCTCACTTTCAGATGGCTTTTAAATGCCCTGTTTTGACACAATTTTGTTATTCATTTCTAAGCTTCAAAATGATATTTAAGAAGAGTAATTTCCTGTAACTACTTGACAGTTTGCAAATTAACATCAAAGTGGAGGGAGGGAGGGAAGGAAGTGGCAGAAGGACGTGGCAGAAAGAAGGACATAATGGAAGGAAGGCAGTGAAAGAAGGAAGTGGGGGAAAGAAAGAAAAGAAAGAAAGAAGAAAGAAAGAAAGAAAGAAAGAAAGAAAGAAAGAAAGAAAGAAAGAAAGAAAGAAAGAAAAAGAAAGAAAGAAAGAAAGAAAGAGAAAGAATGAAAGAAAGAAAGAAAGAGAAAGAAAGAAAGAGAAGGGAAGAAAATTCCCAAATGTCAGAAACGTTAATGATAAAATACTTGCGTGTATGATAAAGAGCGAGGAGTAGATATTAGATATAGTATTGCTAAATGGCACATAAATGTGAGACCCAAACAGTTCAACTCCTTGGATAGCAGTTTCTCAGCATGAATATGTTATATCTAGCTTCAACTTCTTACTGCTACTGTACAGAATGATTACCATAGAATAATGGAATGGTTGGCTTTGGAAGGGACCTTAAATTCACCTACGTCCTCCCCAGCATGTCATTGTCAGGGACACCTTCCACTAGAGCGCCTTAAGCTCAAAGACCCATTCAAGCTGGCCTTGATCACTTCCAGGAATTGGTCACCCACAACATGTTCTAGTGTCTCACAACCATCTTGGCAAGGAATTTCTTCCCAATAGCCAAAGGAAACCTATCCTCTTCAGGTTTTAAAGCCATCCACACTTTTCCTATCGCTCCGTGCCCTTGTGTAGCTCACCTGCCTCCTTCTGGTAGGCTGTCTTCAGCTACTGGAGAGCTGCTCTAACAATTTGCCCGGAGTCTGCTCTTCTCCAGGCTGAGAAAATGCCTGCGGGACTCTGGCTTGATGACAGACTTCTTGTGCTGCACTGGGGGCTCAGACCATTCTTCTTCTTGGAATTGCTGTAGGATGCTCAGCCACTGTTGACTGTGGTACAGGTACACGGGTCATTGTGGTACAGGTAATAAATAGATGATTGTTTTAAGACCCACTTGAAATGATAAGAGCTAAATTTTAACGCAAAATTAATTGGAGAAAGATTCCTAAACCTGTGGCCCGTTACCCCAGCCCATCCATTGATTGTAAATGACATGCCTTGCAGATGTTATGATACATGAACCAAAGCCAAGTGATGGATACTGCTTAAGATAGATGTTCTACCTGCTTACTGCAATATGTTCTTCTCAGTCTAAAACAATCCCCCGAACATTAAGAACAAGAGATTACATCATGAAGTAATGAAGTGTTTGGGTTGAAAGTAAAAGGCATTTGAAAGAAATAGGTTTGGGGGCTAACACAGCAAGATCTCAGAAATGGAGTGCCAGCTTAGTTCTCTGCTTCAGAGACAAGTGAAGCAATTCAGAAGTGTCTTCCTGGGAAAAAGGTTGACAGATCTTTCTGCACAACAGTTAACAGCCGGCATCAGAAATGGGTGCAAATAACATACTAGCCACTACAAGTTTGTCATCCTGGAGTGGAAGGGCCACTCAGACTCATAGCAGTGGTCTTGCTGCTGTGCCTGTTCAAATAGACAGAAAAGAATGAGGAAAACAAATTTTTCCATCTAGTTTGTTTCAGTATTGGTACAAAGACTATTTTCCCGCCCTCAGGAGACAGCAAAAACAGTCAACAACTGAAATGCTTCAGAAATGGAAATGATCTGAATCACAAATATTTCTTTTCACATCAAAATTAAAGCCCAAGTCATAACTGTCAAACAGATGATAGAACTATTTAAAGATGAATGTACTATACATACTAAAATATTCCCAGAGAGAACTATTGTGTCCTTAGTTTGTTTAAAAGTCTAGACTTCCTGGTAAAAAAACTTGTACAGAGCTGAGGTAGCTCCACGACATTCTCTTTTCAGATTAAGTAAACTCTTCCGTCTCACCACTGTTTCCAATGGATTTCCGTAAGTCCTTGAAAACCAGTAATTTCCCTTTTTTCCTTCTCTGAAAAAAATGACAGTGACAAGAGTTATTTGCACTCCCTATTTTCTGAAAAGCCTGAACATCAAGCCTTAAGAACTTTATCATGAGTTTTACTTCAAACTAAATTGGAAGAGAATGGCAGAAAGAATGGCAGCCTCAAGCAAAAGAATTTAGGCTTCTAATTCTTGGCTTGTCTTCTTACTTACCTAAGACAAGAAGTGGAAAGAGAATAGATTAGAGTTAGCAGCTGTTGAAGATTTGCACGTACTCTTCCACTCTTCCAAGAGGTCAAGGATGCTTTTCTGGCCCTCTCTCCCTCCACAAGCTGCAGCTTCCTTCAAGGCACAGTCACCTGCTGTGGCATGGAGCTCCCCACGAGCTCCATTGTGTTCCTCCACGCTTCTCCAGGGACTGCTGGGAGACAACCTGCTTGATGATGATGTCCTCCAGGGACTGTGGGGGATTCTTTGCTCTGTCAACTGGAGCACCTTCTCCTCCTTCTTGTCTCACTTTAGTATCATGCAGCTGCTTCTCATACTCCTTTTTTCCCTCACTTGTCACTGCCTATTCATATGTTTTGTACTTTTGACAATATCTTTTCACAAAGACTGATGGGCTCAGTTGCAGAAATGTGTCTTGCTAGAAAATTGGATACTATAGAAAACCATGATTTTACAGAAAAGAATAGTGGAAGTACAAATATACTGCTAAAGAACCGGAAAATGACAATCATTCATTGTAATACGTCCCCTCATTTTGCCTTCTTTCTCCTTAAGATCTGGAAAGACTACTGGGCAGTGAAAAACACTACAGTGTTGTTTCAAAGAAAAGACTTTTTTAGGATTCTAAGGCGCATGTTCCAATTGCTTGAGAAAATTGAGAAAAGGCACTTTGTCTTTTGTGATAAATATCATTAGCCACTAGGGACAAAGTCTGACCAACAACAAGAGCAGATCAAAATCTGATGAGACCAAGCAATATACCTTGAGTGGCCAGGACAGAACCATTGAGTCGTTGAATCTGTTGAATTGGAAGGACCCCATCAGGATCATCATCAGTCCAACTCCTGGCCCTGCCTGGGGCCATCCTTGAACTCCCAAACTCAGACAGTTGTGATGGTGTGACCACTCCCTGGAGAGACTCTTCCAGTGCCCAGCCATTCTCGGGTTAAAAACTTTTTCCTGATACCCGACCTAAACCTCCCCTGACTCAGCTGCATGCCATTTCTTTGAGTCCTGTCTTTGTAGACCTCATTTGAGGACTTTCTAATACCAAGGTGATTCCGCCCCAGAGCAGAGCAGAGCAGAGAAGAGAAGAGCAGAGCAGAGCAGAGCAGAGCAGAGCAAGACAATCCCCTCCCTTGCCCAGCTGGTGATGCTGTGCCTGATGCACCCCAGGACAGGCTTGGCCCTCCTGGCTGCCAGGGCACTGCTGATGCACATTCAGCTTGCCATTGGCCAGGAGCCTGGATCCCTTTCTGCAGTGCTTCTCCCAGCCTCTTGCTCCCTCCCCAGTCTATACACCCACCAGGATTGCCCAGTTGCAGGTGCTGAATCCAGCACTTGCCCTTGTTCCACTCCATCTGGTTGGTGATTGCCTGTGGGAATCCTCAAAAACAGAGGGGTTTGGGAAAGCTGCAAAAGGCAGGCCTCAGAGACAGCAGAACTGTCATTGGAGCTAAGCAGTAGTCATAAGGTTTGTCAGCAGAAAAATTAGATGAGAAGTAGAAAAGTAAGGACAAATGGAACAATGGTCTGTGTATTAATGCTTGTCTAGAATAACTCCCTAAGCTACAGCAAAGTATATCTAGCGTGATGTTAGGTAGTTCTAAGCTTAATAATGGAGCTCTGTGCATTGTATCTTAAGGCTTACAAGCAGGTCTTTTATTCAAAAGAAGCGAGCATTGTTCTAAGCCCAGGTACATGTCTTTATAGTGATTGGATAGAAGTACTGTCAATATGCTTTTGCTTTGTGTGATTGGTCAAAAAACTTTTCAAGTCAGTTGTAACATTAAGTTCTTTGTCTGCTGCTGGGGACGTGAGCTGCTGGCAGCTTCCCATTGTCATCACCATGTAATGAGACTGATGCTGGAAAAAAACCAGCTTGAGACGCCGTCCCCAGCAGTCCCGCCCCTTTTGTGATTTGTGCATAGACTCCCGGCCAGCAAGAATTGCCCATCTCTCCTATTTGGCAAGATCTCTCTGCAAGGTCTCTGTGCCCTCAAGGGAGTTAGCTCACAGCTCCTCCCAATTTAGTGTCTTTGGCAAACTTTCTTAATGTTCCTTCAAGTGCTGTGTCCAGGTTGTTCAAAAGATGTTGAAGAGAACTGGCCCAATGATGATACTGTCTTAGCCACTGAAATAAGTGCTTCATACTTCCTCTTGTGCAGAAATCACAACAAATTTCTTTTCTATCCATGTTTTCTTATGCTCATGCTTTTTATCCCAACAGCAGCTGACACGACATTTACAGGCACAGCAACAGCACACTTTTCCTGCTCTTACTAGACTTAACAATTTTGCAACCGGTCAATCAGTGACCTTTGCAAGTAAAGTCAGACCTTCAGCATTTCTCCTTAAATGAATGTCTTCAGAAGAAAACTTTGCTGCCTACTCTGTACGACTGAAGAATAGATGATAATGAGTTAGCATCACAATCAGTTAAGTACAGAGGCTATCCTTTAGCAGGGAAAAAATTAAAAGAAGAGCTCTTTTATGCAACAACTATCTGAGAAACAAAACAACTAGGATCTTCCACAGGGTTCCCTGCAGTAGAAATGTACTTGGATGAATGCAGAAGATAAAAGATGTGGTTTTGAAAGGCTATGTCCTTGCTAAGCTAAATTGGATCTCATCCTGTCGATGAAAGATCAAGGAGCTCAAAGCGGAGCTAGAGAGACATGTCCAGATAATGAGATAGAGCAAAGCATTTTCCAAGATAATTAAGCATTCTGGTGGACTGGCCAGTTAGGTTAAATCTGCCACACCCATTCACTTTTGGGGACTGAGCTGTGGAGTGCTAAACCGTATCTGCTGCTGTGCAAAGTAAAAGAGATCCATCCAAATTGTACGGTTAGTGTGAACACTCTCACTCTCAATTGTAAAACACTTCATAAGCTATTAATCAGTCTTAGGAACAAAATGAAATAAAGTTGTTATGCCATCTGGGAATGGGAAAACATCTTCAAAATATTTTTTTCTCTATGTTTTCTTCTTTTTTCTTTTTTCCTTTTTTTTTTTTTTTAATCCCACATTATGTGATTGATAATTTCAACCATTCTGGAATGCTTTTAACAGATGAACCCAGCATAGTAGTTTTATTACGGGCTCTTGTCCCTTACATGCTTCAGTACAGGTTTGGAATATACTCCACAGTCAATGAGTGGTTTTTTATCTCTTTTCCCAGAGACAACTTTTAAAGGACTACTTAACCCCTAAAAATCATAATTTCTCTGGTTTCTCCAAGCTTTTTCAGAAAGCTGTTTTGGTTTTGTTTTGGTTTGTTGTTTGTTTTGTTTTATTGCATCGTTCCTAATGTCTTCAGACCTACTACAAGAAGAAGTTAAAAATAGATCTTATTTGAAGAGACTGTTAAAGCTAATGAACTGCCAGTCTTGGTATTTGTATGTTTCTAAATCCTTTAAATTCCAAGGTTGCCTTCCTGAATCCTCAGTTACTTAGAAAACATTGTGTTTAGAAAACAGACCCAGTTCAATTGCTTCTGCAAACTCACCTTCATTGTATAGGATTGTACTTCAAGAAATCTTGCTTCATTCAAACATTGGAAGTACAGATTTGACATCATCTGTGACCCTTCCATCTGTCTGAACTGTATTTCATTGTGTGAGTTCCTCAGTTGCTTCAAATAAGGACAGAATCTTTTCAATTTGCATAGCATGTTATCTGAAGATCTCCTGTCTGCTTTCTTCACTTGCTTTAATGGGAAGACAAGGGAAATACGTTTTGAATGCTATCTTTTAGAGTCTACTTTTACCTACCAGTGTGCTTCTATGGACTAGAACCAATTTCAGCTTGAAAGAAGGTATTGTCACCATCCGCTCATACCAACGGGTTGGTTAACTGGTTGGTTGGTTAACTGATCTGGGAGTGCAACAGACAACCTGGAAAGGGGATTGCAGTATCAATCCAAAGAAATGCACCTTTATAGAATGACCACAGCAAATGCCTGAAAGGAATCAGGGAGAGGAAAAGAATAAAAAAGAGGGGGAGAAAGAGAGAGGAGTATAGCTACCAAACATGGAGAGACTAAGTCCTCTTAGTCCGGCCGATAGAGTTTGCCTAGTCACGTTGGGAAGATCTCCAAGTCCTGGTGAACTCAAGGTTCTATTATAGTCCATTGCTGAGGGGGGAAACAGAATCTTGAAATGGCTGAGGGGGAACAGATCCAATCAAGAAGAAGAAGTCTATTGAAATTGCTGAGGGGGAAAAAGGTATTGAAGACGGGTACAGACAGTCCATGTTCTCAGCAGGATAAGTCAGTAGCAGCAGTGAGTGGGACCCACTGTTTCAGGACTGCTTTCTGGGGGAAACCAGTCTAGATCCAGTGAACACATCTGTAGGCAGCACTCAGCAGGCATCCTGCTTCAGTCAGGCCAGCACCCCTGCATCAGAATTACAGGTGTCTCAGTCTCAGTCCTTGGTAGGGGGGCTTCAACCTCGGTGCCTCACGGTGGTAGTGGAGCAGAGGAAGGATTTTCCATGGGGGGGCTACCAAGTTGCCCCAGCAAGTTCATCTGGCCAAGAGGTGGGAAAATTCCTGGTCTATTGTCGTGAAGCAGGTGCAAGCATATAGGCCGGGTCGCCCCTTGGCAGGCCCTGCTAGAAGCAGTCACTGAAGACACAGCTGTGAACAATCACTTGGCAGGCCAGAATTCTGCTCAGGGGCCTCAGGATTTTTGGTGTTCATCCATTACTGGCAGGCCAGAGGTCCCATCGGGGTCCTCAGGGTCCTGATATCGGTCCTGTGGACGGTCGTGAGGCAAATGGGGGGAACCTCAGACCCTCTTTCACAGCACCTGGTGAGTCACGACAGGCTTCAAAGGGTCTTCATCAGCAGTGTTCTGTACTATTGTTGTGTACTTGTCGCGCATTGGTAGCATATCCTGGAAAGCAGAGACAATACGTCAGACGGAGAGAGAGAAGGGAAGGACAAGAAAAGATAAAAAAAGGCGGGGGTAAGGAAACAAGAAACAAATATAATAACAGGAATTTAAACCATATTATTTTGAAACATTTTTTTCAAATATCTGAAACTAATCACAAATAATCAAAGGCAATAAAGCAATAAACAAATCAACAACAGTTCATTTAAAATATTTTTTTTCAAAACAATTCACCAAAAATCAAAAGTAATTTTCTTATAATCTTCAAAGAAAATTGAAGACGATTTCAAAACACATCCTCTCATTTATAGTCGCCTTGTGTCAATAGTCTTGGAGATGGCCACAGTGAAAAGGACATCAGCCAAGTTGTGTGCATTAATGACAGACATCAATTTTGTTAACTCTTTCATCATTCTCCAATTCATAATGAGTAAGATTGCTGATTAAAAAACCCCAATCAAAACGAAACGCAAAAGGGCAATGATGGGATGACACATACTGTTCAGGACTCTTGTGGCAGTAGGTGACCACCCAAAAAGAGTATCCTACCACCTGTGTTCAGCATCTTTTCTTACTCTCTCTATGACATGGTGTATTTCTTTCACATTGTGATGAACAGTTACCAGTGCTTTCTGTCTATTCTTCTTGATCTTCTCCAATATTTCAATGAAGTCCTGATGAAGCAAAGATTGCTTTACCAAAGTAATGTTCATCCCAATGGGAGTAGGTGAATGTCCTGGTTTCGGGCAAATTTGGGAGAAAACCTCCAAAAGGTGGACCCTCCAGAAAAGAAACCCACACGGCCCCTCCCCCCAACCGGGTCGGGAAGGATTCCTTGGAAACAAGTGGAAAGAACCTGTTTCTGTAACAGGCAAAGCACCCCGCAGCACACAAAAGGAACAATACCAGATGGCACCACTCTTTCACCGCTCTGAAAAAGTAGACAACTTCAGAAAGTCTCTCTGGGGAGTGCTCGCTCTGTTATCAGTCTGTCCTGTGCTGGGGTAGCTGCTGCACCTTGGCCGCAAGGTGCAAACTCTCGGTGTTTCCCAGGTCCCAGTCCGGAGCAGGTCCGAGTAGGTCCAAAGAAGGGAAAGGAGAAACAGTCCAGGGAAAATTTGGACTGCTTAGCTAAACTAACTAATGAGCAGGAGCAAAAAAGCAAGAGCAAAGCAGGAGCAAAGCCGAAGCAAGAGCAAAGCGAAAAGCAAAGCAAAAAGCAAAAGCAGCACCCATGTACTGCCCTGTCTCTGTGTCGTGCCAGCTGTGGGGGAGCGGCTGATAGCAAAACCAAAACAAAACATTCGCTCTTCACAGCCAGTCTTGAAGGCACAGAACATGATATCCAGCATCAACAGAACACACGGATGGGGATACAAGCATCATAACGTCACCCTAGGACAGTAATAGTTTGTGAATCAGTCTTTAATTGGATTGAAAAAGGTAATGGGAGGTAACTGGAGCTTCTGAAGAAAAATCACATCCCTCAATTTTGTAAAGTTACAAGCGCAACAATTTGAATGATTTTTACTATCCACTACTGCATTTTCTACAAATACCGTATCACAAGCAGTTCTAGAGCACCCACACCCATTGCCTATATATTTAAGGACTGTTTCGAAAGTCTCGTTAGGACGAATTTCAAAATGACAGATATTTTGTTCTGTGTCCAAACAAACATCCTGAGCTGTAATTGCATTACTTTCACAGATGAAGCCTAGTTCTCGGACAATAGAAGATTCCAAATTAACATGTTGCCATTTTTTACCAGTTTGATGGGCCCATTGTCTATGTTCAGAAAGATTGGGAATAGCTCCATCATGATTTAGCCCTAATGCAAGAATAGGAAATCTCAAATGCACTGAGGCATTGCATACGGTTAACGCAAGAGCTGTGGCTGTGTTTGTAATGGGGTGATAAGTAAAATTCACCAAGTTCCACCAGGATTGGAATTCTCTTTCAAAATCAGTGGCACTGTCCCAAATTCTTTTCTGAATTGCAGTAGGAAAATTGCCTTCACCTTCTCTTATCATTGAGGCAGCAACTGACTGCATCAACAATTGTGCCTGGATACAGCTAAGAGCCAAAGAAAGGTTGTTTTGTGTAGCACCGAGTGCATCCGTCTACCAATTTGTGATCACTTACATTGACCTTTTCCCAAGCTGGTAATATGTTTGATAGCAAGCACTGCTGTGTTCCCAAAGCCAATAAGGATGATTGCAGTGGTTGTTTTAATTTGGTCAAATCTCTAACCATTTTGTGGCAGCCAATTTATCCATTAGTGTACTTCAGAATCAATACTATTTAGAATTCCAAAACCTGTTCCCAAAACACCGGTTATGTCTCTTAGTGTCTGTTTTTAAAGAAAAAACGGACTTTCTGTTTTTGCAGCCAGGTGGTCCAACCCTCAAAGGAAGTCCGCAAAAAAGGCAAACAGGCCGGCTGAATTTCTGAGACATTGTTTTGCATCATCAGCAATTTGACTTGTTTAAGAGACCGTGCCAGATTGAACAATATGTGTTGTTGACCAGTTTTCCTGATTATATATGGTCCAATTTCAAAACTTCTCAGGCTAAGCATAAGCGGTGCTTGGGCTGGAGTGGTGGTAGTAGAAGGTTGGTTCATACCATTTATTATCAACTTAAAAGAAAAGCCTTCACTAGTTTTGGACCAAAGACAAACTACTTCTGCAGTTTGTGTTAATGTAAAATTGTGCCAACAGTCTTGTACGCTTGGGGGCGTACAAACCTGTTCACGCTTATTTGTCTGATCTGTCAAAACACTGATGGAGATTGCTTTGCTATAAGCAGTTCCACAAATCCTTCGGCTAATTCCTTCTCCCACTCCCCCTTGAAGCTGCCAGGCTTTTTGTTTTTCCCATTCCTGCCAAGTGAACAAAAGCTTGGGACCAAGGCCACATTGACTAAGGGGACTCTCAGTCCCTTCTGCCCACTAGGATGTAACTACTGTACTCAATGTCAGCTCTGTGCTCTCAGTCCCTTCTACCCATTGGGGTGTAACTATGGTGCTCAGTGTGGGCTTCATGCTCTCCGTCCCGTCTATTCCACTGGGATGTAACTACGGTACTCAGCGTGGGTTTTGTTATAGCGTCTATCTTAAATTTATGAACTAAGCCTTTTCAACCTAACAGGTTGGTCAAGTTATTTTGCCAGCGGCATGTCACTTAAGTCGGTTTAGTTAACGTCAAATTATGCCAGCAATCAATTGGTTCATTTTTACAATCCTTTGTACTTGCAACATTGTTCGTTTTGCGACCTAGAGTGTAATTACCAACATACTCCTGGCAGCAACACAGAGTAAGGGGAATTTGTTTGGCACACTCCCACTTGTTTGTAGGACACAGTCTCGCTGAAGGGATATCCCAATCATTTTTCCCATCTGGTTCCATAAAATTTCCGGCAACTGTGATGGAGGTGGATTTCTCATAGAGAGATCCTTCCATTTTTCTGCATGCTTCCACAATCGACTCACCAATTGTTCCAGTTAGGGCTCTAGTCCAGTCCTTCTGATCCCATCCCCACTCACTTGGACCATATACCTGGGGGTCATGCAGAACTATAGGCTCTAGGTTTGGGTGGCCACCCTTGGGATACGCTCCTAGAACATTAGTGGGATGGAGGGTAGCTTCAGACCACAACCACTCAGCAGGATCCTGTCCATGGAATTGTGGTAGGATGCAGAAAAGCATCACCAGTGTTATCATGGTTCAGATGATTTTCATGTTCCTCAGGGTTCTTCTGTCAAAGTAAAAACAACAGAAATCCTTCCACTGAGGGCAGAAAAGAGTTAAAATGATAGGATTATCCAGCATGTATTTATCCAATGCTCTTTCCCTAGAGCATCAGAGGCTAGCCATGCATATTTCTTCAGAGGGGTTTTCAGCACTAGTGCTACTTCCCCTACAGTAGGGAGGTCCACCAGAACAGGTTGTCCAGGGTAATGTGCTGGACTTTTTGAATCGTCAGGTCGCCGTAGTAAGGGAACGATGCTTGGAGCTGTTGGGCAAAAGGCAGTGATTTTGGGACATCCATTCACCCCCCATCTACTGTTCACTCTTTTAACAGCTTCCCATAACCGAACGTCCCAATTTCCCTCCCGGGGCTTCAGAAGTCCTTTCAAAAAACCCTTGGTCCTTTCTAAGATCCCCTTAGCTTGAGGGTAGTGGAAAGGGCTGTGGAAAGACCGCTTAATTCCTTCACCTTTTGCCCAATGCTGTGCACCTCTAGCAGTGAAGTGGGACCTGTGATCAGATTGAATTTCCTGTGGCTTTGGGAAAGTTCCAAACCACCCCTGCAAAGCTTTAACCGCATTATCACCTGTAGCTCTTTTCAAAGCATCAGCTTGAACCAACCCAGATACACTTTCTACTCCTACTAGCACAAAGTGTTTACCTCCTGACTTCTTAAAGGGGCCAATATAGTCTACCTGCCACGCGTCCCATAAGCCTTTACCCTTTCTTAAATGCAGAGGGTCATCTTCTCAAGGATGTCTCTCCAGTCACCTGTGACATTGCTCGCAGGCTGATACGCATGTTTTACACATTTCCCTGGTAACCAGCCAACCACAAGCATGAGCTTCTTTGTACAAATCTTTCGCACCTGTGTGCTGTCTTTTTACATGCAGCCATTCTAATAGTTGATCCCAGTCCTCAGGAATGAGTTCCTTTTTCAGGGGGCTGAGCCTTGCTAGTTCATCAGCTCTATTCTTCCACTCTCCTGCTGGATTTCCATCTGCTTGCTGAGAAGCTACCCAACCAATAGCAACATTTCCTTGGCTTGCAACATCTAAAATTTCTTGCCCCTTTTCCTTTTGCCACACTGGAATTCTGTGAACTTCCCAATCATTTTGCTGCCAGAAAGGAAGCCACTCGGTACAACCTTTGTACACTGCGTAAGAGTCGGTATAAATGCAGACAAGAGAAATGTTCTGTGCCTCACATTGGAAAACACTCCAAACAGCTATGAGTTCCCCAGCCTGAGCGCTGCCTTCCCCTTCGGTAATGATTCTTTCACCAAATGAATTGTGTAAGACAGCTGTTCTAGATCTCCATACCTTCCCTTCCCGTTTTGCAGAGGCATCTGTGAACCAAGAACTTGCTGCTTGTTCGGGGGAGAAAGGAAGGGCAGCTTTGATTACAGAGGCAGATTTATCTTGGCTGCTAACCAGGCTCTCAGTGCCTTGGCTTGTTAGATTTTTAGCAGCATCTTCCGTTCTTGAGACGGTATTACAATAGCCTTCCATCTGAGCATACCATTTCCTAACTGAGGCCCTTTGGGCTACCCCGTCAGGTGGGGGGGAGGGGTGGGGCTCCCATTAGTGACGATTTTGATAACTTTGAAAGGGCTTCTTAATACAATAAGCTCTTGTCATGCAATTTTTTCCTCTTCTAGGAGAGCTAAGCTAACTACAAACAACCCCTTTTCCCAGGTAGTGTATCTTTTCTCAGCATCTTTGAAACCACAGGAATAAAAACCAAGAGGCCCCGTTGGACCCTCGGGACCCCACTGCCAAATGTGTACTGATAGCCCTGAGGAGGCAAATCCCCATTCCACCTGAAAGGGATCTGTGGGATGGATAGGGCCTAGTGCTTGGTGAGCTGTTGCCTCAAAAATCAGTAATTGCAATGCTTCTTCCTGAGAAGGAGTCCAATCCCATTTCATCCTTTTCCTCAGCAAGTCAAAAAACGGCCTAGCAATTATTGAGAAATCTGGGATGTGTTTTCTCCAGAACACTAATAGTCCTAGAGCTTGCTGGAGATCTTTCCTCAATTCAGGCCTTTGAATCTGATCTAAAGAGGTTAGGGTATCGGGTGGAATACATGTCATGCCTCCTTTCCACCAAATTCTCAAAATCTTCACTTCCTGAGAAGGTTTCTGAATTTTCTCTGCGGGTATCTGCAAATCAAGACTTTTTAAGTGAGAGATTATTTTCTGCTGATGTTTCCCTACTACCTCTATTTCATCCTTCCCCCCCTCCCCACCACCCACCCCCCCCCCCCCCAGAGTGTCTTAAATGTATTGATTATCAGCTACAGGATCAGCAGGATCAGGTTTGGCTATTTTTTCTAATTCCTGAACTAAAGCATGGTGGGCCAAAGTGGAGGAGTGTTTGTAGCCTTGGGGAAGCCTAGTGCAAGTGTATTGCCGTCCTTTCCCATGTGAAGGCAAAATGGTCCCTATATCTTCTGGCTGTATAGGTATCATAAGGAAGACGTCTTTGACATCCATAGTTGCCATTGCCATGATTGAGTGAGCCTTTTCTTGAATTGATGTTATTAATTCAGCTAAGTTTGGGACCAGTGCTGTAAGAGGGTCTGTGTTGGGTTTAAGCCTGTGAAAATCTACTGTTAATCTCCACTTTCCACTGGCTTTTCAGACTGGCCATACCGGTGAATTAAAAGGAGAATGTGTGTGAATTATTACCCCTTGGTTTCTCAAGTCCTGTAGAACCGCTTTGATACCTTCTCTGGCACCAGAAGGTAGAGGGTATTGTTTTACATGAGTTGTTTGATTATAGGGTAGGGAGGGTGCGGTTTGAAGCAGCCTAATGTTAAGTGGCAGTGTGCCAAAAGACCACAGAAATCCCTCAGAGTCTTCCCACTGCCTCCCAGCAAGGACACCCATTCCTAATCAATTATTTGGAATGTTCCCAATTACCATTTTGATGACTAGTTGATGCTCATTTCCAGGGAGCCTCAGTTTGGCTAAGGCAACATTCATAGATTCTGTAGTTCCCAGAGCATTAAGAACACAGCATTGTCTCTTAGTTGGAACAATTCCACACCTCTGGGCATCCTTTTTTGTCAGTGCAGAGATTTGAGCCCCAACGTCAATCAAAAAGGTTACTAGTAGCCTGTGGAGGCCCGTGATAGCTGGGCTTAATATATATCCTGATTTAGTTTTAGTGAGCATTCTTAAATAAACCCACACTCCGCCCCTTTGCCCACCTGTAAGCGGCAGAGAGATTTGTTTCCCGAAAACCCTGTTGGTTTTGGTTCACTGCCTGTGTTCCGTGGGAGAAGCTGGGGGAGGGTTAGTTTTTGTCCCTGAGAAGGGAGGGGTGCACTGGGTTGAGCCAATGGATTCGGTTTTCGCTGGTGCCAATTATTTATTATTTTCTGCAATTTATCAAGGGGCAAACCATCCATCACCTCTTTGGGGACCCACTTTTGAATCCCCAACAACCACCAATGGTGGCAGTTAGAGATCTGTTTTCCTTTCTCTATATTTTCACTGTGAGGAGCCCCAATAAACCAAACACCTTTGTTATTTTCTGATTTCTATGCCGGGGTTTTTATAGGTCCATATTGTCTACAATAATTAATCAGATCTACTGCAACTTCAGCTCATGTCCAAACTTTATGGCTACTGGCAGGTGAATCAGATTGAGAAGCTGAGGGCTGTGAGGGGGAAGAGTAGGGAGTGAAGCCAGGATCTCTAGGCCCACTTTGGTCAGGGGAATTCCTGAGGAATCTTATCTAGTCTTTCTACAGGATTCAAAGCCTGTAGAGGTTTTCTGTAGAGTCATTGCTGTATGTTTAAGTGTTTCTGGAAGCCCACGAGTTCAATCGGTCATTAGTTCTGGCTTCACAGGTAATTGCATTGGGCATTCAAAACCAGGAACTAATTTCTTTTCATGAATCTTTTGCAGGCAGGCGGCTTTGTGGACACTTTCTAAGAGCTGGTCGGTGGTGTCAACGATTGCCAGGGGGTCACCCCTTTCCAAAGGATTCATTCTCCCGGCCCAGAAAGACGCACCCTGTGTCAGGGACCATGCGTCACGCTTACCTCCTTATCTCCTGTTGTGAAGAAGGCTCCATGTCCCCAGTACCCACTGGCCTCCGGTTAATTTAATTTGATCTCCACCATCGAGGGACACTCGGAGGACATATTTGTCTCTGATTCTTGTGGGAGGCGCCCGAATTCTTTTGACAGCTTAGCTAATTCGGTAGCACTGAACGGTATTTGTTTAGTTGTGATAGGTGGGTCAAGATCCTCTTTCGGCAATGCAGAGAGACAGGGAGACCCACTCGGTAATCAGAATCCAATTTCATTGTGGGATACAAGCACTTACATACCATTGCAGGGAGACTAGTAATGTGTACTACAATGATTAGGTTAAAATCACATCCACAAACTTACGCATATAACAACATCTCTTGCTTGCAGAGTTTCATGGGATTTTCTTTTTCCAGTAAACCCGTTTGATTTAATCTTCTTGCAATCCAGGTCGAATTTTCAAAGTTCCATTTGTTTATGCCAAGGCATTCTGTTATCAAATCTCTTATGTTAACCAGGTCCAAAGTGCATCAACTGTCTTATGTCCCCCAACATTCCAACAATCCTCATCACTAAGATAGTTCTATTCTGTTTGAACCAAGGGTCTCAAGCGAGGACAGCAGTATTCTCTCCAATTTTTTACTGCCTCAAGTTCCTGACGGGGATAGATTTGTTTCAAGTCAGGAGTTTCCTTTTCCTCTGGCTCTGTAGAGGAATCAGTATGATGTGAATTCTTAGCAAGTTCCTCTCTAAGGGCAGCTCGCAACATATAGATCTCATTTCTATCTTCCTTTAATTCTTTCTGCAAAATTTCAACTAGGTTTTGAAGGGAATCTATTCTTGCTATTTCCTCGTTTCTTTGCTTAAAAAGGGTTTCTATGGCTGCTGTGAGACAAGCTGCCAAAACTGAGCAGAGGATGGTTTTATTTTTGCCCAGTTTAACTTCTGTTTCATGTTGTAAAGAACAAATTCTATCTATGACATTTTCTAAATTAAACCAGCTGTTCTCTGCCCAAACCTCCCCCCTTGGAGAAGGCTTGGCATTCTATTTAGCAAGCAGAGCAGAAAATTCAGAAATTTAACTTTTGTGCTAGAGTTTTCAGTCATTTTATGAAGGGACCAAAACCATGACAGGGAGGTGCAAACTTAAGTTAGACAATCTCACAGCCTTTGCTGTGCTCCCCTTTGCTTCCCTGGCTGGGTGAAGAGACCAAATCTCCCTGGGAGGCCCTGCTTAGTTCCTTCAAGTTGTCCCTTCCTTCCCAGACAGTCCAAATTCACACATAAACAAAAACAGTTTCCCCTTTTGCGCTAAGAGATTTTTTGGGAAATTCTAAAGGCAGAACCCTCAATAGAGTATGGGGGCGTATTTCACCTGGGCGTGCGCAGTTTGTGGGAAATTCAAAGAGCTTTCCTTGCTTTCCAGCTTCGTTCAACCCTTTCGCGATGAGGGGCTAGGTGTGGCTGAAGCAAATCGTCCTTCCCCTGTTCCAGACTACAAACAGCCTTGCAGACCCTTCTGTCTATCAGAATCCTGTCCATGATGCCAATTTAATGTCACGATCCGCTCATACCAATGGGGGGGTGATGGTTGGTTAACTGATCTGGGAGTGCAACAGACAACACGGAAAGGGGATTGCGGTATCAATCCAAACAAATGCACCTTTATAGAATGACCACAGCAAATGCATGAAAGGAATTAGGGAGAGGAAAAGAATAGAAAAGAGGGGGAGAAAGAGAGAGGGAGTTGTCCTAAGCTGATTATATGATGCTTTTAACCCCAATCATCTTGTTCTGTTTATGCTGCATCATAAGTTTTGCACCTTTAAGACTTGTTGCAGAGAGTGAAGAGGGGAGAGAAGAAGCAGCAGTTTGTTTTCAGACCCTGCACTCACTCCTCCACATTCCTGCTCCTGGACTGTGTTGTCTGGGGATGAACAGACAGTGGGACAGAGCTCTCCTTTGCTTTTAGTTAGTTTTAGCTTGCTGAGGCAAGGAAGTTCCCTGGACTGTGGTTTCTTTTCTTTTTTCCCTTTTCTTTGGACCTCTTGAAACCTGCTCTGGACTGAACACCCAGAAGAGCACCGGCAGCTAGCACCTGTGGCCCACCAGGCCGGGCCCGGCCCGCAACATTTCCAGCACCGGAGGGACTGATAAGAGCCTGTGTGAGCTGAACTGCAACCGAGGGAGGGGACTTTCTCAGTTTGTCATCTCTTTTGGAGCAACAAGGGGTTTTATTGTTCAATATTGTTTAGGTTTTATTGTTTAATAAACAGGTTTTTTCCACCTCTTTCCAAGGAGCTATTTTCTCCTGGACCGGTTGGGGGGAGTGTTGCAGTGTGACGCCATTTCCTGTTTCAGGAAACAGGAAAATCCCTCAGGTGTTGGGATAGGTGAAACCTGTCCTTTCCCCTCCCCCTTTGCCCTCCTGCTAAGTGCTGTCCATCAATGTTAACATTCCAGCAGGGTCATGGTGTGGTTGGCAGAAGTTCAAAAGATGCCCCTCAGGTCCGGGCTCATTGGCCTGTCCAAGTGTCTTTATCCTTTGAGCCTTCCCCTCCTCCCACCTGGTTGGTGGCTCACCTGTGCCTTCCCCTGCCCCTGTCCCCGGGCTTAAAAGGAGACGGGACCATGCGGTCTGGATTCTCTTGGGAGCTGTTACAAGATTCAGAGGTCTGTCATCCTGGAATAAACTCTGGATTAAAACTCTACAGCAGAATCCTCTCCTTTTTCTCTTCACCGTCCCCTGAACCTTTTCCACCAGAGGTCAACTGAGTTTCTACTATGCCTGGATTTGTTGCGAGTGCCTAGCTGCAGGATGCAGCCGGCCAAATGTATCTCTGAGGTGAAACATCACAGCTGCCGCCTTTGGCCCAGCAGCAAGGGTCAGACGAGCCCAGGCACGTCCCACCCGGTAATATTGGGATTAATATTTCATAGGGGAGGGGCCAAATGAATCTGCTTTCCTAGAGGAGCCCCTTTGGGGGTTCTCCCCAAAATTTGCCCTGAACCAAGACAGGAGTAGAGCTACCAAATGTGGAGAGACTAAGTCCTCATAGTCCAGCCGACAGAGTTTGCCTAGTCACGTTGGGAAGATAATGGCCCTGCCTGGTTAACTCAAGGTTAAGTCCTGGTGAACTCAAGGTTCTATTATAGTCCATTGCTGAGGGGGGAAACAGAATCTTGAAATGGCTGAGGGGGAACAGATCCAATCAAGAAGAAGAAGTCTATTGAAATTGCTGAGGGGGAAAAAGGTATTGAAGACGGGTACAGACAGTCCATGTTCTCAGCAGGATAAGTCAGTAGCAGCAGTGAGTGGGACCCACTGTTTCAGGACTGCTTTCTGGGGGAAACCAGTCTAGGTCCTGTAGGCACATCTGTAGGCAACACTCAGCAGGCATCCTGCTTCAGTCAGGCCAGCACCCCTGCATCAGAATTACAGGTGTCTCAGTCTCAGTCCTTGGTAGGGGGGCTTCAACCTCGGTGCCTCACGGTGGTAGTGGAGCAGAGGAAGGATTTTCCATGGGGGGGCTACCAAGTTGCCCCAGCAAGTTCATCTGGCCAAGAGGTGGGAAAATTCCTGGTCTATTGTCGTGAAGCAGGTGCAAGCATATAGGCTGGGTCGCCCTTTGGCAGGCCCTGCTAGAAGCAGTCACTGAAGACACAGCTGTGAACAATCACTTGGCAGGCCAGAATTCTGCTCAGGGGCCTCAGGATTTTTGGTGTTCATCCATTACTGGCAGGCCAGAATTCCCATCGGTGTCTTTAGGGTCCCAGTGTCTGTCCTGGGAATGGTCGTGAGGCAAATGAGGGGAACTTTAGACTGTCTTTCACATGTATCAGAAAATCTATTTCCTGAACTGGCCAAAAAGAATGCATAACATTTACAATTGAGGGGGAAAAAGAAAACCAAACTCAAAGCGTTGGAGCAATATCATTCTAGAGAATGCCATGTCTCTATGAAAAATACAAAAAAATTTCTGTTTTCAAACGCACCCACAAATCACCATTTTGCATCTTTTTTGTTGTTGTTGTTGTTTGTTTTAAAGCTCTGGCACTTATCTGATTCCTTTTTGAGTTAGTTCAGCTCATTAATCTAGTAAGAAAGCTGCTAAAATTAAACGGAAAAACCTATGGGGAACAGGATGCCACTTCAGCCATGTTGTAGGGAAGCATTAGGTCAGCCTTCTGTCTTGTAGAAATACGTCTGTCATATAGGAAAATCACTGCGTAGCACTATCTTATTTTGAACTTTCTCATTGCTACTGGGTTCCTGAATGATCAAGATGGTTTAAACCAAACAACAGCCAGCCCTCTAAGATACTCCCCAAACTATTGCAATGGAATAACTTGATCAGGTGAAGAGCTCACTATGCAAAAGCTGAATATGATGTCAAGAATGCTTTGTTGTGGATTACCATTGTTTGGGATCATTTATCCCTTACCCTCCCATGTAGGTATAGGAAAAAATGAAGAAACCACAAGGCTTTTACAGCTGTTCTTGTATTTTGGGATAGTAAGGACTTGGGTTGGTAAACAAAACTGTGGTGAGTTTTAGTATTGACTTTATCGCTGTTTCACTTTGAATTAACTGCTTTGCATTTCAGCTTACCCATCAGTATAATGAGAAGAAGAATATCTTCCTTCCTGCCCAAAAGATGTTGAATTATGCCTGTGATGTCACGGACTTAAAGACGAAAACCATTGTGATTGAAAGGAAGTATTGGCATGCCACAAGGTAACTGGAGTGAGCTGTCTTTCCTCCTCAGCTTCACTGTGATAGTAGAATTTTAATTAGCAGTTCCAAAACTTTGTCTTAGCATAGTCTGGTGACATATCTCAGTAGAGCAGTGTCCTAGGGTGACTTTATGATGCTTGTATCCCCAGCCATCTGTTCTGTTAATGCTGGATATTCTATTCTCTGCCTTCAAGACTGCTTCTGAGAGCAAAGGTGGGGAGAAGAAGAAGTACGGAGTTTGTTATCACAGGCTGCACTCACCTTCTAAAAGCAACACTGCTCCACATTCTGTGCTGCACTGTGTTGTCTGGGCACTGATGGAGCAGAACAGAGTGTTGTTTGCTTTTCAGTTGGTTTAGCTGGCTGAGGCAGAGTTTTCCCTGGACTGTCTTTTTTTCTTTCCCTTTTCTTGGAACTGTTCAAACCTGCTCCAGACTGGGACCTGGAGAGCACTGAGAGCTTGCACTTTGTGGCCTATGGGGGCCTACTCTGGGCAGCAGCCTTTCCCAGTGCCGGAGGGATTGATAACAGAGCAAGCATCCACAGGAGAGACTTTCTGAATTTGTTGTCTCTTCAGAGCGGCGATTGAGTTTTGTCATCTGGTATTGTTCATTTTTTGTGCTGGGGGGTGCTTTCCCTGTTAAATAAACAGATTTTTTCCACTTCTCTCAGAGGAAATGTTTCCCAGACCAGTTGAGGGGAGGGGCCGTGTAGGTGGGCTTTCTGGGGGGGGGCCCCCTGAGACATGAACTTTAAAGAAATTTAGGGTTTTTAGAGGAGCTGAGGTTTTAGTCAGAGATAAGCCTTATTAGAGTTTATCAAAATAAATAGGTAGGCCTTGATGAAGTTAAGAGTTAGTAGTTAACTAATAATTGATTGCTTGTCAACATCATGTTTGCTTAGCTGGGTTTATCATGAAGAATACAGAAACTCATAAATAGCTTTTAGGAACATAAGACAATTGTAGGCCACCTCTGTTCTGAAACCAATTGAAGATGGGGAATGGGAGTTCTACCAATGGGTTCATTTGTCATATTTGCATTGAAAATGTAGAAAGTTCAGAACCAGGAAGACTTCATTTATTTCCTCATTTTGGAACCCCTCCCCATGAAAGGGACCACCGATTCATTTTGAGGAACAAACTACACGTGCTTAATAGCTTTTGAACTAATTACCATACGAAGTGAGGAATGATGGGATGTACCTAAATTATGAACATGTATTTGTCTTTTGGGGATTCAATACTTGTATAGATAAAAAGACTCTGTTATCACCTCTAAATCACAGCGTGTATTTGGGAGCTATCCCGCACGCTGCCCAGCGTTGCAATAAACATACACTTTCTAATTTTGAACTGTTAGGGAGCCTTTGTCCATCACAGTTGGATATCAGTACTAGATCAATATTTTTAATAAATCACCCCTTCTTGAGGATTGCTGCCAAATTTGCCCTAAACCAAGACAAGCAGGGTCTGCGATTTAGAGAATGATGGAATCACTTTGGTTGGAAAAGACCTTTAAGAACATTGAGTCTAAATGTAATTAGCAAACACAACCATCAAGAAATGTTTTGCTGTCTGAAGAGAACATGGTTTATCTGGTAAGCTTTGCAAGTATTTGTGTCATCGCAAGCACGCATGTCCAATGCATTAGATGGGTATATAATAAGAAACCTGTGCAAATCAACAGAATGATTCTCAGGGTAGGATATTGGCATGTTTCATCCTTCTTCCCGACTTCTTCCAATGAATTACTTTTACAAAGTAAGGATTGGAATTGTTACTCTTTTGACGGTTCTTGTTGTATTACTGACATTTTTGGCATAGGAATGCCAAATAGGTTAATTCACCTAGTTTTTCAGATAAAGACCAAGATTGAGTGTTGCTTAAGCTGGAGGCAGAAATATTTAAATCTTCCAGCCTCCTTCTTAGTACCTAATTTCTATTACAATATCAGTGCACAATCTTGTCCCTTAAGGTCCAGCTAGCTCAGTTTATACCAACAGGGTGACTTTAGTAGGGCTCACGTGATGCTGCACACAGAAGCCCTCAGGGTGCACCTCTAGCAGACAGTAATTCATGCAGTTGGACCATCCCAGTGCTGACTTTGGATCACCAGAAGAGTAGAACTAGAGAGATTTGATGGAGAGCTCTCTGGAGGAAGTGGCCTGAAGAAGACAGCAGAAATCCCATCTGTGTGTTTGTACAAATAACGTGAATACCATTTACAGGAAAAGATCTTCAAATCGATCTAGCTTTTTCTGCAGATTATTTGTCAACTATATGCATTACACGGACAGTTCCACTGAGCATCTGAAATACAGCTGCGTTTAAGTGGATTGATTCAGGGTTGGAAAGCAGTGATATAAAGCTTTTCAGGAATAGCTGACATCCAAGTCCCGCAGAAATTTACCTATTTTTAATGTCCAGATGCTTTTTAAAATAATGGGTGACCATTTAGCTACCTAATAGCTTTAATCAGAAATACCAAGAAAATTTTAAACTCCCATCTTTTATAGCTTGAATATTTTTCTTCGTTTATTTCCTGGTTTCCAATTCAGGTCTACAAATCGTATGATTAGGTAATGAGAACTCATGCTGTATAAAAATATTTCCTGCTATACTTCCAAGTCAAGGCCATGTTTTTCCCGGAACTGTTTAAAAAAATAAAATTCTATCTGGATTCTCTCTAGCCCACACTCATCATTATCTAAAATCATTTAAATATTGTATTTTGACTTTACATGGTGCAATTATATTCAGAAATCCAAGGCTCTATTGTTAGATTGTTTGTATGGTTTTCTGGCAATTCTAACTTCCCACAACCACTCTTGGCAGCTATATATTTTTGCAGCAAGGCATCACAGGGGTCTGTGAGAAGTTTGAATGTGAAGCAGAGCTAACATTAAAATACACGGGACATACTCGAAATATTTCACTTCAGAAAGTTACAGTTTGCTTAGATGGAATGAAATATGAAATAAATGAACCTCACACAACATTTCTAAATCTTGGAAATCTATTACCTGAACTTTGAGTCAGTTTGCAGGACAGGACTCTGTAGAAATGCAAATGTGAAGTCCAAGGAATAGAGCAGAAGGTGTATTGGGCAGGGGTACAGAAGATTGCTCTGAAGGGTGATGTAAGCAAGATTGCATCCTATAAAGATAGCAGCTGCTTCTGCTGGTGCCAACATAGAGAATTTGCGCCACCAGCCTAGTTTTCTGGGGACATTTGACCTGTACACTCTTGAGGGCTTGTAGATGTGAATGAATCTGTCCTTTGATCTGTTTTTTTCTTTTCAATGTCTATGACCTGACTTGCTACTGTGTACTGTACTGTATCGTTTTATAAACAGACATGTTTCATCTGTTTGAAAGCTGTAGTTGAAAGTGAGCTTGCAATCATGAGTTGGCTGTCAAAAGAATTAATTTTCTGCTTTAAGCAAAATATCAGTAGAAACAGTCCATCCACTCCTATGATACAGATTCCTTCTGAATTTACAGGGTAATTTGCATCAGTGAGTATCATGCATGTGCAATAAATACACCTTGCTTGGTTTCTAATGATGATAATAGTCCTCTTTGTATTACTCTAAGGATTGAACTCACCATCATAATTTTCCTGTTCTCATTGAAGTGTAAAGGAAAAATAGTTTTGCATTAACCAAGGAGTAAAATGCATGGATTTAGCATCATTCTTGCAAGTAGTCCTCGATTCTGAAAATACCTCTCAGAAGCTGCATCAAATGGGAAAGCTAGACAGATGGCAGAATGCAGAACCTGCCATTTAGGATCAGGTACAAAATAACACCCAAGAAATTCTTCATGGATGCTGCATAAGTACAAAGATGCCGTTATTTAAAAGAGAAAAATAGTCAATGTGAAACGTGTTTGATGAATAAAAAGCTATGCTAATCAAGAGACCACAGTGCCAAGTGTGCTACAAGGCTTTTTTGTAATTCACATCATTCCCAGCATGAAAAAATACTATTTTTATTGTAGATTGCTTAAGAGTGCACAACAGTTTGGAAAAAAGTGCTTTGCTTTTTCTATTCATAGGAACTGTGTATCATGGTAAGAGATACTGTAGACAGGTTTTGGAAAACAATGTTATTTTGAAGATTCATTCTATTCAGAAATACTTCACATGAAAAAATTTGATCTGCTCTCCATCCTGAAGACTCTTAAAGGAAAATGTCTTTGTTGCATTCTCTTCACACTAGTTCAGGAGCTCAGTCTTACCTGCATTCTAATGCTTTTTGATGTTCCTGATGGCATGGCTTAGACATCCTTGTCTCCATTACCATCATGATTTCCAGATCAAGTGATGAGAATTTTTCTTCAGGACTGGTGAAGTTAAGTGTCATAACATTTTTGTCAAGTCAGTTTGAAGGGGTTTTTTTGCCAAAGGAATCTCTTCCTTCCTAATGAAAACCATTGGCAATAGCAAACCTACTCAGTTTTTCAGGAAGTCAAATAATACATCTCCACTGTACAAGGTCCTCCCTTTGTTTTTTTTTCACCAGAAGAAAACTGCTGTTTTCTTCTTCTTCTATCACCTTAGACTTACTTTCTTCCAAAATCTTTTTAAACCTTTAGATTTCTCTTTATAGCTAATTACTTTCACAGTGGGCTATAGCATATGTATTTGAAAAGACCATTTGTACATATCCAAATGGCTTACTTCTATTCTATTAAGAAATGGCTGTACTTCTATTAAGGAAACATAAAGGTGCAGTAATATTTTTTCTTCTACAAAATTTAAAAAACCCCAACTATTAAAAATGATACCAGCAAATGATGTCTGTAAGACTGAGGCAGGAGGCTTTTTCCAGAACAATGTGCAGTTCTTCCCAATTCTATTTTTCCCTCCGATTACTTTGTACAAAAATAGTTTTACACAGTCTTCTAATAGTGGCATGTTACTAGTGGGGTAGAGTATTGCCCTGCCAGCATTGGAATTGACTCGACTGTAGTTGTGTTCAAATCTGCTGATGAGACAAGGTTTTTTTGCTGAACGCACTTCAGCAAGCAAGAGAGCTTCTTCGTCTTAAGATGCTATGAGTCCCAGAAGAAGATGAATGAGGTGATGACATGCCTTGTGTTCTGAAGAGAGATCAAAACTTATTGCTGGGGTCACCCCCCCTCTTGGTACAGAAAGCGCACAGAGGGCTTTGAAGCAGCACTTTCACCCTCTTTGCATTCACTAGTAAATCGGACCCCAAGGTTTGGGCAAAAATACTCTTTTGATGCAACTCTTCACCAGACAAAATCTCTGGGAAAATTTGCAGTGGCAGAAAGCAAGCCCTTCCTGGGAAATCTACTGAAATGGTTCAGAAGTTATTCCCATTCCCTGTTGCTAACCTCTGCTGTCTAGCTGTCCGATATGTTTGGGACCATGTTGAAATCATTCTAAACAATGGACTGACGCTGCACTGTTGAGTAAACATAGGTCTTTTCCATAGGTGTCAGGGAAAAATATTTCTGTTGGTAAAAATGATAGAAAACAATACCAGCATGGGAGAAAAACAAGTACATCAATAGAATGAAGATGCCCAGAATTCTCCTTTTGAAGTTACACACAGTCAATATTTTCTCAAGAAGGTTGTGAAACTTAATAAGGAGTACAGTCCATGTGACTGGTGCACAAGTTCATGTTTCCAACTTACAAAATACATATTATTAAAAGAAAAATGTTCTGCCTTGTAGAAAAGTAACCCATTAGGAATTTGATCAAAGATAGGATTAGATCAAGTATTCCTACAAGACAGCAGTAGTACTAGGAAAAGCCTTTTGGCGTCTATTTAACTACAGGAAACTTGAGAAAGCGGAAGAGTGTCCTTCCCTGCTGCAAGCTGTACTTCCTAGTTGCTAGTGCTGCTTCAACATTGTCTAAAGAAAACTTGCCAAAATAAGACTATTGTATACACGCAACTGTAACTATCCATTCCGCTCCAGCTCATTTTAACTAGCAAGTATGAGTCACACACTCTAATGGAATATTCTAATGCATAGATAGAGTATACCTTCACTAATAAATGGGGACTCTGGAAAAAGGACCAAATGCAGATGAATTTCAGGGAAGGAAATTATTGGAGTGCTAACTGCAGTCCCTCGACTTCACAAGAAATGATGCCTGGTAATCCCAACCAGAAACATATAGAAATCCATTTTCAAATGGGTTGCATCTATGGTCCTCTGTTCTTCCTATATGAAGAAACTGTGGTTTGAATCAATCTTCAAAATAGTATGCCTAAAGACCTTAGAAGCCTCCAATTCTTTTTTTTTTTTTTTTCCAGAAGCAACTGTCTCAAAACCTTTTTAAAGCTGACATTTTCCCTTAAGATGCCATATTTTAAAAGAGCACCTTGTCATTTAACAGGGTATTCCAAACATCATTTACAAGTTTAGACTGAAAGTAACACTTTTCCTAGTAATCTTTCCTTTTTTGCAGCTCAGTGCTAACATAGGCAGCAAAGAAGAGAACAGACCACAGCTCTTTCTGGAGCATCTTGAACAAATGCCCTTGCCTATGTTCTAATCATTCACTTCACCAAAAGACCTAATGATGAAGAAAAGGTTGTGAAAGCATTACTAGTAGTGCTACATGGCAATGTACAGGTGTGATTTCTCAAGTAGAATTTGTATCACATAGATGATACTTGGCAAACAGCAAATGAAGGGGTTTTCTTCAGCTCTCAGACGGATGTTACATGTCAGTAATTTAATAAAAAGATAACAAGAAGAAGGTTATTTTTTAACATGTGAATTTAATTACACCCCTGCCATGGACATCTGAATCTTATGAATAGACAGTGTCTGATTTAGAAAAAAATAAAGAATTATCACAGTTTAAAGAAACATAGGATCATAAACCCTTTGCTGATGGAACGTAGCCTATTCATTGGCTGAAATGAAGCAGGTAGACAGGACATATGAAATATTGTTTTGTGGATCAAACATTTATTTTCGAAAGTGATGCTGACAGATAGTGAACTCACCAACTTAGATATTGCACGGTAGATAAGGGTACATAACTTGCTCCATCAAGTAATCCCTTGGAACCATCATCCAAGGGGATTTTCCCCTGCATCTGTGAAAATATGCCTACCTTTTTCACAATACTTCTGCAGCAGCATTGTTAGGCCTGATCAGCTGCTATGGAGAGTGAATTATCGGCGGCAAGGTGACTGGCCAGGGGAATTTGCTTCAATGGATTTTGATCTCTCGGATATTTTGCAGACCTGCTTCAGCCCTGCTTGTCAAACACAGCCTTTAAAGGGTGCCAAACAATTGTTAGTCTGTACTGGGCCATATGCTCTTTATTCTCTCCCTCAACTTCTCCATCGCCTCTCATCTGTTTCACATGAGCTATGTTCAAGGTCCACAGGCTACTTTTCACAGAATCTTCAGGCCTGATGCAGTAAGAATGATGACTAGAACACAGCGGCGATCAATTTTCCAGTTTGCATAAAATGCATTCTGCACACAAATCCAATGAGAAGGTGTTCCCCCTATGCCCAGAAAAACCTTCACTAGTACTAGTATTCTACGTAAACTGCAACTTAGTCTGAAAGAAAAGCTTTTTTCTGAGAGTGTCTAAGAGCTTTGTATGAAGCACAGATATTTGATATATGCAATTTTGAATACCAGAGGAAAAAGAAAACGGCACAAAGCTTTTAATGGCACTGGTTTTAATTTTAAATTCCATGCACCTTTTCAAAAAGTGTCAGCTCAAACGCCCATCAACATATTTTAGTCATCTGTAAGTCAGTATTCATAGAAAATGTGATTCAAATCAAAAGAATTTCAAACCTTTCCTCAAAGTTTATATGCCTAGATTTAATACTTCTGACACATATTAGATGAAAGGAAGACATTTTTTACTGTGGGGGTGCTGGAACACTGGAACAGGTTGCCCAGAGAAGTAGTGGGTGTCCCATCCCTGAAAGTATTCAAGGTCAGGTTGGATGGGGCTTTGAGCAGCAACACTGGAGACTCTTGATGGTAGAGAAACAAAGTTGGAATCTAGAAGAAACTCAGATTGAAGTATAGGAGCACGTTTTCCCTCAGCTCTTGGGGTAAAATCAAAGTGTTACAAAATTACCTTGATCTGTGATTTTCACTACTGTAACAGGTTAATGAAAACTATGCAGAAGATAGCAAATTTTAAAAGAGAGAAGAATTACAGCATAAAATACATGGGATGGGTTTCTACACGGGACAAAATCTCTGTATTTCAACACTTCCTCATGTTAGGATTTCATGAAGTGCAAAAGAAGGCGGCAAAATATTATTCAGGACATTATTTACTGGAGCTCAGCCTGGCCTTTAGTAGGAATTGGGTTTGAACATAATGTAGATATACCACACACTTTCCCTTCACTGAAAAATTACTGTTTACAATGAATAAGCAATGAGGATATGAAATTGACTGAAAGCATCTTAAAAAGGTAAAGTATTTCATTGTAAATGATCTGTGATCCAAATAGTTCTTCCACCTTAGTGAGGGACAAAAGAATTCTTCCATATCATGATGGTTTAAAATTGTATAAACCAATGTTTTCTTCTGAAAGGATATTATCTATTTTTTTCTATTTTTAGAAGAAAATATTCCTAGACATACAACACATGAGAACAAAGTAATTGTAAAGAAACAAATAATATGAAAATATTCCCTACATATAATTAAATGAAAAGCTGTGTTTTAAATAGGAAGTAGATATTAAACAGAATTTTTACACCAGATATTTGAATTGTTGCACCAGCTATTTTGCCCCCAAAGAGAGGTATTTAGCATTTCGGTCTTTTCCAAGGTGTTCATCATCTGCTATGCTGACCTCTGTGTGGGCCTAGGTGTGTGTGGAAGGGGGGCATGTGAAGGGGAGTGTGTATCTTTGCTTAACACTTGTTGTGGCAGCTTCATGCCTCAGCTCCATCATTTCTTTTAGAAACTTCACAGAGAGTGGATATGAAGTTTAATATCAACAAGAGATCAATTCCCAAATCATCCATTTTACCCTACCTTATAAATCATATGCTTTGTTGCATATTTTATCAAATAGACTTTCAAGCCACATGGAGAAATGAGAATGTGGAGAATCCCTCCAATGTCTTGCAACTTTTATGCAAATAGAGTTTCAAGAAAGGATAATTTCTTTTAAAATACATCTGGGACAGGCATGATGGTGGTGTCAAGCTGTTGGGGTTTTTGTTGCTGGGAGAAGTTGTACAAAAGGATTGGTCTTTACATTGACTAGTTACTGAATCAAGTGCATGAATCCATTGGAAATTCAACTGGGGGTTCCTTTTTCTAGCAGATTACTTCTAGAACGAGCTTGCAGACTGAAGCTGACTCTTTTGCTCTCTTTTTGTTTCTTACCTATTTTCTTGGCTTCTTTACCACTATCTACACAATTCTGGAACTTTTTTCCCCAACTAAAATTGTTTCATAGTCTGATAATTAGGATACATTTTTTACAAGGAATTTTTAAAAATCTTTGCTTGAGTTAAGAAGGTTAAGGACTAAGGTCTTTTTCTTACCTCATCAGTATTGCGATGGAATTGATAAATAAAGACTAACTCTTTCTTTTTATTTTCAACCCAAGTAGATAGTTCCCATACATTAATACATTTTGTGGACCAATATTTGCCATTCTGATGTAAGTTGTCCCTTCTTAACAATATACATTCTGTGACTATGTTGACAACACTCTTGGTGAAGATCCTAATTGGTCTTAAACACACATAGGGAGAAATTTGCTCAGCCAGTGTCAGTCTTAAGCATGCCTATCAGAAGATCTTTCTATAGCTGGGGAATTTTCCCGTGAAAGGGATTCAGTTATGGAAGAGACACTTATCCCAGAGTTTTGCATTCTTCTTGAGCACTACTTAAGGAACTTAGATCCCATGTCCATTTGGATCTCTCTCTGCACAGATCTTTGTCATGCCACTGCTTGAAATGCATCTCTAAGAGAATTCATTAGCACAGAATGAACGAGAGTGGAAGGCGTCAGTGGGGCTCACCAGGTCCAACCCCCCTGCTTAAACCAGGATACCTAGAGCCTCTTGCCCAGGATTATATCTGGGTGTACTTTTAATGTCTTCAAAGATCCAGGCTCCACAATCTTTCTGGGCAGTCTGTGCCGTGGTTCAGTCGCCCTCACAGTAAAAAATCATTTGCTGATGTGCAGAGGCAATCTCCTGTATTTCAGTGTGTGCCTACTGCCTCTTGTCTTTTCACTGAGCATCCTTGAAAAGACACTGGTTCCCTCCTCTTTGCACACTTCTGGGATGTATGTGTGCTGCCACCTAGATAAATGTCAAAAACCTTCCTGAAGCCCAGGCAGACAATATTCCCTTCATCTACCGGGCAAGTTGATTCATCAGAGGAGTTTAAAAAGTTGTTCAGCATCAAGTTCCCCTGGTAAATCCATGCTGACTAGGTTATTTTGTCCTCCTTCATGTGCCTGGCAATGCTTTCCAGCAATAGCTGCTCCATCAACTTCCTGGGGATAAAAATGACGCTGGCTGGCTGGCTTGTACTTTTCCAAGTCCTCCTAGTTGCCTTTTTCCAAGATGGGTGACATTTGCTTTCATCCAGTCTTTGGGCACTTTCCTCAGTCACTATGATCCATCAAACATCATTAGGAGTGGCCTCAGAATAACATCTGCTAACACCCTTGAGACCTGTGGCTGCATCTCAACAGGGCCCGTGGACTTCATGGAATACGTACCAATTCAGTGACTATGCCCATAAAAGTTTGCAAGGGATAACAGAACATATTAACAGCTACCTGAAGAGTGAGTGAAAAACTATGGAAGCAATCCAAAAGGACAAAGACTTGAGTTCCCTTTTCAGACAAAGCATCCTATCGTGGAGCTGAGCAGCTTTAGATCTAGGGAAGCTTCCCTTCTGAAAGGATGCAGAAGACATTCTTTTACCCGTATCCACTAATAAAATGTATTGACCATTCACTTGCAATACAAAAAAAAACTAAATTCTTTCCAAAATTGTTGCCGCCTAACTAGACAATCATGTACTGGCTGGGTATTCCCCTAACAGATGACAGCACCTGCTTGATGCCTCTTATGCCTACAGACTATTTGAATTAGGTCATTTGAGTGGGGATTACCGGTCTGGGAACTTTCTTTCTGATGAATTTGGAAGATTTACTGAAGCAAGGACCTGAAGATGAAAACTTCATTTCCCATCAGTGCACTTTAACATCCACGGCTGTAATGCCATTGTTTCTCACCAACTGAGTCAAGAATTTATGACTACAAAGTGAATCAGCTCCAAAAGGCAAGATAAAGGCTGGAAAACATTCTCTCTTGGTAAAGCAAATGAAGTGACTAAATTCTAATCACTCGCTGGCCTAAAGCTTCAAGGAGGGGGAGGTGGACCAGGTTTCCTTCCACTGCCGTTCTCTTTGTCACCTCAGTGTTTTATAGGGGTATGCAGACATTCAAAAAGAGAGCTTTGCTGAATTCATAAAATTCAGTCTTAAAAAATAACTTGAGAGCAGCTGAAATGAAAAGAACAAATAAAATGCAATTAATTCCACGGAAGCTTGAAATGATTATTTCTTCATTTTGCATTTGAGGATGTATATTGTGTGAGTTTGTCTTGTCTTGTTCTACAGGTTTTCTAACTGGCACACCTTTCTTTATGAATGGACTGTCCTTTCCTAAATACTCTCATATGGAGGAACATGCTTCTGATAAGAAGAGCACTAGGGTGTCTTTACTTGACCTTTTATTTTTACTGATGTTTGCTCCTTGGAAATGAATGGGGTTTTTCAATTGAAATGTCTTACTATTGTTCCCACAGGATAAGCCACAGACTCTTCTGCTCAGAGCTGTCACTAGTCAGCTATTCTCCTATCTGCCTTGAAGTAGTTGAATGTTCTGGTCTCAAAGTAGCACCTTCTGTGTAGCCATGCTCTTAGCTGCCAGTGTCATCTTGAATCCAAACACCCTCCCGCAAGGGACCGCTGGTTCTGTAGTCAACTAAGGGGAAAAAAACGGTCCATCCATGCTTCCTGATTTAAAATATAAAGGTATATAAAGGTATGGTGTCCCTAAACGATTCTCTGCAGTTGAACACTACTTACCTTTGCCGTGTTTCTTCAACTCACTTGCAAGTCATTCATGCGCTACCTTATTGCGAGAATTGCTTGGTTTGAAGATGATTTAAAAGGGTAGGAGAATACTTTTGTGCCTCTGCTAGAAGGATGCTTTTCAAATCCACACAAGCTTCCTGCAAATGCAAAAGCATTCATCCTGTATTGTCCTAGGCTACAATATAAAAATGTTTTCTGCTCCCAACCTCAAGAGCTGCTGAAACCGGGAGGGGCATCGTTTTTTCCTTATCTCCTTATCTCTTAACGGGGCCATCCATGTCTTGCCACATGATTCAGAGATGACTCCCTCCAGGAGCCATTTCTGTTTAAAGGCTAATCAAGGAACCACCGCATGACTCAGAACCATTTGAGCCCATTGCAAGATGCTCTGCCCAGGGGGCAGGAGCTAAGCATCCCCAGCTGGATATAATCTGAGTTTTGGGACACCACAAGCAGTCTTTCCACTGGCTTCCTAGAGGAACGGCCACCCTCACCCACTGGGTCTTCAGAGGACAAGAGCTACCAGATGGTTTCTACAGGATCACCACTTCAACAAGACCATTTCATCCGGACTGCTGCCACCACCCTAACTAGCAGGGTGACAGGTTGTATTCTGTCCGTGGTTTTTCTTTTGTATCATTGCATGTATTTGGTTTTTCCCCTTTTCCTAATAAATTGTATTTCTGACTTGGAGTCTTGCTGCCATGCTGGATTTCTTCAGACCGACTAGCTCCTGACACCAACAGCCAGAGTGAGCTGCCCCCAGAAAGCTGTCAAATCCAGGGTGCAGCTGTAGGGCACAGCTGCTCTATGGCACAGGTGGACTGCATTGGGGATAGGACTGTGCCGAGGGCAGGGACAAGGAACAGGGAGAGGTCTTCTGTATGTTTTCCAAAGGAGTTTCTTCCCTGGAGGGTCAGGGACACAAAGACACTGACTCAAATGCATACATCAACTTAGAAATGGGGAGAGGTCCCAGAGGAGGATACAATCTTGAACACACTGGGAGCAACTGGGGGTGGACCACAAGGCGGGGAATACAATGTTTAAACCAATAGGGGACTACAGGGGAGGAGAATAACTTAAACAAACCAATGGGGTTTTGAAGAGTATAAAATTGATAGGGAAGTTTCTAGAGAAAGGGGCAGGCTTGGGGAGGGATTGACATTCAGTGGGAGGAGGAAAAGGGAAGAAAAGGGCAGGTCTTTGGGGAGATGGACAACTAGGGCAAAAACTAACAACACGGGGGGAAAGGAACAATCCCTTAATAATAAAATATGCTCCAACAGCACAAAACAGGAAGTATTATCAAACTGACTACTCAAACTGCATTACAATCAAAAACACACACTGCAACAGCGACAGCATCTCTTGCTGGTTTTGCTTTCAAACCAGAAGAGGTGCCAACCAAAAAATTAGCAAACTTAAAAGTTAACTGGCCGCAGTTTTGATTTCCTTCTGAAATATATTACTGCTTGTCTAATTGGCTTAGCAGCATGTCTGTTCTTAGTGCCAAGCAGGGATTCACTTTGCCAGGCATGGAGGAAGCTTCTAGGAGCTTTTCACAAAAGATTCACTTCTGTGGCTGGCTTCTTCCCTCCCCACCAAAAACCAAGCCATGCAAAACCAACACCTTAACTAATCCCTAGTACTTAGTACGCATCCAATAATTCCTTTTAAACTATACTTTACATTTTTTACCAAATGCCCTGAAAAGAAATGGATCCATAATATTGATCAAAATAGTTCCAGTTCAATAGAAATACTGGGTCATGCAACTCTGGTTTACATCACTATTTTTTGTACAATCAACAGGAGCTTTTTTCGCCTCTAAAGAAATGTTTCCCGATGGTTTGGATCAGAAGATCCAGTATTGCCATCGTGAGATTTTTGTTTTGAAGGCCATAGGCTGTGCTCAGTGTTTTGGGTATATTCTTTGTTGTGCCTTGCATGTATTTTGGATAGAAAGCCAGTAGAGATGATGTCCTTGCTGCAGTAGCCATGCTAAATAAGGCAGAGCGTCTGGCTGATGTACTGGAGCTGTAGACTATCCACCAGTCGCCCAGGGCGGTGAGGATCTCTAAAGGAATATAATATTGGCTATGCTCTGGAAGTTTTACAGAGAGAAAGAGCCTCATCGCTCTAATGATTTGTCTCCTGGAGTTCTGAAGAATATGTTGTAAAGAAGAAGGCTGCTGTCTTTCGCAACAATCTTCCGTGCATTCAAGAGGATAATTTAACTTCTTGTCTGAGAATGAAAGAAATATTAGTAGTAATGAGTTCTTTTTTCTCTGTCGGTGCATCACTGATTGAGTTTGGGTAGGTTACATTTTATTTCTTTTTTTTCTTTAAATATTACATCGTAAGGTGTTCCAAATTCCCAAATTCTGCTTCACTTTATTTTGTAGGCCAGACTGGTTCCTCTTCTCTCGGCTCTATTATTGCAGACCATATCTGAATGAATTTTTTTTTTTTTTTCATTTTGAACATTATTAGATTTAAACTGTATGAACAGAACACTTTATTTATCATTATTTTACCAGTTTGGAAGGAAATAGAGAATTTTTAAGAAAATGACGCAACTCCACTTGTGGTTTTCAATGGAAGAGAAGAATAACAATGTCCTACATTCACAGCATTGTTTGCAGTCATATTGCAGCTAGTTTCCAGCAACTTAGGTCAGGTTCTGGAAGCAGGCACCCATGATAGGATAGAAGTCTAAGCAGTTTCATTTTGGCGGCTTTTCTTGAACAATAGCTAATATGTCTCAACGTTGTGCTGAATCTTGTTGTACAGACGCTTCTTTTGAGGTCTGACCTCCTTGCTGGACTACTGTATCTCAGAATCAGCTACAGTAAACCTGTGTTTCCTTATAGCTTTAAGAATTTGGTTCTAATCTATAAAAGCAAGAAAAGGTTGCCATATTAATACAAGAGAAAGAAAATGTTAGGAAAGCAGTTAATGGCATGGGGGTTTTTCCTACAAATTGGAGCAGAGATTTAGTTGTTTGATGGGGTTTTTTTTTGCTTCTCAATGGAATTTTAGAAGTGGTTGGGAAAGAAAGTGTGGATTTTTCAGGTTTGCCTTGAAAGAAGAATAACAGGGGAAACTGTTGAAAAGAATTAATCCAGAACTCTATGCCTTTCATACAGAGTTTCAGAAGTGAAAAGCAGGAAGAGACAGTCCAGACAAGATGATTGAATAGAATGAATTCAAAATAGCTTTCTTTTCCCTCTGAATTCCAGCTCTAAACCTTACTAATATTAAGGTATTAATAGGAAATACATCTGTCCTAGGGTGACGTTATGATGCTTGTATCCCCATTCATGTGTTCTGTGAATGTTGGATATTATGTTCTGTACCTTTAAGACTGGCTCTGAAGAGGGAATGTTTTGTTTTGGTTTTCTTATCAGCCTGGTGGGACACAGAGACTGTAGCTTTTGCTTTTGCTGCTTTTGCTTTTCGCTTTGCTCTCTCTCACTCTTGCTTGCTTCGCTTCTGCTTGCTTTTGCTCATTAGCTAGTTTAGCTAAACTGTCCAAATTTCTTCCTGGACCGTTTCTCCTTTCCTTTTACTGACCATTTTGAACCTGCTCCGGACTGGGACCTGGGAAACACCGAGAGTTTGCACCTTGTGGCCTGCAGCAGCTGGCCCAGCGCCGGAGGGACTGAGAAGAGAGTGAGCACCCCCCCAAGAGAGACTTTCTGAATTTGTCATCTTTTTCAGAGCGGTGTCATCCGGAATTGTTCCTTTTGCGTGCTGGGGGGTGCTGTGCCTATTAAATAAACAGGTTCGTTCCACTTCTCTCTGAGGAATCCTTCCCGAACCAGTTGCGGGGAGGGGCCCTGATTTGGAAATTCTCCTCCAAATTTGCCCTAAACCAGGACAACATCGCAATCTCTAAGATTTAAAAATGGATGATGAAGTTTTATATCCAGTAAAGTGTAAGGCTTCACATTTTAATCTGATTTGCATTTTGGTGAAAGCCGGGCATCCTTTGCAATTTACCAGATAACAAGGGATTTAGAACAGTAAGTATGCAAGTAATCTTTTGGACCCTTCATCTCCCTTCTTATGACAATGAATACATTTATTAAGCTTGTTGTCCTGGCATGTTTTTATTCCATCAGGGGATTTGATCATACAAATGTCTAGTCATTCTTTCCTTGTTTTCAACCACTCTAAGAGCATTCATCAGAACTATTCAGTAGTTCTTGATCTGCAACAGTGACGAGCACTAGACTGGTAAGAGTCAGTGGGCATCAGCAGATCCCCTATGACAGCACGTGGCAGGCTGTTCTGGCTGTTCAGGACTGAAGTTTGAGGGGCTCGAATTCTGTGAAATAGAACATTCGAGGGATGGGAAACATGGAAACAGATTCTGAGCTTTCAACCCACCACATGAGCAAGTAATAAGGCAGGTAATTTTCTGTGGAAATTTCTTTAGCCCCAGTGTTGTGGATGATGATTACTCTTCCTACCTCCTTTGGCCAGCTACCAGCTTTCCCCTCCATTACTCTGCTTCTGGACAGAAAACCAGAAGAAGGGATTTTTGACCAAAACACCTATCAGGACCTTAGAGTGTTTTTTGCTCCAAAATGTTTCAAGGCAGATAGGGAAACAATTCCATTTTCGAGAGTGTGTTGAGAAGACAAGGTTGAAAGTTAAAAACCATGGGTTCTGTTTCTATATATGTTACTGATTGTGCTTATTATCTTAGTCATGTAATATATATATATATATATATATATATATTTGGTAGGGTTTGTTCTTTTTTATTTTTCTTGGGGTTTTTTTCCTTTTTTTTTTTGATGCATCCTTGAGATAAAAGGCCAAAAGTACAGAAAAGTTCTGTACGGTTAAAATACTTTTGAGATGCCTCATGCTGAAAAACTTGTAGCTACTGCTAAGGCCCATTGGCCAATTCCTGCTTCATTTCTGAGAAGCTATAAAATTCCCATCTGTATTTTAGTTCTAACAATTTGTTGTTATGGTGGAGATGCAACTTAAGAACAACCATTTTTGAATCTGTAGGGATGTATTTACCATTTTGTAGCTGCCTTTTCAGTTTCTGAGCCACTATTGAAAAAAAGGAGAAGTATCTACACTGTTTTCAACCTGTAGACCATCCACTACTGTCCACATGCTCAGATTCAAAGGCAAACAAGCCTGTCTGGCCTCATTGGGAGGAATTCTTTGCATTCAAAAGACTAGACTAGTATTTGATTTCCACCAGCAGAGTCCATTGGGCAGCTCCTGTCACCTGCATTTCAATATTTAATCCTCCTCTAGGTTTACTGTGCAAAGCTCTTTCAGAATGATGGTGTGCCCACTGTCTCACCAGCTGTGACGTTTGCAGCGAGTCTCCCACGGAAAGGAGCTGTAAAAAAGGCAAGCCAGGGCAGTGATTTCTGGTTCTCAATACCCACAAATCAAAGCTATTTAGTCTAATTTAAGGCTGAAAAAGAATTCAAAATGCCTTCAAAGGATTCAAAAAATCATCAGACAATACTGCAGTTCAGTATTCAGGACAAGAGCATATCCCACAGTGTGGTGGTTTGACAGGAAATGTGTTTTCTGGGATGCTGTGGTGAGGCCAATGGATGTTCAGATTTTAATATTGGCACCTAAGGTGGCCATTGGGACATTGGATGCGCCTCTGAGAACACGGGGTTAAAAGCAGGGCTCTCCCCTGGGAGGCTCTCTTGGGTTCCGGTCAGGGAAAGGTTCAGATCTCCCCTGCCTGGCTGCGGGCTGGGCGGGGCAGGGGAAGCCACCCGGCCCGGTGAAGTAGGCTGGGTCCCTGGCCAGAAGGGAGGTGAAGGCCCCTGCAGGATGGAAGGGTGGAGGAGCACTGAGAGGCATCGGGCAGCCCCCCCCCCCGCCCCCCCAGGAGAGATAGAGAGAGAGCTGGTGCCTGTTCTTGGCCGGCCGAGAAGGAGAAGAGGGGAGTGCAAGAAGGTGCCTGGCAGGGCAGCCATGGGAGTTCTGGACAGACAGAGCCTCAGATTTTTAACCCTTTTCTTGGATGATGGAAAAATGCTAATCCTCCTGGAATTGAATGAGAAGAGAGATATAGAGGAGATAAGAGGAAATAGGCCACGAGAGAAATAGAGAAGAAGGCAGGTGGAAGAGATGATGGAGTAGCTTATGCTGGACTCTTTGTGTGTAGCCATGGACAGAGCCATGTTTCCTTGTGATACAGGGACTGCATTCTAGGGAGAGGCAATGCCTCAGGACCAAGAGGGTTCGGTGTGGGTACCCCTCGGCCCCAGGGGGTGAAAAATATGGGGGGGACAGATGTCCCAAAGTTGAGACTGTGCCTTTTTGCAGTGGGACGAAGCATCCTTAAAAGTCGACCCTAGAAGCAGCTCTGGTCTGTGTTCAGTGGTGAGAGCAGTGGACATGAAAGGAAGAGGTCACCATTGGCACAAGAAAGACTTCGTCTCCTCTTGATGAACTGAGGATTGAGTATTCTGAAGGGTGGTGCTGGACCAAGAGTCGATGATTTGGGGATGTATTGTATTGGGAATTTGGGGAGGAGGAGGAGGAGATGTATTTGTGAAGTTTTCATTTTCCTTGTGTGTTTCTTTTTTTTTTTTCTTTTCCTTTCCCTTGTAGTTTAGTTAATAATTATTTTTTTTTCCCTAAGTGGGAGCCTGCTTTGCTTATTCCTGGTCCCATCTCACAGCAGAAACCAGGGAGAGAGTATACTCATGGGGGCACTGGCATTGTCCCAGTGTCAAGCCATGACACCCAGGCTGAGAGAATGAGGGCTGTTTAGCCTGGTGAAGAGAAGGTTGCATGGAGACCTCACAACACCTTCCAATATCTGAAGGGAAGCAGGAGAGGGACTCTTCATTAGCAACTCTGGAGACAGGACAATGGGCAATGGCTTCAAAATGAAAGAGGGCAGGTTGAAATTAGATACTCGGAAGAAATTCTTCCCTGTGAGGGTGGTGAAGCACTGGCACAGAGAGCCTGGAGAAGTTATGGACACCCCAACCTGGTGTTCAAGGGCAGGCTGGATGGGGCTCTGAGCAACCTGAGCAAGTAAAAGGTGTCCCCGCCCATGTCAGAGAACTAGATGGCCTTTAAGGTCTTTGTCTACCCCGGCCATTCTATGATCCTGTGATTCTGCTGTGGTAGCGTTCAGGATGGAGCGTGTTCTGCATGTTGGCCATTTCCAATACACCATTGGTTCCAGGTGCCTTACACTAGCTTGCTCCCTGAAAATTCTGTCAGAATGAAGAACATCTCTCTATATATTAGACACATAATAAATGAAGAAAGGGGTTTGCACATTTGTCCACTAAGTTGTGGATGAGATTGCTGTGAAGTTTCATTTGGTTTTCTTGTTTGCTCATGAGGCTGACGGTCCTTGTGTCAGCTGCCTCAAAGGCAGCATTTGCCTCCTCCGCCTCCCTTCTCCCTCCTCCCTCTTTCAATTTCTTTCCCTTGACAATTTAATGTCTTTTTCCCTTTCGTACCTGAAAATCCCTGCATGCTTCTGGGCTTTCTCCCTTTTCATACAGATCTTCTTCCACCCTTGACAATCCATACTTTTCATACCATAAGGGCCTGCCCTTCAGGCATAAAAGACTTTGATTCCTTATTATATCTATGGGAATTTAATTAATAGCTTCATGCCTTTTCATAGAAAGAGTAGGGAATTGATAGCTTGTTCCCTGAAGTACAGAAGGAAGAGAATGAAACATGAATCATGTGGAGTGGAAAAGTTGCTATCTATTTTCTTCCAAGAACTACCCCAAAAGATGCAGGGGGTGATGAAGCCTGGCTAGATGAGTTTCCCTTCTAATGGAAGGAAACAACCACGCCACTTCATACAAGTCAGTCCTATAGAAGAGAGAAATTCACTTCTGGGAACATTGCAGGATTTGACTGCAGAGTCACACTCATCTTTTGTTGCTTTGTTGTCTGCTTGGCATGGAACACGCTGCTTTGAAGAGGGAAGTGACTAACAGACAGTCCACTTTACAAACACATCTGCTTCCCTCTTCTTCTGAGACCTCAGCACAGAGCCCTCTTTGGCATGGTACTTCAAGGTAAGAAGGAGCGGGCAGAGGGCACTGCGAACAGACAGCAGTTTGCAGGTTGTATAGGAAAGAGGACTGCCCCTTGAATGTGGTGCAAATACAAACTTCCACCAGTTTCAGGGGTACACTTCAGCCAAGCTTGTTGTCCTGGCACATTTTTTCTCTGTGAAACGCTTTGCGGTATGATCTGGACGACAAGAGACGCAGAATACGGGGCTACGTAGTGCTGAGAAGGTAAGTGCCTGGCCCCAGTGTCTTTTGGCAGAAGCAGCGCACTAGAGCCGTTGGCTGCTGCCACAATGATCTGTGTGAGAAACAGATGCCTAATCCCCTCCGGGAGAGTAAAAGCAGGATTGGTTACAAGAGTCGAAGAGCACTGGGCTGGTGGCTGCCGCATACCAGCTGTAAAAGGAGCATGACTCCTACTGGCCTACCAACCAAACTCATGGTGGCAGTGGTAAGGATTAAAGTTCAGTGAGAGCTATTTGTGCTGCTACCTATGGCCCTTCTGTGGAAACAAATGTGCCTACCTTTAGGTTCCGAGATCCAGAGAACACAATGGTAGTTGCAGCGGAAAAGGGAAGGACAGAGCGCACTGGTGAGCTTGATGTGGCTTACACAGGGCAGGCAGAAGGTGCAGCCCAAGTCTCGCTTTTATTTCTAGAGCCTTTTTCTACGCAAACAGCTGCTGGATGTTTGCAACAAAGATGTGAGTGTGAAAAAGTGAGGGCAGGTCTATGTGGGAAAGAAGATACAAAGCATTGTGCGCAGTTTAAAAGCTGTTTAGAAAAAAAAGGAGTTACTTTGAGAACATCTTCTGTCTTGACACTTCCACCTGTGTGATCTTTAGCTGCTTTGGACATGGCCACAATGAAAGAATGTGAAAATATTTGCGCTGCCAATGTCCGTTTGCACAGGAAAGAGGGTAGGTTGGCAAATGCCTTCTGTCCTGGCACATCTGTCAGTCAGAAGTGCAGCTGAAAACGCTTGGCTGTAGCGATAGTCTCTGTCACTTTGAGAGAATGTGCTGATGCACGTATATGTATCATTGAGAAAGTACGTGAGAATCGCTAGTATGTTTCGTTTGGTTGACAGACTGCAAAGGGACCGTTATGGCCAGCACTGCCTTTTTGTTGTAGGACTTTTTCTTTGAGAGCAGCCGCTGGACATTTTGAAGCGGTTTGGGATCTTCAAGCGTTCGAGTGCAAGATGGTACCTAGATCTTGAGGGAAAGTGCATATCTCCAGGAAGCTGAATGCAGTTCAGTGGGTGCAAGTTACATGTTGAGCAGCTGATGGCCCAGAAAACTTTCTAAAATGAAGAGGCCATGCTGCAATTGCCTTTTATTTTGAAGCTTCTAAACTGTGCAGCCAACAATGAAATGATTCTTTGTAGAGAGCTTTTTGGATAATTGGTTAGCTGAGAAAGGACATTTCGATGTGATACCGATGGATAAGGATAGGGGATACAAGCTGGGAACTGAGCAACCAGTGTCCAATCACTGACAAAGGTCACAGTGACCTTCTCTGAAACGGGAAGACGGGGGAGAAAATCGCTTGCCAGAAAATGTAGATATCTTAGGTAGAGAAGCTGGAAGAATGCAAACATAGAAGCAAAATAATTATTAGAAGATAGAAGTAGGTGTGGTTGATCCAAGTGTGCTTTAACCAATAATGAACTCAGCTTTTGCAATATGTATAAGCTTCATTAACACCAATATAAATATGTGTGAGTTTTCAATAAACTTTGGGATTTGCCATTCACGCATATGGTGTGTCGCATTTCTCCCGCCGTTCACGACAATTCTTCTTCCTTCTGGGCTACATGCAGGATCCCATTCTGTCAGTACCCGAGAGCCAGGATCCACAGCGGAGCTCTTGTCCCTACACTGCTCCCACACAAACGGGGCTGGGCTAGAAAAGTGCTTGTCTTTTTCCTGGGCACTGTCAGCGCTCTTCTAAATAACCACACCACAGCATTGTCAACTCACAAAACCAGGACACGCACCGAGCCCAGCTCACAACCACCCCCAGGACCCAGCCAAGTCAGAAACGTCCCTGCTCTCCAATCAACTGTGTCAGGACAAAAAGATGTCACCGATCTTCCCCTTCCAAGTGGATACTCTTCTTTGCCCCACACTCAAAGGCCGACACCAGATCTTCTGCCCTAACAAACTTTTTCTCTCTCACAGAGCCTGGTAACAAACTTGAAAATGTTGGCCGAGCTCGCAAAACTGTTGGTGGAGAAAGCTCTTTGCTGCCTACAATTTCAATTGCACCCATCAAACTATAAACGTGCACCCTGCTATCGCCACTTTCCTTCTCAGCTCTAGGTACCACCGTAAGCCTTCAATCTCTCAGAGTCAGGATCCAAATGGGATGGCACCAGGGACTGCTCACACAGTCCCTAAAGCTACAAGGGACAAAAAACCTGTCCTGCAGAGGCCTGGCCTGGCCTCTGCATTGCCACTGACAGTTCAACAACTCGAACCCAGAGAACTGCCTATTGGGAAAAGCCTTTCAATTCACTGAGACCACCCAAAGTGGCCACCCAAACTTTGCCAAAGGGAGGAGGAACTAGAAGCCCATCTCAAAAGAAATGGCATCCCCTCCTCCAAAATCCAAAGCATCCAGGGCCTGATCCTCTACAAAGGTGTCAGACCACTGTTATTGGGCATTACCTGTGCGGGGCACTAGCTAGGCTGCACACCAAGACCCAGCGCAGCTCTTTACCTTGTCCAAAAGAAGTGTGCTGGCAGAATTTCAAGAAGGCTGCCTTGAGAAAGTGGAAAACACATGCCAAATGGATTCTTGCAGGAAGGAGACTGCCTTCCAAAGATGGATACCGACTCCATGATTGTACAAATTGAGTCAGTGCTTCCACACCAAATATGCCAGCATAGAAAGTTGCTGCCGCCCTTAAGCTGCACGACACAGCTTCTTATCTGCACCTCCAACACTGGGGCTAAGTTCTTTCCTTCCCATGAGAAAGCATTGCTGTTCTCCTTCAGGAACTTACCGAGCAAAAGTTGCATACCACGTCCGGTACTGACTCTGTCCAACAATGGCTCCTACACAGAAAGGACCAGGACAGAAATGTCTTGCTGTACTATACCTTCCCACGATACCTTATCATCAGCCCTACCAACATTGCCACCGTATCTTTTACTTCCCAAGCAAGGAAAGGCACTCCAAGTCACTTGGCTTTGCCTTGCCTCCAGTACCATGCCTAGTTTTCCTAGCCTACCCTACCCTAGCTTTGCTTGCTTGCCTATGTCTGCCTTGCCTAGCCCTTCCAATAACTTCCTGGCTTTGCTTTGCCTTGTCTACCACTCTTTGCCTTGCCTTCCATGCAGGTAAGGCAATGCAAAGCAAGTGTAGGCAATTGTAGGCAAGTCAAGGGACAGGTTGGCAAGACTGAAGCCGTGAGGGGAAAGCAAATGGAGTGGTAGGTGAGACAAGTGCCAGAAGTTAGAGGCAAGGCTGGGCATAGGAGGTAATGGTAACCGGAAGGGCTAGGCAAGGCCAAGCCCTGTAGGAAAACTGCAGGCAGGTCAAATGTGAGGCATGGGTATGCAAGGGAATGCAAAGCAATGGAGAATGAGCAGGGCATGGCAAGGAAACTGGTTGGTTGCCCAAAGCAAGGCAAGTGGCAGGTCCGTTCAAAGATTGCTGGTACACAAAAGCGGCCCGGACGGACCGCTCTGTCCAGCCTTGATCTTGCATGGGTCATGTCTAATCTGCACCTAAGACACTTGGGTTGCCTGCTTTCCTTTGTATGCAAAAGAACTGTCATTCTGCCCCTGAAGCCCAAGGGTGAAAGATGAACTTTGTGTCCAAAATTCAAGGCATGTAAGCATAGATGTCAGAAGAAAGCTGTCAGGACAGATAGGTGTGCTTGCACGTGGCCTCCTCCAGGCTTCTTCTCACAAGCTCCTGAAACGCTGGGCCTTGAGAAAAAATAGCCAGTGGAAGCCTGGAGAATCCTAGGAGAAGCAGGCAGGGCAATGCATGTTGAAGAGATTCCACAAAAAGAGAGGTGGTGAATTCCAGGTGGGGGACTGGTGAGCAAGGTAATGCAAGGCAAGGAAGGGGTTCAAGGACAAGGCCAGACAAGTGGTGGCTTTGCCAGGCAACACAAAAGAGAGGGAGGCAAGGCAATAAGAGTCCTAGAAGGAGAAGGAAATGAAAGATTGGAGCTGGACAAATGGGAAGGAAAAGAAGGATAGGTGAGCAAGTCAATACAAGGCACTGGGTTGGTATGAAGGGCAAGGGAAGGACATGCATGGGTCAGGAAGGCAAGGGAAAAGAAAGGAATTGTCAGCAATGACAAGGAAATGCAAGATTGGGTAGGAAAGGCAAGGCAATGTGGGGGAGGGATAGGCAACACAATGGGTATCTTAACAGGAAATGTCCATGCACAGCAAGGCTGAAGGAGAAGTGGTAGAGAGGTCAAGCTGGGAAATAGGTGAGTGTGTGCAGCTAAGAAAGAAAGAAAGAAAGTGCGTAGCTCTCGTGTCTGTGTGTGTGTGTGTGTGTGTGTGTGTGTGTGTGTGTGTGTGTGTGAAGTTTGCAGGATGTAAAGCAAAGAAAGGTGTCTCTTGATTGTGGAGTGAATGGATGTTTTCGAACGTAAGTGGCAAGGTCCAAGCAACCTTTTCATCCTGGTACATCTGTGTCTGTGAGACATAGTCAGAAACGTCTCCTTTTAGATTCAGACTGCAAGCAGGACATAGAATGTGACTGTGTTAATAGCTGAGCAGGAAAGCACATCACATCAGCATGTTTCAACAGAAGCAGTTAGTGCGAGAAGGAGATGGACGTGTGGGACTCCAGCAATGTGGCAATGCACTCAGCTGAGAAGCAAAGTGCAATGCCTCGGTGTATGCTCTGAAAAGAAAAAGCTGCAAGGAAAAAGCAAGGGGACAGGCCAGTGAAATCTTTCTGTCCTGGCACACTGAGCTGTTTGAAGGTGAACCTCTGTTTGGTTTCACTAAGGACTCAGAGACATGGAGAGGATGTGCTTGTCCATGTAGCTGAGAAGGAAAGTGAGAATCACCGGTACGTTTGGCAGAGTTTGTAGGCTGCGAGGAGAAGGTGAGGGCCAGGCCTGGCTTTTGGCTGTGGCACTTGTTGCAAGGAAGAAGCTGCTGGATGGTTAAGCTTTTGGGGATCTGCAAGAGTGAAAGACTACGCTGGTACCTCATAAAATTAATGCTTGTTGATCATCTGGCTGAATCTATGACATAAACCAGAAGTGAAATTTCCCCCCATTTCCCTCAGTTTTTTCACCTTTTCATCCAACAGCCTGGGCCTTTTTGAAGCTGCTGTCAAACGCCTTGCCTTGGAAGCTAGAAGTATCTCAGTTCACCTGCTAAGAAACACGGGAAAGAGCTCAAGTCAATTTCAGAATTGCCCTGAGCAGAGCTGGTGTTTCGGTACCGTAAATTTCCATTGCGAATATGTGCAAAAATCACCATTTTATTAGGCAAACAGTTGAAATACACTAGCAGCTTCATCTTCTTGTCGCTGCAGTCCTTGGAAGTTTTGCTATTTACTGAAACAGGAAACAGATCAAACACGAGAAGCTTAAGAATCCAAGCTCACTGCCATTGTACAAATAGCACAAACTTGATGAATTCAAGTTACCATTGTAACATACAGAATGGCTCTATTCAAGAAAATGGATGTGTCGTCCTTCACGGGGGCAGAAAACCTTGCTACCACGTGAACTCTGGGAGTAATCCATCATGCCTCAGTGTGCTGTGGCTGGTCAGAGAGCTACACGATGGATCTCTTTGCCTATGGCACTCTCAGGGCTCAAAGCTGCACATAAACTCCCCTTCCTTACAGACACACTAGTAAAGCCCACCGAAAATGCCGTTCTCCAGACAGCTTACTGAAACCAGCTAGGAGTTCCCAGCATCACGCTGGGCACTTCTGTCCACAGATGGCTGTGCTTTTAATGAACCAGAACAGAGCTGCGTTTTTCTAGTCTTTAGCTCTACTAAGGTATTTGATGTAACATGGCGAGAAAAAATCTCTTTCGACAATGATAATAACAGAGGGGATAATGTACCTTTTGCTGCTATCTCCTTCTGCTGCTCCATTTTGCTTGCTTTGTTATTGCTTTCTGTCAAAGAAACGCCAGCAAAATCCCTCATCAAGTCCTGCTGTGAAGACAGACTGCCAGAAAGGTAGAGAAACTTTGAACCTTTCCAAGACCCTTGTAGCACATGTCTTGGTCAATTGGTATGCAGCTCCTTTCTTCCAGCAGGACTTTTTTGCACCGTTAGCGCACATTGAACTGAATCCAGTACAAAAGCAGTGAATAGAGGAACTTTTCTTTTCATTGGAATGGTGATAAAAATGCATATCCAATAAAAGCATTTTAGAGCAGCAGGAAGATTTTCTATGTAGCTAGCAAATCATAAAAAGATGCATATTTACCGGTGGGGTTCCTCTCGGAATTTCAAAGAATTCCAGACAGAAAACACAGCTTAGTAAACTGCAAATCTAAATCACAGTATCTAGAAAGGTGACATGAAAAAGAGCAAGAGGAAGAAAACCAAAAAGAAAACCAAAGGAAGCCAGAAATAAGGCACAACCTCTCCTCCTTCTCCGCTTACTACAGTACCTTAGAAGTACCTGTGAGTGTCCTAACAGTCACATAAGTAGAAAACTGTGCCAAGAACAATTGTGGAAACTGGAAAACCCTGCGATCCGAACAGAAACATAGGGTTTGCTTTCACGACGATTAAATCTGCATGCAATGCGTACGGTAAGGGTATGTTTTGTATATTCAAAAACAATTCAAAAATATTTCCAAATCGAAGGGGCTGCTTTTTATTTCTTTTGAATTACTTGGTTAAATATGGTGCACGTTAAAATACTGCAGAGATGTGGTTCATTTTACAATGCCAACTGCAAAGGAGGGAAGCATTTTGTGTGCTTAAGAAAGCAAAGTATTGGAGAGTGTTTTTGTTACTTCTTTGGAAGGTTAGAATATGCGTAAAAGATGCTAGCTGGGGACTTACAATTAATGAATTATTTACTGTCAGTAGGTCAAATGACATTAGCTTTCAAAAAGGAAAAGGAGTCTTATTCCACGTGCCAATTTTAAAGTAGATTAATAAGCCTTCAGCAGAATATGGATATGAAGAGGGATATGACATGAAAGGGTAAGCAACACTGGTGACAGCAAAAGGCTTACCTGCTTCACACAAATACAGGAGATAAAATACTGTTTTTTCACAAACATTGCTATCCAGAGCTTTCCTTGAAAAGTTTCAATGCCAATCATGACAGTAAAATTCTGAGTGACAGTAACATTCACTCTATCATGAATAAAATTTACTCAATCATGACAGCAAAATTTGCTCAATGAGGAGTAAAATTCTTAGTGTAAGCGAAGTACCTTAAGCAAAGGGTAGCTCAAGCATAACTGGCATTTGATGTCAACAAAGGCAACTTGGCCTGCACGTGTCACATCTACTGCATTCAAAAGCTTACTCTGTCTCAGATTTCCTTTTGAGGGATACCAAGGCAAGCCGTTAAACGGCATGAAAATGATGACTTAAAGGAGGATATATTAGAAGCATGGAATAATGGTTAATGTTCTTTTCCTTCCAACTGCTTTGTTTGCCCGTTTAAATTTTTTAAGTCCTTCCTGGTATCACCGTGGTAGCAGTGCAGCAAGTGTTTGGTTGTAAGCTGTCCATATTGCCAGCTTCTGGACTGCCTTCAGAAAACTTCCCACTGGTTTTGTATAGAAATCACAAGCAGTAGAGATGACAAAGACTGCAGAAACCTTCTCATCTCCTTCTAGAGCAGGAGCGTGTCTTTGACCCACTCTTAACTAGACAACTTTCATCAGTCATGAGAGAGTCTCATGTTCAAGAGCTAAGCAATGACAGCTGTAAATGACAAAAAGCACACTGATATTTTCTTGGGACTCCAGCACAGAGCAATGAAGGAGCTTGAATTCACCTTCTTGGAAAGTTTTAAAATGCACATGAAGTTTAGGAGAGGAGCTAAGCCATGGTAACTTTTGTTGAGTATGTCTGCGTAGACAGAGTTTCCATCACCGCAGAAGGAAGGAATGTCATTTAACCCACATAATCATCTCTAGCTGCTAAGCTGCACTTACTGCAGATTATCCACAACATATTTTACGGGGTGAGCTTTTATGTGTAATCCCTGAGTAACATTCCAGAGAGAAGTATTTTGGAGGGGGGGAAAGCCCAACTCTTAACTGTTTCAAATAATGGTTACATTTGAAAGTCAAAAAAGATGTAAAACCTTTCTTTCCTAGACCTATTACCAGCACAAACTGTACCAGAATTTACGACGCTTTTATTATGGCAGCATAACTCTACCGTGGACGCTCTCGCTCTGGACTATTCCTTAAGAAACAAAGTCCCCGAGAGAACTAAAACAAAATTAGCCAAAAATATTGGGCTGGATGATTTCAAAGGCTATGTACTAAAGGCCAAACACTTGTAATAATAGTAATGAGTGGACTAAAAGTTAAAGCATTACTCAGTTCAAAGATATCTTGTTCTCACAGAAGACTGTAAAAAAACTCTATTTTTCTGGGTCTGTTTTGTGCATTTAGATGTACCTTCTACTCCTTTCCACTGTCTGCGAATGTTTATGACAAGGTTGGAGGACCTCATGTAACCTTCTAGAAGTAAAGAAAGACAAGCCAGTCAAGAAAGGCAAAATTGTTAATGGCAGGTGGAAAGAGGGAGGCCAAGAATAGAAAACAAAAGAACAATAATAATTAAACGCCCTCCCTGTCTTCTGTGAAAAGTAAAGGCACAGACAAGAAAGAACAACTGCAAAATTCTCACGAGAAAAACGCACTTGATCTGGCTCAAGTATTTTGGGCTACATTTCTTGCTGTTTTCTCATGCCAAACATCTTAACCATTGAAGGTGTCCCTTTTCTCTTTCTGGAATACAGCTAGGAAGATGGCTGTGTCATTGCTGTCAAGCTGTTATTCTCGGAGGTGTCCAGTTCAAAGTCCTAGATGAACTGCTTTGCTCTGTCTCTTTAATATGGCATGACTTAACCACTTACAGTTTCAGCAGCTGAACTTGCCCAGCCCTACAATTCTTTAATCTTTGAATGGTTATATTAGCTCCTTGGCAACTGGCATTTGTAAGTCCATGCAACTGTGCAGAATTTGCACGATGAGATGATGCCAAATGAGTCATGGCAGTAGATTAACTAGGACATGCAAAGCAGAGAGGAGGGAATGAGAGCACAAGAAGAGGGTACCATCTCCTTTTTTTCTGCAACAGGGCTAACACCGTAGAAATCAAAAGGAACACAAATCCTCCTAGGGGTAGTTCTTGCAAAAAACAAAGACTTCTTTTTGTGTTCACAGATCACAGCAAAATGCGGATGACAAAACCAGGCCATTAAGTCACATGCAGTATGAAGCAGTATGAAAGAGGAAAGCAGCTGAGAGCCTCAACCCTGCTGAGTAGTCTCAGTATTCTTCTCGACATTAGCAGAAATTTGAAATGAGTCTCTGAAAATTACAAAGGAGGCAGAAGAAAAGGGAGCAATGACTCCTCTGGCATAGTGTTTCCTAACAGGGATCTTCAAAATGTAAAGATTGTATCATCCTTTCAACTGAAGGAAGGTATTAAAACAACAGGAAGGAAATGGCATCACATGCTAGAAAGACTCTGGGCAGTGTACTTCTAGACAGAAAGGCCACTGATGGAAAACCGACTAAACTGGCACCAATGCAGCAGCATTGTATTAAAGCCCAAAAATACCCACCGCTTCACTCTTTGCCATTCCGTTCATATGGACACAGCAGCTCTGCAACATTCCTACTGATCATCTCCTTGGCAAACTGGGAGTGAGGGTCCCTAGTGATGCAGAGTCCCCAGGCAGGTGCAGAGGAGAGCTGCTTTTCTGCAAAAACCAGGCTTTTGAAGCACTCAGGCCTTTATCAGTTCCACAGCTTTAAGCCATAACAAAATTCATTCAACCAACCATCATACACCACGCCGTGAACACGTGACCATTCTAGAACTTGTTGATCTACCTCTGATTCAGCGGCCTCACCTTCCCATAGTCCTTTTCTACTTAGCCAAAGTATCGGGCCTCAGCCCAAGGCCTTCCTTTTGTAAGCTTCTACCTATATGCAGCAGCAAACCACTATTTTCTTCCGTGCCAAGAGTTTAAGTAGATGATTTGCATCTGCCCTTCCGGTGAAACATAATGGGGAGAGAAAATTCTGTTGGAAATGTTCAGTCATTCAGTTTTCTAGACAGGCCAAATCAAAAGAAAAGCAAGCTATAGGATTGTGTACTTGCTCTTACAAAGCACCTGCTGCCCTCTGACAATCAACTAGCAGAAAACCAGCAAAAATAAGACTTGAGGCAAACAAGCCTTTGAAGGGAATTATGACATGATAAAGAAAGACAACACATTTCCAGCTTGTTGAGATACTTGAAATGTCAGCAAAGGCTTGAGGGCAAAGGCTGAACGAATGGGGAAAGGTTACAAGAATCCCAAGAAAAACATGACCATGGATTAAAAGAATCCCAACAGGTCAACTGACCTGTTGAAGTTTTCAGGAAATCAGTGGCTGCTGATTTAGATAGGCCATTCAAGTTAATTTCCCCGTGCACCTTCCACTCCTTTTTCACCTGTCACCATCACAGGGTGAATTGGGACCATGGAATCACAATTCTTTGGATTCTGTTCTTAGCTTTAGGAGACAACTACAGCAGTTGAAGTAGCTGTTACTGATGTGATACCCAGGAACACAGAGTTGACACATTTCATTCATGTCCAATCACAACTAGCCATATCTAAGAGGATAGGATTGGCCTCTTTTCATGATGCTTTTCTTATTTTACAGCCTGCTATGATTCTGCTGAAACTTTTTCATTAGTTTCTCTCTAAAAAGGAGAAAGTCCAATGTCCCTCCCTACTGGTGCAGGTTTACCATTCGGTTTGTCGAGTCTAAAAATGGAATTGGAACTAGCAGGAATTACTGTGTTTAAAGCGTCCGGTCCGTTCAGACAGTCTCAGGGCGATAAAAGCCTAGATGTTATTGGCTAAATACTGTTTCCCCCAAGAGCGGACGCACGCAATTTAATCCAACTTTTTATAACAAACTCCAATAATACAGAATCCAGTCATACAAAAGAGTCACCAAGAAGCAGGAAGAATTCTCGGACCATTTACGGTAGCAAACTTCTCACCTTCTTTTGGAGTGAGCATAATCTGCTAGCTGAAGTAACAAACTTGAGGACAGAAATCGCCCTACTATTGAGAAGTTGTTGATAAGAGAACCACCTAAGCTGTGTGACTTTCCCTTTTCTATTCATTGGTCAAGCCTAGTAGCCTAAAATTTACGGGCTCAATCAAAGACAAATGCAATCTAGTCAGAGGTCTATGAAAAGTCCAAAACTAACCAGAATTCTTCTTAGACAATGGAAATGGAAGCAGAGCTACCAATTTCCTTGCCACATATCCCTAAAACTCATTCCTTTCTAGTCATAACTAATGTATAGCCACCAGTACAATCAGGAAAAGATGAAACTTTCAGATGTCAGCGAGGGAAGGATTTGAAAGAACTCTTCCCATTATTCATCGTCTAGACAGCAACTATCATTAAAATCAGAGCCCTTTTAGTAGGGCTTTCCTTGTGGGAAATTCAGGACTCCAGGACAACGGAGCGAGAGGATTAAGCAGAAGCCATTGATTGTTGACATGATGCACTTCCACATTCTAAATCTCTGCACACGCTAGGCCCGCATTTTTATCTTGGTGCCTTTGTTATGTCCACACATTCTGTGTGTACCTCTCAGAAGATACGTTTGGTTACAGTCCAGGCGCTTTGCTGCCCCCCGTTATCGAGTTCTTGTAGTCTTGGAATTTGGTTTCTCAACTTCTCTTTCTTCTTTTAGCACGGCTTATGTCGTAGTAACCTTGATGAATTCCAGAGGGCTCTGAGAAAATTCTGAGAAGAACATATTCCAGCTGGATGGCTGGTGCACCCTTTAGTCTAAGAGGTTCAGCTACATTGCTACAATTTCCCCCTTCTTCGTCTTGCACCAGCTAAACCCTTTGCACTGTATTTACTTCCACGAGGCTCACCAGTTTCATGATGCATGGAATAACAAGAAGCAATATAATAATGACTACTAGTAACAACAAAGTTCCCTTGACAAGATCTTCCAACCATCGAGTTGTTTCCCATCTCTCAAACCATTCATGCGTAACCCTCTCATTCCCAATCAATTTCTTCATGTTATCTTGTCCTTGTTTGAGTTTCCAGTGAATGACTGCAGAAGGGTTAGAGAGGTTCAAAAAACACATTCCTTCAAAATCCTCACACTCTTGCCCATGTGCTAACAAGAAAGCTAGAGCAGCTTTATTTTGCAGTGTGCAATGACTAATGGTATCTACACCAGTGAGAACCTGATTTAAAGTCGCTGATCTTACCTTGAGTTGACCACCCAGCATCGCAACTTCTTAAGCATACTCAAAGCTTGACCAACAGCGACACCTGCTGTCAGGAATGGCACAATTAATCGAGAGGAGCGCCCAAACCTGAACACAATTGAGGCAAGGGCGTCTAAAGCTTATGCTTCTTCTTTCAGATCCCGGGATGCGAAGAATCGAGTTCTTCGCGCACAGAGCATTGTGCCAGGGGCGGTACGCTCCGGTGCGGCGCTTGTGCCGAAAGACGCCCGGGACACAATGCCGGTGGTGTTAATATTTGTTTTTCGCGTTTCGGAAGCTGCTGCTAGCCGAGTCTCCCGGAGGCGAAGAAGCGGCTTCTTCGCACACAGAGCATTGCTTGCGTCGCGGTGAGCACCAAAGAGCGGCTTGTGCCGAAAGAAGCCGGGGACCGGCACTTAGCTTCGGAGAGCTGCGTATCTGCGTCTTCTGCGTGTCTTGCCGCTCAACACTCAGCAAAAAGCTTTTCCACCATATCTTGCAAAGAGAAACTCTGCCAGTATAGAAAACATCCAAAATCATTTTCTCAACTTGCACGGAGGTCTGAAAAGAGTTTTGCAAGAAGGAAAGCTAGTTGTCCAAAACTCGTTCCTTTCGAATATAATAACAATGGAAAAGGCAGGAGAGTGGTAAAATACTGTTTTCTCTAAGTCTGAATGCTGCCCACACTGTTGCTGTGTGGTGCGACTTGCACCTTCGCTTTCGGGAAGCTGCCGCACTCTCCGTCTCGCGGAGGCGAAGAAGCGGCTTCTTCGCACACAGAGCATTGGGTCGGTCGCAGTGAGCACCTAAGAGCGGCTTGTGCCGAAAGAAGCCGGGGACCGGCACTTAGCTTCGGAGAGCTGCGTATCTGCGTCTTCTGCGTGTCTTGCCGCTCAACACTCAGCAAAAAGCTTTTCCACCATATCTTGCAAAGAGAAACACTGCCAGTAAATGAAACATCCAAAATCATGTTCTAAAGCTTGTACAGAGATCTGAAAAGAATTTTTCAAAACGGAAAAAATAGCTGTCCAAAACTCGTTCTTTTCGAATATAACAACAATGGAAAAGGCAGGAGGGTGGTAAGATACTATTTTCTCTAAGTCTGGATTCTGCCCACACTGTGCCTGCGTGTTGCGGCTTGCATCTTCGCCTTTGGGAAGCTGCCGCACTCTCCGTCTCCCGGAGGCGAAGAAGCGGCTTCTTTGCGCACAACATTGTGCCGAGCGCAGGGAGCTCCTGAGAGCGGCTTGTGCCGAAAGAAGCCGGGGACCGGCACTTAGCATCGGAGAGCTGCGTATCCGCGTCTTCTGCGTGTCTTGCCGCTCAACACTCAGCAAAAAGCTTTTTTCCACCATATCTTGCAAAGAGAAACTCTCCGTATAGAAAACATCCAAAATCATGTTCAAAGGCTTGTACAGAGGTCTGAAAAGAGTTTTGCAATACGGAAAAGATAGTTGTGCAGAACTCGTTCCTTTCGAATATAATAACAATGGAAAAGGCAGGAGAGTGGTAAAATACTATTTTCTCTAAGTCTGTATGCTGCCCACACTGTTGCTGTGTGGTGCGACTTGCATCTTCGCCTTTGGGAAGCTGTCGCTCGCCGAGTCTCCCGGAGGCGAAGAAGCGGCTTCTTTGCGCACAACATTGTGCCGAGCGCAGGGAGCTCCTGAGAGCGGTTTGTGCCGAAAGAAGCCGGGGACCGGCACTTAGCATCGGAGAGCTCCGTATCTGCGTCTTCTGCGTGTCTTGCCGCTCAACACTCAGCAAAAAGCTTTTCCACCATATCTTGCAAAGAGAAACTCTGCCAGTATAGAAAACATCCAAAATCATTTTCTCAACTTGCACGGAGGTCTGAAAAGAGTTTTGCAAGAAGGAAAGCTAGTTGTCCAAAACTCGTTCCTTTCGAATATAATAACAATGGAAAAGGCAGGAGAGTGGTAAAATACTGTTTTCTCTAAGTCTGAATGCTGCCCACACTGTTGCTGTGTGGTGCGACTTGCACCTTCGCTTTCGGGAAGATGCCGCACTCTCCGTCTCGCGGAGGCGAAGAAGCGGCTTCTTCGCACACAGAGCATTGGGTCGGTCGCAGTGAGCACCCAAGCGCGGCTTGTGCCGAAAGAAGCCGGGGACCGGCACTTAGCTTCGGAGAGCTCCGTATCTGCGTCTTCTGCGTGTCTTGCCGCTCAACACTCAGCAAAAAGCTTTTCCACCATATCTTGCAAAGAGAAACACTGCCAGTAAGTGAAACATCCAAAATCATGTTCTAAAGCTTGTACAGAGGTCTGAAAAGAGTTTTGCAATACGGAAAAGATAGTTGTGCAGAACTCGTTCCTTTCGAATATAATAACAATGGAAAAGGCAGGAGAGTGGTAAAATACTGTTTTCTCTAAGTCTGGATGCTGCCCACACTGTGCCTGCGTGGTGCGACTTGCATCTTCGCCTTTGGGAAGCTGCCGCTCGCCGAGTCTCCCGGAGGCGAAGAAGCGGCTTCTTTGCGCACAACATTGTGCTGAGCGCAGGGAGCTCCTGAGAGCGGCTTGTGCCGAAAGAAGCCGGGGACCGGCACTTAGCTTCGGAGAGCTCCGTATCTGCGTCTTCAGCGTGTCTTGCCGCTCAACACTCAGCAAAAAGCTTTTTTCCACCATATTTTGCAAAGAGAAAGTCTCCGTATAGAAAACATCCAAAATCATGTTCTAAAGCTTGTACAGAGGTCTGAAAAGAGTTTTGCAATACGGAAAAGATAGTTGTGCAGAACTCGTTCCTTTCGAATATAATAACAACGGAAAAGGCAGGAGAGTGGTAAAATACTGTTTTCTCTAAGTCTGTATGCTGCCCACACTGTTGCTGTGTGGTGCGACTTCTATCTTCGCCTTTGGGAAGCTGCCGCTCTCTCCGTCTCCCGGAGGCGAAGAAGCGACTTCTTTGCGCACAGAGCATTGGGTCGAGCGCAGGGAGCTCCTGAGAGCGGCTTGTGCCGAAAGAAGCCGGGGACCGGCACTTAGCATCGGAGAGCTCCGTATCTGCGTCTTCAGCGTGTCTTGCCGCTCAACACTCAGCAAAAAGCTTTTTTCCACCATATCTTGCAAAGAGAAACTCTCCGTATAGAAAACATCCAAAATCATGTTCTAAAGCTTGTACAGAGGTCTGAAAAGAGTTTTGCAATACGGAAAAGATAGTTGTGCAGAACTCGTTCCTTTCGAATATAATAACAACGGAAAAGGCAGGAGAGTGGTAAAATACTGTTTTCTCTAAGTCTGTATGCTGCCCACACTGTTGCTGTGTGGTGCGACTTGCATCTTCGCTTTCGGGAAGCTGCCGCACTCTCCGTCTCCCGGAGCCGAAGAAGCGGCTTCTTTGCGCACAACATTGTGCCGAGCGCAGGGAGCTCCTGAGAGCGGCTTGTGCCGAAAGAAGCCGGGGACCGGCACTTAGCATCGGAGAGCTCCGTATCTGCGTCTTCTGCGTGTCTTGCCGCTCAACACTCAGCAAAAAGCTTTTTTCCACCATATCTTGCAAAGAGAAACTCTCCGTATAGAAAACATCCAAAATCATGTTCTAAAGCTTGTACAGAGGTCTGAAAAGAGTTTTGCAATACGGAAAAGATAGTTGTGCAGAACTCGTTCCTTTCGAATATAATAACAATGGAAAAGGCAGGAGGGTGGTAAAATACTGTTTTCTCTAAGTCTGGATGCTGCCCACACTGTTGCTGTGTGGTGCGACTTGCACCTTCGTTTTCGGGAAGCTGCCGCACTCTCCGTCTCGCGGAGGCGAAGAAGCGGCTTCTTCGCACACAGAGCATTGGGTCGGTCGCAGTGAGCACCTAAGCGCGGCTTGTGCCGAAAGAAGCCGGGGACCGGCACTTAGCTTCGGAGAGCTCCGTATCCGCGTCTTCTGCGTGTCTTGCCGCTCAACACTCAGGAAAAAGCTCTTCCACCATATCTTGCAAAGAGAAACTCTGCCAGTATAGAAAACATCCAAAATCATGTTCTAAAGCTTGTACAGAGGTCTGAAAAGTGTTTTGCAATACGGAAAAGATACTTGTGCAGAACTCGTTCCTTTCGAATATAATAACAATGGAAAAGGCAGGAGGGTGGTAAAATACTATTTTCTCTAAGTCTGGATGCTGCCCACACTGTTGCTGTGTGGTGCGACTTGTATCTTCGCCTTTGGGAAGCTGCCGCTCGCCGAGTCTCCCGGAGGCGAAGAAGCGGCTTCTTTGCGCACAACATTGTGCCGAGCGCAGGGAGCTCCTGAGAGCGGCTTGTGCCGATAGAAGCCGGGGACCGGCACTTAGCATCGGAGAGCTCCGTATCTGCGTCTTCTGCGTGTCTTGCCGCTCAACACTCAGCAAAAAGCTTTTTTCCACCATATCTTGCAAAGAGAAACTCTCCGTATAGAAAACATCCAAAATCATGTTCTAAAGCTTGTACAGAGGTCTGAAAAGAGTTTTGCAATACGGAAAAGATAGTTGTGCAGAACTCGTTCCTTTCGAATATAATAACAATGGAAAAGGCAGGAGAGTGGTAAAATACTATTTTCTCTAAGTCTGTATGCTGCCCACACTGTTGCTGTGTGGTGCGACTTCTATCTTCGCCTTTGGGAAGCTGCCGCTCTCTCCGTCTCCCGGAGGCGAAGAAGCGACTTCTTTGCGCACAGAGCATTGTTTGGGTCGCGGTGCATTTCGGAGAGCGGCTTCTGCCGAAAGAAACCCGGGACCGGCACTTAGCTTCGGAGAGCTGCGTATCTGCGTCTTCTGCGTCTCTTGCCGCTCAACACTTAGCAAAAAGCTTTTCCACCATATCTTCCAAGGAGAAATTGTGCCAGTACACAAAACATCCCAGATCTTTTTCTAAAAAATGCACATAGCTATTGTAACTGTTTAATTAGAGGGAAAAGATAGTTGTCGAAAACTCTTTTTATTTGATTATATTGTGAATGGAAAAGTCAGGAGAGTGGTAAAGTAGTCTTTTCTATTTGTTTGAAAGGTGCTCAGGTTTTGCTGGTATTAGGGGGCTTGGTTCTTAGCCTTTCGGAGGGTGCCGCTCTCTCCGTCTCCCGGAGGCGAAGAAGCGGCTTCTTTGCGCACAGAGCATTGTGCCGGTGGCGGTGTTCTCCGGAGAGCTGCTTCTGACGAAAGACGCCCTGGCAGGGGGCTTCGTTTCGGAGAGCTCTTTACTCTGCCTTCTGCCTCTCTCGTCGCATAAAACTGAGCAAAAAGCTTTTTTACTATGTCTTGCCAGGACAAACTGTGCCCGTACGGAAAGCATCTCCGCTCTTGTTCTAGAAGTTGCACGGAGGTCTGCAGAGTGTTTAGCAAGAAGCTAAAGAAAGTTGTCCAAAACTCCTTCTTTTTGAATGGTAATGTGAATGGAAAAGGCAGGAGAGAGGTAAGGTACTGTTTTCTTTAAGTTTGAGAGCTGCACACACAATCCCCATGTTGTGCGACTTTTTTCTTGGCTTTTAAAGAGGCGGCCGCGGTCTCCGTCTCCCGGAGGCGAAGAAGCCGCTTCTTTGCACACAGAGCATTGTGCCGGTCGCGGTGCGATCCCGAGCACGGCTTCTGCGGAAAGACGCCCGGGAGAGGCCCCTACCTTCGGAGAGCTCCGTATCTCTGAATCTGCGTCTCTTGTCGCCTACATCTTAGCAAAAAGCTTTTCTACTATGTCTCGCAAGGAGAAACTGTCCCAGTACAAAAAGCATCCTTGATCTTTTTCTGGAAGTTGCACGGAGTGTCAGCAGAGTGTTTAGCATGAAGCAAAATAAAGTTGTCCAAAACCCCTTTTCTTCCAATGTTCATGTGAATTGAAAAGGCAGGAGAATGAGGAAGTGCTGTTTTCTGTACGTTTGAAAGCTGTCACAAGGAGAAACTCTATCAGCACCTCAAGTTTTCCTCCATTTTACTCCCGATATTTCTTTTGCTGTGCAGTCAAGAAGCACCCTTCTTTCTTAGTTCTGCTGCAGGTTGTCTTCAAATGGCTTTGCTTTCTGTCCCCTCCTCCCCATTTCTAACAGGCACAAGCACATTCCCTTCCCGGAACAAAATCCTGGTAATAGAGCCAGGAAGACTACGCTTTGACTTTGAGAACCAAAACCTATCTAAGAGAAAATAGTCCATTCTTTGAGACCCAATAGCACGCATCTGTGTGCAGGAGGAAGAGGGCTATCTGCGCGCGTGAATGGGAAGTGTACTCGCCAACAAACTAGAGCCAATATTAGTAACCAACATGTAACAAGTGTGGACGTATATAATTCCCTGCTCTTTTTTGGATCTTTTTTCTTCAAGGTTATTTTGCTTTTAAAAATTTTCTAGTCATTTGAGAGATTCTTCTTTGTTTGTGTGAGAATAGAAATCTCCATAAAGCTTACTATGTAAAAGCAAGGTAATTCTTGGACTTGATGATGACTATTTGGGAGATGATATTTTCATCTGCAAAAATCAATTTCCATGTTTTGGAAATATTTTTGTCACGGAAAGTAGTAAGTTTCAAGATGTGTTTTTAGAAGGTGTAAAAATTGAGATCCTCCTTTGTATCAAAGCCATACAAAGAATATCCCTTAAAACCATCCACTCCATCATTTCATTTTTGTATTTTTGTCTTTTCAATAGCTAGTTCTCACTTTCAGATGGCTTTTAAATGCCCTGTTTTGACACAATTTTGTTATTCATTTCTAAGCTTCAAAATGATATTTAAGAAGAGTAATTTCCTGTAACTACTTGACAGTTTGCAAATTAACATCAAAGTGGAGGGAGGGAGGGAAGGAAGTGGCAGAAGGACGTGGCAGAAAGAAGGACATAATGGAAGGAAGGCAGTGAAAGAAGGAAGTGGGGGAAAGAAAGAAAAGAAAGAAAGAAGAAAGAAAGAAAGAAAGAAAGAAAGAAAGAAAGAAAGAAAGAAAGAAACAAAGAAAGAAAAAGAAAGAAAGAAAGAAAGAAAGAAAGAGAAAGAATGAAAGAAAGAAAGAAAGAAAGAGAAAGAAAGAAAGAGAAGGGAAGAAAATTCCCAAATGTCAGAAACGTTAATGATAAAATACTTGCGTGTATGATAAAGAGCGAGGAGTAGATATTAGATATAGTATTGCTAAATGGCACATAAATGTGAGACCCAAACAGTTCAACTCCTTGGATAGCAGTTTCTCAGCATGAATATGTTATATCTAGCTTCAACTTCTTACTGCTACTGTACAGAATGATTACCATAGAATAATGGAATGGTTGGCTTTGGAAGGGACCTTAAATTCACCTACGTCCTCCCCACCATGTCATTGTCAGGGACACCTTCCACTAGACCGCCTTAAGCTCAAAGACCCATTCAAGCTGGCCTTGATCACTTCCAGGAATTGGTCACCCACAACATGTTCTAGTGTCTCACAACCATCTTGGCAAGGAATTTCTTCCCAATAGCCAAAGGAAACCTATCCTCTTCAGGTTTTAAAGCCATCCACACTTTTCCTATCGCTCCGTGCCCTTGTGTAGCTCACCTGCCTCCTTCTGGTAGGCTGTCTTCAGCTACTGGAGAGCTGCTCTAACAATTTGCCCGGAGTCTGCTCTTCTCCAGGCTGAGAAAATGCCTGCGGGACTCTGGCTTGATGACAGACTTCTTGTGCTGCACTGGGGGCTCAGACCATTCTTCTTCTTGGAATTGCTGTAGGATGCTCAGCCACTGTTGACTGTGGTACAGGTACACGGGTCATTGTGGTACAGGTAATAAATAGATGATTGTTTTAAGACCCACTTGAAATGATAAGAGCTAAATTTTAACGCAAAATTAATTGGAGAAAGATTCCTAAACCTGTGGCCCGTTACCCCAGCCCATCCATTGATTGTAAATGACATGCCTTGCAGATGTTATGATACATGAACCAAAGCCAAGTGATGGATACTGCTTAAGATAGATGTTCTACCTGCTTACTGCAATATGTTCTTCTCAGTCTAAAACAATCCCCCGAACATTAAGAACAAGAGATTACATCATGAAGTAATGAAGTGTTTGGGTTGAAAGTAAAAGGCATTTGAAAGAAATAGGTTTGGGGGCTAACACAGCAAGATCTCAGAAATGGAGTGCCAGCTTAGTTCTCTGCTTCAGAGACAAGTGAAGCAATTCAGAAGTGTCTTCCTGGGAAAAAGGTTGACAGATCTTTCTGCACAACAGTTAACAGCCGGCATCAGAAATGGGTGCAAATAACATACTAGCCACTACAAGTTTGTCATCCTGGAGTGGAAGGGCCACTCAGACTCATAGCAGTGGTCTTGCTGCTGTGCCTGTTCAAATAGACAGAAAAGAATGAGGAAAACAAATTTTTCCATCTAGTTTGTTTCAGTATTGGTACAAAGACTATTTTCCCGCCCTCAGGAGACAGCAAAAACAGTCAACAACTGAAATGCTTCAGAAATGGAAATGATCTGAATCACAAATATTTCTTTTCACATCAAAATTAAAGCCCAAGTCATAACTGTCAAACAGATGATAGAACTATTTAAAGATGAATGTACTATACATACTAAAATATTCCCAGAGAGAACTATTGTGTCCTTAGTTTGTTTAAAAGTCTAGACTTCCTGGTAAAAAAACTTGTACAGAGCTGAGGTAGCTCCACGACATTCTCTTTTCAGATTAAGTAAACTCTTCCGTCTCACCACTGTTTCCAATGGATTTCCGTAAGTCCTTGAAAACCAGTAATTTCCCTTTTTTCCTTCTCTGAAAAAAATGACAGTGACAAGAGTTATTTGCACTCCCTATTTTCTGAAAAGCCTGAACATCAAGCCTTAAGAACTTTATCATGAGTTTTACTTCAAACTAAATTGGAAGAGAATGGCAGAAAGAATGGCAGCCTCAAGCAAAAGAATTTAGGCTTCTAATTCTTGGCTTGTCTTCTTACTTACCTAAGACAAGAAGTGGAAAGAGAATAGATTAGAGTTAGCAGCTGTTGAAGATTTGCACGTACTCTTCCACTCTTCCAAGAGGTCAAGGATGCTTTTCTGGCCCTCTCTCCCTCCACAAGCTGCAGCTTCCTTCAAGGCACAGTCACCTGCTGTGGCATGGAGCTCCCCACGAGCTCCATTGTGTTCCTCCACGCTTCTCCAGGGACTGCTGGGAGACAACCTGCTTGATGATGATGTCCTCCAGGGACTGTGGGGGATTCTTTGCTCTGTCAACTGGAGCACCTTCTCCTCCTTCTTGTCTCACTTTAGTATCATGCAGCTGCTTCTCATACTCCTTTTTTCCCTCACTTGTCACTGCCTATTCATATGTTTTGTACTTTTGACAATATCTTTTCACAAAGACTGATGGGCTCAGTTGCAGAAATGTGTCTTGCTAGAAAATTGGATACTATAGAAAACCATGATTTTACAGAAAAGAATAGTGGAAGTACAAATATACTGCTAAAGAACCAGAAAATGACAATCATTCATTGTAATACGTCCCCTCATTTTGCCTTCTTTCTCCTTAAGATCTGGAAAGACTACTGGGCAGTGAAAAACACTACAGTGTTGTTTCAAAGAAAAGACTTTTTTAGGATTCTAAGGCGCATGTTCCAATTGCTTGAGAAAATTGAGAAAAGGCACTTTGTCTTTTGTGATAAATATCATTAGCCAGTAGGGACAAAGTCTGACCAACAACAAGAGCAGATCAAAATCTGATGAGACCAAGCAATATACCTTGAGTGGCCAGGACAGAACCATTGAGTCGTTGAATCTGTTGAATTGGAAGGACCCCATCAGGATCATCATCAGTCCAACTCCTGGCCCTGCCTGGGGCCATCCTTGAACTCCCAAACTCAGACAGTTGTGATGGTGTGACCACTCCCTGGAGAGACTCTTCCAGTGCCCAGCCATTCTCGGGTTAAAAACTTTTTCCTGATACCCGACCTAAACCTCCCCTGACTCAGCTGCATGCCATTTCTTTGAGTCCTGTCTTTGTAGACCTCATTTGAGGACTTTCTAATACCAAGGTGATTCCGCCCCAGAGCAGAGCAGAGCAGAGAAGAGAAGAGCAGAGCAGAGCAGAGCAGAGCAGAGCAAGACAATCCCCTCCCTTGCCCAGCTGGTGATGCTGTGCCTGATGCACCCCAGGACAGGCTTGGCCCTCCTGGCTGCCAGGGCACTGCTGATGCACATTCAGCTTGCCATTGGCCAGGAGCCTGGATCCCTTTCTGCAGTGCTTCTCCCAGCCTCTTGCTCCCTCCCCAGTCTATACACCCACCAGGATTGCCCAGTTGCAGGTGCTGAATCCAGCACTTGCCCTTGTTCCACTCCATCTGGTTGGTGATTGCCTGTGGGAATCCTCAAAAACAGAGGGGTTTGGGAAAGCTGCAAAAGGCAGGCCTCAGAGACAGCAGAACTGTCATTGGAGCTAAGCAGTAGTCATAAGGTTTGTCAGCAGAAAAATTAGATGAGAAGTAGAAAAGTAAGGACAAATGGAACAATGGTCTGTGTATTAATGCTTGTCTAGAATAACTCCCTAAGCTACAGCAAAGTATATCTAGCGTGATGTTAGGTAGTTCTAAGCTTAATAATGGAGCTCTGTGCATTGTATCTTAAGGCTTACAAGCAGGTCTTTTATTCAAAAGAAGCGAGCATTGTTCTAAGCCCAGGTACATGTCTTTATAGTGATTGGATAGAAGTACTGTCAATATGCTTTTGCTTTGTGTGATTGGTCAAAAAACTTTTCAAGTCAGTTGTAACATTAAGTTCTTTGTCTGCTGCTGGGGACGTGAGCTGCTGGCAGCTTCCCATTGTCATCACCATGTAATGAGACTGATGCTGGAAAAAAACCAGCTTGAGACGCCGTCCCCAGCAGTCCCGCCCCTTTTGTGATTTGTGCATAGACTCCCGGCCAGCAAGAATTGCCCATCTCTCCTATTTGGCAAGATCTCTCTGCAAGGTCTCTGTGCCCTCAAGGGAGTTAGCTCACAGCTCCTCCCAATTTAGTGTCTTTGGCAAACTTTCTTAATATTCCTTCAAGTGCTGTGTCCAGGTTGTTCAAAAGATGTTGAAGAGAACTGGCCCAATGATGATACTGTCTTAGCCACTGAAATAAGTGCTTCATACTTCCTCTTGTGCAGAAATCACAACAAATTTCTTTTCTATCCATGTTTTCTTATGCTCATGCTTTTTATCCCAACAGCAGCTGACACGACATTTACAGGCACAGCAACAGCACACTTTTCCTGCTCTTACTAGACTTAACAATTTTGCAACCGGTCAATCAGTGACCTTTGCAAGTAAAGTCAGACCTTCAGCATTTCTCCTTAAATGAATGTCTTCAGAAGAAAACTTTGCTGCCTACTCTGTACGACTGAAGAATAGATGATAATGAGTTAGCATCACAATCAGTTAAGTAGAGAGGCTATCCTTTAGCAGGGAAAAAATTAAAAGAAGAGCTCTTTTATGCAACAACTATCTGAGAAACAAAACAACTAGGATCTTCCACAGGGTTCCCTGCAGTAGAAATGTACTTGGATGAATGCAGAAGATAAAAGATGTGGTTTTGAAAGGCTATGTCCTTGCTAAGCTAAATTGGATCTCATCCTGTCGATGAAAGATCAAGGAGCTCAAAGCGGAGCTAGAGAGACATGTCCAGATAATGAGATAGAGCAAAGCATTTTCCAAGATAATTAAGCATTCTGGTGGACTGGCCAGTTAGGTTAAATCTGCCACACCCATTCACTTTTGGGGACTGAGCTGTGGAGTGCTAAACCGTATCTGCTGCTGTGCAAAGTAAAAGAGATCCATCCAAATTGTACGGTTAGTGTGAACACTCTCACTCTCAATTGTAAAACACTTCATAAGCTATTAATCAGTCTTAGGAACAAAATGAAATAAAGTTGTTATGCCATCTGGGAATGGGAAAACATCTTCAAAATATTTTTTTCTCTATGTTTTCTTCTTTTTTCTTTTTTCCTTTTTTTTTTTTTTTAATCCCACATTATGTGATTGATAATTTCAACCATTCTGGAATGCTTTTAACAGATGAACCCAGCATAGTAGTTTTATTACGGGCTCTTGTCCCTTACATGCTTCAGTACAGGTTTGGAATATACTCCACAGTCAATGAGTGGTTTTTTATCTCTTTTCCCAGAGACAACTTTTAAAGGACTACTTAACCCCTAAAAATCATAATTTCTCTGGTTTCTCCAAGCTTTTTCAGAAAGCTGTTTTGGTTTTGTTTTGGTTTGTTGTTTGTTTTGTTTTATTGCATCGTTCCTAATGTCTTCAGACCTACTACAAGAAGAAGTTAAAAATAGATCTTATTTGAAGAGACTGTTAAAGCTAATGAACTGCCAGTCTTGGTATTTGTATCTTTCTAAATCCTTTAAATTCCAAGGTTGCCTTCCTGAATCCTCAGTTACTTAGAAAACATTGTGTTTAGAAAACAGACCCAGTTCAATTGCTTCTGCAAACTCACCTTCATTGTATAGGATTGTACTTCAAGAAATCTTGCTTCATTCAAACATTGGAAGTACAGATTTGACATCATCTGTGACCCTTCCATCTGTCTGAACTGTATTTCATTGTGTGAGTTCCTCAGTTGCTTCAAATAAGGACAGAATCTTTTCAATTTGCATAGCATGTTATCTGAAGATCTCCTGTCTGCTTTCTTCACTTGCTTTAATGGGAAGACAAGGGAAATACGTTTTGAATGCTATCTTTTAGAGTCTACTTTTACCTACCAGTGTGCTTCTATGGACTAGAACCAATTTCAGCTTGAAAGAAGGTATTGTCACCATCCGCTCATACCAACGGGTTGGTTAACTGGTTGGTTGGTTAACTGATCTGGGAGTGCAACAGACAACCTGGAAAGGGGATTGCAGTATCAATCCAAAGAAATGCACCTTTATAGAATGACCACAGCAAATGCCTGAAAGGAATCAGGGAGAGGAAAAGAATAAAAAAGAGGGGGAGAAAGAGAGAGGAGTATAGCTACCAAACATGGAGAGACTAAGTCCTCTTAGTCCGGCCGATAGAGTTTGCCTAGTCACGTTGGGAAGATCTCCAAGTCCTGGTGAACTCAAGGTTCTATTATAGTCCATTGCTGAGGGGGGAAACAGAATCTTGAAATGGCTGAGGGGGAACAGATCCAATCAAGAAGAAGAAGTCTATTGAAATTGCTGAGGGGGAAAAAGGTATTGAAGACGGGTACAGACAGTCCATGTTCTCAGCAGGATAAGTCAGTAGCAGCAGTGAGTGGGACCCACTGTTTCAGGACTGCTTTCTGGGGGAAACCAGTCTAGATCCAGTGAACACATCTGTAGGCAGCACTCAGCAGGCATCCTGCTTCAGTCAGGCCAGCACCCCTGCATCAGAATTACAGGTGTCTCAGTCTCAGTCCTTGGTAGGGGGGCTTCAACCTCGGTGCCTCACGGTGGTAGTGGAGCAGAGGAAGGATTTTCCATGGGGGGGCTACCAAGTTGCCCCAGCAAGTTCATCTGGCCAAGAGGTGGGAAAATTCCTGGTCTATTGTCGTGAAGCAGGTGCAAGCATATAGGCCGGGTCGCCCCTTGGCAGGCCCTGCTAGAAGCAGTCACTGAAGACACAGCTGTGAACAATCACTTGGCAGGCCAGAATTCTGCTCAGGGGCCTCAGGATTTTTGGTGTTCATCCATTACTGGCAGGCCAGAGGTCCCATCGGGGTCCTCAGGGTCCTGATATCGGTCCTGTGGACGGTCGTGAGGCAAATGGGGGGAACCTCAGACCCTCTTTCACAGCACCTGGTGAGTCACGACAGGCTTCAAAGGGTCTTCATCAGCAGTGTTCTGTACTATTGTTGTGTACTTGTCGCGCATTGGTAGCATATCCTGGAAAGCAGAGACAATACGTCAGACGGAGAGAGAGAAGGGAAGGACAAGAAAAGATAAAAAAAGGCGGGGGTAAGGAAACAAGAAACAAATATAATAACAGGAATTTAAACCATATTATTTTGAAACATTTTTTTCAAATATCTGAAACTAATCACAAATAATCAAAGGCAATAAAGCAATAAACAAATCAACAACAGTTCATTTAAAATATTTTTTTTCAAAACAATTCACCAAAAATCAAAAGTAATTTTCTTATAATCTTCAAAGAAAATTGAAGACGATTTCAAAACACATCCTCTCATTTATAGTCGCCTTGTGTCAATAGTCTTGGAGATGGCCACAGTGAAAAGGACATCAGCCAAGTTGTGTGCATTAATGACAGACATCAATTTTGTTAACTCTTTCATCATTCTCCAATTCATAATGAGTAAGATTGCTGATTAAAAAACCCCAATCAAAACGAAACGCAAAAGGGCAATGATGGGATGACACATACTGTTCAGGACTCTTGTGGCAGTAGGTGACCACCCAAAAAGAGTATCCTACCACCTGTGTTCAGCATCTTTTCTTACTCTCTCTATGACATGGTGTATTTCTTTCACATTGTGATGAACAGTTACCAGTGCTTTCTGTCTATTCTTCTTGATCTTCTCCAATATTTCAATGAAGTCCTGATGAAGCAAAGATTGCTTTACCAAAGTAATGTTCATCCCAATGGGAGTAGGTGAATGTCCTGGTTTCGGGCAAATTTGGGAGAAAACCTCCAAAAGGTGGACCCTCCAGAAAAGAAACCCACACGGCCCCTCCCCCCAACCGGGTCGGGAAGGATTCCTTGGAAACAAGTGGAAAGAACCTGTTTCTGTAACAGGCAAAGCACCCCGCAGCACACAAAAGGAACAATACCAGATGGCACCACTCTTTCACCGCTCTGAAAAAGTAGACAACTTCAGAAAGTCTCTCTGGGGAGTGCTCGCTCTGTTATCAGTCTGTCCTGTGCTGGGGTAGCTGCTGCACCTTGGCCGCAAGGTGCAAACTCTCGGTGTTTCCCAGGTCCCAGTCCGGAGCAGGTCCGAGTAGGTCCAAAGAAGGGAAAGGAGAAACAGTCCAGGGAAAATTTGGACTGCTTAGCTAAACTAACTAATGAGCAGGAGCAAAAAAGCAAGAGCAAAGCAGGAGCAAAGCCGAAGCAAGAGCAAAGCGAAAAGCAAAGCAAAAAGCAAAAGCAGCACCCATGTACTGCCCTGTCTCTGTGTCGTGCCAGCTGTGGGGGAGCGGCTGATAGCAAAACCAAAACAAAACATTCGCTCTTCACAGCCAGTCTTGAAGGCACAGAACATGATAGCCAGCATCAACAGAACACACGGATGGGGATACAAGCATCATAACGTCACCCTAGGACAGTAATAGTTTGTGAATCAGTCTTTAATTGGATTGAAAAAGGTAATGGGAGGTAACTGGAGCTTCTGAAGAAAAATCACATCCCTCAATTTTGTAAAGTTACAAGCGCAACAATTTGAATGATTTTTACTATCCACTACTGCATTTTCTACAAATACCGTATCACAAGCAGTTCTAGAGCACCCACACCCATTGCCTATATATTTAAGGACTGTTTCGAAAGTCTCGTTAGGACGAATTTCAAAATGACAGATATTTTGTTCTGTGTCCAAACAAACATCCTGAGCTGTAATTGCATTACTTTCACAGATGAAGCCTAGTTCTCGGACAATAGAAGATTCCAAATTAACATGTTGCCATTTTTTACCAGTTTGATGGGCCCATTGTCTATGTTCAGAAAGATTGGGAATAGCTCCATCATGATTTAGCCCTAATGCAAGAATAGGAAATCTCAAATGCACTGAGGCATTGCGTATGGTTAACGCAAGAGCTGTGGCTGTGTTTGTAATGGGGTGATAAGTAAAATTCACCAAGTTCCACCAGGATTGGAATTCTCTTTCAAAATCAGTGGCACTGTCCCAAATTCTTTTCTGAATTGCAGTAGGAAAATTGCCTTCACCTTCTCTTATCATTGAGGCAGCAACTGACTGCATCGACAATTGTGCCTGGATACAGCTAAGAGCCAAAGAAAGGTTGTTTTGTGTAGCACCGAGTGCATCAGTCTACCAATTTGTGATCACTTACATTGACCTTTTCCCAAGCTGGTAATATGTTTGATAGCAAGCACTGCTGTGTTCCCAAAGCCAATAAGGATGATTGCAGTGGTTGTTTTAATTTGGTCAAATCTCTAACCATTTTGTGGCAGCCAATTTATCCATTAGTGTACTTCAGAATCAATACTATTTAGAATTCCAAAACCTGTTCCCAAAACACCGGTTATGTCTCTTAGTGTCTGTTTTTAAAGAAAAAACGGACTTTCTGTTTTTGCAGCCAGGTGGTCCAACCCTCAAAGGAAGTCCGCAAAAAAGGCAAACAGGCCGGCTGAATTTCTGAGACATTGTTTTGCATCATCAGCAATTTGACTTGTTTAAGAGACCGTGCCAGATTGAACAATATGTGTTGTTGACCAGTTTTCCTGATTATATATGGTCCAATTTCAAAACTTCTCAGGCTAAGCATAAGCGGTGCTTGGGCTGGAGTGGTGGTAGTAGAAGGTTGGTTCATACCATTTATTATCAACTTAAAAGAAAAGCCTTCACTAGTTTTGGACCAAAGACAAACTACTTCTGCAGTTTGTGTTAATGTAAAATTGTGCCAACAGTCTTGTACGCTTGGGGGCGTACAAACCTGTTCACGCTTATTTGTCTGATCTGTCAAAACACTGATGGAGATTGCTTTGCTATAAGCAGTTCCACAAATCCTTCGGCTAATTCCTTCTCCCACTCCCCCTTGAAGCTGCCAGGCTTTTTGTTTTTCCCATACCTGCCAAGTGAACAAAAGCTTGGGACCAAGGCCACATTGACTAAGGGGACTCTCAGTCCCTTCTGCCCACTAGGATGTAACTACTGTACTCAATGTCAGCTCTGTGCTCTCAGTCCCTTCTACCCATTGGGGTGTAACTATGGTGCTCAGTGTGGGCTTCATGCTCTCCGTCCCGTCTATTCCACTGGGATGTAACTACGGTACTCAGCGTGGGTTTTGTTATAGCGTCTATCTTAAATTTATGAACTAAGCCTTTTCAACCTAACAGGTTGGTCAAGTTATTTTGCCAGCGGCATGTCACTTAAGTCGGTTTAGTTAACGTCAAATTATGCCAGCAATCAATTGGTTCATTTTTACAATCCTTTGTACTTGCGACATTGTTCGTTTTGCGACCTAGAGTGTAATTACCAACATACTCCTGGCAGCAACACAGAGTAAGGGGAATTTGTTTGGCACACTCCCACTTGTTTGTAGGACACAGTCTCGCTGAAGGGATATCCCAATCATTTTTCCCATCTGGTTCCATAAAATTTCCGGCAACTGTGATGGAGGTGGATTTCTCATAGAGAGATCCTTCCATTTTTCTGCATGCTTCCACAATCGACTCACCAATTGTTCCAGTTAGGGCTCTAGTCCAGTCCTTCTGATCCCATCCCCACTCACTTGGACCATATACCTGGGGGTCATGCAGAACTATAGGCTCTAGGTTTGGGTGGCCACCCTTGGGATACGCTCCTAGAACATTAGTGGGATGGAGGGTAGCTTCAGACCACAACCACTCAGCAGGATCCTGTCCATGGAATTGTGGTAGGATGCAGAAAAGCATCACCAGTGTTATCATGGTTCAGATGATTTTCATGTTCCTCAGGGTTCTTCTGTCAAAGTAAAAACAACAGAAATCCTTCCACTGAGGGCAGAAAAGAGTTAAAATGATAGGATTATCCAGCATGTATTTATCCAATGCTCTTTCCCTAGAGCATCAGAGGCTAGCCATGCATATTTCTTCAGAGGGGTTTTCAGCACTAGTGCTACTTCCCCTACAGTAGGGAGGTCCACCAGAACAGGTTGTCCAGGGTAATGTGCTGGACTTTTTGAATCGTCAGGTCGCCGTAGTAAGGGAACGATGCTTGGAGCTGTTGGGCAAAAGGCAGTGATTTTGGGACATCCATTCACCCCCCATCTACTGTTCACTCTTTTAACAGCTTCCCATAACCGAACGTCCCAATTTCCCTCCCGGGGCTTCAGAAGTCCTTTCAAAAAACCCTTGGTCCTTTCTAAGATCCCCTTAGCTTGAGGGTAGTGGAAAGGGCTGTGGAAAGACCGCTTAATTCCTTCACCTTTTGCCCAATGCTGTGCACCTCTAGCAGTGAAGTGGGACCTGTGATCAGATTGAATTTCCTGTGGCTTTGGGAAAGTTCCAAACCACCCCTGCAAAGCTTTAACCGCATTATCACCTGTAGCTCTTTTCAAAGCATCAGCTTGAACCAACCCAGATACACTTTCTACTCCTACTAGCACAAAGTGTTTACCTCCTGACTTCTTAAAGGGGCCAATATAGTCTACCTGCCACGCGTCCCATAAGCCTTTACCCTTTCTTAAATGCAGAGGGTCATCTTCTCAAGGATGTCTCTCCAGTCACCTGTGACATTGCTCGCAGGCTGATACGCATGTTTTACACATTTCCCTGGTAACCAGCCAACCACAAGCATGAGCTTCTTTGTACAAATCTTTCGCACCTGTGTGCTGTCTTTTTACATGCAGCCATTCTAATAGTTGATCCCAGTCCTCAGGAATGAGTTCCTTTTTCAGGGGGCTGAGCCTTGCTAGTTCATCAGCTCTATTCTTCCACTCTCCTGCTGGATTTCCATCTGCTTGCTGAGAAGCTACCCAACCAATAGCAACATTTCCTTGGCTTGCAACATCTAAAATTTCTTGCCCCTTTTCCTTTTGCCACACTGGAATTCTGTGAACTTCCCAATCATTTTGCTGCCAGAAAGGAAGCCACTCGGTACAACCTTTGTACACTGCGTAAGAGTCGGTATAAATGCAGACAAGAGAAATGTTCTGTGCCTCACATTGGAAAACACTCCAAACAGCTATGAGTTCCCCAGCCTGAGCGCTGCCTTCCCCTTCGGTAATGATTCTTTCACCAAATGAATTGTGTAAGACAGCTGTTCTAGATCTCCATACCTTCCCTTCCCGTTTTGCAGAGGCATCTGTGAACCAAGAACTTGCTGCTTGTTCGGGGGAGAAAGGAAGGGCAGCTTTGATTACAGAGGCAGATTTATCTTGGCTGCTAACCAGGCTCTCAGTGCCTTGGCTTGTTAGATTTTTAGCAGCATCTTCCGTTCTTGAGACGGTATTACAATAGCCTTCCATCTGAGCATACCATTTCCTAACTGAGGCCCTTTGGGCTACCCCGTCAGGTGGGGGGGAGGGGTGGGGCTCCCATTAGTGACGATTTTGATAACTTTGAAAGGGCTTCTTAATACAATAAGCTCTTGTCATGCAATTTTTTCCTCTTCTAGGAGAGCTAAGCTAACTACAAACAACCCCTTTTCCCAGGTAGTGTATCTTTTCTCAGCATCTTTGAAACCACAGGAATAAAAACCAAGAGGCCCCGTTGGACCCTCGGGACCCCACTGCCAAATGTGTACTGATAGCCCTGAGGAGGCAAATCCCCATTCCACCTGAAAGGGATCTGTGGGATGGATAGGGCCTAGTGCTTGGTGAGCTGTTGCCTCAAAAATCAGTAATTGCAATGCTTCTTCCTGAGAAGGAGTCCAATCCCATTTCATCCTTTTCCTCAGCAAGTCAAAAAACGGCCTAGCAATTATTGAGAAATCTGGGATGTGTTTTCTCCAGAACACTAATAGTCCTAGAGCTTGCTGGAGATCTTTCCTCAATTCAGGCCTTTGAATCTGATCTAAAGAGGTTAGGGTATCGGGTGGAATACATGTCATGCCTCCTTTCCACCAAATTCTCAAAATCTTCACTTCCTGAGAAGGTTTCTGAATTTTCTCTGCGGGTATCTGCAAATCAAGACTTTTTAAGTGAGAGATTATTTTCTGCTGATGTTTCCCTACTACCTCTATTTCATCCTTCCCCCCCTCCCCACCCCCCCCCCCCCCCCCCCCCCCCCCAGAGTGTCTTAAATGTATTGATTATCAGCTACAGGATCAGCAGGATCAGGTTTGGCTATTTTTTCTAATTCCTGAACTAAAGCATGGTGGGCCAAAGTGGAGGAGTGTTTGTAGCCTTGGGGAAGCCTAGTGCAAGTGTATTGCCGTCCTTTCCCATGTGAAGGCAAAATGGTCCCTATATCTTCTGGCTGTATAGGTATCATAAGGAAGACGTCTTTGACATCCATAGTTGCCATTGCCATGATTGAGTGAGCCTTTTCTTGAATTGATGTTATTAATTCAGCTAAGTTTGGGACCAGTGCTGTAAGAGGGTCTGTGTTGGGTTTAAGCCTGTGAAAATCTACTGTTAATCTCCACTTTCCACTGGCTTTTCAGACTGGCCATACCGGTGAATTAAAAGGAGAATGTGTGTGAATTATTACCCCTTGGTTTCTCAAGTCCTGTAGAACCGCTTTGATACCTTCTCTGGCACCAGAAGGTAGAGGGTATTGTTTTACATTAGTTGTTTGATTATAGGGTAGGGAGGGTGCGGTTTGAAGCAGCCTAATGTTAAGTGGCAGTGTGCCAAAAGACCACAGAAATCCCTCAGAGTCTTCCCACTGCCTCCCAGCAAGGACACCCATTCCTAATCAATTATTTGGAATGTTCCCAATTACCATTTTGATGACTAGTTGATGCTCATTTCCAGGGAGCCTCAGTTTGGCTAAGGCAACATTCATAGATTCTGTAGTTCCCAGAGCATTAAGAACACAGCATTGTCTCTTAGTTGGAACAATTCCACACCTCTGGGCATCCTTTTTTGTCAGTGCAGAGATTTGAGCCCCAACGTCAATCAAAAAGGTTACTAGTAGCCTGTGGAGGCCCGTGATAGCTGGGCTTAATATATATCCTGATTTAGTTTTAGTGAGCATTCTTAAATAAACCCACACTCCGCCCCTTTGCCCACCTGTAAGCGGCAGAGAGATTTGTTTCCCGAAAACCCTGTTGGTTTTGGTTCACTGCCTGTGTTCCGTGGGAGAAGCTGGGGGAGGGTTAGTTTTTGTCCCTGAGAAGGGAGGGGTGCACTGGGTTGAGCCAATGGATTCGGTTTTCGCTGGTGCCAATTATTTATTATTTTCTGCAATTTATCAAGGGGCAAACCATCCATCACCTCTTTGGGGACCCACTTTTGAATCCCCAACAACCACCAACGGTGGCAGTTAGAGATCTGTTTTCCTTTCTCTATATTTTCACTGTGAGGAGCCCCAATAAACCAAACACCTTTGTTATTTTCTGATTTCTATGCCGGGGTTTTTATAGGTCCATATTGTCTACAATAATTAATCAGATCTACTGCAACTTCAGCTCATGTCCAAACTTTATGGCTACTGGCAGGTGAATCAGATTGAGAAGCTGAGGGCTGTGAGGGGGAAGAGTAGGGAGTGAAGCCAGGATCTCTAGGCCCACTTTGGTCAGGGGAATTCCTGAGGAATCTTATCTAGTCTTTCTACAGGATTCAAAGCCTGTAGAGGTTTTCTGTAGAGTCATTGCTGTATGTTTAAGTGTTTCTGGAAGCCCACGAGTTCAATCGGTCATTAGTTCTGGCTTCACAGGTAATTGCATTGGGCATTCAAAACCAGGAACTAATTTCTTTTCATGAATCTTTTGCAGGCAGGCGGCTTTGTGGACACTTTCTAAGAGCTGGTCGGTGGTGTCAACGATTGCCAGGGGGTCACCCCTTTCCAAAGGATTCATTCTCCCGGCCCAGAAAGACGCACCCTGTGTCAGGGACCATGCGTCACGCTTACCTCCTTATCTCCTGTTGTGAAGAAGGCTCCATGTCCCCAGTACCCACTGGCCTCCGGTTAATTTAATTTGATCTCCACCATCGAGGGACACTCGGAGGACATATTTGTCTCTGATTCTTGTGGGAGGCGCCCGAATTCTTTTGACAGCTTAGCTAATTCGGTAGCACTGAACGGTATTTGTTTAGTTGTGATAGGTGGGTCAAGATCCTCTTTCGGCAATGCAGAGAGACAGGGAGACCCACTCGGTAATCAGAATCCAATTTCATTGTGGGATACAAGCACTTACATACCATTGCAGGGAGACTAGTAATGTGTACTACAATGATTAGGTTAAAATCACATCCACAAACTTACGCATATAACAACATCTCTTGCTTGCAGAGTTTAATGGGATTTTCTTTTTCCAGTAAACCCGTTTGATTTAATCTTCTTGCAATCCAGGTCGAATTTTCAAAGTTCCATTTGTTTATGCCAAGGCATTCTGTTATCAAATCTCTTATGTTAACCAGGTCCAAAGTGCATCAACTGTCTTATGTCCCCCAACATTCCAACAATCCTCATCACTAAGATAGTTCTATTCTGTTTGAACCAAGGGTCTCAAGCGAGGACAGCAGTATTCTCTCCAATTTTTTACTGCCTCAAGTTCCTGACGGGGATAGATTTGTTTCAAGTCAGGAGTTTCCTTTTCCTCTGGCTCTGTAGAGGAATCAGTATGATGTGAATTCTTAGCAAGTTCCTCTCTAAGGGCAGCTCGCAACATATAGATCTCATTTCTATCTTCCTTTAATTCTTTCTGCAAAATTTCAACTAGGTTTTGAAGGGAATCTATTCTTGCTATTTCCTCGTTTCTTTGCTTAAAAAGGGTTTCTATGGCTGCTGTGAGACAAGCTGCCAAAACTGAGCAGAGGATGGTCTTATTTTTGCCCAGTTTAACTTCTGTTTCATGTTGTAAAGAACAAATTCTATCTATGACATTTTCTAAATTAAACCAGCTGTTCTCTGCCCAAACCTCCCCCCTTGGAGAAGGCTTGGCATTCTATTTAGCAAGCAGAGCAGAAAATTCAGAAATTTAACTTTTGTGCTAGAGTTTTCAGTCATTTTATGAAGGGACCAAAACCATGACAGGGAGGTGCAAACTTAAGTTAGACAATCTCACAGCCTTTGCTGTGCTCCCCTTTGCTTCCCTGGCTGGGTGAAGAGACCAAATCTCCCTGGGAGGCCCTGCTTAGTTCCTTCAAGTTGTCCCTTCCTTCCCAGACAGTCCAAATTCACACATAAACAAAAACAGTTTCCCCTTTTGCGCTAAGAGATTTTTTGGGAAATTCTAAAGACAGAACCCTCAATAGAGTATGGGGGCGTATTTCACCTGGGCGTGCGCAGTTTGTGGGAAATTCAAAGAGCTTTCCTTGCTTTCCAGCTTCGTTCAACCCTTTCGCGATGAGGGGCTAGGTGTGGCTGAAGCAAATCGTCCTTCCCCTGTTCCAGACTACAAACAGCCTTGCAGACCCTTCTGTCGATCAGAATCCTGTCCATGATGCCAATTTAATGTCACGATCCGCTCATACCAATGGGGGGGTGATGGTTGGTTAACTGATCTGGGAGTGCAACAGACAACACGGAAAGGGGATTGCGGTATCAATCCAAACAAATGCACCTTTATAGAATGACCACAGCAAATGCATGAAAGGAATTAGGGAGAGGAAAAGAATAGAAAAGAGGGGGAGAAAGAGAGAGGGAGTTGTCCTAAGCTGATTATATGATGCTTTTAACCCCAATCATCTTGTTCTGTTTATGCTGCATCATAAGTTTTGCACCTTTAAGACTTGTTGCAGAGAGTGAAGAGGGGAGAGAAGAAGCAGCAGTTTGTTTTCAGACCCTGCACTCACTCCTCCACATTCCTGCTCCTGGACTGTGTTGTCTGGGGATGAACAGACAGTGGGACAGAGCTCTCCTTTGCTTTTAGTTAGTTTTAGCTTGCTGAGGCAAGGAAGTTCCCTGGACTGTGGTTTCTTTTCTTTTTTCCCTTTTCTTTGGACCTCTTGAAACCTGCTCTGGACTGAACACCCAGAAGAGCACCGGCAGCTAGCACCTGTGGCCCACCAGGCCGGGCCCGGCCCGCAACATTTCCAGCACCGGAGGGACTGATAAGAGCCTGTGTGAGCTGAACTGCAACCGAGGGAGGGGACTTTCTCAGTTTGTCATCTCTTTTGGAGCAACAAGGGGTTTTATTGTTCAATATTGTTTAGGTTTTATTGTTTAATAAACAGGTTTTTTCCACCTCTTTCCAAGGAGCTATTTTCTCCTGGACCGGTTGGGGGGAGTGTTGCAGTGTGACGCCATTTCCTGTTTCAGGAAACAGGAAAATCCCTCAGGTGTTGGGATAGGTGAAACCTGTCCTTTCCCCTCCCCCTTTGCCCTCCTGCTAAGTGCTGTCCATCAATGTTAACATTCCAGCAGGGTCATGGTGTGGTTGGCAGAAGTTCAAAAGATGCCCCTCAGGTCCGGGCTCATTGGCCTGTCCAAGTGTCTTTATCCTTTGAGCCTTCCCCTCCTCCCACCTGGTTGGTGGCTCACCTGTGCCTTCCCCTGCCCCTGTCCCCGGGCTTAAAAGGAGACGGGACCATGCGGTCTGGATTCTCTTGGGAGCTGTTACAAGATTCAGAGGTCTGTCATCCTGGAATAAACTCTGGATTAAAACTCTACAGCAGAATCCTCTCCTTTTTCTCTTCACCGTCCCCTGAACCTTTTCCACCAGAGGTCAACTGAGTTTCTACTATGCCTGGATTTGTTGCGAGTGCCTAGCTGCAGGATGCAGCCGGCCAAATGTATCTCTGAGGTGAAACATCACAGCTGCCGCCTTTGGCCCAGCAGCAAGGGTCAGACGAGCCCAGGCACGTCCCACCCGGTAATATTGGGATTAATATTTCATAGGGGAGGGGCCAAATGAATCTGCTTTCCTAGAGGAGCCCCTTTGGGGGTTCTCCCCAAAATTTGCCCTGAACCAAGACAGGAGTAGAGCTACCAAATGTGGAGAGACTAAGTCCTCATAGTCCAGCCGACAGAGTTTGCCTAGTCACGTTGGGAAGATAATGGCCCTGCCTGGTTAACTCAAGGTTAAGTCCTGGTGAACTCAAGGTTCTATTATAGTCCATTGCTGAGGGGGGAAACAGAATCTTGAAATGGCTGAGGGGGAACAGATCCAATCAAGAAGAAGAAGTCTATTGAAATTGCTGAGGGGGAAAAAGGTATTGAAGACGGGTACAGACAGTCCATGTTCTCAGCAGGATAAGTCAGTAGCAGCAGTGAGTGGGACCCACTGTTTCAGGACTGCTTTCTGGGGGAAACCAGTCTAGGTCCTGTAGGCACATCTGTAGGCAACACTCAGCAGGCATCCTGCTTCAGTCAGGCCAGCACCCCTGCATCAGAATTACAGGTGTCTCAGTCTCAGTCCTTGGTAGGGGGGCTTCAACCTCGGTGCCTCACGGTGGTAGTGGAGCAGAGGAAGGATTTTCCATGGGGGGGCTACCAAGTTGCCCCAGCAAGTTCATCTGGCCAAGAGGTGGGAAAATTCCTGGTCTATTGTCGTGAAGCAGGTGCAAGCATATAGGCTGGGTCGCCCTTTGGCAGGCCCTGCTAGAAGCAGTCACTGAAGACACAGCTGTGAACAATCACTTGGCAGGCCAGAATTCTGCTCAGGGGCCTCAGGATTTTTGGTGTTCATCCATTACTGGCAGGCCAGAATTCCCATCGGTGTCTTTAGGGTCCCAGTGTCTGTCCTGGGAATGGTCGTGAGGCAAATGAGGGGAACTTTAGACTGTCTTTCACATGTATCAGAAAATCTATTTCCTGAACTGGCCAAAAAGAATGCATAACATTTACAATTGAGGGGGAAAAAGAAAACCAAACTCAAAGCGTTGGAGCAATATCATTCTAGAGAATGCCATGTCTCTATGAAAAATACAAAAAAATTTCTGTTTTCAAACGCACCCACAAATCACCATTTTGCATCTTTTTTGTTGTTGTTGTTGTTTGTTTTAAAGCTCTGGCACTTATCTGATTCCTTTTTGAGTTAGTTCAGCTCATTAATCTAGTAAGAAAGCTGCTAAAATTAAACGGAAAAACCTATGGGGAACAGGATGCCACTTCAGCCATGTTGTAGGGAAGCATTAGGTCAGCCTTCTGTCTTGTAGAAATACGTCTGTCATATAGGAAAATCACTGCGTAGCACTATCTTATTTTGAACTTTCTCATTGCTACTGGGTTCCTGAATGATCAAGATGGTTTAAACCAAACAACAGCCAGCCCTCTAAGATACTCCCCAAACTATTGCAATGGAATAACTTGATCAGGTGAAGAGCTCACTATGCAAAAGCTGAATATGATGTCAAGAATGCTTTGTTGTGGATTACCATTGTTTGGGATCATTTATCCCTTACCCTCCCATGTAGGTATAGGAAAAAATGAAGAAACCACAAGGCTTTTACAGCTGTTCTTGTATTTTGGGATAGTAAGGACTTGGGTTGGTAAACAAAACTGTGGTGAGTTTTAGTATTGACTTTATCGCTGTTTCACTTTGAATTAACTGCTTTGCATTTCAGCTTACCCATCAGTATAATGAGAAGAAGAATATCTTCCTTCCTGCCCAAAAGATGTTGAATTATGCCTGTGATGTCACGGACTTAAAGACGAAAACCATTGTGATTGAAAGGAAGTATTGGCATGCCACAAGGTAACTGGAGTGAGCTGTCTTTCCTCCTCAGCTTCACTGTGATAGTAGAATTTTAATTAGCAGTTCCAAAACTTTGTCTTAGCATAGTCTGGTGACATATCTCAGTAGAGCAGTGTCCTAGGGTGACTTTATGATGCTTGTATCCCCAGCCATCTGTTCTGTTAATGCTGGATATTCTATTCTCTGCCTTCAAGACTGCTTCTGAGAGCAAAGGTGGGGAGAAGAAGAAGTACGGAGTTTGTTATCACAGGCTGCACTCACCTTCTAAAAGCAACACTGCTCCACATTCTGTGCTGCACTGTGTTGTCTGGGCACTGATGGAGCAGAACAGAGTGTTGTTTGCTTTTCAGTTGGTTTAGCTGGCTGAGGCAGAGTTTTCCCTGGACTGTCTTTTTTTCTTTCCCTTTTCTTGGAACTGTTCAAACCTGCTCCAGACTGGGACCTGGAGAGCACTGAGAGCTTGCACTTTGTGGCCTATGGGGGCCTACTCTGGGCAGCAGCCTTTCCCAGTGCCGGAGGGATTGATAACAGAGCAAGCATCCACAGGAGAGACTTTCTGAATTTGTTGTCTCTTCAGAGCGGCGATTGAGTTTTGTCATCTGGTATTGTTCATTTTTTGTGCTGGGGGGTGCTTTCCCTGTTAAATAAACAGATTTTTTCCACTTCTCTCAGAGGAAATGTTTCCCAGACCAGTTGAGGGGAGGGGCCGTGTAGGTGGGCTTTCTGGGGGGGGGCCCCCTGAGACATGAACTTTAAAGAAATTTAGGGTTTTTAGAGGAGCTGAGGTTTTAGTCAGAGATAAGCCTTATTAGAGTTTATCAAAATAAATAGGTAGGCCTTGATGAAGTTAAGAGTTAGTAGTTAACTAATAATTGATTGCTTGTCAACATCATGTTTGCTTAGCTGGGTTTATCATGAAGAATACAGAAACTCATAAATAGCTTTTAGGAACATAAGACAATTGTAGGCCACCTCTGTTCTGAAACCAATTGAAGATGGGGAATGGGAGTTCTACCAATGGGTTCATTTGTCATATTTGCATTGAAAATGTAGAAAGTTCAGAACCAGGAAGACTTCATTTATTTCCTCATTTTGGAACCCCTCCCCATGAAAGGGACCACCGATTCATTTTGAGGAACAAACTACACGTGCTTAATAGCTTTTGAACTAATTACCATACGAAGTGAGGAATGATGGGATGTACCTAAATTATGAACATGTATTTGTCTTTTGGGGATTCAATACTTGTATAGATAAAAAGACTCTGTTATCACCTCTAAATCACAGCGTGTATTTGGGAGCTATCCCGCACGCTGCCCAGCGTTGCAATAAACATACACTTTCTAATTTTGAACTGTTAGGGAGCCTTTGTCCATCACAGTTGGATATCAGTACTAGATCAATATTTTTAATAAATCACCCCTTCTTGAGGATTGCTGCCAAATTTGCCCTAAACCAAGACAAGCAGGGTCTGCGATTTAGAGAATGATGGAATCACTTTGGCTGGAAAAGACCTTTAAGAACATTGAGTCTAAATGTAATTAGCAAACACAACCATCAAGAAATGTTTTGCTGTCTGAAGAGAACATGGTTTATCTGGTAAGCTTTGCAAGTATTTGTGTCATCGCAAGCACGCATGTCCAATGCATTAGATGGGTATATAATAAGAAACCTGTGCAAATCAACAGAATGATTCTCAGGGTAGGATATTGGCATGTTTCATCCTTCTTCCCGACTTCTTCCAATGAATTACTTTTACAAAGTAAGGATTGGAATTGTTACTCTTTTGACGGTTCTTGTTGTATTACTGACATTTTTGGCATAGGAATGCCAAATAGGTTAATTCACCTAGTTTTTCAGATAAAGACCAAGATTGAGTGTTGCTTAAGCTGGAGGCAGAAATATTTAAATCTTCCAGCCTCCTTCTTAGTACCTAATTTCTATTACAATATCAGTGCACAATCTTGTCCCTTAAGGTCCAGCTAGCTCAGTTTATACCAACAGGGTGACTTTAGTAGGGCTCACGTGATGCTGCACACAGAAGCCCTCAGGGTGCACCTCTAGCAGACAGTAATTCATGCACTTGGACCATCCCAGTGCTGACTTTGGATCACCAGAAGAGTAGAACTAGAGAGATTTGATGGAGAGCTCTCTGGAGGAAGTGGCCTGAAGAAGACAGCAGAAATCCCATCTGTGTGTTTGTACAAATAACGTGAATACCATTTACAGGAAAAGATCTTCAAATCGATCTAGCTTTTTCTGCAGATTATTTGTCAACTATATGCATTACACGGACAGTTCCACTGAGCATCTGAAATACAGCTGCGTTTAAGTGGATTGATTCAGGGTTGGAAAGCAGTGATATAAAGCTTTTCAGGAATAGCTGACATCCAAGTCCCGCAGAAATTTACCTATTTTTAATGTCCAGATGCTTTTTAAAATAATGGGTGACCATTTAGCTACCTAATAGCTTTAATCAGAAATACCAAGAAAATTTTAAACTCCCATCTTTTATAGCTTGAATATTTTTCTTCGTTTATTTCCTGGTTTCCAATTCAGGTCTACAAATCGTATGATTAGGTAATGAGAACTCATGCTGTATAAAAATATTTCCTGCTATACTTCCAAGTCAAGGCCATGTTTTTCCCGGAACTGTTTAAAAAAATAAAATTCTATCTGGATTCTCTCTAGCCCACACTCATCATTATCTAAAATCATTTAAATATTGTATTTTGACTTTACATGGTGCAATTATATTCAGAAATCCAAGGCTCTATTGTTAGATTGTTTGTATGGTTTTCTGGCAATTCTAACTTCCCACAACCACTCTTGGCAGCTATATATTTTTGCAGCAAGGCATCACAGGGGTCTGTGAGAAGTTTGAATGTGAAGCAGAGCTAACATTAAAATACACGGGACATACTCGAAATATTTCACTTCAGAAAGTTACAGTTTGCTTAGATGGAATGAAATATGAAATAAATGAACCTCACACAACATTTCTAAATCTTGGAAATCTATTACCTGAACTTTGAGTCAGTTTGCAGGACAGGACTCTGTAGAAATGCAAATGTGAAGTCCAAGGAATAGAGCAGAAGGTGTATTGGGCAGGGGTACAGAAGATTGCTCTGAAGGGTGATGTAAGCAAGATTGCATCCTATCAAGATAGCAGCTGCTTCTGCTGGTGCCAACATAGAGAATTTGCGCCACCAGCCTAGTTTTCTGGGGACATTTGACCTGTACACTCTTGAGGGCTTGTAGATGTGAATGAATCTGTCCTTTGATCTGTTTTTTTCTTTTCAATGTCTATGACCTGACTTGCTACTGTGTACTGTACTGTATCGTTTTATAAACAGACATGTTTCATCTGTTTGAAAGCTGTAGTTGAAAGTGAGCTTGCAATCATGAGTTGGCTGTCAAAAGAATTAATTTTCTGCTTTAAGCAAAATATCAGTAGAAACAGTCCATCCACTCCTATGATACAGATTCCTTCTGAATTTACAGGGTAATTTGCATCAGTGAGTATCATGCATGTGCAATAAATACACCTTGCTTGGTTTCTAATGATGATAATAGTCCTCTTTGTATTACTCTAAGGATTGAACTCACCATCATTATTTTCCTGTTCTCATTGAAGTGTAAAGGAAAAATAGTTTTGCATTAACCAAGGAGTAAAATGCATGGATTTAGCATCATTCTTGCAAGTAGTCCTCGATTCTGAAAATACCTCTCAGAAGCTGCATCAAATGGGAAAGCTAGACAGATGGCAGAATGCAGAACCTGCCATTTAGGATCAGGTACAAAATAACACCCAAGAAATTCTTCATGGATGCTGCATAAGTACAAAGATGCCGTTATTTAAAAGAGAAAAATAGTCAATGTGAAACGTGTTTGATGAATAAAAAGCTATGCTAATCAAGAGACCACAGTGCCAAGTGTGCTACAAGGCTTTTTTGTAATTCACATCATTCCCAGCATGAAAAAACACTATTTTTATTGTAGATTGCTTAAGAGTGCACAACAGTTTGGAAAAAAGTGCTTTGCTTTTTCTATTCATAGGAACTGTGTATCATGGTAAGAGATACTGTAGACAGGTTTTGGAAAACAATGTTATTTTGAAGATTCATTCTATTCAGAAATACTTCACATGAAAAACTTTGATCTGCTCTCCATCCTGAAGACTCTTAAAGGAAAATGTCTTTGTTGCATTCTCTTCACACTAGTTCAGGAGCTCAGTCTTACCTGCATTCTAATGCTTTTTTATGTTCCTGATGGCATGGCTTAGACATCCTTGTCTCCATTACCATCATGATTTCCAGATCAAGTGATGAGAATTTTTCTTCAGGACTGGTGAAGTTAAGTGTCATAACATTTTTGTCAAGTCAGTTTGAAGGGGTTTTTTTGCCAAAGGAATCTCTTCCTTCCTAATGAAAACCATTGGCAATAGCAAACCTACTCAGTTTTTCAGGAAGTCAAATAATACATCTCCACTGTACAAGGTCCTCCCTTTGTTTTTTTTTCACCAGAAGAAAACTGCTGTTTTCTTCTTCTTCTATCACCTTAGACTTACTTTCTTCCAAAATCTTTTTAAACCTTTAGATTTCTCTTTATAGCTAATTACTTTCACAGTGGGCTATAGCATATGTATTTGAAAAGACCATTTGTACATATCCAAATGGCTTACTTCTATTCTATTAAGAAATGGCTGTACTTCTATTAAGGAAACATAAAGGTGCAGTAATATTTTTTCTTCTACAAAATTTAAAAAACCCCAACTATTAAAAATGATACCAGCAAATGATGTCTGTAAGACTGAGGCAGGAGGCTTTTTCCAGAACAATGTGCAGTTCTTCCCAATTCTATTTTTCCCTCCGATTACTTTGTACAAAAATAGTTTTACACAGTCTTCTAATAGTGGCATGTTACTAGTGGGGTAGAGTATTGCCCTGCCAGCATTGGAATTGACTCGACTGTAGTTGTGTTCAAATCTGCTGATGAGACAAGGTTTTTTTGCTGAACGCACTTCAGCAAGCAAGAGAGCTTCTTCGTCTTAAGATGCTATGAGTCCCAGAAGAAGATGAATGAGGTGATGACATGCCTTGTGTTCTGAAGAGAGATCAAAACTTATTGCTGGGGTCACCCCCCCTCTTGGTACAGAAAGCGCACAGAGGGCTTTGAAGCAGCACTTTCACCCTCTTTGCATTCACTAGTAAATCGGACCCCAAGGTTTGGGCAAAAATACTCTTTTGATGCAACTCTTCACCAGACAAAATCTCTGGGAAAATTTGCAGTGGCAGAAAGCAAGCCCTTCCTGGGAAATCTACTGAAATGGTTCAGAAGTTATTCCCATTCCCTGTTGCTAACCTCTGCTGTCTAGCTGTCCGATATGTTTGGGACCATGTTGAAATCATTCTAAACAATGGACTGACGCTGCACTGTTGAGTAAACATAGGTCTTTTCCATAGGTGTCAGGGAAAAATATTTCTGTTGGTAAAAATGATAGAAAACAATACCAGCATGGGAGAAAAACAAGTACATCAATAGAATGAAGATGCCCAGAATTCTCCTTTTGAAGTTACACACAGTCAATATTTTCTCAAGAAGGTTGTGAAACTTAATAAGGAGTACAGTCCATGTGACTGGTGCACAAGTTCATGTTTCCAACTTACAAAATACATATTATTAAAAGAAAAATGTTCTGCCTTGTAGAAAAGTAACCCATTAGGAATTTGATCAAAGATAGGATTAGATCAAGTATTCCTACAAGACAGCAGTAGTACTAGGAAAAGCCTTTTGGCGTCTATTTAACTACAGGAAACTTGAGAAAGCGGAAGAGTGTCCTTCCCTGCTGCAAGCTGTACTTCCTAGTTGCTAGTGCTGCTTCAACATTGTCTAAAGAAAACTTGCCAAAATAAGACTATTGTATACACGCAACTGTAACTATCCATTCCGCTCCAGCTCATTTTAACTAGCAAGTATGAGTCACACACTCTAATGGAATATTCTAATGCATAGATAGAGTATACCTTCACTAATAAATGGGGACTCTGGAAAAAGGACCAAATGCAGATGAATTTCAGGGAAGGAAATTATTGGAGTGCTAACTGCAGTCCCTCGACTTCACAAGAAATGATGCCTGGTAATCCCAACCAGAAACATCTAGAAATCCATTTTCAAATGGGTTGCATCTATGGTCCTCTGTTCTTCCTATATGAAGAAACTGTGGTTTGAATCAATCTTCAAAATAGTATGCCTAAAGACCTTAGAAGCCTCCAATTCTTTTCTTTTTTTTTTTTCCAGAAGCAACTGTCTCAAAACCTTTTTAAAGCTGACATTTTCCCTTAAGATGCCATATTTTAAAAGAGCACCTTGTCATTTAACAGGGTATTCCAAACATCATTTACAAGTTTAGACTGAAAGTAACACTTTTCCTAGTAATCTTTCCTTTTTTGCAGCTCAGTGCTAACATAGGCAGCAAAGAAGAGAACAGACCACAGCTCTTTCTGGAGCATCTTGAACAAATGCCCTTGCCTATGTTCTAATCATTCACTTCACCAAAAGACCTAATGATGAAGAAAAGGTTGTGAAAGCATTACTAGTAGTGCTACATGGCAATGTACAGGTGTGATTTCTCAAGTAGAATTTGTATCACATAGATGATACTTGGCAAACAGCAAATGAAGGGGTTTTCTTCAGCTCTCAGACGGATGTTACATGTCAGTAATTTAATAAAAAGATAACAAGAAGAAGGTTATTTTTTAACATGTGAATTTAATTACACCCCTGCCATGGACATCTGAATCTTATGAATAGACAGTGTCTGATTTAGAAAAAAATAAAGAATTATCACAGTTTAAAGAAACATAGGATCATAAACCCTTTGCTGATGGAACGTAGCCTATTCATTGGCTGAAATGAAGCAGGTAGACAGGACATATGAAATATTGTTTTGTGGATCAAACATTTATTTTCGAAAGTGATGCTGACAGATAGTGAACTCACCAACTTAGATATTGCACGGTAGATAAGGGTACATAACTTGCTCCATCAAGTAATCCCTTGGAACCATCATCCAAGGGGATTTTCCCCTGCATCTGTGAAAATATGCCTACCTTTTTCACAATACTTCTGCAGCAGCATTGTTAGGCCTGATCAGCTGCTATGGAGAGTGAATTATCGGCGGCAAGGTGACTGGCCAGGGGAATTTGCTTCAATGGATTTTGATCTCTCGGATATTTTGCAGACCTGCTTCAGCCCTGCTTGTCAAACACAGCCTTTAAAGGGTGCCAAACAATTGTTAGTCTGTACTGGGCCATATGCTCTTTATTCTCTCCCTCAACTTCTCCATCGCCTCTCATCTGTTTCACATGAGCTATGTTCAAGGTCCACAGGCTACTTTTCACAGAATCTTCAGGCCTGATGCAGTAAGAATGATGACTAGAACACAGCGGCGATCAATTTTCCAGTTTGCATAAAATGCATTCTGCACACAAATCCAATGAGAAGGTGTTCCCCCTATGCCCAGAAAAACCTTCACTAGTACTAGTATTCTACGTAAACTGCAACTTAGTCTGAAAGAAAAGCTTTTTTCTGAGAGTGTCTAAGAGCTTTGTATGAAGCACAGATATTTGATATATGCAATTTTGAATACCAGAGGAAAAAGAAAACGGCACAAAGCTTTTAATGGCACTGGTTTTAATTTTAAATTCCATGCACCTTTTCAAAAAGTGTCAGCTCAAACGCCCATCAACATATTTTAGTCATCTGTAAGTCAGTATTCATAGAAAATGTGATTCAAATCAAAAGAATTTCAAACCTTTCCTCAAAGTTTATATGCCTAGATTTAATACTTCTGACACATATTAGATGAAAGGAAGACATTTTTTACTGTGGGGGTGCTGGAACACTGGAACAGGTTGCCCAGAGAAGTAGTGGGTGTCCCATCCCTGAAAGTATTCAAGGTCAGGTTGGATGGGGCTTTGAGCAGCAACACTGGAGACTCTTGATGGTAGAGAAACAAAGTTTGAATCTAGAAGAAACTCAGATTGAAGTATAGGAGCACGTTTTCCCTCAGCTCTTGGGGTAAAATCAAAGTGTTACAAAATTACCTTGATCTGTGATTTTCACTACTGTAACAGGTTAATGAAAACTATGCAGAAGATAGCAAATTTTAAAAGAGAGAAGAATTACAGCATAAAATACATGGGATGGGTTTCTACACGGGACAAAATCTCTGTATTTCAACACTTCCTCATGTTAGGATTTCATGAAGTGCAAAAGAAGGCGGCAAAATATTATTCAGGACATTATTTACTGGAGCTCAGCCTGGCCTTTAGTAGGAATTGGGTTTGAACATAATGTAGATATACCACACACTTTCCCTTCACTGAAAAATTACTGTTTACAATGAATAAGCAATGAGGATATGAAATTGACTGAAAGCATCTTAAAAAGGTAAAGTATTTCATTGTAAATGATCTGTGATCCAAATAGTTCTTCCACCTTAGTGAGGGACAAAAGAATTCTTCCATATCATGATGGTTTAAAATTGTATAAACCAATGTTTTCTTCTGAAAGGATATTATCTATTTTTTTCTATTTTTAGAAGAAAATATTCCTAGACATACAACACATGAGAACAAAGTAATTGTAAAGAAACAAATAATATGAAAATATTCCCTACATATAATTAAATGAAAAGCTGTGTTTTAAATAGGAAGTAGATATTAAACAGAATTTTTACACCAGATATTTGAATTGTTGCACCAGCTATTTTGCCCCCAAAGAGAGGTATTTAGCATTTCGGTCTTTTCCAAGGTGTTCATCATCTGCTATGCTGACCTCTGTGTGGGCCTAGGTGTGTGTGGAAGGGGGGCATGTGAAGGGGAGTGTGTATGTTTGCTTAACACTTGTTGTGGCAGCTTCATGCCTCAGCTCCATCATTTCTTTTAGAAACTTCACAGAGAGTGGATATGAAGTTTAATATCAACAAGAGATCAATTCCCAAATCATCCATTTTACCCTACCTTATAAATCATATGCTTTGTTGCATATTTTATCAAATAGACTTTCAAGCCACATGGAGAAATGAGAATGTGGAGAATCCCTCCAATGTCTTGCAACTTTTATGCAAATAGAGTTTCAAGAAAGGATAATTTCTTTTAAAATACATCTGGGACAGGCATGATGGTGGTGTCAAGCTGTTGGGGTTTTTGTTGCTGGGAGAAGTTGTACAAAAGGATTGGTCTTTACATTGACTAGTTACTGAATCAAGTGCATGAATCCATTGGAAATTCAACTGGGGGTTCCTTTTTCTAGCAGATTACTTCTAGAACGAGCTTGCAGACTGAAGCTGACTCTTTTGCTCTCTTTTTGTTTCTTACCTATTTTCTTGGCTTCTTTACCACTATCTACACAATTCTGGAACTTTTTTCCCCAACTAAAATTGTTTCATAGTCTGATAATTAGGATACATTTTTTACAAGGAATTTTTAAAAATCTTTGCTTGAGTTAAGAAGGTTAAGGACTAAGGTCTTTTTCTTACCTCATCAGTATTGCGATGGAATTGATAAATAAAGACTAACTCTTTCTTTTTATTTTCAACCCAAGTAGATAGTTCCCATACATTAATACATTTTGTGGACCAATATTTGCCATTCTGATGTAAGTTGTCCCTTCTTAACAATATACATTCTGTGACTATGTTGACAACACTCTTGGTGAAGATCCTAATTGGTCTTAAACACACATAGGGAGAAATTTGCTCAGCCAGTGTCAGTCTTAAGCATGCCTATCAGAAGATCTTTCTATAGCTGGGGAATTTTCCCGTGAAAGGGATTCAGTTATGGAAGAGACACTTATCCCAGAGTTTTGCATTCTTCTTGAGCACTACTTAAGGAACTTAGATCCCATGTCCATTTGGATCTCTCTCTGCACAGATCTTTGTCATGCCACTGCTTGAAATGCATCTCTAAGAGAATTCATTAGCACAGAATGAACGAGAGTGGAAGGCGTCAGTGGGGCTCACCAGGTCCAACCCCCCTGCTTAAACCAGGATACCTAGAGCCTCTTGCCCAGGATTATATCTGGGTGTACTTTTAATGTCTTCAAAGATCCAGGCTCCACAATCTTTCTGGGCAGTCTGTGCCGTGGTTCAGTCGCCCTCACAGTAAAAAATCATTTGCTGATGTGCAGAGGCAATCTCCTGTATTTCAGTGTGTGCCTACTGCCTCTTGTCTTTTCACTGAGCATCCTTGAAAAGACACTGGTTCCCTCCTCTTTGCACACTTCTGGGATGTATGTGTGCTGCCACCTAGATAAATGTCAAAAACCTTCCTGAAGCCCAGGCAGACAATATTCCCTTCATCTACCGGGCAAGTTGATTCATCAGAGGAGTTTAAAAAGTTGTTCAGCATCAAGTTCCCCTGGTAAATCCATGCTGACTAGGTTATTTTGTCCTCCTTCATGTGCCTGGCAATGCTTTCCAGCAATAGCTGCTCCATCAACTTCCTGGGGATAAAAATGACGCTGGCTGGCTGGCTTGTACTTTTCCAAGTCCTCCTAGTTGCCTTTTTCCAAGATGGGTGACATTTGCTTTCATCCAGTCTTTGGGCACTTTCCTCAGTCACTATGATCCATCAAACATCATTAGGAGTGGCCTCAGAATAACATCTGCTAACACCCTTGAGACCTGTGGCTGCATCTCAACAGGGCCCGTGGACTTCATGGAATACGTACCAATTCAGTGACTATGCCCATAAAAGTTTGCAAGGGATAACAGAACATATTAACAGCTACCTGAAGAGTGAGTGAAAAACTATGGAAGCAATCCAAAAGGACAAAGACTTGAGTTCCCTTTTCAGACAAAGCATCCTATCGTGGAGCTGAGCAGCTTTAGATCTAGGGAAGCTTCCCTTCTGAAAGGATGCAGAAGACATTCTTTTACCCGTATCCACTAATAAAATGTATTGACCATTCACTTGCAATACAAAAAAAAACTAAATTCTTTCCAAAATTGTTGCCGCCTAACTAGACAATCATGTACTGGCTGGGTATTCCCCTAACAGATGACAGCACCTGCTTGATGCCTCTTATGCCTACAGACTATTTGAATTAGGTCATTTGAGTGGGGATTACCGGTCTGGGAACTTTCTTTCTGATGAATTTGGAAGATTTACTGAAGCAAGGACCTGAAGATGAAAACTTCATTTCCCATCAGTGCACTTTAACATCCACGGCTGTAATGCCATTGTTTCTCACCAACTGAGTCAAGAATTTATGACTACAAAGTGAATCAGCTCCAAAAGGCAAGATAAAGGCTGGAAAACATTCTCTCTTGGTAAAGCAAATGAAGTGACTAAATTCTAATCACTCGCTGGCCTAAAGCTTCAAGGAGGGGGAGGTGGACCAGGTTTCCTTCCACTGCCGTTCTCTTTGTCACCTCAGTGTTTTATAGGGGTATGCAGACATTCAGAAAGAGAGCTTTGCTGAATTCATAAAATTCAGTCTTAAAAAATAACTTGAGAGCAGCTGAAATGAAAAGAACAAATAAAATGCAATTAATTCCACGGAAGCTTGAAATGATTATTTCTTCATTTTGCATTTGAGGATGTATATTGTGTGAGTTTGTCTTGTCTTGTTCTACAGGTTTTCTAACTGGCACACCTTTCTTTATGAATGGACTGTCCTTTCCTAAATACTCTCATATGGAGGAACATGCTTCTGATAAGAAGAGCACTAGGGTGTCTTTACTTGACCTTTTATTTTTACTGATGTTTGCTCCTTGGAAATGAATGGGGTTTTTCAATTGAAATGTCTTACTATTGTTCCCACAGGATAAGCCACAGACTCTTCTGCTCAGAGCTGTCACTAGTCAGCTATTCTCCTATCTGCCTTGAAGTAGTTGAATGTTCTGGTCTCAAAGTAGCACCTTCTGTGTAGCCATGCTCTTAGCTGCCAGTGTCATCTTGAATCCAAACACCCTCCCGCAAGGGACCGCTGGTTCTGTAGTCAACTAAGGGGAAAAAAACGGTCCATCCATGCTTCCTGATTTAAAATATAAAGGTATATAAAGGTATGGTGTCCCTAAACGATTCTCTGCAGTTGAACACTACTTACCTTTGCCGTGTTTCTTCAACTCACTTGCAAGTCATTCATGCGCTACCTTATTGCGAGAATTGCTTGGTTTGAAGATGATTTAAAAGGGTAGGAGAATACTTTTGTGCCTCTGCTAGAAGGATGCTTTTCAAATCCACACAAGCTTCCTGCAAATGCAAAAGCATTCATCCTGTATTGTCCTAGGCTACAATATAAAAATGTTTTCTGCTCCCAACCTCAAGAGCTGCTGAAACCGGGAGGGGCATCGTTTTTTCCTTATCTCCTTATCTCTTAACGGGGCCATCCATGTCTTGCCACATGATTCAGAGATGACTCCCTCCAGGAGCCATTTCTGTTTAAAGGCTAATCAAGGAACCACCGCATGACTCAGAACCATTTGAGCCCATTGCAAGATGCTCTGCCCAGGGGGCAGGAGCTAAGCATCCCCAGCTGGATATAATCTGAGTTTTGGGACACCACAAGCAGTCTTTCCACTGGCTTCCTAGAGGAACGGCCACCCTCACCCACTGGGTCTTCAGAGGACAAGAGCTACCAGATGGTTTCTACAGGATCACCACTTCAACAAGACCATTTCATCCGGACTGCTGCCACCACCCTAACTAGCAGGGTGACAGGTTGTATTCTGTCCGTGGTTTTTCTTTTGTATCATTGCATGTATTTGGTTTTTCCCCTTTTCCTAATAAATTGTATTTCTGACTTGGAGTCTTGCTGCCATGCTGGATTTCTTCAGACCGACTAGCTCCTGACACCAACAGCCAGAGTGAGCTGCCCCCAGAAAGCTGTCAAATCCAGGGTGCAGCTGTAGGGCACAGCTGCTCTATGGCACAGGTGGACTGCATTGGGGATAGGACTGTGCCGAGGGCAGGGACAAGGAACAGGGAGAGGTCTTCTGTATGTTTTCCAAAGGAGTTTCTTCCCTGGAGGGTCAGGGACACAAAGACACTGACTCAAATGCATACATCAACTTAGAAATGGGGAGAGGTCCCAGAGGAGGATACAATCTTGAACACACTGGGAGCAACTGGGGGTGGACCACAAGGCGGGGAATACAATGTTTAAACCAATAGGGGACTACAGGGGAGGAGAATAACTTAAACAAACCAATGGGGTTTTGAAGACTATAAAATTGATAGGGAAGTTTCTAGAGAAAGGGGCAGGCTTGGGGAGGGATTGACATTCAGTGGGAGGAGGAAAAGGGAAGAAAAGGGCAGGTCTTTGGGGAGATGGACAACTAGGGCAAAAACTAACAACACGGGGGGAAAGGAACAATCCCTTAATAATAAAATATGCTCCAACAGCACAAAACAGGAAGTATTATCAAACTGACTACTCAAACTGCATTACAATCAAAAACACACACTGCAACAGCGACAGCATCTCTTGCTGGTTTTGCTTTCAAACCAGAAGAGGTGCCAACCAAAAAATTAGCAAACTTAAAAGTTAACTGGCCGCAGTTTTGATTTCCTTCTGAAATATATTACTGCTTGTCTAATTGGCTTAGCAGCATGTCTGTTCTTAGTGCCAAGCAGGGATTCACTTTGCCAGGCATGGAGGAAGCTTCTAGGAGCTTTTCACAAAAGATTCACTTCTGTGGCTGGCTTCTTCCCTCCCCACCAAAAACCAAGCCATGCAAAACCAACACCTTAACTAATCCCTAGTACTTAGTACGCATCCAATAATTCCTTTTAAACTATACTTTACATTTTTTACCAAATGCCCTGAAAAGAAATGGATCCATAATATTGATCAAAATAGTTCCAGTTCAATAGAAATACTGGGTCATGCAACTCTGGTTTACATCACTATTTTTTGTACAATCAACAGGAGCTTTTTTCGCCTCTAAAGAAATGTTTCCCGATGGTTTGGATCAGAAGATCCAGTATTGCCATCGTGAGATTTTTGTTTTGAAGGCCATAGGCTGTGCTCAGTGTTTTGGGTATATTCTTTGTTGTGCCTTGCATGTATTTTGGATAGAAAGCCAGTAGAGATGATGTCCTTGCTGCAGTAGCCATGCTAAATAAGGCAGAGCGTCTGGCTGATGTACTGGAGCTGTAGACTATCCACCAGTCGCCCAGGGCGGTGAGGATCTCTAAAGGAATATAATATTGGCTATGCTCTGGAAGTTTTACAGAGAGAAAGAGCCTCATCGCTCTAATGATTTGTCTCCTGGAGTTCTGAAGAATATGTTGTAAAGAAGAAGGCTGCTGTCTTTCGCAACAATCTTCCGTGCATTCAAGAGGATAATTTAACTTCTTGTCTGAGAATGAAAGAAATATTAGTAGTAATGAGTTCTTTTTTCTCTGTCGGTGCATCACTGATTGAGTTTGGGTAGGTTACATTTTATTTCTTTTTTTTCTTTAAATATTACATCGTAAGGTGTTCCAAATTCCCAAATTCTGCTTCACTTTATTTTGTAGGCCAGACTGGTTCCTCTTCTCTCGGCTCTATTATTGCAGACCATATCTGAATGAATTTTTTTTTTTTTTTCATTTTGAACATTATTAGATTTAAACTGTATGAACAGAACACTTTATTTATCATTATTTTACCAGTTTGGAAGGAAATAGAGAATTTTTAAGAAAATGACGCAACTCCACTTGTGGTTTTCAATGGAAGAGAAGAATAACAATGTCCTACATTCACAGCATTGTTTGCAGTCATATTGCAGCTAGTTTCCAGCAACTTAGGTCAGGTTCTGGAAGCAGGCACCCATGATAGGATAGAAGTCTAAGCAGTTTCATTTTGGCGGCTTTTCTTGAACAATAGCTAATATGTCTCAACGTTGTGCTGAATCTTGTTGTACAGACGCTTCTTTTGAGGTCTGACCTCCTTGCTGGACTACTGTATCTCAGAATCAGCTACAGTAAACCTGTGTTTCCTTATAGCTTTAAGAATTTGGTTCTAATCTATAAAAGCAAGAAAAGGTTGCCATATTAATACAAGAGAAAGAAAATGTTAGGAAAGCAGTTAATGGCATGGGGTTTTTTCCTACAAATTGGAGCAGAGATTTAGTTGTTTGATGGGGTTTTTTTTTGCTTCTCAATGGAATTTTAGAAGTGGTTGGGAAAGAAAGTGTGGATTTTTCAGGTTTGCCTTGAAAGAAGAATAACAGGGGAAACTGTTGAAAAGAATTAATCCAGAACTCTATGCCTTTCATACAGAGTTTCAGAAGTGAAAAGCAGGAAGAGACAGTCCAGACAAGATGATTGAATAGAATGAATTCAAAATAGCTTTCTTTTCCCTCTGAATTCCAGCTCTAAACCTTACTAATATTAAGGTATTAATAGGAAATACATCTGTCCTAGGGTGACGTTATGATGCTTGTATCCCCATTCATGTGTTCTGTGAATGTTGGATATTATGTTCTGTACCTTTAAGACTGGCTCTGAAGAGGGAATGTTTTGTTTTGGTTTTCTTATCAGCCTGGTGGGACACAGAGACTGTAGCTTTTGCTTTTGCTGCTTTTGCTTTTCGCTTTGCTCTCTCTCACTCTTGCTTGCTTCGCTTCTGCTTGCTTTTGCTCATTAGCTAGTTTAGCTAAACTGTCCAAATTTCTTCCTGGACCGTTTCTCCTTTCCTTTTACTGACCATTTTGAACCTGCTCCGGACTGGGACCTGGGAAACACCGAGAGTTTGCACCTTGTGGCCTGCAGCAGCTGGCCCAGCGCCGGAGGGACTGAGAAGAGAGTGAGCACCCCCCCAAGAGAGACTTTCTGAATTTGTCATCTTTTTCAGAGCGGTGTCATCCGGAATTGTTCCTTTTGCGTGCTGGGGGGTGCTGTGCCTATTAAATAAACAGGTTCGTTCCACTTCTCTCTGAGGAATCCTTCCCGAACCAGTTGCGGGGAGGGGCCCTGATTTGGAAATTCTCCTCCAAATTTGCCCTAAACCAGGACAACATCGCAATCTCTAAGATTTAAAAATGGATGATGAAGTTTTATATCCAGTAAAGTGTAAGGCTTCACATTTTAATCTGATTTGCATTTTGGTGAAAGCCGGGCATCCTTTGCAATTTACCAGATAACAAGGGATTTAGAACAGTAAGTATGCAAGTAATCTTTTGGACCCTTCATCTCCCTTCTTATGACAATGAATACATTTATTAAGCTTGTTGTCCTGGCATGTTTTTATTCCATCAGGGGATTTGATCATACAAATGTCTAGTCATTCTTTCCTTGTTTTCAACCACTCTAAGAGCATTCATCAGAACTATTCAGTAGTTCTTGATCTGCAACAGTGACGAGCACTAGACTGGTAAGAGTCAGTGGGCATCAGCAGATCCCCTATGACAGCACGTGGCAGGCTGTTCTGGCTGTTCAGGACTGAAGTTTGAGGGGCTCGAATTCTGTGAAATAGAACATTCGAGGGATGGGAAACATGGAAACAGATTCTGAGCTTTCAACCCACCACATGAGCAAGTAATAAGGCAGGTAATTTTCTGTGGAAATTTCTTTAGCCCCAGTGTTGTGGATGATGATTACTCTTCCTACCTCCTTTGGCCAGCTACCAGCTTTCCCCTCCATTACTCTGCTTCTGGACAGAAAACCAGAAGAAGGGATTTTTGACCAAAACACCTATCAGGACCTTAGAGTGTTTTTTGCTCCAAAATGTTTCAAGGCAGATAGGGAAACAATTCCATTTTCGAGAGTGTGTTGAGAAGACAAGGTTGAAAGTTAAAAACCATGGGTTCTGTTTCTATATATGTTACTGATTGTGCTTATTATCTTAGTCATGTAATATATATATATATATATATATATATATATTTGGTAGGGTTTGTTCTTTTTTATTTTTCTTGGGGTTTTTTTCCTTTTTTTTTTTGATGCATCCTTGAGATAAAAGGCCAAAAGTACAGAAAAGTTCTGTACGGTTAAAATACTTTTGAGATGCCTCATGCTGAAAAACTTGTAGCTACTGCTAAGGCCCATTGGCCAATTCCTGCTTCATTTCTGAGAAGCTATAAAATTCCCATCTGTATTTTAGTTCTAACAATTTGTTGTTATGGTGGAGATGCAACTTAAGAACAACCATTTTTGAATCTGTAGGGATGTATTTACCATTTTGTAGCTGCCTTTTCAGTTTCTGAGCCACTATTGAAAAAAAGGAGAAGTATCTACACTGTTTTCAACCTGTAGACCATCCACTACTGTCCACATGCTCAGATTCAAAGGCAAACAAGCCTGTCTGGCCTCATTGGGAGGAATTCTTTGCATTCAAAAGACTAGACTAGTATTTGATTTCCACCAGCAGAGTCCATTGGGCAGCTCCTGTCATCTGCATTTCAATATTTAATCCTCCTCTAGGTTTACTGTGCAAAGCTCTTTCAGAATGATGGTGTGCCCACTGTCTCACCAGCTGTGACGTTTGCAGCGAGTCTCCCACGGAAAGGAGCTGTAAAAAAGGCAAGCCAGGGCAGTGATTTCTGGTTCTCAATACCCACAAATCAAAGCTATTTAGTCTAATTTAAGGCTGAAAAAGAATTCAAAATGCCTTCAAAGGATTCAAAAAATCATCAGACAATACTGCAGTTCAGTATTCAGGACAAGAGCATATCCCACAGTGTGGTGGTTTGACAGGAAATGTGTTTTCTGGGATGCTGTGGTGAGGCCAATGGATGTTCAGATTTTAATATTGGCACCTAAGGTGGCCATTGGGACATTGGATGCGCCTCTGAGAACACGGGGTTAAAAGCAGGGCTCTCCCCTGGGAGGCTCTCTTGGGTTCCGGTCAGGGAAAGGTTCAGATCTCCCCTGCCTGGCTGCGGGCTGGGCGGGGCAGGGGAAGCCACCCGGCCCGGTGAAGTAGGCTGGGTCCCTGGCCAGAAGGGAGGTGAAGGCCCCTGCAGGATGGAAGGGTGGAGGAGCACTGAGAGGCATCGGGCAGCCCCCCCCCCCCGCCCCCCCAGGAGAGATAGAGAGAGAGCTGGTGCCTGTTCTTGGCCGGCCGAGAAGGAGAAGAGGGGAGTGCAAGAAGGTGCCTGGCAGGGCAGCCATGGGAGTTCTGGACAGACAGAGCCTCAGATTTTTAACCCTTTTCTTGGATGATGGAAAAATGCTAATCCTCCTGGAGTTGAATGAGAAGAGAGATATAGAGGAGATAAGAGGAAATGGGCCACGAGAGAAATAGAGAAGAAGGCAGGTGGAAGAGATGATGGAGTAGCTTATGCTGGACTCTTTGTGTGTAGCCATGGACAGAGCCATGTTTCCTTGTGATACAGGGACTGCATTCTAGGGAGAGGCAATGCCTCAGGACCAAGAGGGTTCGGTGTGGGTACCCCTCGGCCCCAGGGGGTGAAAAATATGGGGGGGACAGATGTCCCAAAGTTGAGACTGTGCCTTTTTGCAGTGGGACGAAGCATCCTTAAAAGTCGACCCTAGAAGCAGCTCTGGTCTGTGTTCAGTGGTGAGAGCAGTGGACATGAAAGGAAGAGGTCACCATTGGCACAAGAAAGACTTCGTCTCCTCTTGATGAACTGAGGATTGAGTATTCTGAAGGGTGGTGCTGGACCAAGAGTCGATGATTTGGGGATGTATTGTATTGGGAATTTGGGGAGGAGGAGGAGGAGATGTATTTGTGAAGTTTTCATTTTCCTTGTGTGTTTCTTTTTTTTTTTTCTTTTCCTTTCCCTTGTAGTTTAGTTAATAATTATTTTTTTTTCCCTAAGTGGGAGCCTGCTTTGCTTATTCCTGGTCCCATCTCACAGCAGAAACCAGGGAGAGAGTATACTCATGGGGGCACTGGCATTGTCCCAGTGTCAAGCCATGACACCCAGGCTGAGAGAATGAGGGCTGTTTAGCCTGGTGAAGAGAAGGTTGCATGGAGACCTCACAACACCTTCCAATATCTGAAGGGAAGCAGGAGAGGGACTCTTCATTAGCAACTCTGGAGACAGGACAATGGGCAATGGCTTCAAAATGAAAGAGGGCAGGTTGAAATTAGATACTCGGAAGAAATTCTTCCCTGTGAGGGTGGTGAAGCACTGGCACAGAGAGCCTGGAGAAGTTATGGACACCCCAACCTGGTGTTCAAGGGCAGGCTGGATGGGGCTCTGAGCAACCTGAGCAAGTAAAAGGTGTCCCCGCCCATGTCAGAGAACTAGATGGCCTTTAAGGTCTTTGTCTACCCCGGCCATTCTATGATCCTGTGATTCTGCTGTGGTAGCGTTCAGGATGGAGCGTGTTCTGCATGTTGGCCATTTCCAATACACCATTGGTTCCAGGTGCCTTACACTAGCTTGCTCCCTGAAAATTCTGTCAGAATGAAGAACATCTCTCTATATATTAGACACATAATAAATGAAGAAAGGGGTTTGCACATTTGTCCACTAAGTTGTGGATGAGATTGCTGTGAAGTTTCATTTGGTTTTCTTGTTTGCTCATGAGGCTGACGGTCCTTGTGTCAGCTGCCTCAAAGGCAGCATTTGCCTCCTCCGCCTCCCTTCTCCCTCCTCCCTCTTTCAATTTCTTTCCCTTGACAATTTAATGTCTTTTTCCCTTTCGTACCTGAAAATCCCTGCATGCTTCTGGGCTTTCTCCCTTTTCATACAGATCTTCTTCCACCCTTGACAATCCATACTTTTCATACCATAAGGGCCTGCCCTTCAGGCATAAAAGACTTTGATTCCTTATTATATCTATGGGAATTTAATTAATAGCTTCATGCCTTTTCATAGAAAGAGTAGGGAATTGATAGCTTGTTCCCTGAAGTACAGAAGGAAGAGAATGAAACATGAATCATGTGGAGTGGAAAAGTTGCTATCTATTTTCTTCCAAGAACTACCCCAAAAGATGCAGGGGGTGATGAAGCCTGGCTAGATGAGTTTCCCTTCTAATGGAAGGAAACAACCACGCCACTTCATACAAGTCAGTCCTATAGAAGAGAGAAATTCACTTCTGGGAACATTGCAGGATTTGACTGCAGAGTCACACTCATCTTTTGTTGCTTTGTTGTCTGCTTGGCATGGAACACGCTGCTTTGAAGAGGGAAGTGACTAACAGACAGTCCACTTTACAAACACATCTGCTTCCCTCTTCTTCTGAGACCTCAGCACAGAGCCCTCTTTGGCATGGTACTTCAAGGTAAGAAGGAGCGGGCAGAGGGCACTGCGAACAGACAGCAGTTTGCAGGTTGTATAGGAAAGAGGACTGCCCCTTGAATGTGGTGCAAATACAAACTTCCACCAGTTTCAGGGGTACACTTCAGCCAAGCTTGTTGTCCTGGCACATTTTTTCTCTGTGAAACGCTTTGCGGTATGATCTGGACGACAAGAGACGCAGAATACGGGGCTACGTAGTGCTGAGAAGGTAAGTGCCTGGCCCCAGTGTCTTTTGGCAGAAGCAGCGCACTAGAGCCGTTGGCTGCTGCCACAATGATCTGTGTGAGAAACAGATGCCTAATCCCCTCCGGGAGAGTAAAAGCAGCATTGGTTACAAGAGTCGAAGAGCACTGGGCTGGTGGCTGCCGCATACCAGCTGTAAAAGGAGCATGACTCCTACTGGCCTACCAACCAAACTCATGGTGGCAGTGGTAAGGATTAAAGTTCAGTGAGAGCTATTTGTGCCGCTACCTATGGCCCTTCTGTGGAAACAAATGTGCCTACCTTTAGGTTCCGAGATCCAGAGAACACAATGGTAGTTGCAGCGGAAAAGGGAAGGACAGAGCGCACTGGTGAGCTTGATGTGGCTTACACAGGGCAGGCAGAAGGTGCAGCCCAAGTCTCGCTTTTATTTCTAGAGCCTTTTTCTACGCAAACAGCTGCTGGATGTTTGCAACAAAGATGTGAGTGTGAAAAAGTGAGGGCAGGTCTATGTGGGAAAGAAGATACAAAGCATTGTGCGCAGTTTAAAAGCTGTTTAGAAAAAAAAGGAGTTACTTTGAGAACATCTTCTGTCTTGACACTTCCACCTGTGTGATCTTTAGCTGCTTTGGACATGGCCACAATGAAAGAATGTGAAAATATTTGCGCTGCCAATGTCCGTTTGCACAGGAAAGAGGGTAGGTTGGCAAATGCCTTCTGTCCTGGCACATCTGTCAGTCAGAAGTGCAGCTGAAAACGCTTGGCTGTAGCGATAGTCTCTGTCACTTTGAGAGAATGTGCTGATGCACGTATATGTATCATTGAGAAAGTACGTGAGAATCGCTAGTATGTTTCGTTTGGTTGACAGACTGCAAAGGGACCGTTATGGCCAGCACTGCCTTTTTGTTGTAGGACTTTTTCTTTGAGAGCAGCCGCTGGACATTTTGAAGCGGTTTGGGATCTTCAAGCGTTCGAGTGCAAGATGGTACCTAGATCTTGAGGGAAAGTGCATATCTCCAGGAAGCTGAATGCAGTTCAGTGGGTGCAAGTTACATGTTGAGCAGCTGATGGCCCAGAAAACTTTCTAAAATGAAGAGGCCATGCTGCAATTGCCTTTTATTTTGAAGCTTCTAAACTGTGCAGCCAACAATGAAATGATTCTTTGTAGAGAGCTTTTTGGATAATTGGTTAGCTGAGAAAGGACATTTCGATGTGATACCGATGGATAAGGATAGGGGATACAAGCTGGGAACTGAGCAACCAGTGTCCAATCACTGACAAAGGTCACAGTGACCTTCTCTGAAACGGGAAGACGGGGGAGAAAATCGCTTGCCAGAAAATGTAGATATCTTAGGTAGAGAAGCTGGAAGAATGCAAACATAGAAGCAAAATAATTATTAGAAGATAGAAGTAGGTGTGGTTGATCCAAGTGTGCTTTAACCAATAATGAACTCAGCTTTTGCAATATGTATAAGCTTCATTAACACCAATATAAATATGTGTGAGTTTTCAATAAACTTTGGGATTTGCCATTCACGCATATGGTGTGTCGCATTTCTCCCGCCGTTCACGACAATTCTTCTTCCTTCTGGGCTACATGCAGGATCCCATTCTGTCAGTACCCGAGAGCCAGGATCCACAGCGGAGCTCTTGTCCCTACACTGCTCCCACACAAACGGGGCTGGGCTAGAAAAGTGCTTGTCTTTTTCCTGGGCACTGTCAGCGCTCTTCTAAATAACCACACCACAGCATTGTCAACTCACAAAACCAGGACACGCACCGAGCCCAGCTCACAACCACCCCCAGGACCCAGCCAAGTCAGAAACGTCCCTGCTCTCCAATCAACTGTGTCAGGACAAAAAGATGTCACCGATCTTCCCCTTCCAAGTGGATACTCTTCTTTGCCCCACACTCAAAGGCCGACACCAGATCTTCTGCCCTAACAAACTTTTTCTCTCTCACAGAGCCTGGTAACAAACTTGAAAATGTTGGCCGAGCTCGCAAAACTGTTGGTGGAGAAAGCTCTTTGCTGCCTACAATTTCAATTGCACCCATCAAACTATAAACGTGCACCCTGCTATCGCCACTTTCCTTCTCAGCTCTAGGTACCACCGTAAGCCTTCAATCTCTCAGAGTCAGGATCCAAATGGGATGGCACCAGGGACTGCTCACACAGTCCCTAAAGCTACAAGGGACAAAAAACCTGTCCTGCAGAGGCCTGGCCTGGCCTCTGCATTGCCACTGACAGTTCAACAACTCGAACCCAGAGAACTGCCTATTGGGAAAAGCCTTTCAATTCACTGAGACCACCCAAAGTGGCCACCCAAACTTTGCCAAAGGGAGGAGGAACTAGAAGCCCATCTCAAAAGAAATGGCATCCCCTCCTCCAAAATCCAAAGCATCCAGGGCCTGATCCTCTACAAAGGTGTCAGACCACTGTTATTGGGCATTACCTGTGCGGGGCACTAGCTAGGCTGCACACCAAGACCCAGCGCAGCTCTTTACCTTGTCCAAAAGAAGTGTGCTGGCAGAATTTCAAGAAGGCTGCCTTGAGAAAGTGGAAAACACATGCCAAATGGATTCTTGCAGGAAGGAGACTGCCTTCCAAAGATGGATACCGACTCCATGATTGTACAAATTGAGTCAGTGCTTCCACACCAAATATGCCAGCATAGAAAGTTGCTGCCGCCCTTAAGCTGCACGACACAGCTTCTTATCTGCACCTCCAACACTGGGGCTAAGTTCTTTCCTTCCCATGAGAAAGCATTGCTGTTCTCCTTCAGGAACTTACCGAGCAAAAGTTGCATACCACGTCCGGTACTGACTCTGTCCAACAATGGCTCCTACACAGAAAGGACCAGGACAGAAATGTCTTGCTGTACTATACCTTCCCACGATACCTTATCATCAGCCCTACCAACATTGCCACCGTATCTTTTACTTCCCAAGCAAGGAAAGGCACTCCAAGTCACTTGGCTTTGCCTTGCCTCCAGTACCATGCCTAGTTTTCCTAGCCTACCCTACCCTAGCTTTGCTTGCTTGCCTATGTCTGCCTTGCCTAGCCCTTCCAATAACTTCCTGGCTTTGCTTTGCCTTGTCTACCACTCTTTGCCTTGCCTTCCATGCAGGTAAGGCAATGCAAAGCAAGTGTAGGCAATTGTAGGCAAGTCAAGGGACAGGTTGGCAAGACTGAAGCCGTGAGGGGAAAGCAAATGGAGTGGTAGGTGAGACAAGTGCCAGAAGTTAGAGGCAAGGCTGGGCATAGGAGGTAATGGTAACCGGAAGGGCTAGGCAAGGCCAAGCCCTGTAGGAAAACTGCAGGCAGGTCAAATGTGAGGCATGGGTATGCAAGGGAATGCAGAGCAATGGAGAATGAGCAGGGCATGGCAAGGAAACTGGTTGGTTGCCCAAAGCAAGGCAAGTGGCAGGTCCGTTCAAAGATTGCTGGTACACAAAAGCGGCCCGGACGGACCGCTCTGTCCAGCCTTGATCTTGCATGGGTCATGTCTAATCTGCACCTAAGACACTTGGGTTGCCTGCTTTCCTTTGTATGCAAAAGAACTGTCATTCTGCCCCTGAAGCCCAAGGGTGAAAGATGAACTTTGTGTCCAAAATTCAAGGCATGTAAGCATAGATGTCAGAAGAAAGCTGTCAGGACAGATAGGTGTGCTTGCACGTGGCCTCCTCCAGGCTTCTTCTCACAAGCTCCTGAAACGCTGGGCCTTGAGAAAAAATAGCCAGTGGAAGCCTGGAGAATCCTAGGAGAAGCAGGCAGGGCAATGCATGTTGAAGAGATTCCACAAAAAGAGAGGTGGTGAATTCCAGGTGGGGGACTGGTGAGCAAGGTAATGCAAGGCAAGGAAGGGGTTCAAGGACAAGGCCAGACAAGTGGTGGCTTTGCCAGGCAACACAAAAGAGAGGGAGGCAAGGCAATAAGAGTCCTAGAAGGAGAAGGAAATGAAAGATTGGAGCTGGACAAATGGGAAGGAAAAGAAGGATAGGTGAGCAAGTCAATACAAGGCACTGGGTTGGTATGAAGGGCAAGGGAAGGACATGCATGGGTCAGGAAGGCAAGGGAAAAGAAAGGAATTGTCAGCAATGACAAGGAAATGCAAGATTGGGTAGGAAAGGCAAGGCAATGTGGGGGAGGGATAGGCAACACAATGGGTATCTTAACAGGAAATGTCCATGCACAGCAAGGCTGAAGGAGAAGTGGTAGAGAGGTCAAGCTGGGAAATAGGTGAGTGTGTGCAGCTAAGAAAGAAAGAAAGAAAGTGCGTAGCTCTCGTGTCTGTGTGTGTGTGTGTGTGTGTGTGTGTGTGTGTGTGTGAAGTTTGCAGGATGTAAAGCAAAGAAAGGTGTCTCTTGATTGTGGAGTGAATGGATGTTTTCGAACGTAAGTGGCAAGGTCCAAGCAACCTTTTCATCCTGGTACATCTGTGTCTGTGAGACATAGTCAGAAACGTCTCCTTTTAGATTCAGACTGCAAGCAGGACATAGAATGTGACTGTGTTAATAGCTGAGCAGGAAAGCACATCACATCAGCATGTTTCAACAGAAGCAGTTAGTGCGAGAAGGAGATGGACGTGTGGGACTCCAGCAATGTGGCAATGCACTCAGCTGAGAAGCAAAGTGCAATGCCTCGGTGTATGCTCTGAAAAGAAAAAGCTGCAAGGAAAAAGCAAGGGGACAGGCCAGTGAAATCTTTCTGTCCTGGCACACTGAGCTGTTTGAAGGTGAACCTCTGTTTGGTTTCACTAAGGACTCAGAGACATGGAGAGGATGTGCTTGTCCATGTAGCTGAGAAGGAAAGTGAGAATCACCGGTACGTTTGGCAGAGTTTGTAGGCTGCGAGGAGAAGGTGAGGGCCAGGCCTGGCTTTTGGCTGTGGCACTTGTTGCAAGGAAGAAGCTGCTGGATGGTTAAGCTTTTGGGGATCTGCAAGAGTGAAAGACTACGCTGGTACCTCATAAAATTAATGCTTGTTGATCATCTGGCTGAATCTATGACATAAACCAGAAGTGAAATTTCCCCCCATTTCCCTCAGTTTTTTCACCTTTTCATCCAACAGCCTGGGCCTTTTTGAAGCTGCTGTCAAACGCCTTGCCTTGGAAGCTAGAAGTATCTCAGTTCACCTGCTAAGAAACACGGGAAAGAGCTCAAGTCAATTTCAGAATTGCCCTGAGCAGAGCTGGTGTTTCGGTACCGTAAATTTCCATTGCGAATATGTGCAAAAATCACCATTTTATTAGGCAAACAGTTGAAATACACTAGCAGCTTCATCTTCTTGTCGCTGCAGTCCTTGGAAGTTTTGCTATTTACTGAAACAGGAAACAGATCAAACACGAGAAGCTTAAGAATCCAAGCTCACTGCCATTGTACAAATAGCACAAACTTGATGAATTCAAGTTACCATTGTAACATACAGAATGGCTCTATTCAAGAAAATGGATGTGTCGTCCTTCACGGGGGCAGAAAACCTTGCTACCACGTGAACTCTGGGAGTAATCCATCATGCCTCAGTGTGCTGTGGCTGGTCAGAGAGCTACACGATGGATCTCTTTGCCTATGGCACTCTCAGGGCTCAAAGCTGCACATAAACTCCCCTTCCTTACAGACACACTAGTAAAGCCCACCGAAAATGCCGTTCTCCAGACAGCTTACTGAAACCAGCTAGGAGTTCCCAGCATCACGCTGGGCACTTCTGTCCACAGATGGCTGTGCTTTTAATGAACCAGAACAGAGCTGCGTTTTTCTAGTCTTTAGCTCTACTAAGGTATTTGATGTAACATGGCGAGAAAAAATCTCTTTCGACAATGATAATAACAGAGGGGATAATGTACCTTTTGCTGCTATCTCCTTCTGCTGCTCCATTTTGCTTGCTTTGTTATTGCTTTCTGTCAAAGAAACGCCAGCAAAATCCCTCATCAAGTCCTGCTGTGAAGACAGACTGCCAGAAAGGTAGAGAAACTTTGAACCTTTCCAAGACCCTTGTAGCACATGTCTTGGTCAATTGGTATGCAGCTCCTTTCTTCCAGCAGGACTTTTTTGCACCGTTAGCGCACATTGAACTGAATCCAGTACAAAAGCAGTGAATAGAGGAACTTTTCTTTTCATTGGAATGGTGATAAAAATGCATATCCAATAAAAGCATTTTAGAGCAGCAGGAAGATTTTCTATGTAGCTAGCAAATCATAAAAAGATGCATATTTACCGGTGGGGTTCCTCTCGGAATTTCAAAGAATTCCAGACAGAAAACACAGCTTAGTAAACTGCAAATCTAAATCACAGTATCTAGAAAGGTGACATGAAAAAGAGCAAGAGGAAGAAAACCAAAAAGAAAACCAAAGGAAGCCAGAAATAAGGCACAACCTCTCCTCCTTCTCCGCTTACTACAGTACCTTAGAAGTACCTGTGAGTGTCCTAACAGTCACATAAGTAGAAAACTGTGCCAAGAACAATTGTGGAAACTGGAAAACCCTGCGATCCGAACAGAAACATAGGGTTTGCTTTCACGACGATTAAATCTGCATGCAATGCGTACGGTAAGGGTATGTTTTGTATATTCAAAAACAATTCAAAAATATTTCCAAATCGAAGGGGCTGCTTTTTATTTCTTTTGAATTACTTGGTTAAATATGGTGCACGTTAAAATACTGCAGAGATGTGGTTCATTTTACAATGCCAACTGCAAAGGAGGGAAGCATTTTGTGTGCTTAAGAAAGCAAAGTATTGGAGAGTGTTTTTGTTACTTCTTTGGAAGGTTAGAATATGCGTAAAAGATGCTAGCTGGGGACTTACAATTAATGAATTATTTACTGTCAGTAGGTCAAATGACATTAGCTTTCAAAAAGGAAAAGGAGTCTTATTCCACGTGCCAATTTTAAAGTAGATTAATAAGCCTTCAGCAGAATATGGATATGAAGAGGGATATGACATGAAAGGGTAAGCAACACTGGTGACAGCAAAAGGCTTACCTGCTTCACACAAATACAGGAGATAAAATACTGTTTTTTCACAAACATTGCTATCCAGAGCTTTCCTTGAAAAGTTTCAATGCCAATCATGACAGTAAAATTCTGAGTGACAGTAACATTCACTCTATCATGAATAAAATTTACTCAATCATGACAGCAAAATTTGCTCAATGAGGAGTAAAATTCTTAGTGTAAGCGAAGTACCTTAAGCAAAGGGTAGCTCAAGCATAACTGGCATTTGATGTCAACAAAGGCAACTTGGCCTGCACGTGTCACATCTACTGCATTCAAAAGCTTACTCTGTCTCAGATTTCCTTTTGAGGGATACCAAGGCAAGCCGTTAAACGGCATGAAAATGATGACTTAAAGGAGGATATATTAGAAGCATGGAATAATGGTTAATGTTCTTTTCCTTCCAACTGCTTTGTTTGCCCGTTTAAATTTTTTAAGTCCTTCCTGGTATCACCGTGGTAGCAGTGCAGCAAGTGTTTGGTTGTAAGCTGTCCATATTGCCAGCTTCTGGACTGCCTTCAGAAAACTTCCCACTGGTTTTGTATAGAAATCACAAGCAGTAGAGATGACAAAGACTGCAGAAACCTTCTCATCTCCTTCTAGAGCAGGAGCGTGTCTTTGACCCACTCTTAACTAGACAACTTTCATCAGTCATGAGAGAGTCTCATGTTCAAGAGCTAAGCAATGACAGCTGTAAATGACAAAAAGCACACTGATATTTTCTTGGGACTCCAGCACAGAGCAATGAAGGAGCTTGAATTCACCTTCTTGGAAAGTTTTAAAATGCACATGAAGTTGAGGAGAGGAGCTAAGCCATGGTAACTTTTGTTGAGTATGTCTGCGTAGACAGAGTTTCCATCACCGCAGAAGGAAGGAATGTCATTTAACCCACATAATCATCTCTAGCTGCTAAGCTGCGCTTACTGCAGATTATCCACAACATATTTTACGGGGTGAGCTTTTATGTGTAATCCCTGAGTAACATTCCAGAGAGAAGTATTTTGGAGGGGGGGAAAGCCCAACTCTTAACTGTTTCAAATAATGGTTACATTTGAAAGTCAAAAAAGATGTAAAACCTTTCTTTCCTAGACCTATTACCAGCACAAACTGTACCAGAATTTACGACGCTTTTATTATGGCAGCATAACTCTACCGTGGACGCTCTCGCTCTGGACTATTCCTTAAGAAACAAAGTCCCCGAGAGAACTAAAACAAAATTAGCCAAAAATATTGGGCTGGATGATTTCAAAGGCTATGTACTAAAGGCCAAACACTTGTAATAATAGTAATGAGTGGACTAAAAGTTAAAGCATTACTCAGTTCAAAGATATCTTGTTCTCACAGAAGACTGTAAAAAAACTCTATTTTTCTGGGTCTGTTTTGTGCATTTAGATGTACCTTCTACTCCTTTCCACTGTCTGCGAATGTTTATGACAAGGTTGGAGGACCTCATGTAACCTTCTAGAAGTAAAGAAAGACAAGCCAGTCAAGAAAGGCAAAATTGTTAATGGCAGGTGGAAAGAGGGAGGCCAAGAATAGAAAACAAAAGAACAATAATAATTAAACGCCCTCCCTGTCTTCTGTGAAAAGTAAAGGCACAGACAAGAAAGAACAACTGCAAAATTCTCACGAGAAAAACGCACTTGATCTGGCTCAAGTATTTTGGGCTACATTTCTTGCTGTTTTCTCATGCCAAACATCTTAACCATTGAAGGTGTCCCTTTTCTCTTTCTGGAATACAGCTAGGAAGATGGCTGTGTCATTGCTGTCAAGCTGTTATTCTCGGAGGTGTCCAGTTCAAAATCCTAGATGAACTGCTTTGCTCTGTCTCTTTAATATGGCATGACTTAACCACTTACAGTTTCAGCAGCTGAACTTGCCCAGCCCTACAATTCTTTAATCTTTGAATGGTTATATTAGCTCCTTGGCAACTGGCATTTGTAAGTCCATGCAACTGTGCAGAATTTGCACGATGAGATGATGCCAAATGAGTCATGGCAGTAGATTAACTAGGACATGCAAAGCAGAGAGGAGGGAATGAGAGCACAAGAAGAGGGTACCATCTCCTTTTTTTCTGCAACAGGGCTAACACCGTAGAAATCAAAAGGAACACAAATCCTCCTAGGGGTAGTTCTTGCAAAAAACAAAGACTTCTTTTTGTGTTCACAGATCACAGCAAAATGCGGATGACAAAACCAGGCCATTAAGTCACATGCAGTATGAAGCAGTATGAAAGAGGAAAGCAGCTGAGAGCCTCAACCCTGCTGAGTAGTCTCAGTATTCTTCTCGACATTAGCAGAAATTTGAAATGAGTCTCTGAAAATTACAAAGGAGGCAGAAGAAAAGGGAGCAATGACTCCTCTGGCATAGTGTTTCCTAACAGGGATCTTCAAAATGTAAAGATTGTATCATCCTTTCAACTGAAGGAAGGTATTAAAACAACAGGAAGGAAATGGCATCACATGCTAGAAAGACTCTGGGCAGTGTACTTCTAGACAGAAAGGCCACTGATGGAAAACCGACTAAACTGGCACCAATGCAGCAGCATTGTATTAAAGCCCAAAAATACCCACCGCTTCACTCTTTGCCATTCCGTTCATATGGACACAGCAGCTCTGCAACATTCCTACTGATCATCTCCTTGGCAAACTGGGAGTGAGGGTCCCTAGTGATGCAGAGTCCCCAGGCAGGTGCAGAGGAGAGCTGCTTTTCTGCAAAAACCAGGCTTTTGAAGCACTCAGGCCTTTATCAGTTCCACAGCTTTAAGCCATAACAAAATTCATTCAACCAACCATCATACACCACGCCGTGAACACGTGACCATTCTAGAACTTGTTGATCTACCTCTGATTCAGCGGCCTCACCTTCCCATAGTCCTTTTCTACTTAGCCAAAGTATCGGGCCTCAGCCCAAGGCCTTCCTTTTGTAAGCTTCTACCTATATGCAGCAGCAAACCACTATTTTCTTCCGTGCCAAGAGTTTAAGTAGATGATTTGCATCTGCCCTTCCGGTGAAACATAATGGGGAGAGAAAATTCTGTTGGAAATGTTCAGTCATTCAGTTTTCTAGACAGGCCAAATCAAAAGAAAAGCAAGCTATAGGATTGTGTACTTGCTCTTACAAAGCACCTGCTGCCCTCTGACAATGAACTAGCAGAAAACCAGCAAAAATAAGACTTGAGGCAAACAAGCCTTTGAAGGGAATTATGACATGATAAAGAAAGACAACACATTTCCAGCTTGTTGAGATACTTGAAATGTCAGCAAAGGCTTGAGGGCAAAGGCTGAACGAATGGGGAAAGGTTACAAGAATCCCAAGAAAAACATGACCATGGATTAAAAGAATCCCAACAGGTCAACTGACCTGTTGAAGTTTTCAGGAAATCAGTGGCTGCTGATTTAGATAGGCCATTCAAGTTAATTTCCCCGTGCACCTTCCACTCCTTTTTCACCTGTCACCATCACAGGGTGAATTGGGACCATGGAATCACAATTCTTTGGATTCTGTTCTTAGCTTTAGGAGACAACTACAGCAGTTGAAGTAGCTGTTACTGATGTGATACCCAGGAACACAGAGTTGACACATTTCATTCATGTCCAATCACAACTAGCCATATCTAAGAGGATAGGATTGGCCTCTTTTCATGATGCTTTTCTTATTTTACAGCCTGCTATGATTCTGCTGAAACTTTTTCATTAGTTTCTCTCTAAAAAGGAGAAAGTCCAATGTCCCTCCTTACTGGTGCAGGTTTACCATTCGGTTTGTCGAGTCTAAAAATGGAATTGGAACTAGCAGGAATTACTGTGTTTAAAGCGTCCGGTCCGTTCAGACAGTCTCAGGGCGATAAAAGCCTAGATGTTATTGGCTAAATACTGTTTCCCCCAAGAGCGGACGCACGCAATTTAATCCAACTTTTTATAACAAACTCCAATAATACAGAATCCAGTCATACAAAAGAGTCACCAAGAAGCAGGAAGAATTCTCGGACCATTTAGGGTAGCAAACTTCTCACCTTCTTTTGGAGTGAGCATAATCTGCTAGCTGAAGTAACAAACTTGAGGACAGAAATCGCCCTACTATTGAGAAGTTGTTGACAAGAGAACCACCTAAGCTGTGTGACTTTCCCTTTTCTATTCATTGGTCAAGCCTAGTAGCCTAAAATTTACGGGCTCAATCAAAGACAAATGCAATCTAGTCAGAGGTCTATGAAAAGTCCAAAACTAACCAGAATTCTTCTTAGACAATGGAAATGGAAGCAGAGCTACCAATTTCCTTGCCACATATCCCTAAAACTCATTCCTTTCTAGTCATAACTAATGTATAGCCACCAGTACAATCAGGAAAAGATGAAACTTACAGATGTCAGCGAGGGAAGGATTTGAAAGAACTCTTCCCATTATTCATCGTCTAGACAGCAACTATCATTAAAATCAGAGCCCTTTTAGTAGGGCTTTCCTTGTGGGAAATTCAGGACTCCAGGACAACGGAGCGAGAGGATTAAGCAGAAGCCATTGATTGTTGACATGATGCACTTCCACATTCTAAATCTCTGCACACGCTAGGCCCGCATTTTTATCTTGGTGCCTTTGTTATGTCCACACATTCTGTGTGTACCTCTCAGAAGATACGTTTGGTTACAGTCCAGGCGCTTTGCTGCCCCCCGTTATCGAGTTCTTGTAGTCTTGGAATTTGGTTTCTCAACTTCTCTTTCTTCTTTTAGCACGGCTTATGTCGTAGTAACCTTGATGAATTCCAGAGGGCTCTGAGAAAATTCTGAGAAGAACATATTCCAGCTGGATGGCTGGTGCACCCTTTAGTCTAAGAGGTTCAGCTACATTGCTACAATTTCCCCCTTCTTCGTCTTGCACCAGCTAAACCCTTTGCACTGTATTTACTTCCAAGAGGCTCACCAGTTTCATGATGCATGGAATAACAAGAAGCAATATAATAATGACTACTAGTAACAACAAAGTTCCCTTGACAAGATCTTCCAACCATCGAGTTGTTTCCCATCTCTCAAACCATTCATGCGTAACCCTCTCATTCCCAATCAATTTCTTCATGTTATCTTGTCCTTGTTTGAGTTTCCAGTGAATGACTGCAGAAGGGTTAGAGAGGTTCAAAAAACACATTCCTTCAAAATCCTCACACTCTTGCCCATGTGCTAACAAGAAAGCTAGAGCAGCTTTATTTTGCAGTGTGCAATGACTAATGGTATCTACACCAGTGAGAACCTGATTTAAAGTCGCTGATCTTACCTTGAGTTGACCACCCAGCATCGCAACTTCTTAAGCATACTCAAAGCTTGACCAACAGCGACACCTGCTGTCAGGAATGGCACAATTAATCGAGAGGAGCGCCCAAACCTGAACACAATTGAGGCAAGGGCGTCTAAAGCTTATGCTTCTTCTTTCAGATCCCGGGATGCGAAGAATCGAGTTCTTCGCGCACAGAGCATTGTGCCAGGGGCGGTACGCTCCGGTGCGGCGCTTGTGCCGAAAGACGCCCGGGACACAATGCCGGTGGTGTTAATATTTGTTTTTCGCGTTTCGGAAGCTGCTGCTAGCCGAGTCTCCCGGAGGCGAAGAAGCGGCTTCTTCGCACACAGAGCATTGCTTGCGTCGCGGTGAGCACCAAAGAGCGGCTTGTGCCGAAAGAAGCCGGGGACCGGCACTTAGCTTCGGAGAGCTGCGTATCTGCGTCTTCTGCGTGTCTTGCCGCTCAACACTCAGCAAAAAGCTTTTCCACCATATCTTGCAAAGAGAAACTCTGCCAGTATAGAAAACATCCAAAATCATTTTCTCAACTTGCACGGAGGTCTGAAAAGAGTTTTGCAAGAAGGAAAGCTAGTTGTCCAAAACTCGTTCCTTTCGAATATAATAACAATGGAAAAGGCAGGAGAGTGGTAAAATACTGTTTTCTCTAAGTCTGAATGCTGCCCACACTGTTGCTGTGTGGTGCGACTTGCACCTTCGCTTTCGGGAAGCTGCCGCACTCTCCGTCTCGCGGAGGCGAAGAAGCGGCTTCTTCGCACACAGAGCATTGGGTCGGTCGCAGTGAGCACCTAAGAGCGGCTTGTGCCGAAAGAAGCCGGGGACCGGCACTTAGCTTCGGAGAGCTGCGTATCTGCGTCTTCTGCGTGTCTTGCCGCTCAACACTCAGCAAAAAGCTTTTCCACCATATCTTGCAAAGAGAAACACTGCCAGTAAATGAAACATCCAAAATCATGTTCTAAAGCTTGTACAGAGATCTGAAAAGAATTTTTCAAAACGGAAAAGATAGTTGTGCAGAACTCGTTCCTTTCGAATATAATAACAATGGAAAAGGCAGGAGGGTGGTAAGATACTATTTTCTCTAAGTCTGGATTCTGCCCACACTGTGCCTGCGTGTTGCGGCTTGCATCTTCGCCTTTGGGAAGCTGCCGCACTCTCCGTCTCCCGGAGGCGAAGAAGCGGCTTCTTTGCGCACAACATTGTGCCGAGCGCAGGGAGCTCCTGAGAGCGGCTTGTGCCGAAAGAAGCCGGGGACCGGCACTTAGCATCGGAGAGCTGCGTATCCGCGTCTTCTGCGTGTCTTGCCGCTCAACACTCAGCAAAAAGCTTTTTTCCACCATATCTTGCAAAGAGAAACTCTCCGTATAGAAAACATCCAAAATCATGTTCAAAGGCTTGTACAGAGGTCTGAAAAGAGTTTTGCAATACGGAAAAGATAGTTGTGCAGAACTCGTTCCTTTCGAATATAATAACAATGGAAAAGGCAGGAGAGTGGTAAAATACTATTTTCTCTAAGTCTGTATGCTGCCCACACTGTTGCTGTGTGGTGCGACTTGCATCTTCGCCTTTGGGAAGCTGTCGCTCGCCGAGTCTCCCGGAGGCGAAGAAGCGGCTTCTTTGCGCACAACATTGTGCCGAGCGCAGGGAGCTCCTGAGAGCGGTTTGTGCCGAAAGAAGCCGGGGACCGGCACTTAGCATCGGAGAGCTCCGTATCTGCGTCTTCTGCGTGTCTTGCCGCTCAACACTCAGCAAAAAGCTTTTCCACCATATCTTGCAAAGAGAAACTCTGCCAGTATAGAAAACATCCAAAATCATTTTCTCAACTTGCACGGAGGTCTGAAAAGAGTTTTGCAAGAAGGAAAGCTAGTTGTCCAAAACTCGTTCCTTTCGAATATAATAACAATGGAAAAGGCAGGAGAGTGGTAAAATACTGTTTTCTCTAAGTCTGAATGCTGCCCACACTGTTGCTGTGTGGTGCGACTTGCACCTTCGCTTTCGGGAAGATGCCGCACTCTCCGTCTCGCGGAGGCGAAGAAGCGGCTTCTTCGCACACAGAGCATTGGGTCGGTCGCAGTGAGCACCCAAGCGCGGCTTGTGCCGAAAGAAGCCGGGGACCGGCACTTAGCTTCGGAGAGCTGCGTATCTGCGTCTTCTGCGTGTCTTGCCGCTCAACACTCAGCAAAAAGCTTTTCCACCATATCTTGCAAAGAGAAACACTGCCAGTAAATGAAACATCCAAAATCATGTTCTAAAGCTTGTACAGAGGTCTGAAAAGAATTTTTCAAAACGGAAAAAATAGCTGTCCAAAACTCGTTCTTTTCGAATATAACAACAATGGAAAAGGCAGGAGGGTGGTAAAATACTATTTTCTCTAAGTCTGGATTCTGCCCACACTGTGCCTGCGTGTTGCGGCTTGCATCTTCGCCTTTGGGAAGCTGCCGCACTCTCCGTCTCCCGGAGGCGAAGAAGCGGCTTCTTTGCGCACAACATTGTGCCGAGCGCAGGGAGCTCCTGAGAGCGGCTTGTGCCGAAAGAAGCCGGGGACCGGCACTTAGCATCGGAGAGCTCCGTATCTGCGTCTTCTGCGTGTCTTGCCGCTCAACACTCAGCAAAAAGCTTTTCCACCATATCTTGCAAAGAGAAACACTGCCAGTAAGTGAAACATCCAAAATCATGTTCTAAAGCTTGTACAGAGGTCTGAAAAGAGTTTTGCAATACGGAAAAGATAGTTGTGCAGAACTCGTTCCTTTCGAATATAATAACAATGGAAAAGGCAGGAGAGTGGTAAAATACTATTTTCTCTAAGTCTGGATGCTGCCCACACTGTTGCTGTGTGGTGCGACTTGCATCTTCGCCTTTGGGAAGCTGCCGCTCTCTCCGTCTCCCGGAGGCGAAGAAGCGACTTCTTTGCGCACAGAGCATTGGGTCGGTCGCAGTGAGCACCTAAGCGCGGCTTGTGCCGAAAGAAGCCGGGGACCGGCACTTAGCTTCGGAGAGCTCCGTATCTGCGTCTTCTGCGTGTCTTGCCGCTCAACACTCAGCAAAAAGCTCTTCCACCATATCTTGCAAAGAGAAACTCTGCCAGTATAGAAAACATCCAAAATCATGTTCTAAAGCTTGTACAGAGGTCTGAAAAGAGTTTTGCAATACGGAAAAGATAGTTGTGCAGAACTCGTTCCTTTCGAATATAATAACAATGGAAAAGGCAGGAGGGTGGTAAAATACTATTTTCTCTAAGTCTGTATGCTGCCCACACTGTTGCTGTGTGGTGCGACTTGTATCTTCGCCTTTGGGAAGCTGCCGCTCGCCGAGTCTCCCGGAGGCGAAGAAGCGGCTTCTTTGCGCACAACATTGTGCCGAGCGCAGGGAGCTCCTGAGAGCGGCTTGTGCCGATAGAAGCCGGGGACCGGCACTTAGCATCGGAGAGCTCCGTATCTGCGTCTTCTGCGTGTCTTGCCGCTCAACACTCAGCAAAAAGCTTTTTTCCACCATATCTTGCAAAGAGAAACTCTCCGTATAGAAAACATCCAAAATCATGTTCTAAAGCTTGTACAGAGGTCTGAAAAGAGTTTTGCAATACGGAAAAGATAGTTGTGCAGAACTCGTTCCTTTCGAATATAATAACAATGGAAAAGGCAGGAGAGTGGTAAAATACTATTTTCTCTAAGTCTGTATGCTGCCCACACTGTTGCTGTGTGGTGCGACTTCTATCTTCGCCTTTGGGAAGCTGCCGCTCTCTCCGTCTCCCGGAGGCGAAGAAGCGACTTCTTTGCGCACAGAGCATTGTTTGGGTCGCGGTGCATTTCGGAGAGCGGCTTCTGCCGAAAGAAACCCGGGACCGGCACTTTGCTTCGGAGAGCTGCGTATCTGCGTCTTCTGCGTCTCTTGCCGCTCAACACTTAGCAAAAAGCTTTTCCACCATATCTTCCAAGGAGAAATTGTGCCAGTACACAAAACATCCCAGATCTTTTTCTAAAAAATGCACATAGCTATTGTAACTGTTTAATTAGAGGGAAAAGATAGTTGTCGAAAACTCTTTTTATTTGATTATATTGTGAATGGAAAAGTCAGGAGAGTGGTAAAGTAGTCTTTTCTATTTGTTTGAAAGGTGCTCAGGTTTTGCTGGTATTAGGGGGCTTGGTTCTTAGCCTTTCGGAGGGTGCCGCTCTCTCCGTCTCCCGGAGGCGAAGAAGCGGCTTCTTTGCGCACAGAGCATTGTGCCGGTGGCGGTGTTCTCCGGAGAGCTGCTTCTGACGAAAGACGCCCTGGCAGGGGGCTTCGTTTCGGAGAGCTCTTTACTCTGCCTTCTGCCTCTCTCGTCGCATAAAACTGAGCAAAAAGCTTTTTTACTATGTCTTGCCAGGACAAACTGTGCCCGTACGGAAAGCATCTCCGCTCTTGTTCTAGAAGTTGCATGGAGGTCTGCAGAGTGTTTAGCAAGAAGCTAAAGAAAGTTGTCCAAAACTCCTTCTTTTTGAATGGTAATGTGAATGGAAAAGGCAGGAGAGAGGTAAGGTACTGTTTTCTTTAAGTTTGAGAGCTGCACACACAATCCCCATGTTGTGCGACTTTTTTCTTGGCTTTTAAAGAGGCGGCCGCGGTCTCCGTCTCCCGGAGGCGAAGAAGCCGCTTCTTTGCACACAGAGCATTGTGCCGGTCGCGGTGCGATCCCGAGCACGGCTTCTGCGGAAAGACGCCCGGGAGAGGCCCCTACCTTCGGAGAGCTCCGTATCTCTGAATCTGCGTCTCTTGTCGCCTACATCTTAGCAAAAAGCTTTTCTACTATGTCTCGCAAGGAGAAACTGTCCCAGTACAAAAAGCATCCCGGATCTTTTTCTGGAAGTTGCACGGAGTGTCAGCAGAGTGTTTAGCATGAAGCAAAATAAAGTTGTCCAAAACCCCTTTTCTTCCAATGTTCATGTGAATTGAAAAGGCAGGAGAATGAGGAAGTGCTGTTTTCTGTACGTTTGAAAGCTGTCACAAGGAGAAACTCTATCAGCACCTCAAGTTTTCCTCCATTTTACTCCCGATATTTCTTTTGCTGTGCAGTCAAGAAGCACCCTTCTTTCTTAGTTCTGCTGCAGGTTGTCTTCAAATGGCTTTGCTTTCTGTCCCCTCCTCCCCATTTCTAACAGGCACAAGCACATTCCCTTCCCGGAACAAAATCCTGGTAATAGAGCCAGGAAGACTACGCTTTGACTTTGAGAACCAAAACCTATCTAAGAGAAAATAGTCCATTCTTTGAGACCCAATAGCACGCATCTGTGTGCAGGAGGAAGAGGGCTATCTGCGCGCGTGAATGGGAAGTGTACTCGCCAACAAACTAGAGCCAATATTAGTAACCAACATGTAACAAGTGTGGACGTATATAATTCCCTGCTCTTTTTTGGATCTTTTTTCTTCAAGGTTATTTTGCTTTTAAAAATTTTCTAGTCATTTGAGAGATTCTTCTTTGTTTGTGTGAGAATAGAAATCTCCATAAAGCTTACTATGTAAAAGCAAGGTAATTCTTGGACTTGATGATGACTATTTGGGAGATGATATTTTCATCTGCAAAAATCAATTTCCATGTTTTGGAAATATTTTTGTCACGGAAAGTAGTAAGTTTCAAGATGTGTTTTTAGAAGGTGTAAAAATTGAGATCCTCCTTTGTATCAAAGCCATACAAAGAATATCCCTTAAAACCATCCACTCCATCATTTCATTTTTGTATTTTTGTCTTTTCAATAGCTAGTTCTCACTTTCAGATGGCTTTTAAATGCCCTGTTTTGACACAATTTTGTTATTCATTTCTAAGCTTCAAAATGATATTTAAGAAGAGTAATTTCCTGTAACTACTTGACAGTTTGCAAATTAACATCAAAGTGGAGGGAGGGAGGGAAGGAAGTGGCAGAAGGACGTGGCAGAAAGAAGGACATAATGGAAGGAAGGCAGTGAAAGAAGGAAGTGGGGGAAAGAAAGAAAAGAAAGAAAGAAGAAAGAAAGAAAGAAAGAAAGAAAGAAAGAAAGAAAGAAAGAAACAAAGAAAGAAAAAGAAAGAAAGAAAGAAAGAAAGAAAGAGAAAGAATGAAAGAAAGAAAGAAAGAAAGAGAAAGAAAGAAAGAGAAGGGAAGAAAATTCCCAAATGTCAGAAACGTTAATGATAAAATACTTGCGTGTATGATAAAGAGCGAGGAGTAGATATTAGATATAGTATTGCTAAATGGCACATAAATGTGAGACCCAAACAGTTCAACTCCTTGGATAGCAGTTTCTCAGCATGAATATGTTATATCTAGCTTCAACTTCTTACTGCTACTGTACAGAATGATTACCATAGAATAATGGAATGGTTGGGTTTGGAAGGGACCTTAAATTCACCTACGTCCTCCCCAGCATGTCATTGTCAGGGACACCTTCCACTAGAGCGCCTTAAGCTCAAAGACCCATTCAAGCTGGCCTTGATCACTTCCAGGAATTGGTCACCCACAACATGTTCTAGTGTCTCACAACCATCTTGGCAAGGAATTTCTTCCCAATAGCCAAAGGAAACCTATCCTCTTCAGGTTTTAAAGCCATCCACACTTTTCCTATCGCTCCGTGCCCTTGTGTAGCTCACCTGCCTCCTTCTGGTAGGCTGTCTTCAGCTACTGGAGAGCTGCTCTAACAATTTGCCCGGAGTCTGCTCTTCTCCAGGCTGAGAAAATGCCTGCGGGACTCTGGCTTGATGACAGACTTCTTGTGCTGCACTGGGGGCTCAGACCATTCTTCTTCTTGGAATTGCTGTAGGATGCTCAGCCACTGTTGACTGTGGTACAGGTACACGGGTCATTGTGGTACAGGTAATAAATAGATGATTGTTTTAAGACCCACTTGAAATGATAAGAGCTAAATTTTAACGCAAAATTAATTGGAGAAAGATTCCTAAACCTGTGGCCCGTTACCCCAGCCCATCCATTGATTGTAAATGACATGCCTTGCAGATGTTATGATACATGAACCAAAGCCAAGTGATGGATACTGCTTAAGATAGATGTTCTACCTGCTTACTGCAATATGTTCTTCTCAGTCTAAAACAATCCCCCGAACATTAAGAACAAGAGATTACATCATGAAGTAATGAAGTGTTTGGGTTGAAAGTAAAAGGCATTTGAAAGAAATAGGTTTGGGGGCTAACACAGCAAGATCTCAGAAATGGAGTGCCAGCTTAGTTCTCTGCTTCAGAGACAAGTGAAGCAATTCAGAAGTGTCTTCCTGGGAAAAAGGTTGACAGATCTTTCTGCACAACAGTTAACAGCCGGCATCAGAAATGGGTGCAAATAACATACTAGCCACTACAAGTTTGTCATCCTGGAGTGGAAGGGCCACTCAGACTCATAGCAGTGGTCTTGCTGCTGTGCCTGTTCAAATAGACAGAAAAGAATGAGGAAAACAAATTTTTCCATCTAGTTTGTTTCAGTATTGGTACAAAGACTATTTTCCCGCCCTCAGGAGACAGCAAAAACAGTCAACAACTGAAATGCTTCAGAAATGGAAATGATCTGAATCACAAATATTTCTTTTCACATCAAAATTAAAGCCCAAGTCATAACTGTCAAACAGATGATAGAACTATTTAAAGATGAATGTACTATACATACTAAAATATTCCCAGAGAGAACTATTGTGTCCTTAGTTTGTTTAAAAGTCTAGACTTCCTGGTAAAAAAACTTGTACAGAGCTGAGGTAGCTCCACGACATTCTCTTTTCAGATTAAGTAAACTCTTCCGTCTCACCACTGTTTCCAATGGATTTCCGTAAGTCCTTGAAAACCAGTAATTTCCCTTTTTTCCTTCTCTGAAAAAAATGACAGTGACAAGAGTTATTTGCACTCCCTATTTTCTGAAAAGCCTGAACATCAAGCCTTAAGAACTTTATCATGAGTTTTACTTCAAACTAAATTGGAAGAGAATGGCAGAAAGAATGGCAGCCTCAAGCAAAAGAATTTAGGCTTCTAATTCTTGGCTTGTCTTCTTACTTACCTAAGACAAGAAGTGGAAAAAGAATAGATTAGAGTTAGCAGCTGTTGAAGATTTGCACGTACTCTTCCACTCTTCCAAGAGGTCAAGGATGCTTTTCTGGCCCTCTCTCCCTCCACAAGCTGCAGCTTCCTTCAAGGCACAGTCACCTGCTGTGGCATGGAGCTCCCCACGAGCTCCATTGTGTTCCTCCACGCTTCTCCAGGGACTGCTGGGAGACAACCTGCTTGATGATGATGTCCTCCAGGGACTGTGGGGGATTCTTTGCTCTGTCACCTGGAGCACCTTCTCCTCCTTCTTGTCTCACTTTAGTATCATGCAGCTGCTTCTCATACTCCTTTTTTCCCTCACTTGTCACTGCCTAGTCATATGTTTTGTACTTTTGACAATATCTTTTCACAAAGACTGATGGGCTCAGTTGCAGAAATGTGTCTTGCTAGAAAATTGGATACTATAGAAAACCATGATTTTACAGAAAAGAATAGTGGAAGTACAAATATACTGCTAAAGAACCGGAAAACTGACAATCATTCATTGTAATACGTCCCCTCATTTTGCCTTCTTTCTCCTTAAGATCTGGAAAGACTACTGGGCAGTGAAAAACACTACAGTGTTGTTTCAAAGAAAAGACTTTTTTAGGATTCTAAGGCGCATGTTCCAATTGCTTGAGAAAATTGAGAAAAGGCACTTTGTCTTTTGTGATAAATATCATTAGCCAGTAGGGACAAAGTCTGACCAACAACAAGAGCAGATCAAAATCTGATGAGACCAAGCAATATACCTTGAGTGGCCAGGACAGAACCATTGAGTCGTTGAATCTGTTGAATTGGAAGGACCCCATCAGGATCATCATCAGTCCAACTCCTGGCCCTGCCTGGGGCCATCCTTGAACTCCCAAACTCAGACAGTTGTGATGGTGTGACCACTCCCTGGAGAGACTCTTCCAGTGCCCAGCCATTCTCGGGTTAAAAACTTTTTCCTGATACCCGACCTAAACCTCCCCTGACTCAGCTGCATGCCATTTCTTTGAGTCCTGTCTTTGTAGACCTCATTTGAGGACTTTCTAATACCAAGGTGATTCCGCCCCAGAGCAGAGCAGAGCAGAGAAGAGAAGAGCAGAGCAGAGCAGAGCAGAGCAGAGCAGAGCAAGACAATCCCCTCCCTTGCCCAGCTGGTGATGCTGTGCCTGATGCACCCCAGGACAGGCTTGGCCCTCCTGGCTGCCAGGGCACTGCTGATGCACATTCAGCTTGCCATTGGCCAGGAGCCTGGATCCCTTTCTGCAGTGCTTCTCCCAGCCTCTTGCTCCCTCCCCAGTCTATACACCCACCAGGATTGCCCAGTTGCAGGTGCTGAATCCAGCACTTGCCCTTGTTCCACTCCATCTGGTTGGTGATTGCCTGTGGGAATCCTCAAAACCAGAGGGGTTTGGGAAAGCTGCAAAAGGCAGGCCTCAGAGACAGCAGAACTGTCATTGGAGCTAAGCAGTAGTCATAAGGTTTGTCAGCAGAAAAATTAGATGAGAAGTAGAAAAGTAAGGACAAATGGAACAATGGTCTGTGTATTAATGCTTGTCTAGAATAACTCCCTAAGCTACAGCAAAGTATATCTAGCGTGATGTTAGGTAGTTCTAAGCTTAATAATGGAGCTCTGTGCATTGTATCTTAAGGCTTACAAGCAGGTCTTTTATTCAAAAGAAGCGAGCATTGTTCTAAGCCCAGGTACATGTCTTTATAGTGATTGGATAGAAGTACTGTCAATATGCTTTTGCTTTGTGTGATTGGTCAAAAAACTTTTCAAGTCAGTTGTAACATTAAGTTCTTTGTCTGCTGCTGGGGACGTGAGCTGCTGGCAGCTTCCCATTGTCATCACCATGTAATGAGACTGATGCTGGAAAAAAACCAGCTTGAGACGCCGTCCCCAGCAGTCCCGCCCCTTTTGTGATTTGTGCATAGACTCCCGGCCAGCAAGAATTGCCCATCTCTCCTATTTGGCAAGATCTCTCTGCAAGGTCTCTGTGCCCTCAAGGGAGTTAGCTCACAGCTCCTCCCAATTTAGTGTCTTTGGCAAACTTTCTTAATATTCCAGGTTGTTCAAAAGATGTTGAAGAGAACTGGCCCAATGATGATACTGTCTTAGCCACTGAAATAAGTGCTTCATACTTCCTCTTGTGCAGAAATCACAACAAATTTCTTTTCTATCCATGTTTTCTTATGCTCATGCTTTTTATCCCAACAGCAGCTGACACGACATTTACAGGCACAGCAACAGCACACTTTTCCTGCTCTTACTAGACTTAACAATTTTGCAACCGGTCAATCAGTGACCTTTGCAAGTAAAGTCAGACCTTCAGCATTTCTCCTTAAATGAATGTCTTCAGAAGAAAACTTTGCTGCCTACTCTGTACGACTGAAGAATAGATGATAATGAGTTAGCATCACAATCAGTTAAGTACAGAGGCTATCCTTTAGCAGGGAAAAAATTAAAAGAAGAGCTCTTTTATGCAACAACTATCTGAGAAACAAAACAACTAGGATCTTCCACAGGGTTCCCTGCAGTAGAAATGTACTTGGATGAATGCAGAAGATAAAAGATGTGGTTTTGAAAGGCTATGTCCTTGCTAAGCTAAATTGGATCTCATCCTGTCGATGAAAGATCAAGGAGCTCAAAGCGGAGCTAGAGAGACATGTCCAGATAATGAGATAGAGCAAAGCATTTTCCAAGATAATTAAGCATTCTGGTGGACTGGCCAGTTAGGTTAAATCTGCCACACCCATTCACTTTTGGGGACTGAGCTGTGGAGTGCTAAACCGTATCTGCTGCTGTGCAAAGTAAAAGAGATCCATCCAAATTGTACGGTTAGTGTGAACACTCTCACTCTCAATTGTAAAACACTTCATAAGCTATTAATCAGTCTTAGGAACAAAATGAAATAAAGTTGTTATGCCATCTGGGAATGGGAAAACATCTTCAAAATATTTTTTTCTCTATGTTTTCTTCTTTTTTCTTTTTTCCTTTTTTTTTTTTTAATCCCACATTATGTGATTGATAATTTCAACCATTCTGGAATGCTTTTAACAGATGAACCCAGCATAGTAGTTTTATTACGGGCTCTTGTCCCTTACATGCTTCAGTACAGGTTTGGAATATACTCCACAGTCAATGAGTGGTTTTTTATCTCTTTTCCCAGAGACAACTTTTAAAGGACTACTTAACCCCTAAAAATCATAATTTCTCTGGTTTCTCCAAGCTTTTTCAGAAAGCTGTTTTGGTTTTGTTTTGGTTTGTTGTTTGTTTTGTTTTATTGCATCGTTCCTAATGTCTTCAGACCTACTACAAGAAGAAGTTAAAAATAGATCTTATTTGAAGAGACTGTTAAAGCTAATGAACTGCCAGTCTTGGTATTTGTATGTTTCTAAATCCTTTAAATTCCAAGGTTGCCTTCCTGAATCCTCAGTTACTTAGAAAACATTGTGTTTAGAAAACAGACCCAGTTCAATTGCTTCTGCAAACTCACCTTCATTTTATAGGATTGTACTTCAAGAAATCTTGCTTCATTCAAACATTGGAAGTACAGATTTGACATCATCTGTGACCCTTCCATCTGTCTGAACTGTATTTCATTGTGTGAGTTCCTCAGTTGCTTCAAATAAGGACAGAATCTTTTCAATTTGCATAGCATGTTATCTGAAGATCTCCTGTCTGCTTTCTTCACTTGCTTTAATGGGAAGACAAGGGAAATACGTTTTGAATGCTATCTTTTAGAGTCTACTTTTACCTACCAGTGTGCTTCTATGGACTAGAACCAATTTCAGCTTGAAAGAAGGTATTGTCACCATCCGCTCATACCAACGGGTTGGTTAACTGGTTGGTTGGTTAACTGATCTGGGAGTGCAACAGACAACCTGGAAAGGGGATTGCAGTATCAATCCAAAGAAATGCACCTTTATAGAATGACCACAGCAAATGCCTGAAAGGAATCAGGGAGAGGAAAAGAATAAAAAAGAGGGGGAGAAAGAGAGAGGAGTATAGCTACCAAACATGGAGAGACTAAGTCCTCTTAGTCCGGCCGATAGAGTTTGCCTAGTCACGTTGGGAAGATCTCCAAGTCCTGGTGAACTCAAGGTTCTATTATAGTCCATTGCTGAGGGGGGAAACAGAATCTTGAAATGGCTGAGGGGGAACAGATCCAATCAAGAAGAAGAAGTCTATTGAAATTGCTGAGGGGGAAAAAGGTATTGAAGACGGGTACAGACAGTCCATGTTCTCAGCAGGATAAGTCAGTAGCAGCAGTGAGTGGGACCCACTGTTTCAGGACTGCTTTCTGGGGGAAACCAGTCTAGATCCAGTGAACACATCTGTAGGCAGCACTCAGCAGGCATCCTGCTTCAGTCAGGCCAGCACCCCTGCATCAGAATTACAGGTGTCTCAGTCTCAGTCCTTGGTAGGGGGGCTTCAACCTCGGTGCCTCACGGTGGTAGTGGAGCAGAGGAAGGATTTTCCATGGGGGGGCTACCAAGTTGCCCCAGCAAGTTCATCTGGCCAAGAGGTGGGAAAATTCCTGGTCTATTGTCGTGAAGCAGGTGCAAGCATATAGGCCGGGTCGCCCCTTGGCAGGCCCTGCTAGAAGCAGTCACTGAAGACACAGCTGTGAACAATCACTTGGCAGGCCAGAATTCTGCTCAGGGGCCTCAGGATTTTTGGTGTTCATCCATTACTGGCAGGCCAGAGGTCCCATCGGGGTCCTCAGGGTCCTGATATCGGTCCTGTGGACGGTCGTGAGGCAAATGGGGGGAACCTCAGACCCTCTTTCACAGCACCTGGTGAGTCACGACAGGCTTCAAAGGGTCTTCATCAGCAGTGTTCTGTACTATTGTTGTGTACTTGTCGCGCATTGGTAGCATATCCTGGAAAGCAGAGACAATACGTCAGACGGAGAGAGAGAAGGGAAGGACAAGAAAAGATAAAAAAAGGCGGGGGTAAGGAAACAAGAAACAAATATAATAACAGGAATTTAAACCATATTATTTTGAAACATTTTTTTCAAATATCTGAAACTAATCACAAATAATCAAAGGCAATAAAGCAATAAACAAATCAACAACAGTTCATTTAAAATATTTTTTTTCAAAACAATTCACCAAAAATCAAAAGTAATTTTCTTATAATCTTCAAAGAAAATTGAAGACGATTTCAAAACACATCCTCTCATTTATAGTCGCCTTGTGTCAATAGTCTTGGAGATGGCCACAGTGAAAAGGACATCAGCCAAGTTGTGTGCATTAATGACAGACATCAATTTTGTTAACTCTTTCATCATTCTCCAATTCATAATGAGTAAGATTGCTGATTAAAAAACCCCAATCAAAACGAAACGCAAAAGGGCAATGATGGGATGACACATACTGTTCAGGACTCTTGTGGCAGTAGGTGACCACCCAAAAAGAGTATCCTACCACCTGTGTTCAGCATCTTTTCTTACTCTCTCTATGACATGGTGTATTTCTTTCACATTGTGATGAACAGTTACCAGTGCTTTCTGTCTATTCTTCTTGATCTTCTCCAATATTTCAATGAAGTCCTGATGAAGCAAAGATTGCTTTACCAAAGTAATGTTCATCCCAATGGGAGTAGGTGAATGTCCTGGTTTCGGGCAAATTTGGGAGAAAACCTCCAAAAGGTGGACCCTCCAGAAAAGAAACCCACACGGCCCCTCCCCCCAACCGGGTCGGGAAGGATTCCTTGGAAACAAGTGGAAAGAACCTGTTTCTGTAACAGGCAAAGCACCCCGCAGCACACAAAAGGAACAATACCAGATGGCACCACTCTTTCACCGCTCTGAAAAAGTAGACAACTTCAGAAAGTCTCTCTGGGGAGTGCTCGCTCTGTTATCAGTCTGTCCTGTGCTGGGGTAGCTGCTGCACCTTGGCCGCAAGGTGCAAACTCTCGGTGTTTCCCAGGTCCCAGTCCGGAGCAGGTCCGAGTAGGTCCAAAGAAGGGAAAGGAGAAACAGTCCAGGGAAAATTTGGACTGCTTAGCTAAACTAACTAATGAGCAGGAGCAAAAAAGCAAGAGCAAAGCAGGAGCAAAGCCGAAGCAAGAGCAAAGCGAAAAGCAAAGCAAAAAGCAAAAGCAGCACCCATGTACTGCCCTGTCTCTGTGTCGTGCCAGCTGTGGGGGAGCGGCTGATAGCAAAACCAAAACAAAACATTCGCTCTTCACAGCCAGTCTTGAAGGCACAGAACATGATAGCCAGCATCAACAGAACACACGGATGGGGATACAAGCATCATAACGTCACCCTAGGACAGTAATAGTTTGTGAATCAGTCTTTAATTGGATTGAAAAAGGTAATGGGAGGTAACTGGAGCTTCTGAAGAAAAATCACATCCCTCAATTTTGTAAAGTTACAAGCGCAACAATTTGAATGATTTTTACTATCCACTACTGCATTTTCTACAAATACCGTATCACAAGCAGTTCTAGAGCACCCACACCCATTGCCTATATATTTAAGGACTGTTTCGAAAGTCTCGTTAGGACGAATTTCAAAATGACAGATATTTTGTTCTGTGTCCAAACAAACATCCTGAGCTGTAATTGCATTACTTTCACAGATGAAGCCTAGTTCTCGGACAATAGAAGATTCCAAATTAACATGTTGCCATTTTTTACCAGTTTGATGGGCCCATTGTCTATGTTCAGAAAGATTGGGAATAGCTCCATCATGATTTAGCCCTAATGCAAGAATAGGAAATCTCAAATGCACTGAGGCATTGCGTACGGTTAACGCAAGAGCTGTGGCTGTGTTTGTAATGGGGTGATAAGTAAAATTCACCAAGTTCCACCAGGATTGGAATTCTCTTTCAAAATCAGTGGCACTGTCCCAAATTCTTTTCTGAATTGCAGTAGGAAAATTGCCTTCACCTTCTCTTATCATTGAGGCAGCAACTGACTGCATCGACAATTGTGCCTGGATACAGCTAAGAGCCAAAGAAAGGTTGTTTTGTGTAGCACCGAGTGCATCCGTCTACCAATTTGTGATCACTTACATTGACCTTTTCCCAAGCTGGTAATATGTTTGATAGCAAGCACTGCTGTGTTCCCAAAGCCAATAAGGATGATTGCAGTGGTTGTTTTAATTTGGTCAAATCTCTAACCATTTTGTGGCAGCCAATTTATCCATTAGTGTACTTCAGAATCAATACTATTTAGAATTCCAAAACCTGTTCCCAAAACACCGGTTATGTCTCTTAGTGTCTGTTTTTAAAGAAAAAACGGACTTTCTGTTTTTGCAGCCAGGTGGTCCAACCCTCAAAGGAAGTCCGCAAAAAAGGCAAACAGGCCGGCTGAATTTCTGAGACATTGTTTTGCATCATCAGCAATTTGACTTGTTTAAGAGACCGTGCCAGATTGAACAATATGTGTTGTTGACCAGTTTTCCTGATTATATATGGTCCAATTTCAAAACTTCTCAGGCTAAGCATAAGCGGTGCTTGGGCTGGAGTGGTGGTAGTAGAAGGTTGGTTCATACCATTTATTATCAACTTAAAAGAAAAGCCTTCACTAGTTTTGGACCAAAGACAAACTACTTCTGCAGTTTGTGTTAATGTAAAATTGTGCCAACAGTCTTGTACGCTTGGGGGCGTACAAACCTGTTCACGCTTATTTGTCTGATCTGTCAAAACACTGATGGAGATTGCTTTGCTATAAGCAGTTCCACAAATCCTTCGGCTAATTCCTTCTCCCACTCCCCCTTGAAGCTGCCAGGCTTTTTGTTTTTCCCATACCTGCCAAGTGAACAAAAGCTTGGGACCAAGGCCACATTGACTAAGGGGACTCTCAGTCCCTTCTGCCCACTAGGATGTAACTACTGTACTCAATGTCAGCTCTGTGCTCTCAGTCCCTTCTACCCATTGGGGTGTAACTATGGTGCTCAGTGTGGGCTTCATGCTCTCCGTCCCGTCTATTCCACTGGGATGTAACTACGGTACTCAGCGTGGGTTTTGTTATAGCGTCTATCTTAAATTTATGAACTAAGCCTTTTCAACCTAACAGGTTGGTCAAGTTATTTTGCCAGCGGCATGTCACTTAAGTCGGTTTAGTTAACGTCAAATTATGCCAGCAATCAATTGGTTCATTTTTACAATCCTTTGTACTTGCGACATTGTTCGTTTTGCGACCTAGAGTGTAATTACCAACATACTCCTGGCAGCAACACAGAGTAAGGGGAATTTGTTTGGCACACTCCCACTTGTTTGTAGGACACAGTCTCGCTGAAGGGATATCCCAATCATTTTTCCCATCTGGTTCCATAAAATTTCCGGCAACTGTGATGGAGGTGGATTTCTCATAGAGAGATCCTTCCATTTTTCTGCATGCTTCCACAATCGACTCACCAATTGTTCCAGTTAGGGCTCTAGTCCAGTCCTTCTGATCCCATCCCCACTCACTTGGACCATATACCTGGGGGTCATGCAGCACTATAGGCTCTAGGTTTGGGTGGCCACCCTTGGGATACGCTCCTAGAACATTAGTGGGATGGAGGGTAGCTTCAGACCACAACCACTCAGCAGGATCCTGTCCATGGAATTGTGGTAGGATGCAGAAAAGCATCACCAGTGTTATCATGGTTCAGATGATTTTCATGTTCCTCAGGGTTCTTCTGTCAAAGTAAAAACAACAGAAATCCTTCCACTGAGGGCAGAAAAGAGTTAAAATGATAGGATTATCCAGCATGTATTTATCCAATGCTCTTTCCCTAGAGCATCAGAGGCTAGCCATGCATATTTCTTCAGAGGGGTTTTCAGCACTAGTGCTACTTCCCCTACAGTAGGGAGGTCCACCAGAACAGGTTGTCCAGGGTAATGTGCTGGACTTTTTGAATCGTCAGGTCGCCGTAGTAAGGGAACGATGCTTGGAGCTGTTGGGCAAAAGGCAGTGATTTTGGGACATCCATTCACCCCCCATCTACTGTTCACTCTTTTAACAGCTTCCCATAACCGAACGTCCCAATTTCCCTCCCGGGGCTTCAGAAGTCCTTTCAAAAAACCCTTGGTCCTTTCTAAGATCCCCTTAGCTTGAGGGTAGTGGAAAGGGCTGTGGAAAGACCGCTTAATTCCTTCACCTTTTGCCCAATGCTGTGCACCTCTAGCAGTGAAGTGGGACCTGTGATCAGATTGAATTTCCTGTGGCTTTGGGAAAGTTCCAAACCACCCCTGCAAAGCTTTAACCGCATTATCACCTGTAGCTCTTTTCAAAGCATCAGCTTGAACCAACCCAGATACACTTTCTACTCCTACTAGCACAAAGTGTTTACCTCCTGACTTCTTAAAGGGGCCAATATAGTCTACCTGCCACGCGTCCCATAAGCCTTTACCCTTTCTTAAATGCAGAGGGTCATCTTCTCAAGGATGTCTCTCCAGTCACCTGTGACATTGCTCGCAGGCTGATACGCATGTTTTACACATTTCCCTGGTAACCAGCCAACCACAAGCATGAGCTTCTTTGTACAAATCTTTCGCACCTGTGTGCTGTCTTTTTACATGCAGCCATTCTAATAGTTGATCCCAGTCCTCAGGAATGAGTTCCTTTTTCAGGGGGCTGAGCCTTGCTAGTTCATCAGCTCTATTCTTCCACTCTCCTGCTGGATTTCCATCTGCTTGCTGAGAAGCTACCCAACCAATAGCAACATTTCCTTGGCTTGCAACATCTAAAATTTCTTGCCCCTTTTCCTTTTGCCACACTGGAATTCTGTGAACTTCCCAATCATTTTGCTGCCAGAAAGGAAGCCACTCGGTACAACCTTTGTACACTGCGTAAGAGTCGGTATAAATGCAGACAAGAGAAATGTTCTGTGCCTCACATTGGAAAACACTCCAAACAGCTATGAGTTCCCCAGCCTGAGCGCTGCCTTCCCCTTCGGTAATGATTCTTTCACCAAATGAATTGTGTAAGACAGCTGTTCTAGATCTCCATACCTTCCCTTCCCGTTTTGCAGAGGCATCTGTGAACCAAGAACTTGCTGCTTGTTCGGGGGAGAAAGGAAGGGCAGCTTTGATTACAGAGGCAGATTTATCTTGGCTGCTAACCAGGCTCTCAGTGCCTTGGCTTGTTAGATTTTTAGCAGCATCTTCCGTTCTTGAGACGGTATTACAATAGCCTTCCATCTGAGCATACCATTTCCTAACTGAGGCCCTTTGGGCTACCCCGTCAGGTGGGGGGGAGGGGTGGGGCTCCCATTAGTGACGATTTTGATAACTTTGAAAGGGCTTCTTAATACAATAAGCTCTTGTCATGCAATTTTTTCCTCTTCTAGGAGAGCTAAGCTAACTACAAACAACCCCTTTTCCCAGGTAGTGTATCTTTTCTCAGCATCTTTGAAACCACAGGAATAAAAACCAAGAGGCCCCGTTGGACCCTCGGGACCCCACTGCCAAATGTGTACTGATAGCCCTGAGGAGGCAAATCCCCATTCCACCTGAAAGGGATCTGTGGGATGGATAGGGCCTAGTGCTTGGTGAGCTGTTGCCTCAAAAATCAGTAATTGCAATGCTTCTTCCTGAGAAGGAGTCCAATCCCATTTCATCCTTTTCCTCAGCAAGTCAAAAAACGGCCTAGCAATTATTGAGAAATCTGGGATGTGTTTTCTCCAGAACACTAATAGTCCTAGAGCTTGCTGGAGATCTTTCCTCAATTCAGGCCTTTGAATCTGATCTAAAGAGGTTAGGGTATCGGGTGGAATACATGTCATGCCTCCTTTCCACCAAATTCTCAAAATCTTCACTTCCTGAGAAGGTTTCTGAATTTTCTCTGCGGGTATCTGCAAATCAAGACTTTTTAAGTGAGAGATTATTTTCTGCTGATGTTTCCCTACTACCTCTATTTCATCCTTCCCCCCCTCCCCCCCCCCCCCCCCCCCCCCCCCCCCCCAGAGTGTCTTAAATGTATTGATTATCAGCTACAGGATCAGCAGGATCAGGTTTGGCTATTTTTTCTAATTCCTGAACTAAAGCATGGTGGGCCAAAGTGGAGGAGTGTTTGTAGCCTTGGGGAAGCCTAGTGCAAGTGTATTGCCGTCCTTTCCCATGTGAAGGCAAAATGGTCCCTATATCTTCTGGCTGTATAGGTATCATAAGGAAGACGTCTTTGACATCCATAGTTGCCATTGCCATGATTGAGTGAGCCTTTTCTTGAATTGATGTTATTAATTCAGCTAAGTTTGGGACCAGTGCTGTAAGAGGGTCTGTGTTGGGTTTAAGCCTGTGAAAATCTACTGTTAATCTCCACTTTCCACTGGCTTTTCAGACTGGCCATACCGGTGAATTAAAAGGAGAATGTGTGTGAATTATTACCCCTTGGTTTCTCAAGTCCTGTAGAACCGCTTTGATACCTTCTCTGGCACCAGAAGGTAGAGGGTATTGTTTTACATGAGTTGTTTGATTATAGGGTAGGGAGGGTGCGGTTTGAAGCAGCCTAATGTTAAGTGGCAGTGTGCCAAAAGACCACAGAAATCCCTCAGAGTCTTCCCACTGCCTCCCAGCAAGGACACCCATTCCTAATCAATTATTTGGAATGTTCCCAATTACCATTTTGATGACTAGTTGATGCTCATTTCCAGGGAGCCTCAGTTTGGCTAAGGCAACATTCATAGATTCTGTAGTTCCCAGAGCATTAAGAACACAGCATTGTCTCTTAGTTGGAACAATTCCACACCTCTGGGCATCCTTTTTTGTCAGTGCAGAGATTTGAGCCCCAACGTCAATCAAAAAGGTTACTAGTAGCCTGTGGAGGCCCGTGATAGCTGGGCTTAATATATATCCTGATTTAGTTTTAGTGAGCATTCTTAAATAAACCCACACTCCGCCCCTTTGCCCACCTGTAAGCGGCAGAGAGATTTGTTTCCCGAAAACCCTGTTGGTTTTGGTTCACTGCCTGTGTTCCGTGGGAGAAGCTGGGGGAGGGTTAGTTTTTGTCCCTGAGAAGGGAGGGGTGCACTGGGTTGAGCCAATGGATTCGGTTTTCGCTGGTGCCAATTATTTATTATTTTCTGCAATTTATCAAGGGGCAAACCATCCATCACCTCTTTGGGGACCCACTTTTGAATCCCCAACAACCACCAACGGTGGCAGTTAGAGATCTGTTTTCCTTTCTCTATATTTTCACTGTGAGGAGCCCCAATAAACCAAACACCTTTGTTATTTTCTGATTTCTATGCCGGGGTTTTTATAGGTCCATATTGTCTACAATAATTAATCAGATCTACTGCAACTTCAGCTCATGTCCAAACTTTATGGCTACTGGCAGGTGAATCAGATTGAGAAGCTGAGGGCTGTGAGGGGGAAGAGTAGGGAGTGAAGCCAGGATCTCTAGGCCCACTTTGGTCAGGGGAATTCCTGAGGAATCTTATCTAGTCTTTCTACAGGATTCAAAGCCTGTAGAGGTTTTCTGTAGAGTCATTGCTGTATGTTTAAGTGTTTCTGGAAGCCCACGAGTTCAATCGGTCATTAGTTCTGGCTTCACAGGTAATTGCATTGGGCATTCAAAACCAGGAACTAATTTCTTTTCATGAATCTTTTGCAGGCAGGCGGCTTTGTGGACACTTTCTAAGAGCTGGTCGGTGGTGTCAACGATTGCCAGGGGGTCACCCCTTTCCAAAGGATTCATTCTCCCGGCCCAGAAAGACGCACCCTGTGTCAGGGACCATGCGTCACGCTTACCTCCTTATCTCCTGTTGTGAAGAAGGCTCCATGTCCCCAGTACCCACTGGCCTCCGGTTAATTTAATTTGATCTCCACCATCGAGGGACACTCGGAGGACATATTTGTCTCTGATTCTTGTGGGAGGCGCCCGAATTCTTTTGACAGCTTAGCTAATTCGGTAGCACTGAACGGTATTTGTTTAGTTGTGATAGGTGGGTCAAGATCCTCTTTCGGCAATGCAGAGAGACAGGGAGACCCACTCGGTAATCAGAATCCAATTTGATTGTGGGATACAAGCACTTACATACCATTGCAGGGAGACTAGTAATGTGTACTACAATGATTAGGTTAAAATCACATCCACAAACTTACGCATATAACAACATCTCTTGCTTGCAGAGTTTAATGGGATTTTCTTTTTCCAGTAAACCCGTTTGATTTAATCTTCTTGCAATCCAGGTCGAATTTTCAAAGTTCCATTTGTTTATGCCAAGGCATTCTGTTATCAAATCTCTTATGTTAACCAGGTCCAAAGTGCATCAACTGTCTTATGTCCCCCAACATTCCAACAATCCTCATCACTAAGATAGTTCTATTCTGTTTGAACCAAGGGTCTCAAGCGAGGACAGCAGTATTCTCTCCAATTTTTTACTGCCTCAAGTTCCTGACGGGGATAGATTTGTTTCAAGTCAGGAGTTTCCTTTTCCTCTGGCTCTGTAGAGGAATCAGTATGATGTGAATTCTTAGCAAGTTCCTCTCTAAGGGCAGCTCGCAACATATAGATCTCATTTCTATCTTCCTTTAATTCTTTCTGCAAAATTTCAACTAGGTTTTGAAGGGAATCTATTCTTGCTATTTCCTCGTTTCTTTGCTTAAAAAGGGTTTCTATGGCTGCTGTGAGACAAGCTGCCAAAACTGAGCAGAGGATGGTCTTATTTTTGCCCAGTTTAACTTCTGTTTCATGTTGTAAAGAACAAATTCTATCTATGACATTTTCTAAATTAAACCAGCTGTTCTCTGCCCAAACCTCCCCCCTTGGAGAAGGCTTGGCATTCTATTTAGCAAGCAGAGCAGAAAATTCAGAAATTTAACTTTTGTGCTAGAGTTTTCAGTCATTTTATGAAGGGACCAAAACCATGACAGGGAGGTGCAAACTTAAGTTAGACAATCTCACAGCCTTTGCTGTGCTCCCCTTTGCTTCCCTGGCTGGGTGAAGAGACCAAATCTCCCTGGGAGGCCCTGCTTAGTTCCTTCAAGTTGTCCCTTCCTTCCCAGACAGTCCAAATTCACACATAAACAAAAACAGTTTCCCCTTTTGCGCGAAGAGATTTTTTGGGAAATTCTAAAGACAGAACCCTCAATAGAGTATGGGGGCGTATTTCACCTGGGCGTGCGCAGTTTGTGGGAAATTCAAAGAGCTTTCCTTGCTTTCCAGCTTCGTTCAACCCTTTCGCGATGAGGGGCTAGGTGTGGCTGAAGCAAATCGTCCTTCCCCTGTTCCAGACTACAAACAGCCTTGCAGACCCTTCTGTCGATCAGAATCCTGTCCATGATGCCAATTTAATGTCACGATCCGCTCATACCAATGGGGGGGTGATGGTTGGTTAACTGATCTGGGAGTGCAACAGACAACACGGAAAGGGGATTGCGGTATCAATCCAAACAAATGCACCTTTATAGAATGACCACAGCAAATGCATGAAAGGAATTAGGGAGAGGAAAAGAATAGAAAAGAGGGGGAGAAAGAGAGAGGGAGTTGTCCTAAGCTGATTATATGATGCTTTTAACCCCAATCATCTTGTTCTGTTTATGCTGCATCATAAGTTTTGCACCTTTAAGACTTGTTGCAGAGAGTGAAGAGGGGAGAGAAGAAGCAGCAGTTTGTTTTCAGACCCTGCACTCACTCCTCCACATTCCTGCTCCTGGACTGTGTTGTCTGGGGATGAACAGACAGTGGGACAGAGCTCTCCTTTGCTTTTAGTTAGTTTTAGCTTGCTGAGGCAAGGAAGTTCCCTGGACTGTGGTTTCTTTTCTTTTTTCCCTTTTCTTTGGACCTCTTGAAACCTGCTCTGGACTGAACACCCAGAAGAGCACCAGCAGCTAGCACCTGTGGCCCACCAGGCCGGGCCCGGCCCGCAACATTTCCAGCACCGGAGGGACTGATAAGAGCCTGTGTGAGCTGAACTGCAACCGAGGGAGGGGACTTTCTCAGTTTGTCATCTCTTTTGGAGCAACAAGGGGTTTTATTGTTCAATATTGTTTAGGTTTTATTGTTTAATAAACAGGTTTTTTCCACCTCTTTCCAAGGAGCTATTTTCTCCTGGACCGGTTGGGGGGAGTGTTGCAGTGTGACGCCATTTCCTGTTTCAGGAAACAGGAAAATCCCTCAGGTGTTGGGATAGGTGAAACCTGTCCTTTCCCCTCCCCCTTTGCCCTCCTGCTAAGTGCTGTCCATCAATGTTAACATTCCAGCAGGGTCATGGTGTGGTTGGCAGAAGTTCAAAAGATGCCCCTCAGGTCCGGGCTCATTGGCCTGTCCAAGTGTCTTTATCCTTTGAGCCTTCCCCTCCTCCCACCTGGTTGGTGGCTCACCTGTGCCTTCCCCTGCCCCTGTCCCCGGGCTTAAAAGGAGACGGGACCATGCGGTCTGGATTCTCTTGGGAGCTGTTACAAGATTCAGAGGTCTGTCATCCTGGAATAAACTCTGGATTAAAACTCTACAGCAGAATCCTCTCCTTTTTCTCTTCACCGTCCCCTGAACCTTTTCCACCAGAGGTCAACTGAGTTTCTACTATGCCTGGATTTGTTGCGAGTGCCTAGCTGCAGGATGCAGCCGGCCAAATGTATCTCTGAGGTGAAACATCACAGCTGCCGCCTTTGGCCCAGCAGCAAGGGTCAGACGAGCCCAGGCACGTCCCACCCGGTAATATTGGGATTAATATTTCATAGGGGAGGGGCCAAATGAATCTGCTTTCCTAGAGGAGCCCCTTTGGGGGTTCTCCCCAAAATTTGCCCTGAACCAAGACAGGAGTAGAGCTACCAAATGTGGAGAGACTAAGTCCTCATAGTCCAGCCGACAGAGTTTGCCTAGTCACGTTGGGAAGATAATGGCCCTGCCTGGTTAACTCAAGGTTAAGTCCTGGTGAACTCAAGGTTCTATTATAGTCCATTGCTGAGGGGGGAAACAGAATCTTGAAATGGCTGAGGGGGAACAGATCCAATCAAGAAGAAGAAGTCTATTGAAATTGCTGAGGGGGAAAAAGGTATTGAAGACGGGTACAGACAGTCCATGTTCTCAGCAGGATAAGTCAGTAGCAGCAGTGAGTGGGACCCACTGTTTCAGGACTGCTTTCTGGGGGAAACCAGTCTAGGTCCTGTAGGCACATCTGTAGGCAACACTCAGCAGGCATCCTGCTTCAGTCAGGCCAGCACCCCTGCATCAGAATTACAGGTGTCTCAGTCTCAGTCCTTGGTAGGGGGGCTTCAACCTCGGTGCCTCACGGTGGTAGTGGAGCAGAGGAAGGATTTTCCATGGGGGGGCTACCAAGTTGCCCCAGCAAGTTCATCTGGCCAAGAGGTGGGAAAATTCCTGGTCTATTGTCGTGAAGCAGGTGCAAGCATATAGGCTGGGTCGCCCTTTGGCAGGCCCTGCTAGAAGCAGTCACTGAAGACACAGCTGTGAACAATCACTTGGCAGGCCAGAATTCTGCTCAGGGGCCTCAGGATTTTTGGTGTTCATCCATTACTGGCAGGCCAGAATTCCCATCGGTGTCTTTAGGGTCCCAGTGTCTGTCCTGGGAATGGTCGTGAGGCAAATGAGGGGAACTTTAGACTGTCTTTCACATGTATCAGAAAATCTATTTCCTGAACTGGCCAAAAAGAATGCATAACATTTACAATTGAGGGGGAAAAAGAAAACCAAACTCAAAGCGTTGGAGCAATATCATTCTAGAGAATGCCATGTCTCTATGAAAAATACAAAAAAATTTCTGTTTTCAAACGCACCCACAAATCACCATTTTGCATCTTTTTTGTTGTTGTTGTTGTTTGTTTTAAAGCTCTGGCACTTATCTGATTCCTTTTTGAGTTAGTTCAGCTCATTAATCTAGTAAGAAAGCTGCTAAAATTAAACGGAAAAACCTATGGGGAACAGGATGCCACTTCAGCCATGTTGTAGGGAAGCATTAGGTCAGCCTTCTGTCTTGTAGAAATACGTCTGTCATATAGGAAAATCACTGCGTAGCACTATCTTATTTTGAACTTTCTCATTGCTACTGGGTTCCTGAATGATCAAGATGGTTTAAACCAAACAACAGCCAGCCCTCTAAGATACTCCCCAAACTATTGCAATGGAATAACTTGATCAGGTGAAGAGCTCACTATGCAAAAGCTGAATATGATGTCAAGAACGCTTTGTTGTGGATTACCATTGTTTGGGATCATTTATCCCTTACCCTCCCATGTAGGTATAGGAAAAAATGAAGAAACCACAAGGCTTTTACAGCTGTTCTTGTATTTTGGGATAGTAAGGACTTGGGTTGGTAAACAAAACTGTGGTGAGTTTTAGTATTGACTTTATCGCTGTTTCACTTTGAATTAACTGCTTTGCATTTCAGCTTACCCATCAGTATAATGAGAAGAAGAATATCTTCCTTCCTGCCCAAAAGATGTTGAATTATGCCTGTGATGTCACGGACTTAAAGACGAAAACCATTGTGATTGAAAGGAAGTATTGGCATGCCACAAGGTAACTGGAGTGAGCTGTCTTTCCTCCTCAGCTTCACTGTGATAGTAGAATTTTAATTAGCAGTTCCAAAACTTTGTCTTAGCATAGTCTGGTGACATATCTCAGTAGAGCAGTGTCCTAGGGTGACTTTATGATGCTTGTATCCCCAGCCATCTGTTCTGTTAATGCTGGATATTCTATTCTCTGCCTTCAAGACTGCTTCTGAGAGCAAAGGTGGGGAGAAGAAGAAGTACGGAGTTTGTTATCACAGGCTGCACTCACCTTCTAAAAGCAACACTGCTCCACATTCTGTGCTGCACTGTGTTGTCTGGGCACTGATGGAGCAGAACAGAGTGTTGTTTGCTTTTCAGTTGGTTTAGCTGGCTGAGGCAGAGTTTTCCCTGGACTGTCTTTTTTTCTTTCCCTTTTCTTGGAACTGTTCAAACCTGCTCCAGACTGGGACCTGGAGAGCACTGAGAGCTTGCACTTTGTGGCCTATGGGGGCCTACTCTGGGCAGCAGCCTTTCCCAGTGCCGGAGGGATTGATAACAGAGCAAGCATCCACAGGAGAGACTTTCTGAATTTGTTGTCTCTTCAGAGCGGCGATTGAGTTTTGTCATCTGGTATTGTTCATTTTTTGTGCTGGGGGGTGCTTTCCCTGTTAAATAAACAGATTTTTTCCACTTCTCTCAGAGGAAATGTTTCCCAGACCAGTTGAGGGGAGGGGCCGTGTAGGTGGGCTTTCTGGGGGGGGGCCCCCTGAGACATGAACTTTAAAGAAATTTAGGGTTTTTAGAGGAGCTGAGGTTTTAGTCAGAGATAAGCCTTATTAGAGTTTATCAAAATAAATAGGTAGGCCTTGATGAAGTTAAGAGTTAGTAGTTAACTAATAATTGATTGCTTGTCAACATCATGTTTGCTTAGCTGGGTTTATCATGAAGAATACAGAAACTCATAAATAGCTTTTAGGAACATAAGACAATTGTAGGCCACCTCTGTTCTGAAACCAATTGAAGATGGGGAATGGGAGTTCTACCAATGGGTTCATTTGTCATATTTGCATTGAAAATGTAGAAAGTTCAGAACCAGGAAGACTTCATTTATTTCCTCATTTTGGAACCCCTCCCCATGAAAGGGACCACCGATTCATTTTGAGGAACAAACTACACGTGCTTAATAGCTTTTGAACTAATTACCATACGAAGTGAGGAATGATGGGATGTACCTAAATTATGAACATGTATTTGTCTTTTGGGGATTCAATACTTGTATAGATAAAAAGACTCTGTTATCACCTCTAAATCACAGCGTGTATTTGGGAGCTATCCCGCACGCTGCCCAGCGTTGCAATAAACATACACTTTCTAATTTTGAACTGTTAGGGAGCCTTTGTCCATCACAGTTGGATATCAGTACTAGATCAATATTTTTAATAAATCACCCCTTCTTGAGGATTGCTGCCAAATTTGCCCTAAACCAAGACAAGCAGGGTCTGCGATTTAGAGAATGATGGAATCACTTTGGTTGGAAAAGACCTTTAAGAACATTGAGTCTAAATGTAATTAGCAAACACAACCATCAAGAAATGTTTTGCTGTCTGAAGAGAACATGGTTTATCTGGTAAGCTTTGCAAGTATTTGTGTCATCGCAAGCACGCATGTCCAATGCATTAGATGGGTATATAATAAGAAACCTGTGCAAATCAACAGAATGATTCTCAGGGTAGGATATTGGCATGTTTCATCCTTCTTCCCGACTTCTTCCAATGAATTACTTTTACAAAGTAAGGATTGGAATTGTTACTCTTTTGACGGTTCTTGTTGTATTACTGACATTTTTGGCATAGGAATGCCAAATAGGTTAATTCACCTAGTTTTTCAGATAAAGACCAAGATTGAGTGTTGCTTAAGCTGGAGGCAGAAATATTTAAATCTTCCAGCCTCCTTCTTAGTACCTAATTTCTATTACAATATCAGTGCACAATCTTGTCCCTTAAGGTCCAGCTAGCTCAGTTTATACCAACAGGGTGACTTTAGTAGGGCTCACGTGATGCTGCACACAGAAGCCCTCAGGGTGCACCTCTAGCAGACAGTAATTCATGCAGTTGGACCATCCCAGTGCTGACTTTGGATCACCAGAAGAGTAGAACTAGAGAGATTTGATGGAGAGCTCTCTGGAGGAAGTGGCCTGAAGAAGACAGCAGAAATCCCATCTGTGTGTTTGTACAAATAACGTGAATACCATTTACAGGAAAAGATCTTCAAATCGATCTAGCTTTTTCTGCAGATTATTTGTCAACTATATGCATTACACGGACAGTTCCACTGAGCATCTGAAATACAGCTGCGTTTAAGTGGATTGATTCAGGGTTGGAAAGCAGTGATATAAAGCTTTTCAGGAATAGCTGACATCCAAGTCCCGCAGAAATTTACCTATTTTTAATGTCCAGATGCTTTTTAAAATAATGGGTGACCATTTAGCTACCTAATAGCTTTAATCAGAAATACCAAGAAAATTTTAAACTCCCATCTTTTATAGCTTGAATATTTTTCTTCGTTTATTTCCTGGTTTCCAATTCAGGTCTACAAATCGTATGATTAGGTAATGAGAACTCATGCTGTATAAAAATATTTCCTGCTATACTTCCAAGTCAAGGCCATGTTTTTCCCGGAACTGTTTAAAAAAATAAAATTCTATCTGGATTCTCTCTAGCCCACACTCATCATTATCTAAAATCATTTAAATATTGTATTTTGACTTTACATGGTGCAATTATATTCAGAAATCCAAGGCTCTATTGTTAGATTGTTTGTATGGTTTTCTGGCAATTCTAACTTCCCACAACCACTCTTGGCAGCTATATATTTTTGCAGCAAGGCATCACAGGGGTCTGTGAGAAGTTTGAATGTGAAGCAGAGCTAACATTAAAATACACGGGACATACTCGAAATATTTCACTTCAGAAAGTTACAGTTTGCTTAGATGGAATGAAATATGAAATAAATGAACCTCACACAACATTTCTAAATCTTGGAAATCTATTACCTGAACTTTGAGTCAGTTTGCAGGACAGGACTCTGTAGAAATGCAAATGTGAAGTCCAAGGAATAGAGCAGAAGGTGTATTGGGCAGGGGTACAGAAGATTGCTCTGAAGGGTGATGTAAGCAAGATTGCATCCTATCAAGATAGCAGCTGCTTCTGCTGGTGCCAACATAGAGAATTTGCGCCACCAGCCTAGTTTTCTGGGGACATTTGACCTGTACACTCTTGAGGGCTTGTAGATGTGAATGAATCTGTCCTTTGATCTGTTTTTTTCTTTTCAATGTCTATGACCTGACTTGCTACTGTGTACTGTACTGTATCGTTTTATAAACAGACATGTTTCATCTGTTTGAAAGCTGTAGTTGAAAGTGAGCTTGCAATCATGAGTTGGCTGTCAAAAGAATTAATTTTCTGCTTTAAGCAAAATATCAGTAGAAACAGTCCATCCACTCCTATGATACAGATTCCTTCTGAATTTACAGGGTAATTTGCATCAGTGAGTATCATGCATGTGCAATAAATACACCTTGCTTGGTTTCTAATGATGATAATAGTCCTCTTTGTATTACTCTAAGGATTGAACTCACCATCATTATTTTCCTGTTCTCATTGAAGTGTAAAGGAAAAATAGTTTTGCATTAACCAAGGAGTAAAATGCATGGATTTAGCATCATTCTTGCAAGTAGTCCTCGATTCTGAAAATACCTCTCAGAAGCTGCATCAAATGGGAAAGCTAGACAGATGGCAGAATGCAGAACCTGCCATTTAGGATCAGGTACAAAATAACACCCAAGAAATTCTTCATGGATGCTGCATAAGTACAAAGATGCCGTTATTTAAAAGAGAAAAATAGTCAATGTGAAACGTGTTTGATGAATAAAAAGCTATGCTAATCAAGAGACCACAGTGCCAAGTGTGCTACAAGGCTTTTTTGTAATTCACATCATTCCCAGCATGAAAAAACACTATTTTTATTGTAGATTGCTTAAGAGTGCACAACAGTTTGGAAAAAAGTGCTTTGCTTTTTCTATTCATAGGAACTGTGTATCATGGTAAGAGATACTGTAGACAGGTTTTGGAAAACAATGTTATTTTGAAGATTCATTCTATTCAGAAATACTTCACATGAAAAACTTTGATCTGCTCTCCATCCTGAAGACTCTTAAAGGAAAATGTCTTTGTTGCATTCTCTTCACACTAGTTCAGGAGCTCAGTCTTACCTGCATTCTAATGCTTTTTTATGTTCCTGATGGCATGGCTTAGACATCCTTGTCTCCATTACCATCATGATTTCCAGATCAAGTGATGAGAATTTTTCTTCAGGACTGGTGAAGTTAAGTGTCATAACATTTTTGTCAAGTCAGTTTGAAGGGGTTTTTTTGCCAAAGGAATCTCTTCCTTCCTAATGAAAACCATTGGCAATAGCAAACCTACTCAGTTTTTCAGGAAGTCAAATAATACATCTCCACTGTACAAGGTCCTCCCTTTGTTTTTTTTTCACCAGAAGAAAACTGCTGTTTTCTTCTTCTTCTATCACCTTAGACTTACTTTCTTCCAAAATCTTTTTAAACCTTTAGATTTCTCTTTATAGCTAATTACTTTCACAGTGGGCTATAGCATATGTATTTGAAAAGACCATTTGTACATATCCAAATGGCTTACTTCTATTCTATTAAGAAATGGCTGTACTTCTATTAAGGAAACATAAAGGTGCAGTAATATTTTTTCTTCTACAAAATTTAAAAAACCCCAACTATTAAAAATGATACCAGCAAATGATGTCTGTAAGACTGAGGCAGGAGGCTTTTTCCAGAACAATGTGCAGTTCTTCCCAATTCTATTTTTCCCTCCGATTACTTTGTACAAAAATAGTTTTACACAGTCTTCTAATAGTGGCATGTTACTAGTGGGGTAGAGTATTGCCCTGCCAGCATTGGAATTGACTCGACTGTAGTTGTGTTCAAATCTGCTGATGAGACAAGGTTTTTTTGCTGAACGCACTTCAGCAAGCAAGAGAGCTTCTTCGTCTTAAGATGCTATGAGTCCCAGAAGAAGATGAATGAGGTGATGACATGCCTTGTGTTCTGAAGAGAGATCAAAACTTATTGCTGGGGTCACCCCCCCTCTTGGTACAGAAAGCGCACAGAGGGCTTTGAAGCAGCACTTTCACCCTCTTTGCATTCACTAGTAAATCGGACCCCAAGGTTTGGGCAAAAATACTCTTTTGATGCAACTCTTCACCAGACAAAATCTCTGGGAAAATTTGCAGTGGCAGAAAGCAAGCCCTTCCTGGGAAATCTACTGAAATGGTTCAGAAGTTATTCCCATTCCCTGTTGCTAACCTCTGCTGTCTAGCTGTCCGATATGTTTGGGACCATGTTGAAATCATTCTAAACAATGGACTGACGCTGCACTGTTGAGTAAACATAGGTCTTTTCCATAGGTGTCAGGGAAAAATATTTCTGTTGGTAAAAATGATAGAAAACAATACCAGCATGGGAGAAAAACAAGTACATCAATAGAATGAAGATGCCCAGAATTCTCCTTTTGAAGTTACACACAGTCAATATTTTCTCAAGAAGGTTGTGAAACTTAATAAGGAGTACAGTCCACGTGACTGGTGCACAAGTTCATGTTTCCAACTTACAAAATACATATTATTAAAAGAAAAATGTTCTGCCTTGTAGAAAAGTAACCCATTAGGAATTTGATCAAAGATAGGATTAGATCAAGTATTCCTACAAGACAGCAGTAGTACTAGGAAAAGCCTTTTGGCGTCTATTTAACTACAGGAAACTTGAGAAAGCGGAAGAGTGTCCTTCCCTGCTGCAAGCTGTACTTCCTAGTTGCTAGTGCTGCTTCAACATTGTCTAAAGAAAACTTGCCAAAATAAGACTATTGTATACACGCAACTGTAACTATCCATTCCGCTCCAGCTCATTTTAACTAGCAAGTATGAGTCACACACTCTAATGGAATATTCTAATGCATAGATAGAGTATACCTTCACTAATAAATGGGGACTCTGGAAAAAGGACCAAATGCAGATGAATTTCAGGGAAGGAAATTATTGGAGTGCTAACTGCAGTCCCTCGACTTCACAAGAAATGATGCCTGGTAATCCCAACCAGAAACATATAGAAATCCATTTTCAAATGGGTTGCATCTATGGTCCTCTGTTCTTCCTATATGAAGAAACTGTGGTTTGAATCAATCTTCAAAATAGTATGCCTAAAGACCTTAGAAGCCTCCAATTCTTTTCTTTTTTTTTTTTCCAGAAGCAACTGTCTCAAAACCTTTTTAAAGCTGACATTTTCCCTTAAGATGCCATATTTTAAAAGAGCACCTTGTCATTTAACAGGGTATTCCAAACATCATTTACAAGTTTAGACTGAAAGTAACACTTTTCCTAGTAATCTTTCCTTTTTTGCAGCTCAGTGCTAACATAGGCAGCAAAGAAGAGAACAGACCACAGCTCTTTCTGGAGCATCTTGAACAAATGCCCTTGCCTATGTTCTAATCATTCACTTCACCAAAAGACCTAATGATGAAGAAAAGGTTGTGAAAGCATTACTAGTAGTGCTACATGGCAATGTACAGGTGTGATTTCTCAAGTAGAATTTGTATCACATAGATGATACTTGGCAAACAGCAAATGAAGGGGTTTTCTTCAGCTCTCAGACGGATGTTACATGTCAGTAATTTAATAAAAAGATAACAAGAAGAAGGTTATTTTTTAACATGTGAATTTAATTACACCCCTGCCATGGACATCTGAATCTTATGAATAGACAGTGTCTGATTTAGAAAAAAATAAAGAATTATCACAGTTTAAAGAAACATAGGATCATAAACCCTTTGCTGATGGAACGTAGCCTATTCATTGGCTGAAATGAAGCAGGTAGACAGGACATATGAAATATTGTTTTGTGGATCAAACATTTATTTTCGAAAGTGATGCTGACAGATAGTGAACTCACCAACTTAGATATTGCACGGTAGATAAGGGTACATAACTTGCTCCATCAAGTAATCCCTTGGAACCATCATCCAAGGGGATTTTCCCCTGCATCTGTGAAAATATGCCTACCTTTTTCACAATACTTCTGCAGCAGCATTGTTAGGCCTGATCAGCTGCTATGGAGAGTGAATTATCGGCGGCAAAGTGACTGGCCAGGGGAATTTGCTTCAATGGATTTTGATCTCTCGGATATTTTGCAGACCTGCTTCAGCCCTGCTTGTCAAACACAGCCTTTAAAGGGTGCCAAACAATTGTTAGTCTGTACTGGGCCATATGCTCTTTATTCTCTCCCTCAACTTCTCCATCGCCTCTCATCTGTTTCACATGAGCTATGTTCAAGGTCCACAGGCTACTTTTCACAGAATCTTCAGGCCTGATGCAGTAAGAATGATGACTAGAACACAGCGGCGATCAATTTTCCAGTTTGCATAAAATGCATTCTGCACACAAATCCAATGAGAAGGTGTTCCCCCTATGCCCAGAAAAACCTTCACTAGTACTAGTATTCTACGTAAACTGCAACTTAGTCTGAAAGAAAAGCTTTTTTCTGAGAGTGTCTAAGAGCTTTGTATGAAGCACAGATATTTGATATATGCAATTTTGAATACCAGAGGAAAAAGAAAACGGCACAAAGCTTTTAATGGCACTGGTTTTAATTTTAAATTCCATGCACCTTTTCAAAAAGTGTCAGCTCAAACGCCCATGCACATATTTTAGTCATCTGTAAGTCAGTATTCATATAAAATGTGATTCAAATCAAAAGAATTTCAAACCTTTCCTCAAAGTTTATATGCCTAGATTTAATACTTCTGACACATATTAGATGAAAGGAAGACATTTTTTACTGTGGGGGTGCTGGAACACTGGAACAGGTTGCCCAGAGAAGTAGTGGGTGTCCCATCCCTGAAAGTATTCAAGGTCAGGTTGGATGGGGCTTTGAGCAGCAACACTGGAGACTCTTGATGGTAGAGAAACAAAGTTTGAATCTAGAAGAAACTCAGATTGAAGTATAGGAGCACGTTTTCCCTCAGCTCTTGGGGTAAAATCAAAGTGTTACAAAATTACCTTGATCTGTGATTTTCACTACTGTAACAGGTTAATGAAAACTATGCAGAAGATAGCAAATTTTAAAAGAGAGAAGAATTACAGCATAAAATACATGGGATGGGTTTCTACACGGGACAAAATCTCTGTATTTCAACACTTCCTCATGTTAGGATTTCATGAAGTGCAAAAGAAGGCGGCAAAATATTATTCAGGACATTATTTACTGGAGCTCAGCCTGGCCTTTAGTAGGAATTGGGTTTGAACATAATGTAGATATACCACACACTTTCCCTTCACTGAAAAATTACTGTTTACAATGAATAAGCAATGAGGATATGAAATTGACTGAAAGCATCTTAAAAAGGTAAAGTATTTCATTGTAAATGATCTGTGATCCAAATAGTTCTTCCACCTTAGTGAGGGACAAAAGAATTCTTCCATATCATGATGGTTTAAAATTGTATAAACCAATGTTTTCTTCTGAAAGGATATTATCTATTTTTTTCTATTTTTAGAAGAAAATATTCCTAGACATACAACACATGAGAACAAAGTAATTGTAAAGAAACAAATAATATGAAAATATTCCCTACATATAATTAAATGAAAAGCTGTGTTTTAAATAGGAAGTAGATATTAAACAGAATTTTTACACCAGATATTTGAATTGTTGCACCAGCTATTTTGCCCCCAAAGAGAGGTATTTAGCATTTCGGTCTTTTCCAAGGTGTTCATCATCTGCTATGCTGACCTCTGTGTGGGCCTAGGTGTGTGTGGAAGGGGGGCATGTGAAGGGGAGTGTGTATGTTTGCTTAACACTTGTTGTGGCAGCTTCATGCCTCAGCTCCATCATTTCTTTTAGAAACTTCACAGAGAGTGGATATGAAGTTTAATATCAACAAGAGATCAATTCCCAAATCATCCATTTTACCCTACCTTATAAATCATATGCTTTGTTGCATATTTTATCAAATAGACTTTCAAGCCACATGGAGAAATGAGAATGTGGAGAATCCCTCCAATGTCTTGCAACTTTTATGCAAATAGAGTTTCAAGAAAGGATAATTTCTTTTAAAATACATCTGGGACAGGCATGATGGTGGTGTCAAGCTGTTGGGGTTTTTGTTGCTGGGAGAAGTTGTACAAAAGGATTGGTCTTTACATTGACTAGTTACTGAATCAAGTGCATGAATCCATTGGAAATTCAACTGGGGGTTCCTTTTTCTAGCAGATTACTTCTAGAACGAGCTTGCAGACTGAAGCTGACTCTTTTGCTCTCTTCTTGTTTCTTACCTATTTTCTTGGCTTCTTTACCACTATCTACACAATTCTGGAACTTTTTTCCCCAACTAAAATTGTTTCATAGTCTGATAATTAGGATACATTTTTTACAAGGAATTTTTAAAAATCTTTGCTTGAGTTAAGAAGGTTAAGGACTAAGGTCTTTTTCTTACCTCATCAGTATTGCGATGGAATTGATAAATAAAGACTAACTCTTTCTTTTTATTTTCAACCCAAGTAGATAGTTCCCATACATTAATACATTTTGTGGACCAATATTTGCCATTCTGATGTAAGTTGTCCCTTCTTAACAATATACATTCTGTGACTATGTTGACAACACTCTTGGTGAAGATCCTAATTGGTCTTAAACACACATAGGGAGAAATTTGCTCAGCCAGTGTCAGTCTTAAGCATGCCTATCAGAAGATCTTTCTATAGCTGGGGAATTTTCCCGTGAAAGGGATTCAGTTATGGAAGAGACACTTATCCCAGAGTTTTGCATTCTTCTTGAGCACTACTTAAGGAACTTAGATCCCATGTCCATTTGGATCTCTCTCTGCACAGATCTTTGTCATGCCACTGCTTGAAATGCATCTCTAAGAGAATTCATTAGCACAGAATGAACGAGAGTGGAAGGCGTCAGTGGGGCTCACCAGGTCCAACCCCCCTGCTTAAACCAGGATACCTAGAGCCTCTTGCCCAGGATTATATCTGGGTGTACTTTTAATGTCTTCAAAGATCCAGGCTCCACAATCTTTCTGGGCAGTCTGTGCCGTGGTTCAGTCGCCCTCACAGTAAAAAATCATTTGCTGATGTGCAGAGGCAATCTCCTGTATTTCAGTGTGTGCCTACTGCCTCTTGTCTTTTCACTGAGCATCCTTGAAAAGACACTGGTTCCCTCCTCTTTGCACACTTCTGGGATGTATGTGTGCTGCCACCTAGATAAATGTCAAAAACCTTCCTGAAGCCCAGGCAGACAATATTCCCTTCATCTACCGGGCAAGTTGATTCATCAGAGGAGTTTAAAAAGTTGTTCAGCATCAAGTTCCCCTGGTAAATCCATGCTGACTAGGTTATTTTGTCCTCCTTCATGTGCCTGGCAATGCTTTCCAGCAATAGCTGCTCCATCAACTTCCTGGGGATAAAAATGACGCTGGCTGGCTGGCTTGTACTTTTCCAAGTCCTCCTAGTTGCCTTTTTCCAAGATGGGTGACATTTGCTTTCATCCAGTCTTTGGGCACTTTCCTCAGTCACTATGATCCATCAAACATCATTAGGAGTGGCCTCAGAATAACATCTGCTAACACCCTTGAGACCTGTGGCTGCATCTCAACAGGGCCCGTGGACTTCATGGAATACGTACCAATTCAGTGACTATGCCCATAAAAGTTTGCAAGGGATAACAGAACATATTAACAGCTACCTGAAGAGTGAGTGAAAAACTATGGAAGCAATCCAAAAGGACAAAGACTTGAGTTCCCTTTTCAGACAAAGCATCCTATCGTGGAGCTGAGCAGCTTTAGATCTAGGGAAGCTTCCCTTCTGAAAGGATGCAGAAGACATTCTTTTACCCGTATCCACTAATAAAATGTATTGACCATTCACTTGCAATACAAAAAAAAACTAAATTCTTTCCAAAATTGTTGCCGCCTAACTAGACAATCATGTACTGGCTGGGTATTCCCCTAACAGATGACAGCACCTGCTTGATGCCTCTTATGCCTACAGACTATTTGAATTAGGTCATTTGAGTGGGGATTACCGGTCTGGGAACTTTCTTTCTGATGAATTTGGAAGATTTACTGAAGCAAGGACCTGAAGATGAAAACTTCATTTCCCATCAGTGCACTTTAACATCCACGGCTGTAATGCCATTGTTTCTCACCAACTGAGTCAAGAATTTATGACTACAAAGTGAATCAGCTCCAAAAGGCAAGATAAAGGCTGGAAAACATTCTCTCTTGGTAAAGCAAATGAAGTGACTAAATTCTAATCACTCGCTGGCCTAAAGCTTCAAGGAGGGGGAGGTGGACCAGGTTTCCTTCCACTGCCGTTCTCTTTGTCACCTCAGTGTTTTATAGGGGTATGCAGACATTCAGAAAGAGAGCTTTGCTGAATTCATAAAATTCAGTCTTAAAAAATAACTTGAGAGCAGCTGAAATGAAAAGAACAAATAAAATGCAATTAATTCCACGGAAGCTTGAAATGATTATTTCTTCATTTTGCATTTGAGGATGTATATTGTGTGAGTTTGTCTTGTCTTGTTCTACAGGTTTTCTAACTGGCACACCTTTCTTTATGAATGGACTGTCCTTTCCTAAATACTCTCATATGGAGGAACATGCTTCTGATAAGAAGAGCACTAGGGTGTCTTTACTTGACCTTTTATTTTTACTGATGTTTGCTCCTTGGAAATGAATGGGGTTTTTCAATTGAAATGTCTTACTATTGTTCCCACAGGATAAGCCACAGACTCTTCTGCTCAGAGCTGTCACTAGTCAGCTATTCTCCTATCTGCCTTGAAGTAGTTGAATGTTCTGGTCTCAAAGTAGCACCTTCTGTGTAGCCATGCTCTTAGCTGCCAGTGTCATCTTGAATCCAAACACCCTCCCGCAAGGGACCGCTGGTTCTGTAGTCAACTAAGGGGAAAAAAACGGTCCATCCATGCTTCCTGATTTAAAATATAAAGGTATATAAAGGTATGGTGTCCCTAAACGATTCTCTGCAGTTGAACACTACTTACCTTTGCCGTGTTTCTTCAACTCACTTGCAAGTCATTCATGCGCTACCTTATTGCGAGAATTGCTTGGTTTGAAGATGATTTAAAAGGGTAGGAGAATACTTTTGTGCCTCTGCTAGAAGGATGCTTTTCAAATCCACACAAGCTTCCTGCAAATGCAAAAGCATTCATCCTGTATTGTCCTAGGCTACAATATAAAAATGTTTTCTGCTCCCAACCTCAAGAGCTGCTGAAACCGGGAGGGGCATCGTTTTTTCCTTATCTCCTTATCTCTTAACGGGGCCATCCATGTCTTGCCACATGATTCAGAGATGACTCCCTCCAGGAGCCATTTCTGTTTAAAGGCTAATCAAGGAACCACCGCATGACTCAGAACCATTTGAGCCCATTGCAAGATGCTCTGCCCAGGGGGCAGGAGCTAAGCATCCCCAGCTGGATATAATCTGAGTTTTGGGACACCACAAGCAGTCTTTCCACTGGCTTCCTAGAGGAACGGCCACCCTCACCCACTGGGTCTTCAGAGGACAAGAGCTACCAGATGGTTTCTACAGGATCACCACTTCAACAAGACCATTTCATCCGGACTGCTGCCACCACCCTAACTAGCAGGGTGACAGGTTGTATTCTGTCCGTGGTTTTTCTTTTGTATCATTGCATGTATTTGGTTTTTCCCCTTTTCCTAATAAATTGTATTTCTGACTTGGAGTCTTGCTGCCATGCTGGATTTCTTCAGACCGACTAGCTCCTGACACCAACAGCCAGAGTGAGCTGCCCCCAGAAAGCTGTCAAATCCAGGGTGCAGCTGTAGGGCACAGCTGCTCTATGGCACAGGTGGACTGCATTGGGGATAGGACTGTGCCGAGGGCAGGGACAAGGAACAGGGAGAGGTCTTCTGTATGTTTTCCAAAGGAGTTTCTTCCCTGGAGGGTCAGGGACACAAAGACACTGAGCCAAATGCATACATCAACTTAGAAATGGGGAGAGGTCCCAGAGGAGGATACAATCTTGAACACACTGGGAGCAACTGGGGGTGGACCACAAGGCGGGGAATACAATGTTTAAACCAATAGGGGACTACAGGGGAGGAGAATAACTTAAACAAACCAATGGGGTTTTGAAGACTATAAAATTGATAGGGAAGTTTCTAGAGAAAGGGGCAGGCTTGGGGAGGGATTGACATTCAGTGGGAGGAGGAAAAGGGAAGAAAAGGGCAGGTCTTTGGGGAGATGGACAACTAGGGCAAAAACTAACAACACGGGGGGAAAGGAACAATCCCTTAATAATAAAATATGCTCCAACAGCACAAAACAGGAAGTATTATCAAACTGACTACTCAAACTGCATTACAATCAAAAACACACACTGCAACAGCGACAGCATCTCTTGCTGGTTTTGCTTTCAAACCAGAAGAGGTGCCAACCAAAAAATTAGCAAACTTAAAAGTTAACTGGCCGCAGTTTTGATTTCCTTCTGAAATATATTACTGCTTGTCTAATTGGCTTAGCAGCATGTCTGTTCTTAGTGCCAAGCAGGGATTCACTTTGCCAGGCATGGAGGAAGCTTCTAGGAGCTTTTCACAAAAGATTCACTTCTGTGGCTGGCTTCTTCCCTCCCCACCAAAAACCAAGCCATGCAAAACCAACACCTTAACTAATCCCTAGTACTTAGTACGCATCCAATAATTCCTTTTAAACTATACTTTACATTTTTTACCAAATGCCCTGAAAAGAAATGGATCCATAATATTGATCAAAATAGTTCCAGTTCAATAGAAATACTGGGTCATGCAACTCTGGTTTACATCACTATTTTTTGTACAATCAACAGGAGCTTTTTTCGCCTCTAAAGAAATGTTTCCCGATGGTTTGGATCAGAAGATCCAGTATTGCCATCGTGAGATTTTTGTTTTGAAGGCCATAGGCTGTGCTCAGTGTTTTGGGTATATTCTTTGTTGTGCCTTGCATGTATTTTGGATAGAAAGCCAGTAGAGATGATGTCCTTGCTGCAGTAGCCATGCTAAATAAGGCAGAGCGTCTGGCTGATGTACTGGAGCTGTAGACTATCCACCAGTCGCCCAGGGCGGTGAGGATCTCTAAAGGAATATAATATTGGCTATGCTCTGGAAGTTTTACAGAGAGAAAGAGCCTCATCGCTCTAATGATTTGTCTCCTGGAGTTCTGAAGAATATGTTGTAAAGAAGAAGGCTGCTGTCTTTCGCAACAATCTTCCGTGCATTCAAGAGGATAATTTAACTTCTTGTCTGAGAATGAAAGAAATATTAGTAGTAATGAGTTCTTTTTTCTCTGTCGGTGCATCACTGATTGAGTTTGGGTAGGTTACATTTTATTTCTTTTTTTTCTTTAAATATTACATCGTAAGGTGTTCCAAATTCCCAAATTCTGCTTCACTTTATTTTGTAGGCCAGACTGGTTCCTCTTCTCTCGGCTCTATTATTGCAGACCATATCTGAATGAATTTTTTTTTTTTTTTCATTTTGAACATTATTAGATTTAAACTGTATGAACAGAACACTTTATTTATCATTATTTTACCAGTTTGGAAGGAAATAGAGAATTTTTAAGAAAATGATGCAACTCCACTTGTGGTTTTCAATGGAAGAGAAGAATAACAATGTCCTACATTCACAGCATTGTTTGCAGTCATATTGCAGCTAGTTTCCAGCAACTTAGGTCAGGTTCTGGAAGCAGGCACCCATGATAGGATAGAAGTCTAAGCAGTTTCATTTTGGCGGCTTTTCTTGAACAATAGCTAATATGTCTCAACGTTGTGCTGAATCTTGTTGTACAGACACTTCTTTTGAGGTCTGACCTCCTTGCTGGACTACTGTATCTCAGAATCAGCTACATTAAACCTGTGTTTCCTTATAGCTTTAAGAATTTGGTTCTAATCTATAAAAGCAAGAAAAGGTTGCCATATTAATACAAGAGAAAGAAAATGTTAGGAAAGCAGTTAATGGCATGGGGGTTTTTCCTACAAATTGGAGCAGAGATTTAGTTGTTTGATGGGGTTTTTTTTTGCTTCTCAATGGAATTTTAGAAGTGGTTGGGAAAGAAAGTGTGGATTTTTCAGGTTTGCCTTGAAAGAAGAATAACAGGGGAAACTGTTGAAAAGAATTAATCCAGAACTCTATGCCTTTCATACAGAGTTTCAGAAGTGAAAAGCAGGAAGAGACAGTCCAGACAAGATGATTGAATAGAATGAATTCAAAATAGCTTTCTTTTCCCTCTGAATTCCAGCTCTAAACCTTACTAATATTAAGGTATTAATAGGAAATACGTCTGTCCTAGGGTGACGTTATGATGCTTGTATCCCCATTCATGTGTTCTGTGAATGTTGGATATTATGTTCTGTACCTTTAAGACTGGCTCTGAAGAGGGAATGTTTTGTTTTGGTTTTCTTATCAGCCTGGCGGGACACAGAGACTGCAGCTTTTGCTTTTGCTGCTTTTGCTTTTCGCTTTGCTCTCTCTCACTCTTGCTTGCTTTGCTTCTGCTTGCTTTTGCTCATTAGCTAGTTTAGCTAAACTGTCCAAATTTCTTCCTGGACCATTTCTCCTTTCCTTTTACTGACCATTTTGAACCTGCTCCGGACTGGGACCTGGGAAACACCGAGAGTTTGCACCTTGTGGCCTGCAGCAGCTGGCCCAGCGCCGGAGGGACTGAGAAGAGAGTGAGCACCCCCCCAAGAGAGACTTTCTGAATTTGTCATCTTTTTCAGAGCGGTGTCATCCGGAATTGTTCCTTTTGCGTGCTGGGGGGTGCTGTGCCTATTAAATAAACAGGTTCGTTCCACTTCTCTCTGAGGAATCCTTCCCGAACCAGTTGCGGGGAGGGGCCCTGATTTGGAAATTCTCCTCCAAATTTGCCCTAAACCAGGACAACATCGCAATCTCTAAGATTTAAAAATGGATGATGAAGTTTTATATCCAGTAAAGTGTAAGGCTTCACATTTTAATCTGATTTGCATTTTGGTGAAAGCCGGGCATCCTTTGCAATTTACCAGATAACAAGGGATTTAGAAGAGTAAGTATGCAAGTAATCTTTTGGACCCTTCATCTCCCTTCTTATGACAATGAATACATTTATTAAGCTTGTTGTCCTGGCATGTTTTTATTCCATCAGGGGATTTGATCATACAAATGTCTAGTCATTCTTTCCTTGTTTTCAACCACTCTAAGAGCATTCATCAGAACTATTCAGTAGTTCTTGATCTGCAACAGTGACGAGCACTAGACTGGTAAGAGTCAGTGGGCATCAGCAGATCCCCTATGACAGCACGTGGCAGGCTGTTCTGGCAGGACTGAAGTTTGAGGGGCTCGAATTCTGTGAAATAGAACATTCGAGGGATGGGAAACATGGAAACAGATTCTGAGCTTTCAACCCACCACATGAGCAAGTAATAAGGCAGGTAATTTTCTGTGGAAATTTCTTTAGCCCCAGTGTTGTGGATGATGATTACTCTTCCTACCTCCTTTGGCCAGCTACCAGCTTTCCCCTCCATTACTCTGCTTCTGGACAGAAAACCAGAAGAAGGGATTTTTGACCAAAACACCTATCAGGACCTTAGAGTGTTTTTTGCTCCAAAATGTTTCAAGGCAGATAGGGAAACAATTCCATTTTCGAGAGTGTGTTGAGAAGACAAGGTTGAAAGTTAAAAACCATGGGTTCTGTTTCTATATATGTTACTGATTGTGCTTATTATCTTAGTCATGTAATATATATATATATATATATATATTTGGTAGGGTTTGTTCTTTTTTATTTTTCTTGGCGTTTTTTTCCTTTTTTTTTTGATGCATCCTTGAGATAAAAGGCCAAAAGTACAGAAAAGTTCTGTACGGTTAAAATACTTTTGAGATGCCTCATGCTGAAAAACTTGTAGCTACTGCTAAGGCCCATTGGCCAATTCCTGCTTCATTTCTGAGAAGCTATAAAATTCCCATCTGTATTTTAGTTCTAACAATTTGTTGTTATGGTGGAGATGCAACTTAAGAACAACCATTTTTGAATCTGTAGGGATGTATTTACCATTTTGTAGCTGCCTTTTCAGTTTCTGAGCCACTATTGAAAAAAAGGAGAAGTATCTACACTGTTTTCAACCTGTAGACCATCCACTACTGTCCACATGCTCAGATTCAAAGGCAAACAAGCCTGTCTGGCCTCATTGGGAGGAATTCTTTGCATTCAAAAGACTAGACTAGTATTTGATTTCCACCAGCAGAGTCCATTGGGCAGCTCCTGTCATCTGCATTTCAATATTTAATCCTCCTCTAGGTTTACTGTGCAAAGCTCTTTCAGAATGATGGTGTGCCCACTGTCTCACCAGCTGTGACGTTTGCAGCGAGTCTCCCACGGAAAGGAGCTGTAAAAAAGGCAAGCCAGGGCAGTGATTTCTGGTTCTCAATACCCACAAATCAAAGCTATTTAGTCTAATTTAAGGCTGAAAAAGAATTCAAAATGCCTTCAAAGGATTCAAAAAATCATCAGACAATACTGCAGTTCAGTATTCAGGACAAGAGCATATCCCACAGTGTGGTGGTTTGACAGGAAATGTGTTTTCTGGGATGCTGTGGTGAGGCCAATGGATGTTCAGATTTTAATATTGGCACCTAAGGTGGCCATTGGGACATTGGATGTGCCTCTGAGAACACGGGGTTAAAAGCAGGGCTCTCCCCTGGGAGGCTCTCTTGGGTTCCGGTCAGGGAAAGGTTCAGATCTCCCCTGCCTGGCTGCGGGCTGGGCGGGGGAGGGGAAGCCACCCGGCCCGGTGAAGTAGGCTGGGTCCCTGGCCAGAAGGGAGGTGAAGGCCCCTGCAGGATGGAAGGGTGGAGGAGCACTGAGAGGCATCGGGCAGCCCCCCCCCCCCGCCCCCCCAGGAGAGATAGAGAGAGAGCTGGTGCCTGTTCTTGGCCGGCCGAGAAGGAGAAGAGGGGAGTGCAAGAAGGTGCCTGGCAGGGCAGCCATGGGAGTTCTGGACAGACAGAGCCTCAGATTTTTAACCCTTTTCTTGGATGATGGAAAAATGCTAATCCTCCTGGAGTTGAATGAGAAGAGAGATATAGAGGAGATAAGAGGAAATGGGCCACGAGAGAAATAGAGAAGAAGGCAGGTGGAAGAGATGATGGAGTAGCTTATGCTGGACTCTTTGTGTGTAGCCATGGACAGAGCCATGTTTCCTTGTGATACAGGGACTGCATTCTAGGGAGAGGCAATGCCTCAGGACCAAGAGGGTTCGGTGTGGGTACCCCTCGGCCCCAGGGGGTGAAAAATATGGGGGGGACAGATGTCCCAAAGTTGAGACTGTGCCTTTTTGCAGTGGGACGAAGCATCCTTAAAAGTCGACCCTAGAAGCAGCTCTGGTCTGTGTTCAGTGGTGAGAGCAGTGGACATGAAAGGAAGAGGTCACCATTGGCACAAGAAAGACTTCTTCTCCTCTTGATGAACTGAGGATTGAGTATTCTGAAGGGTGGTGCTGGACCAAGAGTCGATGATTTGGGGATGTATTGTATTGGGAATTTGGGGAGGAGGAGGAGGAGATGTATTTGTGAAGTTTTCATTTTCCTTGTGTGTTTCTTTTTTTTTTTTCTTTTCCTTTCCCTTGTAGTTTAGTTAATAATTATTTTTTTTTCCCTAAGTGGGAGCCTGCTTTGCTTATTCCTGGTCCCATCTCACAGCAGAAACCAGGGAGAGAGTATACTCATGGGGGCACTGGCATTGTCCCAGTGTCAAGCCATGACACCCAGGCTGAGAGAATGAGGGCTGTTTAGCCTGGTGAAGAGAAGGTTGCATGGAGACCTCACAACACCTTCCAATATCTGAAGGGAAGCAGGAGAGGGACTCTTCATTAGCAACTCTGGAGACAGGACAATGGGCAATGGCTTCAAAATGAAAGAGGGCAGGTTGAAATTAGATACTCGGAAGAAATTCTTCCCTGTGAGGGTGGTGAAGCACTGGCACAGAGAGCCTGGAGAAGTTATGGACACCCCATCCTGGTGTTCAAGGGCAGGCTGGATGGGGCTCTGAGCAACCTGAGCAAGTAAAAGGTGTCCCCGCCCATGTCAGAGAACTAGATGGCCTTTAAGGTCTTTGTCTACCCCGGCCATTCTATGATCCTGTGATTCTGCTGTGGTAGCGTTCAGGATGGAGCGTGTTCTGCATGTTGGCCATTTCCAATACACCATTGGTTCCAGGTGCCTTACACTAGCTTGCTCCCTGAAAATTCTGTCAGAATGAAGAACATCTCTCTATATATTAGACACATAATAAATGAAGAAAGGGGTTTGCACATTTGTCCACTAAGTTGTGGATGAGATTGCTGTGAAGTTTCATTTGGTTTTCTTGTTTGCTCATGAGGCTGACGGTCCTTGTGTCAGCTGCCTCAAAGGCAGCATTTGCCTCCTCCGCCTCCCTTCTCCCTCCTGCCTCTTTCAATTTCTTTCCCTTGACAATTTAATGTCGTTTTCCCTTTCATACCTGAAAATCCCTGCATGCTTCTGGGCTTTCTCCCTTTTCATACAGATCTTCTTCCACCCTTGACAATCCATACTTTTCATACCATAAGGGCCTGCCCTTCAGGCATAAAAGACTTTGATTCCTTATTATATCTATGGGAATTTAATTAATAGCTTCATGCCTTTTCATAGAAAGAGTAGGGAATTGATAGCTTGTTCCCTGAAGTACAGAAGGAAGAGAATGAAACATGAATCATGTGGAGTGGAAAAGTTGCTATCTATTTTCTTCCAAGAACTACCCCAAAAGATGCAGGGGGTGATGAAGCCTGGCTAGATGAGTTTCCCTTCTAATGGAAGGAAACAACCACGCCACTTCATACAAGTCAGTCCTATAGAAGAGAGAAATTCACTTCTGGGAACATTGCAGGATTTGACTGCAGAGTCACACTCATCTTTTGTTGCTTTGTTGTCTGCTTGGCATGGAACATGCTGCTTTGAAGAGGGAAGTGACTAACAGACAGTCCACTTTACAAACACATCTGCTTCCCTCTTCTTCTGAGACCTCAGCACAGAGCCCTCTTTGGCATGGTACTTCAAGGTAAGAAGGAGTGGGCAGAGGGCACTGCGAACAGACAGCAGTTTGCAGGTTGTATAGGAAAGAGGATTGCCCCTTGAATGTGGTGCAAATACAAACTTCCACCAGTTTCAGGGGTACACTTCAGCCAAGCTTGTTGTCCTGGCACATTTTTTCTCTGTGAAACGCTTTGCGGTATGATCTGGACGACAAGAGACGCAGAATACGGGGCTACGTAGTGCTGAGAAGGTAAGTGCCTGGCCCCAGTGTCTTTTGGCAGAAGCAGCGCACTAGAGCCGTTGGCTGCTGCCACAATGTGTGAGAAACAGATGCCTAATCCCCTCCGGGAGAGTAAAAGCAGCATTGGTTACAAGAGTCGAAGAGCACTGGGCTGGTGGCTGCCGCATACCAGCTGTAAAAGGAGCATGACTCCTACTGGCCTACCAACCAAACTCATGGTGGCAGTGGTAAGGATTAAAGTTCAGTGAGAGCTATTTGTGCCGCTACCTATGGCCCTTCTGTGGAAACAAATGTGCCTACCTTTAGGTTCCGAGATCCAGAGAACACAATGGTAGTTGCAGCGGAAAAGGGAAGGACAGAGCGCACTGGTGAGCTTGATGTGGCTTACACAGGGCAGGCAGAAGGTGCAGCCCAAGTCTCGCTTTTATTTCTAGAGCCTTTTTCTACGCAAACAGCTGCTGGATGTTTGCAACAAAGATGTGAGTGTGAAAAAGTGAGGGCAGGTCTATGTGGGAAAGAAGATACAAAGCATTGTGCGCAGTTTAAAAGCTGTTTAGAAAAAAAAGGAGTTACTTTGAGAACATCTTCTGTCTTGACACTTCCACCTGTGTGATCTTTAGCTGCTTTGGACATGGCCACAATGAAAGAATGTGAAAATATTTGCGCTGCCAATGTCCGTTTGCACAGGAAAGAGGGTAGGTTGGCAAATGCCTTCTGTCCTGGCACATCTGTCAGTCAGAAGTGCAGCTGAAAACGCTTGGCTGTAGCGATAGTCTCTGTCACTTTGAGAGAATGTGCTGATGCACGTATATGTATCATTGAGAAAGTACGTGAGAATCGCTAGTATGTTTCGTTTGGTTGACAGACTGCAAAGGGACCGTTATGGCCAGCACTGCCTTTTTGTTGTAGGACTTTTTCTTTGAGAGCAGCCGCTGGACATTTTGAAGCGGTTTGGGATCTTCAAGCGTTCGAGTGCAAGATGGTACCTAGATCTTGAGGGAAAGTGCATATCTCCAGGAAGCTGAATGCAGTTCAGTGGGTGCAAGTTACATGTTGAGCAGCTGATGGCCCAGAAAACTTTCTAAAATGAAGAGGCCATGCTGCAATTGCCTTTTATTTTGAAGCTTCTAAACTGTGCAGCCAACAATGAAATGATTCTTTGTAGAGAGCTTTTTGGATAATTGGTTAGCTGAGAAAGGACATTTCGATGTGATACCAATGGATAAGGATAGGGGATACAAGCTGGGAACTGAGCAACCAGTGTCCAATCACTGACAAAGGTCACAGTGACCTTCTCTGAAACGGGAAGACGGGGGAGAAAATCGCTTGCCAGAAAATGTAGATATCTTAGGTAGAGAAGCTGGAAGAATGCAAACATAGAAGCAAAATAATTATTAGAAGATAGAAGTAGGTGTGGTTGATCCAAGTGTGCTTTAACCAATAATGAACTCAGCTTTTGCAATATGTATAAGCTTCATTAACACCAATATAAATATGTGTGAGTTTTCAATAAACTTTGGGATTTGCCATTCACGCATATGGTGTGTCGCATTTCTCCCGCCGTTCACGACAATTCTTCTTCCTTCTGGGCTACATGCAGGATCCCATTCTGTCAGTACCCGAGAGCCAGGACCCACAGCGGAGCTCTTGTCCCTACACTGCTCCCACACAAACGGGGCTGGGCTAGAAAAGTGCTTGTCTTTTTCCTGGGCACTGTCAGCGCTCTTCTAAATAACCACACCACAGCATTGTCAACTCACAAAACCAGGACACGCACCGAGCCCAGCTCACAACCACCCCCAGGACCCAGCCAAGTCAGAAACATCCCTGCTCTCCAATCAACTGTGTCAGGACAAAAAGATGTCACTGATCTTCCCCTTCCAAGTGGATACTCTTCTTTGCCCCACACTCAAAGGCCGACACCAGATCTTCTGCCCTAACAAACTTTTTCTCTCTCACAGAGCCTGGTAACAAACTTGAAAATGTTGGCTGAGCTCGCAAAACTGTTGGTGGAGAAAGCTCTTTGCTGCCTACAATTTCAATTGCACCCATCAAACTATAAACATGCACCCTGCTATCGCCACTTTCCTTCTCAGCTCTAGGTACCACCGTAAGTCTTCAATCTCTCAGAGTCAGGATCCAAATGGGATGGCACCAGGGACTGCTCACACAGTCCCTAAAGCTACAAGGGACAAAAAACCTGTCCTGCAGAGGCCTGGCCTGGCCTCTGCATTGCCACTGACAGTTCAACAATTCTAACCCAGAGAACTGCCTATTGGGAAAAGCCTTTCAATTCACTGAGACCACCCAAAGTGGCCACCCAAACTTTGCCAAAGGGAGGAGGAACTAGAAGCCCATCTCAAAAGAAATGGCATCCCCTCCTCCAAAATCCAAAGCATCCAGGGCCTGATCCTCTACAAAGGTGTCAGACCACTGTTATTGGGCATTACCTGTGCGGGGCACTAGCTAGGCTGCACACCAAGACCCAGCGCAGCTCTTTACCTTGTCCAAAAGAAGTGTGCTGGCAGAATTTCAAGAAGGCTGCCTTGAGAAAGTGGAAAACACATGCCAAATGGATTCTTGCAGGAAGGAGACTGCCTTCCAAAGATGGATACCGACTCCATGATTGTACAAATTGAGTCAGTGCTTCCACACCAAATATGCCAGGATAGAAAGTTGCTGCCGCCCTTAAGCTGCACGACACAGCTTCTTATCTGCACCTCCAACACTGGGGCTAAGTTCTTTCCTTCCCATGAGAAAGCATTGCTGTTCTCCTTCAGGAACTTACCGAGCAAAAGTTGCATACCACGTCCGGTACTGACTCTGTCCAACAATGGCTCCTACACAGAAAGGACCAGGACAGAAATGTCTTGCTGTACTATACCTTCCCACGATACCTTATCATCAGCCCTACCAACATTGCCACCGTATCTTTTACTTCCCAAGCAAGGAAAGGCACTCCAAGTCACTTGGCTTTGCCTTGCCTCCAGTACCATGCCTAGTTTTCCTAGCCTACCCTACCCTAGCTTTGCTTGCTTGCCTATGTCTGCCTTGCCTAGCCCTTCCAATAACTTCCTGGCTTTGCTTTGCCTTGTCTACCACTCTTTGCCTTGCCTTCCATGCAGGTAAGGCAATGCAAAGCAAGTGTAGGCAATTGTAGGCAAGTCAAGGGACAGGTTGGCAAGACTGAAGCCGTGAGGGGAAAGCAAATGGAGTGGTAGGTGAGACAAGTGCCAGAAGTTAGAGGCAAGGCTGGGCATAGGAGGTAATGGTAACCGGAAGGGCTAGGCAAGGCCAAGCCCTGTAGGAAAACTGCAGGCAGGTCAAATGTGAGGCATGGGTATGCAAGGGAATGCAAAGCAATGGAGAATTAGCAGGGCATGGCAAGGAAACTGGTTGGTTGCCCAAAGCAAGGCAAGTGGCAGGTCCGTTCAAAGATTGCTGGTACACAAAAGCGGCCCGGACGGACCGCTCTGTCCAGCCTTGATCTTGCATGGGTCATGTCTAATCTGCACCTAAGACACTTGGGTTGCCTGCTTTCCTTTGTATGCAAAAGAACTGTCATTCTGCCCCTGAAGCCCAAGGGTGAAAGATGAACTTTGTGTCCAAAATTCAAGGCATGTAAGCATAGATGTCAGAAGAAAGCTGTCAGGACAGATAGGTGTGCTTGCACGGGGCCTCCTCCAGGCTTCTTCTCACAAGCTCCTGAAACGCTGGGCCTTGAGAAAAAATAGCCAGTGGAAGCCTGGAGAATCCTAGGAGAAGCAGGCAGGGCAATGCATGTTGAAGAGATTCCACAAAAAGAGAGGTGGTGAATTCCAGGTGGGGGACTGGTGAGCAAGGTAATGCAAGGCAAGGAAGGGGTTCAAGGACAAGGCCAGACAAGTGGTGGCTTTGCCAGGCAACACAAAAGAGACGGAAACAAGGCAATAAGAGTCCTAGAAGGAGAAGGAAATGAAAGATTGGAGCTGGACAAATGGGAAGGAAAAGAAGGATAGGTGAGCAAGTCAATACAAGGCACTGGGTTGGTATGAAGGGCAAGGGAAGGACATGCATGGGTCAGGAAGGCAAGGGAAAAGAAAGGAATTGTCAGCAATGACAAGGAAATGCAAGATTGGGTAGGAAAGGCAAGGCAATGTGGGGGAGGGATAGGCAACACAATGGGTATCTTAACAGGAAATGTCCATGCACAGCAAGGCCGAAGGAGAAGTGGTAGAGAGGTCAAGCTGGGAAATAGGTGAGTGTGTGCAGCTAAGAAAGAAAGAAAGAAAGTGCGTAGCTCTCGTGTCTGTCTGTGTGTGTGTGTGTGTGTGTGTGTGTGTGTGTGTGTGAAGTTTGCAGGATGTAAAGCAAAGAAAGGTGTCTCTTGATTGTGGAGTGAATGGATGTTTTCGAACGTAAGTGGCAAGGTCCAAGCAACCTTTTCATCCTGGTACATCTGTGTCTGTGAGACATAGTCAGAAACGTCTCCTTTTAGATTCAGACTGCAAGCAGGACATAGAATGTGACTGTGTTAATAGCTGAGCAGGAAAGCACATCACATCAGCATGTTTCAACAGAAGCAGTTAGTGCGAGAAGGAGATGGACGTGTGGGACTCCAGCAATGTGGCAATGCACTCAGCTGAGAAGCAAAGTGCAATGCCTCGGTGTATGCTCTGAAAAGAAAAAGCTGCAAGGAAAAAGCAAGGGGACAGGCCAGTGAAATCTTTCTGTCCTGGCACACTGAGCTGTTTGAAGGTGAACCTCTGTTTGGTTTCACTAAGGACTCGGAGACATGGAGAGGATGTGCTTGTCCATGTAGCTGAGAAGGAAAGTGAGAATCACCGGTACGTTTGGCAGAGTTTGTAGGCTGCGAGGAGAAGGTGAGGGCCAGGCCTGGCTTTTGGCTGTGGCACTTGTTGCAAGGAAGAAGCTGCTGGATGGTTAAGCTTTTGGGGATCTGCAAGAGTGAAAGACTACGCTGGTACCTCATAAAATTAATGCTTGTTGATCATCTGGCTGAATCTATGACATAAACCAGAAGTGAAATTTCCCCCCATTTCCCTCAGTTTTTTCACCTTTTCATCCAACAGCCTGGGCCTTTTTGAAGCTGCTGTCAAACGCCTTGCCTTGGAAGCTAGAAGTATCTCAGTTCACCTGCTAAGAAACACGGGAAAGAGCTCAAGTCAATTTCAGAATTGCCCTGAGCAGAGCTGGTGTTTCGGTACCGTAAATTTCCATTGCGAATATGTGCAAAAATCACCATTTTATTAGGCAAACAGTTGAAATACACTAGCAGCTTCATCTTCTTGTCGCTGCAGTCCTTGGAAGTTTTGCTATTTACTGAAACAGGAAACAGATCAAACACGAGAAGCTTAAGAATCCAAGCTCACTGCCATTGTACAAATAGCACAAACTTGATGAATTCAAGTTACCATTGTAACATACAGAATGGCTCTATTCAAGAAAATGGATGTGTCGTCCTTCACGGGGGCAGAAAACCTTGCTACCACGTGAACTCTGGGAGTAATCCATCATGCCTCAGTGTGCTGTGGCTGGTCAGAGAGCTACACGATGGATCTCTTTGCCTATGGCACTCTCAGGGCTCAAAGCTGCACATAAACTCCCCTTCCTTACAGACACACTAGTAAAGCCCACCGAAAATGCCGTTCTCCAGACAGCTTACTGAAACCAGCTAGGAGTTCCCAGCATCACGCTGGGCACTTCTGTCCACAGATGGCTGTGCTTTTAATGAACCAGAACAGAGCTGCGTTTTTCTAGTCTTTAGCTCTACTAAGGTATTTGATGTAACATGGCGAGAAAAAATCTCTTTCGACAATGATAATAACAGAGGGGATAATGTACCTTTTGCTGCTATCTCCTTCTGCTGCTCCATTTTGCTTGCTTTGTTATTGCTTTCTGTCAAAGAAACGCCAGCAAAATCCCTCATCAAGTCCTGCTGTGAAGACAGACTGCCAGAAAGGTAGAGAAACTTTGAACCTTTCCAAGACCCTTGTAGCACATGTCTTGGTCAATTGGTATGCAGCTCCTTTCTTCCAGCAGGACTTTTTTGCACCGTTAGCGCACATTGAACTGAATCCAGTACAAAAGCAGTGAATAGAGGAACTTTTCTTTTCATTGGAATGGTGATAAAAATGCATATCCAATAAAAGCATTTTAGAGCAGCAGGAAGATTTTCTATGTAGCTAGCAAATCATAAAAAGATGCATATTTACCGGTGGGGTTCCTCTCGGAATTTCAAAGAATTCCAGACAGAAAACACAGCTTAGTAAACTGCAAATCTAAATCACAGTATCTAGAAAGGTGACATGAAAAAGAGCAAGAGGAAGAAAACCAAAAAGAAAACCAAAGGAAGCCAGAAATAAGGCACAACCTCTCCTCCTTCTCCGCTTACTACAGTACCTTAGAAGTACCTGTGAGTGTCCTAACAGTCACATAAGTAGAAAACTGTGCCAAGAACAATTGTGGAAACTGGAAAACCCTGCGATCCGAACAGAAACATAGGGTTTGCTTTCACGACGATTAAATCTGCATGCAATGCGTACGGTAAGGGTATGTTTTGTATATTCAAAAACAATTCAAAAATATTTCCAAATCGAAGGGGCTGCTTTTTATTTCTTTTGAATTACTTGGTTAAATATGGTGCACGTTAAAATACTGCAGAGATGTGGTTCATTTTACAATGCCAACTGCAAAGGAGGGAAGCATTTTGTGTGCTTAAGAAAGCAAAGTATTGGAGAGTGTTTTTGTTACTTCTTTGGAAGGTTAGAATATGTGTAAAAGATGCTAGCTGGGGACTTACAATTAATGAATTATTTACTGTCAGTAGGTCAAATGACATTAGCTTTCAAAAAGGAAAAGGAGTCTTATTCCACGTGCCAATTTTAAAGTAGATTAATAAGCCTTCAGCAGAATATGGATATGAAGAGGGATATGACATGAAAGGGTAAGCAACACTGGTGACAGCAAAAGGCTTACCTGCTTCACACAAATACAGGAGATAAAATACTGTTTTTTCACAAACATTGCTATCCAGAGCTTTCCTTGAAAAGTTTCAATGCCAATCATGACAGTAAAATTCTGAGTGACAGTAACATTCACTCTATCATGAATAAAATTTACTCAATCATGACAGCAAAATTTGCTCAATGATGAGTAAAATTCTTAGTGTAAGCGAAGTACCTTAAGCAAAGGGTAGCTCAAGCATAACTGGCATTTGATGTCAACAAAGGCAACTTGGCCTGCACGTGTCACATCTACTGCATTCAAAAGCTTACTCTGTCTCAGATTTCCTTTTGAGGGATACCAAGGCAAGCCGTTAAACGGCATGAAAATGATGACTTAAAGGAGGATATATTAGAAGCATGGAATAATGGTTAATGTTCTTTTCCTTCCAACTGCTTTGTTTGCCCGTTTAAATTTTTTAAGTCCTTCCTGGTATCACCGTGGTAGCAGTGCAGCAAGTGTTTGGTTGTAAGCTGTCCATATTGCCAGCTTCTGGACTGCCTTCAGAAAACTTCCCACTGGTTTTGTATAGAAATCACAAGCAGTAGAGATGACAAAGACTGCAGAAACCTTCTCATCTCCTTCTAGAGCAGGAGCGTGTCTTTGACCCACTCTTAACTAGACAACTTTCATCAGTCATGAGAGAGTCTCATGTTCAAGAGCTAAGCAATGACAGCTGTAAATGACAAAAAGCACACTGATATTTTCTTGGGACTCCAGCACAGAGCAATGAAGGAGCTTGAATTCACCTTCTTGGAAAGTTTTAAAATGCACATGAAGTTGAGGAGAGGAGCTAAGCCATGGTAACTTTTGTTGAGTATGTCTGCGTAGACAGAGTTTCCATCACCGCAGAAGGAAGGAATGTCATTTAACCCACATAATCATCTCTAGCTGCTAAGCTGCGCTTACTGCAGATTATCCACAACATATTTTACGGGGTGAGCTTTTATGTGTAATCCCTGAGTAACATTCCAGAGAGAAGTATTTTGGAGGGGGGGAAAGCCCAACTCTTAACTGTTTCAAATAATGGTTACATTTGAAAGTCAAAAAAGATGTAAAACCTTTCTTTCCTAGACCTATTACCAGCACAAACTGTACCAGAATTTACGACGCTTTTATTATGGCAGCATAACTCTACCGTGGACGCTCTCGCTCTGGACTATTCCTTAAGAAACAAAGTCCCCGAGAGAACTAAAACAAAATTAGCCAAAAATATTGGGCTGGATGATTTCAAAGGCTATGTACTAAAAGCCAAACACTTGTAATAATAGTAATGAGTGGACTAAAAGTTAAAGCATTACTCAGTTCAAAGATATCTTGTTCTCACAGAAGACTGTAAAAAAACTCTATTTTTCTGGGTCTGTTTTGTGCATTTAGATGTACCTTCTACTCCTTTCCACTGTCTGCGAATGTTTATGACAAGGTTGGAGGACCTCATGTAACCTTCTAGAAGTAAAGAAAGACAAGCCAGTCAAGAAAGGCAAAATTGTTAATGGCAGGTGGAAAGAGGGAGGCCAAGAATAGAAAACAAAAGAACAATAATAATTGAACGCCCTCCCTGTCTTCTGTGAAAAGTAAAGGCACAGACCGGAAAGAACAACTGCAAAATTCTCACGAGAAAAACGCACTTGATCTGGCTCAAGTATTTTGGGCTACATTTCTTGCTGTTTTCTCATGCCAAACATCTTAACCATTGAAGGTGTCCCTTTTCTCTTTCTGAAATACAGCTAGGAAGATGGCTGTGTCATTGCTGTCAAGCTGTTATTCTCGGAGGTGTCCAGTTCAAAGTCCTAGATGAACTGCTTTGCTCTGTCTCTTTAATATGGCACGACTTAACCACTTACAGTTTCAGCAGCTGAACTTGCCCAGCCCTACAATTCTTTAACCTTTGAATGGTTATATTAGCTCCTTGGCAACTGGCATTTGTAAGTCCATGCAACTGTGCAGAATTTGCACGATGAGATGATGCCAAATGAGTCATGGCAGTAGATTAACTAGGACATGCAAAGCAGAGAGGAGGGAATGAGAGCACAAGAAGAGGGTACCATCTCCTTTTTTTCTGCAACAGGGCTAACACCGTAGAAATCAAAAGGAACACAAATCCTCCTAGGGGTAGTTCTTGCAAAAAACAAAGACTTCTTTTTGTGTTCACAGATCACAGCAAAATGCGGATGACAAAACCAGGCCATTAAGTCACATGCAGTATGAAGCAGTATGAAAGAGGAAAGCAGCTGAGAGCCTCAACCCTGCTGAGTAGTCTCAGTATTCTTCTCGACATTAGCAGAAATTTGAAATGAGTCTCTGAAAATTACAAAGGAGGCAGAAGAAAAGGGAGCAATGACTCCTCTGGCATAGTGTTTCCTAACAGGGATCTTCAAAATGTAAAGATTGTATCATCCTTTCAACTGAAGGAAGGTATTAAAACAACAGGAAGGAAATGGCATCACATGCTAGAAAGACTCTGGGCAGTGTACTTCTAGACAGAAAGGCCACTGATGGAAAACCGACTAAACTGGCACCAATGCAGCAGCATTGTATTAAAGCCCAAAAATACCCACCGCTTCACTCTTTGCCATTCCGTTCATATGGACACAGCAGCTCCGCAACATTCCTACTGATCATCTCCTTGGCAAACTGGGAGTGAGGGTCCCTAGTGATGCAGAGTCCCCAGGCAGGTGCAGAGGAGAGTTGCTTTTTTGCAAAAACCAGGCTTTTGAAGCACTCAGGCCTTTATCAGTTCCACAGCTTTAAGCCATAACAAAATTCATTCAACCAACCATCATACACCACGCCGTGAACACGTGACCATTCTAGAACTTGTTGATCTACCTCTGATTCAGCGGCCTCACCTTCCCATAGTCCTTTTCTACTTAGCCAAAGTATCGGGCCTTAGCCCAAGGCCTTCCTTTTGTAAGCTTCTACCTATATGCAGCAGCAAACCACTATTTTCTTCCGTGCCAAGAGTTTAAGTAGATGATTTGCATCTGCCCTTCCAGTGAAACATAATGGGGAGAGAAAATTCTGTCGGAAATGTTCAGTCATTCAGTTTTCTAGACAGGCCAAATCAAAAGAAAAGCAAGCTATAGGATTGTGTACTTGCTCTTACAAAGCACCTGCTGCCCTCTGACAATGAACTAGCAGAAAACCAGCAAAAATAAGACTTGAGGCAAACAAGCCTTTGAAGGGAATTATGACATGATAAAGAAAGACAACACATTTCCAGCTTGTCGAGATACTTGAAATGTCAGCAAAGGCTTGAGGGCAAAGGCTGAACGAATGGGGAAAGGTTACAAGAATCCCAAGAAAAACATGACCATGGATTAAAAGAATCCCAACAGGTCAACTGACCTGTTGAAGTTTTCAGGAAATCAGTGGCTGCTGATTTAGATAGGCCATTCAAGTTAATTTCCCCGTGCACCTTCCACTCCTTTTTCACCTGTCACCATCACAGGGTGAATTGGGACCATGGAATCACAATTCTTTGGATTCTGTTCTTAGCTTTAGGAGACAACTACAGCAGTTGAAGTAGCTGTTACTGATGTGATACCCAGGAACACAGAGTTGACATATTTCATTCATGTCCAATCACAACTAGCCATATCTAAGAGGATAGGATTGGCCTCTTTTCATGATGCTTTTCTTATTTTACAGCCTGCTATGATTCTGCTGAAACTTTTTCATTAGTTTCTCTCTAAAAAGGAGAAAGTCCAATGTCCCTCCCTACTGGTGCAGGTTTACCATTCGGTTTGTCGAGTCTAAAAATGGAATTGGAACTAGCAGGAATTACTGTGTTTAAAGCGTCCCGTCCGTTCAGACAGTCTCAGGTCGATAAAAGCCTAGATGTTATTGGCTAAATACTGTTTCCCCCAAGAGCGGACGCACGCAATTTAATCCAACTTTTTATAACAAACTCCAATAATACAGAATCCAGTCATACAAAAGAGTCACCAAGAAGCAGGAAGAATTCTCGGACCATTTAGGGTAGCAAACTTCTCACCTTCTTTTGGAGTGAGCATAATCTGCTAGCTGAAGTAACAAACTTGAGGACAGAAATCACCCTACTATTGAGAAGTTGTTGACAAGAGAACCACCTAAGCTGTGTGACTTTCCCTTTTCTATTCATTGGTCAAGCCTAGTAGCCTAAAATTTACGGGCTCAATCAAAGACAAATGCAATCTAGTCAGAGGTCTATGAAAAGTCCAAAACTAACCAGAATTCTTCTTAGACAATGGAAATGGAAGCAGAGCTACCAATTTCCTTGCCACATATCCCTAAAACTCATTCCTTTCTAGTCATAACTAATGTATAGCCACCAGTACAATCAGGAAAAGATGAAACTTACAGATGTCAGCGAGGGAAGGATTTGAAAGAACTCTTCCCATTATTCATCGTCTAGACAGCAACTATCATTAAAATCAGAGCCCTTTTAGTAGGGCTTTCCTTGTGGGAAATTCAGGACTCCAGGACAACGGAGCGAGAGGATTAAGCAGAAGCCATTGATTGTTGACATGATGCACTTCCACATTCTAAATCTCTGCACACGCTAGGCCCGCATTTTTATCTTGGTGCCTTTGTTATGTCCACACATTCTGTGTGTACCTCTCAGAAGATACGTTTGGTTACAGTCCAGGCGCTTTGCTGCCCCCCGTTATCGAGTTCTTGTAGTCTTGGAATTTGGTTTCTCAACTTCTCTTTCTTCTTTTAGCACGGCTTATGTCTTAGTAACCTTAATGAATTCCAGAGGGCTCTGAGAAAATTCTGATAAGAACATATTCCAGCTGGATGGCTGGTGCACCCTTTAGTCTAAGAGGTTCAGCTACATTGCTACAATTTCCCCCTTCTTCGTCTTGCACCAGCTAAACCCTTTGCACTGTATTTACTTCCAAGAGGCTCACCAGTTTCATGATGCATGGAATAACAAGAAGCAATATAATAATGACTACTAGTAACAACAAAGTTCCCTTGACAAGATCTTCCAACCATCGAGTTGTTTCCCATCTCTCAAACCATTCATGCGTAACCCTCTCATTCCCAATCAATTTCTTCATGTTATCTTGTCCTTGTTTGAGTTTCCAGTGAATGACTGCAGAAGGGTTAGAGAGGTTCAAAAAACACATTCCTTCAAAATCCTCACACTCTTGCCCATGTGCTAACAAGAAAGCTAGAGCAGCTTTATTTTGCAGTGTGCAATGACTAATGGTATCTACACCAGTGAGAACCTGATTTAAAGTCGCTGATCTTACCTTGAGTTGACCACCCAGCATCGCAACTTCTTAAGCAAACTCGAAGCTTGACCAACAGCGACACCTGCTGTCAGGAATGGCACAATTAATCGAGAGGAGCGCCCAAACCTGTACACAATTGAGGCAAGGGCGTCTAAAGCTTATGCTTCTTCTTTCAGATCCCGGGATGCGAAGAATCGAGTTCTTCGCGCACAGAGCATTGTGCCAGGGGCGGTACGCTCCGGTGCGGCGCTTGTGCCGAAAGACGCCCGGGACACAATGCCGGTGGTGTTAATATTTGTTTTTCGCGTTTCGGAAGCTGCTGCTAGCCGAGTCTCCCGGAGGCGAAGAAGCGGCTTCTTCGCACACAGAGCATTGCTTGCGTCGCGGTGAGCACCTAAGAGCGGCTTGTGCCGAAAGAAGCCGGGGACGGGCACTTAGCATCGGAGAGCTGCGTATCTGCGTCTTCTGCGTGTCTTGCCGCTCAACACTCAGCAAAAAGCTTTTTCACCATATCTTGCAAAGAGAAATACTGCCAGTAAATAAAACATCCAAAATCATGTTCTAAAGCTTGTACAGAGGTCTGAAAAGAGTTTTGCAATACGGAAAAGATAGTTGTGCAGAACTCGTTCCTTTCGAATATAATAACAATGGAAAAGGCAGGAGAGTGGTAAAATACTGTTTTCTCTAAGTCTGGATGCTGCCCACACTGTGCTTGTGTGGTGCAACTTGCATCTTCGCCTTTGGGAAGCTGCCGCTCTCTCCGTCTCCCGGAGGCGAAGAAGCGGCTTCTTTGCGCACAACATTGTGCTGAGCGCAGGGAGCTCCTGAGAGCAGTTTGTGCCGAAAGAAGCCGTGGACCGGCACTTAGCATCGGAGAGCTGCGTATCTGCGTCTTCTGCGTGTCTTGCCGCTCAACACTCAGCAAAAAGCTTTTTTCCACCATATCTTGCAAAGAGAAACTCTGCCAGTATAGAAAACATCCAAAATCATGTTCTAAACTTGCACGGACGTCTGAAAAGAGTTTTGCAAGAAGGAAAGCTAGTTGTCCAAAACTCGTTCCTTTCGAATATAATAACAATGGAAAAGGCAGGAGGGTGGTAAAATACTGTTTTCTCTAAGTCTGAATGCTGCCCACAATGTGCTTGTGTGGTGCGACTTGCACCTTCGCTTTCGGGAAGCTGCCGCACTCTCCATCTCCCGGAGGCGAAGAAGCGGCTTCTTCACACACAGAGCATTGGGTCGGTCGCAGTGAGCACCTAAGCGCGGCTTGTGCCGAAAGAAGCTGGGGACCGGCACTTAGAATCGGAGAGCTGCGTATCTGCGTCTTCTGCGTGTCTTGCTGCTCAACACTCAGCAAAAAGCTTTTTTCCACCATATCTTGCAAAGAGAAACTCTGCCAGTATAGAAAACATCCAAAATCATGTTCTAAACTTGCACGGAGGTCTGAAAAGAGTTTTGCAAGAAGGAAAAGCTAGTTGTCCAAAACTCGTTCCTTTTGAATATAATAACAATGGAAAAGGCAGGAGAGTGGTAAAATACTATTTTCTCTAAGTCTGGATGCTGCCCACACTGTGCCTGCGTGGTGCGGCTTGCATCTTCGCCTTTGGGAAGCTGCCGCTCGCTCCGTCTCCCGGAGGCGAAGAAGCGGCTTCTTTGCGCACAAGATTGTGCCGAGGGCAGGGAGTTCCTGAGAGCAGTTTGTGCCGAAAGAAGCCGTGGACCGGCACTTAGCTTCGGAGAGCTGCGTATCTGCGTCTTCTGCGTGTCTTGCCGCTCAACACTCAGCAAAAAGCTTTTTTCCACCATATCTTGCAAAGAGAAACTCTGCCAGTATAGAAAACATCCAAAATCATTTTCTAAACTTGCACGGAGGTCTGAAAAGAGTTTTGCAAGAAGGAAAGCTAGTTGTCCAAAACTCGTTCCTTTCGAATATAATAACAATGGAAAAGGCAGGAGGGTGGTAAAATACTGTTTTCTCTAAGTCTGGATGCTGCCCACAATGTGCTTGTGTGGTGCGACTTGCATCTTCGCTTTCGGGAAGCTGCCGCACTCTCCATCTCCCGGAGGCGAAGAAGCGGCTTCTTCACACACAGAGCATTGGGTCGGTCGCAGTGAGCACCTAAGCGCGGCTTGTGCCGAAAGAAGCTGGGGACCGGCACTTAGAATCGGAGAGCTGCGTATCTGCGTCTTCTGCGTGTCTTGCTGCTCAACACTCAGCAAAAAGCTTTTTTCCACCATATCTTGCAAAGAGAAACTCTGCCAGTATAGAAAACATCCAAAATCATGTTCTAAACTTGCACGGAGGTCTGAAAAGAGTTTTGCAAGAAGGAAAAGCTAGTTGTCCAAAACTCGTTCCTTTTGAATATAATAACAATGGAAAAGGCAGGAGAGTGGTAAAATACTATTTTCTCTAAGTCTGGATGCTGCCCACACTGTGCCTGCGTGGTGCGGCTTGCATCTTCGCCTTTGGGAAGCTGCCGCTCGCTCCGTCTCCCGGAGGCGAAGAAGCGGCTTCTTTGCGCACAAGATTGTGCCGAGGGCAGGGAGTTCCTGAGAGCAGTTTGTGCCGAAAGAAGCCGTGGACCGGCACTTAGCTTCGGAGAGCTGCGTATCTGCGTCTTCTGCATGTCTTGCCGCTCAACACTCAGCAAAAAGCTTTTTTCCACCATATCTTGCAAAGAGAAACTCTGCCAGTATAGAAAACATCCAAAATCATGTTCTAAACTTGCACGGAGGTCTGAAAAGAGTTTTGCAAGAAGGAAAAGCTAGTTGTCCAAAACTCGTTCCTTTCGAATATAATAACAATGGAAAAGGCAGGAGAGTGGTAAAATACTGTTTTCTCTAAGTCTGGATGCTGCCCACAATGTGCTTGTGTGGTGCGACTTGCATCTTCGCCTTTGGGAAGCTGCCGCTCTCTCCGTCTTCCAGAGGCGAAGAAGCCGATTCTTTGCGCACAGAGCATTGTGCCTGTGGCGGTGCTCTCCGGAGAGCGGCTTCTGACGAAAGACGCCCTGGCAGGGGGCTTAGTTTCGTAGAGCTCCATAGCTCTGCCTTCTGCCTCTCTCGTCGCATAAAACTTAGCAAAAAGCTTTTTTACTATGTCTTGCCGAGGCAAACTGTGCCAGTAGGGAAAGCATCTCCGCTCTTGTTCTAGAAGTTGCACGGAGGTCTGCAGAGTGTTTAGCACGAAGCAAAAGAAGGTTGTCCAAAGCTCCTTTTTGAATGGTAATATGAATGGAAAAGGCAGGAGAGTTCTAAGGTACTGTTTTCTTTAGGTTTGAGAGCTGCACACACAATCCCCATGTTGTGCGGCTTCGTTCTTCGCTTTTAGAGACGCGGCCGCGGTCTCAGTCTTCCGGAGGCGAAGAAGCCGCTTCTTTGCACACAGAGCATTGTGCCGGTCGGGGTGCGCTCCGGAGCACGGCTTCTGCGGAAAGACGCCCGGGAGAGGCCCTTACCTTCGGAGAGCTCCGTACCTCTGAATCTGCGTCTCTTGTCGCCTACATCTTAGCAAAAAGCTTTTCTACTATGTTTCGCAAGGAGAAACTGTCCCAGTACAAAAAGCATCCTTGATCTTTTTCTGGAAGTTGCACGGAGTGTCAGCAGAGTGTTTAGCAAGAAGCAAAATAAAGTTGTCCAAAACCCCTTTTCTTCCAATGTTCATGTGAATTGAAAAGGCAGGAGAATGAGGAAGTGCTGTTTTCTGTACGTTTGAAAGCTGTCACAAGGAGAAACTCTATCAGCACCTCAAGTTTTCCCCGATTGTACTCCCGATATTTCTTTTGCTGTGCAGTCAAGAAGCACCCTTCTTTCTTAGTTATGCTGCAGGTTGTCTTCAAATGGCTTTGCTTTCTGTCCCCTCCTCCTCATTTCTAACAGGCACAAGCACATTCCCTTCCCGGAACAAAATCCTGGTAATAGATCCAGGAAGACTACGCTTTGACTTTGAGAACCAAAACCTATCTAAGAGCAGATAGTCCATTCTTTGAGACCCAATATCACACATCTGTGTGCAGGAGGAAGAGGGCTATCTGCGCGCCTGAATGGGAAGTGTACTCGCCAACAAACTAGAGCCAATATTAGTAACCAACATGTAACAAGTGTGCACGTATGTAATTCCCTGCTCTTTTTTGGATCTTTTTTCTTAAAGGTTATTTTGCTTTTAAAGATTTTCTAGTCATTTGAGAGATTCTTCTTTGTTTGGGTGAGAATAGAAATCTCCATAAAGCTTACTACGTAAAAGCAGGGTAATCTTTTGGACTTGATAACGACTATTCGGAGGATGATATTTTCATCTGCATAAATCAATTTCCTTGTTTTGGAAATATTTTTGTCATGGAAAGCAGTAAGTTTCAAGAAGTATTTTTAGAAGGTGTAAAAATTGAGATCCTCCTTTGTATCAAAGCCATACAAAGAATATCCCTTAAAACCATCCACTCCATCATTTCATTTTTGTATTTTTGACTTTTCAATAGCTAGTTCTCACTTTCAAATGGCTTTTAAATGCCCTGTTTTGACACAATTTTGTTATTTCTTCATTTCTAAGCTTCAAAATGATATTTAAAGAAGAGTAATTTCCTGTAACTACTTGACGGTTTGCAAATTAACATCAAAGTGGAGGGAGGGAGGGAAGGAAGTGGCAGAAGGACGTGGCGGAAGGAAGGACATAGTGGAAGGAAGGCAGTGATGGAAGGAAGTGGGGGAAGGAAAGAAAAGAAAGAAGGAAAGAGAGAAAGAGAAAAAGAAAGAAAGAGAGAAAGAAAGAAAAAGAAAGAAAGAAAAGGAAGGGAAAAAGAGGGAAAGAGGGAAAGAAGGAACGAGGGAAAGAATGAAAGAAAGAAAGAAAGAAAGAGAAAGAAAGAAAGAGAAGGGAAGAAAATTCCCAAATGTCAGAAACGTTAATGATAAAATACTTGCGTGTATGATAAAGAGCGAGGAGTAGATATTAGATATAGTATTGCTAAATGGCACATAAATGTGAGACCCAAACAGTTCAACTCCTTGGATAGCAGTTTCTCAGCATGAATATGTTATATCTAGCTTCAACTTCTTACTGCTACTGTACAGAATGATTACCATAGAATAATGGAATGGTTGGCTTTGGAAGGGACCTTAAATTCACCTACGTCCTCCCCAGCATGTCATTGTCAGGGACACCTTCCACTAGACCGCCTTAAGCTCAAAGACCCATTCAAGCTGGCCTTGATCACTTCCAGGAATTGGTCACCCACAAGATGTTCCAGTGTCTCACAACCATCTTGGCAAGGAATTTCTTCCCAATAGCCAAAGGAAACCTATCCTCTTCAGGTTTTAAAGCCATCCACACTTTTCCTATCGCTCCGTGCCCTTGTGTAGCTCACCTGCCTCCTTCTGGTAGGCTGTCTTCAGCTACTGGAGAGCTGCTCTAACAATTTGCCCGGAGTCTGCTCTTCTCCAGGCTGAGAAAACGCCTGCGGGACTCTGGCTTGATGACAGACTTCATGTGCTGCACTGGGGGCTCAGACCATTCTTCTTCTTGGAATTGTTGTAGGATGCTCAGCCACTGTTGACTGTGGTACAGGTACACTGGTCATTGTGGTAGAGGTAATAAATAGATGATTGTTTTAATAAAGACCCAATTGAAATGATAAGAGCTAAATTTTAACGCAAAATTAATTGGAGAAAGATTCCTAAACCTGTGGCCCATTACCCCAGCCCATCCATTGATTGTAAATGACATTCCTTGCAGATGTTATGATACGTGAACCAAAGCCAAGTGATGGATACTGCTTAAGATAGATGTTCTACCTGCTTACTGCAATATGTTCTTCTCAGTCTAAAACAATCCCCCGAACATTAAGAACAAGAGATTACATCATGAAGTAATGAAGTGCTTGGGTTGAAAGTAAAAGGCATTTGAAAGTAATGGGTTTGGGGGCTAACACAGCAAGATCTCAGAAATGGAGCGCCAGCTTAGTTCTCTGCTTCAGAGACAAGTGAAGCAATTCAGAAGTGTCGTCCTGGGAAAAAGGTTGACAGATCTTTCTGCACAACAGTTAACAACCGGCATCAGAAATGGGTGCAGATAACATACTAGCCACTACAAGTTTGTCATCCTGAAGTGGAAGGGCCACTCTGACTCATAGCAGTGGTCTTGCTGCTGTGCCTGTTTGAATAGACAGAAAAGAATGAGGAAAACAGATTTTTCCATCTAGTTTGTTTCAGTATTGGTACAAAGACTATTTTCCCACCCTCAGGAGACAGCAAAAACAGTCAACAACTGAAATGCTTCAGAAATGGAAATGATCTGAATCACAAATATTTCTTTTCACATCAAATTTAAAGCCTAAGTCATAACTGTCAAACAGATAGAACTATTTAAAGATGAATGTACTATACATACTAAAATATTCCCAGAGATAACTATTGTGTCCTTAGTCTGTTTAGAAGTCGAGAGTTCCTGGTAAAAAAACTTGTACAGAGCTGAGGTAGCTCCACGACATTCTCTTTTCAGATTAAGTAAACTCTTCAGTCTCACCACCGTTACCCATGGATATCCATAAGTCCTTGAAAACCAGTAATTTCCCTTTTTTCCTTCTATGAAAAAAATGACAGTGACAAGAGTTATTTGCACTCCCTATTTTCTGAAAAGCCTGAACATCAAGCCTTAAGAACTTTATCATGAGTTTTACTTCAAACTAAATTGGAAGAGAATGGCAGAAAGAATGGGAGCCTCAAGCAAAAGAATTTAGGCTTCTAATTCTTGGGTTGTCTTCTTACTTACCTAAGACAAGAAGTGGAAAGAGAATAGATTAGAGTTAGCAGCTGTTGAAGATTTGCACATACTCTTCCACTCTTCCAAGAGGTCAAGGATGCTTTTCTGGCCCTCCCTCCCTCCCTCCCTCCCTCCCTCCGTCCCTCCCTCCCTCCCTCCCTCCACAAGCTGCAGCTTCCTTCAAGGCACATTCACCTGCTGTGCAATGGAGCTCCCCACGAGCTGCAGTGTAGGTATGTGTTCCTCCACGGTTCTCCAGGGACTGCTGGGAGACAACCTGCTTGATGATGATGTCCTCCAGGGACTGTGGGGGATTCTTTGCTCTGTCAACTGGAGCACCTTCTCCTCCTTCTTGTCTCACTTTAGTATCATGCAGCTGCTTCTCATACTCCTTTTTTCCCTCACTTGTCACTGCCTAGTCATATGTTTTGTACTTTTGACAATATCTTTTCACAAAGACTGATGGGCTCAGTTGCAGAAATGTGTCTTGCTAGAAAATTGGATACTACAGAAAACCATGATTTTACAGAAAAGAATAGTGGAAGTACAAATATACTGCTAAAGAACCGGAAAACTGACAATCATTCATTGTAATACGTCCCCTCATTTTGCCTTCTTTCTCCTTAAGATCTGGAAAGACTACTGGGCAGTGAAAAACACTACAGTGTTGTTTCAAAGAAAAGACTTTTTTAGGATTCTAAGGCGCATGTTCCAATTGCTTGAGAAAATTGAGAAAAGGCACTTTGTCTTTTGTGATAAATATCATTAGCCAGTAGGGACAAAGTCTGACCAACAAGAGCAGATCAAAATCTGATGAGACCAAGCAATATACCTTGAGCGGCCAGGACAGAACCATTGAGTTGTCGAATCTGTTGAATTGGAAGGACCCCATCAGGATCATCATCAGTCCAACTCCTGGCCCTGCCTGGGGCCATCCTTGAGAATCACACCATATGCCTGAGAGCAATGTCCCAAACTCAGACAGGTGTGATGGTGTGGCCACTCCCTGGAGAGACTCTTCCAGTGCCCAGCCATTCTCTGGTTAAAAACTTTTCCCTGATACCCGACCTAAACCTCCCCTGACTCAGCTGCGTGCCATTTCTTTGAGTCCTGTCTTTGTAGACCTCATTTGAGAACTTTCTAATACCAAGGTGATTCCACCCCAGAGCAGAGCAGAGCAAGACAATCCCCTCCCTTGCCCAGCTGGTGATGCTGTGCCCAATGCACCCCAGGACAGGCTTGGCCCTCCTTGCTGCTAGGGCACTGCTGATGCACATTCAGCTTGCCATTGGCCAGGAGCCTGGGTCCCTTTCTGCAGTGCTTCTCCCAGCCTCTTGCTCCCTCCCCAGTCTATACACCCACCAGGATTGCCCTGTTGCAGGTGCTGAATCCAGCACTTGCCCTTGTTCCACTCCATCTGGTTGGTGATTGCCTGTGGGAATCCTCAAAAACAGAGGGGTTTGGGAAAGCTGCAAAAGGAAGGCCTCAGAGACAGCAGAACTGTCATTGGAGCTAAGCAGTAGTCATAAGGTTTGTCAGCAGAAAAGTTAGATGAGAAGTAGAAAAGTAAGGACAAATGGAACAATGGTCTGTGTATTAATGCTTGTCTAGAATAACTCCCTAAGCTACAGCAAAGTATATCTAGCGCGATGTTAGGTAGTTCTGAGCTTAATAACGGAGCTCTGTGCACTGTATCTTAAGGCTTACAAGCAGGTCTTTTATTCGAAAGAAGCGAGCATTGTTCTAAGCCCAGGTACATGTCTTTATAGTGATTGGATAGAAGTACTGTCAATATGCTTTTGCTTTGTGTGATTGGTCAAAAAACTTTTCAAGTCAGTTGTAACATTAAGTTCTTTGTCTGCTGCTGGGGACGTGAGCTACTGGCAGCTTCCCATTGTCATCACCATGTAATGAGACTGATGCTGGAAAAAACCAGCTTGAGACGCCGTCCCCAGCAGTCCCGCCCCTTTTGTGATTTGTGCATAGACTCCCGGCCAGCAAGAATTGCCCATCTCTCCTATTTGGCAAGATCTCTCTGCAAGGTCTCTGTGCCCTCAAGGGAGTTAGCTCACAGCTCCTCCCAATTTAGTGTCTTTGGCAAACTTTCTTAATATTCCTTCAAGTGCTGTGTCCAGGTTGTTCAAAAGATGTTGAAGAGAACTGGCCCAATGATGATACTGTCTTAGCCACTGAAATAAGTGCTTCATACTTCCTCTTGTGCAGAAATCACAACAAATTTCTTTTCTATCCATGTTTTCTTATGCTCATGCTTTTTATCCCAACAGCAGCTGACACGACATTTACAGGCACAGCAACAGCACACTTTTCCTGCTCTTACTAGACTTAACAATTTTGCAACCGGTCAATCAGAATAGATGATAATGAGTTAGCATCACAATCAGTTAAGTACAGAGCCTATCCTTTAGCAGGGAAAAAATTAAAAGAAGAGCTCTTTTATGCAACAACTATCTGAGAAACAAAACAACTAGGATCTTCCACAGGGTTCCCTGCAGTAGAAATGTACTTGGATGAATGCAGAAGATAAAAGAAGTGGTTTTGAAAGGCTATATCCTTGCTAAGCTAAATTGGATCTCATCCTGTCGATGAAAGATCAAGGAGCTCAAAGCGGAGCTAGAGAGACATGTCCAGATAATGAGATAGAGCAAAGCATTTTCCAAGATAATTAAGCATTCTGGTGGACTGGCCAGTTAGGTTAAATCTGCCACACCCATTCACTTTTGGGGACTGAGCTGTGGAGTGCTAAACAGTAACTGCTGCTGTGCAAAGTAAAAGAGATCCATCCAAATTGTATGGTTAGTGTGAACACTCTCACTCTCAATTGTAAAACACTTCATAAGCTATTAATCAGTCTTAGGAACAAAATGAAATAAAGCTGTTATGCCATCTGGGAGTGGGAAAACATGTTCAAAATATTTTTTTCCTTATGTTTTCTTCTTTTTTCTATTTCTTTTTTTCTCTCTCTCTTTTTTTTCTTTTTTTTTTTTTAATCCCACATTATGTGATTGATAATTTCAACCATTCTGGAATGCTTTTAACAGATGAACCCAGCATAGTAGTTTTATTACAGGCTCTTGTCCCTTACATGCTTCAGTACAAGTTTGGAATATACTCCACAGTCAATTAGTGGCTTTTTATCTCTTTTCCCAGAGACAACTTTTAAAGGACTACTTAACCCCTAAAAATCATAATTTCTCTGGTTTCTCCAAGCTTTTTCAGAAAGCTGTTTTGGTTTTGTTTTGGTTTGTTGTTTGTTTTTTTTTTTTATAGCATCGTTCCCAATGTCTTCAGACCTACTACAAGAAGAAGTTAAAAATAGATCTTATTTGAAGAGACTGTTAAAGCTAACGAACTGCCAGTCTTGGTATTTGTATGTTTCTAAATCCTTTAAAGTCCAAGGTTGCCTTCCTGAATCCTCAGTTACTTAGAAAACATTGTGTTTATAAAACAGAGCCAGTTCAATTGCTTCTGCAAACTCACCTTCATTGTATAGGATTGTACTTCAAGAAATCTTGCTTCATTCAAACATTGGATGTATAGATTTGACATCATCTGTGACCCTTCCATCTGTCTGAACTGTATTTCATTGTGTGAGTTCCTCAGTTGCTTCAAATAAGGACAGAATCTTTTCAATTTGCATAGCATGTTATCTGAAGATCTCCTGTCTGCTTTCTTCACTTGCTTTAATGGGAAGACAAGGGAAATACGTTTTGAATGTTATCTTTTAGAGTCTACTTTTACCTACCAGTGTGCTTCTATGGACTAGAACCAATTTCAGCTTGAAAGAAGGTATTGTCACGAGACGCTCATACCAACAGGTTGGTTGACTGGTTGGTTGGTTAACTGATCTGGGAGTGCAACAGACAACCTGGAAAGGGGATTGCAGTATCAATCAAAACAAATGCATCTTTATAGAATGACCACAGCAAATGCCTGAAAGGAATCAGGGAGAGGAAAAGAATAAAAAAGAGGGGGAGAAAGAGAGAGGGAGTATAGCTACCAAACACGGAGAGACTAAGTCCTCTTAGTCCAGCCGATAGAGTTTGCCTAGTCACGTTGGGAAGATCTCACAGTCCTGGTGAACTCAAGGTTCTATTATAGTCCATTGTTGAGGGGGGAAACAGAATCTTGAAATGGCTGAGGGGGAACAGATACAATCAAGAAGAAGAAGAAGTCTATTGAAATTGCTGAGGGAGAAAAAAGTATTGAAGACGGGTACAGACAGTCCATGTTCTCAGCAGGATAAGTCAGTATCAGCAGTGAGTGGGACCCATTGTTTCAGGACTGCTTTCTGTGGGAAACCAGTCTAGGTCCAGTGAACACATCTGTAGGCAGCACTCAGCAGGCATCCTGCTTCAGTCAGGCCAGCACCCCTGCATCAGAATTATGGGTGTCTCAGTCTCAGTCCTTGGTAGGGGGCTTCATCTCCGTGCCTCACGGTGGTAGTGGAGCAGATGAAGGATTTTCCATGGGGGGCTACCAAGTTGCCCCAGCAAGTTCATCTGGCCAAGAGGTGGGAAAATTCCTGGTCTATTGTCGTGAAGCAGGTGCAAGCATATAGGCCGGGTCGCCCCTTGGCAGGCCCTGCTAGAAGCAGTCACTGAAGACACAGCTGTGAACAATCACTTGGCAGGCCAAACTCTGCTCAGGGGCCTCAGGATTTTTGGTGTTCATCCATTACCGGCAGGCCAGAGGTCCCATCGGTGTCCTCAGGGTCCCGATATCGGTCCTGTGGACGGTCGTGAGGCAAATGAGGGGAACCTCAGACCGTCTTTCACAGCACCTGGTGACTCACGACAGGCTTCAAAGGGTCTTCATCAGCAGTGTTCTGTAGTATTGTGGTGTACTTGTCGTACATTGGTAGCATATCCCGGAAAGCAGAGACAATACATCAGACAGAGAGAGAGAAGGGAAGGAAAAGAAAAGATAGAAAAAGGTGGGGGTAAGGAAACAAGAAACAAATATAATCACAGGAATTTAAACCATATTATTTTAAAACATTTTTTTCAATTATTTGAAACTAATCACAAATAATCAAAGGCAATAAAGCAATAAACAAATCAACAACAGTTAATTTAAAATATTTTTTTTTCAAAACAATTCACCAAAAATCAAAAGTAATTTTCTTATAATCTTCAAAGAAAATTGAAGATATTATTTCAAAACACATCCTCTCATTTATAGTCGCCTTGTGTCAACAGTCTTGGAGATGTCCACAGTGAAAAGGTCATCAGCCAAGTTGTGTGCATTAATGACAGACATCAATTTTGTTAACTCTTTCATCATTCTCCAATTCATAATGAGTAAGATTGCTGATTAAAAAACCCCAATCAAAACGAAACGCAAAAGGGCAATGATGGGATGACACATACTGTTCAGGACTCTTGTGGCAGTAGGTGACCACCCAAAAAGAGTATCCTACCACCTGTGTTCAGCATCTTTTCTTACTCTCTCTATGACATGGTGTATTTCTTTCACATTGTGATGAACAGTTACCAGTGCTTTCTGTCTATTCTTCTTGATCTTCTCCAATATTTCAATGAAGTCCTGATGAAGCAAAGATTGCTTTACCAAAGTAATGTTCATCCCAATGGGAGTAGGTAAATGTCCTGGTTTAGGGTAAATTTGGGAGAAAACCTCCAAAAGGTGGAGTTTTCTTGACTGTGAGAGTTCTTTGCATCTTAGTGGAACACAGCCAGGACAAATCCACATGAAGTGCAGCCTGTAAGTTTAATTTACCAGGTGAGTATTGGTGAGGACACATTAAACTGAGCTGAATTGTTCATGTTTTGCAGTAGGAGTATTTTAAATGATGGTTCCCTTCTCCTGTAAGAAGGAGTCTGTTTGGTCTTATTTTACAAGCTATTCTGTAGAGAAGGAAATAATTTCATGACCTTATTCTGAATGTCAGAGTTTGAGTCTAAATTATGCCTATATGAAATCCATGACAGGCAAGCTGGCTGAGTTTCCCTGTGCATGATTGATGAAGTGTGCATATTTTTTTACCTTGCAGTATTTATTTCTTACTGGAATGGTAAGAAATGTTATTGATTTTTTATAAAAATGTAGGTTTATTTCTCACTTAAAAATGTGTTTGACTTTGGTTTGTAGGACAATGGAAGGTACTGAGCTGTCAGGTTTTCTAAACTGAGTGAGTTTGTGTCTCCATCACTGGTCAGGAGCTGTCTCTTCTGCATGTCTTGATCAGGACTGTAGAGAAAGGGCATGTCCTTTCATTTGCAGATAAAATTGATACCCAGTTGTTGTGCTGCAAGTGTTGACACAAGAATGCTCCAGGAAACATCTCCAGCTAGTTGTGGAAAAGTTGGCATAGAATCTCAGCAGAGTTTAGGTGAGGAGGGGCTGTTGGAAGTCTTTAGTCCTGCTGTCTGCTCGAGGCCATGTCCAGTGAGTTTGGAGCACCCTGAGGGATGGAGGACCCCAGGGTCTGTGCAGGGCCTAGGCCTTCTGGGTTGCCCAGCATGGCACAGGTTGGAAGATCTGTGGAATCCCAGCCTGGCTGCACAGCCTGGCACGGGATGGAGGGACCCCCAGGGTCTCAGGAGGGGTCTCAGCCTGGCCTGAACAGCCTGGCATGGGATGGAGGACCCCTGGAATCACAGCCTGGCACAGGATGGAGGATCCCCGGGCTCTCAGCCCGGCCTGCACAGCCTGGCACAGGATGGAAGGACTCCTGGGGTCTGAGGAGGGGTCTCAGCTGGCCTGCAGTGCCTGGCACGTGGCCAGCCTTCATCACCACAGGCACAGTGCTTCATCTTCCTTAGGGGAGCTGACCTTGGCTGGGATGCAGAAGCTCTAAGGTGACCCTTCAAAGGCAATAGCTCTGACAGAATCCATGTGATTCTGGCTGTAACCAGATTCCTGAGGGGAGAAAAGGGGCATGGAGAAGAATTGGAGGTGGCTGCTTGCCATTCATACACGTGCACTAGAACATTTGCACTGAGTAAAGTGCTCACAAACGTAGCTCTTCTTTTGTGTTTTGCTCAATGATTTTCATGTTTAAGGTGTACTGAGTGTCGAGAGGCAGCAGTTAATTTGGGACCAGTAGTGCCTTAGGGGAGAGTCTTGCTGCAGAGGCAGACATCCTCAGGAGCAGAGACTCTGCAGGCTGAAGGGTGCTCCCACACATTTGTCTCCTCCCAGTCTGCAGAGGGGTGGTGTCTCCATGGTAGAGGGCAAGTGCAGAAGGAGCTGTGAATCTGCATAATCCAAAATGTGGATTGTATGAATGTGCATAGCCCAGAAAGAGCTGGCAGGCAGTGTTGAAGGGGGAACAGGGGCAGAGCTGCTGTGCATTTTTCACAGAGTCAGAGATAAATAAAGACCTGCCTTTATTCTGCAATGCTGACATTGACTTCAGAAAGCTTTGACAGCCTTATTTCATTTATTCCGTTTGGGGAGAAGTTCAAGACCATGAGTGATGCCCAGCTCCTACCAGATCTTCTCCAGGAAATGGAGAGGTACGTGTGGCCTTTGGCACAGGGTTTGATGGAAGTGCCATGGTGGTTTGTGATCCGAGCATTCAGCCAGCTTCAGATCTGCTTTGTTCCATAGTCTGCAGCTCTGTAGTGTGACCCTGTAGAGGCTGTGGAGGTCTCAGCCCTTTACTTGTCCCCTGGAGGCTGTTTGTTGTGTCTCACCAGCTCTGAGTGCCAGTGGCAGCTGCCAAGGGAGGCTCCTGTGTGAGCCATGCTCACAAATGCTCTTTGCAAGGCATGAGGGGAAATGTTTCTGAGCCACACTCCAGTGTGGCAGAAAGGAGAAAGAGGAGAGGCCTACCTGGACAAAGTTAAAGCTTTACAGTTAAAGCTGTAATCCTTTTCTAGTTGAGGCCTGCTTGTATAAATGCATAGTCTTTCCTTTTTGAGGCCACAGCCCAGCTTTGGCCAGCCTGCCTGGGCAGGAAGGATCTCAGACAAGAAGAAGGGGCATGCATTGTCCTTGCTGTCCAGAAATGCCTCACTAGCAGCCTGGGCTGGTTTTAGGTGTGTCCTTTCATCTGTCACCATGTCATTTGGTGGCAGAGTTGGGCCAAGCTGATAGCTGGGCTGCTTCTAACAGACAGGTCAAGCCATTCTCCCTTCTGCTTCTTGCCTGCAAAGAAGCCCTTTCTCTAGGACTGCTCTTCAGCAGGTGTTGATCTCACTCAGCCAGTGCAGGAATGTGGTGGGAAGGTGATGGAGAAGGTTGTGTGGCTCCACAGAATGGTGTGGCAATCTCACTGTGCTTGTTTTCTGGCCTTATTTGCTCTATTGGTCCATCCTAAGTAAAATATTCCCTTAGGAAGGTGGAGATGAGGAAGGGGCCATGAGAGCCCCACCAGTAAAGCTGTTCAAACTACTTGCTGTAAACTGAATCAGGACAGTATTTCTTTTTCCCTTCTTTCAAAGCCATATGTAATGTTTAGACATATACCTAGAAAAATTAATTGCAAACATTTATTAATTTGCTTCTGCTTCCTGAGTTTGAAAGCCATTAAGGATCAGTGGAACAGGAAAAGTTCCAAAAGGCTGTTTTTTGAAGTTTCCAAAAGGAAGGACCAGTTTCAGAATTACCATGCTAATCTGAGCAGCCCTTGCTGCACTGGGAGGCTGTTCCTTTGCAATCTCCAAAAACTCTGGGCTTGATGGTGCCCTTGATCCTTGAAAGAGTGCTGAGGGGAGTAAAAAATCAGTCCCTCTTCCCTGCTAACCCAACAGAAAGAACTGCTAACACCAGAAATGGAGTCAGGAGTCAGGACAAGGACTGACCTTGGAGTCAGGACAAGGCCCTGTTCTGCCATTTAGAAAGAGGGAAGGAGATCAGGGATTTAAACTCCTCTTGGAGGTGCAGCTCACTGACTTGAGCCGTGACACACTTGGGTGTTTCACTGAACGCAGGTGGCACCTGAAGCGTCAGCAGTGAGGGATCAACACCTAAACTTTCTTTTTCCTGTGATTGCCAGAGTGCTTCGAGTTGGAGGGACCCTGGTGTTGCTGCTGAGCCAGGAGCTCCACAGACGCGTGGATGGTTTGACCAGGAGTGCTGGAGGTGGCCCTGCTGAGGCCTCTGCTGACAGTGACAGTGGAGCACAGGCCATGGATGGTTTGACTAGGTGTGCTGCAGGTGACCCTGCTGAGGCCTCTGACAGCAGAGCAGCCCCGAGTGTGGATGGGAATTCCTCCTCCTTGGCCCAGAGGGGTGGAGAACCCATTCTCAGCAGACATTTCGGGTCTCTGCTGCCAGAGGGTGTCTATGCTGTTAGCCTGGGCAAGACTGATGCTTTCATACACAAATACAGGAAGGTGTCTGGGACTGGGAGCAGCAGAACTGGGACTTGGAGCTGTCCCAGTACTGGGACATTCCCTGGAACTGGAAGCTCTCTGGCCCTGGGCTGAAGGGAACTGGAAAGCTTCGGGAGCAGCAGGGCAGGACTCGGTGGGGCTCGGCTGATGCAGACACACCCACTGCCATCCCTTAGATTGCCCCACGTTCCTGGTATGTCCTAAGGCACTGTGCTGTTGTGTCTCTGGTTTTTAGGAGAGGTGGAAGATGCCAGTTCTGCTGTGTTGGATACAGTGAAAAAGGATATATAGTGTATTGTAATGTGGCAGAGTCCTCAAATCCTTGTTTAGGCAAAGCTGCTCACTATTGGGAGGAGTTTCTGTAGGAGAGAAAGTCTTGGTTTGCAGGACTGCAAACCCAGATGTGGTAGCCCGTGATCTTTGGGCTGTGCACTCCAGCTATTCATTTCAAAGTAATATTTAAGCCACAGCTTTGTTTATTCTAATTATTCTTAGTGTTCAGGTTGTTCTTAGGTGGAGGATAGGCGAGCCCCCTGAGATGCTGAGCAGGAAGGGAGGCTGAAGGAGAAGAAGCAGCACTGACAGCTGGAGTTGCAGCCAGTCCCAGGCCCTGGGCCGCAACTCTGTTTTGTGTGTCCTGGATCCTCCCTGTCCTGCCTCTCCCCCTCCCTCCTGCACTTTTGTGACACTTTTTTTCTCTCCTGTACCTTTTCTTTTCTCTTGGTTCTTCTGTCCCATCAAAGTAGGGCTTTTAGAACTGTACCAACATTAAAGAAAGGGCCCAAGGCAATGCTGAAATCACTCTCTCCTTTGGGTTTTAGCATCCTTTGTACAAAGGCCGAGATAGCAAAAACCAAAAGTCATTGCACATTTTCTGTGAGAACTAAACATAAAGACTTCTTACTGCTTTCCTAAGCCATGCAGGAGCACCGGAGGCCTTTTGGGAAGCGAAAATTACTATAAAATATATTTCTGTATGTTTCTATGTCAAGCTTTTTACTGAAGATCACCTTAAAGAGCAGAGTTGGGTTCAATAATGTTATTTTGTTGACTTCAACACTGTTTCTCTCAAATGTTTTTACTGAGAAAAGTATAAAATAGGACTATATTTGCATTTTCAAACACACTTTTCTGTCCTTAAATATCTTGTAGTTGTTAATGTGTATTTTTGCAGCTGTGCAGTCTATGATAAAGACTTTCTTTTGAAACTCAGCAGCATTTTGGACTAAAGCAAACTTTGTTATTGTCCTAGGGTGATGTTATGATGCTTGTATCCCCATCCCCATCTCTTTATGCTGGATATCATGTTCTGTGCCTTCAAGACTGTCTCTAAAGAGTGAATGTTTTGTTTTGGTTTTGCTATCAGCCACTCCGCCACAGCTGGCAGGACACACAGACAGGGCAGTACATGGGTGCTGCTTTTGCTTGGCTTTTCACTTTGCTCTTGCTTCTGCTTTGCTCCTGCTTTGCTCTTGCTTTTTGCTTCTACTCCTTAGTTAGTTTAGCTAAGCAGTCCAAATTTTCCCTGGGCTGTTTCTCCTTTCCCTTTTTTGGACCTACTCGGACCTGCTCCAGACTGGGACCTGGGAAACACCGAGAGTTTGCACCTTGTGGCCTGCAGCAGCTACCCCAGCACAGGAGGGACTGATAACAGAGAGACCACCCCCAAGAGAGACTTTCTGAAGTTGTCTACTTTTTCAGAGCGGTGAAAGAGTGGTGTCACCTGGTATTGTTCCTTTTGTGTGCTGGGGGGTGCTGTGTCTGTTAAATAAACAGGTTCTTTCCACTTGTTTCCAAGGAATCCTTCCTGACCCGGTTGTGGGGAGGGGCCGTGTGGGTTTGCTTTCTGGAGGGGCTCCCTTTGGAGGTTTTCTCCCAAGTTTGCCCTAAACCAGGAAAAAATTTGGCGCCCAATGCGTGGGATTCGAGAGAGAGTGGAAAAAACCCTGTTTTGAGTGCATTTTGGTTGCCATTACTCTGTGTTGGTATAAAGCAATTAATAGCCATGCTTCTTGAATTCATAATGTCTCTTGGGGTGAAGGCTTGCATGCATTTCTGGTGCCTAGGGTTTTTTGAGATCTTAATACCTCTATGGTCCCTAGGTTTATTTTCTTATCCAGAAATAGCTCTAGCATTGTCCCTAAGATATAGTTTTTACAGCAGAGGAGCAGTGACCAGAATAGCTCTCCTCCGGGGCTTGGTGGTAATGATTTGTAAGAAGTTTATAAACATGCTGGGGTCTGCTCCAGGTATGAATAGCTCGTGGCTATGGTTATGCTCCCAGTTTGTTAGAGGAGGAGCAGGGAATGAGGCTTTTCAGCCTTTGCTTTCCTTTTTCTCCTCTGAATCTCTTACATCGCTATTGGAGAATGTTCAGTTTCCCCTGAATGTTTGAGACCATCTTTCTGGTATTCAATCTGGTAAGCTTTCTCTCTACAGCCTGCAGCTTCTCTAGAATGAGGGCTGAGATTTCTAGAGGGGCTGATGAGACCCCTGACTCAAGAATAAACCCAGGTGTGGAAAATTGTGAGTGGTGTGGGAAATGGGAGGATATGGGCCAAATCCTGAAGGAATTCTCTGACCCTATAGTCTGGGACTTTCCCCATGAACAAATTCAGAACCCAGCTGAGGTGAGGAAAAAACCTGAAAGAGAAGTAGCAGGATGACCCTAAGGAGGAAAAGATCATTGCAGTGAGCCGGGCCCTGGCTTGTGCTTATCACACATTGCTAGATACTGTCGGGCAGCAGACAGAGGCAGGGGCGCAGGGAGATAAATCAGCAGCTATCCCAGTCCCTCAGGCTGCAGCCAACAGCCCAGGCTAGAAGCCAGCAGCCAAACCAGATAGTGAGCCTAAGCCAGCAGCTAAACCAGACAATAAGCCTCAACCAATTGCTGTTGCTACCACCACTAGAAGTGGAAAGTGCACGGACAAGACCGATCGACCAGTGGATGATGATGATACAGGAGAAGGACCCTCAGTGCTTCCTGACGTAAAATCAGGAGTCAAAGCAGCAGGAACAAGATCAGAAGCCAATATTGAGTCCTTTTCCTTGAAGCCCTTCGTGGCCTACTGAAGGATTACACTCGACAACCTGATGAATCCATAATTAGTTGGTTAGTCCGTCTCTGGGATGCTGCAGGTGGGGCTTACAATTCTGGATGGCACTGAAGCAAGGCATTTGGGATCCTTGTCTCATGATCTTGTCATTGACCAGGGAATGATGAGGGGGGCTAAGCCTCACAGCCTCTGGGCACGGGTCTTGGAAAGTGTAGCACAAAGATACCCGTGTGCAGATGATCTTTATAAGCAGCAAACCCAGTGGAAGACCATAGCAAGGGATCCAAGGCCTTAGAGAAATGGCAGTGGCAGAGATGATCTTCTCAGATGATGTAACAACTAGGAATCCAGACTTGGTACCATGCACGCCTGTGATGTGGCAAAAACTTGTGTGACTTGGGCCACACGAATATGCTTCTGCTTTAGCCATAATGAAGAGGGATGAGACTGTGCTGGATACGGCAAAGAAGCTCCGAGCATATGCAGATGCTGTGCATGGCCCAACACATGCCAGAATTGCAGCGGTGGAAACACGTCTGCAGAAATTAAAGGACAAGATAGAGGAGAATCATAAAAAGCTCAGAGAGGAGATTAAAGAAGACCTCCAAATCTCAGCAGTAGAGATCACAGGTTCTGGTGCCCAACGCAGATGTTTCCCAGATGGCGAGAGAAGGTACACCCCACAAGCTGAGCTGTGGTTCTTCCTGCATTATTTTGGAGAAAATATGAGGAGATGGGGTGGAAAACCTACTGCTGTTCTGGCACAATGGCTTCATGAATTGAAGGAAGGCAAGGCTGAGAGAGGGGGTTCCACCAAAAGGAAAGCAGCTCCAGTTGCCTGTAGCCGAATTGCCAGGTATGATGATGATGACATGTCCGATCCCCTTGAAGGAACATCCAAGACATATGCCCAAGACATATGCCCAGGGAAAGGATAACCAGGCTTAGAGGGACCCTGCCTCTAGCCAGGTAGAGGCTAGGGAAAATCGTGTTTTCTGGACCGTGTGGATTCGTTGGCCTGGCACATTGGAGCCACAAGAATATAAAGCTTTGGTAGATACTGGTGCGCAATGTACATTAATCCCATCGAGACATGTAGGGACAGAGTCTGTTTCTATTGCCGGTGTGACAGGGGGATCCCAGGATTTCACTTTGGTGGAAACTGATGTGAGCCTGACTGGAAATGAGTGGAAGAAACATCCTACTGTGACTGGCCCAGAGGCCCCACGTATTTTGGGCATAGACTACCTCCAAAGAGGGTCTTTCAAAGACCTAAAGGGAATCAGGTGGGCATTTGGGATAGCAGCTGTAATGACAGAGGGCATCCAGCAATTGAACACCTTGCCTAGGCTTGTCTGAGAATCCATCTGCAGTAGGACACCTGACGGGAGAAGAGCAACAGGTGCCAATTGCCACTTCCACAATGCATCGTCCACAGTATAGAACCACTCGAGATGCGGTGATTCCCATCTATAAGATGATCCGAGAGCTGGAGAGCCAAGGGGTGGTCAGCAAAACCCACTCACCCTTCAACAGCCCCATTTGGCCTATGCGTAAATCTGAAGGAGAATGGAGATTGACTATGGACTGTACATTGAATGGAGATGGAGTGTTGTGGACTGTGGACTGTGCATTGAATGAAGTGACTCCACCACTGAGCGCTGCCGTGCCAGACATATTAGAACTCCAGTATGAGCTTGAGTCCAAGGCAGCGAAGTGGTACGCCACGATTGATATTGCCAATGCATTTTTCTCCATTCCTGTGGCAGCAGAATGTAGGCCTCAGTTTGCTTTCACATGGAGGTGAGTGCAGTACACCTGGAACTGGCTGCCCCAGGGGTGGAAGCACAGTCCTACCATCTGCCATGGACTGATCCAGACTGCACTGGAAAAGGGTGAGGCTCCAGAACACCTACAGTATATTGATGACATTATTGTGTGGGGGAACACAGCCGTGGAAGTGTTTGAGAAAGGAGAGAAAATCATGCAAATCCTCCTGGGAGCTGGTTTAGCCATTTAAAAGAGCAAAGTAAAGGGACCAGCTCATGAGATTCAGTTCCTAGGAGTAAAGTGGCAAGATGGACAATGTCAGATTCCTACAGATGTCATCAAGAAGATCACAGCTATGTCTCCACCAACCAATAAGAAGGAGACACGAGCTTTCCTAGGTGCCATAGGTTTTTGGTGAATGCACATTCCTGAGTACAGTCAGATCGTGAGCCCTCAATCTTCAGTGGAGAAGACCTCTGTTCTCGAGACCCCTCGGCCCCAGGGGGTGAAATCTGGGGGGGACAGATGTCCCAAAAGTGAGAGACTGTGCTCTTTTTTTGGAACTGGACAAAGCACCCTTAAAAGGAAAACCCTAGAAGCAGCTCTGGTCCATGCGCAGTGGTGAGAGCACTGGGCATGGAAGGAAGATGTCACGATGGCAAATGTTCTCCGGGCGGTGCCACGTTGTGACAGGAAACACAAGAGGTATCAACTGTGTTTCCAGGGGAAGCCTATGGCACAAGAAGGACTCCTCTCCTCTTGATGAAATGAGAATTGATTACCTAAAGGGTGGTGATGAACCAAGAGTTGGTAATTTGGGGGATGGATGTATTGAAATTTGTTGGGGGGAGGAGGAAATGTTTTTGGAAGATTTTCATTTTCCCTATGTATTTTCTTTTTACTTAGAGTTGTAGTTTAGTTAATAAAGGTTTTTTTTTTTTTTTTTTTAATTTCTAAGTGGGAGCCTGTTTTGCTTATTCCTGGTCACATCTCACAGCAGACACCAGGGAGAAGGTATTTTCATGGGGGCACTGGCATTGCGCCAGCATCAAACCATGACAGGGGATAACGGGTGGAATGTCCTAGGTTGACTATATGATGCTTTTATCCCCAGTCATCTTGTTCTGTTTATGCTGAATAATAATTTGCACCTTTAAGACTTGTTGCAGAGAGTGAAGGGGGGAGAGAAGAAGCAGCAGTTTGTTTTCAGACACTGCACTCACTCCTCCACATTCCTGCTCCTGACTGTGTTGTCTGTGGATGGACAGCGGGACAGAGCTGTTCTTTGCCTTTAGTTAGTTTTAGCTTGCTGAGGCAAGGAAGTTCCCTGGACTGTGGGTTTTTTTCCTTTTTCTTTGGACCTCTTGAAACCTGCTCTGGACTGAACACCCAGGGGAGCACCGGCAGCTGCACCTGTGGCCCACCGGGCCGGGCCTGGCCCGCAACATTTCCAGCACAAGACAGACTGATCAGAGACTGAGTGAGCTGAGCTACAACCCAGGGAGGGGACTTTCTCAGTTTGTCATCTCTTTTGGAGCAGCAAGGGTTTTATTGTTTAATATTGTATAGGTTTTATTGTTTAATAAACAGATTTTTTCCACTTTTCTCCAAGGAGCTATTATCTCCTGGACTGGTTGGGGGGAGGGGCCGATTGAATCTGCTTTCCTAGAGGAGCCCCTTTAGGGGTTCTCTCCAAAATTTGCCCTGAACCAGGACACCATAAAATCCCTCACGGCTGGGATCAGAGCAAACTCAAATTGGCTCTTCTAAAACCCAGGGTCCTTGTCCCCTTCAGCGTGCTCAGCACAACCTTGAACTCCACAGGGCTGTGCAACTGGAGCAGCAGGACAGGGACCTTTTCAGCCTGAGCTGCCTTTGTTCCTCTCTGTCCCTGCACAGAACACAGCGCGGAGGAGAACAGCAGCAGGGCCCTGCTCGTCCCCGGGCTCAGGTTTTGTGTCGCTTCAGCTCCACAGAGACGCGGGTCAAGTGAAAAACCCAAACTGCTTATTAAGGGAAAGCAAAGGGAAGGGGTGAGCTGGGAGATAAAAAAAGGGAGTGCGCAGGGCCTGAGGGCTGCAGGGAGGGAGCTGCCAACAGGGGGAGAGATGGCAGGAGCTCCTGGAGCTTCCCACAGACTCAGCTCTGAGCAGCAAGAGCTGTGCCTGGAGCTCCAGCTGGTCCATCCTGCTCTGCAGGTGCCCCCATCTTCAGTGGGAACTGGAAATCGCCAATGGACGCCGGTGCATCTGATCCAGCAGATGAACAAAGTCCTGCAGATCTTCTCTCAAAGGTCAGCTGAATCAGTATGCTGAGGCAGGATGGGCTCTCATCTTCCCTCAGGGCTTGAAGAGCTGGAAGAGAGAGGAACAGAGCCACGCTCAGAGGCCAGATTGAGGGAATCCAAGGAAATCCTCCTGCCAGGGCCATCCCAGCTGGCTCTTGCCAGGCTTTGGCCGGAAGGTGCTGGCCACGCATCGCCCACGTTTCCCTGACAGCTCTCCGGGCTCTGCCCCCGCCGCCCCTCGTCCGCACGGGGAGCAGAGCCCTCCGCAGCCCGGGCACGGATTGTAGCTCCGGGGCCAGGATGCTCTGACTCACCCTCGCTGAGCATCTGGAGCTCCTCCTTCTGTCCCTTCACGAGCACTCCGGCCAGCCCTGGCAAGACAGAGCCCGTGGCGGCGCCAGTCGGCACAGCTGCCCGGCACGGGCGCTGCCAGCCCTGCGGCCGCACGCCCTCCTGCCCCGGCAGGGCTCCTGCCGGCCCCTGCCGCACGCTGCCGCCCGAGGGCACGGCTGGCTGCGGGAGAGCGGCGGCAGTGCCGAGGGCGGCCGGGGCTGCAGCGGCCCGGGCGCGGCTCCTGCTGCCTCCGGGGCAGCAGCCGGGCCGGGGGCGGGGAGGGGCACCGGGCTCGGGGCTCACCGATGAACCTGACGGCCGCCTCTCGCACGCGCCTCTGCGGGCTCCGCAGGCGCGGCAGCGCCCAGCGCAGCTGCTCGGCCGCTCGGCTCTCGTCCTGCAGCAGCTGCGGGGAGCGCCGGCAGGAAAGGCTCGGCGCGGGCTCTGCCCCTCGGCCGGGCGTTCCACGCGCCCAGCACCGGCCGAGCCGGCCCGCACGGCCCAGGCCAGGGAGCGGCGTGGGGGGCGCGGGCTGGCGGGCCCGGGGGCGGCGCTGGGCCGGGCCACAGCTGCCAGCCCCCCGCACCAAGCACCGGGGCTAGGGGGCTTCTCTAGACTGCGGCTGGGGATCCCGGGCTGTCCTTACCAGGCGTTCGGCGAACTGCATCCGCTGCCCCTTCATCAGCAGCTCCTCGAGGTCCCTCCTCCTCAGGAAGAAAAATTATATCATTATAACAATAAACATAAATATGGAAAACAGATAAATACAAAAATCTATACTCTATAGTATATTATTGTAACATAATAGATATTAATTATAATGTATTATACATATACAAAAATATTTAAATAAAGATTGTGAATATAAAAATATTAAATATACTTTAAAATTAATTGGGGATTTTTGCTTTTTATTAGGTTCTGGGCTGGGTTTTTTTATAAATAATATAAATATAAATAACATAAAAATATACATCCAAATATACAAATATATAATTTATATTCTGATATCTATAAATACTTATTATAAATAAATATAAGTAAAAGAACTATATAATACAAAAATTGTATATCTGATATTCTTTTAAAAGGTATTCTCTATAATATATATAATATCTATAAATAAAATTAATTAAAAATATAAATGTAAATGTGAGTAATATGAAGAGATGTAATATATAATATAAATATCATTTTCCGGAAATATAAATTATAAATATAAATGTGAATATAAATATGAAAACAAAGTAAATATAGTTTAAAAGAAAGAGTTTTTATTTATATTCTTAATATAGAAATGTATAAACAAGATATGAAAATATAGATATAGAAATTTAAAACATAAATAAATATAAATAATAGGAAGTGGTGTAATGTAGAACACAAATAACACTATACATTAGTATACATTCTAAATGTAAATGTGAATATATATATGAAAAATATAATTATAAAATTAAAATACATTTTAAAAGAAAGGGCTTCATTTGGCTTTTATTTGGGTAGAGGCAGGGGCTTTATTTTAAATAATATAAGTGTTACAGAAGTAAAAATCTTAAGACAGAAATATATAATCAATATATGAAGATATGTATAAAAATATATATAAATAAATCTAAGTAATAGAAATAGATGCCATATAGAATATAAATTTATATCGAAATAGAAAATTATAAATATAAATGTATAAATAAATGTTATACATCGATATACGTTCTAAATATAAATGTGTATATAAATATGAAAAGTATAAAAATAAAATATATTTAAATATTGTTTAAAAAAAGGGTTCGGAACTTTTTATTTTTTGGTTCTTATTGGGTTAGGGTTTTTTGTTTTTTTTTTTCCCCGGCTGTTTTGGGGCATTTATTTCAGAGGAGTTTTTTGAGGGGATCGCCCCTGCTCTTATTTGCCACCTTCCCTGCCCGCATCCCCAAGGCAGCCCTGGCTGGGGTGGGCGCAGTGCTGTTGCCTTTTGGGCACAGTGCAGTACTGCAGCCCGCCACCGACAGGCAGCCGAGAGGCCACCATCTTAGGAGTGGTGTGTCGCGGATGTCGCAGACTCCCTTGACCTTCTCAAGGTGGCAGCCAAAAGGGCGGGAAAATCACAGCCCTGGTAAGTCTGCCGCCCTGTGGCCAGAGAGCAGTACTGCAGCCCCCCCGAGCCAGCGCCCTGCCCCTCGCCGCTGGGTGCCGGGGGCGGGGGAAGGATGCGGCTGCCGATCGAGGGAAGGGCGGGGGCGGGAGCGAGCGGCGGGTGGGGCGTGGCCTGTAAATGGCGGAGAGGGCTGAGGAACATTCAGGAGTGCAAAGGGACACGAGGGCCGAGAAGAATGGCTGGGGCGGGGGCGGTCCGGCGGGGCCAGTTTTGGCAGGCAGTGGAGGCAGGGTCACAGCGGGCCAGGGGCAGCGGGCAGGGATGGGCGAGCGGCTGCGGAGGCGGCTTCACAGCGCGTTGAGCATTGCGAGCAGAGAGCGCTGCGATATCCCTGGAATGACACGGCTGCTGACTGCCTTAGTGCTCGTGGCTCTTTCTTCCACGAAAACAGATGGAGCGGCGCTGAGCAATAAACACAGCGATGGCCAGGAGAATGGCAAGCCCAAGGAGCACGTGGGCTGGATCCTTCTGATGGCACAGGTGCGATCTGCAAACTCACCCCCTTGTGCTCCTACCCTCCTGATCCCCAGGGGAAATGCTCTCCAGCCTCGAGCTTCTAAAGACAAAACTTGTGATTTGACACTAGTGTTAAAAATGCCAATCACTTGTTTTCAAAATTTTAAAAATTTAATAGTAATAAAATGGTTATAAAAATAGTTACACAATTAGAGTAATAATAATTTGGACAATTTGAATTAGGGCAATATGAGATAATAAATACAGAGAGTTATGGACATCTGGGTACCTTTTTCTGGGCAGCACGAGCCTGAAAAAGGACACCCATTAACAAAGGATTAACCCTTAAAAACAACAGCCTGTTGCATATTCATACACTTCATACATGATGCATAAATTCCATTCAAACACAGGATTCTGTCTGGTCATCGTCAACTGCTTCCTCTGAATCCTAACAGCGCCTTCGAGGTGGGAAGAAGTTCGTTTCTTCTGATAAGAGGGCCATAAATTCTTTTTCTCTGAAAGATTTAGGTGTCCTGTGGCTGCTATCTCACTGCCCGTCCTTTCTTTTAAAAATAGTATCCTACATAGCATCGTTTCTATTTTAACAATTTTTATAACTTAAAACTATATTTAACACACTACTTAAGAGAATTAATATAGCATTACTTTCTAACACAAGACATATAATATTCATTTTAATATTTGCTAAAAGCCAATCATAAAATACATGCATTTTTCACACTAGAATCCAGAAAAGGTTTCCGTTTAGATTAGCAAATGCCTAAATAGTTCTCGGTTGCATCCTATGATCGGTTTTAGTCAGTGACTTTATACTGCTTTTAGGATTTTCTTGTGCAATGGTAAGAAAATAGGCAGGTCTGATACTGGTTTCACTTTTTTTCTACTTCATGTTCCATGAGATGCTTTTATCCAAGCAACTGTTTTAAAGTTCTACTGTAGACATTTATGGTTCGCTTTTTTTTCTTTGCAGCACTCATAACTTTTTTTTTTTCTCTAAATCGGCAGTAAATATAGCTGAGTAAAATTACCTTGGTTTTCTTCCTTCTTTTTCAACTGAAATGTTTTTATTGATAATCCTATTTGAATATGCAGAAAAAGTGGGTATGTCCTGTAATATATTCTAGCTTTTCTTGTTTAAAGGGTACTCAGAAAATATGTCTCCCTTAGAGTCCCACAAAACCATTCTCAGTGCAATCTCTATTAAGGTATGGATTGACAAATAAGCCATCAGTTTAGATATTTGCCTGTGTACCTTTTCCTGTAATTCAGAGCTTGCGTTCTGTGGTTTTTATGATAAATCTATAAAACGTGTAAAAATGGTTTTGCAAGTCTTAATCGTTGAAGGCAGCAATAAGTGGTTTTAAAGCCTGTTCTTGACCAAAGGGGAAAAGTGTGAATTTGATGCTGAACTTGTCATTTCTCATTTGACTTGCCTTGAATTATTTAGGAAGAGAGAGAACTAGAAAAAGAGAGAACTACAATTGGTTATTGAGCCCTCCTAAAATGCTCCCCGTGATTCTGTGTGGAGCCAAAGTAAGGGTGATGGAAGAGAGCCCTGTGCTGTAGAAGGAAATAAATTTCAACCTGATCTCCACACAGAGTCTTACTAATTTCTGTTTTTAAAATGCAAACTAAGTTTAGGAAGTGTTGGAAGTTAGTATTTTGGGAAAGAAATGGCAGTTGCACAAACTATTCCATTTACCAGAGGCTCTCGGAACAATTCACTTTGTAAGCACTGTAACTGCAATCGATTGGTGGTTCGGGGTTGAAATGTGCACTTGCCCTCCTATAAAGCACTAGTTCATTTGCATTTCAGTGCTATGAGTCTTGATAAATTGGAGAAGAGCCCAAGAGAAATTTTTCATCCTGAGATACAAAAGGTAGGAAGTGACTTTTTTTTGTTTGGTTCTTTTTCTTTATTATTTTCTGGAAATAGAAGTAATTAAGTATAGATACTACTCGTTTGTCTCTTCCAGTAGCACATAATAATAATAATAATAATAATAATAATAATGTAATACTACTTAAACTGTCTTTATCCATTGAACTGGCCATTTCAAATCCAAACTTCTAAACACAAATAAAACCATCATCCTTGTAGAATCTTTAATAGGAGGGGACTAAAGATACTGGTTTTGTTGACAGGATTTATTGGTTCTGGAAGAGCAAGAGGTAAGTATAAGCCTAACTACTTGTAGCTCACAGACCCGTCCGGTGAATACAGCTTTGTATTTTGATGGGCTTATGATGACTTGGAAATCAATTGCTCATTACAGTAAAAATAAGTAATTTTTTTTGAACATGACAGCAAAAATAACTTTAAGCACCAACTTAACAATAATAGAGCAACAATTGAAGTTCATGATTTTATGCTATACTATCAAAGTTTAAAGGTAAATTGTTATGTAGTGGGAGATGGTATAAAATGTATGTTCGAATGCAATGTATACAAAGATACATACATACGTGAAAGTCCTTAGAGGAAACAAATTCTTACGTCTTCTGTTTGACTGTTTATCATACAGTATCTGGTTTTATTTCCCAGGGATTGGTGAATTTTAAATTTGGAATCCTCTATGCTAAGGATGGTCAGCTTACAGAGGATGAAATGTTCAGTCATGGTGAGTTTTTCACCTTCTCCTTAATTGTTTTGCTCATCCGAAAAAAAAAAAGAGGCAAGATTAAAAAAAAAAAAAAAAGTAGGTTTATTATTTTTTACCCTGTTATGTCTGTTTCCTCAGTATTTGCTGGAGCTCTGCTTACCCAAGCTTTGGGTAAAACAAGCTTTGGGTTCCTTCTGTCCCACTGGGAGTTGCCCAGTTTGGTTGCATCTGGTGAAATTCACCCTGAGACCCTACAGAACTAGCTCAAACTATGTGAGAGCCATTCGCAGCTCTCTCAAGACACCCGGAGAATGGGTGACATTTCTGAGCATCTGGCAAGTGTACTTCTATCAAAACTCAGCCTGTGAAATTTCTGGGGAAAACCCTTCTGTATATCCTGAAGGGTTCCTCAAACTCTGTTGAGGATCCAGTTATCAGTTGCTCACCTGGATGGTTCCAGCTCCTCAAGATGGTTCAAGCTCCTCCTTAACACTTGTACTCTTGCCCTGTAGTTTATATCTATTGTAGTTTTGTTATTCTGCAAGATTTTATGTCTTTGGAAAATAATGTGCATTTCACTCTTTGGAACCTCCCAGATCATTCTTTGGTGTAGCACCACCTAATGGGACACTTGGCTGCTGTACTGAAGGGCTTGGTTACTAGAATTGTAAATCCTGGAGAGGTTGTAAGTCTTCTGTCCCCAGAGAGGTATCATGCTTTGTTTACTGTTGCTCTGTTTGTTAGGTGCTGCTTTGTAGTAAACCCCATAGATTTAGGAAAAGCACCATGGAGAATATGAACCATAGGAATGCTGAAACAGCAAAAGAAAATTTCTGTTTCCCTGTCCTCCACCCTTAACCTATCTCTGTAACCCTATAAGGCAATGTCATGTTAACCCCTTACCTTTGGTCAAGCTTGGATCCTTTCCAACACTATAAAAGAAGCATACTGTACCCCATTAGGGGAGAAAGAAGAAGAGCAGAGACCCTTCACGGACCCCCCCAAATAAAGCCATCTCCGTGGAACAGCCTGCGCCTTCTCCTTCTCCTCTCTCTCCGTCTGCTGCAGCCTCAAGCCCGGGGCACCACTACCTAGCAAGCAAAGCTGAAATCCTAAGAGCTTGCAATCACTATAGAGCTGATAATCACCATGCTTGCTAGATGGTAGCCCCGTGGCGTTGGCATGAGCGAGCTAGCCTCGGGCACCCGGTCCCTACTCAGGGACTGAGCTCCTGAGCCCTATTGCTCTGCTTTATAATAAGGCCAAATCAGAGAGGCTTTATTACTGCTTCTCATCGGAAATATTAATTTCAAACTGCCGTGTTCTTTTTTTAACTTTTTTTCCTGGTTCTCTCCATAGGGCAGGGAAAGACTCTCGTATCCTTGTTGTCAGACTCAGTGCTGTCCGAGAAGATACAGAGACTGAAAAAATCATAAGAAGCAAATATGACTGCAGAGAAAACAAACTGGAGAGAACAAAAGGTGATATTGTTATCCTTACCCTGTATTAGAAACATCCACTGTGCTTTGATGCCAGTAGCTGCCAGGGGCTTGTTAGGTCTTTTTAGGCAGGTGTAGGTGTTCACTTGTAGGTTTTCTGTCTGGACCAGTCAATTCAAACTTTGCTAAGCTTATATTGGAAAATTACTCTCTAGTTCAGTCCAGCATGATATTTTTGAATGCTGTAAAAAAAACCATGTTACTTGGACATCGCTAATTATTCAATATTAGACCCGGAGGTTTCTGGGTGTGTCCTGCCTGGCTTCTTCTGGCCCTTGCTGCTAGACCAAAGGCAGCAGCTGTGGCGTTTTTCACCGCAGAGATACCTTTGCCGGCTGGATGCTGCAGCTGAGCACTCAGAACAAATCCAGGCAAAGTAGGAACTCAGTTTACCTTTGGTGGAAAAGGTTCAAGCAGCAGTGAAGAGAAAAGGAGCAGGTTCTGTCATAGAGTCTTTAATCCAGAGTTTTATTTCAGCATGGTAGACCTCTGAATGTGGTAACAGCTCCCAGACAGACCCTGGCTGCATGGTCTTGTGTCCTTTTAAGCCCCGGGGACAGGGGGAGGGGAGGGACAGGTGAGGGCCAACCAGGTGTGAGGAGGGGAAGGACCAAGGATACAGACACTTGGACAAGCCAATGAGCCCAGACCAGAGGAGCGTCTGCCAACCACACGACGCCCTGCTGGAATGTTAAGATTGATGAACAGCTCTTAGGCAGGAGGGCAAAAGGGGGAGGGGGACAGGTTGGTGCACCTGAGGGGGTTGGGATAGGTGAAAGAGGAAATCACACTGCAACAGCTAATGATGAGAATCTTTAGGGAAAAATAAGATTTCGGGGTCGGGAAATACGCGAAGGATTTTGTGGGGATGTTAGACTGGCATAAAGCCCACTTTAAGCTGGACTGGCACACTTGCAGATCCCCTATCAAACAGTAGTGCTTAGATTAGCCTGGGTGCTGCCCATTGTTTCTGTAGAAATAAATGTTTCCTGGTCTTCAGAAGTAAGCTGCTTTGAAAACCTGGAAGTTGCAGTACAGTGACAATCCACGTGCTTTGGATTAAAAGGAGATTTCAGAAGGGTGATAGGCTTTTGTCTTTTCCTACAAGTCCATGTAATCCTATGGAGGAGTTTTTAATTGCGTGTTGCCGAGTCATCCATCAGAGCCCTGTTGTACTGATCATCATACAAATATGAAAGAAAAAAATCAGACCCTGTCCCAACCACTTAGAGCCTAGACCATTATTTCCTCAGGCTGCCATCTGTGTGCCATTAATACTCACCACGGGAGCGAGCTGAGGATTGTTGCAGCTGTTGGGAACAAACTACTTCTCGTCACACAGAAATAGAATTGGGATGACGCCTCGGCCAGCGCCTCTCTGCTCTCGTCTCCTGAATCTCCAGCAGAGGAGTTCCAGTCCATCTGGGTGTGCATAATCCAGTTCCCAATTATCTGAACGCGCTGAGCAGCACTCAGCTGATGTGGGGGGTTCAGGGAAGGCAGAGTGTGCATTATCATCTCCCTGAACCTACAGATAAATCAAAGTGAGAAGCCATAGGGTGGCAATCAGTCACATACATGCTAAATAAAACTTGCAGATTTCTTTAAGGATTGTTTCTGCTTGTTCTTTGTTGTGCTTCTGTGCTTAGAAAGCATCCCTTGAAAATCAGTTCAATTCATCACTTGAAACTTTGTTTGCAGACCCTCACTGAGCAGAATTTGTTGCAGACTCGGTGCACGCTGTGCTGACCTCCTGGGAGTGTGAGGAGCTGGTGCGTGCTACTTTGTGCTTTAGGACACTGTGAGGTATTTATTCCTTTTGGGATCCACGATGAGAATTCCCAAGAGAGGTAGTAATAAGGTATGAGATTGGAAAAAAGCCTGTGTTGTTGGAATGTTGTTGTTGTCATCAAAAGTTAATTTTTCCTTCTTTCTTAGCCAGTAGTCAGCTTTTTGCTTTATTTTTTGTGGTATCAGTATTTTATTGTTTAAAAAATTGCTTCAAAATAACTTCAGTGGCTGGCCACCAGGACCTTGTTCAGATTTGCCTATTTGCTTGTAGCTAAAAAGTTTACATATTGTTTATCATTCTATTTAAGAAACTGCTGCCCAGTCAACTAAGAACTGAATATCTATCTGTCTAGGATGTGGGGAGAGGATTTAGGTAATGTCTTTGTTTCCAGAAAAAAGTTCCAGTGTAGTTTCTAAATAGAGGAAAAGGGAGGGTGAAGACTCAGGGCTCTGATGCCGTTGGGGGCACCCTGAATTCCCCAGGAGAGGGAGCCCCACTGCGGTGCAGGAGCAGGTATGTTATCACGTAATATAGAACAAATTATAAATATAAATATGAAAATTACAAATATAAAAATATTTTTAAATAGCTAAATAAAGCGTGTTTTTTTACTTGTCAATAGGCAGGGTTTTGATTATAAAAATTATAAATACAAACAATATAAAGGTAGAAATCTAAGTCTAGAAATATATCATAAATACATACAGATAAAGTTTAAAAGTGGAAGAAAAAATCAGTTGCAGCAGTAGATACGATACATAATATAAATAATAATTTAAAAACATGTCTAGAATTTTATAGATTATATATAATTATTAATATATTGCATCAAAAGAAACTAAAATATAAATGTGAATGTAATTATACAAAGTATAAAAATATTTCAATATCGTTTAAAAGAAGGTGGTTTTTTGTATTTATTTGGTTAGAGATGGGGTTTTTATTTGGACTCATAGAAGTATTATAGAAATATAAATCTAACTATAGAAATGTACAATCAATATAGAAAGATATTTCTAAAAACACAACAGAACGACGCTGCCTTCAGGGGAATCGAACGAGCTCGGCCGAAGCAAGGCGAGACCGGCCGAACCTGATGACCTCGAGCGAACCGTGGCGAGGCTTCCGAGGCTGCCTGAAGCCAAGCGAGCCGAGCTCAGGCGAAGTGAGCCTGCTGCTCTCGTGCGCGCTAATTAGCGCGAGTGCGGTCACAGCCTAATGAGCTCCTGCCCGACCCCGCGCTCCTGGTCGCGTCCGTGCGATGGCCGGGCCGCCCGCGGGACGCGGCAGCAGGAGAGCCCCGAGCCGGGCGAGCTGAATGTGAGGCGGCGCCGCTTGCCCATCCTCAGGGAGCCGAGCTGAGGCGAGCGGAGCCGAGGCGCGCCGAAGGCACAGAGCGGCTGGGAGTTGGGCCGAAGCGAGCCGAGGCGCGCCGAAGAGGCGAATGCAGCCGACAATAGCCGAGTTTAGCCGACAATAGCCGAGTTTAGCCGAAGAGACGACTCTAGCCGAGTGTCTCGGAAGCGAGCCGAGCTCCACCGAGCGCAGCATCCCGGGCAGGGCGAGGCGCCGGGCCGGGCTCGGGGCGCAGCCGGGGCGCTGGGAGGCTTCCCCGCCTGTCCCTCTCTCTAGCCATCCTTCCTTCTCCCCGTATTCGCCTTCTCTCGCTCCCTTTCCCCCATTCCCTCTCCCCCCACAAACCCGGCTCCTTCCTGTCCTGTCCCTACCCCGCTACTCCCTTCTCTTCCCCCTCTCACCCTCCTCTGTCCACGCTCCCTGTACCCCCGTCCCGGGCTTTCCCTTCCCGTCCCGCTTTCCTCCACAGCCCGAGCTCCCTCCCCGCCCTTTCTCATGCCCTGCTCTCGCTCCTCTCTTCCCATGCCCCCTTTCCTTCTTTGCCCCGCAGCCGCGGGGCTCGGGGTGCCGGAGAATAAAGCCCCGAGGGCCGGAGCCCGGCACCCCTCGGCCCTTGCAGGAGTCCCCGCGCGGGGCCGGAGGCTCTCAGCGGATCCCCCCGTGCCGGTCAAGCACCCCGGCCGACAGCGCCGGAGCCGCGGCTTTCCCGGCATCGCGCTGAGAGCGGCCCCCGCTCTGTGCCGGGCCCTCCCCGCCGTCTGTGCCGCTCCCTCTCTCGCGGCCCCTGGCCCGTGACAGCGAGGCTGGGGAGGAACCTCAACCCTTCTGGGGGCTGCCCCCCCTTTCTTGTTGCAGCAGAATCCCTTGCTGGGGCCATGTACGTGTGGAAAGGGCTTGGGGGAAGCGCTGCGCTGCTGTCCAGGGCAGTCGGACTTGTTCTGAGCCTTCTTTGGGGGTCAGGAAAAGGGGGGGGTGAAGACTCGGGGCTCTGATGCCGTTGGGGGCACCCCAAGGTCCCCAGGAGAGGGAGCCCCACTGCGGTGCAGGAGCAGGTGGGTGGTGGGGGGGGATTACGCTGGGTGCTGTTCCCCAGAAGGACCCAAAGCTGCCACCAAATGCACAGGGAGGGGTGAGTGGGTGTAGGATGCTAAAACCTGGCAAGGCATTCGGTTTTCTAGGTATTGCTAAAGAATAGGAATTTGTCTCTAAATTCAGCTGGGGAGAAACCCTCTCTATGCACTCATTTGTTTACAGGAATGTAGGAAACTCCGACTGGAGATGGGTAGTAGTTCTGAAGATATTGCCGTAATGTTTTTATCTAGGAACCGACCGAGCTGTGCCCTGGAACCCTCAGAACAGCTGCAGGGGCTGAAGGCAATAGAAAGGGCTCTCTGGCACCTTTTGCCTCCGTTCTCTGCCAGTGCCCAAATCGTTTCACAGTCCCGGAAGAGGCGCTTGTCATCCAGAGAGCCAAAAGGAAGACGTGTAAAATCCCAGCTCTGCCTTGTGTTTCATGTGGGTTTTTTACTTCATATTTATGTCATTACAGAGAGCAAGGAAAGAAGAAATGTGACTGGTTCCCACTACTGCTGTGTGAAGGCTTTTTTGAACGGCTGCTGTATTTATATTCTGTTTTTCCACTCCAAGCTTGACTTTTCCCCTCATTTTTCGAGGTCTGTTGCATTGGGTGTCCCAAGGAGGGCTGGGTTCCTCAGCAGGCCTCTTAGGAGTTGGCGCTGATTCTGCTTTTTCTGAAGGCATATCAAAGCGTGCTACCATAATGACAGTTTTGTGCACTGGAAAGCTTTCCCTCAATGCTATCAGCGCACACACGTGTTTGAATTGTGGAAGCAGATGGACTAAGAAAAGCCAACACCTGTGGCAGATTTCTGTTGGCTCTGTGTCTGTGAGAAGCGGGCCGTGTGCTGGACGGGGAGAGGCGCTGTTGGAGAGTGGCATCAGCGCCAGGTGTGAGCTGTGAGGATGATGAGGGGCCGGCTCCTGCCAGGGGGAGGTTTTGCCTCAGCTCCCTTTTGCATGGAGCTGCTGAGTAGAGGGGTTCATGGGGGACTCCTGGGGCTGTCTCATGGAAGGACTGCGAGAGCTTCTCACACCGTCTGGTGAACACCTGGATACGCGCTTGAACACGTGGAGCATCGCTTAAAGGAGGTGCCGAGGGACGAATCTTTGTGCCGGGAAGCAGCAGCCGAACAGGTGAGCGCATGTGGATTTGGAGCGGGGACTTTTGTCCTTTCCCTTTTCAATCTCATCTTGCCACTCCCTCCCTGGTTCTCCAGGAACAAAAATGGAGCTTGTGAGGACAAAAGAAATTAAGGAGAGGCAAGCAGCTACTCTTCTATTATTTTCTGTGTTTGAACTGGGGGGGATCCTCCTTCACTTGCAGTTTGAAGGGTGTCGATTGAAGGAAAACCTGTCTTTTCCAGGCTGTTAGGGGTCTCCCAGGGGTGACAGGGAATCCCTGTGTTCTATTTTAACGGGAATGGGCGAAGTATTGTTGTCATATTATGGGTTTTGCTGGAATCCATAAAGTTAAAGAGTTTTGAGAAAATGGTAAAAAAGCAGGCCCCAAAAAGCTAGCAAAGACAGAGAAATGTCAAGATAGCAGAAAGAGTTTTAGGCTGCAGCTTAGACATGAGAAATAGAACAATAAGCCTATGTGGTTTGTCCTTTTTGGTTGCAACAAATTTACTTAATGTATATTTTAGAAGGCCAACATGAATATGTTAGTTAGTTAGCCATTGTGTTAGAAAATATGCCGCTATTGTTTTAACCGAAGCTACGTATGCTCCATGTAATTGGGTAGAAGTAATGTCAATATGCTTTTGCTCTATGTGTGATTGGCTGAAACTTGGGAAGATTTTGCTTTATGCTCTGTTGTAACATTATGTTTCTTTGGCATTCTGTTTAAATCAGTGAGCTGTTCACATCGAGTGTCTCCATTGTTAAGTGTTGAGACTGATGTTGAAATAAACCAGCTCAAGACACTGATTTTTGAGTGGCCCGTCCTGTTCGAGTCTGTAAATAGTTGCCAGTGGCAGGTTTGATTTGAAGGCAGCCATCCCATTTTCATCATCCTAATATTTAAATTGAGGGGACAGCACTGGTGTCCCTCCTTTTCAAGGGTTTTAATTGAGGTCAAAATCCCCCTTTCCACATTGCTTGAAGGATTTCATTGGAGGAAAGCCCCTTCTTATCTGCTCTCATAGGGGATGAACTTGAAGGGGAGAACACATTTCTTTGCCCTTGTTGAAGTGAGGTGAGCCCCACCTGCGGCGTCAGTTTCGGGGTTCAGTTGCGGGAAGCTGCAGCTCTGGCAGCGTTTGCAGGGCTGCAATCGGGCTGTGCCGCTGCATTTGAGGGCGCTTCTTGTGCCCGTGGCCCGGCCTGGAACGTTCCCTCTCAGGAGCCCTCCTGGCACGGCCTGGGCAGTTGCCGAGGCACACGGGGAATTTGGCGTGGCCCGGCTCTAGTGAATTTGTGATCAGTGGTGTGCGTGCGTCCATGTGTGTGAGCATATCAGAGTTTTTGCTGTAACAAGCACAGCCTTTTGCAAGGCAGTAAAGTGAGTGTCAGTAGAAGCAATGCTTTAATTAGATGGTGCAAGAAGAGAACTAAAATAGACTGAGATTTTGTAAAATAGAGTTTAGACAGAAGAGATGAATGAGTTTATGGGACTTCAGTGGGTAATACAGTAAGTTTAGACTGAGGACAACCCGCCATAGAGTTTAAGTGATAAACGCCAAAGTGATAAACAGAATAGCCTGCAGGCAATTCCCGGGAGTTTTTGGTGCATCGAGAGGCTGGCACCTTATGTGCAATGCAGAGTTTGTGAGAGGCACTAGTATTGCTGTACTGTGTCTTAAGTGTAAATTAAAGGTTCCTGATGAAGCCAATTCAGAACCTGAGATCTTAAAGCTTATGTGTGAACAATCACATCTGATACCTGCCACCTGGAGATCTGTGTGTGAGGAAAAACTGAGAAAAGACACTGTGAGGCTTGGGGGGAAACAAGATAGCATAAGGAGAAGGAGATAATGAGAACTAACCAGAGCAAAGAGGTTCCTGAACCAGCCCCTTTTGGGAGGGGCTGACTGGGACAAGGCTGTCAGTAGGGGCAGCTCAGAAAATAAAAAGATTTATAATACCTCATTGCAGTTAAAGCTGTTTTAAAATGGAAAGGTAAATGGGATAAGGTCCCGTATGCTGATGTGTTTTTTTTGCTTTAAGAAATCACCCAGAATGGCAGACTAACTGTGGGGTCAGAGCTCCCTCTGACCTACTGGTGTAGCTCTTGAACAAAAAAAAAAAGAAAAAAACAAAGCAAACAGAAGGCAAATCAAACATGTCGTTCAGTATGCAGCATAAGATAGCAATGTATGAAGTCAGACAAAGATTATCATGCTGAAATGCAAAGCGATTACAGTTCGCAAAATGAGTACATATGATTTGTTAAAGGCTCCTCCTGAGGTAAGGGAGGAAGGATAAGGATGACCTCCCCAAAAGGGAAGAGGACTCAGGCTCCAAAGGTATGCCCATTCGCACCCATCCCCCTCCTGGCAGTCCAATTTCATCCAGAACTAGGAGGTAACAGACCCCTCTGCAAGAGGCAGTGAGATCAGAAGAAAGAAAAGGGTGGAATTTTAGTTGATACAGGGGCCATATATTCAGCTTTAACTAAAGCTTTAGTACCTGTGGAGAATGTTTATGTTGTAGTGTGGGGAACAACTGTCCAGTCTGAGAAGGCATACTTTTGCAAACCTTTAAAGTAACATGTGTACTTAGAAGCTTTTGTATATGCTCAATTCGCTAAACAATCTCAAATGAGTAGGTTACTCTGGAGGCAAATGATATACAGATGTTAGGCTTAACATTAACAGCCATTGAAATTAAGAAAGACATTAGGAAAGAGATATTAGAATAAGTAAATAAGTATTTTTGGGGGTATGGGCCTCTGCTGTACCAGGGAGAGTGAAAAATGCCCCCCCATGGTAATCAGGCTTAAGGAAGGAACACAACCAGTAAGAATTAAGCAGTACCCCCTCAAAAGAAGATAGGAAAGAAATCAGCCCAATAATTGATAGTACTGGATTGAGGGCTGTCAATAAGATAACCAAGAATTTATACCCTGTGGTAGCAAATCCATATACTTTACTAACTTGTTTAACACCTGAGCTAACCTGGTTTACTGTTTTACACCTGAGAGATGCCTTCTTTTGCCTCCCCATCCACGAAGCCAGCCAGAAAATTTTTGCGTTCGAGCGAGAAAGCCCTAGAAGCAGTGCAAAACACAGCTCACATGGTCCACGTGCCTGAAGGCTTCAAAAATTCCCCCACTCCAATTGGAGAACAACTCGCAATGATCCAGAGTCCTGGTAAGCTCCACAAGAAGAAGGGAGGCTGTTGCAGTACACAGGATGATCTTCTAGTAGCCACTCGGACGAAGGAAGCATGTGTGGCCTAGGTGGTAAGCCTTTCAAATTTCCTAGGACTCCAAGGATACAGAGTATCAAAGAAAAAGGCACAGGTAGCGAAACAGAAAGTAATCTACCTGGGGTAGGAAGCGAGTGCTGAGCAGCAGACTTTAGGGCAGGGAAGCCATAAGCCAAACCCCAAAAGCCCAGACAACGAAAGAACTCCGAACCTTCTTAGGCACAGCAAGGTAGTGCCAGCTGTGTGTTTATAATTATGGACCGCCCGTCAGACCCTTCTATGCTCTTATTGCCAATGGAAACAGAGATCTCCAGTGGACAAAAGAAGCCACACGGGCCTTTCACCAGCTAAAGAGTGCCCTCATGTCAGCTGCAGCTTTGAGACTTCCAGATGTAAGTACACCATTCTTTCTATTTTCCCATGAAAGATAAGGAATTGCCCTGGGAATACTGGCTCAGGACTTGGGTCCATACCAGAGGGCAGTTGCTTACTTCTCTAAGCAACTAGATGCAACAGCAAAGGGATGGCCACGTTGCCTCAGGCTGTAGCAGCAGTCGTGCTGAGTATTCAAGAGGCACGCAAGTTTACCCTGGGACAAAAATGACCACGCCGGTGTCCGCAGTACTGGCAGTAAAGGGCAGCCACTGGTTCTCACCACAGAAGTTCCTGAAATACCAGGCCATCATGGTAGAGCAAGGTGATGTAGAGATAGTAGTGACTGATATTGTCAACCCAGCTTCTTCTCTCAGTGGAATCAAGGAGAAGCAGTACAGCACGATTGCCTAGAGACCACTGAAGCTACTTACTCCAGCAACTCAGACTTGAAAGACGCTCCTCTGGTCAATGCAGAGACCTGGTTCACTCACAGGAGCAGCTACGTTGCCAGTGGAAAGCTACATGCTAAGTACACGGTGACTACCTGCAGAGAGGTAATAAAGTAATAGAGTCTGGACCCTTACCGACAAGTGCCTCTGCACAGAAGGGTGAGATAAATGCCCTGACCCATGCCTTAGAAATAGAAAAGGAAAAGAAAATAAACATCTATACAGACTCGAGGTATGCATTCAGAGCTGTGCACGCACATGGAGCCATCTGGAAGGAGAGGGGACCGCTAACCTCACGAGGAAAGAAGAGACAATCCGGCTGGTGGAAGCGGTTCAGCTGCCTGAAAAGGCATATTAAGGCACACCAGAGAGTGAGCTCAGAGGAAAGGAAATTGGAGGATGGAAATGAGCTGGTGGATGGAGAGGCAAAGAAAGCAAAAGGTGAGGTAATTATGGACAGATTTTCCTCGAAGGTAAGCCAGAATATAATAATACTAATCAAAAGAGACATGCAACCACAAGGGGTGGACTACCATTGAAAGAGAGCTGGTAATCCCTTCCCATTTTTGTGGTCACTAGCGAAGGAGGAGCACTAGAAAACACACCAGGGCCTAACTAGTTAAAAGCTTTTATAAAGTGTGGCTCCTTTCCCAGAATGACCAAGGCTGCCAGTGATACAGAGTGCATCGAAATGAAGTGTTGACTTTTCAGTAGTAGTTTCCACAGGCTTTCTAGAACACGTATCTGATTGAAAGAACCGTTGCCAGGAATTTATATGCCACTGTTACTCAGGTAAACCGACAGCGTGATCCTCGCCTCCAGACTAACCCCAGAAATACCCCCAGGCCTAAACTCGGTCAGACCGGGAGAGACCACGGCCGGACAGCAGCAGCAAATTGACTTTTCAGAACTCCCAAGGAAAGGGGGGTATCGGTATTTATTGGTATTAACAGATACATTTTCAGGGTGGCCAGAGGCATTCCCCACCAGAACTGTCAAAGCTCAAGAGGTGACCAGGGTATTATTACAAGAAATAATACCACGCTTCAGAGTTCCAGCCACAATATCCTCGGCTAGAGGATCACATTTCTTTTCCAAAGTAGCGCAACAGATTAGTAGCCACCTGGGCATAGATTGGGAACTTCACACTCCATACCGCCCCCGGTAAAACAGCCAGGTAGAGAAAATGAATCATTTGATTAAGCAGCCGATTGTAAGACTGGGGCAGGAAGTTAATCTACCCTGGCCCCAAGATCTTCCACCGACACTATTGCAAATTCGAACTAAACCTTGGGCTAAAGGAAAGCTGAGTCCTTTTGAAATGCTTTATGGAAGACCATATGGAATACAAAAGGGAATGTCCACCCACACTGGGGAGATAACACTGGCCACCTACACGGTGGCTTTAAGCAAACAGCTTAGAGAAATTGAGAAACACGTGGCTGGAACTCGGAGCAGAGAGCTAGATAGACCAGTACATAACATACAGTCTGGAGATTATGTATATGTTAAGCCTCTTGCAGAAAACATTTTGGAACCACAGTGGGAGGGACCCTTCCAAGTGCTTCTCACCACCTTCACCACAATCAAGATCAAAGAGCAGAATGCCTAGATCCATCACTCTCGAGTGAAGAAGGCCCCAGGAGCCCCTCAGAGAGTGACATCAGGAGACAACGAACTGAGATTAAGCTTACTCGGACAAAATGAGTATATTGTGGCCGGGGGTAGTTTGTAATTTCATTTACAGAATTGTTTTGTATATAATTATAACCGGAGTCTTAGAATTAGAGAGTACCTCTATCCAAAGCAATGCTGAATGGCCTTGGTCCCAGGCTTTTAATCAGTATACTAGATCCATGGGAGAACTTGCTGAGATAAAAGATCTAAACCTATCCACTGTAGTAATTCATGAAGATCAGGTATATGAGGAGCAGGAGCGGCAGGAACGAGAACTGTGGACACTTCAAGAGATCAGGAGAGAAGAAATCAAAGTAGGGTGCTGGGTGGTCAATGGGATGGCTTATGAGAGACCAGATGCAATTAGTGTCTCAACCTCTCCCGTATACAGGCACCAGGAAGTTTGCGATAGCCTAAGTGAATCAGACCGTTGGTGTAATTTCACCTTGATACAGCCTGTAGAAGTGACCTGCCTTTAGGCTCAGGATGCTATCAGGCTCTCATTTAAGTTTAAAATAGACACTGCACTTTATTGTTGCAGTGTTGTATAAGCAGGACCTTATACAACCCACACTACTAATCAAATAGTTCAGACGCAACCCAAACATGAATCTGAAGCGTATGAAATAGGCCCTTACGTAGTGAGAAATGAGGGCGAACAACAACCGTTCTTCAATCCAGAATGGTCTCTCAAACGTGTTGAGTTGCTAATGCAAATGAACATCTCAAAAATCCAACCAGCCTGCTGCTCTTTCCTAAGACCATCCTTTAAGAGCTAGACAACATGGTTACAAAGATAAGTATACCCCAAGAGCAGAATAAGAAAGGATCTAACTGAGATATTAAGGACAGGATTGAGATTTTTAAATTGAATTGATTCAGAAATACTGATGAATAAGCTGGCCACTACAGCAGGTAGCCTGGCAAAATTGAAGCAGCCTTTACAGCCATCTCTATTGGCATTAGGAACTAGCCAGTGGCAGATTTCAAAAGTCCTACCCAAGTGAGAAAAGGCCAGGTACCAAGACCACAAGTTAATAGAAGAAGCGCTTAGTACAGTTCAGGATAATGTGTCTTTAGCTTTCAGTTGTATACAAGCACTGTTATAGATGCAAGCAACAGCAGCTCTGATCATATGGGAAAGGGGTGAAGGTCATTTTCCAGCTGAAATTTGGAAAGTTGTCTGAGATAATGCCATTGATTTTGAAAAGAAGTTTCAATCCCCGTGGACTATGGTAAATTTCACCTATTATCCTGCTTCTAATGTGGCCACTGCCTTTGTGCTTACCATATGTAATGCCATTGTTTACGTTATCCATCCCGTCATTGCGCTAAGATTAAATCAGCGCTCTACCCTTTAGAACAAGTAAACTTAAAATCCTGCATTACTAGAGAACAGCTGGGATTCATTTGTTAAAGCAATACTATTAATGCCCAAGATGTGTGTCTAGACACTGAACAGAGTGTTTGCCACTTTGAAATTCATCCAGTCACTGACCAGAAAACTGTGCTCGTATATACCGATAAAGGTTGCGTGCGCCCGAGAACTGCTTGTGCCGCTGTAAAAATTGATAACAACGATGTTATTTTGTCCAGCAGAAATCATTTTAATTTTTGTCTTTGTAATTCGTTAAGATTATCGAGTGTGGTTTTCGTACTTGGCCCGAGTGACATCCCACCAGTTGATTAAAACCAATTACACAATGTATCACAGACTATCACTTACTCCTATTGGAATGGACCTTACATTGGTAAAACAATTAATTAAGTACCAAGACCTACTGGGGATCTTGAAGAAAAACCCAAGAAAGCGGAGAGAACTGTCCAACACGATACAAAAGGAAATAACCGGAATTCTGCAAAGAATAAAACAAAATGCAGATCATCACCGGTGGCATGTGATCTTTGGGTGGTCACCAACTGCAAATGGAATCTTTAATTAAAGTTGTGTCATCCCATTGTAGTTTTGTTAATATTAGTTAGAAGAAGTTTAAGATTATCCATTATACAGCTAATTTGGAATTAGAGAATGCTACAGCGAGTAGCTGCATTAACCTCCTTATCAAACGTACACGGTAAAGCACTAAAGTACACTTATTGTCATAGGAATTTGCATGAAGTAAAAGAATTTACTTCTTCCTTTTAGGAAAGGGGGGAATGAGGCAGAGTGGAAATTTTCCAGGGTAGAAATCCATTTTGATTTAGGTCAAATGTACATTTTTGAGTTGAGTCTGTGCTTAGAAAACATAGCCATTTAGCCTGACTGCAAAGCCGAGGCTCAGAGAAACTACTTCAGAGAAGGACAGAGATAAAGGATGGGGGAGACAGAAGGTGATAGAGAGAGACAGAGAGACTGCTGTGAGAGCAGGTCAACCTGACCAAGGAGTTCTTTCTGATAAAGAAAAACTAGCAGAAAATATCACGCAAAATTCATAAAAATTAATACGTACGAACCTATTGTGAAATTGTATGCATATGTATTTGAGAGGGGGATAAAAAGAGACCTGAAGTTCCCCGAGGTACGCATGTCATTTTAGGGGAACGATACTCATGTGCGTCCAGGGCTGTAATAAACATACAGGCGTTACAACTTTCACCAAAGTTGTGGAGTTTTGATTATCTCCGCAAAACACCGGCGTTCAGCAGCCCGTGCCCGCGAGCGGCCGGCAGGCTCCTGAAATTTCATATTGTGCAGGATGCCTCCGAGACCCAAGCTGCCACCTGTGCCAAGTCGAGCTGGTTTGAGAGTCCCAAGCACCTCCTGCAATCTGCCATCAGGAACCTGGCCTAGTGAGTTTTGTTTACCTGGGAAAGGGGCAGCGTTGGTGTTCAGGGGGGCGGCCCCGAGCGGCCGGCTGGGTCCTGAAATTCCGCATTGCGCAGGATGCCTCCCAGACCCAAGCTGGTCCCAGTGCCCACTCGAGCTGCATTTAGAGGGCCAAGTGCCTCCTGCCATCTGCCATCATGAACCTGGCCTGGTGAGTTATGCTTACCTGTGTAAAGGGCTGACATTGGTGTTCATGGCCCAGGGGCCCTTAGTGGCCAGCAGACTCCTGAAATTCTGCATTGCGTAGGATGCCTCCCAGACCCGAGCTGGAATCTGTGCCAACTCAAGGTGGTTTTAGAGTCCCAAGCGCCTCCTGCAATCTGTCACCAGGAACCTGGCCTGGTGAGTTTTCTTCTTCTGGGAAAGGGCCAGCCTTGTCGTTCAGGGGCTGTGGTCCGGAGCAGCCGTCTGGCTCCGTAAATTCTGCATCACGCAGGATGCCTCCTAGACCCAAGCCGCCACCACCGCAAAGTCAGGCCGGTTTGACAGTGCCAAGCGTCTCTGCAATCTGCCACCAGGGACCTGGGATAGTGAGTTTTCCTATTCTAGGAAAGGGCTGGTGTTTTTTTCGGAAGGCCTGTGGCTGGAAGGGGCCTGCTGCCTGCTTAAATTCCGCACTGTGAAATATGCCTCCCAGACCCAAGCTGCCACCTGTGCCGAGTCGGGCTACTTTTAGAGGGCCAAGTGCCTCCTGCAATCTGATATCAGGAACCTGGACTGCTGAGTTTTGTTTGCCAGGGAAAAGGGCCAGTGGGTTTTTTTGGGGCCTAAGGCCTCGAGTGGCCTTCTAGCCGCTGAAATTCCACATTGCGCAGGATGCCTCCGAGACTCAAGCTGCCACGACCGCTAAGTCAGGCTGCGTAGACAGTGCCAAGCGCCTCCTGCAATCTGCCATCAGGAACCTGGCCCGGTGAGTTTCTTCTCTGAGAATATGCTGGCGTTGTTGTTTGGGGGCCTGCGGCCCGGAGCAGCCAGCTGCCTGCTGAAATTCGACATTGCACAGAATGCCTCCCAGACCCAAGCTGCCACCACTGCAAAGTCAGGCTGCGTAGGCAGTGCCATGTGCCTCCTGCAAACTGACTTCAGGAACCTGGACCGGTAAGTTTTGTTTTCCAGGGAAAAGGGACGGAGTTATTGTTCGGGGGCCTGCGGCCCAGAGTGCCAGGCTGCCTGCTGAAAGTCTGCATTGCCAAATATGCCTCCCAGACCCAAGCTGGCACCAGTGCCAACTCCTGCTGCTTTGACAATGGCACGTGTCTCCTGCAATCTGCCATCAGGAACCTGGCTGGTGAGTTATGCTTACCTGTTTAAAGGGCCGGCATTGGTGTTCAGGGCCAGGGGCCCTTAGCGGCCGGCTGGCTCCTGAAATTCCGCATTGTGCGGGATGCCTCCCAGACCCAAGCTGCCACCACCGCAAAGTCAGGCTGCTTTAACAGTACGAAGGGCCTCCTTCAAGTGGACCTTAGGACCCCAGGCTCGTGAGTGTTGTTTGCCAGGGAATTGGGCCAGCGTTTTTTTTCCAGGTGCCTCAGGCCCAGAGTGTCCATCTGCCTGCTGAAATTCCGCATTGCACAGGATGCCTCCTGGACCTAAGCTGGCACCACTTGCAGCTCCAGCTGGTTTCAGTGTCTTAAGGTGCTTCTGCAATTTGCCATCAGGAACCTGGTCTGGTGAGTTTTGTTTTCCAGGGAAAAGGGCTGGCTTTGGTCTATGGGGGCTCGTGGTCCGGAGCGGCCATCCGGCTCCTTAAATTCCACATTGTGCGAGATGTCTTGCAGACCCAAGCTGGCACCAGTGAAAACTTAGCCTGCATTAACAGTTCCAAGTGCCACCTGAAACCAACACCAGGAACTGGGGCTGGTTAGTTTTGTTAACCTAGGAAAAGGGCCGGTGTTTTTGTTAAGGGCCCAGGTGCCACGAGCGGCCAGCCGGCTTCTGAAATTCTGCATTGCGCAGGATGCCTCTCAAGCCCATGCTGCCACCACTGCAAAATCAGGCTGCGTAGTCAGTGCCAAGTGCCTCCTGCAATCTGCCATCAGGAACCTGGGCTGGTGAATTTTGTGTGCCAGGGAAAAGGGCTGGTGTTTGTGTTCACAGGCCTGTGGCCCAGAGCAGCCGGCTGCCTGGTGAAATTCTACTTTGCGAAATACGCCTCCCAGAGCCAAGCTGGCACCAGTGCCAACTCAAGGTACTTTGGTAGTGCCAAGTGCCTCCTGCAATCTGCCTTCAGGAACCTGGGCTGGTGAATTTTGTTTGCCAGGGAAAAGGGCCAGCACTGGTATTCGGGGGCCTGTGGCCGGCTGCACGCTAAAAACTATGCATTGCGCCAAATATCTCCCAGACACAAGCTGCCACCATCGCAAAGTCAGGCTGCCTTGTGAGTCTTAAGTGCCTCCTGCAAACCTTCCCCAGCTGTCCCTCCTTGTTAAAGGTTTTGACTGAGGGAAAAATTTCTGTTTTTTTCATCGCTGGAGGGATTTAAATTGAGGAGAACCCTTCTTTTCATAATATTTTTGGAGAATAAATTAAAGGGCAGAATTGGTTTATTTGCCATTTTAGCAATTTTAGTGGACCTAACTGCCCTGGTTTCTCATTTTTACAGGTTCACTTGAAGGAAGCTCTGTCTTTTTCAGCATTTTTTAGGATTTAAATATTCATTTCTGGGCACTTCTTTCTGTGCCTTTGGACCAGCTATCTCAGAGAAGGGTGAGCCTGGCATGTACTTAACCCATACGCTGCCAAGGAGGTTTTTTTTCTTTTTCTTATTTTTGTTTCTAATGTAGATAGGCCGAATTAGGAGTCCCAAGGAGACTTAGACTATTTATATCATTAGTATTCTTCTCCACCCTACTTAGTCACACTTGATGTTCTACTTAGTAATCACCAAGGAATAATTATGTGAGTTAACAGCAAATAACCCAATTTATCTAGCTATGTAACTTTAACACAAAGTTTTACGTCTTACCAGTTTTCTGTTCTTCTGCTCTGAGTAGTTGCTGCAAAAAAGAAAGCACTGCTATTTTTCTGAAGAGCTTTCTTCTATAACAAGCCCTTTACTCCCCTTGAATTTGAGTCAGAGGAGCCAAACAGCTGCAGCTGCTCTGAGGGCTTTTATATTCGGTGGGATTAGCCCCCTCCCTTTTCCCAGGCATCATGGGAACGAGAGGCGGGCACCATCAGGGGTATATTAACCCCAGCTTTTGCTGAGGGGCTTCAGTCCCTTTCTGGGGTGTGCTGGGATAACAGTGCTCCTGTTATTTCAGTGAAGAGGCTCTTTCAGCTTATCTCAGCCTGTGTTCAGCAGGTGTTTCTGGGCATCTAAAGCAACAGAGGTTTGGAAGATACTGTTTTCTTCAGCATGGAATACAGGGAGTATTTAAGTTCATGATTTGGGATATTGCATTTAGGGGTGGTGAAATGCATTTGCAATTTCTGGTTTTGTTCTTATTTGGGTTTTGTTTTATTATTTTTAGGAGGAGCGCAGCTTTCAGAGATTCCAGGTTTTGCCAAGCACAGCACTTCTTTCAGCAGATTCATCATATCACAAGAGGAATCTGCCCAGTGTCAAAAATGATGTTTGAGATTGAGGCTTCAGATGAGTTGAGGGTTGTAACTGGGAGAGGGAGGGTGAGCAGGTATCCAGTTAGGAGTTATTGGGGGACAGGGGGGTTTGCAGACAGCAGGGTGAGAAAGGGTGTTTATTGGAGGGCCCCCCCACACAAGGCTTTTCAGAAGCATAGCAGAGGCATTCCCATGTCTTCCTCACACAAGGTCATCCACTACACTCACAGGAATGCCATTTAACTTTGCTTTTCTCTAACCCAGGTGCCACTAATAATAAAGGTCACACCCTTGGAATCAGGATGAAGGTGGAGCCCGAAGGACTCAGGCACACTCAGGAGAGGGCAAGTAACTGACTTACTGGGATTTGGCCCACATAACTCTGAACTCATACATTGGTTTTGGTTTTCTTTACTGTAGCCAACCGAGAGACTAACAGGCGATCACGGGGCCCTCCGAGGCAGACTCATTTCAGGTGCAACGTGTATTCACATCACCGATCATCCAAAAGATAAGTCAGGGGCCACGGCCTGGAGATAGGAGAGTAGCGGGTTGGGAGTTCTTGGGATAGATTTAAAAATTAGCAGAGGGAAAAGCAATCTTCTCCAAAAGGCCTCTTAGGACAGCTGAAGGGAGAAGCTCTAATTTTGATGGCAGCTTTCAGGCAGGCAACGCAGAGCAGTTCCGGTCCACGTCGTGTTGTCTGGCGTACCTTGTTACCTAGTGTGTCTTTGGGCTCCCTTTGGTCAGATATCTCTGCCTTTTCCCCTCGAGGCCCTCACCACAAGCCTAATGTGTCGTGTTTAATGTCCCCCGGTTTGTCGCGTTCTGTGTCACGGGTGTCTGCACACGCTTGTGCCGGAGCTGCTCTGCCCTGCCGCATAACCTGCCGCAACAGGAGAAGTCCCGGGGACTTGGAATTTGTAATGTGGGGTGTAGTTGGACTCTAGGTGGGATTTGTAGATGGACACAAGCTATCTGGAGCTCTTAAGTTATCCCACAGCCCTTTGACTTTTGTCCTAACTCTTTTTTCAGATTCAGATAGATTAAATATGTGCCAGAGGTTCCCATCCCGGGTGAGGGGTTTCTCCCGAGCAGGTGAGGCACCATTTGCCTCTGCTGAGGAAGTGTAAATGGTGAGTGTGTTAGAGCACTGTTCTTTGTCTTTCTTTTTAGGAAATCAAAGCAGAGAGCAGCGGTCAAGGCTGAGTGGGCAAGGTGAGCATTGAGTAGCGTACAGAAGCAGTGGTTATTGCTCAAGTCTCACTCTCTGGTGCAACTACAAGCATCCATTCTCATTTGTGCGATTTAGGCAATCGACTTGGCGTATGTCCGGCCCCTGTCACCAACTGGCCGATGCACCGGGTTTCCTGCAAATATGAGCTCCGTGGAAGTATTACAGGACTCCGTGATGATGAAGCCTTCAAATTTTCTATTTCACGGTCCCATCCGAGGAGCCCTTGGGAACGGCCGAGGAGTTGCCGTGAGCGGTGGAGGTAGGGAGGAGGGGCGAGGCTCAACTCAGGTCACAGCAATGCCAAATCGCCTCGTCTCCACTTTACCCAGGTGCACCCTGCGACAATGGCGTCGGCCTCCAAGCGAGCCCGAAGCGTGCAGCCCGAGGAGCCGAGCATTCATAGGAGAAGGGTGAGTAGCAGACTTGTCATGTTTTGGCCGCCATGCTGCTAAGATTGTGCACTCACGTTTGGTTTCCTTTCTCTTGGCAGACTAAGAGAACAATAGCCCGTGTCAGCAGGGACTTCCCAGACGGCGCATCAGCTTTCTATCGAAGCCGACACGGATTGGCACACCCACCCATCCGAGAGATAAGTAGAGGGCTGCAGCCCACATAGGGGATGAAAGTGGGGTGCTGGGTTGGGACTCCCTGGGGGGGGTGTTGAGTCAGCTCTGGAGATGAGGGTAGCCAAGAAGTGGGCCCTTAGGCCCATAAAAGGAAAGTCTCACTTTTGATCACAGTGCTGAGGTGCACAGGGCAGAGCAGTCCCGACGTGAATCGTGTCACTTGTCTATTGTGCATTATGTGTCGTTTGCATATCTCGGGTCTTTTACCTTAGGCCTTTGAGGGGCCTAGCAGAAACCCTGGCATCATTCTTAGCATCTGTGATCTCAGCATTCCTTGCCCCGGCACCCAGGCCATAGATGCGATTCTGATACCTGTCTGAGCTCCGCAATCAAAAGTTCTCTCTTTGGAAGCATCCAGTCAGATGTCTTGTCTTGTCAGGTCTTTTTCTGAGCTGTATGGATAGCTATGCCCTGCCAGGATCCATTATGGTGGATTAGGACTTGTAAGAATGTGAGGTTAGGGAGAGGATTCTGAGCATAGGATTCCTGGGCATTCATCTTTGCAGTTCTCGAAATAAATCATTCGGTTAGCATCTTCTTCCTCCAGGGTTCTCTGAGCCTCACCATCTCACCATCAGGCTCACCTCGATCATCTCCTTTTGCATTCTCTCAGTCCTTGCAGCCATTTTCCTCACTAAGGGATTTCTGTCCGTGTCTTGTGCCCATTGTTTGTCACGTCCCGTCCGTCCCGCGTCACCGGTGTCCGCACACATTTGTGCCGGAGCTGCTCTGCCCTGCCGCATAGCCTGGTGCAGTAGGAGAAGTCCCGGGGACTTGAAGTTTGTAATGTGGGGTGTAGTTGGACTCTAGATGGGATTTGTAGAGGGTCACAAGATGTCTGGAGCTCTTAAGTTATCCTGCAACAGTTTGACTCTTGTCTTAACTTCTTTTTCAGATTCAGATGGATTAAATGTGTGCCGGAGGGCCCCATCCTGGGTGAGGGGTTTCCCCCGAGCAGGTGAGGCACCATTTGTCTCTGCCGAGGAAGTGTAAATGGTGATTGTGTTACAGCACTGTTCTTTGTCTTTTCTTTTTAGGAAGTAAATCTGGACACCAGCAGTCCAGGTGAGCAGTGGAGAGAAGTAGTTGTTATTGCTCAGCTCTCAATTTCTGGTGGAGCTCTAAGTTTCCATTCTCATTTTTGTGCCTTAGGCAATCCACTCGGAGTATGCCAAGCCCCCATCACCAACCGGCCGATGCACCGGGTTTCCTGCAAATGTGAGCCCTGTGGCTGTATTACAGGACTCGGTGATGAAGCCCTGAACCTTTGTATTTAAAGGTGCCATCCGGGTGGCCTTTGGCAGCTGCCAAGGAGTTGCGGTGAGTCGGGGAAGTAGGGAGGAGGAGCGAGGGTCCACTCAGGTTTCAGCCATGCCAAATCACCTCATCTCCTCCTAACCCAGGCACCCCCTGTCACAATGGCCTCAGTGCCCGAAGCGTGTGGCCCGAGCAGCTGAGCGTTCTTAGGAGTGCGGTGAGTAGCAGACTTGTGGGGTTTAGGCCAATGGGCTGCTGAGATCAGGCACTGATGTTTGGTTTTCTTTAATATAGCTGTCTAAGATACAACAGCCCGGTGCCAGGAAGACCTTCCCAGCTGATGAGGCGGCCTTTTTTGCACCTGAGACCGGCATCCCCAGATGCCCAAGAGATAAGTAGATGGCTACGACCCACAGAGGGGATGAAAGCAGGGTGCTGGTTTGGGAATTACAGGGAGGGGTTTCTGAGTCTGCTTTGGAGGTGGTGGGTGTTCATGAAGCAGCCCCTTAGGCCCCATAAAAGCAAAGTCTCACTTTTGATCACAGTGCTGAGGTGTGCAGGGCAGAGCAGTCCCGGTGTGTATTGTGTCACTTGTCTATTGTGCATTATGTGTTGTTTGGGTATGTCATGTCTCTTACCTTAGCCCTTTGACGGGCCTGTCAGAAACCCTGGTGTTGTTCTTATCATCTGTGATCTCTGCATTCCTTGCCCTGCCACCCATTCCATAGGATTTTTGTCTCAGGAGCTCAGACATGTATCAGAATCTCATCTCTCTTTGGAAGCCTCCAGTCAGATGTCTTGTCAGGTCTTGCTCTGAGCTGTATGGACAGCTATGCCCTGCCAGGGTCCATTATGGTGGATTAGGACTCGAAAGAATGTGAGGACAGGTAGAGGTTTCTAAATGTAGGATTCTCGGGCATCCATCTTTGCAGTTCTTGGAATAAATTGTTTGGTTAGCATCTTCTTCTTCAGTGTTTTTTGAGCCTCATCAGCTTGCCATCAGTCTCACCTCGGCCATCTCATTTGGCATCCTCTCGGTCCTCGCATTCATCCTTCTTGCCCAGAGATTTCTGTCAGTGTCTCGTGCCCATTGTTTATCACGTCCCGTCTGTTCGGTGTCACGCGTGTCCGCACATATTTTTGCCGGAGCTGCTCTGCCCTGCCGCATAGCCCGGTGTAAGAGGACAAGCCCTGGGGAGTTGAAATTTGTCATGTGGGCTGTACTTGGACTCTAGATGCTATTCCTAGATTGATATAAGGTGTTTGCAGCTTTTGAGTTATCCTGCAGGTGTTTGATGTATGTTCTAACTCTCTTTCAGGTGCAGATGCATTGCATCAGTGGCAGAGCACCCCATCCCGGGTGAGGGGGTTCCCCATAGCGGGTCAGTCACCATTTGTCTGTGCAGGGGATGTGTCAAGTGTGACCCTGTTACAGCGCTGTTCTTTGTCTTTATTTTTAGGAAGTATAGCTGGATCTCAGCAGTCAAGTTCAAGAGGGTAAGGTGAGCAGTGAGCAGTAGCCTTTCTTGTTGCTGAGATCTCAATTCCTGGGGCAAGTCTAAGTCTCCATTCTCGTTTTTGCGCCTTAGGCAATCCACTCAGAGCATGCCAAGCTCCCATCCCCAACGGGCCGACGGACCGGGTTTGCCCCTCTCATGAGCCCTGCCTTCCAGGTAGCCATCAGGAACCGCCGAGGAGTTGCGGTGAGTCAGGGAAGTAGGGAGGAAGAGCGAGGGTCCACTCAGTTTTCAGCAACACCACATCACCTCGTCTCCTCTTACCCCAGGCGTACCCCACGACGACGGCGTCGGCCTCCGAAGCGTGCGACCCGAGGAGCCGGGCCTTCTTAGGAGAAGGGTGAGTAGCAGACTTGTGGGGTTTTGGCCGATGTGGTGCCAAGATGAGGCATTGATGTTTGCTTTTCTTTAATATAGCTAAGAGACAACAGCCCGGTGAGAGCAGGACCATCCCAGCTGGCGAGGCAGCCTTCCTTCGCACTGACACGGACCGGTATCCCCAGATGTCCAAGAGATAAGTCGAGGTATATGAACCACAGAGGGGATGAAAGCGGGGGGTTGGGTCAGGACTCCCTGGGGGGGCTAGTTTGAGTCGGCTCTGGAGATGAGGGTAGCCAAGATGTGGGCCCTTAGGCCACATAAAAGCAAAGTCTCGCTTTTGATCACAGTGCTGAGGTTCACAGGGCAGAGCAGTCCCAGTGTGTATCGTATCACCTGTCTTTTGTGTATTATGTGTTGTTTGGATATCATGTCTCTTACCTTAGCCCTTTGAGGGGTCTGTCAGAAACCTTGGCATCATTCCTAGCACCAGTGATCTCAGCATTCCTTGCCCTGGCACCCAGGCCATAGAATTTTTGACTCAGGAGCTCAGACAGGCAACAGAATTGCAACTCTTTGGAAGCATCCAGTCAGTTGTCTTGTCAGGTCTTGTTCTGAGCTGTATGGACAGCTTCACCCTGCAAGGTTGTTTTATGGCCGATTAGGACTTGTAAGATTATGAGGACAGGTAGAGGATTCTGACTGTAGGGCTCCTGGGCATCCATCTTTGTAGTTCTTGGACTAAATCGTTCCGTTTAGCATCTTTCGGTCATCTAATTTTGTGTCCTCTCAGTCCTCGCAGTTATCCTTCTTGCCAAGAGACTTCTGTCCGTGTCTCGTGCCCATTGTTTGTCATGTCCCATGTGTTCAGTGTCACGGGTGTCCGCACGTATTTGTTCCGGAGCTGCTCTGCCCTGCCGCATAGCCTGGTGTAATAGGACACGCTCTGGGGAGTTGAAATTTGTAATGTGGGCTGTACTTGGACTCTAGATGCTATGCCTAGATTGACATAAAGTGTTTGCGGCTTTTGAGTTATCCTGCAGGTGTTTGACATATGTTCTAACTTTCTTTCAGGTGCAGATGCATTACATCTGTGGCAGAGGGTAAGGGTTAGGAGGTGCCGGGCCTTCTTAGGAGAAGGGTGAGTAGCAGACTTGTGGGGTTTTGGCCGATTTGATGCCAAGATGAGGCATTGATGTTTGCTTTTCTTTAATATAGCTGTCTATGAGATAACAGCCAGATGAGAGCAGGACCTTCCCAGCTGGTGAGGAAGCCTTCCTTCGCACCTGACACGGACCGGCATCCCCAGATGTCCGAGAGATAAGTAGAGGGCTGCGACCCACAGAGGGGATCAAAGCGGGGTGCTGGTTTGGGAGTCCCTGGGAGGAGGGGGGGCGGGGTTTCTGAGTCAAGTCTGGAGATGAGCATAGCCAAGACGTGGCCCCTTAGGCCACATAAAAGCAAAGTCTCACTTTTGATCACAGGTGAGGTGCACAGGGCAGAATAGTCTTGGTGTGTATTGTGCCATTTGTCTTTTGTGTATTATGTGTTGTTTGGGTATCTCATGTCTTTTATCCTAGCCCTTTTAGGGGCCTGTCAGAAACCTTGGCACCATTCTTAGAATCCATGATCTCTGCATTCTTTGCCCTGGCACCCATGCCACGCAACCTTCTACTTGGGAGCTCAGACAGGCATCAGAATTACATCTGTTTGGAAGCATCCAGTCCAATGTCTTGTCAGGTCTTGTTCTGAGCCGTATGGACAGACGTCCTCTGCAATGATCCTTTAAGACCGATTAGGCCTCGTAAGAATACGAGGTTAGGGAGAGGCTTCTGACCGTAGGATTCTCGGGCATCCATCTTTGCAGTTCTTGAAATAAATAGTTCGGTTAGCATCTTCTTCTTCTTCAGTGTTTTCTGAGCCTCATCAACTTGCCATAAGTCTCACCTCGGCCATCTCATTTGGCATCCTCTCGGTCCTCGCAGTTATCCTTCTTGCCCAGAGATTTCTGTCCGTGTCTCGTGCCCATTGTTTGTCACATCTCCCATCTGTTCGGTGTCACGGGTGTCCGCACATATTTTTGCCGGAGCTTCTCTGCCCTGCCGCATAGCCTGGTGTAATAGAACAAGTCCCGGGGACTTGAGGTTGGTGATGTGGAGTGTAGTTGGACTCTAGATGGGATTTGGTGATGGGCACAAGATGTCCGGAGCTCCTAAGTTATTCTGCAGCCATATGACTTTTGTCCTAACTTTTTTTTCAGATTCAGAAGGATAAAATCCAGGGCAGTGCACTCCGTCCTGGGTGAGGGCATTCCCCCGATCAGGTCAGTCACAATTTGTCTCTGCAGAGGAAGTGTAAATGGTGACCGTGTTACAGCACTGTTCTTTGTCTTTCTTTTTAGGAAGTCAAAGCAGAGAGCAGCAGTCAAGGCCGAGTGGGCAAGGTGAGCATTGAGTAGCGTACAGAAGCAGTTGCTATTGCCGAGTTCTCAGTTTCTGGTGCAGCTCTAAGCACGTACTCTTGTTCTTTTTATTTTAGGTGGTCCACTTGCCATCTATCTTGGCCGAGCACACCCATGCCAGGTGGGTGCAAGCTTAAGGTATCGGTGTGGCATACTCGTCAGGCTGGGGAGATGTCGTGTTTTCACAGTATCTCAGCATGCTCTTTTGCTTTGTTTCTTTGCAGGTGCTGTCGGTGACCTAGGCGTGCCCAGGAACAGAGGAGGGCAGGTGAGTCGGCGTTTAAGCAGGCCGACTCATTGGTGAGCATTACGCAGCAGCATGCTAAGCATGTACCTTTTCTTTTTGCAGGTATCTTCTGGGCAGCCTCTGGAGTCAAATGAAGATGTAAGGTGAGCCGGGGCAGTGGTGCGGAGGAGTCCCCGGGATTACTGTTTTTGAGGGCAATAGTTACCTTTTCTGTTTTGTCTTAGGTACCCGGAGGAGGCTCTTAGCCAAAGCTTGGCAACCGTGGCACCGAAGCACACACGGAGAACATCTCAACGTCCACGTCCGACCGAGGATGGATTTTGTCCGCTCCTCTTCCAAAAGCTAAGTGTCGGGGCCAGCGGTCGGGAGAAGGGGAAAAACCTTTACTATCACAGGGGGTCACGTCACCTTAGTGGAGAGGTCTGTAGCGGGACCGGCTCTCTGGAAGAAAAGGGAGAGGGTTTCTCCTCAGCCTGATCAGAGCCTTTGCCGGGCAGGGCAGTTCCGACCCGTCTCAGGATTCTCGCGAACTTTGCGTCGTCCGCCTTCCTCGACCCGACGTTGTCACGGATCTTTCCCCCGAGGAGCTCGCCTTCACGTCCGGAGCTATCGCCACGGTCACCCGGCAGTCCGCTTTCTTCTCTAGTCTCGCCGAACCTCTCGAGCATCCTCTTAACTGCTGTGGCACCAACTTCTTTTAACGAGTTACATTTAATCGTCACGTGCCATCATCATAGGGCTTCCTTTCCTTTGGCATCATCAGCCTCTGGCTCATCTTGTGCTAGGAATCTCGGGTCCCTAAGGGAAAGTGCCAGGCAGTTGCCACTTGTCTCTGTGTTATGTCATCCGTGTCTGTGTTATGTCATCCGTGTCTGTGTTACGTAGTCTGTATCCGTCGTCTTCCGTGTCACGGGCCTTTGTTACGTCCCGATGCTTTATCGGCACTATTCCGTGCCACATCGCCCGTATTCTACTCACGTTCCTTTCCGGATATCCTTTATTCCGGCATCTTTACATTTTTACTCTTTGAGACAGAAAGGATTACACAAGATGTTCTCATCTATCTTCCTTCTCACTACCAGCTTTGGTAGTGCCTTTTTTTCCATGCCATTCTCTTGGACTTCTGGAGGAAGCGTCTTACAGCCTCCTCACGTGACTGAAGTAGTTCTATAGGTTTCATCGTCTCAAAGGGTATAGGGCTCAAGAATTAATCTTCCAGAGAGCTATCTCAAGTCCCGGCTTACATTGCGTGTACCTATGCTGGCTTATACTGTATGTACTTACATTGCGTGTACCTATGCTGGCTTATATTGTATATGTTACACTGTACCACTTATGGTCGGAGCTGCCCTGCCCTGGCATGTAGTCACAGTTAGGTAGAAGAGTTATAAAAACTTTACTGTTCATCTGTCTTTAATGGGGTTTGGGGTAGACAATTTATCAGTCAGAGCAGGGACAAGTCCTAGCTGTCAGATAGCCACTCGTTGACCGCTTCCTGTCGTCTCACAGGTCCCCAAGGCTGCCAATTTCCCCAGAATCTACCATTTGACGTCAAGGAGCGGCAGCCAGAAGATGCGTCGAAGCACGTTCTTCAGCGTCTTGAGTAAGAACCGCAGCGAAGTGTAAGTGGGAAGAGTGTGCGTGACAGCACGTGTCTGTCTGCGTCCGCTCGTCTCTGCGCGTGTGAGCGCATGCTGACTGGATTTAACCTTGTGTGTATGAACTTTGCTTTTCAGGTTTTTCAACTCATTTTTAAATTTAGAATAAAAAATCCCCAGCCGGGGTTTTTTTTTTTTTTCCCCCTGGCTGGGTTTTTTTTTCCCGGGTCCCAGTCGGTCTGCGAGGCGACGTTCATCGCCAAAGTTTGGGCGCAGACCCTCCAGGGACCGGGGTTTTCATCAGGCAGGAGGATTTTCCGGAGGCTCCCGGGAACCACGTTCCCGAGGAGGGGCGCGAATGCGTGCCGAGGGTCAGCGGAGCGGTCGAGGTCCCATCGCGTGTGGGTTTGTTTGTAAGCTGAAGGAAGTGTGTGCGCGTTGAAGGGTTTTGGGGTTGTAACCCTGTATGACTTTTGCTTTTCAGGTTTTTCAAGTCATTTTTAAATTTAGAATAAAAAATCCCCAGCCGGGGGGGTTTTTTTTTTTCCCCCCCAGCTGGGTTTTTTTTTCCCGGGTCCCGGTCAGTCTGCGAGGCGATGTTCATCGCCAGAGTTTGGGTGCGGACCGTCCAGGGACCGGGGTTTTTGTCAGGCAGGAGGATTTTCCGGAGTCTCCCGGGAACCACGTTCCTGAGGAGCAATGATTGCTGGGGTGTAATTTAGCAGTTGTGATGGTGAGTTTGTGTGTAATGTGAAGGGGGCGTTCACGGTAGATGAGTGTTGTTTTCTGTGTGCTTTTGTTGTTTTGGGTGTCCTGTAACAATAAATCAACCCGTAATGAAAATAGAAAAAGGTTATCATCTCGTGTTAGTATGTGTCGTGTTGTATTGCCCTGTATTGGTCTGTATTTGCATTAGGTGCTGCATTGCCCTGTATTGGTCTGTATTTGCATTAGCTGCTGCATTTCCCTGTATTGCTCTGTATGTAAATTAGACTTTTACCAGTGTGTCTATGGATTGTATCTGCACTCGCATTTGTATACACTGTTTCCATGTATTTTGCTGATGTGTAAATAAAAACATTCATTTAATAAAGTTGAATCACCCTTAATCAAGATACCCCCTGCCCTTCCCTACCCCCACCGTGGCTCCTGTCTTTATTTGGTGTGGTTTTGTCATTTCTTTTCACTGTATTTCTTCCTTTTGCTCCTCACTTTACTGTTCTATTTCTAACTTAACTTCCATCTATCTCTAACCCTTTGTTTCTGTTTCTCACTCTTTCTGACGCTATGTCTCTGCTTCCATCTGCTTCCTTTTTTTGTTTGTCCATTTCACCGTTTCTGTCTGACCGTATTTACTTTTCTCTCTTTTGTCTATGATTTTGCACCTTATTTCCTTTTCTTCATAATTGTCAGTCTTCTCGCTTATTTTTCTCTCCCTGTTCTCCTTTTCCTCGGTTTGTATTTTTTGCTCCTAGTCTTTTCCTTTTTTACTCCACTCCTA